>NW_026843710.1:16547500-17797500 GCF_030254825.1 Meriones unguiculatus | reverse complement strand
CTCATTGCTTGGCAGTCTTAACATTGTAACAATGGCCCACTTACCAATAGGTATCTACAAATTCAGTGCAATTACCCACACAATTCTTTACAGACCTTGAAAGAAAAAAAAATCTCAACTTCATATGAAAACACAAGAAACCCAAAATTGCTAAAACAATCCTATATAATAAAAGATCTTCAAGAGGTATCCCATGCCTGATCTCAAGCTGTACTATAGAACAACAGTAATAAAGACTGCATGGTACTGGAATAGAAACAGAATGTTGGATCTGTGGAACCAAATAGAAGACCCAGAAACAAACCCACATTCTTATAGACAGCTGAGTTTTGACAAAGATGCCAAAATCATAAAATGGCATAAAGATAGCATCTTCATAAAACGGTGCTCATCTAACTGGATGTCTTCATGTATTAAAATGCAAATGGATCCATACTCATCACCCTGCACAAAACTGAAGTCCAAGTGGATCAAATACCTCAACATAAAACAAGACACATTAAATTGGTTAGAAGAAAAAGTGAGGAAAGGGCCTCTAATTTATTGGCACAGGAGACAACTTCCTGAAGAGAACACTAACAGCATAGGCTCTAACAGCAACAATCAGTAAATGGGACCTCATGAAACTGAAAAGTTTCTGTAAAGCAAAGGACACTGTCATCAAAACAAAATGAATGAATACAGATTGGAAAAGAATCTTCGCCAAACCTCTATGTGACAGAGGGCTAATAAACAGTTTATATAAAGAACTAAAGCAAATGTTCTTATTGTGTACTTGAGCCTCTTTTGGATATATGCCTAGGAAGGGTATATAGCTGGATCCTGAGGAAGCACTATTCCTAGTTTTCTGAGGAAGCACCAGATTGCTTTCCAGACTGGTTTTAAAAGTTTACATTCCCACCAGCAGTGGATGAGGGTTTCCCTTTCTCCACAAGCTCTCCAACATGAGTTGTCAGATAAGTTTTTGATCTTAGCCATTCTCATGGGTGTAAAGTGAAATCTCATGGTTGTTTTGATTTTCTTTTCTATTATCACTAAGGACGTTGAGCATTTATTTACATGTTTCTCTGCCATTTGATATTCCTCTATTGATAATTCTCTGTTTAGCTCTGTATTCATTTCTTAAGTGGATGACTTGATTAACTATGTTTATATATGTGCCTTGTATCCCTGATCTCTCCAATACTTTAAACATGAATGGATGTTGGATTTTGTCAAATGCTTTTTCAGCATCTAGAAAGATTATCATGTGTTTTTTTTTTTTCTTTCAGTTTGTTAATATGGTGGATCACATTGATCCACATTTCCATATATTGAACTACCCCTGCATACCTGGGATGAAGCCTACTTGGTCATAGTGGATGATATCTTTGATGTGTTCTTGTATTTGGTTTGCAAGTATTTTGTTGAATATTTTTGCATCAATGTTCATAAGGGAGATTGGCCTGAAATTCTCTTTCTTTGTTGGCTCTTTGTGAGATTTACGTGCCAAGGGGACTGTGGCTTCAGAGAATGAGTTTGGTAATGTTCCTTCTGTTTCTATTTTGTGAAAAAGTTTGAAGAGTATTGGTGTTAGCTCTTCTTTGAAGGTCTCATAGAATTCTGTGCTGAAATCATCTGGCTCTGAGCTTTTTTTTTTTTTTTTTTTTTTTTTTTTTTTTTTTTTTTTTTTTTTTTTGCATGGTAGACTTTTGATGACAGCTTCTATTTCCTTAGGGATTATAGGATATTTAATGGATTTATCTGGTCTTGTTTCAGCTTTTGCATGTGGAATTGGTCAAGAAAATTGTCCATTTCAATTAGATTTTCAAATTTTGTGGCATGTAGGCTTTTAAAGTAAGTCCTAATTATTGTTTGGATTTCTTCATTGTCTGTGGTTATATCCCCCATTTCATTTTTTATTTTGTTGGTTTGGATAGTGTCTATCTGCTTTTTACTGCTTTTTAGTTAGTTTGGCTATATTGTTGATTTTCTCAAAGAACCAGCTGTTGGTTTTATTGATTCTTTGAAATAATTTATTTGCTTTTAATTGATTGATTTTAGCTCTGAGTTTGACTATTTCCATTGGTCTACTCCTCTTTGGTGTAGGCCTTTTTTTTTAGGGCTTTTAAGTGAGCCATTAAGTTGCTTGCATGAGGTGTTTCAAATTTCTTCTTGAAGGTACTTAGTGCTATGAACTTTCTTCTTAGCATTGCTTTCATTGTGTCCCATAAGTTTGGGTATGTTGTTCCTTCATGTTCATTGAATTCTAGGAAGTCTTTAATTTCTTTCTTTATTTCTTCTCAGTTGTCATTTAGTAGCAAGTTGTACAGTTTCCATGTGTGTATAAGCCTTTTTCTATTTTTGTCATTGAGGTTCAGCTTTATTCCATGGTGATCAGATAGGATACAAAGAATTATTTCCATCTTCTTATATCTGTTGAATGCTGCTTTGTGACCAACAACATAATTTATTTTGCAGAATGAGGAGCTGAGAAGGAGTTAAATTCCTTTGTATGTGGGTGAAAGTTCTGTAGATGTCCGTGAGTTTCCATTTGATTCAAGACCTCTGTCAGAATTATTGTTTCTTTGTTTAATTTCTGTTTTGTTTACCAATCCTTTGTTGAGAGTGGGAAGTTGAAATCTCCCACTATTAATGTGTGGAGGTCTATATGTGGTTTAAATTTTATTAAAGTTTCTTTTACAAACATGGTTGCCCTTGCATTTGTGGCATAGATGTTCATTCCAGATTCTACTCCAAGGAGGAATGGATACAGAAATTGTGGTGCATCTACACAATGGAATATTACTCAGCAATAAAAAATAAGAAAATTATGAAATTTGTATGTATTTGGTGGAATCTGGAAAAGATCATCTTGAGTAAGCCATTTGAGAGGCAGAAAGACCTACAAGGTATGTACTCACTCATATAGACATATAATACAGGATAAACCTGCTAAAATCTGTACACCTAAAGAAACTAATCAAGAGGAAGGGCTCTTGCTAAAATTCCTACCCAGAATTCCTATCGAGAAAGGCAAAGAGGATGGACATCAGAAGAAGGAGAAAAGAAGGAACAAGTCAGGAGCCTGACAGAGAGGGCCTGTGAAAGGCTCTGCCCTACAGACCATCAATGCATATACTGAGACTTATGGACAACTCTTGGGCAGAGTGCCTGGAATCTAATGAAAGAAGTGGGATATAGTAACATCTGGAAAGACAGGAGCTCTACAAGGAGGGGTACAAAATAAAAAAAAAAATGTGAGCACAGTGGTCTTTCCTGATTATCATTCTCTAATGAAGTACCACACATAGAGATAACCTAGAACCTGTGCACAGTTGTAGCCCAGGGCAGTTCACTATCCAAGTGGGTTCCATAGTAATGGGAACAGGGACTGCCTCTGACATGAACTTATTAGCCTGCTCTTTGATCACACCACCCTGATGGGGGAGCATCCTTAACAGGCCACAGAGGAAGATGATGCAACCACTCTTGATGATATCTGATAGACTAGGATCAGAAAAAAAAGGACTCCCCCTTTAGTAGACTTGGGGAAGGTCATGTATGGAGAAAGAGGAGAAAAGGATAGTGGAGAGGAGGAGGGGTATTTTATGGAAGGAGACAAAGTGAATAAACTGTAATTTTAAAAATTAAAATAAAAACTATTTAAAAATATAATTGCTTTTGGAGTTATATTATAGGAGGTTTACTTTGAGGTTGATATGCCAATGAATTTGACCATTGAGAATGGAGTCTCTGTCTCTCAGTCTCTCTCACTTTTTGTCTTTGTTTCTGTTGGTCTTGATTTCTATATTTCTGAATTTGTATCTCTAGCTCTTTCTCTACTCTGTCTCTCTCTGTCTCTTTCTCTTTGCATGCCACTTCTTCTTCAGTATGAAATGCTCTCAGATATGCTAAAGGACTACAAAAAGATGACTGCTTGATTACATGATATCCTGGATGGTCTCTGGAAAAATATAAGCAACATCCCAATTAAAGGCTTTTTGTTTAAAGAGTTGCCTTGGTTAGGGAGCATTTTCACAGTAAGTAATTTACTGACTAAGGATATATCTGTGATAATGTGAAAGTCACATATCAAGGACAGGTGACTTTATTAATGACTGCTAAAAAATATGCGACACTTTTCCTGTACTAAGAGTCTGAGACACAGGAAGTGACATTTTTGTGTTGCCTGCTTTTAGCCACCCAGATTGAGGCACGTAGGGCTGCATAACCTTTCTCTAAAGCAAGCTGTCCACTTGGTTCTTTTAATAACTGCCTCCTGAAACTCTTACTGGCTTTCACCTGTTACATGACATTATTTAGCCCTCAGCCATTCAGCACCTGAGATACTCTTGAGGTTTCCATGGAGAGAAGCAAACAAACTTTCTTCACTGTCCACTATCACTGATCCTATGGACATATGACGTTTTCTTGCAAAATCCAACATGCCTTTACCTCATCCCTTTATCCAGATCCCACAAATTTACTACTGTTTACCTTTGTGACAATGTCGGGTAGGAAAAGAAATTTAATGTTTATTTAATTGGACAACTTCCTAAGTACTGAAGCTTCAATGTTAGGTGGGATTAAGGGAATGTACTGAATGACAAGGTGGTCTCCTATTGTGGTCTTTGATAAGAAATTTCCTAGGTATGACATTGATCTGAGCAGTTACTGGCATACTGACTAAATGTGCCTTCACATTCTTATTGATATTAAAGGCTGGCAGGGTCTAGGCTTCCCTGGGTTATCGTGTCTTTAGAAGAAAGGAAAAGAGAAGGAAATCAGACAATTCCTGGGACTGATTTGGTTGAAAGAGAGAAAGATCTGAGTGCAAAGGGTGAAACTTAGGGGCAAGATATAATTTCACAGTTATTGCTATTCCACACTAGGTTTGCCAACCCTCTATGAACCGAGTTGCATTGGCAGTTGTATTGGCTGACCAGGCTGTATTGGCAGTTGTGTCTTACTCAGTGGTCAGTAAGGAACCCTCCTTGTCCTGGGCTTACAGTTAAACCTGGGCCTCCATGACAGAGACATGCATCTGTGTTATGTGCCTAGGACACAAGAGCAGCTGTGTTTCCTGATATGATCCTCCAGACAAACTCTCACAACTTAGTGTTATTGCCAGGACTGCTTGTTCAGAGGTGCCACCTGAGCACATGGGGTGTGAGGCAGTTGAATAGGGATAGAATCCTAGAGGGGTTGGATTCTCTGCTACATAATGAGCTCCTAGAAAGCATTACTTATAAAGTCAAAATATGCCTTCTTTAGCGGAATCTTTTCTCCATGTTAAAAGTTATTGTAAATGTTGTCACCATATTTTTATTGCTAAGGTGGGAATTTGATATAATATACATTACACTCCTTTTACATTGCTCCCAGGTTCATATTCCAACCCATGTGTCACTTTATTTTTTTTTTCTTTAAAATATACCAGTACAAGTATGTTTTATTCATATACTCACTGGAACATGATCAGACTCTCCATAACAAGTTGCTTAAAGAAAACTGAGTTCATCCTTACCAGACCCTGGCATCACCACCAAGAAGACATCAGTCCTGAAGAGCTCTCTACTTGATCACCTAGATCACAGTTTTCCTTATGTATTTATTTATTATGATTTGATCACATCATATACCCCCTGCTGCCCCCTCACTCATCTCCTTCAAGTCCCACCAAGCCTTCTTCTACCCCTTTGCAATTTCTAAAATTCCCCTGATACTGGAGTTCCTCTACCCCCTTCCAACTGGTCCTAGCTTATCAGGAATTACCTAGCCTGGCTGCATCATCTTCCTCTTTAGCCTGATTCTCAGGGCATTTTTTTCCTTGTGTCCTTAATTCCCTCTACTTATGACAGTCTTTCTGCCTCCTCTCCTCAAGGCTTCCCAGAGCACTCAGTGGAAGAAGAATTTCATAGGGAAATCCCATTTAGACCTGGGTGTTTTAAGGAATCTCTCTGCATAATATCAGACTCTTGTTCTCTATACATAATACCATTTGTTACAGAAGGAAACATCTCTGTGGATCCAAGAACATGGCACTGATCTATCAGTTGAGGACAGAGAACAGCATATTTAAATAGCAACAGCCTGGCTTGAAAATTTCAGTAGGATGCCCTGGCACAACACCTCAATTAACTGCCACCCAATCTCCTTAATGGAAGACTGGTTTGGTCACAGTAATGGGCCTATTGGAACTTCATCCCCCACCATTAGGAGATCTCCTAATAAGTGAATACATACCATATTTACCTTTCTGCATTTTAGTTACTTCAGTCAAGATGATTTTTCCTAGTTCTATCCATTTGCCTGAAAATATCATGATGTCATTTTGTAGCTGAATAAAACTTCATTATGGAAATATTTTACATTTTCCCCCAAATGAGATTGTCAGTGCTATTCTTTAGAACTGGGAAGTTGTGGGGACTTTAATCATTGTACTGAATGACAAACTATCAGGATAAGTATACTCTTTAACTAGAAGTCCCTCCATCTTTTTCCACATCCTAGTGATTTGTATTGCAGTGGGGTTTTTAGAGATGGTTAATTTAAATTCATGCAACTGCACTTGCATGCATTGAAGTTGTTGAAGAAGGAACTTCAACACAAGGGAGGCAGGAACAGGCCAACAAACCCATACCACCATGCCCTCAAGTGTCAGTCCCCACTTAAGCACAGAGTCAAACGATGGAAAGTGCTTCCTGAAGCTAGTAAATATATCGCAGGCTGTATTGGCCAATTTAAAACTAGACTTCTTGACAGAGTATGTCATGGATATTATTTCTTATCATTAACATATCCAATGAGAATTTTTTGCTATGACCAAATACCAGCAAGGTGATTCTGAACCTGAGTCCAATTAAATTCTGTTTCATCATACCAAAAATCAGAAACCCTAACAGGAATCATAACAAAAACAGGTTGCTTAACAACTAATACTGAAAGAGCATTATTAACAGCATTAACACACTTAGTAAGATTGTAATATACAAATTCAATTGAATAGGTATCATTTTTCTTAAAACCATTGTTCCAATTAGCAGTCAACAAGGAGGATTAACATATGCCAAAACAGAAGTATACTTCATTAATTTAGCAAAGCTTGCAGTCCCAGAGTGAATGCCTATATATCACAATGCAGCCCCCAATTTTCATACATAGGTTTGCCAACTTTTATTTGAAATCCTCCAAAGTCCAGCACTAAAAGATTTTTCTAAAACAAAGGAATTTTAACTGCCTTTACCAGAAGCCAAGTTCTTAATACCCTTAACAATAGACCAGTCCACTCCACAACTGTAAATGCAGTGTCACTATCCCATTAGTAGATGGTGGGCATTTCTCTGATAAGTCTTATCCAAGGAACCATCAGTGAAGGACAATTGTGTTGATTCCCTTTCTCACAGGGTGATTAACTCATTGGTGATGTAAGACTTTCATTTTTTTATTATTATTTTCTAGTGTAAGGTAGTTTTTTTTTCTTTTTTTTTCTTTATCTTTATTAATTAACTCCCTTAAAAAGCAACAATACTATCCCTCCTGGTTGCAAAGAGAGGCTTGAGCTGCCCCCCTACTTTAGAGTATTAGCATTCTGACCTATTACCTGGACAGGGGGAACTGGTAAGCTGTCCTGATGAATACTCATTCTGGTAAAGCAAAGAGGATGACCTCTTCCTAGTCTTGAAAATTTAAGAGTCTGTTTTACTTGTGTTCCTTCAAAAGCAGGAAAACCCAGCAACCAAGTCTTGTTGACATAAACAAGGACTTCTGGATCATCCCAGGAAACTGGGTGTAGTAGAGGTCGATTAGGAACATACACCCAAAAAACAGTCATTTTGACTTGACCAGAGGGGTCTTCATTGACATCATATCCTTGTCAGGAGAAAATTCCTCATCCACTTGTCCCACCAGATGTTCCAGTACCATCAAGCTGTATCATTTTCCTGGGGAAAAAACAGACAGATCCTCATCCCCACATGAGTACAGGGTCGGGTTCATACTATTGATTTGTTAAAGGATCTCTCCATTTCACTTTAGCAAAAGTATTCTTGGTTTCTGTATTCCAAAATCTATCTGCTGCAGATTTGCCATGCTTATCCAAGTTTTAAAAATTCATAATGAAAAGAACATGATTAAGAGGATTCTTAGGTGTCCAGGGGAACAGCTTCCCTTTCTTTGTCTTTTTGCAAATAAATATTAATTATTTAGTGAGCATGTTCTACCATGCCTTTTCCTTGAGGAGTGTAAGGTATTTTATTTATATAAGAAACTTGAAACTGTTGACAAAATCTTTTTAAAAGATTTGCTACAATATCTGGTTCCATTGTCAGTTTTAAATTGCTTAGGAACTTCTAGAACACTAAAAGCCTGTAGACAAGGAACAATAACATTCTTTGAAGCTTTTCCTGGTTGAGGAGTGGCAAAAATAAATCCATAATAGGTATCTATGCAATCATATACATATTTTAATTATTTAAATTCTGGAATATGAGCAATATCCATTTGACAAATCTGATTTGGAATCAATCCAAATGAGGAACAGTCTGAAACTGAGGACAACTACTGCAAGCCTTGATTATACTATGGGCCTGTTCCTTACTCAATCGATATTTAAATTTCAAGGTTTGACCATTAAGATGATTCATATTATGGGCATCCTGGGCTCTTTTTATCTGTGAACAATAAACTTTGATGACTTTATCTTCCAATGTATTTCCTTTAGACAGGGGTCATGCCAAATTACAATGAGCTCTCAAATTTCCTATAAAAACAGAGAAAGATTTTTTGTTTTTTTGGTTTTTTTTTGTATCAAATTTTGAATTTATACAAACAAAATTCCAGCAGGAGAAGATGTCTGAATTTGTCCTGTAGCCTCTAACCTAGTTATACATCCACTATCTGTAAAAATTTTCAAAGACTGCTTATTAAAACTATGAAAAACAGCAATAGAGCAGAAAACTCTGATATTTGTGCAGATGTGTTAGACATTTGAAAAATATTGTTTTACTTTTATAAGCATAGGCAGCAACACCAGATACTGAGCCATCAGTAAATACAGTTAAAGTATCAAATATTGGGCTAACTTTTGTTTTAAACGGAAAAACTATAAGTTGCACCTATAAAAACTGAATTAATTTGTTTTATTTTTGTGCCTCAATAGGTTTGACTCTATCATATGAAGCTTACATATATTAAAATGTCATATTTTTCAGATCTCTGAGAAGTCTGAGGGCCAGCATATATGAGTTACCTTTTCTCTACCTTTATCATCTGCTCTAAACTTCATCTTATAAAACAGGATGTTATAATCTCAATTTTGGCATATTTTTTAAATGTATGTTTTAGAGCCAAACCTTAGCTATATCTACATAAGCAACCTTTATGGTTACAATTTTAGATTTAATGAAAAAAAAAAACCTAAACAAAGAGACTATGTAAAACTCTATCTTGTTGTACTCAACTATAATCTTTAGCATAACTTTAAATCTGCTCTTTTAAAACTAAAATCAAAGAAAAAAATTAATGATACATAATTTATAAAGGACCTAGAAAATCTTATTTATCCTATCATATTGTGTTAATACTTAACAGCAAAAAATGAAAGGACAAAAGTTTTATTTAACATTAAACAGAGAACTAAACTTAGCCTGTAGCCCTCAGCAAAAATCCACTTTTCTGGCCATACCAAATCTATAGGCCAGAAATAAAGAGCATTAAATAATTTATTTGGCAGCTACTCATATATTTTACATAATGGTTAACAATGATCAGAATATAACCCTGTATAAACCTGGGCTAACAAGAAAGTGCAAGTCGTTTTATCCTGTAAAAGAGCATAAGCAAACATTTTGCATTGAAGAATCTCCAGCCTTTTAAAATGAAGAACAACATACTTTACAGTTTGTTTGTTTGGTTTTTTACATGAATATATTGTAATGTCTACAGTTTTTATTTAATTGGCTTTAACAGCATGGCTTGGTATTACTTTGTAAACTTAATAAAATAAATACGAAGGTTTATTATTTCCCCCAAAATGTTGAGAAGCATTTAGAGCTCTGAGGGGAGGGAGATATTCATATGGAAATCCAACTTATAGCTGTGTGTTTTAAGGTCTCTCAATATCAGAGTGTGGGTCTCTGTAAGCAATTCCATTTGATACAAAGGAAGCATCTCTGTGTATCCAAGAACATGGGACTGATCTATCAGTTGAGGGCAAAGAGCAACATATTTCAATAACAACTTACAGCTTTGCTTGAAAATTGGTTTAAATTCTCAATCCCCCTCCTGAAAGGCAAAAGGGGATGGACATCAGAAAAAGGAGAAAACAGGGAACAAGTTACGAGCCTTCCACAGAGGGTCTCTGAAAGGCTCTGTCCTGCAGACTTTCAATGCAGTTGCTGAGACATATGGCCAACTGTTGGGCAGAGTGCATGCAAACTAATGAAAGAAGTGGGAAATAATAAGATCTGGAGAGGACAGGAGCTCCACAAGAATGCAACAGAATGAAAAATCCACAAAGGTAGCCCATGACAGTTCAGTGTGCAAGTGAATTCCATAGTAATGGCAACAGAGTCTGCCTCTGACATAAACTGATTGGCCTGCTTTGTGATCACCTCACCCTGATTGTGGAGCAGACTTACCAAGCCAGAGAAGACAATGCAGACAATCCTGATGAGATCTTAAGGACTAGGATCAGGAGGAAGGAGAGGAAATCCTCCCCTATCAGTGGATTGGAGGGGGAGCATGCGTGAAAAAGTGAGAGGGTAGGTGGGATTGTGAGAGGAGAAGGGTTATGGGGGTATACAGTGTATTGATAAAAATAAAAATAAAATATTTAAAAATCTATAAAATAATTCCTTTTAGAGTTATATTATGGGAGGGTATACTTTGAGGTTGATATGGCAATGAAAGTGACTAAAGAGATGGAGTCTCTGTCACTAAGTCTCTTTCACTTTGTCTCTTTTTTTCAGTCAGTCTTGGTTTTTCTATTTCTGAATCTGTCTCTCTAGCTCTCTTTCTTTCTTTCAGTCTACCTTCTCTCACTGCTGCTTGTTGTTCATTATGAAAAGTTCTCAGTTCTGATGGAAGACTAAAAAAGATGGCTGCTTGATGATGTGATGTCCTGGATGGTCTCTTTAAAAATATAAGCAAGGTCCCAATTGAATTCTTTATGTTCAAAGAGTTGCCTTGGTCAGGGTGCATTTTCCCAGTAAATATTTCCATGACAGAGGACATATCTGTAAATTTAACAACTACTAATAGAATCTGTAATAATGTGAAACACACATGTCAAGGACACATGAATTTATTAAAGACCACTTGAAGGAAATATGTGACACTTTTCTTGATCTAAGAGTCTTGGACACAGGATCTGTCATCCCTGGCTTATGTACTTTCAGCTGCCCAAATTGAGGCATGTAGGGCTGCTCAGACTCTCTCAAGCATGCACTTGGCCCTTTTAATAAGTGACTCCTGAAACTCTTACAGGCTGTCATCTTTTACATGACATTATTCTCCCTCTCAGCCAAACAGAGAGGGAATTTGAGAGAATCTTGAGATTTGTATGAATTTGAGTAAACAAACTTTCGTCAGTGTCCTGTATCTCTGACTCTGTACACACGTCACTTTTTCTTATGAAACCCAACAAGCCTTTATCCAGATCCCACACCTTTACTACTGTTTACCTCTGTGACAATTTCAGGTAGGAAATGAAACTTTAATGTTTATTTAATTGGACAGTATCCTAAGTAGGGAAAATTCAAAGTGATGTGGGATTAAGGGGAATGTATCAAATGACAAGGTGATTTCCTACATGGTGTTCCATCTAAAATGTCCTAGGTTGTGACTTTGAACTAAGCAGTTACTCATATACTCAATAAATGTACCTTCACATTTTTATTGATATAATAGGCTAGCAGGGTCTAGGCTTTCCTGTGATATTGAGTCTTTAAGAGTAGGGGAAAGAGTAGGAAAACAGACAAACCTGAGACTGGTTTGGCTGAAAAAGAGAAAGACTGGTGAGTGTAAAGGGAGAACTGAGAAGCAATAGACTATTTGACAGCTGATTCTGTTCCACACTAGTATTGCCAACACTATATGAGCAGGGTTGACATGGCCAATCTGGCTGGATTGGCAGGTAAGTACTATTCTGTGGTCAGTGTGGAACCCTTCTGGTCCTGGAGTTTACAGTTAAAAATGGGCCTTTTGTACAGAGAAATGGGTTTGTGATTTATGTCTAGGACAAAGGAGCAGCTGTATTTCTTGCAGTGGTTCTCCTGACAAACCCCATAAATGTAGTGTTAGGGCCAAGACTGCTGGTTCATATGTGCCACTTGAGCTCATGGGGTCTGAGGTAGCTGGGTAACAACTAGTTCGTGGCTGGGTTTCTCTGCTATGTATTGACTTCCTGGAAAGCATGCTTTACAAATTCAAACTGTATCCTACTTTAGTGGAATCATTTCTCCATGTTAAAGTCAGTGTAAAAGGATGTCAACATATTATTTTGATTGATTATGTGCGAATTTCATGTAATATACATTACACAACTTTTCCATTGTTCCCAGGTTCAAATTCTTACCTGTGTGTCACACTATTTTTTTAAATACATTAATTGAAGTATGTTTTGTTCATATACACATTGAAACATAAACAGTGTCTCAGTGCCAATTCCCATAATTGTATGCTGGTACAACCCCCAAAAGAAGCCATCAAACCTGAAGAGCTCTGTATTTCATCACCTTTATCACAGTTTTTCTTATGTATTTATTATTTTTGTTTCTTTTTTTTATTTTTCCTTATTAATTACACTTTGTTCACTTTGTATCCCCCCTGTGGTTCCCTCCCTCCTCAAGTCTCAATCCCTCTATTCTTCCACCCTCTGTATGCATGCCCCTCTACAATTCCACTGAGAGGAGAGGTCTTCTTTTCCTTCCTTTTGATCCTAGTCAATTAGGTCTCATTAGGAGTGGCTGCATTGTCTTCTTCTGTGGCCTGCTAATGCTGCTTCCCTCTCAGAGGGATGTAATTAAAGATCAGGCCAATCAGTTCATATAAGAGAGAGTCCGAGTTCCTATTACAATGAAACACACTTGGATACTGAACTGTCATGGGCTACATATGTGCAGGGGTCTTAGGTTATCTCCATGCATAGTACTATGTTGGAGTATCAGTCTCAGGAAGGCCCCTGGGTTCAGAATTTTTGGTTCTGTTGCTCTCCTTGTGGAGTTCCTGTCCTCTCCAGATCTTAATGTTTCCCACTTCTTTCATAAGATTCCCTGCACTCAACTCAAAAGTTGCCCATAAGTCTCAGCATGTGCACTGATAGTCTGCAGGGCAGAGCCTTTTAGAGGTCCTCGTGTCAAGCTCCTGACTTGTTCCCTCTTTTCTCCTTCTTCTGATGTCCAGCTTCTTTGCCTTTATGGGTAAGGAATTGAGCATTTTAGCAAGAGTCCTCCCTCCTGATTAGTTTCTTTAGGTGTACACATTTTTGTAGGTTTATAACTGAAAGGCAGAGAGAATCTATCCAAATAAAAAAAATCAGAAAAGAAAAGGAGGACATAACAACAGACACTTAAGAAATCCAAACACTGTGCTGATCCTGCTGCTGCTGCTCATAATGAGAGTCTTCCCAGTGCCACCATCTTGCCCCACCCAGCAAAGTGACCAGCAATCAGAACCTGAGGCCATAAAACACAGTCATTGGGTTTCTCAGATAAGAGGATACCAGATGGTGGTGATTCAATCAGCTTTTAACTCACTTGAGTAAACCTTGGAAGAGATCCCAGTTCTGCCAGATGCTTGGATACCGGCCGCCAGCCTCAGCCCCAGCCCCAGCCCCAGCCCCAGCCCAGAGCCACAAGCCAGTGTCTCTGGTCATGGTCCCAGACTGAACCATGGCACCACACTATCAAAGACTGGAATTTTCAGTCAAGAGATAATCCCAAGGTGCAGGACAGGATTGGGACCGACCTTAGGTCACCCAGACATCCCCTGGAAAAGACTCGGGTTCCACAGGCACCCCAGGAGCCAGCCCAGAGCCATAGCAGGGGACCTAGGCTCCTGCACAGAGCCCTGCCTGCCTGTATGCCTGATTCGCTGCCTGAGATAGAAATGTGGGGGAATAGGGCACCAGCAAATGAGTTTCACTGTCCAGTGCAAACACACAGGGAGGGAAACAGATGGTCTGATCTCAGAGCACTCAGCCAATACCCCCACCCCGAAAAGGTCTCTGGAAAATTACCCAGTTCAGGCAGGCACCCAGATTCCCAAAGGCCGGAAAGGCAAACACAGGCACTTTCTGTGCACGAGAAAGCTGGCAGAGACTTAGCCACTATCACTCAGCTGTGCTCCAGACACAGGTCATTTCTGTGGCCAGCCAGCTGGCAGAGACTGAGCAGTGTGCAAAAAAAAAAAAAAAAAAAAAAAAAAAAAAAAAAAAAAAACAGAGACTGGGAGTCCATGTCTCCAGAGAATCCACAGGGAAAGAAGGAAACTGTACTGATTTAAGTCACCCAATCCTTCCCTGAAAAAAGTCTAGCAGACAGGTGGGGACTAGGTGCCATCAGTCAGCTGTGCTCCAGACACAGGCACAAAGAGTTGCTGCACACCAGATGTCCAACTGGGTCACAGCAGCTGATCATTAAATTTATATGAAATCCAGAAACAGGGCAGCTGTCTTCAGGACTTCCCTGTGTAAGAGAAGAACCCTCTCAACTAACAAAGACCACAGTTACCACTCAGGTCTCTATCCCTGAGGTGAGCAGCAGCAACTCCTGATAAAACGCCATCCATCCAGGGACTATAACCAAAAATCTGAGAAGACATCCTTCAGGAAAAACCAGCTTTCTACAAAGGGGATTCTCTCCACCACAAGATCCCTAGGAACCACCAGAAAATAACCCCAAACACCTAAGATAGCACAATGGGTAGAGGCCAGTGTAAAAGCTCAAGCAACAAAAGACAGAGCAATATGGCATCTCCAGAACCCAGTTACCAAGGGGCAAGTAACCCTGGACACCCCAGCATAACTGAAATGCAAGAAGATGACCTAACAACTACGCTCATGAGATGATAACAGAGGAAACAAATAAGATACATAAAGACATAGAGGAAGATAAACTCAAACAGAACATTGCCATCCATAAAGAAATAGAGGAAGCTGCAGCCAAACAATTTATGGCCTTTAGAAAGGAAATGCTTAAAGCACTAAATGAAATAAAAGAAACAGAGTTGAAGTAAAAAAAAAACAAAAACAAAAACAAAAAACAGAAAAGTACAATCAGACAGGTGAAGGAAGTAAAGAAAACAACTCAAGAACTGAAGATAGAATTGGAAGAATTAAAGAAAACACAAATGGAGGAAATAATGGAAAGGAAGAATCTAGGGAAGAAAACAGGAACTACAGAGGTAAGCATAACCAACAGACTACAAGAGATGGAAGAAAGAATCTCAGGTGTAGAAGATACAATGGAAGAAATCGATGTATCTGTCAAAGAAAATGTTAAATCCAAAAAATTCCTGACACAGACTATCCAAGAAATCCAAGACAATATGGAAAGACAAAACCTAAGAATAATAGGTGTAGAGGAAAAAGAAGACTCCCTTCTCCAAGGCCCAAAAAATATTTTCAACAAAATCATTGAAGAACATTTCCCCAAGTTAAAGGAGAGGCCAATTAGAATACATGAGGACTACAGAACACTCAACAAATTTGACCAGAAAAGAAAATCCTCCCGCCACATAATAATCAAAACAGTAAGTATACAAAACAAAGAAGAAATACTAAAAGCTGCCAGGGAAAAAGGCCAAGGAACATATAATGGCAAACCCATTAGAATCACACCTGACTTTTCAAGAGAGACTATGAAAGCCAGAAGGGACTGGACAGATATCATGCAGACCCTAAGAGAACACAGATGTCAGCCCAGGCTACTAAACCCCTCAAAAATCTGAGTCCCCATAGATGGAGAAAACGAGATATTCAATGACAAAAACAAATTTCAACAATACCTACAAACAAATCCAGCATTACAGAAGACACTGGAAGGGAAAATACAATGGCCAAAATTAGATTCTTTCAAGAAAACACAGGAAATAATTAACCTTACTACAGTAAAACAAAAAGCAACCAAGCACACAACCTGATGACCACAGCCAACAACAAAATCAAGGGATCTAACAGCCACTGGTCATTAATCTCTCTCAACATCAATGGACTCAACTCTCCAATAAAAAGACACAGATTAACAGAATGGATATGTAAACAAAACCCAGCAATCTGTTGCATACAAGAAACACACCTAAGACACCAAGATAGACATTATCTGAAGGGAAAGTGTTGGAAGACAAGTTTTCAAGTGAATGGAACGAATAAGCAAGCAGCAGTAGCCATTCTAATATCTGACAAAATAGACTTTCAACCAAAATTAACAAAAAGAGATGGGGAAGGACACTTCATACTCATCAAGGGAAAATTCCACCAGGAAGACATCACAATCCTGAACATCTATGCCCCAAATACAAGAGCACACACATTTGTTAAAGAAACATTGATAAAATTTAAACCACATATAGATCCCCACACATAAATAGTGGGAGAATTCAACACCCCACTCTCAACAAAGGACAGGTCAACAAAACAGAAATTAAACAAAGAAGCATTGTCTCTGACAGAGGTCATGAATCCAATGGACCTAACAGACATTTACAGAACTTTACACCCAAACACAAAAGAATTTACCTTCTTCTCAGCACCTCATGGAACCTTCTCCAAAATACACCATATAGTTGGTTACAAAGCAAGCCTCAACAGATACAAGAAGATTGAAATAATCCCTTGTATCATGTCTAATCACCATGGAATAAAGCTGGACCTCAACAATAACAGAAATAGCAAAAAGCCTACACAAACATGGAACCTGAACAACTTGTTACTAAATGAGAGCTGGGTAGGGAAGAAATAAAGAAAGAAATTAAAATCTTTCTAGAAATCAATGAAAATGAAGACACAACAAACCCAAACTTGTGGGACACAATGAAAGCAGTGCTAAGAGGAAAGATCATAGCACTAAGTGCCTTCAAGAAGAAATTCCAGACAGCTCAGTCAAGCAATTTAATGGCTCAATAATAAACCCTAGAAAAACAAGAAGCAGACACACCAAGAAGGAGTAGACGGCTGGAAATAATCAAATTCAGGGCTGAAATCAATCAATTGGAAACAAATAAAACAATTCAAAGAATCAATGAAACCAAGAGCTGGTTTTTTGAGCAAATCAACAAGATCAGCAAACCCTTAGCCAAGCCAACTAAAAGGCAGAGAGACACCACACAAATCAACAAAATCAGAAATGAAAAGGGGGACATAACTACAGACACTGAGGAAATCTAAACAATCATTAGGGCTTACTTTAAAAGTGTATATGCCACAAAATTTGAAAATCTAAATGAAATGGACAATTTTCTTGATCGATTTGACTTACCAAAGCTGAATCAGGACCAGGTAAATTTACTAAATAGTTCTATATCCTCCAAAGAAATAGAAGTGGTCATCAAAATTCTCCTATCTAAAAAAAGCCCAGTACCAGATGGCTTCAGCACAGAATTCTACCAGACCTTCAAGGAAGAACTAACACCAATTCTCTTCAAACTATTACACAAAACAGAAACAGAAGGAACATTACTAAACTCATTCTATGAAGCCACAGTCACCTTGGTACCTAAACCTCACAAAGACTCAAGAAAGAAAGAGAATTTCAGGCCAAACTCCCTTATGAATATTGATGCAAAAATACTTAACAAAAAAACATGCAAACTGAATACAAGAACACATCAAAGACATCATCAACTGTGACCAAGTAGGCTTCATCCCAGGTATGCAGGGGTGGTTCAGTATACGGAAATCCATCAATGTGATCAACCATATTAACAGATTGAAAAAAAAAACACATGATAATCTCCCTAGATGCTGAAAAAGCATTTGACAAATTTCAACATCCATTCATGTTTACAGTATTAGAGAGATCAGGGATACAAGGCACATATCTAAACATAGTAAATGTGATATACAGCAAGCCTATAGCCAACATCAAACTAAATGGAGAGAAACTTAAAGCAATCCCACTAAAATCAGGGACAAGACAAAGCTGCCCACTCTCTCCATATCTGTTAAACATAGTGTTGGAAGTCCTTGCTAGAGTAATAACACAATTGAAGGAGATCGAAGGGATAGAGATTGGAAAAGAAGAAGTCAAATTATCACTATTTGCAGATGATATGATAGTATACATGAGTGACCCCAAAAACTCTACCAGTGAACTCCTACATCTGATAAACACCTTCAGTGACGTGGCCGAATACAAAATTAACTCAAAAAAAAAAAAAAAAAACAGTAGCACTCCTGTATACAAAAGACAAAAGGGCTGAGAAAGAAATTAGGGAAACAACACCCTTCACAGTAGCCACAAATGACATAAAGTACCTTGGTGTAACCCTAACCAAGCAAGTCAAAGACTTGTATGAAAAGATTTTCAAGTCTCTGAAAAAAGAATTAGAAGAAAATAAGAGAAGATGGAAAGTTCTCCCATGCTCATGGCTTGGCAGGAATAATATAGTAAAAATGGCCATCTTACCAAAAGCAATTTACAGATTTAATGCAATTCCCATCAAATTGCCAACACAATTCTTTACAGACCTAGAAAGAAAAAAAATGTATGGAATAATAAGAAACCCAGAATTTCTAAAACAATTGTCTACAATAAAAGATCGTCTAGAGGTATATCCATCCCTCATCTCAAACTGTACTATAGAGCAACAGTTTTTAAAAACTGCATGGTACTGGCAGAGAAACAGAATGGTGGATCAATGGAACCGAACAGAAGACCCAGAAACAAACCCATACATGTATGGACACCTGATTTTTGACAAAGGTGCCAAAACCATACAATGGAAAAAAAGATAGCATCTTCCACAAATGGTGCTGGTCTAACTGGATGTCTACATGTAGAAAAATGAAAATAGATCCATACTTATCACCCTGCACAAAACTGAAGTCCAAGTGGATCAAAGTCCTCAACATAAAACCAGACACATAAAATTGGCTAGAAAAAAATAAGTGGGGAATACCCTAGAACTCATTGGTACAGGAGAGAACTTCCAGAACAGAACACCAACAGCACAGGCTCTTAGAGCAACAATCCATAAATGGGACCTCCTGAAACTGAAAAGCTTTTGTAAATCAAAGGATAGTGTCATCAAAACAAAGCGACCACCTACACATTGGGAAAGAATCTTCACCAACCCTTTAGCTGACAGAGGACTCATATCCAGTCTATATAAAGAACTAAAGAAGCTGAAAAGCAGCTAAAATGATACGCTCAGGATGCGAGGCTAAGCACTGCACTCAGGGTCAGCCGCTTTGGACCCAGAGAAGAGCATGTCTGATTGTATGCGGGTTGATGCCCCAGGTCCCGCCTCTGAGAAAAAGGTTTTGGACGGGTCTGATGCTCTTTGGGTGGATGACACCTAAATGAACATCGGTACAAAGTCCCAATTTATTTCTAATATCAGAGATCAGACCTCTACTCTTGCCTGATGCGTCTAAAACAAAAAGGGGGAACTGTAGAGAGCTGCGGAATGCTGTGCCTTAAAGATGGAGCTGGTTTCGCCTTCCACCTTCCCGATGGTGAGTGCTCTCTGTCACGAACAACTCCACATTTGGCTAAGGCCGAGGATCTGGCTTGCTTCCATGTATGTGGACCTATCTGCATTGCCCCCGTGGCACGCCTGGGTTGGCTACCCAGAGGCTATTTAAGCTGTGTGCTGGCTTTCCCAGGGGTCCGAGGATTGTTCAATGTTCCTGAATAAACTGCATTGGAAAAAACAAAAACAAAAAAAAAAATAGAGGTTATGCCATGAATCAAAGGAATACACAGTAAGAAAAAAAAAAAAAAAAAAAAAACAAGCTAGAGGAAAGGTAAAATATTTTGAAGCACTTATTTAAAGAAGAAGAAAAAGTGTTCTTCTCAATAATAGAACTTTCCACACATGAGGTATTATTTCCCATATGTTGGCCTACTTTAATTAAAATGAGTTTTTCTTCCAGTATGGCTAGCTCCTTAAAAAATCTCCTCTTTGACCATTCCTTGGAGATCCCCATCCTTCACACTGGTATCTAATTCTCTGTATGGCTCTGATGCCTTTCTTTAATAATTGTGTTCTGCGGGCTGTTTTCTAGCCTGCAGCATTTCCTCTGAAACTAAGTGAACTTGTAACAATATAAAATAAAGCTTTTCCTTTTTAAAAAAAAAAAAAAAAAAAGAAGCTGAAAAGCAACAAACCAAGTAATCCACTTAAAAAATGGGGAAGAGAGCTAAACAGAGAACTCTCTGTAGAGTAATATCGAATGGCAGAGAAGTATTTAAAGAAATGCTCAACCTCATTAGCCATTAGGGAAATGCAAATCAAAACAACCCTGAGATTTCACCTTACACCCATCAGAGTGGCCAAGATAAAAAACTCAAGTGACAACACATGCTGGAAATGTTGTGTAGAAAGGGGAACCCTCTTCCACTGCTGGTGGGAATGTAAACTTGTACAAGCACTCTGGAAATCAATCTGGTGCTTTCTCAGACAACTAGGAATAGTGCTTCCTCAAGATCCAGCCATACTACTCCTAGGCATATATCCAAAAGAGGCTCAAGTACACAAAAAGGACATTTGCTCAGCCATGTTTGTAGCAGCTTTATTTGTAATAGCTAGAAGCTGGAAATAGCCCAGATGCCCCTCAACTGAAGAATGGATGCAGAAACTGTGGTACATCTATACAATGGAGTATTACTCAGCAATGAAAAATAAGGAAATCATGAAATTTGAAGGTAAATGGTGGGACCTGGAAAGGATCATCCTGAGTTAGTTGTCCCAGAAGCAAAAAGACACACAGGGTATATACTCCCTCTTATATACATACAACATAGGATAAACCCACTAAAATCGGTACATCTAAACAAACTAAGCAAAAGAGAGGACCCTAAACTTAAACACTCAAACCCCATTCTGATTGGCAAAGAGGATGGACATAAGAAGAAGAAGAAGAAAACAGGAAACAACCTAGGAACCTGCTACAGAAGGCCTCTGAAAGCCAGAAGAAGAAAACAGGAAACAACCTAGGAACCTGCCACATAGGGCATCTGAAAGCCTCTGCCCTGCAGACTATCAAAACAGATGCTGAGCCTGATGGGCAACTGGCGGGAAGAGTGAATGGAATTTTATGTAAGAAGTGGGAAATAGCAAGAGCTGGAGAGGACAGGAACTCCACTAGGAGAGCATCAGAACAAGAAAATTTGAACACAGGGAACTTCCCAAAGACTCATACTCCAACCAAGGACTATTCATGGAGATAACCTAGATTCCCTGCCCATGTCAGTTTAGTGTCCAAGTGGCTTACATAGTGATGGGAAGAGGGACTGCCTCTAACATAAACTGATTGGCCTGCTCTTTGATCACCTACCTCTGAGGGGGCAGCAGCCTTACCAGGCTACAGAAGAGGACACTGCAGCCATTCCTGATGTGATCTGATAGACTAAGATCAGAAGGAAGGAGAGGAGTTCCTCCCCTATCAGTGGATGTGGGGAGGAGCATGCATGCAGAAAGGGGAGGTAGGGTGGGAGTGGGAGGGGAGGAAGGAAGGGCTTATGGGGGGATACAAAATGAATAAAGTGTAATTAATAATAATAATAATAAAATAAGAAAAAAATTAAAATATGTCATACTAGAAACTAAAAAAAAAAAAATCCAATCAATAATTAGGTCTTACTTCCAAAGTCTATATGCCACAAAATTTGAAAATGTGAATGAAATGGACAATTTTTCTTGACTGATTCTACATGCCAAACCTGAATCAAGAAAATGTAAAGCAATTAAATAGTCTTATAACCCCCAAGGAAGTAGAAGCTCTCATCAAAATCTACCATGAAAAAAAAAAAAAAAAAAAGCCCAGGGCCAGATGGTTGCAGTGCAGAATTCTACCAGACCTTCAAAGAAGATAACATGAATACTCTTCAAACTATTCCACAAAATAGAAAGAGAAGGAACACTACCAAACAAATTCTGTGAAGCCACAGTCACGTTGGTACCTAAACCTCACAAAAAACCAACAAAGAAAGAGAATTTCAGGCCAATCTCCCTTATGAACATTGATACAAAAATACTCAACAAAATACTTACAAACTGAATGCAAGAACACATAAAAGATGTATTTATTTATAACTATATTTTGTTCCCTTTTTATCCCCAATGCTGCCTCCTCTGCTTCTAATTCCCATCCCACCCCAAATCCTTCTACTACCCCTATGCCCTTTCTCTAGTTCTCCGGATAGGGGAGGTACTTTTCCCCCTTTTATCTTACTCTAGCTTATCTGTGGCCTGATTCTCAGGGCATTGTTCTCCTTGTGTCCTAGATTCCCTCTACTTATGACACTCTTACTGCCTGCTCTTCTTCAGGATTCTCGGACCTATGAGGGGAGGGAGAATTTCATATTGAAATCCCATTTAATGCTTGGTGTTTTAAGGTCTCTACCTCTGTATAATATTGGACTGGGATCTCTGTATACCATCCCAAATGATGCAGAAAGCAGCGTCTCTGTGGATACAAGAACATGCTACTGATCAATCAGTTGAGGGAGAGAGCAGCATATTTTAATAAAAACAGCCTGTGCTGCATGAAAATTTCGGTAGGATACCCTGGCCCAACAGCACAATTCACTGCCACCCAATATCCCTAGAAGAAGCCTGGTTTGGTCACAATGACATGTCCTAATGGAACTTTATCTTCCACTATTAGGAGACCTTCTAATAAGTGAAAACATACCATATTTGTTTTTCTGCATTTTAGTTCCTTCACCAGAATGATTTTTCCTGGTTCCACATATTTGCCTGAAAGTATCATGATGTCATTTTCTTAGCTGAATAATGCTCCCTTATGGAAATATTCCACATTTTCTCTAAAGGAGATTGTCAGTCCTCTTATTTAGTCCTTGCAGGTTACTGGGACTTTAATCATTGTATTGAATGACAAACTATCAGAATAACTATGTTCTTTTAACCTATACATTCCTCCATCTTTTTCCACTTCCGGGTGATTTGTATTGCAATGTCCCCTTGAAGCTATTTTATTTACATGTTTCCCGAGTGAACAAATATCTAGTAAGGGTTAGGAGGTATGGCCTTGTTAGGAGGGTGTGCTTTGAGGTTGACATGCCAATGAAAGTGAGCAGAGTGAATGGAGTTTCTGTTTCTCTGTCTTTGTCACTTTATAACTTTGTTTCTGTTGGTCTTGGTGTCTCTATTTCTGAATCTCTCTCTAGCTCTTTCTCTCTCTGTCTCCCTCTATCTGCTTCCACTTGTGGTTCAGTTTGAAAAGCTCTTAGTTCTTCTGAAAGAACTACAACAAATTGTGTACTTGGTGATGTGACATCATGGATAGTCTCTGTAAAAACATACCCAAAGTCCCAATTATATGCTTTTTTTTCAAAGAGTTGCCTTTTCAGGGAGTGTTTTCCCAATAAATAATTCACTGACTGTGGACTTTTCTGTGCATTAAACAAATTATAATGGAATCTGTGATAAAATGTGACTCACATGTCAAGGATAAGTGACTTAATTTATGACCACTAAGACAAAAATATGTGACACTTTAACTGAAATATATGAGTATTGGACACTCAATGTGATACCATAATAGCATGTTGAGGTCATAGCCCCATTGTGATCTCATAATAACATTGTGATTCATCACAGCATTATGATACTACCATTGTGATATCAAACTACCAGATAAATTTATTAATGACTTCTTGAAAGAAATATGTGATACTATTCCTGAACCAAAAATATTGGACAGGAACTGTTATCTCTGTGTTGTATGCTATCAAGTGCCCAGATGGACGCATGTATGGCTATTCAGCCTTTCTCTCAAGCAAGCTGTGTCCTACACAGTGGTAAGTAAGTAACCCTCCTGGTATTGGGGTTTACAGTTATACCTGGGTCTTCAGGACAGAGAAATGGGTATGTGCTATATGCCTAGGACAAAATAGCAGCTTTGTTTCCTTCAGTGGTGCTCCAGACAAACACTCTAAACATAGTGTTATTGTCATTACTGCTTGTTCAGCGGAATCTTTCCTCTGAAATATAATACAATTTTCAGTCATTGTATAATTGTTCACATATTATTTTTTATTTTTATTGATTATGTGGGAATTTCATATAATATACATTACACTGCTTTTCCATTGCTCCCTGGTTCAAATTTCTTCCCATATGTCGCAGTATTTTTTTTTTTCTTCAAAATACATCAATTGAAGTATGTGTTGTTCATCTACTCATTGGAACATGATCAGAGTTTCATTGCCAACTCCTTTAAAGAAAACTGTGTTCAGTGTTGCTGAACCCTGGCACCACCCACAAGAAGAAGCCATTAGTCCTGAAGAGCTCTATACTTTACCACCATGATCACAGTTTTATATTTATTTATTATGTGTTCACTTTGTGTCCCCTCTGCTGTCCCCTCCCTCTTTTCCTTTCAGTCCCACCCATGCTACTTCTTCAACCCCAATGCCTTTCTATAATTACCCACATAGGGGTGGTCCTCCTCCCCCTTCTATCTGACCCTAGCTTATCATGTCTCATCAAGGCTGTCTTCATAATCATGTCCTACAGCCTGATTCTCAGGGCAGTGTTCTCCTTGTGTCCTCAGTTCCCTTTACTTAAGACACTCTTCCTGCCTTCTTTCTTGCAAGCTTCCCAGAGCTCTGAGGGTAGAAATAATTTCATAGGGAAAGCCCATTTAATTCTGGGTGTTTTAAGTTGCTTTGTGCATAATATTGGACAGTGTAAGCAATCCCAAATGATGCAGAAAGAAGCATCTCTATGGATACAAGAACATGACACTAAATAATCAGTTGAGGGCAGAGAGCAACATATCTTAATAACAACAGCTGGGTTTGTTTGAAAATTTCCATATGATGACCTGGCTCCACAACTCAATTAACTGCCAACCAATACCCCTATTTTAAGAATGGTTTGTTCACAGTAGATAGCCTATTGGAACTTTATCCCTCACTATTAGGAGACCTCTAATAAGTGAATATATACCATATTTGTCTTTCTACACATTTTAGTTACTTCAGCCTGGATAATTTTTCCTGGTTCCATCCATTTGCCTGAAAAAAAAAAAAAAAAAAAAAAAAAAAAAAAAAAAACAAAAACAAAAACAAGCATGATGTCATTTTCTTAGCTGAATAATATTCCATTACATTCCATTTTCCCTGAAGGAGAATGTTAGTCATCTTCTCTATAGTTTGGAAGTTGCTGGGACTTTAATCATTGTATTGAATGACAAATGGAAGTCCCTACACCTTTTCTACTTCCTGGTCATTTGAATTGTAATGTCCCCTTGAAGCTCATCTATTTACATATTTAATCCTGAATGAGGAAATTTTTGGAAAGGTTAGTAGGTATGTCCTTGTTGGATAACAGAATTACTATTGGAGTTACATTGTGTGGGGAGGTATGCTTTAAGGTAGATATGTCAATGAAAGACAGAATGGAGTCTCTATCTCTCAGACTATGTCAATTTTTGTCTTTGTTTCTTTTGGTCTTGATCTCTTTATTTCTGAATATCTCTCTTTTCTCTGGAACTGTCAGTCTCCCTCTCTCTGACTAACACTTGTGGTTCAGTATAAAAAGCTCTCAGTTTTGCTCAAGATTATAGCAAGATGACTACTTGCTGATGTGACATCAGGTATGTTCTCCATATAAATATAAGCACGATCACAATTAAATGCCTTTTGTTCAAAAATTTGCCTTGGTAAGGCAGCATTTTTACAGTACTTAATTCACTGATTGATGATATATCTATGCATTTAACAAATAACAATGGAATCTGTGATAATGTGAAACTCACATGTCAAGGACATTTGACTTTATTAATGACCACTTGAAAGAAATATGTAACACTTTTCCTGAAGTAAGAGTCTTGGACATAGGAACTGTCATTTCTGCATTGTGTGCTTTCAGCTGCTCAAGGACTCTGTACACTTAGGCCTTTTAATAATTGGCTCCTGACAATCTTTCTGGATTTCACCTGTTTCATGACATTATTTTGCCTCTCAGCCAATCAGCACATTTGAGAATCTTAGGTTTCCATGAAAATGAGTAAAGAAAATTTCTGTATCCAGTATCTCTGATCCTGTGCACAAGTGACGTTTTCTTGTGAAACCCAATATGCCGTTATATCGTCCTTTTATCCAGATCCCACAACTTTACTCCTGTTAACCTCTGTGACAATGTCAGGTTGGAAATGAAACTTTAATGTTTATTTAATTAGATAGCTTCCAAAGTAGGGAATTTTCAATTTCATTGGGATTAAGGTTTATATACTGAATGAAAAGTTGATTTCCTATTATGGTCTTGGATCTGAAATTTCCTAGGTTGTGACCTTGAACTGAGCAATTACTGCCATACTCACTAAATGTAACTTCACAGTCTTATTGATATAATAGGCTGGCAGAGTCTGTGGTTCCCTGTGGTACTGAGTCCCTAAGAACAGGGAAAGAGACTAAAACAAGACAATTCCTGAGCATTGTTTGGCTGGGTCAGAGAAAGATCTTTGTATGTAAAAGAAAAACTGAGGGGCAATTAACTATTTGACATCTGGTGCTCTTCCATACTTGTTTCCAACCCTCTTTGACCTGGTTTGCCTTGGGTCATCTGGCTGGATTGGCAGCTGTGTCCTACTCTGTGGTCAGTGAGGAACCCTGCTGGTCATGGGTTTACAGTTAAAACTGGACCTTCAGGATAGTGAAATGGGTCCATGCTATGTGCCTAGGAAACAAGAGCAACTGTGTTTCCTTCAATGCTGCTCCAGACAAACACTCTCTATGTAGTGTTTGTGCTAGGACTGCTTGTTCATATGTGCCACCTGAGTTCATGGGGTCTGAGGTACCCGGGCAACCACTAGTTCATGGCTAAGATTATCTACCACATAATGAAATAATGGAAAGCATGTCTTACAAAGTAAAACTCTATCCTCCTTAGAGGAACCTTTTTTCCATGTTAAAAGTCATTGTAAAAGTTGTCAACCTGTTATTTTTATTGAATATTTGGGAATTTCATGTTATATATATTATAATGCTCTTCCATTACTCCCAGGTTCATATTCCTACCCATGTGTCAAACTAAAATCTTTTTTTCTTTAAAATACTACAATTGAAGTATGTGTGGTTCATATACTCATTAGAACATGATCAGAGTCTCAGTGCCAAGTTCTTTAAAGGAAACTGAGTTTCATACTTGCCACACCCTGGCACCACCCTCAAAAAGAAGCCATCAGTCTTGAAGAGCTGTATACTCATCTCCTTGGTCACAGGTTTTCATATGTTTTTATTTATTACGATTTGTTGGCTTTGTTTCCCACCTGGTGTCCCATCCCTCATCTCCTCTCAGTCCCATTTACACTCCTTCTCCAAACCTAGGCCCTTTCTCCATTCCTGTGAGAGGGTAAGTCCTCTTCCCCCTTCTATCTGACCCTAGCCCTATGCCCTATTTTCAGTTCCCTGATACGGTAGATATTGCTCTCCTTTCTAACTGACCCTAGCTTATCAGATCTCATCAAGGCTGTCTGCATCATCTTCTTCTGTGGGCTGATTCTCAGGGCATTGTTTTCCATGTTTCCTCAATTCTTTCTACTTTTGACACTCTTCCTTCCTCCTCTCCCACAGGCTGCCCAGAGCTCTGAGGGCAGGAAGAATTTTATAGGGAAATCCCAATTAGAGCTGGGTGTTTTAAGTTCTCTCTCTCTCTCTCTCCATAGTATCAGACTTTAAGTCTCTGTAGGCAAACCATTTGAAGCTGAAGGAAGCATCTCCATGGATAAAAGAACATGTCACTAATAAAACATATTTAGGGGTTGGAGCAACATATTTTAATAACAACATCCTGCATTGCTTTACAATTTTCATTGAATGCTCAGGCCCAACAACTCAATTAACTGACACCAATTCCTCTAGTAGAAGACTGGTTTGGTCACAATAGATGTCCTATGTACCTTTAACTTTCACTATTAGAAGACCTCCCAATAAATGAATACATACCATATTTGCCTTTCTGCATTTTTTTACACTTCACTCAGGGTGATTTTTTTTTCTGGTTCCATCCATTTGCCTGAAAGTATCATGATGGCATTTTCTTGGCTGACTATTTCTCCGTTATGGAAATATTCCACATTTTCCACAAAGGAGATTGTCAGGCCTGTTCTTTAGTACTTAGAAATTGCTGGGAGCTTAATCATTGTATTGAATGACAAACTATCAGGATAACTATGTTCTCTTAGCCTAGAAGTCTCTTCAATTTCTTCCACTTCCTGGTGATTTGAATTACATTGTCCCCTTGAAGCTCATCTATTTACATGTTTAGTCCCCAAAGAGAAAATGTCTGGGAAGGGTATGGCAATATGGCCTTGTTAGATAATATAATTCCAATTGGAGTTATATTATGGGAGGCTGTGCTTTGAGGTTGAGAAGCCAATGAAACTGTCCAGCCCTGGTGCCCGGAAAAGGCTTAGGAGGTCAGGTGGCCTCGAGGGACTGTGCTGATGTGGGGATACTCCCTCAGCCCTCCAGCCCATGGCGGTTGTGGACTCAGGCTGCCGGGCACACATGATTCTGCTGGGCCTGTCAAGGCCACCGTAGCCAATGGACACAGCCTTGAGCAACAGTCGGAGAGCCCAGCACAGCCACCCAGCCCTGCCTGTACCTCCACCCAGTGGCCAACAACCAAAGTGACGAGTGGACCAGAAACCAGCTCTGGATGCTCTGGAGCAGATAGGTCGCCAAGAGAGTCACAGCCCACCAGAAGAGGTGGTAAGTCTCTGTCTCTAGATCTCTGTCAATTAATAGCTATGCTTCTGTTGATCTCAGTCTCTGCATTTCTGAACCTGTCTCTCTCTTTCTCTCTCTGTCTCTGGCTATCTCCCTCTCTCTATCTGTTCCTTGTGGTTCAGTTCTGGTGAATGACTACAGAAAGATGACTGCTTGCTCAGTCATCAATATTACTCAGCAATAAAAACACTAGTAAATCATGAAATGTACAGGTAAAGGTTGGAAAATATTAAAGATCATTGAGCTATCCCCAAAACAGAAAAACACACATAGTATACACTCACTCATACAGACATATAATATAGGATAAACCTAATGAAATCTGTATGCCTAAAGAAACTTTTCAAGAGGGAGGACTCTGGTTAAAATGCTAAATCCCCATCCCAAAAGGCAAAGAGGATGGATTTCAGAAGAAGGAGAAAACAGGGAACAATTTAGGAGCCTGCCACAGAGGGCCTCTGAGAGGCTCTGCCCTGCAGACTATTGAAACAGATGCTGAGACTTATGGCCAACTGTTATTATGCCATTGTATGGCCAACATTACTTATGCCAATGTAGCCCATGGCAGTTCAGTGTCCAAATGGGTTCCATAGTAATGGAAATAGGGTCTGCCTCTGACATGAAGTGATTGATCTGCTCATTTATTACCTCACCCTGATGGGGGAGCAGTCTTACCAAGCCACAAAGGAGGGTAAAGAAACCACTCCTGATGAGATCTAATTGACTAGGAAGGTGGGATGGGGAGGAGAGAGAGGAGGAGTTTATGGGGAGATAGAAAATAAATAAATTGTAATTAATAAAAATCAAAATGAAAAATATCAAAAATAAAAAATAAATATGAAAAATATAATTCCTTTTTGAGTTATATTATAAGAGGGTGTGCATGAGGTTGATAGGACAATAAAAGTGACCAGATAAAAGGGAGTCTCTGTCTCTCAGTTTCTGTCAATTTATGTCTCTCTGTTGGTCTCGGTCTCTCCATTTCTGAATCCATCTATCTAGCTCTTTCTCTCTGTGTCCCTCTCTCTGCCTGACACTTGTTTTTCAGTATGAAAAGCTCTCAGTTCTTCTGAAGGACTACAAAAATATGACTGCTGGATGACGTGACATCAGAAAATGTCTCTGTAAAAATATAAACAAGTTGCCCCCGTGGCACGCCTGGGTTGGCTACCCAGAGGCTATTTAATCTGTGGGCTGGCTTTCCCCGGGGTCCGAGGATTGTTCAATGTTCCTGAATAAACTGCATTGAAAAAAAAAGCGAACAACTTATGACTAAGAAAAAAAAAAACAGCTAAAAAGTAATATATATATATATATATATATATATATATATATATATAAACAAGATACAAATGAAATGATTTTGTTTGAAGATTTGTCTTGGTCAGGGATCATTTTCACAGTAAGTAATTCACTGACTAAGGACATATCTGTTCATTTAACAAATAATAATGGAATCTATGATAATGGGAAACTCACATGTCAAGAAACATGATTTTATTAATGAATACTTGACACAAATATGTGACACTTTTGCTGAACTAAGAGTCTTAGAAACAGGAACTGTCATCTCTGTGTTGTGTTCTTTCAGCTGCCAAGAAATGAAGCATGTAGGGCTACTCAGCCTTTCTCTCAAGAAGGCTGTCCATTTGGTCCTTTTAATAACTGCCTCCAGAAGCACTTACTGGCTTTTAACTGTTTCATGACATCAATCTAAATTTCAGCCCATCAGCACCTGAGAGAATCTTGAGGTTTGCATGGAGATGAGTAAACAAAATTTTCTCAGTGTACAGTATCTCTGATTCTGTGCACATGTGATTTTTTTTTCTTGTGAATTTCAACAAGGCTTTATTTCATCCCTGTATGAGAAAGACATATTGTATTTATTGAATATGTTGGAATTTCATATTACATATATTACACTCTTTTTCCATGGCACTCAGGTCCAAATTCCTACCTATGTGTCACACTAATTTTTTTTAAATACATCAATGGAAGTAAGCGATGTTCATATACTCATTGGAACATGATCAGAATCCCAGTGTCAAGTTCCTTAAAGAAAATTGAGTTCATCCTTGCCACACACTGGCACCACTGCCAAGAAGAAGCCATCAGTCTGGTAGAGCTCTATACTTCATCACCTTGATTACAGATTTTCTTATGTATATATTTATTATGAATTGTTCACTTTGTAATACTACTGCTGCCCTCTCCCTCTTCTCCTTCCACTCCTACCCACCCTCCTCCTTCTATCCCCATACCTTTTTCTAGTTCTGTGATAAAGGAGATCATCCCTAGCTTATCAGGCCTCATGAAGGATGGCTCCATTATCTTCCTCTGTGGCCTGATTCTCAGGGCATTGTTCTTCTTGTGTCCTCAATTCCCTCTACTTATGACATTTTTCCTTCCTCCTCTCCTACAGGCTTCCTGGAGCTCTGAAGGGAGGTAGAATTTCATGGCAAAATCCCATTTAGAGCTGGGTGTTATAAGGTCTCTCTGTGCATAATATCAGACTGTGGGTCTCCACAATCCCATTTGATACAGGAGGCATACTTGTGGATCCAAGAACATGGCACTGATCTATCAGCTGAGGGCAGAAAGCAACATATTTCAATAACAACAACCTCCTACAATTTCTGTAGGAGGCCCTGGCCCAACATCTCAGTTAACTGCAATCCAATATCCCTAGTGGAAGACTGGTTTGGTCACAATAGATTTATTATTGGAACTTAATTCCCAACTATTAGGACACCTCCTAATAAGTGAATACATACCATATTTGTCTTTCTGCATTTTAGTTATTTCACCCAAGTTGATTTTTCCTGGATCCATCTATTTGCAAAAATACAATGATGTATGGAAATATTTCACATTTTCCCCAAAGGAGATATTCAGTCCTGTTCGTTAGAACTTGGAAGTTGCTGGAACATTAATCATTGTATTGAATGACAAACATTCAAGATAACAATGTTCTTTTAGCCTAGAATTCCCTCATCTTCTACTTCAACGTGATTTGAATTGCAATGTTCCTTGGGGCTACTCTATTTACCTGTAGAGTGTCCAGTGAGGAAATGTCTCGTTAGGGTTAGGAGGTATGGCCTTATTTTATAATATAATTCACTTTGTTTTCCTAATTTCTTTCAGCCCTTTTATCTTTTATAAAGGAGGGCTATTTATTTTTTTGAGTTAATATTGTATCAGGCCATTTTTGCTGAAGGTGTTTATCAGCTGTAGGAGTTCCCTGGTATAATTTTATACTTCCTCAGGTATACTATCATATCATCTGCAAATAATGATACTTTGACTTCTTCATTTTTGATTTTTATGCCCTTGATCTCCTTCAATTATCTTAGCAAAGACTTCCAGAACTCTGTTAAAGAGATATGGAGAGAGTGGGCAGCTTTGCTAGTCCCTGATTTCAGTGGGATTGCTTCCTCTCCTTTTCAGCTTGATGTTAACTATAGGCTTGCTGTATATTGCCTTTACTATATTTAGATATGTGCCTAGTATCCCTTATCTCTCTAGTACTTTAACCATGAATGGATGTTGGAATTAGTCAAGTGCTTTTTCAACATCTATGGAGATTATTGTGTGGGTGTTTTTTTTATTTTTTTTTTAATATGGTAGATCACACTGATGGGTTTCCATATGTTGAACCACCCATGAATACCTGGGATTAAGCCTACTTGGTGTTAGTGGATGATGTTTTTGATGTGTTCCTGTATTTGGTCAAAGACATAAAATATCTTGGTGTGACCCTAACCAACCAACTCAAAGACTTATATTAAAAAAAAATCAAATCTCTGAAAAAGTATTAGAAGAAGATATCAGAGGATGGAAAGATCTCCCATGCTCATGTATTGGCAGGCTTAATACTGAATAAAAATGTTCATCTTACCAAAAGCCATCTATGCATTCAATGCAATTCCCATCAAATTACCAAAACAATTCTTTAAAGACATTGAAAGATAAATTCTCAACTTCATATGAAGAAACTCAGAATTGCAAAAAATATCCTCTACAATAAAAGATCTTCTGGAGTTATCCCCATGCCTGATCTCAAGATTTATCATGGAGCTACAATACTAAGAACTGCATGGTAGTAGCATAGAAACAGAATGGTGGGTCAATGGACTCAAATAGAAAACCCAGAGATAAACTCACACAATTTTGGACACCTGAATTTTGACAAAGATGACAAAACCATACAATGGTCTACAGCTTGCATCTTCAACAAATGGTACTGGTCTAACCAGATATCCACATGTAGAAAAATGCAAATAGATCCATACTTATCACCCTGTACAAAACTATAGTCTAAGTGGATCAAAGACCTCAACATAAAACAAGACACATTAAATGATTTAGAAGAACAAGTGGGAAAGAGCCTTGAACTCATTGGTACAGGAAATATCTTATTGAACAGAACACCAACAGCAACAGACTCTTAGAGCAAAAATCAGTAAATGGGACCAAATGAAACTGAAAAGCTTCTGGAAAGCAAAGGACACTGTCATCAAAACAAAACGAATTCCTACAGATTGGGAAAGAATCTTCATCAACCCTCTTTGTGACAGAGGGCTATTATCCAGAATATATAAAGAACTAAAGAGGTTGAAAATTAACAAATCAAGGAATCCAATTAAAAATTGGAGAACAGAGCTAAACAGAGAGTTCTCACTAGAGGAATATCAAGTTGCAGAGAAACACTTAAAGAAATGCTCAATGTCATTAGCCATCAGGGAAACAGAAATCAAAAAGATGCTGAGATTTCACTTTACACACATCAGAATGGCCAAGATCAAAACTCAAGTGACAGCACATGCTTGAGGGATTGTGGACAACTGGGAACCTTCTTCCCCTGCTAGAAGGAATGTAAACCTGTACAACTACTTTGGAAAACAATCTGGTGCTTTCTCAGACAACTAGCAATAGCTTCTCCTGAAGATCCAGCTATACTGCTCCTAGGCATATATCCAAAAGAGGCTCTAGTACACAATAAGTACACAACCATGTTTGTAGCAGCTTTATTTGTAATAGCCAGAATGTGGAAAAAATCCAGATGCTGCCCCAACTGAAAAATTGATACAGAAATAGTGGTGCATATACACAATGGAATATTACTCAGTAATAAAAAACAAGAAAATCATGAACTTTGCAGTTAAATGGTGGGAACTGGAAAGGATCATCCTGAGTGAGCTATCCCAGAAGCAGAAAGACACACATGGTATACAGTCTCTCATATAGACACATAATATAGGATAAACCTATTAAAATCTCGAGACATAAGGAAACTCTGATAAAATTCTCAATCCCCTTCCAGAAATGCAAAAAGAATGAACATATGAAGAAGGAGAAAACAGGGAACAAGTTATGAGCCTGCCACAGAGGGCTCCTGCCCTGCAGACTATCAAAGCATATGCTGAGACTTATGGCCAACTGTTGGACAGGGTGCATGGAATCTAATGAAAGAAGTGGGAAATACAAAGATCTGGAGAGGACAGGAACTCTGCAAGGAGAGCAACAGAACCAAAAAATCTGAGCACAGGTTTCATTCCTGACCCCATTCTACAACCAAGTATCACACATAGAGATAACCAAGAATCTCTGCACAGATGTAGACCATGGCAATTCACTGTCCAAGTGGGTTCTATACTAATAGGAACAGGGAATGTCTCTGACATTAACTGATTAGCCTGATCTTTGAACACCTCTACTTGATGGGGGAACAGCCTTACCAGAGCAGAGAGGAAGAAAAAGAAAACACTCCTGATAAGATCTTATTGACTAGGACTAGATGTAAGGGGAATTTCTCCCCTATTAATGGACTTGGGGAGAGGCATGTATCAATATGGGGTAGGGAATGTAGGATTGGGAGAGGAGGAAAGGGTTTATGGGGGGAAACAAAGTGAATAAATTATAATTAATAAAAATTTTTAAAAAATCAAAAATAAAAAAATGTGTGACACTTCACCACCCCCTAAGGGGAGAGCAGCCTTAGCAGGCCAAAGAAGATGACAATGCAGCCACTCCTAATGAGATCTGATAGACCAAGATCAGAAGGAAGGAGAGAAGGACCTCTCCTATTAGTGGACTTGGGGAGGGGCATGCGTGAAGAAGGGGGAGGGAGGGCGGAACCAGGAAGTGAGAAGGGAAGGGCTTGTGGGGGGATACAAAGTGAATAAAGTGTAATTTATAAAATAAAAAAAGAAGTTTAAAAATATATATATATATAAAGCAAAAAAAAAAAAAAAGTCTTGGTCGCAGGAACTGTCATCTCTGGGTTTTTTTGCTTTTAGTTACCCAAATTGAGGCATGTAGCACTGCTCTGCCTTTCTCTCAAGCAAACTGTCCACTTCACCCTTTTAATTACTGGTTCCAGAAACTCTTACTGGCTTTCACATGTTTCATGACATCATTGTCCCCCTCAGCCAATCAGCACCTGAGAGAATCTTGAGATTTCCATGGAGATGGATAAACAAACTTTCATCAAGTCCAGTATCTCTGATCCTATGTCTATGTGACTTTTTTCTTGTGAAACCAACAAGCCTTTAAGTCATCCTTTTATCCATATCCCGTGCCTTTACTCCTGTTTGCTTATGTGACAATGTCAGGTATAAAATGAAATTTAATGTTCATTTAACTGGACAGCATCCTAAGTAGGGAAGGGTCAATGTGACATGGGAATAAGAGGAATGTACCGAATGACAAGCTGGTTTCCTACTGTAGTCTTGGATCTGAAATTTCCTAGGTGTGACTTTTAGTTGAGTGGTTTAAACTTTTAACTTTTAACTGAAAGGTCAATGTGACATGGGAATAAGAGGAATATACCGAATGACAAGGTGGTCTTCTACTGTAGTCTTGGATCTGAAATTTCATAGGTGTGACTTTTAACTGAGCAGTTATTCATGTACTCACTAAATATACCTTCATATTCTTATTGATATAAAAGGCTGGCAGGATCTAGGGTTCCCTGGGGTATTGAGTCTTTAAGAGCAGGGAAAAGAGAAGGAAACTATACAATTCCTGGGACTGGTTTGGCTGAACCAGAGAAACATATGTGGATGTAACAGGAGATCTGAGGGGCAATAAACTATTTGACAGCTGGTACTATTCCACACTAATGTTACCATCCCTCTATGAGCAGGGTTACTTTCTCTGACCTGACTGGATTGGCAGCTGTGTTCTATTCAGGGGTGAGTAAGGAACTCTCCTCTTCCTGGGGTTTACAGGTAAAACTGTGCCTTAAGGACAGAGAAATGTGTCCTTGTTACATGCCTAGGAAACAAGAGCCGATGTGATTTCTGCTTTGATCCTCTAGACAAACCAGCTAAATATAGTGGAAGTGCCAGGACTGCTCCTTCAGAGGTGCCACCTGATCTCCTTGGGTCTCAGGGAGTTGAGTAAACACTAGTTCATGGTTAGGATTCTCTGCTACATAATGAGTTCATGGAAAGAATGCCTTACAAAGTTAAACTCTGCCCATGTTTAGCAGAATCTTTTCTCCATATTAAAGATTATTGTAAAATTTGTCAACATTATTTTTCTTATTTGAATATCTCATATAATATACATTACACCTTTTCTATTGATCCATGTTCAAATTCCTACTCATGTGTCACACATATTTTTTTCTCTAATATACATCAATTGAAGTATGTGTTGTTCATATACTCATTAAAACATGATAGAGTCTCAGTGCCAAGTTACTTAAAGAAAACTGAGTTCATCCATGCCACACAGGCACCTCCAAGAAGACCATCAGTCCTGACGTGCTCTATAATTCATCACCTTGATGACAGTTTTTGTTATGTATTTATTATGATTTGGTGACATTGTATCCCCTCTGCTGCCCCCTCACTCTTCTTCTTTCAGCACCCCCCCAGCCTTCTTCTTCTATGCCCTTTTTCTAGTTCACAGATAGGTGTTGAACCTCCTCCCCCTTCAATATGACCCTAGCTTATAAGGTCTCATCTAGTCTGGCTGCATCGTCTTCCTCTGCTGCCTGATTCTCTGTACATTGTTCTCAATTTCCTCTACTTATGACACTCTTCCTACCCCCTCTCCTACAGGCTTCCCAGATATCTGAGGGAAGGGAAAATTTCATAGGAAATACCATTTAGAGCTGGATGTTTTAAAGTCTCTCTCTGCATAATTTCAGATTGTGTGTCTCTATATGCAATTACATTTGATGCAGAAGAGAATATCTCTGTGGATACAAGTACAGAGAGCAACATATTATGTAACAACAGCCTGGTTTGCTTGACAATTTCTATAATATGACCTGGCCCAACAACTGAATTCACTGCCACTCTATATTCCTCTAGTGGAAGACTGATTTGATCAAAATAGATGGCTTATCGGAACTTTATCCCCCACTATTAGGAAACCTCTTAATAAGTAAATACATACCATATTGTCTTTCTGCATTTTAGTTACTTTAACCAGTATGATTTTTCCTGGTTCCATCTATTTGCCTAAAATATCATGATGTTATTTTCTTAGCAGAATAATATTCCATTATGGAAATATTTCACATTTTCTCCAAAGGAGATTGTCAGGCCTGTTCTTTAGAACTTGGAAGTTTCTGGGAGTTTAATCATTGTATTGAATGACAAAATAACAGGATAACTATGTTCTTTTAGCTTAGAAGTCCCTCCATCTTCTTCCATTTCCTGGTGATCTGAAGTGCAATGTAAAAGTGAAGGTCATCTATTTAAGTGTGGAGTCCCCAGTGAGGAAATATCTGTGAAGGGTTAGGAGGTACGGCCTTGTGAGATAATAATATTCCTATTGGAGTTATATTATAAGAGGGTGTGCTTTGATGTTGATATGCCAATGAAAGTGTCCAGACAAATGGAGAATCTGTCTCTCAATCTCTGTCACTTTATATCTTTGATTCAGCTGTTCTCCCTCTCTCCATCTGAATCTGCATATCTAGTTCTTAATCTTTCTGTCTCTCTGTATCACTCTCTGACTGTGACTGTGAAACAATTCCAGTCATGCTGAAGGACTACAGCAAGATGACTGCTTTCTGATAGGACATCTTAGATTGTCTCTCTAAAAATATAAGCAAGTTGCCAAAGAAACTGTTTTTGTTCAAAGAGTTGCATTTGTCAAGGAGCATTTTCACAGTAAGTAATTCACTGACTGAGGACATATCTGTGCATTTAACAAATAATAATGGAGTTTGTGATAACATGAATGGTGACAAGAACAGGTGACTTCAGTAATGACCATTTGAAAGAAAAAGAAATATGTGACACTTTTCCTGAAATAAGAAACTTGGACACAGGAACTGTCATCTCTGTGTTTGTGCTTTCAGCTTCCCAGATTGAGGCATGTAGGGCTGCTCAGCCCTTCTCTCAAGCAGGCTTCCCAGTTGGCCCCTTTAATACTTGGTTCCTGTATCTCTTCCTGCCTTTCACCAATTTCATGATATCATTTTCTATCTCAGCCAATCAACACCTGAGGGATTCTTGAGGATTCCATGGAGATGAGTAAACAAACTTTCTTCAGTGTCCAGTATCTCTGATACTGTGCATATGTGACTTTTTCTTGTGAAAACTAATAATCCTTTATCTCATCCCTTTAACCATATCACACACCTTTACTCCTGTTTACCTCTGTGACAATGTCAGGTAGGAAATGAAACTTAGATGTTTATTTAATTGGACAGCTTCATAAGTAGGGAAGCTTCAAAATCGTGGAGGATTAAGGGGAATGTATTAAGTTAAAGGAGGTCTCCTACTTTGGTATTGGATCTGCAATTTTCCTGACTATGACTTTGAAATGAGCAGCGGTTATTCCAAAACTAGCTGTATACCCAAATAATACTATTGTTATGTCATAATAAGATTGTGATGACACCATAGCATTGTAATGTCATACTATTGTGGTGTCATAAAACTACTGTGATATCATATCATTGTGATGTCATAAAAGCATTATGATGTCATCATAGTATTTTGATATCATAATACAATTCAATGTCATAGTAGCACTGTGATATCATCAAAGCATTGTGATGAAATAATAGTATTATGTTGTCATCATAGCCTTGTGATCTCTTCATAGCATTGTAAGGATTTAATACCATTGTGAAGTCATATGGTTATAAAACAAAAATAGCATCGTGATGTCATCATAGCATTGTAATATCATACTTTTGTGGTATCATAAGACCATTATAATATCATAATACCATTGTGATGTCATAAGAGCATTGTGATATCATCGGGTATTGTGGTGTCATAATAGCATTTTGAGGTCATAATAGCACTGTGGTGTCCTTAAAACATTGTGTAAAATACTAGTATTGTGATGTCATCACAGAATTGTGATGTCATGATTGCATTGTGATGTAATGATAATACTGGGATTTTATAATAGCATTGTGATGTCATAATACCATTATGAAGTCATAGTAGTTTTGTGATGTCATACCATTGGGATGTAAAAATTGCTTTGTGATATGATATTACCATTGTATATAAATGATAGTATTCTGATGTCATAATAGCTTTCTGAAATCATAATACCATTGTGAAGTCAGAATAACACTGTGTTCTCATAATACTGTTTAGATATCATACAATTTTAATGTCATAAAACCATTGGGATATCATCATAGCATTGGGAAGTCATTATAGGATTGTGATGTCATATACCATATGATGTCATTATTGCATTGAGATGTCATAAGAACATATTCTTTGTTATATCATAATTCCATTGTGAATTCATGATAATATTGAGATGTCAGAATAACATAATGAGGTCATAATACCATTGTGAAGTCATATTTCCATTGTGATATTATAGAATATCATTTGATCTTTGCATTTTGATGTCATATTAGCATCTTGATATCGAAATATCATTTGATATCATAATAGCATTGTGATGTCATATCATTGTGCTGACATAATAGCTTTGAAATGTCACAAAATTTTGAAGCCATAATAACATTAAGATGTTATCATAGCAATGAGATATCCTAATATCATTGTCAATTTATACTGTTGTGAAGTTGTAATAGCATTGTAATATCATAATTCCATTGTGATGTCATAACACAATTATATCATAATAGACTTGTGATGTCATAATTTCTTTGTGATGACATAATAGCATTGTGATATTTTAATAACATTTTGATGTCATCATATCATTTTAATGTCCTATTATAATATCATTGTGAAATCATACCTTCTGAAGTTGTAATAGAATTGTAATGTCATAATTCCATTGTGATGTCATACCACAATCATGTTATGGTGATATAACACATGGTGATATCATAATAATAATAATGTGAAGTCAAAATACCATTGTGATGTCATAATAGTATTGTAATGTCATCATAGCTTTGTGAAGACCTAACACCATTATGAGAGCATAATACCACTGTAATGCCATCATAGCATTGAGATGTCCTAATATCATTGTAAAGTCATACCATTGTGAAGTCATAATAGCATTGTAAAGTCATAATTCCATTGTGATGTCATAACACAATCATGTCATAATAACATTGTGATGTAATCATAACATTATGATGTCATAATACCTTTGGGAAGTCGTGACACAATTTTGAGGTCATAATAGAATTGTGACATCTTAATACCATTGTAATGTCATGATAGCTTTGGGATATCATGACATTGTGATGTCATCATAGAAATGTGATGTCCTATTATCATTATGAAATAATACCTTTATGAAGTCATGAAGTAATTGTTATGTCATAATAGCATATTGAGGTCATAATCCCATTGGCATGTCATAATAGCATTGTGATTTCATAATAGCATTGTTATATCATGATATAATTGTGATGTCATAATATAATTGTGATTTCTTTTTTAAATTTATTTTAATTTTTTATTATTATTAGTTACATTTTATTAACTCTGTATCCCAGGTATTTCTCCCTCCCTCATCTCCTCCCTGCCCCTTTCCAAGAGGAGCCTCCCCTTTCATCTGACCCCATTTTATCAGGTATTTCCAGAGTCTTCCTCTGTGGCCTACCAGGACTGCTCCTCCCTTGAGGGGTGGGGAGGTCAAAGAGCCTGCCATTGAGTTCCTGTCAGAATAATCCCTGTTCCCCTTACCCGTGGGCTACCACGGGTTTCATCCAAGCAAAGGTTCTAAGTTATATCCATACATGGTCCTTGGTGGAGTGTCAGTCTCAGAAAACTTCCCTGTGCCCAGATATATTTGATCATTGTAGAACTCCTGTCCTTTCCACGTCATACTAACTCCTCTTCTGCTGAAGGTTTGGTGTCGCGTGCAATCCTTCACCGATAAGGAAGACGCGGCAACCGAAGATTTGTCCAGCAGAATCTTTATTGTAGAGCTCTTGTAGGTAGATGGAGAAGGACCCCAAACCCCAAGCGCGCTCTGCTTAAATAGCCTGCAGGGCGGCGTGCTCGTCTGTGATTGGTGCTCCGCACAATACCCAATTAGCATGTGTTCTCTGATAGGGAGAGCACTCAAATCCATATTAGCATCCTGTGGCGCATGCGCTGCTGCAAGATACAGCACTGACAAGAAGAACCAGGAAACAGGAAGCCAGCGCCATCTTGTAATGGCGAATGCGGCTCCCGACAGTTTGGTTATGAGTTAGTATCTGTTTTAAAACACTGTTAGTTGGAGTCTTTCAGATGCTTTCTGCGGTAGACCCCTGTCATATGTCCAAAGCACATACCATTTGTCTTTCTGAGGATTGATGACCTTACCTCGTGTCTGCTTTTTTATTTATCTTCTTTAGTGTATAGATTTTATTATGTTTATCACATCTTGTAGGTCTATATAAGTGAGTATATACCATGTTTGTCTTTCTCCTTCTGGAATAATTAACTCGGAATGATCTTTGATAGATCTCACCCTTTGCCTGCAAATTTCATGATTTCCTTGGTTTTAATTGTTAAGTACCGTTCCATTGTGTAAAAGTATCACAATTTCTGTATCCATTTCTCCACTGAAGGACATCCAGGTTGTTTCCAGGTTCTGGCTATTAAAAATAAAGCTGCTACAAACATGGTTGAGCAAATGTCCTTGTAGTGTATTTGGGAAATTTTGAGTAGATGCCTAGGAATGGTATAGCTGGGATCTTGAGGAAGTACTATTCCTAATTGTCTGAGAAAGCTCCAGATTGACTTCCAAAGTGGTTGTACCAGTTTACATTTTGACCAGCAATGGAAGAGGGTTCCCCATTCTCCACAACCAGCATGTGTTGTCTCTTGAGTTATTCAACTTAGCCATTCTCACGTGTGTAAGGTGAAATCTCAGGGTCATTTTGACTTGCATTTTCCTGATGGCTAAGGATGTTGAACATTTGCCATTCTATATTTCTTTGTTTAGCTCTGTACCCCAAATTTTAATTAGATCACTTGATTTATGGCTTTTTAACTTCTTTAGTTCTTTTTATGTTCTGGATATCAGCCCTCTGTCAGGGATAGTATTGGTGAAGATCCTTTCCCAGGCTGCAGTTTGTTGTTTTGTTCTGATGACAGTGTCTTTTGCTTTACAGAAGCTTTTCAATTTCATGAAGTCCTATTTATTGATTGTCGCTCATAGAGCCTGTGCTGTTGGTGTTCTTTTCGGAAAGTAGTCACCTGTGCCAATGAGTTTTAGGCTCTTAGACACTTCTTCTTCTAACAGATTTAGAATATCCGGTTTTATTTTCAGGTCTTTTATCCACTTGGACTTTACTCTTGTGCATGGTGACATTTCATTTTCTGCATGTAGACATCCAATTGGAACAGCACCATTTGTTGAAGATGCAGTCTTTTTTCCATTGAATTGTTTTGTCTTGTTTGTCAAAAATCAAGTATTCATGGCTGTGTGGGTTAAATTCTGGGTCTTCTATTCAGTTCCATTGATCTTCCTTTCTGTTTCTATGTCAATACCATGCAGTTTTTATTACTATTGCTCTATAGTAAAGCTTGAGATCGGGGATGGAGATACCTCCAGATGATCTGTTGTACAAGATTGTTTTGGAGATTCTGGGTTTTTTGTTTATCCATATGAAGCTGAGAATATTTTTTTTCAAGGTCTGTAAAGAATTGAGTTGGTATTTTGATGGGAATTGCATTGAATCTGTAGATTGCTTTTGGCAGGATGGCCATTTTCACAATGTTAATCTTACCAATCCATGAACAAGGGAGATCTTCCCATCTTCTGATATCTTCTTCAATTTCTTTCTTTAGAGATTTGAAGTTTTTCTTAAACAGGTGTTTCAGTTCAGTGCTTGGTTCATGTCATCCCAAGGTACTTTATGTTATTAGTGGCTATTGTGAAGGGTGTTGTTTCCCTTGTTTTTTTTTTTTTTTTCTCGGCCCTTTTGTCTTTGGTATACAGGAAGGCTTCTGATTTTTTTTATTTGATTTTGTATCCTGCTACTTTGATAAAGGTGTTTATCAGCTGAAGGAGTTCTCTGGTTAAATTTTTTTGGGTTGCTCATGTATACAATCATATCATCTGCAAAAAGTGACACTTTGATCTGTTCCTTTCCGATTGGTATCCACTTGGTCTCCTTTAGTTGTCTTATTGCTCTGCCTAGGACTTCAAGTACTATGTTGAAGAAATATGGAGAGAGTGGGCAGCCTTCTCTTGTATTGAAATGTCATACTTTTGTGATGGCATAATAGGATTGCTGTGTCATAATAGCATTGTGATTTCATAATTCTCTTGTAATGTCATAAAATATCTTATTGTAATAGTATTGTGATATTGTTATAGCAATGTGATGTCAAAATTCCTTTTTTATGTCGTTCCAAAATCATGTCATGATAGCCTTTAGGTTTCATACAAATGTGATGTCATAATACCATTGTGATGTCATAACACTGGGATGTTATAGCATTGAGATGTTATAACTTTGCCTGACTTCACCAAGACATGGTAAGCAAGTCCTAAATAGTTCCTCCTTCACATATATGTCTGTCAAATATTCTGAGCCAGAAGGCTGGAGATAATGCTCCAACATTACAGAGAGTTATGGGTGACTTCAGGCAACAAATTGTTTCTCTCAATTTTTAATTTTTGGAAACTGCTAATATGCACTTCATATTTACTCTAGTAACTAATTTTATTTCTTCTCAATTCTCTGATGGGATTGAATACCAAATAGCTATAGGGTCACAAAAAAGCTTAAGTTGTTTAGAAATTAAGAAATGCTTTCATATAAGAAATACCAATGAGGATAAGGTATAGAACTCTGAACTTGTCAAGATTGATAGGATAATCGGATAATTTCTCCTAAGTTACTAACTACACATGGACTAGACATTGCACATGTAGATTTTACCTAATAATTTTCATAATTTCATAATTATTATTGTATTGAAATAAAAAGAGCCTTTTAATGGACTTAATCAGGGAAATGTTGGTAAAATGTTCTTTTGAAATATATATACCTTACTCTTGTACATTCGAATGCTGATTTCTACACCCCCCCCCCTCTGGTTTCAATCCATATATTGCATTGTGATACTTATTCTATCCAGCCTCTCTCAACTTTGTGTAAACAAGTTTCAAAATAAAGCAACTAGCCACAATATTGAGCAATTGGAGGAGCCAGAGGGCAGGAAATGAGTGGGAAGAGAGAAGGCAAGGGAGCAGAGATTGGAGAGCAGAGAGTGAAGAGAGATCTTGTAACAGCATGGAGAGAATAAACCAGACCTAAGACTTCACAAAAAGAAAGTATAATGGGTAGCTATGTGCTCTAAGTTAACTAAATAATCCCAGGCTCTGTGTGGTGAATTGGTTATACAGCTGTTTAGAATTAACAGCAAGGATTAATAAAAGATAAACCAATAGTAAATATTAATTATCACCTACAACATGCCATTGTGAAGCCATTATAGCAGTGATGTCATAACATCATTGCGATCTCATATCATTGTGAAGATACAATAGCATTGTGTTATCATAATAGCATGATGTCATAACAGCATTGGGATGTTATAATAGCATTGGGATATCATGACAACATTGTCATGTCATCATACCATGGTGATGTCATAATGCCACTGTGAAGTCATTATAGCATTGACATGTCATACTATTATGATGTCATAATGCCATTGTGATATCATAATACCATTATGATATCATAATATCATTGTAATGATACAATAGTATTTTGAGGTCATAATGCCACTGTGAAATTAAAATTCCATTGTCATTTCATAAAACAATGATGTCATAATAACATAGTGATGTCCTAATACTATTGTGATATGATAACAATTATGTGATGTCATGATGCCATTGTGATGTCAGTCATAATTGCATTGTAATGTTATATGATTATTGTAATGTTGTAATTCTATTTCTATATCACACCATATGAGGTCATGTTAGCATTGTGGTATCATAATTTCAATGTGATGACATAATATCAATGTGATGTCATAATAGCATATTGAACTTGTTACCCCATTATGATGTCATAATAGTATTGCTATGGCATCATAGCATTGTGATATCATAATACCATTGTAATGTCAAAATTCCATTTTGCTATCTTAACACGCAATTTTATTAATGACCTCTTAAAAGAAATATGTGACACTATTCCTGAACTAAGAATCTTGGAAAGTAACTGTCATTGCTGGGTTAAGTTTTCAGTGAGGAACCCTCCTGGTCATGGTGTTTACATTTATACCTCAGGCTTCCAGACAGAGAAATGAGTCCATGGTATATGCTTAGGACAGAAGAGAAGCTTTGTTTCTTTCAGTGGTGCTCAAAAAAAAAAAAAAAAAAAAAAAAAAAAAAAAAAAAAAAAAAAAAAACCCTTTCAATGTAGTGTAAATGCCAGGACTGCTTGTTTAGAGGAATCTTTTCTCCATTTTCACAGTCATTGTATGAGTTGTCAACATATTATTTTTACTGATTATATTGGAATTTCATATAATATACAACACACTTCTTTTCCATTGCTCACGGGTACAAATTCATAACCATGTATCACACTAAATTTTTTGTTGTTGTTTAAAATACACCAATTCAAGTATGTGTTGTTTATATAATCATTGGAACATGATCAAATCTCAGCCCAAGTCTGAGTTCATCCTTGCTGCACCCTGCAACCGCCTCCAAGAAGTCATCAGTCAGGAAGAGATCTATTGTTCATCCTATTGATCACAGTTTTTCTTGTTTATTTAATTTATTATGATTTGTTCACTATGTATTGCCTCTGCTACCTCCTTCCTCTTCTCTTTCCAGTCTGACCTACCCTTCCTCTTCTAATCCTATGCCCTTTCTCTACTTCCCTGATAGGGGATGTCCTCCTCCCCTTCTGTCTGAACCTAGCTTATCAGGAGTTATCAGGGCTGAATGCATCAGCTTCCTCTGTGACCTGATTCTCAGGGCATTGTTCTACATGAGTCTTCAATTCCCTCTATTTAAAATACTCTTCCTGCCCCCTCTCCTGCAGGTTTAGCAAAGAACTAAGGGAAGGTAGACTTTCATAGGGAAATCCCATTTAAAGCTGAGTGTTTTAAGGTCTCTTTGTGCATAATATTGGACTGTGGGTCTCTGTATGCAATCCCACTTGAAGCAGAATGAAACAACTTTGTGGATCCAAGAACATGACACTTATCTATCAGTTGAGGGCAGAGAGCAGTGTATTTTAATAACAACAACCTTGGTTGCTTGAAAAATTTCCATACGATGACCTGAACCAACAATTCAATTCACTGCCACCCTATTTGCTTAGTGGAAGACTGGTTTGTTCACAATAGATGGCTTATTGGAACTTTATCCCCTAATATTTGGAGACCTCTGAATAAGTGAACACAAACCAGTTTTGTCTTTCTGCATTTTAGTTACTTCACTCAGGATGATTTTTCCTGGTTCCATTCATATGCCTGAAAATATCACAATGTCATTTTCTAGCTGAATAGTTATGGAAATATTTCACATTCCCCCCCCCAAGGAGATTGTCAGTCCTGTTCTTTAGTCTTTGGAATTTGCTGGGGCTTTAATCATTGTATTGAATGAGAAACTTCAGGATAACTATGTTCTTTTAACCTGGAGGTCCTTCTAATTTCTTCCACTTCCTGGTGATTTGAATTGCAATGTCCTCTTCAAGCTCTTGTATTTACAAGATTAGTCCATAGTGAGGAAAAGTCTGAGAAAAGTTAAATGGTATGGCCTTGTTAGATAACTAAATTGCTATTGGAGTTATATTATAGGAGGGTGTGCTTTGAGGTTGATATGCCAATGAAAGTGACCAGACAGAATGGAGTCTCAGTCTTTGTCACATTCTATCTTTGTTTCTGTCTGTCTTTGTCTCTCTATTTTTCGATATGTCTGTCTAGCTCTTTCTCTCTCAGTCTCCCTCTGTCTGCCTGCTGCTTATGGTTCTGTATGAAAAGCTCTCAGTTCTGCTGAAGGTCTAAAACACCTTTTATTTTTGTTTCTGTCAGTCTCAGTCTCTCTATTTCTGAATCTAGCTCTCTCTCTCCATCACTTTGCCTGCTGCTTGCGGTTCAGTATGAAAAGCTCTCACTCTTAAAATCAATCTGGCACATTTTCAGACAACTAGAAATAGCACTTTCTCAAGATCCAGCTATACCACTCCTAGGCATATATCCAAAAGAGGTTCAAGTACACAATAAGGACATTTGTTCAACAATGTCTGTAGTAGCTTTATTTGTAATAGCCATAATCAAGAAACAACCCAGATGTCCCACAATGGAGGAATGGATACAGAAATTGTGGTACATATACACAATGGAATATTACTCATCAATACAAATCAAGGAAATCATGAAATTTGCAGGTAAATGGTGGAATCTGGAAAAGATCATCCTGAGTGAGCTATCCCAGAAGCAGGGTTTTTTATGTATTTATTTATCATGATTTGTTCACTTTGTATCTCCTCTGCTGTCCCCTCCATCTTCTCCATCCATTCCCACCCACCCTCCTGTCTCTATCCCTATGCCCTTTTTCTAGTTACAAGAAATGGGATGTCCTCCTCACACTTCTATCTGACCCTAGCTTATCTGGTCTTAACAAGACTGGCTGCATCATTTTCCTCTGCAACCTGATTCTCAGGGCATTGTTCTACTCAAGTCCTCAGTTACCTCTAATTATGACACTCTTTCTGCCTCCTCTCCTGCAGGCTTAGAAGAGAAATGAGGGAAGGTAAAATTTTATAGGGAAATCCCATTTAGAGCAGGGTATTTTAAGGTCTCTCTCTGCATAATATTGGACTGTGAGTCTATGTATGCAATCCCATTTGATGCAGAAGAAAGCATCTCTGTGGATCCAACAACATGGCACTGATCTCAGTTGAGACCAGAAAAAAAAATATATATATATATATATTTAATAAGAACAGCCTGGGTTACTTGAAAATTTCCATAGGATGCCCTGGCCAACAACTCAAATAACTGCCACCCAACCCCCTAGTGGAAGCATGGTTTGGTCACAATGGATGGCCTATTGGAACTTACACCCACTATTAGGAGACCTCATAAAAAGTGAATTACCATATTTATCTTTCTGCATTTTTGTAACTTCACCCAGGATGATTTTTCCTGGTTCCATCCCATTGCCTGAAAATATCTTCTTGTCAAATACGTGTTGTTCATCTACTCATTGGAATATGATCAAAGTGTCATTGCCAATCCCCTTAAAGGAAACTGAGTTCACCATTGCTGCACCCTGGCACCTGCCCCGACCCGTGGGCCTTCAACGGGTTCCTAAAGAAAGGAGGGTGTAAGGAATGGGGGGAAGAACAAGAAACAAGAAGAATGGGGCCAAGTTTGTTTTTCTGATCAAAGCCTTGTTTACTAGAAATTTTTACCCAACTTATATAGAGAGAAGGCAGGAAAGGGGGAAGGCTAAATTACTGCTGCAGGATATAGGAAGAGTGCTTCCATGGGTTAAATATTGCACCTGCGAGATACCATAAGGATGTTTTCTTAAGCTATCTCATGGATGCTCTAAAATTAACAGACAGTTGTCCTCACAAATCTATCACCCATGATTTAGGGTCCTAGGTAACTCTTTCACTAAATTGTTCAAGGTCTCCACTAAATGACCTTTGCTCACTATTTGGCTTTGGCTTCAGTAAATAGCTTTGTCTCCACTAAATAGCTTTGGCTCACTAACTGACTTTGTCTTCAGTAAATAGCTTTGGTTTATGGTAGGCACCAACCCTAAGAAGAAGCCATGATTCCTGAAGAGATCTTTGCTTGATCATAGTTTTTTCTTATGTATTTATTTATTATGATTTGTTCACTTTGTATCTCCTCTGCTGCCCTCTCCCTCTTCTCCTTCCAGTATACCTAGCCTCCTTCTTCTACCCCTATGTTATTCTTCAGTTCCCTGATAGGGGAGGTCATGCTTGCCCTTCTAACTGACCCTAGCTTATCAGCTCTCATCAAGGTTGGCTGCATTATCTTCCCCTACAGTCTGATTTTTTTCAGGGTATTGTTCTCCTTGTGTCCTCAATTCCATCTACTTATGACACTCTTCCTGCCTCCTTTCCTGCAGGCTTCCCAGAGCTCTGAGGGGAGGGAGAATTTCATAGGGAAATCTCATTTAGGGCTAGATGTTTGGAGATCCTTCTGTGCATAATATCAGACTGTGAGTCTCTGCATGCAATCACATTTGAGGCAGAAGGAAGCATCTCTGTGTAAACAAGAACATGCCACTGATCTATCAGTTGAGAGCAGAGAGTAACATATTTTAAAACAACAGCGTGGGTTGTTTGAAAATTTTAGTAGGATACCCTGGCCAAACAATTCAATTAACTGTGACCCAGTCCCAATAGTGGAAGATTGGTTTGGTCACAATAGATGGCCCATTTGGACTTTATCTACAACTATTAGAAGACTTCCTAATAAGTGAATACATAGCATGTTTGTCTTTCTGCATTTAAGTTACTTCACACATAATGATTATTCCTAATTCTGTCCATTGAGCAGAAAATATCATGATATCATTTTCTCAGAAGAATAATACTTCCTTATGAAAATATTCCACATTTTCCCAAAATAATATTGTCAGTCCCTTTCTTTTGTCCTTGGAACTTGCAGGGATTTACTCATTGACTTGAATGAGAAACTATCAATGTAACTATGCTATTTTAGCCTAGAAGTTCCTCCATCTTCTTCTACTTCCTGGTGATTTGAATTGCAATGTCACCTTGAAGCTCATCTATTTACATTTGTCGTCCGCTGTAAAGAAATGTCTGGGAATGGTTAGGAGTTATGGTATTGTTAGATAATATAATTCCTATTGTATTCATAATATAGAATGGTTTGCAATGAGGTTGACATGCCAATGAAAGTGACCACACAAAATGGAAACTCTGTCTCTCTGTCTCTGTCACTTTATATCTTTGTTTTTGTCTATCTCCATCTTTCTATTTCTCTCTCTAGCTTTTTCTCTGTCTCCCTCTGCCTGCTGCTTGTGTTTCAGTAAGAAAAACTCTCAGTTCTGATCAAGACTACAAAAAGATGACTGCTTGCTGACTTGACATGCTGAATGGTCTCTGTAAATATATAAGCAAAGTCCAAATTAAATACTTTTGTTCAAAGATTTGTCTTGGTCAGGGAGCATTTTCACAGTAAGTAATTCACTGACTGAGGACATATCTGTGCATTTAACAAAGAATAATGGAATCTGTGATGATGTTAAACTCCTCAAGGACAAGTAATTTTATTAATGACCACTTGAAAGAAATATGTGACACGTTCATTGAACTAATATTGGACAAAGGAACTGGCATCTCTGGGTTGTGTGATTTCAACTGCCCAGACTGAGGCATATAAGGCTGCTCAGTCTTGCTCTCAAGCAAGCTGTCCACATGGCCACATTAATAACTAGCTCCTGAAATTCTTACTGGCTTTCATCTGTTTCTTTATTATTATAATTTATTAATTACACTTTATTCACTTTGTGTCCCCCCTGTGGTTCTCTCCCTCTTCTTGTCCCAATCCCTCCCTTCCTCTAACCTCTGCATGCATGCCCCTCCTCAAGTCCACTAATAGGGGAGGACTTCTTTTCCTTTTTTCTGATCCTAGTCAATTAGGTCTCATCAGGAGTGGCTGTGTTTTCTTCTGCTGTGGCCTGGTAATAGTGCTTCCCTCTCAGGGGGAGGTAATTAAAGAGCAGGCCAATCAGTTCATCTCATAGACAGTCCTTGTTCCTATTACAATGGAACCCACTTGGATACTGAACTGCCATGGGCTACAGCTCTGCAGGGGTCTTAGGTTATCTCCATGCATAGTACTGGGTTGCAATATCAGTTTCAGGAAAGGCCCCTGTGCTCATATATTTTTGTTCTGTTGCTCTCCTTATGTAGTTCCTGTCCTCTCCAGATCTTATTGTTTCCCACTTCTTTCATAAGATTCCCTGCACTCTGCCCAAGGTTGCCCATAAGTCTCAACATCTACATTGATAATCTGCAGGGCAGAGCTTTTCAGAGGTCCTTTGTGTCAGGCTCCTGACTTCTTCCCTCTTTTCTCCTTCTTCTAATGTCCAGCCTCTTTGCCTTTCTGGGTAGAAACTGAGCATTTTACAAAGAGTCCTCCTTCTTAATTAGTTTCTTTAGGTGTACAGATTTTAGTAGGTTTATCCTATATTATATGTCTATATGAGTGAGTATATACCATGTGCATTTTTCTGCTTCTGGGATAGCTCACTCAGGATGATCTTTTCCAGATCCCACCACCTGCAATTTTCATGATTTCCTTGTTTTTTATTGCTGAGTAATATTCCATTGTGTAGATACACCACAATTTGCATCCATTCCTCCACTGAGGGGCATCTTGGTTGTTTCCAGCTTCTAGCTATTACAAATAAGAGAGGGCTGGAGAGATGGCTCAGCTGTTAAAGGCTAGCTAGTCTCACAACCATAAATATAAGAGTTCACCTGTTTCTTGACATCATTTTCCCTCTCATGCAAACAGAACTTGAGGTTTCCATTCAGATGAGTAAACAAACTTTTCTCAGTGTCCAGTATCTCTGATCCTTTGCACACATGACTTTTTCTTGTGATCCAACAAGCCTTTATCTTATCCCTTTAACCCTATTCCACACCTTTACTTCTGTTTACTTCGATGACAATATCAGGTAGGAAATGAAACTTTAATATTCACTTAGTTGGACAACTTCCTAAGCAGGGAAGATTCAAAGTGATGTGGGATTAAAGGGAATGTACAAAATGACAAAGTGGTCTTCTACTGTGTTTTTGCATATGAAATTCCAAGGTTGTAACTTTCAACTGAGCAGTTATTCATGTACTCACTAAATATACCTTCACATTCTTTTTTTAATTTTTTATTTACACTTTATTCATTTTGTATCCCCCCCATAAGCCCCTCTTTCCTCCCCTCCCAATCTCACCTTCCCTCCCCTTTCTACATGCATGACCCTCCCCAAGTCCACTGATAAGGGAGGTCTACCTCTCCTTCTTTCTGATCTTAGCCTATCAGTTCTCATCAGAAGTGGCAGCATTGTCATCTTCTGTGGCCTGGTAAGGCTGCTCCCCCCTTAGGGGGAGGTGATTAAAGAGCAGGCCAATCAGATTATGTCAGAGGCAGTCCCTCTTTCCATTACTATGTAACCCACTTGGACACTGAACTGTCATGGGCTACATCTGTGCAGGGGTTCTGGGTTATCTCCATGAATAGTCCTTGGTTGGAGTACGAGTCTCTGGGAAGCTCATTGTGTTCAAATTTTCTTGTTCTGTTGCTCTCCTTGTGGAGTTCCTGTCTTCTCCATCTCTTGCTATTTCCCACTTCTTACATAAAATTCTATTAACTCTCCCCAAGAGTTGGCCATCAGGCTCATCACCTGCTTTGAAAGTCTGCAGGGCAGAGGCTTTCAGAGGCCTTCTGTGGTAGGTTCCTAGGTTGTTTCCTGTTTTCTTCTTTTTATGATGTCCGTCCTCTTTGCCTTTCAGGATGGGGATTTAGCATTTTAGTTAGGGTCCTCTCTTTTGCTTAGTTTGTTTAGATGTACAGATTTTAGTGGGTTTATCCTATGTTGTATGTTTCTATGAGTGAGTATATAACTGTGTGTGTCTTTTTGCTTCTGAGACAACTCACTCAGGATGATTCTTTCCGGGTCCCACCATTTACCTGCAAATTTCATTATTTCCTTATTTTTCATTGCTGACTTATACTACAATATATAGATGTACCACAATTTCTGCATCCATTCTTCAGTTGAGGAGCAACTGGGCAATTTACAGCTTCTGGCTATTACAAATAAAGCTGCTACAAACATGGTTGAACAAATGTCCTTTTTGTGTCCTTGAGCCTGTTTTGGATATATGCCCAGGAGTGGTATGGCTGGATCTTGAGGAAGCACTATTCCTAGTTGTCTGAGAATGTGCCAGATTGATTTCCAGAGTGCTTGTAGAAGTTTACATTCCAAAGAGCAGTTCTCCACAACCTCTCCAGCATGTGTTGTCACTTGAGTTTTTGATCTTGGCCATTCTGATGGGTGTAAGGTGAAATCTCAGGGTTGTTTTGATTTGCATTTCCCTAATGGCTAATGAGGTAGAACATTTTTTTGAATGCTTCTCTGCCATTCGATATTACTCTACAGAGAGTTCTCTGTTTAGGCCTGTTCCCCATTTTTTAAGGGGATTACTTGGATTGCTGCTTTTCAGCTTCATTAGTTCTTTATATATACTGGATATGAGTTCTCTGTCAGATAAAGGGTTGGTGAAGATTCTTTCCCAATGTGTAGGTGGTCGCTTTGTTTTGATGACAGTGTCCTTTGCTTTACAGAATCTTTTAAGTTTCATGAGGTCCCCTTAATCTATTGTTGCTCTCAAAGCCTGTGGTGTTGGTGTTCTTTTCAGTAACTTTTCTCCTGTACCAATGAATTCTAGGATATCCGCCACTTTTTTTCTAGCCAATATTATCTATCTGGTTTTATGTTTAGGTCTTTGATCCACTTGGACTTCAGAATTGAGTAGGGTGATAAGTATGGATCAATTTTTATTTTTCTACATGTAGACATCCATTGGTTGAAGATGCTATCTTTTCCCCATTATATGGTTTTGGCATCTTTGTCAAAAATCAGGTGTCCATAAGCGTGTGGGTTTATTTCTGGGTCTTTTGTTCGGTTCCATTGATCCATCATTCTGTTCTTATGCCAGTGCCATGCAGTTATTATAACTGTTGCTCTATGGTACAGCTTGATATCAGGGAAGAAGATACCTCCAGAAGATCTTTTATTGTAGAGGATTGTTTTAGCAATCCTGGGTTTCTTGTTATTCCAGTTGAAGTTGAGAATTTTTCTTTCTAGTTCTTTAAAGAATTGTGTTGGCAACTTGATGGGAATTGCATTAAATCTGTAGATTGCTTTTGGTAATATGGCCATTTTTACTATGTTAATCCTGCCAATCCTTGAGCATGGGAGATCTTTCCATCTTCTCATATCTTCTTCTAGTTCTTTCTTCAGAGATTTGAAATTTTTTTCATACAAGTCTTTGACTTACTTGGTTACAGTTACACCAAGGTACTTTTATGTCATTTGTGGCTATTGTGAAGGGTGTTGTTTCCCTAATTTCTTTTTCAGCCCTTTTGTCTTTTGTATACATGACTACTACTAATTTTTTTGAGTTAATTTTGTATCTGTCTACTTTGCTGAAGGTATTTATCAGCTGTAGGAGTTCACTGGAAGAGTTTTGGGGGTCACTCAGGGATACTATCATATCATCTGCAAATAGTGATAGTTTGACTTCTTCCTTTCCCATCTGTATCCCTTTGATCTCCTTCAACTGTCTTATTGCTCTAGCAAGGACTTCCAGCACTATGCTGAAGAGATATTTAGAGAGTGGGCAGCCTTGTTTTGTCCATGATTTCAGTGGGATTGCTTTAAGATTCTCTGTGTTCAATTTGATGTTGGCTATTGGCTTGCTGTATATCGCCTTTACTATGTTTAGATATGTGCTTTGTATCCCTGATCTCTCCAATACTTTAAACATGAAAGGATATTGAATTTTGTCAACTGCTTTTTCAGCATCAGGGGGAATATCATGTTTTTTTTTTTCTTTCAGTTTGTTAATATGGTGGATCAGATTGATGGATTTCCATATATTGAACCACCCCTGCATAGCAGGGATGAAGGCTACTTGGTTATAGTGGATAATATCTTTGACGTTTTCTTGTATTTGGTTTGCAAGTATTTTGTAGAGTACTTTTGCATCAATGTTCATAAGGGAGATTGGCCTGAAATTCTCTTTCTTAGTTGACTCTTTCTGAGCTTTAGGTACCAAGGTGACTGTGGCTTCATAGATTGAGTTTGGTAATGTTCCTTCTGTTTCTATTTTGTGTAATAGTTTGAAGATAATTGGAGTTAGCTCGTCCTTGAAGGTCTGGTAGAATTCTGCACTGAAGCCATATGGTCCTGGGCTTTTTTTGGATGGGAGACTTTTGATGACTGCTTCTATTTCTTTGGAGGATATAGGACTATTTAATAAATTTACCTGGTCCTGATTCAGCTTTGGTAAGTCAAATCGATCAAGAAAATTTCATTTAGATTTTCAAATTTTGTGGCATATATGCTTTTAAAGTAAGCCCTAATGATTGTTTAGATTTCCTCAGTGTCTGTAGTTATGTCCCCCTTTTCATTTCTGATTTTGTTGATTTGGGTGGTGTCTCTCTGCCTTTCAGTTAGCTTGGCTAAGGGTTTGTCGATCTTGTTCTTTGTTTCTCAAAGAACCAGCTCTTGGTTTCATTGATTCTTTGAATTGTTTTATTTGTTTCCAATTGATTGATTTCTGCCCCGAGTTTGATTATTTCCAGCTGTCTACTCCTTCTTGGTGTGTCTACTTCATGTTTTTCTAGGGTTTTTTATTGAGCCATTAAATTGCTTGAATGAGCTGTCTCAAATTTCTTCTTGAAGGCACTTAGTGCTATGAACTTTCCTCTTAGCACTGCTTTCATTGTGTCCCACAAGTTTGGGTTTGTTGTGTCTTCATTTTTATTGATTTCTAGAAAGACCTTAATTTCTTTCTTTATTTCTTCCCTACCCAGCTCTCACTTAGTAACAAGTTGTTCAGGTTCCATGTTTGTGTATGCTTTTTCCTATTTCTGTTATTGTTGAGGTCCAGCTTTATTCCATGGTGATTAGACATGATACAAGGGATTAGTTCAATCTTCTTGATCTGTTGACGCTTGCTTTGTGACCAACTATATGGTGTATTTTGGAGAAGGTTCCATGAGGTGCTGAGAAGAAGGTAAATTCTTTTGTGTCTGGGTGTAAAGTTCTGTAAATGTCTGTTAGGTCCACTGGATTCATGACCTCTGTCAGAGACAATGTTTCTTTGTTCAATTTCTGTTTTGTTGACCTGTCCTTTGTTGAGAGTGGGGTGTTGAAGTCTCCCACTATTAATGTGTGGGGATCTATATGTGGTTTAAATTTTATCAATGTTTCTTTAACAAATGTGTGTGCTCTTGTATTTGGGGAATCGATGTTCAGGATTGTGATGTCTTCCTGGTGGAATTTTCCCTTGATGAGTATGAAGTGTCCTTCCCTATCTCTTTTTGTTAATTTTGGTTGAAAGTCCATTTTGTCAGATATTAGAATGGCTACTGCTGCTTGCTTATTCATTCCATTCACTTGAAAACTTGTCTTCCAACAGTTTCCCCTCAGGTAATGTCTATCTTTATGTCTTAGGTGTGTTTCTTGTATGCAACAGATTGCTGGGTTTTGTTCATGTATCCATTCTGTTAATCTGTGTCTTTTTATTGGAGAGTTGAGTCCATTGATGTTGAGAGAGATTAATGAACAGTGGCTGTTAGATACTTTGATTTTGATGTTGGCTGTGGTCATCAGGTTGTGTGCTTGGTTGCTTTTTGTTTTACTGTAGTGGGGTTATTTATTTCCTGTGTTTTCTTTAATGTAGCTAGCTTTCTTGGGTTGTATTTTCCCTTCCCGTGTCTTCTGTAATATTGAATTTGTTTGTAGGTATTGTTGCAATTTGTTTTTGTCATTGAATATCTTGTTTTCTCCATCTCTGGAGACTGAGTGTTTTGAGGTGTTTAGTAGCCTGGGCTGACATCTGTGTTCTCTTAGGGTCTGCGTGATATCTGTCCAGGCCCTTCTGGCTTTCATAGTCTCTGTTGAAAAGTCAGGTGTGATTCTAATGGGTTTGCCATTATATGTTACTTGGCATTTTTCCCTGGCAGCTTTTAGTATTCTTTTCTTTGTTCTGTATACTTAGTGTTTTGATTATTATGTGGTGGAGGATTTTCTTTTCTGGTCAAATTTGTTGGGTGTTCTGTAGGCCTCATGTATTCTTATTGGCCTCTCCTTTAACTTGGGGAAATTTTCTTCAATGATTTTGTTGAAAATATTTTCTGGGCCTTGGAGAAGGGAGTCTTCTTTTTCCTCTATACCTATTATTCTTAGGTTTTGTCTTTCCATATTGTCTTGGATTTCTTGGACAGTCTGTGTCAGGAATTTTTTGGATTTAACATTTTCTTTGATAGATACATTGATTTCTTCCATTGTATCTTCCACACCTGAGATCCTTTCTTTCATCTCTTGTAGTCTATTGGTTATACTAACTTCTGTAGTTCTTGCTTTCTTCCCTAACTTCTTTCTGTCTGCAATTTCCTCCATTTGTGTTTTCATTAATTTTTCCAATTTTATCTTGATATCTTAAGCCATTTTGTTGATTTCCTTCACCTGTCTGACTGTAGTTTCCTGTTTTTCCATCACTTCTTTCAGCTGTTTGTTTGACCAACCTCTGTTTCTTTTATTTCATTCAGTGAGTTAAATATTTCCTTTCTAAAGGCCACAAAGTGTTTGGCTGCAACTTCTTCTATTTCTTTATGGATGGCAATATTCTGTTTGAGGTAACCTTCCTCTATGTCTTTACATATCTTATTTGTTTCCTCAGTTATCATCTTCATGTCATAGTTGTTAGGTCATCTTGGATTTCAGTTATGCTGGGGTGTCCAGGGATACTTGCCCCTGGGTAACTGCATTCTGGAGATCCATATTGCTCTGTCTTTTGTTGCTTGAACTTTTATGCTGGCCTCTACCCATTGTGCTATCTTAGGTGTTTGGGGTTATTTTCTGGTGGTTCCTGGTGATCCTATGGTAGAGTGGAATCCCCTTGGCAGAAAGCTGTTTTTTCTTGAAGGACGTCTTCTCAGCTTTTTGGGTATAGTCCCTGCATGGTTGCGTTTTTTCAGGAGTTGCTGCTGCTCACCTCAGGGATAGAGACCTGAGTGGTAACTGTGGTCTTTGTTAGATGAGATGGTTCTCCTCTCATCCAGAAAAGTCCTGAAGAAAGCTGTTCTGTTTCTGGGTTTCTTGCTGTAAATTTAATGATCAGCTCCTGTGACAGTTCGACATCTGGCTCGCAGCAACTGTGCCTGTTTCTGGAGTACAGCTGAGTGATGGCGGCTCAGCCCCACTGGTCTGCTAGACTTTTTCCAGAGAAGGATTGGGTGATTTAAGTCAGAGCAGTTTCCTTCCTTCCCTATGGATTCTGTGGACACAGGGACTCCCAGTCTCTTTTTGCCCTGCGGTGCACCGCTCTGTCTCTGCCAGCTAGCTGTTGTGCAGAAACTACCTGTGACTGCCTTTCCAGGCTCTGGGAGCCTTAGAGTCTGCCTAAACTGGGAAATTTTCCCGAAACGTTTTTGGGGTGGGGGTTTTGGCTGAGTTCTCTGAGATCAGACCAGCCGTTTCTCTCATTGTGTGTTTCCACCTGACAGTGAAACTCAGTCTCTGGTGCCCTGGGGTCCACAGTTCTATCTGAGTTGGTGAATCAGGGGCGCAGGCAGGGCTCTGTGAGGATGCCTGGGTCCCCTGCTCTGGTTCTGGGCTAAATTCTGGGACACCCTCGGACCTGAGTCTTTTCCAGGGGATGTCTGGGTGACCTAGGGTCATTCCCAATCGTTTCCTGCACCATAGGGTTATTTGTCAACTGAAAATTCCAGTCTCTAATAGTGTGGTGACCATGGTTCAGTCTGGGACCAAGACCAGAGACACTGGTTTGTGGCTCTGGGCTGGGGCTGGCGGCCAAGCATCTGGCAGAGCAAGGATCTCTTCAGCAGTTTAGCTGGGTGAGTTAAAAGCTTATTGAATCCTCCACCGTGGGGTATCCTCTCATCTTAGAAACACAATCACTTGTGTTTTATGGCCGCTAGTTCTGGTTGCTGGTCACTGTGCTGATCCTCCTGTCCTGCTTCAGAATGAGAGTCCTCCCATTGCTGCCATCTTGCCCTGCCCACCTTTGCATTCTTATTGATATAATAGGCTAACAGGGTCTACAGTACTCTGGTTTATTGAGTCTTTAAGAGCAGGAAAAAGAGAAGGAAACCAGACAATTTCTGGGACTGGTTTGGCTGAAACACAGAAAGATTGATGAGTGTAAAAGGAGAACTGAGGGGCAATGAACTCTTTGACAGCTGGGACTGTTTCACACTTTTTTTGCCAACCATCTATGAGCAGGGCTGCCTTGGGTGACCTAGCTTGATTGGCAGTTGTGTCCTACTCTGGTTAGTAAGGAACCCTCCTGCTCCTAGTGATTGTATTTCAAACTATTCCTTCAGGACAGAGAAATGGGTCTGTGCTATAAGCCTAGGCCACAAGAGAGTTGTGTTTCCTGCTGTGGTCCTCCAGAAAAACCCTCTAAATGTAGTGTTTGTTCGATAACTGCTTGTTATGAGATGCCTTCTGAGGTAGTTGGGTAAACACTAGTTCATGGCTAGGATTCTCTGATACATAATGTGTTTCTGGAAAGCATGCCTTACAAAGTCAAACTCTACCCTATTTTAGCAGGATCTTTTCTACAATTAAAGGTCATTGTAAAAGTTCTCAACATATTATTTTTATTGCTTATATGGGAATTTGATATAATATACAATACACTCTGTGTCTATTTTCCCATGTCCAAATTCCTACCTATTTGTCACTGTATTTTATTATCTTTAAAATACATCAATTCTAGAATGTGTTGCCCATTTACTCATTGTAACATGATCAGAATCACAGTGCCAACCTTAAAGAAAAGTGAGTTCATCCTTGCTGCACACTGGCATCACCTACAAAAAGATGCCATCAGTCCTAAGTGCTCTATACTTCATCACCTTGATCAGTTTTTCGCTTGTATTTATTTATTATGTTTGTTCACTTTGTTTCCCCTCTGCTGCCCCTTTCATTTTGTCCTTCTGGTCCCATCCACTGTCCTTCTCCTACCCTTAGGCCCTGGTCAGTGATAGGGGAGGTCCTCCTCCTTCTGTCTGACACTAACTTTTTAGGCATTGTCATGTGTGCCTGTATCATCTTCTTGTCTGGTTTAATTCTCAGGGTTTTGTTCTACTTGTGTCCTCAATTCCCTCTACTTATGAGACTTTTCCTGCCTCTCTCCTGCAGGCTTCCCAGAGCACTGAGAGGATGGAGAATACTGAACAGATAACATTGTTCTTAAAATGTCTTACTACAGTGTTTCCCATTAGCAGTAAATAAGGAGGACTGAGCTTTTCTAAAACAAAGGAATCTCAACTGCTTTTAGCAAAAGCCAAGTTCTTAATACCCTTATTGATAGGTTAGTCCATCCTGTGACTGTGAATGCACGAACATTGCTCTTGGAGTAGAATGTGGGTGTTTCTCTGAAGAGCCTTGTCCAAGGGAACCATTAGCCTAGGACATATGCGTTGATCCACTTTCTCATGTAGGACTTGGGGTCTCACAACTCAGGAGTTCAAGATTGCACCCTTCCCAGGAATTCCCACAGACCACAACTCTATGCAAAAACAAGAGTTTATTTTTTTTTTCCAATCACAATGGGGTCACCCCTCCAAAGGCAGGAGAGGACCCTGAGCACACAAAGCACAAGGTTTTCATACTTAAAAATCTGGCCACTTTTGCTCTACGCATTGATTGGTCAACAAGAATAGCATGAAGATATTTTACAGCTAGTTGTTTGCAATTTTTGGCCATTTGGGGGTTTTCTCAAAACAATTCACCCTTCCTTTATTATTTAAAAACTATCTTGGAGCAGTTCATCCTGCCCTTCGAAAGCTCTCTGCCTCTGGCTTTAATTCAAGGCTATCTTATAGCAGTTCATCTTGCCTTTTGGCAGCTATGTGCCTCTGGCTTTAATTCAAGGATGGGAATAGTAACAGCTGTTTTCTTTTACAGTTGTTTTCATTCTCAGGTGGCCCATCATCCCCCTCCTTTTCTTTTTGCCCCAATGTTAATCCTAAAATTGTCGATCAACCTCAGAGAGAGGTTGATACTGCCTCTGGAGCATCAGGACCTGAACCACACAAGTTTCCTAAAGAAAGCGAGTATACGGTTGACAATACAGGGTATTATTGTGACAAGGAACAAAACGGTAGCAAGAGGTACCACCAAGGGAAGCACATAGGGGAGCAGTCTATTAAAACCGTTTCAAAAAGGAGATCCTAATTAATTCTATTAATTTTTTCAAGATCTTCTTGTAATTTTTTAAATCTTTCCTTTAACAATACCTGACTTATTAGTGTAAAAACAGCATTGCTCCTGTAGGGCTAAGCAGATTCCTCCTTTTTCAGCTGTAAGGAAGTGTAATCCTCTCTGGTTCTGGAGAACTACTTCTGCTAAGGAATTGAGCTTGGGGGTCATTGATAGTGCTCAAAAGCAACTGTACATCAAAAATTAACTATTGGGACAGTTTGTTGTATTTATATAATGAAACACCCAAACCAGCTGACCCAGCTCCTATGGAGGCAGTCAGACCAATTCCCACTAACAGAGGAGTGAACTGAATGGCTCTCTTCATTCTTCCAGCCATTAAGTCAAAGCTGGGTATTGGGACCAGGTCATCCCCTGGAATGATGCTAATATCAGGGAGTAAGGTTGCCTGTACACAGTCCAATCTGTGGGCAAGAATGTATAGTAAGTTTCATTATTCCTACATAAGAAAACAGTGTAATTGTTAGGGCAGAGAGCTGTGGAGATGTCAATTGTTAAATCACAAATGGCAAAGTTAGCATTCTCTACAGGTAGATCTGAGCTATCATTTTTGTAGGGTTTAATAAAACAGGTAACATTTTGGTTGAAGAGAGGCTGCACTCTCATAGGGGTTTCTGGTTGGCAGGGACACCTCAGCAGTGGAATAAGTGCATTAAAGGTGGGGAGTGCCAGAGGAACAGGCTGCCCTTGTCATACGCAGAGCCAGCAGTCACTTGCAAGCAAAGGATTGGTGTCATTTAGGAGGCTATGAGTGGCAGTAATAACATCTATAGTCTGGGGTTCTAAAATAAGGTTTCCTCTACAAAAAGGAAAAACCAGAGGGTGGTAATTGAGGGACAGGTAATCTTTATTAAGTCTTCAATGCATTGTTTAACATGTTCTTGTCTGACCTGATCCTGCAGCCCTCCTCCATCTGAGAGGTAAATAGGGGGCATCTTACTCCCATACAGTCTTTCCTACTGTCCCCGAACAAGGGGTGTGGAGTAATTTAGATCCATGGCCTCCTCTTGGCACATTGTGGGACCAATCATCTATCTTCCCCTCCCCCCTCACCTGGTTTAATATGGCAGTGAAATAGGTGATGTTATCTTTTCTAGTACATGGTTTCACAACCCCATAGCAACTGCTATGCACAGCCTGTTGATAGGTATCACAAGGGCAAGGCCTGGGGCGCCCATTTACATAAGGAATCATTTTAGGCTTGGTTATGCAATGCCTTTCTAAACTTAGAGTGCTGAAGCTTGTATGGCTCTATATGCCCATTTATTGCCACACTCAACTTGAGCATGGTCCTTGTTGGGTCCCCAAATTTCACCATTTAGTAAGGCTCTGCCAATTCATCACCCCATCCTTGCAATCACAGGGTTTACCATACAATGTTTCAGGGCCTTGTGAGCCTGGTAAGGATAGCCAAAGCTCCTGTCAATAGTCACCCAATTGAATACAAACAGCACCACCCAGAAGTAGCATTGTTTGTCCACTTTACTGCTCCGAGAGTCCATTGTCCCTGATGAGTTTCAGTTTTATTGGGTTGCTGGAGGCTTGGACTTTCCAGGTGTTGGCAGGTTGATGAAGAGCAGGCTTGACATGTGACACGTGGATCCAAGCTGTGATGCCCTCTATTTTGATGGATGTTGGGGTGGTGAGCAGGATGTAGTAAGGACCCTTCCACTGAGATTCCAGATTCTGGCTCTGGTGTTGTTGCAAGTACACCAGATCTCCAACCTGGAACTGATAGGGAACCTCTTAGGACTCAGGTGCATATGCACTGCCAACCTTGCTCTAAATCTCTTGCTGAATAAATTGTAGTCTTTTCAGCCTGAACAACAAGTCTGAGTTACCACTAGTTATGTCAAGTGGGTTCCCAAGAAGAGTCAGGGGAGCAGGAACCATATAGAGTAGTTCGAAGGGAGTTAAGCCTAATAGGGAAGGAATATTTTTGAATTTAAAGAGGGCCAAGGGAAGGAGCACCACCCAGTCACTGCCAGTCTCTATGGTCAATTTGGTAAGAGTCTCTTTGAGAGTTCTATTCATTCTCTCTACCTGTCCTGAACTTTGGGGTCTATAATCACAATGTAATTTCTAATAAATCCCCAGAAAACTGGCTACCTCCTGGCTTACCTGAGCAATGAAGGCTGGCCCATTGTCTGACCCAATTACCTTTGGAATACCGAACAAAGGAAAAATGTCTTCCAGAATATTTTTGGACATGACCAGGACAGTTTCTTTCTCTGTGGGAAAAGCTTCCACCCATCCTGAGAAAGTGTCCAAAGAAAAACCAGGAGATATTTATTGCCATACCTGACTGGTTTAATTTCAGTGAAATCCACTTCCCAATGCATCCTGGGACTAGTTCCTCTCAGCCACTTCCCTGGGCTCTGGAAACTCTTACCTATGTTTACCCTCTGACAAGGTTCACAAGTCCTTGTCATTCTCTCAGTCAGGGCAGTGAGATTTAGTATTCAGTACTGGGATTGGTGGGTAACTTCAGCCAATTTTTGCTCCCAAGTGAGTCCACTTATGCATCTGTGTTACTAATCTCTCAGCATCTTCCTGTGGTAGAATGACCTTACCTTTGGAGTCAATCCATGCCCCCACATCAGTTTCAAATATCCCCTGTTTTTTGCCATATTAGCTTTAAGTAACTTTCTGAGTAGTTTAGTCATTCTTCTCTGGGCAGTTCAGCAGTTAACACCACTGGGACAGAGCTTCCTCTAGCAGCTGCTTTAGCCTCCTGATCGGCCATGATATTCCACTTTGCCTCTCTGGAAGTTCCCTTCTGATGTCCTGGGCAATGCAAAATGCTTACCTTGGCAGAAAGCAACAAGGCATTGAGCAAAGCTAGAATCTAATTTTTTATTTTTTATCTCTTTACCGGCTGATGTTAGCAGGCCTCTCTGCTGATAGATGGCCCTGTGCACATGGGCTGTTGCAAAGGTGTACCAACCATCAGTGTAGATATTTATCTTTTTACCCTTTCCCAGAGTTAATGCCTTGGTTAAAGCAATCAATTCAGCTCACTGAGCAGAAGTGCCCTTCGGCAACACCTCGCCCTATATTACCTTATGGCCATCTACCACCACTGCCCCTGCCTTTCTCTTCCTTTTCTCCAAAAAACTACTCCTGTCCATACAGTATGTCACCTTGACATCAGGAAGAGGCTGATATTTCAAGTCCTTTTGCCATACCTGTTCCTCTCCTAGAACCTGCAAACAATCATGCTCCAGGGGCTGGATGTCTGGATCCAGCAATAAGGTGACAGGGTTTAGCCCAGAAGCCGGGGCAAAGGTGACTCTATTGTTATTTGAGAGCAAAGCCTGGTAATGTCATGTGGATGTTCATGAACCAGTGATCACGTGGCTGCCTTATGACACTCTCAAGGGCATGAGGAGCATAGATGGTGAGGTCCTGTCCCAGAATCTGTTTGTCTGCATCTTTTACTAGTGCCACCACTGCTGCTATTATTTGCAGGCAGGATGGCCATCCTGCCACTACTGAATCAAGCTTTTTGGATAGATAAGCTACTGGTCTCTTCCAGGATCCAATTTTCTGTGTTAGCACCTCTTTGGCCATTCCCTAATTTTCAGCCACATAAAGATGGATGGTCACATAAGGGAGTCCCAATGCTGAGGCCGACATTAAGGATTCTTTAATATTATCAAATGTAGCTTGTTCATCCTTTCCCCAGGTGAAAGAGTCATTCCCCTTTGTAAGGGCATACAGAGGGGCTACCATCTTGGCAAATCCCAGAATCCACAGTCAGCAAAAACCTGCTGTACCTAAAAATTCACTCAGTTGTTTAATAGTCCATGGAAGGCGAATATGAAATACAGTCTCTTTTCTGCCTCTGACATCCATCTCTTTCCCTCTCTTAATATATAACCCAGATAACTCTCCTGTTTCCTGCAGAGCTGGGCCTTTTTCGCTGACTCTCTGTAGCCAAGCTCACCCAGATCATGTAACAGTAGGTTGGCGGCTTCAAGGTGGGTTTCTTTAGAATCTGCAGCTAATAGACTATCACACACATATTGGAGAAGAGTCACTTGGGTATCAGTGGCCCAGAAGTGTGCCAGGTCCCCGTGTAAGGCTTCATCAAATATCGTAGGGGAATTTTTAAACCCTTGAGGAAGTCGAGTCCATGTAAGCTGGCTCAAGGCCCCTGAGTCCGGGTCTTTCCATTCAAAAGCAAAAAATGTCATGGCTGATAGGGCTGAGTTGGAGACAAAAAAAATGCATCCTTAAGGTCCAGGACCATATACCAAACGCTGTCATGGGGAAGGGAGCTCAACAAGTTATATGGGTTGGGCATGGTACAGTATAAGTCCATGACCTGTTTGTTAACTTCCCTCAGGTCCTGTATGGGTTTATAATCGTTGCTCCCAGGCTTCCGAAGAACTGGCAGCAATGAAGTATTCCAGGCACATTGGCACCTTTTGAGCACCCCTACGTCAAGGAGCCATTGCATGTGAGGGCAGATCCCATCATGTGATTCCTTAGACATCTGATATTGTTGCACTGAGATCGGGGTAGACTGAGGCTTCAGCTCTATCTGAACTGGGGGCTGTTTCTCTGCTTTTCCTAGGCCAGTCATTTCAGCCCATGCTCTCTAGCCACCAGTCATGTCTTTTTCTGGACTTACCATCTTTTCAAACAGGCAGTATTCATCTTCCACTTGAATTGTCAGTACATGTATGGGATCACCTTTATTGTATGTCACCTGTGGGCCATCTGGTCTAAAATGAATATGGGCCCCTATCTTATTTAGGATATCTCACCCTAACAGCAGGTACAGGCATTCAGGGAGAAACAAGAATGAGTGGGATACCCAGCCCACTCCAAGATCCACCCTTCTTTGGGTAGTCCATGAGTATTGTTTACATCCAGTGGCTTCTTGGACACATGATTTCTTCACTTTTTTAGATCCAAAGTCTTGTAACACAACAGAATGCAGGGTGTCAGTGTCCACCAAGAAGTGGACTGGCTTCCCCTCCACCTTAAGGGTTATCCTAGGCTTGGGGAGGGGGGTTGAACCCCGTGCCCCCAGTTGCTGTCATCACCCAGGATTAGGACCCAGGTCTCCAGGCCTTGGACATTATTTTTTTCTGGCTTTTTCTTCCTTTTAGGACAATCCTTGATCCAGTTTCCTTTCTCCTTGCAATATGCGCACTGATCCTTAGACAGAGGGCCTCCACAGTTGCCAGGAACTCTCTCCATATCAATATGATTCTCCTGAACTACGGTGGCCAGGATCTTAGTTAACTTTCTATCTTGTTTCTTATTCCTTTTTATTTTTCTCTCTTCTGCTCTTTCTGTTTCCTTTACCTCCTTCTCTTCTTCTATCTCCTGGCTATAGAAAACCTTCTCTTCTACCTGTACTAAATCCTTTAGTGAGGTTATCCTGTAAACCTTCTATTTTTCTGGAGCTTTCTACAAATATCTCTGGCAGATGGATAAAGGTTATAGTCACCATTGCCCTATGCTCATCTGAGGTAGAATTATAGGATGTAAACCAGTGATATGCCTCCGTTAGCCATTCAAGAAAGCCTGTGTGAGATTCATCCAGCCCCTGAACCATCTCTCTTACCTTCGTCAAATTGGTGAGCTTTTGAGAAGCCCCAGGGAGACCTGCCATTAGAGTCTGGTGGTAGACTTTTAGGAGCTCCCTACCTCCAGGTGTGTCATAATCCCAGTTGGGGTGGGTGAGGGGAAAGCTGTCATTAATCTCATTAGAGAGGACAAGGGGCCTCCCTTCCATTCATGGCACATTCTTTCTCGCCTCCAGCAGGACATGTTCCCATTCCTCAGTAGTCAGGAGGACATGAAAGAATTGCTGGCAATCATCCCAATTGGGCTGGTGTGAGAATAGGACAGATTCAAACAAATCAGTTAGAGCTTAGGGATTTTCAGAAAAGGGGAGGGGGGTTATGGGCTTTTTATCAGCTGAAGAAAAAGGCCAGCACTGAAGGGGTTGATTTCCATCGCCATCAAGGGGCCCATAGGCCTGTAAAGGAAAGGCCATGGAGCCTGGCTGAGCTGCTCAGCAGCTCGGAGTTCCCACTGATGGACCGCTTTTGCTTTTGGAATCTGGTGGTGACTGTGGTGGCGTCTAGAGGGACTGCTAGAGGCACTCTTGTTTTCAGAATCTAGTGGTGACTGCAGTGGTGCCAAAGGACTGCTGGCACCCTACTGTGAACCTGCTGGGGGATTAGTTGGGGGAAGAACTGGCAGATAGGAAGGCAGAAGTTCAAAAAGAAGGAGATCCATATCTGGAGTGGCAAGTTTCTTCTCCTTGACCACACAAATGGCTGTTGGGGAAGTCTCTGTGGGAAGAATAAAGGGGCGCAGCCAAGGAGGTGGGTAAAGGACTAGATCCTCCCAAGTCAGAATATAGGGAACCTGATCATGGTGGACTCCTGGAGTCTGGAGGGTCTTAATCTTGACAGCAAGGATCTGGTCAAGGTGAAGGATGCCCTCCAGTGGCCATGCAAACTGAAAAGTAGGCCAATCTGAGGAACAGAAAGTTTGCCATTTCCTCTTTTTAACTTCAACTGAAAGGTTATGTACCCTTTATCTCACCTCTGAGAAATGATCAAGGGTGAGGGATAAAGTTGTAGTCACAGTCTGTCCCATAATAAAGTCATCCATCAAGAAAGTCAAAGAGGCAAAAACAATAGAGACAAAGAGAACAAGACAAGCAATTAGACAAGGATGCCCTTACTGGTGGTACCACAGAACTCTGAGAGGCTGCCTGGCAGTGGCTATCTTCAAGAAGAAATATATGGGAGGAGGACCATCCCAGAGCTAGACTCCCAAATGGAATCTGGAGTGTCCTCCAGTTCCCAGTCAAGCAATATTCTGACATGTCTGTCCATCACAATGACTGATGAGACAAACAATAAAGGTCCAGATAGGTGCCTAACCAGAAACAGATTGGTAAGACAGAAACAAACAAAGCAAAACCTGCTCCAAGCTCAACCTCCAAGCTCAGTCTAATGAGGATTGGGGAAGGAACTTGCCCTTTCTCATCCAAACACAAAAAATTTAAGACCTGGAAGTCTCACAGCTCAGGAGTTCAAGATTGTGCCCTTCCCAGGAACTCTCACAGAGCAAAACTCAATGCAAAAGCAAGAGTTTTTTGTTGTTGTTGTTTTGTTTTGTTTTTTGTTTTTTTTTTTGTTTTTTATTCCAATTGCAAGAGGGTTGCCCCTCCAAAGGCAGGAGGCGACCCCAAGCATACAAAGCACAGGGTTTTTATGCTTAAAAATCTGGCCACTTTTGTTCTATACATTGACTGGTCAGCAAGAATAGCATAAAGATAATTTACAGCTAGTTGTTTGCAGTTTTTGGCCATTTGTGAGTTTTCTCAAAACAATTCACCCTGCCCTCATATTTTTTAAAAACTATCTTGGAGCAGTTCATCCCGCCTTTTGAGAGTTCTCTGACTCTGGCTTTAATTCAAGGCTATCTCAGAGCAGTTCATCTTGCCTTTTGAGAACTATGTGCCTCTGGCTTCAATTCAAGGATGGGAATAGTCACAGCTGTTTTTCTTTTACAGTTGTTTTCATTCTAGTTTGGCCCCTCACTCACAGTGTGGAGCCTGTATTGTAAGACTATCATTCTTAGCTCCCATTGGAAGGTACAATAATATCCTTCCAATATCCCACTTTGCCTGGGTGCAAAGGAAGGCTTGAGCTGCCACTCCAACTTTAGAGTAGTAGGCATTTCAACCTATGACCTGGAAAGTAAATACTGGTAAGCTGTCCTGATGAATACTCTCTCTGGTAAAGCAAAGAGGATGACCTCTACCTATTCCTGAAAATTTAAGAGTCTGTTTTACTTGCATTCCTTCAAAAGCTGGAAAAACCAGTATCCAAGGGTTGTTGACATAAACAAGGACTTCTTGGCTCTTAGAAGATCAAAAGGAAGGAGAGGAAGAGCTCCACTATCAGTGGATTTGGGGAGGGTCATACATTTACAAGTGAGAGGAAAGGTGGAATTGGGAAGGAGGAATATTTGGGGGTGTACAAAGTAAATAAAATGTAATTTATAAACATTAAAATAAAAAATGTTAAAAATATTATTCCTTTTGGAGTTATAGGAAGATGTACTGTGAGGTTGATATGGCAATAAAGTTAACAACGAGATGGAGTCTCTGTCTCTAGGTCTCTGTCACTTTGCATCTTTGTTACTGTCAGTCTTGGTCTCTCTATTTCTGAATCTTTCTCTCTAGCTCTCTTTCTGTCTCATTCAGTCTTCCTTTCTATGCCTGCCACTTGTGGTTCAGTATGAAAAGCTCACAGTTCTGCTGAAGGACTACAACCATATGACTGCTTGCTGACATGACATCATGGGTAGTCTCTGTAAAAATATAAGCAAGATCAAATTGAACATCTTATGTTCAAAGAGTTTCCTTGGTCAGGGAGCATTTTTCCAGTAAATATTTCCATGAAAGAGGACATGTCTGTGTTTTTAACAAATTATAATGAAATCTGTGATACTGTAAAGTTACATGTCAAGGAACCTTCTCCAAAATAGACCACATAGTTGGTCACAAAGCAAGCCTCAACAGACAAAAGAAGATTGATATACATGTATCTTATCTGATCACCATGGAATAAAGCTGGACCTCAACAACACAGAAATAGCAAAAAGCCTACACACATGTAAACTGAACAACTTGCTACTAAAAGGTAGCTGGGTCAGAGAAGAAATAAAGAAAGGAATTATAGTCTTCCTAGAGTTCAATGAAAATGAAGGCACAACATACCCAACTTGTGGGACACAATGAAAACAGTGCTGAGAGGAAAGTTCATAGCACTAAGTGCCTTCAAGAAGAAATTCAAGACATCTCATTCAAGCAACTTTATGTCTCACTTAAAAACTCTAGATAAAGAAGAAGCAGACACACCAAAAAGGAGTAAATGGCTAGAAATAATCAAACTCAGGGCTGAAATCAGTCAATTAGAAACAAATAAAAAAATTCAAAGAATCAATGAAACAAGAGCTAGTTTTTTATAAAATCAACAAGATAGACAAACCCTTTGCCAAACTAACTAAAAGTCAGAAAGACACCATCCAAATCACCAAAATCAGAAATGAAAACGGGGACATAACTGCAGACAGTGATGAAATCCAATCATTAGGACTTATTTCAAAATTCTATATGCAACAAAATTTGAAAATCTAAATAAAATGGACAATTTTCTTGATAGATTCCACTTACCAAAGCTGAATTAAGACCAGGTATATATATTAAATAGTCCTATATTCCCTAAGGAAATAGAAACTGTCATTAAAAGTCTACCATCTAAAAAGATGCTAGGACCAGATGGTTCAGCACAGAATTCTACCAGATTTTCAAAGAAGAGCTAACTCCAGTTATCTTCAAACTATTCCACAAAAAAGATACAGAAGGAAGACTACAAAACTCATTCTATGAAGGCATTGTCACCTGATACCTAAATCTCACAAAGACCCAACAAAGAAAGGGAATTTCAGGCCAATCTCCATTATGAACTTTGTTGCAAATATACTCAAGAAAATACTTGCAAACTGAATACAAGAACCCATCAAAGATATCATGACTAATGATATCTTTGACAATGACCAATTAGGATTCATCCCAGGTATGTAAGGGTGGTACAGTATACAGAAATACAACAATGTGATCCACCATAATAACAAACTGAAAAAACAAACAAACAAACAAAAACACATGATAATCTCCTTAGATGCTGAGAAAGCATTTGACAAAATCCATAATGCATTTGCGGTTAAAGTATTGGCGAGATCAGGGATACAAGTCACAGATCTAAATATAGTAAAGGCAAGATACAACAAGCCTATAGACAACATCAAACTAAATGTAGAGACACTTAAAGCAATCCTACTGAAATCAGGGACAAAGCAAGCTCCTCATTTGCTCCATGTCTCTTCAACAAAGTTCTGGAAGTCCCTGCTATAGCAATAAGACAACTGAAGGAGATCAAGGGGACACAAATCAGAAAGGAAGAAGTCAAATCAGTAGCCCTTTTGTATGCAAAATACAAAATGGCTGACAAAGAAATTAGGGGACAAAATATCCTTCACAAAAGCCATAAAAGACATAAAGTACCTTGGTGTAACCCTAATCAAGCAAGTCAAAGACTTGTATGTAAAAAACTTCAAGACTCTGAAGAAAATATCTGAAGATGTGAAGACCTCCTATACTCATGGCTTGGCAGGATTAACATTGTAAAAATGTCCATCTTAACAATAGCAATCTACTGATTCAATAGAATTCCCGTCAAATTACCAACACAATTTTTTACAGAAAGTTTGAAAGAAAAATTCTCATTTCTTATGGAAAAACAAGAAACCCAGAATTGCTAAAACAATGCTCTAAAATAAAAGATCTTCTTGTGGTATCTCCATCCTTGATCTCAAGTTGTACTATAGAGCAACAGTAATAAACACTGCATGCTTTCTCATAGAAACAGAATGGTTTTTCAATGGAACCAAATAGAAGACCTGGAGATAAACCTACATACTTATGGACACTGGACACGTGAGTTTTGACAAAGATGCCAAAAACAAACAAAAGGAAAAATGAATGCCTACAGATTGGGAAAGAATCTTCACTGACCCTCTATGTGACATAGGGATTTTATTCAGTATATATAAAGAACTAAAGAAGGTGAAAAGCAACAAATCAAATAATCCAATTAAAAAATGGAGCAGCTAAACAAAGGCTTCTCAATAGAGAAATATCAAATGCAGAGAAACACTTAATGAACTGCTCAAAGTCATTAGCCATCAAGGAAATGCAAATCAAAATGACCCTTAGATTTCACCTTACACCCATCAGAATGGCCAAGATAAAAAAAACTCAAGTGACAACACATGCTGTACAGGATGTGGAGAAAGGGGAACATGTCTCCACTGTTGGTTGGAATGTAAACTTGTACAACCACTGTGGAAATCAAACAATTCTATTGCTTTCTCAGACAAGCAGGAATAGCACTTTCTCAAGATCCAGCTATCCACCTCTTGGCATATATCAAAAGAGGCTCAAGTACACAATAAGAACATTTGCTCAACCATGTTTGTAGTAACTTTATTTGTAATAGCCAGTACCTGGAAACAACACAGATGTTCCACCCCTAATTAAAAATAGATTACAGAAATTGTGGTATATCTACACAATGTAATATTACTCAGCAATAAAAAAAATAAGGAAATCAGGAAAATTGCAGGTGAATGGTGGGAACTGGAAAAGATCATCCTGAGTGAGCTCTCCTAGAAGCAGAAAGACATACTGTATATATTCATTCATATAGACATATAATAAATGATAAACCTACTAAAATCTGTACACCTAAAGAAACTAATCAAGAGCGAGGATTCTGGCTAAAATACTCAATCCCCATCCTGAAAGGCAAAGAAGATGGACATCAGAAGAAGGAGAAAACAGGGAACACGTTAATAACCTACCACAGAGAGCCTCTGAAAGGCTCTGCCGTGCAGCCGATCAAAGCAGATGCTGAGACTTACAGCTAACTGTTGGGCAGAGTGCATGGAATCTAATAAAAGAAGTATGAAATAGTAAGATCTGGAGAGGATAGGAGCTCTAAAAGGAAAGGAACAGAATCAAAAAATCTAAGTACATGGGACTTTCCTGAGACTCATACTCCAAACAATTACTATGCATGAAGATAACTTAGAGCCCCTGCACAGATGTAGCCCATAGCAGTTCAGAGTCCATGGGGATTTCATAGTAATGGGAATGCCTCTGACATGAACTGATTTATGTGCTCTTTGAAAACTCTTGATGTGGGAGCAGCCTTAACATGACACAGAGGAAGACAATGCTGCCACTCCAATGTGATCTGATAGACTAGGATCAAAAGGAAGGAGAGGAAGACCTCTCCTATCAGTGGACTTGGGAAGGGACAAGTGGGAAGGATGATAGGTTTGGGATAGGAAGAAGAAGGGGTTTATTGGTGTATACAAAGTGAATAAAGTGTAATTGATAAAAATTAAAATAAAAATATGAAAAAGTATAATTCCTTTCCATGTTAAATTATAGGAGGTTGTGCTTAGAGGTTGATATGCTAGCCAGACAGAATGGAATCTCTGTCTCTTGGTGTCTGTCTTATTATTTCTGAATCTGTTTCTCTAGCTCTTTGTCTCTGTTGCTCTCTTTGTCACCCTTTCTCAGCCTGCCACTTGTTTTTAATTATGAAAAGCCCTCAGTTCTGCTGAAGGACTATAACAAGATGACTGCTTGCCAACATGACATTCTGGATGGTCTCCGTAAAAATATAAGCAAGGTTCCAATTAAATGCTCTTTGTTCAATGATTTGCCTTGGTCAGGGAGCATTTTTGCAGTAAGTATTTCACTGACTCCATATGTGTGCATTTAACAAATAATAATAGAACCTGTCATAATGTGAATTCACATGTCACAGACTAGTGTCTTTATTAAAGACCACTTGAAAGAAATATGTGACACTTTTCCTGAACTAAGACATCTTGGACACAGGAACTGACATCTCATGGTTGTGTGCTTTCAATTGCCCAGTTTGAAGCATGTAGTGCTGCTCAGGTTCTCTCTCAAACACAGTTTCCACTTGGCCCTTTTAATGACTGCCTCCTGAAACTCTTACGGGCTTTCACCTGTTTCATTACATCATTCTCCACCTCAGTCAATCAGCACCTGGAGAATCTTAAGGATTCCATGGAGATGATTAAATAAACTTTCCTCAGTGTCCAGTACTTCTAATCCTGTGCACACATCACTTTTTCTTGTGAAACCTAACTAGCCTTTATCAGATCCCTACTAAATGAAAAGGTGGTCTACAACTGTGGTATTGGTTCTGAAATTAGCTAGGTTGTGACTTAGAAAATGAGCAGTTACTCACATACTTACTAAATGTACCTTCACATTTTATTGATATAAATGGCAAACTGTCCCTATGGTTACTTGGAGTATTGAGAATTTAATGGCTAGGATTCTCTCCTAGATAATGAGTTCCTAGAAAACATGGACTCGGTCTCTCTATTTCTGAGTCTGTATCTCTAGGACTTTCTCTGTCTCTCTTAGTCTCTCTCTCCCTGCCTGCCACTTGCGTTTCACTATCAGAAGCTATCAAGTCTGCTTATGGACTACAACAAGATGACTTCTGGCTGACATGATATCCTGGATAGTCTCTGTAATAATATAAGCAAGGTCCCAATTAAACACTTCTTGTTCAAAGATTTGCCTTGCTCAGGGAGCATTTTCCCATTAAGCAATTCACTAACTGAGGACCTATCTGTGCATTCAACAACTAATAATAGAATCTGTGATAATGTGAAAGTCACATGTCAAGGGCAGGTAACTTTTTTAATGACCATATGAAAGAAATGTGACAATTTTTGTTCTAATAGTCTTGGACACAGGAACTGACAGCTCTGGGTTGTGTACTTTCAGCTCCCCAGATTGAGGCATTTAGGGCTGTTCAGCCTTTCTCTAAAGCACACTGTTCACTTGGTCCTTTTAATAACTGGCTCCTGAAACTCTCACTGGCTTTAACATGTTTCATGTCATCATTATCCATCTCAGCCAATCAGCACCTGTGAGAATCTTGAGGTTTCTGTGAGTAAACAAACTTTTCTCAGTGTCCAGTACCTCTGTGCCGGTGAACCTGTGATTTTTCTTGTGAAACCCAACAAGCCTTTATCTCATTCCTTTATCCATATCTCAGAACTTTATTACTGTTTACCACCATGACAATGTCTGGTAGGAAATGAAACTTTAATGTTTATTTAATTGAACAGCTTCCCAACTAGGGAAGCTTCAAAATAGGTGGAATTAAGGGGAATTTACCAAATTACAAGGTGATCTCCTACTGTGCTTTTGGTTCTGAAATTTCCTAGGTTGTGACCTAGAATTGAGCAGTTACTTGCATACTTACTAAATGTAACTTCACACTTTTATTGATATAATTGGTAAACCAGCCCTAGGTTTACTTGGTGTATTGAGTCTTTAAGAACAGGGAAAAGAGAAGCCAACCTGACAATTCCTAGATATGATATGACTGAAACAGAGAAAGATTGGTAATTGTAAAAGGAGAATTGAGGGCAAGATATTTTTTGACAGCTGGTGCTGTTAAAAACTAGTGTTGCTTGGCTGACCTGGCAGGATCAGCAGCTGTGTTCTAACAGTGGTCAGTGAAGAACCCTCTTTGTACTGGTGCTTAAAATTAAAACTGAGCCTTCAAGACATAGAAATTGGTCCTTGGTAAAGGCCTAGGACAAAAGAGTAGCTCTGTCCTCCAGACAAACCTCTAAACATAGTATTAGTGACAGGACTTATAGTTCAGAGGTGCCACCTGAGCTAATAAGGTCTGAGGAAGCTGGGTTTCAAACTAGGTAGCACTAGTTCAAAGCTAGGATTCCCTGCTACATAATGTGTTCTTGGAAAGCATACCTTACAAAGTCAAACTCTGCCCTCCTTTGGTGGAATCTTTTCTCCATGTTAAAAGCCAGTGTAAAAGTTTTCAACATATTATTTTTATTGATTATATGAGAATTTCATGTAACATACATTACACTCCTTTTCCATTGCTCCCAGGTTCAAATGCATATCCATATGTCACACTATTTCTTTTCTTTTCTTTAAAATACATCATTTAGAAGTATGTGTTGTTGATAAACTCATTGGAACATGATCAGACTCTCACTGCCAAGTCCCTTAAAGAAAACTGTGTTCATCCCTTGCTGAACCCTGAAACCATGTGCAAGAAGAAGCCATCAGTACTGAAGAATGCTATACTTCATCATCTTAATCACAGATTTTCTTATGTATTTATTTATTATGATTTGTTCACTTTGTATGCCCTCTGTTGCCCTCGTCCTCTTAACTTTCAAGTTCCACTTACCCTCCTTCTTCTACCCCTATACCCTTTCTCTAGTTCCCTGATTGGGATGGTCCTCCTTCCACTCCTCTCTGAACCTAGCTTATCAGGTCTCATCAAGGATCTCTGCATTATATTCCTTTATGGCCTGATTCTCAGGGCATTGTTCTCCTTATATCCTCAATTTCCTCTAATTTTGACACTCTTCCTCCCTCCTGTCCTACAGGCCTCCCAGAGTACTGAGAGGAGGAAGAATTTCAATAAGGTATCTTCACATTCTTATTGATATAAATAGGCTAGGAGGCTCTAGGGTTCCATGGGGTATTGAGTCTTTAGAGCAGGGAAAAGAGAAGGAAACCATTTAATTCCTGGGACTGGTTTGGCTGAAACATAGAAAGATCTGTGAGTGTAAAAGGAGAACTGAGGGGCAATAAGGGATTTGACAACTGGTGCTGTTCCACACTAGGTTTGCCAACCCTCTATGAGCATGGTTTCCAAGGTGGTCCTGCTGGATTGGCAGCTGTGTCCTACCAGTTGTCAGTGAGCAATTCTCTTGTCTTGGTTTACAGTTCAAACTAGTCCTTCAAGACAGAGAAACATATCCATGTTATATGCCTAGGACACAAGAACAGAAGTATTTTCTGCAGTGGTCCTCAAGGGAAACCCTCCAAACATAGTGTTAGTACCAGGACTGATTGTTCACAGGAGCCACCTGAGCTCATGATGTCTGAGGTAGCTGGGTAAACAGTAGTTCATGGCTAGGATTCTCTGCTACATAATGAGTTCCTAGAAAGCATGCCTTACAAAGTTAAACTCTGCCTTCCTTTAACAGAATAATTTCTCCAGGGTAAATTCATTGTAAATGTTGTTAATATATCATTTTTATTGATTATGTGGGAAATTCATATATTGTACATTACACTCCTGTTCCATTGCTCCCAGGTTCAAATTTCTACCCATGTGTCACACTAAAATATTTGTCTTTATAATACATCAAGTGAAACATATTATTTGTCTCAGGGACAAATCCCTTAAAGAGGGGAGCCAAGATGGCGGTGCCGGGAGAACATTGCATCTGAGAAGCAGGACAGCACTCTCTGGGCAAAGACCAGGAGACTGAACATGGGGCCCTGAAACTACATCTATCATGTTTCCCAGGTGAGGGGAGTCTCCCATGGTGTGGGAATCGGTCGGGTCCACTCTCGGCTACCCAGGCAGAACCCGGAAGAAATCCCGGGTAATGCGGGCTTTGGGTCTCTGGGCTGGAGCCTCAAGCGGGGGTGTCCCAATCACTTTCACAGGCTGATCCGTGGGCACAAGGGTGCCTGAGACTGGGAGTCCCAGTTGCGGGGGGAACCCACGGGGAAGCAAGGTTGCGGGTCTGATGACAGGTCACCCAGTCTTTATCTGGAAGGTCTCTGCCGCCATCACAGCCAAGCTCCTGCAGCACTCAGAGAGCTGCACACTCAGCTCAGAGATACAGACAAACTGTGCGCCCCAGTACAACAGGGACTGGGAAGCCCTGTCCAGAGAGGACCACACAGAGAAGGAAGAAAACTTGCTGCTGGGGTCACCTAGGGAAAGTCTAGCAGACTGCAGATCACAAACAGGTGAGTATTGCCAGCCATCACAGAACTGGGCCCAAACAGGGAGCACAGAGTGATTGGAAACTCAGCTCCAGCAGACTAGCAGGTGGGCACACGCTCCGCCAGCCCAGAGGTCTGCTTTGTACCAACTACTCCTTACAGACAGAACTGAGTGCCCCAAGACACCAGAGCAGTACTCACCCACAGATTACCTCTTGGGTTCTGGGATACAGAGCCCCAAACTCAGACCTACAAAAGACCGGAACCTTGAGATCAACCCCCAGATACTGCTCCAAGGGGCAACCACTTATCCCTAACAAAACTGACCAAACCATGGGACACACAGGTTACAGCAGCTGATCACTAAATTTACAGCAAGAAACCCAGAAGGAGGGCAGCTGTCTCCAGGACTTCTCCCGGTGAGAGGAGAGCCCTCTTGACTAATCAGGACCACAGTTACCACCCAGGTCTCTATGCCTGAGGTGAGCTGTAGCAACTCCTGAAAAACACCAGCCATCCAGGGACTATACCCAAAAAGCTGGGAAGGCTTCCTTGAGGAAAAAACCATCTTCCTGATAAAGGGATTCTCTCCACTACAACAGTCCAGGAACAACCAGAAACTAAATTCAAACAACTAAGATAGCCAAATGGGTAGAGTACAGGGTAAAAGTTCAACCAACAAAAGCCAGAGCATTATGGCATCTCCAGAACCAAGTTATCCAGGGGCAAATAGGCCTAGACACCCCAGCATAAATGAAATTCAAGGTGACTACCTAACATCTATGCTCAAGAAGATGATAACATAGGAAACAAATATAATGCAAAAAGAAATAGAAGAAGCTGCAGCCAAACAGTATGTGCCTTTCAAAGAGGAAATGCTTAAATCACTGAATGAAATAAAAGAAACAGTGGATTGTTCAAACAAACAGCTGAAGGAATTGACGGAAAAACATGAAAATACAGTCAGACAGGGGAAGGAAACCAACAAAATGGCTCAAGACCTGAAGATAGAATTGGAAAAATAAAATAAAAAAAAAACACAAATAGAAAAAATTGTGGAGAGAAAGAACTTAGGGAAGAAAGCAAGAACTATAGAGGATAGCATAACCAATAGGCTACAAGAAATGGAAGAAAGAATCTCAGGTGTGGAAGATACAATAGAAGAAATAGATGTATCTGTCAAAGAAAATGTTAAATCCAAAAAATTCCTGACACACACCGTCCAAGAAATTCAATACAACATAAAAAGACAAAACCTAAGAATAATAGGAATATAGGAAAAAGAAGATTCCCTGCACCAAGGCCCAGAAAATATTTTCAACAAAATCGTTGAAGAAAATTTCCCCAACTTAAAAGAGAGGCCAATAAGAATACCAGAGGCCTATAGAACACGCAATAAATTAGACCAAAAAAGAAAATCCTCCCGCCACATAATAATCAAAACTGTAAGCATACAGAACAAAGAAAAAAATAGTAAAAGCTGCAAGAGAAAAAGGCCAAGTAACATATAATGCAAACCCATTAGAATCACACCTGACTTTTCAACAGAGACTATGAAAGCCAGAAGGGCCTGGACAGATATCATGCAGACCCTAAGAGAACACAGATGTCAGCCCAGGCTACTAAACCCCTCAAATCTCTCAGTCTCCATAGATGGAGAAAACAAGATATTCAATGACAAAAACAAATTTCAACAATACCTACAAACAAATCCAGTATTACAGAAGACAATGGAAGGGAAAATACAACCCAAGAAAGCTAGCTACATTAAGGAAAACACAGGAAATAAATAAGCCCACTACAGTAAAACAAAAAGCAACCAAACACACAACCGTAAGACCACAGCCAACATCAAATTCAACGGATCTAACAGCCACTGGTCATTACTCTCTCTCAATATCACTGGACTTAATTCTCCAATAAAAAGACACAGACTAACAGAATGGAGTGTAAACAAAACCCAACAATCTGTTGTATACAAGAAACACACCTAAGTCACAAAGATAGACATTACCTGAGGGTAAAGGAATAGAAGACGACTTTTCAAGCAAATGGATGTAAGAAGCAAGCAGGAGTAGCCATTCTAATATCTGATAAAATAGTCTTTGAACCAAAATTAATCAAAAGAGATGGGGAAGGACACTTCATACTCATCAAGGGAAAATTCCACCAAGAAGACATCACAATCTTGAACATCTATGCCCCAAATAAAAGGGCACCCACATTTGTGAAAGAAACATTGATAAAACTTAAACCACACATAGATCCCAACACACTAATAGTGGGAGACTTCAACACCCCACTCTCAACAAAGGACAGGTCAACAAAACAGAAATTAAACAAAGAAACAATGTCTCTAACAGAGGTCATGAATCAAATGGACCTAACAGACATTTACAAAACCTTACACCCAAACACAAAAGAATTTACATTCTTCTCAGCACCTCATTTAACCTTCTCTAAAATAGACCACATAGTTGGTCACAAAGCAAGCCTCAACAAATACAAGAAGATTGAAATAATCCCTTGTATCCTGTCTGATCACCATGGAATAAAGTTGGACCTCAGTAACAACAGAAATAGCAAAAAGCCTACACACACATGGAAACTGAATAACTTCCTACTAAAAGACAGCTGGGTCAGGGAAGGAATAAAGAAAGAAATTAAAATATTCCTAGAACTCAATGAAAATGAAGACATAACATACCCAAACTAATGGGACACAATGAAAGCAGTGCTAAGGGAAAAGTTCATTAAGTGCCTTCAAGAAGAAATTTGAGACAGCACATTCAAGCACCATAATGGCTCACTTAAAAACCCTAGAAAAAGAAGAAGCAGACACACCAAGAAGGAGCAGACGGCTGGAAATAATCAAACTCAGGGATGAAATCAATCAATTAGAAACAAATAAAAGAATTCAAAGAATCAATGAAACCAAGAGCTGATTCTTTGAGAAAAATCAACAAGATAGACAAACCCTTAGCCAAGCTAACTAAAAGGCAGCGAGACATCATCCAAATCAACAAAATCCGAAATGAAAAGGGGGACATAACTACACACACTGAGGAAATCCAAGCAATCATTAGGACTTACTTCAAAAGCCTATACGGAACAAAATTTGGAAATTTAAATGAAATGGACAATTTTCTTGATTGATTCCACTTACCAAAGCTAAATCAGGACCAGGTAAATCAATTAAATAGCCCTATATCTCTCAAAAAAATAGAATCAGTCATCGAAAGTCTCCCATCCAAAAAGAGCCCAGGACCTAATGGTTTCAGTGCAGAATTCTACCAGACATTCAAAAAAGAGCTAACTGCAGTTCTCTTCAAACTATTCCACAAAGTCGAAACAGAAAAAACATTACCAAACTCATTCTATGAAGCCACAGTCACCTTGGTACCTAAACCTCACAAAGACCCAACCAAAAAAGAGTACTTCAGGCCAATCTCCCTTATGAACATTGATGCAAAAATACTCAGCAAAATGCTCGCAAACCGAATACAAGAACACATCAAAGATATGATCCACCATGACCAAGTAGGTATCATCCCAGGTAGGCAGGGGTGGTTCAGTATACGGAAATCCATCAATGTGATCCACCATATTAACAAATTGAAAGAAAAAAACCCACATGATAATCTCCCTAGATGCTGAAAAAGCATTTGACAAAATCCAACATCCATTCATGTTTAAAGTATTGGAGAGATCAAGGCACATATTTAAACATAGTAAAGGCAATATACAGCAAACACATAGCCAACATCAAACAGAACAGAGAGAAACTTAAAGCAATCCCACTGAAATCAGGGACAAGACAAGGCTGCCCACTCTCTCCATCTCTTCAACATAGTTCTGGAAGTCCTTGCTAGAGCAATAAGACAGTTGAAGGAGATAAATGGGATACAAATTGGAAAGGAAGAAGTCACATTATCACTATTTGCAGATGGTATGATAGCATACATGAGTGACCCCAAAAACTCTACCAGGGAACTACTACAGCTGACAAACACCTTCAGCAAAGTGGCCAGATACAAAATTAACTCAAAAAAATCAGTAGCCCTCCTGTATACAAAAGACAAAAGGGCTGAGAAAGAAATTAGGGAAACAACACCCTTCACAATAGCCACAAATGACATAAGGTACCTCGGAGTAACCCTAACCAAGGAAGTCAAAGACTTGTATGAAAAAAAAATTCAAATCTCTGAAGAAAGAACTAGAAGAAGATATGAGAAGATGGAAAGATCTCCCATGCTCATGGCTTGGCAGGATTAACATAGTAAAAATGGTCATCTTACCAAAAGCAATCTACAGATTCAATGCAATGCCCATCAAATTACCAACACAATTCTTTAAAGACCTGGAAAGAAAAATTCTCAACTTCATATGGAATAACAAGAAACCCAGAATTGCTAAAACAATCCTCTACAATAAAAGTTCTTTTGGTGGTATCTCCATCCCTGATCTTAAGTTGTACTATAGAGCAACAGTTTTAAAAACTGCATGGTACTGGCATAGAAACAGAATGGTGGATCAATGGAACCGAACAGAGGACTCAGAAATAAACCCACACACTTATGGACACCTGATATTTGACAAAGACACCAAAACCATACAATGGAAAAAAAGATAGAATCTTCAAGAAATGGTGCTGGTCCAACTGGATGTCTACATGTAGAAAAATAAAAATAAATCCATACTTATCACTCTGCACAAAACAGAAGTCCAAGTGGATCAAAGACCTCAACATAAAACCAGACACATTAAATCGGCTTGAAAAAAAGGTGGGGAATAACCTAGAACTCATTGGTACAAGGGAAAACTTCCTGAACAGAACACCAACAGCCCAGGCTCTAAGAGCAACAATCAATAAATGGGACCTCATGAAACTGAAAAGCTTCTGCAAAGCAAAGGACACTGTCATCAAAACAAAGCGACTGCCTACACATTGGGAAAGAATCTTCACCAACCCTTTATCTGACAGAGGACTCATATCCAGTATATATAAAGAACTAAAGAAGCTGAAAAGCAGCAAACCAAGTAACCCACTTAAAAAATGGGGAACAGAGCTAAACAGAAAATTCTCTGTAGAGGAATACCGAATGGCAGAGAAGCACTTAAAGAAATGCTCAACCTCAATAGCCATGAGGGAAATGCAAATCAAAACAACCCTGAGACTTCACCTTACACCCATGAGAATGGCCAAGATCAAAAACTCAAGTGACAACACATGCTGGAGAGGTTGTGGAGAAAGGGGAACCCTTCTCCACTGCTGGTGGGAATGGAAACTTGTACAATCACTCTGGAAATCAATCTGGAGTTTTCTCAGACAACTAGGAATAGTGCTTCCCCAAGATACAGCCATACCACTCCTAGGCATATATCCAAAAGAGGCTCAAGCACACAAAAAGGAAATTTGCTCAACCATGTTTGTAGCAGCTTTATTTGTAATAGCCAGAAGCTGGAAACAACCCAGATGTCCCTCAACTGAAGAATGGATGCAGAAATTGTGGTACATCTACACAATGGAATATTACTCAGTAATGAAAAATAAGGAAATCATGAAATTTGCAGGTAAATGGTGGGATCTGGAAAGGATAATCCTGAGTGAGATGTCCCAGAAGAAAAAAGACACACATGGTATATACTCACTCATATAGACATACAACATAGGAGAAACCCACTAAAACCTGTTCATATAAAGAAACTAATCAAGAGAGAGGACCCTAACTAAAATGTCCAATCCCCATCCAGAAAGGCAAAGAGGATGGACATCAGAAGAAGAAGAAGAAGAAGAAGAAGAAAACAGGAAACAACCTAGGAACCTACCACAGAGGGCCTCTGAAAGCCTCTGCCCTACATACTATCAAAGCAGATGCTGAGCCTGATGGGCAACTGTTGGGCAGAGTGAATGGAATTTTATGTAAGAACTGGGAAATAGTAAGATCTGGAGAGGACAGGGTCTCCACAAGGAGAGCAACAGAACAAGAAAATTTGAACACAGGGAACTTCCCAGAGACTCATATTCCAACCAAGGACTATTCATAGAGATAACCCAGAACCCCTGCACAGATGTAGCCCAGGGCAGTTCAGAGTCCAATTGGGTTACATAGTAATGTGAAGAGGGACTGCCTCTGACATGAACTGATTGTCCTGCTCTTTACTCACCTCCCCCTGAGGAGGAGCAGCCTTACCAGGCCATAGTAGAGGACAATGCAGCCACTTTTGATGTGAACTGATGCACTAAGATCAGAAAGGAGAGGAGAACCTCCCCTATCAGTGGACTTGGGGAGTGTCATGTATGCAGAGGGAGGATGGAGGGTGGGATTTGGAGGGGAGGAGGGAGGGGCTTATGGGGGGATGCAGAATGAATAAAGTGTAATGGATGAAAAATTTTTTTGGAAAAGTAATTTAAGAACCTTAAATGACTTTCAAAAGTGGAAGAAAACATGGAGTTAGTCAATTTACATGGAGCACGTCTCACCCCTGGGGGCAATGGTCTCCTGAACCTACTCAGACCTTGGACACCACCACTGCTATAGAACGATCAGTTATAGAACTGATACAGGATGTTCCAACGAGGGGGTTAAGGCTTCTCATCCTATTTCCTATAAGCCCACACCTGTTTGTTTATATCCCCAATTTCTATTCATTATTAGCCAGATAGAGCCAAGTAATTGTGGTAATGATACTTGCTTTTTTGTCCAATGCTGGAATGCTAGTAAATTTACTAGCTGGTTACTCGCATGCCTCGCTGGGTGCTTGTGCCCGTTGATGCCCCTCACGCTATGACTCTCTTCAGACAGAAAAGGGATCTTGGAATTACAGCTGCAATTGTTACTGCCATCTCATTTGTGGATGTTGGAGCTACCACTGTGGTATTAGCCATGAGTCATACTGTGCTGACTGCTCAGACCCTGAATAATCTTTTTGCCAATGTAGCTCATGCCTTAGATGTACAAAAAGGAATTAATGCTCAAGTAAAAGGAGACTTGATGGTGTTCAATCAGAGGATTGACCTCGTGCAGGAACAAATTGATACCCTATGGCAAATCACTCAACTTGGCTGTCAATGAAAGTAAGCTGGACTTTGAGTCACTAGCATACAACATGAGAATTTTTCCTGTGCTGCAAATCTGTCTAAACAATTGTCGAGCTATATTTTAGGTAATTGGACTGGAGAATTCGATACTACGATGGAGCAGCTGAGAGTGGCCATTGTCACGGTAAATTCTCCCAGAATGGACGCAGGACTAGCCACAGGATTATCATCATGGATTGCTGCAGCCATGAATCATCTGAAGGAACGGGCAGGCTTGGGAGTGTTAGCAGGCCTTCTGGTGTTGGTCTCCTTGGTTTGCCTGTGGTATATATGCAAGATTAGAGTCTCACAACAGCGTAATGCAGCCATGACCATTCAGGCCTTTACAGCCATTGAAGCAGGACAGTCTCCCCAAGCATGGTTGGATACCATAAAAAGCTAAAATGTTACGCTCAGGATGTGAGGCTAAGCACTGCACTCAGGGTCAGCCGCTTTCGACCCAGTGAAGAGCATGTCTGATTGCATGCGGGTTGATGCCCCAGGTCCCCCCTCTGAGAAAAAGTATTAGATGGGTCTGATGCTCTTTGGGTGGATGACACCTAAATGAACATCAGTACAAAGTCCCAATTTATTTCTAATATCAGAGATCAGACCTCTACTCTTGCCTGATATGTCTAAAACAAAAAGGGGAAACTGTAGAGAGCTGCGGAATGCTATGCCTTAAAGATGGAGCTGGTTTCCGCCTTCCACCTTCCCGATGGTGAGTGCTCTCTGTCACGAACAACTCCACATTTGGCTAAGGCTGAGGATCTGGCTTGCTTCCATGTATGTGGACCTATTTGCATTGCCCACATGGCACACTGGGGTTGGCTACCCAGAGGCTATTTAAGCTGTGTGCTGGCTTTCCCCAGGGTCAGATGATTGTTCAAGGTTCTTGAATAAAGTGCATTGAAAAAAAAAATCCCTTAAAGAAAACTGAGTTCATACCTCCTGCACACTGGTACCATCCCAAGAAATCTGACGGGAGTGAGAATTCCAAAGGGAAATCCCATTTAGAGCTGGGTGTTTTAAGGGCTCTCTCTGCATAATGTCAGATTTTGGATCTCTGCATGCAATCCTTTTTGATGGAGAAGGAAGCATCTCTGTGGATCCAAGAACATGGCAATGATCAATCAGTTGAGGGCAGAGAGGAGCATATTTTAATAACAACAGCCTGGGTTGCTTGAAAATTTCTGTAGGAAACCCTGGCCCAACAGCTCAATTCATTGTTACCCTATCCCACTAGTAGCAGACTTGTTTGTTCCAATTTAGATGGACTATTGGTACTTTTTCCCACACTATTAGGAGACCACCTAATAAGTGAATACATACCATATTTGTCTTTCTGCATTTTAGTTACTTTACCCAGGATGATTTTTCCTGGTTCCACCCATTTGCCTGAAAATATCAAGATGTCATTTTCTTAGCTGAATAATACTCCGTTATGCTAATATTCCACATTTTCTTCAAAGGAGATTGTCACTCATATTCTTTAGAACTTGGGATTTGCTGGGACTTTAATCCTTGTATTTAATGACAAACTATTAGGATAACTATATTCTTTTAGCCTAGAGGTCCCTGCATGTTCTTCCACTTCTTAGTGATATGAATTGCAATGTCCCCTTAAAGCTCATCTATTTACATGTTGAGTCCCCAGTGAAGAAATGTCTGGGAAGGGTTAGAAGATATGGACTATTGAGATAATATAATTTCTATTGGAGTTATATTGTAGGAGGGTGTGCTTTGAGGTCGATATGCCAATGAAGGTGACCAAACAGAATGAAGTCTTTGTCTCTCTGTCTCTGTCACTTTATATCCTTGTTTCTGTAGGTATCAATCTCTTGTTTCTGAATCTGTCTCTCTAGCTCTTTTTCTCTATATCTTTCTCAGTCTCTCTCTGCCTGCTGCTTTGTGGTTCAGTATGAAAATCTCTCATTTCTGCTGAAGGACTACAACAAGTTTTCTGCTTGCTGATGTGATAACATGGATAGTCTCTGTAAAAATATTAGGGAGGGTTTTTGTAGTAAGTAATTCACTGACTGAGGACATATCTGTACATTTAATAAATAATATTGGAATCTGTAATAATGTGAAATTCATATGTCAAGGATACAGGACTTTAATAATGACCACTTGAAAGAAATTTGTGACAGATTAACTAAACTAAGATTCCTGGACATGGGAACTGTGATCTCTCAGTTGTATGCTTTTAGCTGCCCATATTGAAGCACGTAGACTCACCCTTTCTCTCAATCAGGCTGTCCTCTTGGTCATTTTAATAACTAGATCCAGAAACTCTTCCTGGCTTTTACCTGTTTCATTACATCATTCTTCCTCTGAGCCAATCAGCACCAAACCATTGAAATGTCATAATATTGTAATGCTACAATAGAATTGTGATATCAGAATACCTCTGTGATGTCATTATAGCATTGTCATTTCTATTATTGTGACGTTGTAATAGCGTTGAGATATAATTGCAGTGTGATGTCATGAGTGCATTGTAATGTCATAATAGCATTGAGATTTCTTACTATCATTGGAAAGTCATACTGTTGTTAACTCATCATAGCATTGTAATGTCATAATTCCATTGTGATATGTAACACATTATATCATTGTGATGTCATATTATCATTGTGAAATCATAATATAATTGGGATATCATAATAGTATTATGATACCATAATACTTTTGTGATGTTGAAATAGCAATGTGATTTCGTATAATTGTAATGTCATAATAGCACTGAGATAGCATAATAGCATTGTGAAGTCATGATAACATTGTGATGTCATAATACCATTGTAATCTCATATGATTGTGATGCTATAATAACATTTTGAGATCATAATATCATTGTGATGTCACAATAGCGTTGTGATGTTATAAGAGCATTGTGATGTCATAATAGCATTGTGATGTCATAATATTATTTTTTTCAATTTTCCTTTGTGATAACATAAAACAATCATTTTATAATAGCATTTTGACATCAGAATAGCATTGGGATGTCATGATAAATTTTGATGTCATAATGCTATTGCTATAGCATAATTGCATTTTGACATCAGAATAGCATTGGGATGTCATGATGAATTTTGATGTCATAATGCTATTGCTATAGCATAATTGCATTTTGATGTCATTATAACATTGTGATTTCATAATACCATTGTGATGTCATCATAGCATTGTGTAATCATACCGTTCTAAAGTCATAATAGCATTTTGATGTCAAAGTTCCATTGTGATGTCATAGCACAATCTTGTTTTAATTCCTCTCTACTAATAGCATGGTGATGTCATACAATTGTGATGTATGACATAATTCCTGTTTTATGTCATAATTGCATTGTGATATCATAATCTATACATCATCACCTGGATTACAGTTTTCCTTATGTTTTTATTTATCATGATTGTTGACTTTGTAACCAGTCAGATGCACTCTCCTCTTCTTCCAGTCCCTCCCTTCTTCTTCTCTTGTACGCTTTCTCTAGTTACCAGATAGGGGAGGTCCTCCTTCCCCTTCTATCTGACCCTAGCTTATAAGGTCTGAAGAAGGCTTGCTTCCTCTTCTTTTTCTGTGGTCTGATTCTCAGGGCATTGTTCTCCTTGTGTCCTCAATTTCCTCTACTTAGGACACTCTTCCTACCTTCTCTCCTGCAGGCTTCCCAGAGCTCTGAGGGGACAGAGAAGTTCATATGGAAATCCATTTAGAACTGGGTGTTTTAAGGTCTCTCTCTGCATAATAATGGACTGTGGGTCTCTGTATGCAATTCTTTTTGATGCAGAAGTATGCATCTTTGAGGATCCAAAAACATGACACTGTTTTATCAGTTGAGGCAGAGAGCAACATATTTTATTAATTACAGCCTGGGTTGATTTAAAATTTCTGTAGGATGTCCTGGCCCAACAACTCAATCAACTACAACCCAATCCCCCTAGTAGACTGATGTGGTCAGAAATGATGGCCAAATGGAACTTTATCCTCCACTATTAGGAGACTTACTAATAAGTGAATACATACCATATTTCTTTCTGCATTTTACTTACTTCCCCGAGAATTATTTTTCATGGTTCTGTTCATTAGCCTGAAAATATCTCAATATCATTTTCTTACAGAATTGTAATCTATTATGGAAATATTCCTCATTTTCTCCAAAGGAGTGTGTCAGTCCTCTTCTTTAGAACTTGGAAGTAATTGAGACTTTAAGCATTGTATTGAATGACAGACTATCAGGATGTTAGTTCTTTGTTGATTTTAGCCTAGAAGTCCCTCTATCTTCTTCTACTTACTGGTGATTTGAATTGCAATGTTCCCTGGAAACTCATCTATTTACATGTTGAGTCCCAAGTCAAGAAATGTCTGGGAAGAGTTAGCATCTACAGCCTTGTTAGATAATATAATTCTGTTGGGAGTGATAATACAGGAGGGTTTGCTTTGAAGTTGAGGTGCCAATGAAAGTGACTAGAGAGAATGGAGTCTGTTAATCAGTCTTGTTCATTTTATATCTTTGTTTCTATTGGTCTTGTTCTCTGTATTTCTGAATCTGTCTTTCTAGCACTTTCTCTCTATGTCTCCCTCAGTCTCCCTCTACCTACCAGCCTCTGGTGGCTCAGTATGAAAACCTCTTATATCTGCTGCAGGATTTACAGCAACTTGAATGCTTGCTGACATGACATCCTGGATGGTTTCTGTAAAAATACAAAAAGGACCCAATTAAAAGATTTTTGTTCAAAGAGTCACCTTGGTCAGGGAATATTTTCCCAGTGAATATTTCCATGACAGAGGATATATTTGTGCATTTAACAAATACTAATGGAATTTATGATAATGTGAAAGTCATATGTCAAAGACATGTGATTTATCAATGACCACTTGAAAGAAATCTGTGACACTTTTCCTGAACTAATAGTCTCGTACACAGGAGTTGTAATTTTGGGTTGTGTGCTTTTAGCTGCCCAGGCATGTAGGGCTGCTCAGCCTTTCTCTTAAGCAGGCTGTCCACTTGGCCCTTTTAGTAACTGGCTCCTAAAACTTTTACTTGCTTTCACCTGTTTCATGACATCATTCCCCCTCTCAGCCAAGGCTATCAGCACCTGAGAGAATCTTAAAATTTCCATGGAAATGAGTAAACAAACTTTCCTCAGTGTCTAGAATCTCTGATCCTGTGCATACTTGACTTTTTCTTGTGCAAACTAACAATCCTTTATCTCATCCCTTTTTCCAGATCCAACACCTTTATTCCTGTTTACCTCTGTGACAATGTCAGATAGGAAATTTAAAGTTTAATGTTTATTTAATCAGAAATTTTCCTAATTAAGGAAGCTTCATAGTGATGTGGGATCAATGGGAATGTACTAAATGTCAAGGTGGTCTCATAATGTGGTATTGGTGTGATGCAGCCATGATCATTCAGGCCTTTACAGCCATTGAAGCAGGACATTCTCCCCAAGCATGGTTGGATACCATAAAAAGCTAAAATGTTACGCTCAGGATGCGAGGCTAAGCATTGCACTCAGGGTCAGCCGCTTTGGACCCAGAGAAGAGCATGTCTGATTGCATGCGGGTTGATGCCCCAGGTCCCCCCTCTGAGAAAAAGGTATCAGACGGGTCTGATGCTCTTTGGGTGGATGACACCTAAATGAACATCGGTACAAAGTCCCAATTTATTTCTAATATCAGAGATCAGACCTCTACTCTTGCCTGATGCGTCTAAAACAAAAAGGGGGAACTGTAGAGAGCTGCGGAATGCTATGCCTTAAAGATGGAGCTGGTTTCCGCCTTCCACCTTCCCAATGGTGAGTGCTCTCTGTCACGAACAATTCCACATTTGGCTAAGGCTGAGGATCTGGCTTGCTTCCATGTATGATCTATTTGCATTGCCCACGTGGCACGCCTGGGTTGGCTACCCAGAGGCTATTTAAGCTGTGGGCTGGCTTTCCCCAGGGTCTGAGGATTGTTCAAGGTTCCTGAATAAACTGCATTGAAAAAAAAAATTAGTAGGTTGTGACTTAGAAAAGAACGGTTGCTGGTGTTTTCACTAAATGTATCTTCACATTATTATTGATATAATAATATCAATATCATATTGTCATACCCTATGGTTTCCTGCTTATTAAGTCTTTAAAAGCAGTGAAAACAGTAGGAAATCACAAAATTCCTGGGGCTGGTTTGGATGAAGTGGAGAAAGATGGGTGAGTATAAAAGGAGAACTGAGGAGCAATAAACTATTTGACAGCTGGGGCTCTTTCACACTAAGGTTGAGGTTTGTCTTGACTGACCTGTTCAGTTTGGGAGTTGTTTGCTACTAAGTAGTCAATGAGGAACCATTTGGTCCTGGACCTTACATTAAAAAGTGGCCCTTCAAGAAGCAGAAATGTTTCTATGTTATATGCCTAGGACACAAGAACAGCTGTGTTTCCTGCCGTGGTCCTCTAGTCAAACCCTCTAAGCATAGTTATACTGCAAAGACTGCTTGTTCAGTATGCCACTTGAACTCAATGGGTCTGAGGTAGCTGGGTAACCACTACTAGGACTCTGTTACATAATGAGTTCCTGAAAAGCATGTCTTATAAAGTCAAACTCTGCCCCCCTTAGCAGAATCTTTTCTCCATCTCAAGAATCATTATAAAAGTTGTCAACATATTATTTTTATTGCTTATGTGGAATTTCATATATTATACGTTACACTCATTTTTCATTGATTCCAGGTTAAAATTCCTACCCAAGTGTCATACTAAAATATTTTAAATACATTATTTGAAGTATGTGTTGTTCATATAGTCATTGTAACATGATCAGAGTCTCAGTACCAAGTCCCTTAAAGAAAACTGAGTTCATCTTTGCAGCACCCTGACAACAAACCCAAAAAGGAACCATTAATTCGGAAGAGCTCTATACTTCATCACCTTTATCATAGTTTTTCTTATCTATTTATTTATTGAGAGTTTTTTCATTTTGTATCCCATCTGCTTCCTACTCTCTTCTCATTCCAGTCCAAGACACTATCCTTCTTCTGCCCCTATTACCGTTCTCTAGTTCCTTGATTTGGATGGTCCTCCTTCCACTCCTCTCTGAACCTAGCTTATCAGGTCTCATCAAGGATCTCTGCATCATCTTCCTCTGTGGACTGATTCTCAGGGTATTGTTCTCCTTGTGTCCTCAATTCCCTCTACTTATGAGACTCTTCCTGCCTCTCTCCTGCAGGCTTCCCAGAGTACTGAGAGGATGGAGAATTTAATGGGGACGTCCATTTTAGAGATGGGCATTTTAAGGTCTATGTCTGCATAATATCAGACTGTGTGTCTCTATATGTAATCCCATTTCATGGAGAAGGAAGCATATAAGATCATGGATATAAGATAAAATTATAGAAGAAAAATGAATAAATAAATAAATAAATAAAAGAAAAAAGATCATGGCACTGATCTGTCAGTTGAGGGCAGAGAGCAGCATATTTTAATAAAAACAGCCTGGGTTTCTTGAATTTACTTTGAAATTCCTCCAACAACTCAATTATTTGCAACCTAATCACCCTAGTGAAAGACTAGTTTGGCCATAATAGATGGCCTATTGGAACTTTATCTCCCACTATTAGGAGATGACCTAATAAAGTGAATATATAGCATATTTTTCTTTCTCCATTTTAGTTTCTTCACCAAGGATTTCCTTGTTCCATCAGTTTGATTGAAAATATCATGTCATTTTTTTTAGCTGAATAATAACCTGTGAAGGAAATATTCAACAATTTCCCCAAAGGAGATTGTCAGTCATCTTCTTTAATCCTTGGAAGTTGCTGGAACTTTAATCATTGTATTGAATGACAAATTATTATTACCAGCCCTGAGGAGAGGGAAAATTTCATAGGAAAGTCCCATTTAGACCTGGATGTTTTAAGGTCTCTCTCTGCATAATATTTGACTGTGGGTCTCTATTTGCAATTCCATTTGATACAGAGGAAGCATCTCTGAGGATCCAAGAACATGACACTGATCTATCAGTTGAGGGCAGAGAGCAGCATATTTGAATAACAACAGCCTGGGCTGCTTAAAAATTTTCATAGGATGCCCTGGTCCCACATCTCTATTAACTACTATGTAAACCCCCTGTGGAAGATTGGTTTGGTCACAATACATGGCCAATGGAACTTTATCCCCCACAAGTAGGAGACCTACTAATAAGTGAATACATACCATATTTATATTTCTGCATTTTAGTTACTTTACCCAGGATTATTTTTTCTGGTTTCATCCATTTACCTGAAAATATCATGATGTCATTTTCTTAGCTAAATAATACTCCATTATGGAAATATTCCACATTATCCCCAAAGGAGATTGTCAATCCTAATCTATAGAACTTGGAAGTATTTGGGTCTTTAAATATTGTATTGAATAACAAACTATCTGATAACTATGTTCTTTTCCCCTAGAAATCCCTCCATCTTCTTCCACCTCTGGTGATTTGAATTGCGCTTTCCTTTTGAAGCTCATCTATTTACATGTGGAGTCCCAAGTAAGGATATGACAGGGAAGGGTTAGGAGGTATGGCCTTGTTAGATAATATAATAGCTTTTGTTTCCCTATTTTTTTCTCAGCCATATTTTCTTTTGTATACAAGAAGGTTACTGATTTTTTGAGTTATTTTTGTATCCAGCCACTTTGCTGAAGGTGATTATCAGCTCTAGGAGTTGCCTGGTAGGATTTTTGGGGTCACTTGGGAGTGCAAAAATAACATCTGCAAATAGTGATACTCTGCATTCTTCCTTTCTGATTTCTCTTCCCTTGATCACCTTCAATTGCATTTTTCCTCTAGCAAGGACTTCCAGAACCAACCATGTTGAAGAAATATAGAGAGAGTGGGGAGTCTTAACTGTCTCTGATTTCAGTGGGATGTCTTTAAGTTTCTCTCTGTTTAGGTTGATGTTGGCTATAGGCTTGCTGTTTATTGTCTTTATTGTATTTAGATATGTGCCTTGTATCCCTGATCTCTCCAATATTTAAACATGAATGGATGTTGGATGTAGTCAAATGCTTTTCAGCATCTAAGGATATTATCATGTGTGTTTTTTCTTTCAATTTGTTAATATGGTGTATCACATTAATGGATTTACATATATTGAACTACCCCTGCATGCCTGGGATGAAGCCTACTTGGACATAAAGTACATTGGTGTTACCCTAACCAAGCAACTCAAAGACCTTTATGAAAATAATTTCAAGTCTCTGAAGAAATAATTAGAAGAAGATATCAGAAGATGGAAAGAACTCATGGCTTGGCAGGATTAACATAGAAAAATGACCCTCTTACCAAAAGCCATCTACAGATTAAATGAATTTCCCATCAAATTACCAACACAATTATTTACAGAGCTTGAAAGAAAATTCCCAACTTCATATGGAAAAACAAGAAACCCAAAATTGCCAAAAATTCATCTACAATAAAAGATCTTCTGGAGGTGTGTCCATCCCTGATCCCTGGTTTACTATAGAGCAACAGTAATAAAAACTGCATGGTACTGTAATAGAAACACAATGGAACCCAATAGAAGACCCACAAATAAACCCACACACTATGGACACCTGAGTTTTGACAAAGATGCCAAAACCATACAATGGATAAAATACAGCATCTTCAACAAATGGTGCTGGTCTAACTGGATGTCTACATGAGGCTAAATGAAAATAGATCCAGGCCTATCACCTTGCACAAAACAAAAGTGCAAGTATATCAAAGACCTCAACATAAAACCAGTTATACTAAATTGGTTAAAAGAAAAAGTGGGGAAGAGATTTGAACTTTTTGGCACAGGAGACAACTTCCTTAACAGAACACCAACAGCAGAGGCTCTAAAAGCAACAATCAGGAAATGAGACCTCATCAAACCAAAAAGCTTCTGTAAAGCAAAGGACACTGTCATTGAAACAAAATGAATAACTACAGATTGGGAAAGAATCTTTACCCACCCTCTATGATACTAGTATGAGGACTAGTATCCATATGTATAAAGAACTAAAGAAGTTGAAAAGGGACAAATCAGGTAATCCAATTTAAAAAATGGGGAACAGAGCTAAACAGAAAATTCTCCTTGGAGGAGTATCAAATAGTAGAGAAACAATTAAAGAAATGGTCAACCCCATGAGCCATCAGGGAAATGCAAATCAAAATGACCCTGAGATTTCACCTTACACCTATCAGTATGGCCAAGATCAAAAACTCAAATGACAACACTTGCTGGAGAGGTTGTGAATAAAGGGGAACCTTCCTCCACTGCTGGTGAGAATGTAAACTTGTATAACCACTCTGTAAATAAATCTGGTGCTTTCTCAGACAACTAGGAATAGCAGCAGCTCCTCAAGATCCAGCTATTCCACTTCTAGGCATATATCCAAAAGAGGCTCAAGTGCACAATCAGGACATGTGCTCAACCATGTTTGTAGCAACCTTATTAGTAATAGACATAACATGGAAACAACCCAGACACCACCCACTTACTGAAAAATGGATATAGAAATTGTGGTACATTTACACAATGGAATATTACTCAGCAACAACAACAACAAAAGGAAATCGTGAAATTTGCAGGTAAATGGTAGAAACTGGAAAAGATCACCCTGAGTGAGCTACCCCAGAAGCAAAAAGACACACCCACTATATACTCAGTCAGGTAGACATATAATATAGGATAAACCTACTATAATATGTACACTTAAAAAACTCATCAAGAGAGAGGACTCTGGCTAAAATGCTCAATCCCTATCCCCAAAAGCAAAGAGGACAGACATCAGGAGAAGGAGACAACAGGAAAGAAGTTAGGAGCCTGCACAGGGGGCCTCTGAAAGGCTCTGCCCTTCAGACTATCAAAGCAAATGCTGAGATTTATGGTCAACTGATGGGCAAAGTGCATGGAATGTAATGAAAGAAATGAGAAATAGTATATCTGGACAGGAGCTCCACAAGAAGATCAATGGAACCAAAAAATCTGAGCACAGTGGTATTTCCTGAGACTCATACTCCAACTGAGGAACATACATGGAGATAAACTAGAGCCCCTGTACAGATATAGCCCATGGCAGTTTAATGTCCAAGGGGATTCCATAGTGATGGAAATGTGGACTGCCTCTGATATGCACTGATTGGTCTGCTCTTTGATAAAGTCATCCTGATGATGGAACAGCCTTAACAGGCCACAGAGGAAGAAGATACAGCCACTGCTGATGAGATCTGATAGACTAGCATCAGAAGGAAGGAGAGGAAGATCTCCCCTAACCATGGACTTGTGAAGGAGCATGGGTAGAGAATGGAGAGGGAAGGTGGAATTAGGAGGGGGGGAGAGAAGGAATTATGGGGGGATTCAAAGTGAATGAAATGTAATTAATAAAAATTAAAACAAAAAATATTGAAAAAATATATTTTCTTTTTTTTTTTTTAAATGCAGTTTATTCAGGAACCTTGAACAATCATCTGACCCTGGGGAAAGCCAGCCCACAGCTTAAATAGCCTCTGGGTAGCCAACCCAGGCGTGCCACGTGGGCAATGCAGATAGGTCCACATACATGGAAGCAAGCCAGATCCTCAGCCTTAGCCAAATGTGGAATTGTTCATGACAGAGAGCACTCACCATCTGGAAGGTGGAAGGCAGAAACCAGCTCCATCTTTAAGGCACAGCATTCCGCAGCTCTCTACAGTTCCCCCTTTTTGTTTTAGACGCATCAGGCAAGAGTAGAGGTCTGATCTCTGATATTAGAAATAAATTGGGACTTTGTACTGATGTTCATTTAGGTGTCATCCACCCAAAGAGCATCAGACCCGTCTGATACCTTTTTCTCAGAGGCGGGACCTGGGGCATCAACCCGCATGCAATCAGACATGCTCTTCTCTGGGTCCAAAGCGGCTGACCCTGAGTGCAGTGCTTAGCCTCGCATCCTGAGCGTAACATTTTAGCTTTTTATGGTATCCAACCATGCTTGGGGTGAATTCCCTGCTTCAATGGCTGTAAAGGCCTGAATGATCATGGCTGCATCACACTGTTATGAGACTCTAATAATATAGGATGGTGTACTTTGAGGTTGATATACCAATAAAAGTGGCCAGACCATAGTTTCAGTCTCTCAGCCTCTGCCAGTTTATGTCTTTGTTTCTGTCTCTATTTCCGAATGTCTCCCTAGCACATTCTCTCTCTGTCTCCCTCTCTCTGCCTGCCACTTCAGTTTCAGTATGAAAATCTCTCAGTTCTGCTGAAGGACTGTAACAAGATGACTGCTTGCTGACATGAAATTTTGGATGGTCTCTGTAAAAATATAAGCAAGATCCCATTTAAACAGTTTTTTCTTCAAAGAGTTGCCTTGGTCAGGGAGCATTTTCCCAGTAAGTAATTCACTGACTGAGGATATATCTGTTCATTTAACAAATAATAATAGAATCTGTGATAATGTGAAACTCACATGTCAGGGACTAGTGATTTTATTAATGAAACTTGAAAGAAATATGTGACAATTTTCCTGAAATAAGAGTCTGGACATAGGAACTGTCTTCTATGGGTTTGTGCTTTCAGCTGAACAAATTGAGGCATATAGGTCTGCTCAGCCTTTCTCTCAAGCAGGCTGTCCACTTGGCATTTTTAATAACTGTCTCCTAATTCATACTGGCTTTCACCTGTTGCATGACATCATTCTCCCTCTCAGCAAATCAGCACCTGAGAGAATCTTGAGGTTTCCACGGAGATGAGTAAACAAACTTTCCTCGATTTCCAGTATTTCTGGCACAAGTGACTTTTTCTTGTGAAACCCAAGAAACGGTTATCTCATCACTTTTTAACACATCCCACAACTTTACTCCTTTTTGCCTCTGTGACAATTCAGGTAGGAGATGAAATTTTAATGTTTATTTAACTGGACAGGTTCCTAAGTAGGGAAGCTTTATAGTGTTGTGGGATTAAGGGGAATGTATGAAATTAGAAGGTGGTCTCCTATTGTGCCCTTGGAACTGAAATTTCCTAGAATGTGACTTAGAACTGAGCAGTTACTCGTGTACTCAATAAATGTAGCTTCAGATTCTTATTGATATAATAGGCTGGCAGGTTCTAGGGTTCCCTGAAATATTGAGTCTTTTTTTCCTTTTTTTTAAGTTTTTCATCAATTACACTTTATTCATTCTGCATCCCCCCATAAGCCCCTCCCTCCTTTTCTCCCAATCCCACCCTCCATCCTCCCTCTGCATGCATGCCACTCCCCAAGTCCACTGATAGGGGAGGTTCTCCTCTCCTTTCTGATCTTAGTGCATCAGTTCACATCAAAAGTGGCTGCATTGTCCTCTACTATGGCCTGGTAAGGCTGCTCCCCCCACCCAGGGGGAGGTGATCAAAGAGCAGGCCAATCAGATTATGTCAGAGACAGTCCCTCTTCACATTACTATGTAACCCAATTGGACTCTGAACTGCCCTGGGCTACATCTGTACAGGGGTTCTGGGTTATCTCTATGAATAGTCCTTGGTTGGAGTATGAGTCTCTGGGAAGTTCCCTATGTTCAAATTTTCTTGTTCTGTTGCTCTCCTTGTGGAGACCCTGTCCTCTCCAGCTCTTACTATTTCCCAGTTTTTACATAAAATTTCCTTGAGTCTTTAAGAGCAGGGAAAAAGAAAGCAACCAGATAATTCTTGAGACTTGTTTGGTTGAAACAGAGAAAGATAAGTGTATATAAAGGGAGAAATTAGTGGCAATCAATTGTTTGACAGTTGATGCTGTTCCACACTAGTGTTGCCAACCCTCTATGAAGAGGGTTGCCTTGGCTGTCCTGGCTGCATTGGCAGCTGTGTCCTACTCAGTAGTCTGTGAGCAAGCCTCACGGTCCTGGTGTTTAAACTTAAAAATCGTCCTTCAGAACAAAGAAATATTTCCATGTCATATGCCCAGCACACAGAGCAGCTGTGTTTCTTGCTGTGTTCCTCCAGACAAACCCTTTAATAATAGTGTTAGTGCCAGGACTGCTTGTTCAGCAGTCCCACCTGAGATCATGGGGTATGACGTAGCTGGGCAACCAAAAATTCATGGCTAGGATTCTTTCCTACATATTGAGTTCCTGGAAAGCATGTCTTAAAAATTCAAAAGTCTGCCCTCCTTTAGTGGAATCTATTCTCCATGATAAAGTCATTGTAAAAGTTGTCACCATGTTATTTTTATTGATTATGTGGGAATTTCATATAATATACATTATATACCTTTTCCATTGCTCCCAGGTTCAAATTCCTACTCATGTGTCATACTAAATTTTTTTCATTAAAATACATTAATTGAAATATGTGTTGTTCATATACTCATTGAAACATGATCACAGTCTCAGTGCCAAGTCCCTTAAAGAAAACTGAGTTCATCTTTGCTGTATGCAGCTACGACCCCCAATAAGAAGCCATCAGTCCTGAAGAGCTCTATAGCTCTAAGTTGATCAAGCTCCTCAACTTGATCACAGTTTTTCTCATGTATTTATTTATAATGATATTTGTTCACTTTGTATCCCCTCTACTACTTACTCCCCTTCTCCAGTCCATCCCACCAAACCTGCTTCTTCTAACCATATGCCCTTTTTCTAGTACCCTGATAGGGAAGTTCCTCCGACCCCTTCTATCTGACCTTAGAATATTAGGTCTCATCAAGACTGGCTGGATCATCTTCTTCTGTGGCCTGATTCTCAGGGCATTGTTTTCTTTGTGTCCTCAATTCCCTCTACTTATGACAATTTTTTTCTGCCTCCTTTCCTGCAGCATTCACAGAGCTCTGAGGTGACAGAGAATTTAATAGGGAAATCCCATTGTAGACCTGTGTGTTTTAATGCCTGTTTTTGTATAATATGGGTCTCTATGTAATACCATTTAATGCAGAAAAAAAGAAGCATCTCTGTGGATCCAAGAACATGACACTGATCTATCAGTTGAGGGCAGATAGCAGCATATTTTACTAAAAACAGCCTGAGCTGATTGAAAATTTCTGTAGGATGTCCTGGCCTAAAAGTTCAATACACTGCCATCCAATACCCCTAGAAGAAAACTGGTTTGGTCATAATTAGATCCCTATTGGATCTTTATGTCCCAGTATTAGGTGACTTCATAATAAGTAAATGCATCCCTTATTTGTCTTTCTGCTTTTTGGTTACTTTACCAGGATGATTTTTCCTGGTTTCACATATTTGCCTGAAAATATCATGTCATTTCACAGCTGAATAATACTCAGTTATGGAAATATTTCACATTTTCCCCAAAGGATTGTCAGTCCTGTTCATTAGAACTTGCAAGTTGCTGGAACTTTAATCATTGTATTGAATGACAAACTATCAAAATAACTGAGTTCTTTTAGCTTAGATGTCCCTCCATGTTTTTCCAGTTCCTAGTGATTTGAATTGTAATGTCCCCTTGAAGCTCCTCTCTTTATATGTTGAGTCTCAAGTGAGGAAATGTGTAGGAAGTGTTAGCAGGTATGGCCTTGTTAGATAATATAATTCCTATTGGCCTTATATTATAGGAGGCTATGCTTTGAAGTTGATATGCCAATGAAAGTAACAGAGAGAATGGAGTCTGTCTCTCTATCTCTGTCACTTTATATCTTTGTTTCTATATGTTTCAGGCTCTCTATTTCTGAATCTCTCTATCTCTTTCTATCTCTGTTTTTCTCAGACTTCCTTTCAGTGTCTTCCAATTGTGGTTCAGTATGAAAAGCTCTTGGTTCTGCAGAAGAACTACAACATGCTGTCTGCTTGCTGATGTGACATCATAGATAGTCTCTGTAAAAATATAAGCAAGGTCCCAATTAAATGCTTTTTGTTCAATAAGTTGCCTTGTCAGGGAGCGTTTTCTCAATAAGTAATTCACTGATTGAGGATGTATCTGTGCATTTAACAAATAATACTGGATTCTGTGATAATATGAGAGTCACATGTCAAGGATAAGTGACTCTATTAATGACCACATGAAAGAGATATGTGATAGTTTAACAGAACTATGAGTGTTGGAAACAGGAACTATCATCTCTGTGTTGTGTGCTTTCAGCTGCCCAGATTAAGGAATGTAGGGCTTCCCAGCCTGTCTCTCAATTAGTCTGTCCCCTTGGACCTTTTAATAAATGGCTCCTTAAACTCTTACTTGATTCACCTGTTGCATAACATCATTCTACATCTAAGCTAATCAGCACACGAGAGAATCTTGAGGTTTCCATGGAGATAAGCAACAAAATTTCCTCAGTGTCCAATATCTCTGTTTCTGTACACACTTAACTCTTTCTTGTGTAACCCAAAAGCATTTATCTCATCCCTTTATCCAGATCCTACACCTTTACTCCTGTTTACCTCTGTAAAAATGTCAGGTAGGAAATGAATCTTTAATGTTTATTTAATTGGACAGTTTCCTAAGTAGGGAAGCTTTAAAGTGATGTGAAAATAAGGGGAATGTACCAAATGACAGGATGGTCTCCTACTGTGATATTGGATCTGAAATATCCTAGGTTGTGAATTTGAACTAAAAAGTTACTGTCATACTGATTAAATGTACCTTCACATTCTTGCTAATATTATTGGCTGGCAGAATTTATGATTCCCTGGGGTATTGAGTCTTTAAGAGAAGGAAATGAGAAGGTAATCTGACAATCCAGGCTGCTAATCTAACAGGGACCACCTGGAAAAGGGAATATACATAGGGGACCGAGACAGGAAGATTGAGACAAGGCAGATTCCTGATCAAGTCTCAGTTTACTGAAGGTGCAAATAACACTTATAAGGCAAAGGGTATAAGTAATTTTTTTTTCACAGTAGCAACAATCTGTGCCACTAGACAAGGCATCCAATAATTCACTCACGGTTATACCCATTTTGTTCTCTGGCTCCCAAGATTGCAGAGACCTTGCTACCTACTTCTCAGGCTCAGAACACCCCACATGCAGAGACCACCAAGGACTGTCTCTGAGACATCGAATTTAGGTAAGACACTCAACTGCCATGGTTAGGAGGCAGAATTCCAATTACCACACTCCTTCAGTTCCCCCTTCTTTGTTTTATGGAGAGCCTATTTTAGGTTTGAGAAGTGTACATTTTTCCTTACTTGTCATCAAAGTCTAGGATGCAATTTTTCCCAATCCTCTCTTTTTGTTTGGAAAAAAACACAATTTTACACTTACATATCATTGACTTAGTTCCATTTCAAATGGGGTTGTTAGAGATCTTTAATTTAAATTCATGAAACTGCACTTGCATGCACTGAAGTTGTTGAAGAAGGAACTGTAACACACAGGAAGGCAGGCACGGGCCAACACACCCATACTCACCATGTTCATAAGTGTCTGTCCCCACTTAAACACAGAGTCAAAGGATGTAATGAGCTTCCTAAGGATAGTAAATATATCCCAGGCTGTATTGGCCAATGCTAACCTAGGTTTCTTGGCAGATTCTATGTCATGGATCTTATTTCTCATCATTAACATGTCCAATGAGAAGGTTTTGCTAGACTAAATATCAGCAAGGTGATTCTGAACCTGAGTCCAATTAAATTGTTACATCATACCAAGAATCACAAACCTTAACAGGAATCATAACAAAAGTAGTTTGCTTAACGACTAATACTGAAAGAGCATTATTATCAGCACTAACACAATTAGTAAGATTGTAATATATACATTTAATTGAATAGGTATCATTGTTCTTAAAATGTCTTATTACAATGTTTCCAATTAGCAGTCAACAAGGAGGATTAACACATACCAAAACAGAAGTATACTTGATTAATTTAGCAAAGCTACTTGCAGTCCCAGAGAGAATGCCTATATATTTCAATGCAGCCCCCAATTTCCATACATAAGTTTGTCAGTTTTTTTTCTTTTTGAAGTCCTTCAAAGTCCAGCCCTTACAGCTTTTCAAAAACAAAGGAATTTTGACTGCCTTTACCAGTAGCCAAGTTCTTAATACCCTTATGATAGACCAGTCCAGTAGACAACTATAAATGCAGTGTCATTGTTCCAGGAGTAGATGGTGGGTGTTTCTCAGATGCAGCTTGTCCAAGGAACCATCAGTTAAGAACAAGTGCTTTACTCCCCTTTCTCACCAGGTGGGTAACTCATTGGAGATGTAAGACTGTCATTATTAACTCCCATAGGTAGAGACAATAATATCATCCAATGTTCCACTTTGCCTGGTTGCAAAGGGAGGCTTGAGCTGCCACACTAACTTTAGAGTAGTAGGCAGTCCAACCTATGACCTGTACAGAGGAGACTGAGAAGCTGTCCTAATATATACTGTCTCTGGTAAAGCAAAGAGGATGACCTCTTTCTATTCCTGAAAATTAAGAGTCTGTTTTACTTATATTCCTTCAAAAGCTGGAAAACCCAGCAACCAAGGGTTGTTGACATACAAGGACTTCTGGATCATCCCAGGAAACTAAATGTAGTAGAGGTGGATTAGGAACATACAGCTAACCAACAGTCATCTTGACCAAGTGTGTCTTCATTGACATCATAATTGTCAGGAGAAAACTCAACATCCACTTGTCGCACCAGATGTTCCAGTAGCCATTGAGCTGCATCATTTTCCTTCGAAAAAACACATACAAATCCTAATTCCCATATGAGTATAGATTTATGTTTGCAAATGAATCTTATTCTAGTGGGCATGCTCTATCATGCTTGTCCTGAGAATTATAAAGTATTTTAGTTATATCAGAAACTTGAATCTGCTAACAAAACCTTTTAAAAGATTTGCTAGTATATCCTGTTCCATTGTCATTTTACAATTGCTTAGGAACTGCTAGGCCATTAAAATCCTGTAGACAAAGAGTAATTACATACTTTGCTGCTTTTCCTGGTTGGCAAAAATAAATCCAGAATAGGTATCTATGCAACCATGTGCATATTTTAATATTTTAAATTCTAGTATAGGAGTAATATCCATTCAACAAATCTAACTTGCACCCAATCCTCTAGGACTGACTATCAATCGAGGAACAGGCTGAAACAGGACAAGTATGACAAGCTTTGACTATACTACGGGACTGTTCCCTCGTCAATCCATATTCAAGTCTCAAGGTTTGACTATTAAGATGATGGATATTATGGGCATCCTGGGCTTTTCTTAACTGTGAACGATAAATTTTGATGACTTTTTTTGCCAATGCATATCCTTTAGACAGGGGTCCTGGCAAAGTAGAATGATCTCTCAAATGTCCTATAAAAATGGGAAATTTTTTGTATCAAATTTTGAATTTGTAAAACTAAAATTCCAGCAGGAGAAGATGTCTGAATTTGACCTGCTGTCTCTAACCCAGGCAAAGACTGAGCTACATTTGCAGTATCTGTAAAAATGTTCAAAGACTGATTATTAAAACTTTGAAGTGGGCAATAATTAGAGCTGGAGAGGATGGGAACCCCACAAGGAGAGCAACAGAACCAGAAAATTTGAACACAGGGAACTTCCCAGAGACTCTTACTCCAAGGGAAGACTATTCCTGGAGGTAACCTAGAACCCCTGCACAGATGTAGCACATTATAGTTCAGTGTCAAGTGGGTTACATAGTAATGGGAAGAGGGACTGCCTCTGACATAATCTGATGGGCCTGCTCTTTGATCACCTCCCCCTTAGGGGGGAGTAAGCCTACCAGTCCACAGAAGATGACAATGTAGCCACTCCTGATGAGCTCTGATAGATTAAGATCAGAAGGAAGGAGAGGGGGCCTCTCCTATCAGTGGACTTGGGGAGGGCCATGCTTGAAGAAGGGGGAAGGAAGTACAATTGGGAGGGAAAGAGGGGAGGGATTTATGTGGGGATTCAAAGTGGATAAAGTGTTACTAATAAAGATTAAAAAAAAGTACTAAAGGAGTTGAAAGCATCAATTCAAGTTATCCATTTAAAAAATCAGTGGACTTGGGGAGGGGCATGGGTGAAGTAGGGGAAGGGAGGTTGGGATCGGGAGGGGAGGAGAGATGGGCTTATGGGGGAATACAAAGTGAATAAAGTGTAATTAATAAAAAAAACTTTGAAACACAGCCAATATTGCAGATAACTCTCTAATTTGCACAGATATATTAGACACTTGACAAGATACTGTTTTTTTTAATTAGCATAGGCAGCAACTCCAGATAATGAACCATCAAAATATTAAAATATTTTAATGAACCATTAAAATATCAACAATTGGGGTAACTTTTGTTTTAAATGGAAAATCTATAGATTGCACCTATAAAAACTGAATTAATTTTTTTTCTGTGCCTCAAGAGGTTGGACTTTGTCATAATAAGCTTACATATGTTAAAATGCCATATTTCTGAGATCTCAGAGAAGTCTGAGGGCCAGCATATTTGATATTTGATTTACTCTTTGTCTACCTTAATCAGCGATATAACATCGTTTAAATCAAAATGCAAAATCAATGTTAAAGAACGTTATAATCTAAATTTTGGCATATTTTTAAATGTCTGTTGTAAAACCAAATTTTAGGTAGATCTGTATCAGCAAACTTTAATGTTTACCCATTTTAGATTTAACCCCCCAAAAAAAAAAACCTTAAACAAAGAGACTAGGTAAAACTCAATCTTGTATTCAACTATAATCTTTAGCATAACTTTAAATATGCTAGTATTAAAGTAAAATCTAAGCAAAACTTGTAATTAAACATAATTTATAAAGTGACTAGCAAGTCTTATTAATCCTATCATATTTTATTAAAACTTAACAGCAAAAAATTAAAGGTAAAGTTTTATTTAGCATTAAACAGAGATCTAAACTTCTACTGTAGCCCTAAGCAAAAATGGACTATTCTGGCCGTACCAAATCTATAGGCCAGAAAGAAACAGCATTAATTCATTTATTTAGGTACTGGCAGCCAGGCATATATTTTATATAATGGTTAACAATCATCTGAATATAACTGTGCACAACCCTGGGCTAACATGGAACTGTAGTACTTCTTTTCTGTAAAAGAGCATAAGCAAACATTTTGCACTGAAGAATCTCCAGCTTTTTAAATGAAGAACAACATATTTTATAGTTATTTTTACATGATATATTGTAATAATTGCAATTTTTGTTTAATTGTCTTAAACAGCATGGCTTTGTTTTACTTTGTAAACTTAATGAAATAAATACCAAGATTTTTTTCTTTTTTTTATTTTCAAAGGGTTGAGAAACTGTTTTAAGTTCTTTGTTAGTTTGCCCAAGGGTTACTATTTTTAAAATACCGATAACTTTTAAAATGTTTTATAACTTTTAAAATGTTATAATAGCATTGATACCATAATGCCATTAGAATTTCATGACACAAATGTTACATCATAATACTATTTGATATCATGATACCATTATGATATTATAATAGCATTTGGATGTCATACTATTGTAATGTCTAATACTATGTAATATCATAAAACAATTGTGATGTCATAATACTACTGTGATATCATAATATTGTTGTGACATTATGAGTGCATTGTGATGATTTAATAGTATTTTTAGGTTGTAATGCCATTGTGACGTCAAAATTCTTTGTGATGTCATACCCCAATTATGTCAGAATAGCATTATGATGTCATATTAACATTGTGAAGTCATTGTACTATTGTGATGTCATAAAACCTTTGTGAAATCATATTACCATTGTATGTCATACCATTTTGCTGTCATAATAGCATTGTGATGTTATGATTATATTATGTTATATTATAATTTTGATGTTCTAATACCATTGTGATAGCATACCACAAGATGTCATAATAGCATTGTGGTGTCATAATTCCATTGTGATGTCATACTATCATTATGATGTTAAAATACCATTGTGATATTATAATAGCATTTTGAGGTCATAATGAAATTGTGATCTCAAAATTCCATTGTGATGTTATAAGGCAATAATGTAGTAAAAGCATTTTGGCATCATAATAACATTGTGATGTCATTATCATTGGGATGTTATTTCACTATTGTGATGCCATCATAGCCTTGTGACGTCATAATTTGTCATGATGTCATACTATCATTGTGATGTCAAAATGCCATTGTGATATCATAATAGCATTTTGAGGGTATAATGCCATTGTGATGTCATAATACCATTTTTGAAGCCATTATACCATTTTGATGTGAGCATAGCATAAGGCTAGGGTTCGGTTTACAATTAGGGTTAGGGATTTGGGTTTTGACATTTATTTGGGCTTTTGTTTCTGCCCTGTTTGACATGGGATGGACAGTCTTGCCTTTTAAATGTATGTAGTATAATTTTTGAGTTTTTAGTACTTAACTAGGCTGGTGTGTACTTTGTGAGTTGTAAGCATCCTGTGTCTACCTTCATTAGGCATTTATCCCCCGTGAAACTATATCATGTTGAAAGGATAAGTCAGCTTCCAGGGCAATGTGACATATTAATTTAGTCAGCATATAAAAGTTTTTTTTTTTGACACAGCAGGTGTGCAGTTTCCCTGTTTTCTCCCAGCCTAATTTTATGTCCTTCCATTGACCAACAAAATGCCCTTTGGCACCAGTTCTTCTGTGGAAGTCCCACTTTGTGAGGTTGCTGGCCTTTTTAGAGCATTGTGACATCATATTTCCTCATATAAACCTAAAAGTGATGTGAATTCAATCTTTAAAACAGTAAGGACAAAACATCTATCAAGAAGCAAAACGACCTTACATGGTAACCTTGAGGAAAATTTTGTCATTTTGAATCTTAGACTATCTCTCCAAGTGGCTAAACAGCAGGAATTGCCATCCTGGCTTTTATTATATAAATTAGGCTAATCAGGGACTCACAGATCTGCCTGTTTCTTTTCACTTTGTGTTGGGATTAAAGGCATGTGCCTTCATCAACTTGTTCAAATATTTTTTCTCAAATCAATATAATTGTAACACAAAGCCTTTAAATGAAAATTAAGCAAAAAGGCAAGAAAATTTTCAGTTTTGGGTCAGTTGTTATGCTGTGACAAGCATATTTTCCTCAACGCATTGTGATATCATCATAGCATTGTGATGTCCAAATACCATTCTGAAGTTATCTGGTTGTAAAGTCATAATAGCATTGTGATGTCATAATAGAATTCTAATGTCATGATATCATTGTGATGTTATGTGTCATAATGTAATTGGGATGTCATTACACCCTTTTGATGTCATCATAGCATTGTGATACACTAATACTATTTTGATGTCATAATACCATTGTGAAGCCTTAGCATTGTGAAGTCATAATAGAATTTTGATATCAAAATTCCATTGTAATTACATACAAAAATCATGTCACAATACCATTGTGATATAATAGCACAGCGATGTTATAATACCATTGTGATGTCATCATAGCACTGTAAACTCTTAAAACCATTGTGATGTCATAACAGAATATTGATATCATAAAACAATAATGTCATAAGAGCATTGTGATGTATTCATAAGAGCATTGTAACATGTTAATATCAATCTGATGTTAAAATTCCTTTGTTAAGTCATACCATAATCATGTCATAATAACATTGTGACGTTTTATAGCATTGTGACAGCAAAATACCATTGTTCTGACATGATGGCATTGTAATGTCATACTATCATTGTGATGTCATAACAACATTGTGATGTAATAATAGCATTGAAATGTCCTAATATCATTGTAAAGTCATACCATTGTAAAATCATAATAGCATTGTAATCTCACAATTCCATTATGAGATCCTGAAAAATTCATGTTGTGATAGCATTGTGATGTCATAATAGCATTATGATATCATAATTGCATTGTTCTAATACCATGGTAATGACATAACACCATTGTGAAATCATAAAAACATTGCAATGTCATAATAGCATTGGGATGTCTTAATGAATTTTGATATCTTCTCTCTGTTGTGATGACATACTAGCACTTAAATGTCATGCCATTGTGATGTTATAATACCTTTTTTTTAGTCATAATAGCATTGGAATGTCATAATAGCATTTTATGTCTTCATAGCATTTTTTTTGGTCATAAAAGCATTGTGATGCAATAATACCATAGAATAGAATTGTGATGTCATCATAGCATTTTGATGTCCTAATATCATTTTGAAGTAATACATTTGTGAACTCATAATAGCATTTTTATTTTAAAATTTCATTGTAATAACATATCACAATCATGTCATAATACTATTGTGATGTCATTGTGAAGTCATAACACTGTTTTGATAACATAATAATGATGATATTGTAGAATTGAGATGTCCTCATATCTTTGTAAAGCTATACCATTGTGAGGTCATTATAGGATTGTAATATCATAATTCCATTGTGATGTGTTACCACAATCATGTTGTAATAGCATTGTGATATCCTAATAGTATTGAGATGTCATGATGAATTTTGGTTGTCATGATGTCATTGTGATGTTATCATAACAGTGTGATGTTATCGTTGTGATGTCATAGTAACATTTTAATTTCATAACTATTATGATTTTATAATAGCATTGTGAAATCATAACACTACTGTGATGTAATAAGAAAATTGTGATGTCATAAAGACATCATGATGTCATATCATTATGATATCATTATAGCATTGAAATGTCATACCATTGCCAAGTCTTAATAGCAGTGTGATGTTATAAAAGCATTTGGATGTCATGATGTATTTTGTGTCTTGATGCCATTGGGATATCTTAATAACATTTTGATGGCATCATAGAATTGTGATATCATAATGCCACTGTGATGTCATAACAGTAATATGATGGCATAATACCATTTTGATATCAAAATTACATTGTGATATCATACCAAAATCTTGTATTTATACCATTGGGCTGTCATTAAGAATTTTGATGTCATAATGCCATTGTGAAATCAAAATAGCATTGTGATGTCATCATAGCATTGTGATGTCATAACAGCATTGTGATTTCATAACAGCATTGTGATGTCATATCACGGTGATGTTATAATAACATAATAATGTCATAGTAGCTTTGTGATATCATAATAGCATTGTAATGTCATAATACCATTGTGATGTCTGAATATCATTTTGCGGTAATGTTAGCATTGTGATGTCCAAATACACTTTTGATATGATAATAGCTTTGTTATTTCTTCATAGCACTGTGATGTCCTAATACAATTCTGATGTCCTAATACCATTGTGAATCATCCAGTTGTGAAGTCATCATAAGAGTGTGATGTATTAATAGCATTGTGATTTCATAATATAATTGTGATGTCAAATAGCATTGTAATGTCTTAATAGCATTGTGAAGTCAAAACACCATTGTGATACATAATAGCATTGTGATGTCATCATAGCATTCTGATGTCATAATACCATTGTGAATGAAATGATTGCATTGTGATCTCTTCTTAACATTGAGATGTCCTAATATGATTTTAAAGTCATACGTTTGTGAAGTCATAATAGCATTGTAATGTCAAAATTCCATTGTGATATCATAACCCAAGTATGTCATAATAGCATTGTGATGTCATAAAAGCACTGCTATGTCATAATAACATCTGATCTCTTAAACCCATTGTGATGTCATAATAGCCTATTGATATAATAATGTGATTGTGATGTCATATTACCCACTTGATGTCATCATAGCATTTGGATGAAAAATTTTGAAATCTTGATACCATTCTGATATCAAGAAAGCATTGTAAAATCAACATAGCACTGTGAAGACATCATACCATTATGATGTCATAACACCACTGTGAAAACATAATAGGATTGTGATGTCATAATAGCATTGCGAGGTCATATTATTGTGATGTCATAATAGCATTGCATTGTCATAAATAGCATTGTAATGTTATGATAGCATTGTGAGGAAATAACACCATTGTGATGTCATTATCTTAGCTAATCATACTCCTTTAGAGAAATATTCTGATTGTCAGTCCTGTTCTTTAGTCCTTGGAAGTTGCTGGGACTTTAATCATTGTATTGAATGACAAACTATGTTCTTATAGCTTAGAAGTCCCTCCATCTTCCTCCATTTCCTGGTGATTTGAATTACAATGTCCCGTGTATCTCGACTATTTATTGTTTAATCCCCAGTAAGGAAAAGTCTGGGAAGTGTTAGAAGATATGAATTTATTAGATAATATAATTCCTATTAGATTTATGTTACAGGTGCTTTAAGGTTGATATGCCAATGAAAGACAGAATGGAGTCTCTATCTATCAGACATTGTCAATTTTTATCTTTGTTTCTGTTGGTCTAGGTCTCTCTATTTCTGAATCTGTCTCTCTAGCTCTTTCTCTGTCTTCTTCTCTCAGCCTGCCTCCTGATGTTCAGTATGACAAGCTCTCAATTCTGCTGAAGGCTACAACAAGAACACTGCAGGGATGGACTTTGTAAAAATATAAGCAAGATCCCAGTTAAACAATTTTTGTTCAAAGATGTGCCTTCGTAAGTCAGAATTTCCACCATAAGTAATTCACTGACTGAGGACATAACTGTGTAATAAACAAATAATAATGGAATCTGTGATACTGTGAAAGTCACATGTCAAAGACAAGTGACTTTATTAACGACAACTTGAAAGAAATTTGTGGCACTTTTCCTGAACTAAGACTTTTGGACTCAGGATCTTTGAGTTGTGTGTTTTCATCTGCCCAGATTGATGCATGTAGGGCTGCTCAGCCTTTCTATCAAGCATGCTGTCCACTTGGCCCTTTTAATAACTGGCTCATGAAAACTCTTACTGGATTTTACCTGTTTCATGACATAATTATGCCAATCAACCAATCAGAACCTGAGAGATTCTTGAGGTTTCCATGGAGATGAGTAAACAAACTTTCTTCACTGTCCAATATCTCTGATCCTGTGCACACCTGACTTTTTCTTGTGAATCCCAACAAACCTTTATCTCATCCCTTTATCCAGATCTCACACCCTTATTCCCATTTACCTCTGTGACAATGTCAGGTAGGAAATTAAACTTTCATATTTATTTAATTAGACAGCTTCTTATGTAGGGAAGTTTCAAAGTGATGTGGGATTAAGGGGAATGGACTGAATGACAACGCTGTCATCAACTGTGGTCTTTGTTCTGAAATTTCCTAATATGTGGCTTTGAACTGAGCAGTTATTTGTGTTCTCACTAAATGTACCTTCACATTCTTATTGATATAATAGGCTGGAAGGGTCTAGGGTTTCCTGGGGTGTTGAGTCTTTAAGAACACAGAAAAGAGAAGGAAACCAGAGAATTTCTGGGACTTGTTTGGCTGAAACAGTAAATGATCAGTGACTGTTAAAGGAGAACTGAGGGGCAATAAGATATTTAACAGCTGGTGCTGTTCCACACTAGTGTTGCCAACCATCTATGGGCAGGGTTGCCTTTGCTGACCTAGCTGGATAGGCAAGTGTGTCCTACTCAGTGGTCAGTGAGGAAACCTCCTAGTCCTGTGGTTTTAATTTAAAAATGTTATTTTAGAGCTTATAAATGGTTCCCTGTAAAAGGCCTAGAGTACAAGAGCAGGTGTGTTTCCTACTGTTTTCCTCCACATAAACCCTCTAAACCTAGCGTTAGGACCAGGCCTGCTAGTTCAGTGGTGCCACATGAGATCATGGGGTCTGAGTTATCTGGGTAACCACTAGTTCATGGCTGGGATTCTCTGCTAGATAATGAGTTTTTGGAAAGCATGCCTTAGAAAGTCATACTCTGCCCTCCTTAGAGGCTCTTTTTCATGTTGTCAAAAGATTTTAAAGTTGTCAACATATTATATTTATTGACTGTGGGAATTTCATATAATATACATTTCTTTTTCCAGGTTCAAATTCCTACCCATATGTCACACTAAATTATTATTTTGTCTTTAAAATACATCAATTTAAGTATGTGTTGTTCATCTATTCATTGCACCATGATCACAGTCTCTGTGCCTAGTCCCTTAAAGGAAACTGAGTTCATCCTTGCTGCACCATTCCACCACCCCTAGAAGTAGCCATCAGTCCTCAAGAGCCCTATAGTTCATCACCATGATCACAGTTTTTGTTATGTAATTATTTATTATGATTTGTTCACTTTGTATCCCCTCTCCTGTCCCCAACCTCTACTTCAGTCAAAACCATCCTCCTTCTACCACTATATACTTTCTCTAGTTGCCTAATAGGTGAAGACCTCCTCCTCCTTCTATCTAAACCTAGATTATCAGGTCTCATTAAATCTCTCTGCATCATCTACCTCTGTAGCCTGATTCTCAGGGCATTGTTCTCTTTGTGTCCTCAGGTCCCTCTACTTATGACACTCTTCCTGCCTCCTCTCCTGCAGTCTTCTTGGACCTTTGATGGGAGAGAGAATTTTATAGGAAATCCCATGCAGAGCTGTGTGTTATAAGGTCACTCTCTTCATAATATCGGACTGTGGGAGGTATGCAATCCCAATTGATGCAGAAGGAAGCATCTCTGTGGATGCAAGAACATGGTACTGATCTATCTTTTGATGGCAGTGAACAACATATTTTAATAACAACAGCCTGGGTTTCTTGAAAATTTCCATATGGTGCCCCCTTACAACTCAATTAACTGCCACCTAATCTCTCTAGTGGAAGACTGATTTGGTCATAATAGATGGCCTATTGGAACTTTATCTCCTACTATTAGGAAAATAGTATCCTGAAATCTATGGTATACATTTCTAATAAGTGAATGTGTACCATATTTGTCTTTCTGCATTTTAGTTACTTCACCCAGGATGATTTTTCCTGGTTCCATTTATTTGCCTGAAAGTATCATGATGTCATTTTCTTACCTGAATAATACTCCATTAGAGAAATAATCCACATTTTTTTCCCAAGGAGATTGTCAATCCTGTTCTTTACAACTTGGAAGTTTCTGGGAATTTAATCATTGTATTGAATTACAAACTATCAGGATAACTATGTTCTTTTAACCTAAAAGTCTCTCCATCTTCTTCTACTTCCAGGTGATTTGAGCTGTAATGTCTTCTGGAAGCTCATGTATGTACAACATTAGCTCACAGTGAGGAAGCGTCTGGGAAAAGTTAGATAAAAGTGTAAGATAATGTTATTCCTATTGTACTTATATTATACAATGGTGTGCTTTGAGGTTAATATGCCAATGAAAGTCACCAGACACAATGGAGTCTCTGTCTCTTAGTCTCTGTCACTTCATTTCTTCTTTTCTGTAGGACTCGGTCTCTCTATTTCTGCATATGTCTTGCTAGCTCTTTTTCTCTCTGCCTGCCTTTTGTGGTTCAGTATAAAAAGCTCTCAGATCTATTGAAGGACTACAACTAGATGACTGCTTGCTGACATGACACCATGGGTGGTCTCTGTCAAAATATAAGCAAGGTCGCAATTAAAATGCTTTTTGTACAAAGAGTTACATGTAGGACTGCTCAGCCTTTCTCTCAAGCAGGCTATCCACTTGGCCCTTTTAATAATTGGCTCCTGAAACTCTTACTAGCTTTCACCTGTTTCATGACATCATTCTCCCTCTCAGCCAATCAGCACCTGAGAGAATATTGAGGTATCTATGTAGATGAGAAAACAAACTCTCCAAAGAATCCTGTGTCTCTGATCCTGTGCACATGTGACTTTTTCTAGTGAAAATCAGCAAGCATTTATCTCATACATTTTCCAGATCCCATACCTTTACTCCTGTTTACCTCTGTGACAATGGAAATTTAATGTTTAATTGGCCAGCTTCCTAAACAGGAAAGTTCAAAGTAATGTGGGATTAAGGGGAATATACCCAATGCCAAGGTAGTCTCCTACTGTGGTATTGGATCTGAAATTTTCTAGGTTGTGACATTGAACTGAGAAGTTACTCACTTCCTGACTAAATGTACTTTTTTAATTTTTATTTTATTAATTACACTTTATTCATTTTGTATCCCCCCATAAGCCCTTCCCTCCTCCCCTCCCGATCCCACCCTCCCTCCCCTTTCTGTATGCATGCCACTCCCCAAGTCCACTGATAGAGGAGGTTCTCCTCTCCTTTCTGATCTTAGTCTATCAGTTCACATCAAAAGTGGCTGCCTTGTCCACTACTGTGGCCTGATAAGGTTGCTCCCCCACAGGGAGAGGTGATCAAAGAGCAGACTTTCACATTCTTAATGATATAATAGGCTGGCATGGTCTAGGGTTCCCTGGGGTACTGAGTCTTTAAGAGTAGGGAAAAGAGGGGGATGTCAGACAATTCCTGGGACTGGTTTGGTTGAAAAAGAGAAAGAATAGCTATTGTAAAAGGAGAAGTGATAGGCAATAAATATTTGGACAGATGGTGCTCCTAGTAAGTAAATACATACTATATTTTCTGTCTGCATTTTAGTTACTTCAACCAGGATAATTTTTCCTGGTTCCATCCATTTGCCTGAAAATATAATGATGTTATTTCCTTCACTGAATAATACTCCATTATGGAAATATTCCACATTTTTTTCCAAGGAGATTGTCAGGTCTGTTCTTTAGAAGTTGGAAGTTGCTGGGACTTTAATAATTGTATTGAATCACAATTATGAGGATATATATAAGGCTAGAAGAATGTCTTTAAGGCTAGAAATCCCTCTATCATCTTACACTTCCTGGTGGGTTTAACTGCAATATCTCCTTGAAGCCCATCTATTTACATGTGAAGTCTCCAGTGAGGAAATGTCTGGGAAGGGTTAGGAGTTATGGCATTGTTAGATAATATAATTCCTTTTGTTCCCCTTATTTCTTTTTCAGCCCTTTTGTCTTTTCTATGAAGGAGGGCTACTGATTTTTTTTTTCAGTTAATTTTGTATCCAGCCACTATGCTGAAGTTGTTTATCAGCTGTAGGATTTCCCTGGTAGAATTTTATGGGGTAAATCAGGTATATTATCATATCATAAGCAAGTAGTGATAATTTGAATTCTTCCTTTCTGACTTCTATCCTCTTTGTCTCCTTCAATTGTCTTATTGCTTTAGCAAGGACTTCCAGAACTATTTTGAAGAGATATCGAAACAGCTGGCAGCCTTGCCTTGTCTCTGATTTCAGTGGGATTACTTTAAGTTTCTCTACATTTAGTTTGATGTTGGTTATAGGCTTCCTGTATATGGCTTTACTATATTTAGATATGTGGCTTGTATCCCTGATTTTTCCAATGCTTTAAGCATGAATGGATGTTGGATTTTGCCAAATACTTTTTCAACATTTAAGGAGATTATCAAGTGGTTTTTTTCTCTTTTAGTTTGTTAATATAGTCCATCACGTTTAAGGATTTCCACATATTGAACCACTCTTGCATACCTGGGATAAAGCCTACTTAGACACGGTGGATATCTTTGTTGTGTTCTTGTATTCAGTCAAAGACATAAAGTACCTTGGTGTGACCTTAACCAACCAAGTCAAATATTTGTATGAAAAAAATTTCATATCTCTGAAGAAAGAATTAGAAGAAGATATAGGAAGATGGAAAAATCTCCCATGCTCATGGCTTGGCAGGATTAACAATATAAAAATGAGCATTTTAGCAAACGCCATCTAAAGATTCAACGCAATTCATATCACAATATCAACATAATTCTTTACAGACCTTGAAAAAAATTCTCAACTTATTAAAAAACAAGAAACCTAGAATTGCTAAAATAATACTCTACAATAAAAGATCTCATGGAGGTGTCACTATCCCTGATCTCAAGCTGTACTTATAGAGTGACATTATTAAAAACTGCATGATACTGGCATAGAAACATAATGGTGGATCATCGGAACCAAATAGAAGACCAAAAAATAAACCCACACATTCATGGACACATGAGTTTTGACAAATGGTGTTGGTCTAACTGAATGTCTACATGTAGAGAAATGCAAGTAGATCCAAACTTACTAGTCTGAAGAAAACTAAAGTCCAAGTGGATCAAAGACCTCAACATAAAACCAGACACATTAAATCAGTTAGAATAAAATGTGGGGAAGAGGCTTGAACTCATTGGCACATGAAACAACTTCCTGAACAGAACACCAACAGCACTGGCTCTAAAAGCAAATGAAACCTCATGAAACTGAAAAGCTTCTATAAATCAAAGGAGTTAGTGAGAAATCCTCTAATAGCAGAACTAGTGTTAGTGCCAGGATTGCTTGTTCAGTGGTGCCACCTAAGATAATGTGGTCTGAGATAGAAGGGTAACAACTAGTGCATGGCTACATGAGTTCCTGGAAGGCATGCCTTACAAAGTCAAACTCTGACCTCTTTTAGCGGAATATTTTCTCCATGTTAAAAAAGTCATTGCAAAAGTTGTCAACATATTATTTTTATTGCTTATGTGGAAATTTCATATAATATACATTACACTCCTTTTCCATTGCCTCCAGGTTCAAATTCCTACCCATGAGTCACACTATTTTTTTTCTTTAAAATACATTTGAAGTATGTGTTATTCATATTGTCATTGTAAGATGATAAGAGTCTCAGTGTCAATTCAGTTGAAGGCAAGTGAGTTCATCCTTGCCACACCCTGCCACTACCACCAAGGAGAAGCCATCAGCCCTGAAGAGCTCTATAGTTCATCATCTTTATCTCAGTTTTTTATGTATTATTTATTATGATTTGTTCAATTTGTAACCCCTCTGCTGCTCCCACCCTCTTTTCCTCCCAGTCCCACCCACCAACCTTTTCCTACCCTTAGGCCCTTTCTCTAGTTCCCTGATAGGGGAGGTCCTCTTCTGCCTTCTATCTGATCCTAGCTTATTAGGTCTCATCAAGTCTAGGTGCATCATCTTCCTCTGTGGGCTGATTCTCAGGGTATTTGTCTCATGTCCTCATTTCCCTCTAATTATGACACTCTTCCTGCCTCCTCTCCTGCAGACTTCCCAGAAATCTGAGGGGAGGGAGAATTTCATAGGGCAATCCCATTTAGAGCTGGGTGTTTTAAGGTCTCTCTGTGCAAAATACCGGACTGCATGTCTCTGTATGCTCTCTCATTTGATGCAGAATGAAGTATCTCAATGGATGCAAGAACATGGCACTGCCTATCAATTGAGGGCAGAGAGCAACATATTTTAATAACAACAGCCTGGGTTTTTTGAAAATTTTCCATAGGATGCCCTGGGCCCTGAACACAATTACCTGAGACCCAATCTCCTTAGTAGATGACTGGTTTGGTCACAATAGACGGCCTATTGTAACTTTATCCTTCACACTTAGGAAATCTCCTAATAAATGAATACATATCATATTTTGTATGTCTGCATTTTATTTAATCACCCAGCATGATTTTTCCTGGTTCCATCCATTTACCTGAAAATATCATGATGTCATTTTCTTAGGTGAATAATACTCAGTTATAGAAATATTTCACATTTTTCCCTAAGAAGATAGTCAGTCCTGTTCTTTAGTCATTGAAAGTTGTTGGGACTTTAATTATTGCATTAACTGACAAACTTTCAGGATAAACATGTTCTTTCAGCCTATAAGTTCCAGCATTTTCTTTTACTTCCTGGTGATTTGAAGTGCAATGTCTGAGAAGGGTTAAGAGGTATGGCCCCATTAGATTATGTAATTCCTTTTTGAGTTTTATTATAGGAGGGTGTGCTTTGAGATTGCTATGCCAATGAAATGACCAGACAGAATTGAGTCTCTGTCTCTTGGTCTCTGACACTTTATATCTTTATTTTTGTTCATTTTGTTCTCTCTTTCTGAATCTATCTCTCTAGTACTTTCTTTCTCTCTCAGTCTCTGCCTCTTTTCCTGCTGCTTGTAGTTCAGTATGAAAAGTTCTCAGTTCTGCTGAAGGAAAAAAAAATTGACTGCTTGCTGACATGACGACATAGATGGTCTAGGTAAAAATATACAAAAGGTAACAATTAAAAGTTTTTTGTTCAAAGATTTGCCTTGGCCAGGGAGTATTTTCCCAGTAAGTAATTCACTGACTAAGGAAATATTAAACAAATAATAATGGAATCTATGATAATGTGAAATTCCCATGTCAAGGACACATGACTGGTTCAGAGGTGTTACCTGAGCTCAGGGGATCTGAAGTAGCTGGATAACCACTAGTTCATGGCTAGAATTCTCTGCTACATAATGAGTTCCTGGAAAGCATGCCTTGTAAAGACAAACTCTGACCTCCTTTAGCGGAATCTTTTCTCCATGTTAAAAGTCATTGTAAAAGTTGCCAACATATTAATTTTATTGATTATGTGTGAATATAACATAATATAATTACACTCCTTTTCCATTGGGTAGGTTCAAATTCTTAAACATGTGCCACTCTATCTTTTTTTCTTTAAAATAAAACAATTGAAGTAAATGTTGTTTATATACTCATTGGAACATGACCAGAGTTTCAGTAACAAGTTTCTTAAAAAAAACAAAAACAAAACAAAAAAAAAACAAAAAAAGGAAATCATCCTTGCCACACTCTTGTCACCACCCATAAGAAGCCATCAATCCTGAAGAGCTCTATACATCATCCCATTGATGACAGTTTTTCTCATGTATTTATTTATTATGATTTGTTCTCTTTGTATTCCCTCTACTGCTCCCTCCCTCTTCTCCTTCTAGTCCCATCCAACCTCCTTCCTCTGTGCCTATGCCTTTTCTTTAGTTCCCTGATAGCTGTGTTCCTCCTCCATCTCCTCTCTGACCCTAGCTTATCAGGTCTCATGAAGGCTGGCACATCATTTCTCTGAGGCACAATTATCAGGGCATTGTTATCCTTGTGTCTTCAATTCCCTCTACATATGACACTCTTTCTGCCTCTTCTCCTGCAGGCTTCACAAAGCTCTAAGGGGATGGATAATTTCATAGGGAAATCTCATTTAGAGCTGACTGAGGACATATGTCTTCATTTAACAAATAATAATGGATTCTGTGATAATTTGAAAGTCAAGTAACTTTATAAATGACCACTTGAAAAAAAAATATGTGACTCTTTTCCTAAACTAAGAATTTTGCACAGGAACTGTCATCTCTGGCTTGTGTACTTTCAGCTACCTAGATTGTGGGGCTGCTAATCTTTTCTCTCAAGCAGGCTGTCAATTTGGGCCTTTTAATAACTGGCTCCTGAAACTCTTACTGGCTTTCACCTGTTTCATGACATCATTTTCCCTCTCATCCTATCAGCACCTGAGAGAATCTTGATGTTTCCATAGAGATGAGTAAAGAAACTTTACTCAGTGTCCAGTATCTCTGTTTTTTTTTTGTGAAACCCAACAAGGCTTTATCTCATCCCTTTATCCCTTTATCCAGATCCCACACTTTTACTCCTGTTTAACTCCTTTACAAACACAGGCAGGAAATTAAATGTTTATTTAATTGTATAACTTCCTAAGTAGGGAAGCTTCAAAGTGATTTGGGATTAAGGGAAATGTACGGAATGACAAAGTGGTAGTGTATTGTCATCTTGGATCTGAAAATTTCTAGGTAGTATTTTGAACTGAGCAGTTACTGGCACACTGACTAAATGTATCTTCATATTCTTATTAATATAATAAGCTGGCAGGGTCTAGGGTTCCCTGGGGTATTGATTGTTTAAGAGCAGGAAAAAGAGAAGGAAACTAGATAATTCCTGGGACTGGTTTGGCTGAAATAGAGAAAGATCTATGTCTGTAAAAACAAAACTGAAGGGCAAGATATTATATGACAGTGCTACTATTCTACACTAGTGTTGGCAACCCTCTATGAGCAGGTTTGCCTTGGCTGACATGGCTGGATGGGCAGCTGTATCCTACTCAGTGATCAGTGAACAAGTTTCCTGGTCCTGGAGTTTATAGTTAAAACTGGGTAGAAAAATGAGTTGGTGTTATATGCCTAGGACACAAGAGGAGCTGCATTACTTGCTGTGGTCCTCCAACAAACCCTGTAAATGTAGTGTTACTGCCAGGACTGCTTGTTCAGAGGTACCACCTGAGCTCATGTGGTCTGATATGGCTGTGTAACCACTTGTTCATGGCAAGGACTCTGCTACATAATGAGTTCCTGGAAAGCATGCCTTGGAAAGTCAAACTCTGCCCTCATTTAGTGGAATATTTTCTCCATGTTAAAAGTAATTGTAGAAGTTGTCAACATGTTTTTATTGATTATGTGGAAATTTCATATTACATATATTACAGTTCTTTACCATTGCTTCTGCATTCAAATTTCTACCTATGTGTCAAACTAATTTAAAACAAAAATGTTAATTGAAGTGTTGTTCATATATTCGTTGGATCATGATCAGAGTCTCAGTGCCAAGTCCCTTAAAGAAAACTGAGTTCATCCATGACCTATACTAGCACCACCCCCAAGAAGAGTCTATCATTCCTGACGAGCTCTTAATGTCATCACCTTGATTAGAGTTTTCTTATGTATTTATTTGTTATGATTTGGTCACTTTGTATCCCCTATGCTGCCCCCTTCCCCTTCTCCTTCCATTCACACCCCACATTCCTTCTATGTCTATGAACTTTTTCTAGTTCCCTGAGAGGGAAGGTCCTCATCAGCCTTCTATCTGACCCTGGCTCATCAGGTCTCACCAAGACTGGTTGCATCATCTTCTTTTGCAGCCTGATTCTCAGAAAATTGTTCTTGTGTCCTCCATTCCCTCTACTTATGACTCTCTACCTGCCTCCTCTCCTGCATGATTAGCAGAGAACTGAGGGAAGGTACAATTTCATAGGGAGATCCCATTTAAACCAGGGTGTTTTAAGGTCTCTCTCTGCATAATATTGGACTGTGGGTCTCTGTATGCAACCCATTTGATGGAGAAGAAGGTATTTTTGTGGAACCAAGAACAAGGCAGTGATCTAACAGTTGAGGTAAGAGATCAACTTATTTTAGGAATAACAGCCTGGGTTGCTTGAAATTTTTCATAGTATGCCCTGGCCCAACCACTCAATTAACTGACATCCAATTACCATAATGGAAGGTTGGTTTGGACACAATAGATGGCCTATTGGAAATTAATCCTCCACTATTAGGAGACCTACTAATAAGTGAATACATTTGTCTTTTGCCAAATTAGTTACTTCAACTAGGGTGATTTTTCCTGATTCTATCCATTTGCCTGAAAATATCTTGTTGTCATTTTCTTAGCTGAATAATACTCCATTATGGAAATATTGAACTTTTTCCCAGAAAGAAATTGTCAGGCTTGTTCTTTAGTCTTTGGAAGTTGCTGGGACTTTAATCATTGTATTGAATGACAAAATTTCAGGATAACAATGAACTTTTACCCTAGAACTCCCTTCATCTTCTTCTACTTCCTGGTGATTTCATTTGAAATGTCCCTTCCAAGCCTATCTATTTACATGTGAAGTCCACAGTGAGAAAATGACTTTTTAGGGTTAGGAGTTATGGCCTTGTTACATAATATAATTCCTTTTCTTTATCTATCTTTTTTTCTCAGCCCTTGATCTTTTGTATACAGGGGGGCTACTGAAATTTTTAGTTACTTTTGTATCCAGCCAATTTGTTGAAGGTGTTTAACAGCTGTAGGAGTTCCCTGGTAGAAATTTTGGGGTCACTCAGGTAAACTATCATATCACCTGCAAATAGCAATACTTTAACTTCTTACTTTCCAATTTGTGTCCCCGAGATCTCCTTCAATTGTTTAATTGCTCTAGCAAGAATTTATAGAAATATGTTGTAGAGATATGGAGGAGTGGGCAGCCTTCCTTGTACCTGATTTCACTGGGATTGCTTTCAGTTTCTCTCCTTTTAGTTTGATATTGTCTATAGGCTTGCTGTGTATTGCCTTTACTATATTTAGATATGTGTCTTGTATCCCTGATCTCTCCAATACTTTAAACATGAATGGAGATTGAATTTTTTCTAATGCTTTTTCAGCATCTAAGGAGATTATCGTGTTTTTTTTCTTTCATATTTTGAGTATGGTCAGTTACATTTATGGATTTCCATATATTGAACCACCCTTGCATAGCTGGGATGAAGCCGTCTAAGTCATAGTGAATGATATCTTTGATGTGTTCTTGTATTCAGTCAAAGACATAAAGTACCTTGGTGTGAACATAAGCATGAAAGTCAATGATTTGTATTAAAAAAATTTCAAGTCTCTGAAGAAAGAATTTAAAGAAGATATCAAGAGATGGAAAGCTCTCCCATGCTCATAGCTTGGCAGGCTTAACATAGTAAAAATGGCCATCTTACAGAAAGCAGTCTACAGAGTCAATGCAATTCCCATTGAATTACCAACACGATTCTTTGCAGAACTTGAAAGAAAAATTCTCAAGTTACATGGAAAGACAAGAAACACAGAATTACTAAAACCATCCTCTACAAATAAAGATCTTCTGGAGGTATCTTCATCCCTGATCTCTTGCTGTACTATAGAGTAACAGCATAAAAACTGCATTGTACTGACATAGAAACAGAATGGTGGATCAATCTAACCAAATGGAAGACCAGAAATAAACCTACACACTTATGGATACCTGAGTTTTGACAAAGAAACCAAAACCATACAATAGAATAAAGAAAACATCTTCAACAAATGGTGCTGGTCTAACTGGATGTTTACCTGTAGAAAAATGAAAACAAATCCAAATTTATCACCCTGCACAAAACTAAAGTCCAAGTGAATCAAAGACCTAAACATAAAACCAGTTACATTAAATCAGTTAGAAGAAAAAGTGGGGAAAAGCCTTAAACTCGTTGGCACAGGAGACAACTGCCTGAACAGAATACCAACAACACAAACTCTTTGAGCAATAATCAGTAAATGGGACCTCGTGAAACTAAAAAGCTTCTGTAAAGCCAAAGACACTGTCATCCAAACAAAGTGAATGCCTACAGATTGGGCAAGAGTCTCCACTATGCCTTTATGTGAGGGCTACTTCCTGGATATATAAAGAATTAAAGAAGATGATAAACAACAAATCATGTAATCCAATTAAAAAATCGGGAACAGAACTAAACAGAGAATTATTGATATAGAAATATTGAATGACAGAGAAAAACTTAAAGAAATGCTCAATGTCATTAGCCATCAGGGAAATGAAAATCAAAATGACCCTGAGATTTTACCTTACACCCATCAGAGTAGCCAAAATGAAAAACTCAAGTGACAACACATTCTGGAGAGATTGTGGACAAAGGAGAACACTCTACCACTGCTGGTGGGAATGTAAAATTTACAACTACTCTGGAAATCAATCTTGCACTTTTTCAGACAACTAGGAATAGCGCTTCCATTCAGCTATCCATCTCTAGCCATATATCCAAAAGAGGCTCAAGTACATAATAAGATTTTTGCTCAACCATGTTTGTAGCAGCTTTATTTGTAATAGCCAGAACCTGGAAACAACCCAGATGCCCTCCCCTCCCCAACTTAAAAATGGATACAGAAATTGTAGTACATCTACACAATGGAATATTACTCAGCAATAAAAAAACAAGGAAATCATAACATTTGCAAGTAAACGGTTGGAACTGGAAAAGATCACCCTGTGTGAGCTATTCCAGAAGCAGAAAAACACAGATGGTATATATTCAACTAGCAGACATATAATATAAGATAAACCTACTTATATCTGTACATCTAAATAAACTAATCAAGAGAGAGGACTCTTTCTAAAAGGCACAATCACCATCCCAAAAGGCAAAGAGGACCAGAAGAAGGAGAAAACAGGGAACAAGTTAGGAGCCTGTCACAGAGGGCATCTGAAAGGCTCTGCCCTGTAGACTATCAAAGCAGATACTAAGACGTATGGCCAACTGTTGGGCAAAGTGCATTGAATCTGATGAACGAAGGGGGAATAGTAAGATCTGGAGAGGACAGGAGCGCTACAAGAAGAGCAACAGAACCAAAAATTCTGAGCACAGGAGTATTTCCTGAAATTCTTATTCCAACCAAGTACCATGCATGGAGATATCTTAGCACCATGGCAGAGATATAGCCCATGGCAGTTCAGTGTCCAGGGGGCTTCCAGACCAATGGGAACAGTGACTGCCTCAGACATGAAATGATTAGCCTGTTCTTTGATTACCTCTCCCTCATGGGTGAGCACCCTTACCATGTACAGAGGAAGACAATGCAGCCACTCCTGATTAGATGTAATAGACAAGCATCAGAAGGAAGGAGAAGTACTACCCTTTCAGTGGACTTGGGAAAGGGCATGTGTGGAGAAGGGGGAGAGAATGTCAGATTGGAAGGGGATTATTGGAAGGGAGGGATATAAAGTGAATAAAGAGTAATTAATAAGAATTAAAATTAAAAATATAATTCCTTTTGGAGATATTATTATAGGAGGTGTGCTTTGAGGTTGATATGCCAATGAAAGTGACCAGACAGAATGGAGTCTCTGTCTTTCAGTCTCTGTCACTTTATATCTTTGTTTCTTTTAGTCTCTGTCACTCTATTTCTGAATTTGTCTCTCTAGCTCTTTCTTGCTCTGTCTCTCTCTCTCTGTCTCCCTCTCTCTGCCTGTGGCTTATAATTCAGTATGAAAAACTCTGAGTTCTGCTGAAGGGCCATAACAAGAGGATTACTTGCTTATATGACATCCTGGATGATCTCTGTAAAAATATGAGCAGGGTCCTAATTAAACACTTTTGTTCAAAGATTTGCCTTGGTCAAGATGTGTTTTCCCAGTAAGTAATTCACTGACTGAGGACATATCTGTGCATTTAACAAAAAATGATGGAATATGTGATAGTCAAGTGACTTTATTAGTTACCACTTGAAAGAAATATGTGACATTTTTGCTGAACTAATGTCACAGAACACAGGAACTGTCATTTCTGGGTTGTGTGCTTTCAGCTACTAAGTTTGAGTCATGTAGGGCTGCTCAGCCTTTTTATCAAGCAGGGTGTCCACGTGGCCCTTTTTAATAACTGGTTCTGAAAACTCTTATTGGCTTTCACCTGTTTCATGAAATCATTCTCGCTCCCAGCCAATCAGCAACTGTAAGAATTTGAGGTTTCCATAGAGATAAGTAAACAATCTTTCCTCAGTGTCCAGTATCTCTGGTCCTGTGCATACTTCGCTGTTTCTTGTAAAACCCAGCAAGCCTTTATCTCATCCCTTTTCCAGATCACATAGCTTTGATCCTGTTTACCTCTGTGACAAAACCAGATAGGAAATGAAACTTAACTGTTTATTGAACTGGAATTTCAAAGTGATGTTGGATTAAGGGGAATGTACTTAATGACAAGGTGTTCTACTGTGGTCTTGGATATGAAATTTCCTAGTTTGTGAATTTGAACTGAGCTGTTACTTTTGTACTCACTAAATGTACATTCATATTCTTATTGATATAATGTGAGGGCAGGGACTAGCATTCCCTCAAGTATGGAATCTTTAAAAACAGGGAAAAGAGAAGGAAACTAGATTATTCCTGGGACTGTTTTGGTTGAAACAGAGAATGATTGATGCACATAAAAGTATAACTGAAGGGTAGTAAAGTATTTGACAGCTGGTGCTCTTCCACACTAGTTTTGGCAACTCTGAAGGAGCAGGTTTGCCTTGACTGACATGACTGGATTGGCACCTGTCTCCTACACCATAGTCAGTGAGGAACCCTCCTGGTCCTGAGATTTACCATTAAAACTGGACCTTCAGGACAAAGAAATGGGTCTGTGTTATATGACTAGGACAGGAGCAGCTGTGTTACCCCAAAGGAGACTGTCAGTCCTATTCTTTAGTTCTTGGAAGTTGCTGTGAGTTGAATCATTATATTGAATAACAACCTTTCAGGATAACTATACTATTTTAGCCTAGAAAGTCCCCCATCTTCTTACACTTCCTGATGATTTGAATTGGAATGTCCCCTTTAAGCTCATCTATTTACACATTCAGTCCCTAGTGTGAAAATGTCTGAAAGGGTTAGGATATATGACCTTGTTAGATAATATAATTTCTCTTGCAGTTGTATTGTAGGAGGGTGTGCTTTGAGTTTGATATACTAATGAAAGTGACCAGACAGAATGGAGTCTCTGTATTTTGGTCTAGGTCAATTTATATCTTTTTTTTCTGTATGTCTGGGTCTCTCTATTTCTGAATCTGTCTCTCTAGCCACTTTTCTCTCTGCCTGCTGTTTGTGGTTCAGTATAAAAAGCTTTACGTTTTTTGTAGGATTACAACAAGATGATTGCTTGCTTACATGACATCATGGATGGTCTCTGTAAAAATATAAGCAAGGTTCCAATTAAAGGCTTTTTGTACAAAGTGTTGCCTTGTTAAGGGAGGATTTTCCCAGTAAGTAATTCACTGAAGACTTGTCTGTGAATTTAACAAATAATAATGGAATTTGTGATAATGTGAAACTCACAAGTCAAGGAGAGGTGACTTATAAATGAACACTTAAAAGAAATATGTGACACTTTTCCTGAAATAAGAGTCTTGGACAAGTAACTGTCATCTCTGACTTGTGTGCTTTAGCTGTCCAGATTGAGGAATATAGGGCTGAACAGCCTTTCTCTCCAGCAGGCTGTCCTCTTGGCCCTTTTAATAACTGGCTCCTGAAACTCTTACTGGCTTTCACCTATTTCATGACATCATTCTCTCTCTCAGTCAATCTGCACTTGAGAGAAAGAATCTTGATGTTTCCATGGAGATAAATAAGTATTTTGATCCTGTGCATACGTGACTTTTTCTTGTGCAAACGAATAAGCCTTTATCTCATCCTTTTATCCAGATCTAGTATCTTTACTCCTGTTTAACTCTATGAAAATGTTAGGTAGAAAATGAAAATTTAATGTTTAATTGTACACCTTCCTAAGTATGGAACCTTCATAGTGATGTGAAAATAAGGGGAAAGTATTGAATGACAATGTGGTCTCCGACTGTAGTCTTGGATCTAAAATTTCCTAGGTTGTGACTTTGAACTGAGCAGTTATCATGAACTCACTAAATGTAACTTATTCTTATTGATATAATAGGCTGGCAGAGTAAATGGTTCCTGGAGTATTGAGTCTTTAGGAGCATGGGAAAGAGAAGGAGACAAGAAAATTTCTGAGACTGGTTTGGCTGAAAGAAAAAAAAAGAATGTTGAGTATAAAATGAGAACTGAGGGAGAATAAACTATTTGATAGATGGTGCTCTTAATAAGTGAATACATACCATATTTTCCATATGCAATTTAGTTTATTCAACCAGGATGATTTTTCCTGGTTCCATCCATTTGCCTGAAAATATAATGATGTCATTTCTGTAGCTGAATCTCCATTATGGAAATATTCCACATTTTTTTTTTCCAAAGGAGACTGTCAAGCCTGTTCTTTAGTCTTTGGAAGTTGTTGTGCCTTTAATCATTTTATTGAATGACAAACTTTCTGGATAACTATGTTCTTTTACACTAAAAGTCTCTCCATCTTCTTCCACTTCCTGGTGATTTGAATTGCAATGTCCCCTTTAAACCCATCTATTTACATGTGGAATACAGTGAGGAAATGTCTGGGAAGGGTTAGAAATTATGGCATTGTTAGGTAATATAATTCATTTTGTTTTCGTAATTTCTTTTTCAGCCTTTTTATCTTTTGTATACAGGAGGGCTACTGATATTTTTGAGTTAATTTTGTATCTAGCCACTTAGCTGGAGTTGTTTATCAGCTGTATGTGATATCTCTGGTAGAATTTTTGATGTCACTTAGTTATACTATCATATCATCTGCAAATAGCGATAGTTTGATTTCTTTTTTCTGATTTCTAGCCCCTTATTCACCATCAATTTTCTGATAGCTCTACAAGAACTTCCAGAATTCTGTTGAAGAGATATTGAGAAAGTTTGCAACCTTGCTTTGTCCCTGATTTCAGTGGGATTGCTTTAAGTTTCTCTCCTTTTAGATTGAGGTTGGCCATAGGATTGCTATATGTTACTTTACTTTGTTTAGATATATGCCTTGTATCCCTAATCTCTCCAATACTTTAAAAATGGATGGAGGTTGGAGTTCTTCAAATGCTTTTTAAGCATCTAAGGAGAATATCATGTTTTTTTTTTCTTTCTTTCTTTCAGTTTGTTAATATGGTGGAATACATTGATGGAATTCTGTATATTGAATCACCCCTGCATATCTTGGATGAAGCTGACTTCTTCATAGTGGATGCTGTATTTTTTGTGTTCTTGTATTTGGTCAAAGACATAAAGTACCTTAGTGTGACCATTTGTAAGCAAGTCAAAGACCTGTATGATGAAATTTTCAAGTCTCTGAAAAAAAAAAAGAATTAGAAAATGATAACAGAAGATGGAAAGCTCTCCCATGCTACTGGCCTGGCAGGCTTAACATTGTAAAAATGGCCATTTTACCAAAAGCAATCTACAGATTCAATGCAATTCCCATCAAATTACCAACACAATTCTTTATAGATATTAGAAAGAAAAATTGTCATCTTAATATGGAAAAACAAGAAACCCAGAATTGCTAAAACAATCCTCAACAATAAAAGATCTTCTGGAAATATCTCCATCCCTGATCTCAAGATATACTATAGAACAACAGGAATGAAAAATGCATGATCCTGGCTTTTAATCAGAATGGTAGATCTATGGAACCAAATAGAATACCCAGAATTAAACCCACACACTTCTGAGTTTTGACAAAGATGCCAAAACCATACAATGGAAAAAAGATAGCATCTTCAACAAATGGTGCTGGTCTAACTGGATCTCTACATATAGAAAAATACAGTTTAAGAGTAACCAGGGCCAAACCAGAGAACAGAGAGGCTGGTTACCCCATCCCTGCTGATGTGACCACCCTGAAATCTCCAGCTGCAGCAAGACCTCAGAACCTGGCAGTGACAGCAGCACAGATCTGGCGGAGCACATCAAAGAAGCAGGGCCAAACCAGAGAGCAGAGAGCCCCGGATACCACGATCTCTGCCAAATGACCTGCCTGTAAGTGAGTGCACCCTTGAGAATCTGCAGTTCCCCAGATCCTGGGTCCTTCTAAAACAGAAGCCAGGCATAGAACCCCCTCCCACCCACATACCCACTTTGGGAAACAGAGGGGCACTAGGGACATTGAAGTTCCTGCCCTGTGGGCCCAATTGAGGAGTTAAGGCAGTTAATGCCAGAAATTGCGCTGAGATCATCATTAGCGCCTGCGACATATACAGTGCAGAACCCCTCCCACACACTCAAGGGTTCAACATTATCCATCACTCTGTCCCTCGAGACACACGTCCACGCACACTTACACACACACACACACACACACACACACACACACACGTGTGCGCACACACACACGCTTGCATTTGCCCTGTTTGCACCTGCGTACTTTCCTCCCACAGGTACAGCTAGTCCTCAGCACACGCTGAGAGTTCTCAGCTTCCTGAAGAACTCTCCAGACCCCAGAGAGAGACAGCACCAGTCTGATCTGCAGAATCCAAAAACAAACAGGGAAGGTTTCATTTAAGCCAATGGCCAGGGGTAGGCGAAAGAACACTTCCAACATAAATAAGGACATCATGACTTCACCAGCAAACCCCAAAATCGATGGATACTCCAATTCAGCAGAAGCACAGGAAAATGATTTTAAAGCCATACCTGCCCAATTATTTGAGACTCATGAGGAGGAAATGAACAAGTCTTTCAAAGAGATGGCCAGTCAATTGGAGGCAAAGAAAGAAGAAATACACAATATCCTTAAAGAAACACAGGCAAACATAGACAAACAAATAGATACACAAGTAGAGGGAAAATTAGTGGCATATAAAAAGGAAATGAAAAAAGAAATAGAGGCCATCGTAGAGAGACAGGACTCCAAATTCAAACACATGAAAGAAATGGTGCAAGGCATGAAAACACAATTAGAATCAATAAAGAAAACACAAAATGAGAAAACCCTTAAGCTGGAGAACCTGGAGAAAAGATCAGGAACCACAAAAGTAAGCATCACCAACAGAATACAAGAGATAGAAGAGAGAATCTCTGGAGCTGAAGACACACTTGCAGAAATGGATACTTCTCTCAAAGAAAAAGTAAAATCAGAAAAGTTCCAATCACAAAATATCCAAGAAATCAAGGATGTTATGAAAAGACAAAAATCTAAGAATAATACGTATTCATGAAAAAGAAGACTCCAGGCTCCAAGGTCCAGAATATACTTTCAAGAAATTCATAGAAGAAAATTTTCACAATTTAAAGAAAGAGATGCCCATAAATATACAAGAGGCCTACAGAACTCCAAAGAGACTAGACCAGAAAAGAAACACATCACGTCACATTGTAGTCAAAACACTAAATCTACAGAACAAAGAAAAGATATTAAAAGCAGCAAGGGAAAAAGGCCAAGTAACATATGAAGGTAGACCTATCAGAATCACACCAGACTTCTCATCAGAAACTATGAAAGCCAGAAGGGCCTGGGCAAGTATCATGGAGACTCTAAGAGATCACAAATGTCAACCCAGACTACTATACCCTGCAAAGCTTTCAATCAACATAAATGGAGAAAACAAAATATTCCATGACAAAACTAAATTTACACAATATCTACATAGCAAACCAACCCTACAGAAGATACTAGAAGGAAAACTCCAATCCAATGAAAACAAATTCACCCAAGAAAATAGGGCATACAGATAATATCCCAACAAAAATGAAAAGAAAACAAGCAATGAAACAGGGTAAGATCACCGAATCCATTACAAAAGGAACTAACATGCATTGATCACTATTATCTATCAATATCAATGGACTCAACTCACCAACAAAAAGACACAGGCTAACAGAATGGTTAAGGAAACAGGATCCAACATTCTGTTGTATCCAAGAAACACACCTATGCAACAAAGAAAAACACTACCTCAGAGTAAAGGGCTGGAAAACTGTTTTGCAAGCAAATGGTTCCAGAAAACAAGCTGGAGTAGCCATCCTAATATTTAATAAAATAGACTTTCACCCCAAGTTAATCAAAAAAGATAAGGAGGGCCACTATATTCTCATCAAAGGAAAAATCCAGCAAGAGGACATCACAATCTTGAATACCTATGCCCCAAATACAAGAGCACCGACATTCGTAATTGAAACATTATTAAAGCTTAAATCATACATTGATCCTAATACCTTAATAAGTGGGACACTTCAACACTCCACTCTCACCAAGGGACAGATCAACTAGACAGACACCAAATAGGAAAATAAAAGCACTCACAGAATCCCTAAATCAAATGGACCTAATAGACATCTAAAGATCATTTCACCCAAACTCAAAAGAGTACACCTTCTTTTCAGCACCGCATGGAACCTTCTCCAAAATAGACCATATAGTGGGTCACAAAGCAAGCCTCAACAGATACAAAAGAATTGAAATAATCCCTTGTATACTATCTGACCACCATGGACTAAAGCTAGATATCAACGACAATAGAAACAACAAAAAGCTGACACACACATGGAAACTGAACAACTTACTACTCAATGACAGCTGGGTTAAGGAAGAAATAAAGAAAGAAATTAAAGACTTCCTAGAATTCAATGAAAAGGAAGGCACAACATTCCCAAATTTATGGGACACATTGAAAGCAATGCTCAGATGAAAATTTATAACACTAAGTGCCTGCAAGAAGAAATTTGTAACATCACATACAAATAATTTAATGGCCCAACTGAAAAACCTCAAAAAAAGAAAAGAAGCAGATACACCCAAGAGGAGCAAATGGCTGGAAATAATCAAACTAAGGGCTGAAATCAATAAAATACTTGCAAACCGAATCCAAGAACACATCAAAGATATCATCCACCATGACCAAGTAGGCTTCATCCCAGGCATGCAAGGGTAGTTCAACATACAGAAATCCATCAATGTAATCCACCACATAAACAAACTGAAGGAGAAAAACCACATGATCATCTCCTTAGATGCCGAAAAAGCATTTGACAAAGTTCAACACTCATTCAAGTTTAAAGTCTTGGAGAGATCAGGGATAAAAGGCACATACCTAAAGATAATAAAGGCAATATACAGCAAGCCTATAGCCAACATCAAACTCAATGGAGAGAAACTTAAATCAATCCCACTGAAATCAGGGACAAGACAAGGCTGCCCATTGTCTCCATATCTCTTCAACATAGTACTTGAAGTCCTAGCCAGATCAATAAGACAGCTAAAGGAGATCAAGTGGATACAAATCAGAAAGGAAGAGGTCAAAGTGTCACTATTTGCAGATGATATGATAGTATACATGAGCGACCCCAAAAATTCAACCAGAGAACTCCTTCAGCTGATAAACACCTTCAGCAAAGTGGCAGGATACAAAATCAACTCAAAAAAATCAGAAGCCCTCCTGTATACCAAAGACAAAAAGGGCCAAGAAAGAAATTAGGGAAACAACACCCTTCACAATAGCCACTAATAACATAAAGTACCTTGGTGTGACTCTAAGCAAGCATGTGAAAGACCTGTTTGAGAAAAACTTCAAGTCTCTGAAGAAAGAAATTGAAGAAGATATCGTAAGATGGAAAGATCTCCCATGCTCATGGATTGGTACAATTAACATTGTGAAAATGACCATACTGCCAAAAGCAATCTACAGATTCAATGCAATTCCCATCAAAATACCAACTCAATTCTTTACAGACATTGAGAAAAAGATTCTTAGCTTCACATGGAGAAACAAAAAAAAAGAATCTCCAAAACGATCCTCTATAACAACAGATTATCTGGAGGTATCTCCATCCCTGTTCTCAAGCTGTACTACAGTGCAACAGTAATAAAAGCTACATGGTATTGGCATAGAAACAGAAAGGAGGATCAATGGAACCAAAGAGAAGACCCAGAATAATCCCACACACCTATGAATACTGGATATTTGACAAAGAAGCCAAATCCATTCAATGGAAAAAAGACAGTATCTTCAACAAATGGTCCTGGACCAACTGGTGTCTATATGCAGAAAAATGAAAATAGATCCATATTTATCACTCTGCACAAAACTAAAGTCAAAGTCCATCATGGACCTCAACATAAAACCAGATACTCTAAATCAGTTGGAATTAAATGTGGGGAACAGCCTAGAATTCATTGGCACAGGAGACACCTTCCTGAACAGAACACCAACAGCACAGGCTCTAAGAGCAACAATCAATAAATGGGACCTCAGGAAACTGAAAAGCTTCTGTAAAACAAAAGACACTGTCATCAAAACAAAAGGAAAGCCTACAGATTGGGAAAGAATCTTCATCAACCCTTTATCTGACAGAGGGCTAATATCCAGTATATATAAAGAACTAAAGAAGCAGAAAAGCAACAAACCGAGTAATCCCATTAAAAATGGGGAACGGAGCTAAACAGAGAATTCTCGAAAGAGGAACATCGAATGGCTGAGAAACACTTAAAGAAATGCTCAACTTCATTAACCATTAGGGAAATGCAAATCAAAATGAACCTGAGATTTCACCTTACACCCATCAGAATGGCCGAGATGAAAAACTCAAGTGGTAACACATGCTGGAGAGGTTGTGGAGAAGGGGGAACCCTCCTCTATTACTCGTGGGAATGTAAACTTGTACAACCACTTTGGAAGTCAATCTGGTGCTTTCTCAGACAATTAGGAGTACTGCTACCTCAAGACCCAGCTATACCACTCCTAGGTTACCCAAAATTTGCTCAAGTACACAATAAGGACATTTGTTCAACCATTTATGTAGCAGCTTTATTTGTAATAGTCAGAACTTGGAAACAACCCAGATGTCCATCAACTGAGGAATGGATACAGAAATTGTGTTATTTTACACACTGGAATACTACTCAGCAATCAAAAAAGAGGAAATCATGAAATTTGCAGGCAAGTGGTAGGATCTAGAAAAGATCATTCTGAGTGAAGTATCCCAGAAGTAGAAAGACCAACATGGTATATACTTGCTTATATATACCTACAAGATATAATAAACATAATGAAATCTACATACCAAAAGAATATAATCAAGAAAGTGGACATGGGCAAAGATGATAAATCCTCATTTAGAAAGACAAATGGGATTTGCATTGAACGTATGACAGGAGTCTACCGCAAAAGGCATCTGAAAGACTCTACCTAGCAGTGTTTTAAAGCAGTCACTAAGACTCATCACCAAATCCTCAGCAGAGTGCAGGGAATCATATGAAAGAAGGGGATTTAGTATGATATGAAAGGATAGAAGCTCTACGAGGACCAAATATATCCGGGCACAGGGTCTTTTCTGAGACTGACACTCAACCAAGGACCATCTATGGATATAACCTAAACTTCTGCTTGGATATGGACCGTGGTAGCTCAGTAACCAAGTAGTTTTCCAAAGTAAGGGGAACAATGACTATTTCTAACAGGATCTCAAGGGCAGGCTCTTTGGCCACCCCCCCTCCAGGGGAGGAGCAGTCCTGTTAGGCCACAGAGGAGGACTTTGCAGCCAGCCCTGAAGATACTTGATAAAAAAGGGTCAAATGAAAGGGGAGGAGTTCCTTCCCTATCACTGAACTTGGAAATGGGCAGGGAGAAGACCAGGGAAGGAGTGTGGGGTTGGGGAGGGAATGAGGGAGTGGGATACTGCTGGGACACAGAATTAACAAATGTAACTAAAAAGAAAAATTAAATTAAAAAAATGTGATGTCATAAAAGCATTGTGTTGCATAATAGCATAGTAATGTCATACTAGCATAGCAACATTGTAAAATCATTATACTAACACCATTGTGATAGTATAATAGATTGTGATGTCATCATAGCATTGAAATGTCCAAATATTATTATAATGTCATACCTTTTGAAGTCATAATAGCATAGTGATGTCATAATACCATTGTGATGTCTCAACAGAGATTATTGTGATGTCATATTATGATTGTGATTTCATAATAGCATTATAATGACATAATACATTGTGAAGGTATAACACCAATGTGAAGTCATAAAAGCATTGAAATGTCATAATACCATTTTGAGGTCATAATAGCATTGTAATGACATAATATCTTACGAAGTTATACCACCTTGTGATAGAATGATAGCATTGTAATGTCATCATAGCATTGTGAGGTCATAATACCATTGTGATGACATAATACCTTTGTGATATCATAATAGCATTGTGATGTTATAATAACATTGTGATGTCATAATAGCATTGCTATGTCTTAATAGGTTTGTGATGTCAAAATACTTTTGTGATATCATAAATGCATTATGATGTCATATATTTGATATCATAATGTGATGTCATAATGGCATTGTTATAAGAGCATTGTGAAGTTAAAATAGCATTTTGATGTCATAACAGCATTGTGACTTCATGATGAATTTTGATATCATAATGAAATTTTGATGTCATAATACCATTGAGATGTCATATAATTGTAATGTCCTAATAGCTTTTAGATGTCATACCATTGTGATGTCATAATATCATATTGAGGTCATAATTGCTTTTTGATATAATAATAACAGCGTGAGAGCATAATAGCATTATGATGTCATAATAGCATTGTGAAGTCATAAAACCATTGTCATATCATAATAACATGTTATGTCAAACTATCATGGTGTTGTCATAATTCCATTGTGATGTCATACCACATTCATGTCATAGTAGCATTTGTATCTCATAATAGCATTGAGTTGTCGTGATGAATTTGGCTGTTATTATTTTACTGTGATGTCAAAATAGGAAATATCATTGTGAAGTCATACGTTTGTAAAATTATAATAGCATTTTGATGTTAAACTTCCATTGTGATGTCATACCACTACCATGTCATAATACCATTTTGATGTTATAGTAACATTGTGTTGTCATAATAGCATTATGATGTCATCATAGCATTTTGATGTAATAATATCATTGTGAAGAAATAATTTTATTGCGGTGTCATCATAGCATTGAGATGTCCTAATATACTGGTAAAGTCATACCTTTGTAAAGTCTTAATAACATTGTTATGTCATAATACCATTGAGATGTCATAACAGCATTTTAATGTCATAATAGTTTTATGATGTCAAAATTCCAGTATGATGTCATACCACAATCATGTTGTAATAGCATTATGATGGTATAGTATCATTGTGATGTCATAATAACATTTTGAAATCATATTTGTGAAATCATAATTTAGATGTGATAACCTTGTCATGTCATAATAGCATTGTGATGTCAAAATACCTAATAGCATTGTGGTTTCATATCATTGAGATATTGAAATAGCATTGAGATATTACAATAGCATTGTAAAGTCTAATAGCATTGTGATGTCATAATATAATTGTGATGTCATAATTGCATGCTGATGTTATCATAACATTGTGAATTCATAACAACAATGTGATGTCATAACGCCATTATGATGTGCTATCATTTTGCTGTCAAATATAACATTGTGATATCAAAATTCCATTGTGATATCATAATATAATCCTGTCATAATAGGATTGTGATGTCATCATAGCATTGTGAAGTCATAACATTTTGAAGTCATAATAGCATTTTAATATGAATATTCCATTGCAATGACATACCACAATCATGTTGTAATACCATTGTGATGTAGCATGGTGATGTCATATTAGCACTGAGATTTCATGACACAATTGTGATGACATGATATAATTTGATGTCATAATAAATTGTGATGTCATAATACAACTGTGATGTCATAATATCATTGACATGTCATAATATTCATGATAGATGTCATGATAGTATTATCAATGTGATGATAATAGCATATTGAGGTCATAACCCCATTGTGATGTCATAATAGCATCGTGATGTTGTCATACCATTTTTGGTATAATGTTATTTTGAAATGTATACACCTTATTCTTGTTCATTCAAATGCTGATTTCTACCCCATACTCTAAGTTTTCAATCCGTATATTGATTGCATTGTGATACTTAATCTAAGCATCCTGTCTCAACTTTGTGTAAACAGGCCAGAATAAAGCAACTAGCCACAATGTTGGGCAATAGGAGGAGCCAGAGAGCAGGAAAGGAGTGGGAGGACCCAGAGGGCAGGAAATGAGCACAAGGATCCAAAGGGCAGGGAATGATTAGGAGGAGAGAGGGTGAGGGAGCAGAGCTTGGAGAGCAGAGTGAGAGGAGCTACCTTGGAAGAGTGTGGAGAGAATAAACCAGACCTAAGACTTCACAAAAATCATTATAATGGATAAAATCTAAATATTAGGAAACTATGAGGGCTTGAAGGTTTTGGAGAGAGTAAATACTGACCAGCATCGTGTTCTTAACTAAATAAATCCAGTCTCTGTGGTGTATTGGTTAAACAGCTGTTAAGAATTAACAGCAAGCATTAATAAAAGATAAACCAATAGTAAATATTAATCATCACCTATGACATATCATTGTGAAGCCATTATACTATTGTGATGTGATAACACCATTGCGATGTCATATCATTTTGAAGAAATAATAGCATTGTGATGTCATAATAGCAATATGATGTTATAATAGCATTGTTTTGTTATAACAGATTGGAAGTCATATACCATTTGGATATCATGACAACATTGTTATATCATCATACAATGATGATGTCATAATAACATTGGGAGATCATCATAGCATTGTGAGGTCATACTATTGTGATGTCATAATACCATTGTGATATCATTGTGATGGTATAAAAGCATTGTAAAGATATAATAGTATTTTGAGGTCATAATGCTACTATGAAGTCAAAATTCCATTGTGATGTCATACCACAATTATGTCATAATAGTATTGTGATATCATAATATGATTGATATTGATATGATATCAATAACATGATGTCATGATTGCATTGTGATGTGAAAATTGGATTGTTATGTTATATTATTATTGTGATGTTATAATTACATTGTGATATCATAACATATTAGGTCATAATAGCATTGTGATCTCACAATTTCATTATGATGTCATAATATCAAAATGATCTCATAATAGCATATTGAGGCCATAACCCAATTGTGATGTCATAATAACATTGTGATGTCAGCATAGCATTATGAAAATACCATTGTGATGTCAAAATTACATTCTGCTGTCATACCAGGTGATTTAATGCCCTCTTGAAAGAAATATGTGACACTATTCCTGAACTAAGAGTCTTGAACTTGAACTGTCATCTCTGGGATGGGTGCCATCAACTTCCCAGATGGAGGCATGTAGGGCTATTCAGCCTTTCTCTCAAGCAAGCTGTGTCCTACTCAATGGTCAGTGAGGAACTCTCTCCTTCCTGGGCTTTATAGTTATATGTGGGCCTTCAGGAGAGAGAAATAGGTACGTGCTATATGCCTAGGACACAAGAGCAGCTATGTTTCCTTCAGTGGGGCTCCAGACAAATTCTCTAAACGTAGTGTTATTGCCAGGACTGCTTGTCCAGTGGAATCTTTTCTCCATTTTCATAGTCATTGTATAAGTTGTCAACATGCATTTTTACTGATGATGTGGGAATTTCATATAATATACATTACACTCATTTTCCATTGCTCCCACATTTAAATTCCTACTCATTGGTCTCACTAATTTTTTTTAAATACATCAATTGAAGTATGTGTTGTTCATCTACTCATTTGAACATTTGATCAGAGTTTCAGTGCAAAGTCCTTTAAAGAAAACTGATTTTATCATTGCTGCACCTTGACACCATACCCAAGAGGAAGCCATAAATCCTGAAGAGCTTTATACTTCATAACCTTGATCACAGTTTTTCTTATGTATTTATTTATTACAATTTGTTCATTTTTTTCTGCTCTGTTGTCCCCTGCCTCTTCTCCTTCCAGTCCCACGCACCATCCTTCTCCTACCCTTAGGTCCTTTCTCTAGTTCCATGATAGGAGAAGTCCTCCTCCCCCTTCTAACTGACCCTAGCTTATCAGGTCTCATCAAGGCTGGCTGCATCATCTTCCTCTGTGGCTTGATTCTCAGGGTTTTGTTCACTTTGTGTCCTCAATTTTCTCTACTTCTGACACTTTTCCTGCCTACTCTCTTGCATGCTTCCCAGAGTTCTGAGGGGAGGAAGAATTTTATAGGGAAATCCCATTTTGAGCTGGGTGTTTTAAGGTCACTCTGTGCATAATATTGGACTGAGGGTCTCTGTATGCAATCCTAATTGATGCAGAAGTATGCATCTCTGTGGATAAAAGAATATGACATTTATCTATCAGTTGAGGACAGAGAGCAACATGTTAATAACAGCAGCCTGGGTTGCTTGAATTTACTTAGGATGCCCTGGTCCCACAACTCATTTAGCTGCCAACCAATCTACGTAGTTTAAGACTGGGTTGTTCACGATAGATAGACTATTCTACCTTTATCCCTCACTATTAGGAAACTTCTTAATAAGTGAATACATACCATATTTGTCTTTCTGCGTTTTAGTTACTTCACCCTGCATCATTTTTCCTGGATCCATCCATTTGCCTGAAAATAACATGATGTCATTTTCTTAGTTGAATAATATTCCACTAAGGAAATATTTCATATTTTCCCCAAAAGACATTGTCATTCCTGTTCTTTAGTCCTTGGAAGTTGCTAGGACTTTAATCTTTGTAGTGAATGTTTAAATTATTATTTAATCATTGTAGTGAATGACAAATTATCAGGATAATTATGCTGTTTTAGCCTAGAAATCCCTCCATCTTCTTCCACTTTCTGGTGATTTGAATTCCAATGTCCCCTTGAAGCTCATCTATTTACTTGTTTAGTGCCCAGTGAGGAAAATCTAGGAAAGGTTAGGAGGTATGGCCTTGTTTGATAATATAATTCCTATTGTAGTTATATTATGTGAGGGTATGCTTTGAGGCTGATATGCCAATGAATGTGACCAGACAGAATGGAGTGTCTGCCTCTTGGTCTCCGCCAACTTTTATCTTTCTTTCTTTTGGCCTTAGTCTCCCTATTTCTGAATATGTCTTTCTAGATCTTTCTTTCTCTCTATCTCTTTCACTCTCCATCTCTCTGTTGCTTGTTGTTCAGTATGAAAAGTTCTCAGTTCTGCTCAAAGCTACAACAAGATTACTGCTTGCTGACATGACATCACAATGGTCTTTGTAAAAATATAAGCAAGGACCCAAATAAATGATTTCTGTTCAAAGATTTGCCTTGGTCAGGCAGTATCTTCACAGTAAATAATTCACTGACTAAGGACATATCAGTGTATTTAACAAATTATAATGGAATCTGTAATAATGTGAAACTCATATATCATGGAAAAGTGACTTTATTAATGAACACTTGAAAGAAATATGTGACAGTTTTCCTGAAATAAGAGTCTTGTACTAAGGAACTGTCATTTCCAAGTTGTGTGTTTTCAGGTCCCTGTACAGAGGCATGTGGGTCTGTTCAGACTTTCTCTCAAGCAGGCTGTCCTCTTGGCCCTTTTAATAACTGGCTCTTGAAACTCTTACTGGCTTTCACCTGTTTCATGACAGCATTCTGCCTCTCTACCAATCAGCACATGAGAGAATTTTGCAGTTTCCATGGAGATGAGTAAACAAACTTTCCACACTGTCCAGTGTCTCTGATCCTGTTCACAAGTGATTTTTTTTCTTTGTAACTCAACAAGTCTTTATCTCATCTTTTTATCCAGATACCACACCTTTATTCCTGTTTATTTCTATCAATGTCAGGTAGGAAATGAATCTTTAATGCTTAATTGGACAGCTTCCTAAGTAGGGAAGTTTCAATGTCATTTGGGGAAAACGTTTAAGTACTGAATGACAAGTTGGTCTCCTACTGTGGTCTTGAATCTGAAATTTCCTAAGTTGTGATTTTGAACTGAGCAGTTACATGAATATTCACTAAATGTACCTTCACATTCTTATTGATATAATTGTCTGGCAGGGTCTAGGGTTCCCTGGTGGATTAAGTCTATGAGACCAAGGGAAAGAGACTGAAACCAAACAATTCCTGGTACTTGTTTGGCTCAAACACTAAAAGATCAATGTATTTAAAGAACTGATGGACAATTAACTGTTTGAAATCTGGTCCTCTTCCACACTTGTGTTTCCAACCCACTTAGAGCAGGATTGCATTGGCTGACCTGGCTAGATTGGCAGCTGTGTCCTACTCAGGGATCAGCGAGGAACCCTCCTGGTCCTGGGGTTTACAGTTAAAACTAAGGAGAGCAAAATATGTCTGTGCTATATGCCTAGGACAAAAGTGCAGCTGTGTTTCCTTCAGTTGTGCTCCAGACAAATGTTCTGCATGTAGTGTTAGTGCCAGGACCATTGTTCAGAGGTGCCACCTGACCTCATGGGGTCAGAAGTAGCTGGGTAAACATAACTTCATGTCTAGGATTCTCTGCTACATATTGAGTTCCTGGAAAGCAAAGTCAAAGTCAAGCTCTGCCCTCCTTAACGGAATCTTTTGTCCATCTTAAAAGTCATTGTAAAAGTTGTCAACATATTTTTTTAATGCTTATGTGGGAATTTCAGATAATATACATTATAGTGCTCTTCCATTGCTCCATCTTCAAATTCCTACCCATGTGTCAAACTAAAATCTTTTTTTCTTTAAAATACATCAAATGAAGTATGTGCTGTTCATATACTCATTGGAACATAATCAGAGTCTCAGTGACAAGTCACTTAAAGAAAACTGAGTTCAACTTTGTTGCCCCACCACCAGGAATAAGCCATAAATCCTGAATAACTCTATACTTCATCATCTTCATCACACTTTTTCTTATGTATTTATTTATTACGATTTGTTCATTTCCATCTGCTGTCCCATCCTTCTCCTCCCTGTCCCACGTATACTCCTTCTCCTCCCCTCAGGCCCTTACTCTAATTCCTTCCCCTTCTCTGTGACCCTAGCTTATCAGGTCTTCCTCTGCTCCCTAATTCTCAGGACATTATTCTACTTGTGTACTCAATTCCCTCTAATTATGACTCCTTTCCTGCCTTCACTCCTGAAGGCTTCCCAAAGCTCTGAGGAGCGGAAGTATTTGACAGGAAAATCTTATTTAGAGCTGAGTGTTTTGAGGTCTCTCTCTCATTATTTGACTCTTGGTGTCAGTATACATTCCCATTTGATGCGGAAGAAAGCACATCAAAGGATAGAATCACTAATCAATCAATTCAGGGCAGAGAGCAATATATTTTAGTAACAACAGCCTGCATTGCTTGAAAATTTCCATACAATCCCCAAGCCCAACAACTCAACTAACTGCCATCCAATCCACCTAGTAGAAGACTGGTTTGGTCACAATAGATGTCCTAGTGAACCTTTATCTCCCACTATTAGGAGACCTTCTAAAAAGTTAATACATATTATATTTGTCTTTGTCCATTTTAGTAACTTCACACAGGATGACTTTTTTTCTGCTTCCATTCATTTGCCTGAAAATATTGTGATGTCATTATCTTTACCTAAATAATACTACATAATGGAAATATTCCACATTTTCCCCAAAGGAAATTATCAGTTCTGTTATTTCGACCTTGGAAGTTTCTGGAACTTTAATTGTATTGAATGACAAACTCTGAAGATAACTATGTTCTTTCAGCCTAGAAGTTCCTCCATATTCTTCCACTTCCTGGTGATTTAAATTGCAATGTCCCCTTGAAGCTCATCTATTTAAATGTTTAGTCCCCAGGGAGGAAATATTTGGGAAGCATTAGGAAATATGGCCTTGTTAGATAATATAATTTATTTTGGATTTATATTATAGGAGGGTGTGCTTTGAGTTTGATATGCCAATGAAAGTGGCCATACAGAATGGAGTCTCTGTTTCTTGGTCTCTGTAACTTTATATCTTTGTTTCTGTTGTTCTCTGTCTTCTTATTTCTGAATCTTTCTCTGTAGCTCTTTCTCACTCTGTCTCCCTCAGTCTGCCTCTCTCTGCATGCCACTTGTGGTTCAGTATGACATGCTCAGTTCTGCTGAAGGACTACTAAAATATGACTGCTTGCTGATGTGATATCTTCAATGGTCTCTGTAAAAATATGAGCATGGTCCTAATTAATTGCTTTTTGTTTAAATATTTTCCTTGCTCAAGGAGCATTTTCCAGTAAGTAATTCACTGACTGAGGCCATATCTGTGCATTTAACAAAATAATAATGGAATCTGTGATAACATGAAAGTCACATGTCAAGAAAACTTGGCTTTTAATGACCACTTAAGAAATAAGTGATGCTAAACTTAGCGTTTGGATACAGAAACTGCCATCTCTGGGCTGTGTGCTTTCAGCTGCCCAGATTGAGGCATATAGGGCTGCTCAGACTTTCTCTTAAACAGGCTGTCCACATGGTCCTTTTAATAACTGGCTGCTGAAACTCTTATTGGCTTTCACCTGTTTCATGACATCATTCTGCCTCTCATCCAATCACTACCTGAGAGAATCTTGAAGTTTTCATGGAGATGAATAAACAAACTTTCCTCAGTATCCCGTATCTCTGATCCTATGGACATATGACATTTTCTTGAGAAACCCAACAAGCCTTTATCTCATCCCTTTATCCAGATCCTACACCTTTATTCCTGTTTACTTCTGTGACAATGTCAGGTAGGAAGTGAAACTTTAATCTTTATTTAATTGGACAGCTGCCTAAGTAGGGAAGCTTCAAAGTGAAGTGGGATTACAGGGAGTATACCAAATGACAACGTGGTCTCCTAATGTGGTCTTGGATCTGAAATTCCCTAGGTTGTGACTTTGAACTGAGCAGTTATTTGTGTACTCATTACATGTACCTTCACATTCTTATTAACATAATATGCTAGCAGGGTCTAGGGTTCCCTGAGATATCGAGTCTGTAAGAGTACGGTAAAGAGAAGGAAACCAGATAATTCCTGGGACTGGTTTGTGTGAAAAAGAGAAAGAATGGTGAGTGTAAATGAGAACTGAGGGGCAAGATATTATTTGACAGATGGTGATATTTTACATTAGTGTTGCCAACCATTTATAAGCAGGGTTTTCTTTGTTACCCTGGCTGCATCAGCAGCTGAGTCCTACTCAGTAGTAAGAGAGCAATTTACCTGGTCATGGGTTTTACAGAAAAATGGGTCCATGTTATATGCATAAGACACAAGAGCAGCTATGTTTCTTACTGTGGTCCACCAGACAAACACTCTAAACATAGTGTTAGTGCCAGGACTGCTTGTCCAGAGGTGCCACCTGAGCTCATAGGTCTGAGGTAGCTGTATAACTATTATTTCATGGCTAGGATTTACTGCTACAGAATGAGTTCCTGGAAAGCATGCCTTTCAAAGTCAATCTTTACCCTACTTCAGTGGAATCTTTTCTCCATGCTAAAAATAATTGTAAAAGTTGTCAATGTATTATTTTTATTTATTATGTGGGAATTTCATATAACATTACACTCATTTTCCATTGAACCCAAGTTTAAATTTCTACCCATGAGTAAAACTATTTTTTCTTTAAAATACATCAATTGAAATATATGTTGTTCATCTACTCATTGGAACATGATCACACTCTCAGTGCAAAGTTCCTTAAAAATTGAGTTCCTTTTTGCCTCAGCCTGGTACTATGCCAAAGAAGCCATCAGTGCTGAAGAGCTCTATGCTTTATCCTCTTGTTTACAGATTTTTTTATTATTTATTCATGCAAATCATTTAGTTTGTATCCCCTTTTGCCCCCTTCCTGTTCACCTTCCAGACACACCCAGCCTCCTTCTTCTATCATTATGCCCTTTGTCTAGTTCCCTGATAGGGGAGGTCCTCCTTTCCCTTGTATCTGACCCTAGCTTTATCAGGTCTCAGCAAGACTGGCTGCATTTTCTTCCTCTATGGCCTGATTTTCAGCACATTTTTCTTCTTGTGTCCTCAATTCCCTCTACTTATGACACTCTTCCTGCCTCCTTTCCTACAGGCTTCCCAGAGCTCTGAAGTGAGGGAGATTTGCAACATGAAATCCCACTTAGAGCTGGGTGTTTTAAGGTCTCTCTGTCTCCATAATATAGGACTGTGAGTCTCTCTATGAAATACCATTTGATGCAGAAGAAAGACCTCTATTGATCCAATTACCTTGCATGATCTATCAGTGGAGGGCAGAGGTCAACATATTTTATTAACAACAGCCTGGGATGCTTGAAATTTTCCATAGGATTCCATGGTCCAACAATTCAATTAACTGCCACCTAATCCACCTAAATGGAAGACTGGTTTAGAAGCAATAGAAGGCCTTTTGGAACCGTATCCTTCACTATGAAGAGACCTGCTAATAAGTGCAAACATTTCATGTTTGTCTTTCTGCATTTTAGTTACTTCATACTTAGAGGATGATTTTTTTCCTGGTTCCATCCATTTGCCTGAAAATATCATCATGTCATTTTCTTAACTGAGTAATAATCCTTTATGGAAATATTCCACATTTTCCCCAAAGGAGATTGTCAATTCTGTTTTTTGGAATATGGAATTTGATGGGATGCTAATCATTATATTGAATAAAAAAAACTATCAGGACAACTACATTTTTTTTAGCCTACAAGTCCCTCTATCTTCTTCCACTTCCTGGTGATTTGAATTGCAAAGTCCCCTTGAAATTTCTCTTTATACATTTTAAATCCCCAGTGAGAAAATGTCTGGGTAGCATGTTCTTTTAGCCTAGAAGTTCCTCCATATTCTTCCACTTCCTGGTGATTTGAATTGCAATGTCCCCTTGAAGCTCATCTATTTAAATGTTTAGTCCTCAGGGAGGAAATGTTTGGGAAGCATTAGCAACTATGACCTTGTTAGATAACATAATTTATTTTGGAGTTATATTATAGGAGGGTGTGCTTTGAGTTTGATAAGCCAATGAAAGTGATCATACAAAATGTAGTCTCTGTCTCTCAGTCTTTGTCACATTATATCATTTTCAGTCAGTCTAAGACTATTTCTAAATCTGTCTCTCTAGCTATTTCTCTCTCTCTCCCTCTCTCTGCCTGCTGCTTGTGGTTTAGTATGAAAAGCTCTCAGTTCTGATGAAGGACTACAACAAGATGAATCATTGCTGACATGACATCTTGGATGGTCTCTGTCAAAATATAAGGAAACTCCCAATTAAACACTTATTAAGATTTGCCTTGGCCAGGGAACATTTTCCAGTAAGTAATTTTCTGACTGATTACATATCTGTTCGTTTAACAAACAATAATGGAATCTGTGAAAATGTAAATGTCACATGTCAAGGAAATATGACTTTATTAATGACCACTTGAAAGAAATATGTGACACTTTTCTTGAACTCAGTGTCTTAGACATAGGGACTGTCATCTCTGTGTTGTATGCTTTTAGCAGCCCAGATTGAGGCATGTAGGGCTGCTCAGCATTTCTCTCAGGCTTGCTTTCTACTTAGCCCTTTTAATAACTGGCTCCTAAAACTCTTACTGGCTTTATTCTGTTTAATGACATTATTCTCCCTTTCAGCCAATCAGCAACTAAGAGAATCTTGAAGTTTCCACGGAAATGAGTAAACAAACTTTCCTCAGTGTCCATTATCTCTGATCCTGTGCACACGTGACTTTTTCTTGTAAAACCCAACAAGCCTTTATCTCATCCCTTTATATAGATAACACACCTTTACTCCTGTTTACCTCTGTGACAATGTCAAGTAGGAAATGAAACTTTAATGTTTATTTAATTAGATCACTCCCTAAGTAGGGAAGCTTCTAAATGATGTGGGATTTAAGGGAATGGACTTAATAAAATGTGGTCTCCTACTGTGGTGTTTGGATCTGAAATTTCCTACTTTGTGACTTTGAACAAAGCAGTTACTTGCATACTCATGAAATGAACTTTCAGATTCTTATTGATATAATAGACTGTCAGGGTCTAGGGTTGCCTAAGTTATTGAGTCTTTAAAAGCAGAGAATAGAGAAGGAAATCAGACAGTTCCTGTGATTGGTTTGGCTGAAACAGAGAAAGATCAGTGTATGTAAAATTAGAAAAATGGGGCAATATATTCTTTGGCAGCTGGTGGTATTCAAAACTACTGTTGCCAACACTCTATGAACAGGGATGCCTTAGCTGACCTGGGTGGAATGGCAGCTGTGTCCTCCCCCATGGTCACTAAATCTTCCTGGTTTTAGAGTTTACACTTAAAACTGGGCCATAATAACAGTGAAATGGGTTGGTGCTATATGCCGAGGACAGAAGAAGAGCTGTGTTTATGCTGTTGTTCTACAGACAAACCCTCTAAAGGTAGTGTTATTGCCAGGAGTGCTTATTCTCAAGTGACACCTGAGCTCATGGGATCTGAGGTGGCTGGGTAACCACTAATTAATGGCTAGGATTCTCTGCTAAATAATGAGTTCCTAGAAAGCATGCTTTATTAGGTTAAACTCTCCCCTCCTTTAGTGGAATCTTTTATCCATGTTAAAGTCATTGTAAAAGTTGTCAACATATTATTTTCATTGATTATGTGAGAATATCATATAACATACATTACACTCCTTTTCCATTGCTGCCAGGTTCAAATTCCTACCCGTGTGTCACACTAAAAATTTGTTTTTTTTTCTGTAAAATACTTCATTTGAAATAAGTGTGGTTGATATACTCATTGGAATGTGATAAGATTCTCACTGCCAAAGTCCTTAAAGGAAACTGAGTTCATCCTTACCACAACCTGGAACCACCCTAATAAGAAGACATCAGTCCTGAAGAGCTCTATACTTCATCCCCTTAATAACAGTTTTTCTTATGTATTTATTTATTATGATTTGTTCAATTTGCATTCCCCATGCAGCCTGCTCCCTCTTCTCCTTCCCATCCTATCCACCCTACATTTTCTACCCTATGCCCTCTCTCTAGTTTGCTCATAGGAGAGGCCCTCCTCATCCTTCTATCTGACCCCAGCTTATCAGGTCTTTTCTAGGCTGGCAGCATTAGCTTCCTCTGTAGTCTGATTCTGAGGGCATTGTTCTTATTGTATCTTCAATTCCATCTCATTATGACACTCTTCCTGCTTGTCTCCTGCAGGCTTCTCAGAGCTTTAAAGGGAGGGAGAACTTCATAGGGAAATACCGTATAGAGCTCAATGTTTTAAGGTCTCTGTCTGAATAATATCAGACTGTGGGTCTATGTATGCAATCCCATTTGATGCAGAAGGAAGCATCTCTGTGGATCCAAGAACATGGCACTCATCTATCAGAGAGCAACATATTTTAATAATAACAGCATGGGTGTCTGAAAATTCCTGTAAAATACTCTATCACAAAAAAATCAATTAAATGCGACCCAATATACCTAGTAGAAGACTGGTATGGTCAAGGTAGATGGCATATTAGAACTTTTTCCCCCACTATTAGGCAACGACCTATTAAGTGAATACATATCATATTTTTATGCATTTTAGTTGCTTCAAACAGGATGATTTTTCCATAGTTCATATATTTACCTGCAAATATCATGTATCATTTTCCTGAAGAATACTTTGTTATTGAAATATCCCACATTTTCTCCAAAGGAGATTGCCAGTCCTGTTCTTTAGAACTTGGAAGTTGCTGAAATTTAATCATTGTATTGAATGACAAATTATTAGGTTAACTATGTTTTTTTAGCCTAGAAGTCCCTCCATCTTCTTTTACTTGTGATTTGAATTGAAATGTTCACTTGAAGCTCATCTATTTAGATGTTGAGTCCCCAGTGAGGAAATGTCTGGTATGGTTTAGGAGGTATGGCTTTCTTAGATAATAAAATTCCTTTTGGACTTATAATATAGGAGGGTGTGCTTTGAGGTTGATATGCCAATGAAAGTGTCCAGACAGACTGGAGTCTCTGTCTCTCAGTCTCTTTCACTTTATATATTTGTTTTTGTAGGTCTCTGTCTCTCTATTTCTGAATATGTCTCTCTAGCTTTTAGCTTTCTCTGTCTCTCTCAGTCTCCCTCTTTCAGAATGCTGCTTGTGATTCAATATGAAAAGCTCTCAGTTCTGCTGAAGGACTACAATAGGATGACTGCTTGCTGATGTGATATCATGGATGGTCTCCAAAAAATAGAAGTAAGGTATTAATTAAACCCTATGTGTTCAAAAAGTTGCCTTGGTCAGGGAGACTTTTCCTAGTATGTAATTCACTGACTGAGGACATATCTGTGCATTTAACAAGTAATGGAATCTGTGAAAGTGTAAATGTCATATGGCAAGGAAAAATATCTTTATTAATGATCACTTGAAAGAAATATGTGACACTTTTCCTGAACAAAGAGTCTTAGACACAGGAACTGTAATGTCTGTGTTGTGTGATTTCAGTAGAGCAGATTGAGACATGCAGCACTTCTCAGCCGTTCTCTCAAGCAGGCTGTCTACTTGGCCCATTTATAACTGGTTCCTGAAACTCTTACTGGCTTTCACCTTTTGCATGACATCTTTCTCCCTCTGAGCCAATTAGCACCTGAGAGAATCTTGAGCTTTCCATGAAAATGAGTAAACAAACTGCTAACACCCACACCAGTGTCGCCATAGTAGCATAAGCTACAAGGCGGGGGATACGCTTTCTCTGGAAATTCGGTCTCCTGGAAGGTCCCTGGCTAACTCATCCCACTTGGAAAAGAGACCTGTTCTGAGATTTCTACGCTTTTTTAGTTGTGGCTCTGGGGCTGGAATAATGATTTTTTTTAAATCTTTTCTGTGACTCCTGAAACAGCACAACTAATTTTATGAAGAAATTTATTATTAGTAGATTGTTAAAGGCTTTAATAAAATAATAAGTTTAAGAAAAGCAATAAATTATACTTAGTATTAATAGGCATTAAGAATAGTGAAAAAATAATAGGCTCCTTCTTTAAAAAAATAGCATGAGAGGTGCAACTGGCGGGAGTTTCCCCTCCCTTCAGTGCCTTGTTTCTAAGGAAGATTATAAATCTTAAGCAGGACATATGGGAGGATGCTTAGCAAAGGTGTAGTTATTTTTTGATACAGAGAAAGATTTTGGCAGGCATCTGACTTAGCTCCTGACTTTTCTCTTCACTGGTGAGAATAATGAAACTATATTTGAGGTTTCTTTTTTTTGTTTGTTTGTTTCTTTGTTTGCTTTGATCAAAAAGTTTTTAGTCTAAGATTTCTTGTGGGCACTGCTTTATGTTTGACTACAGTTTGAGTTAAAATGTAAACTTTGTATTCTTGGTAAAAGTCTGAATGTTCTGGGAAGTATGCCAATTTTAAGGTGTCTTTTGTGAAATCATTATAAAAATATTAGCTTGATTTTGGTAAAGTGCAGCAGAGTCAAAACCATCAAGTTATCTCTGTCTGTCAATTCTTCGCCGAAACCATGTTTTTCTGTCCAAAGCTTTGTTCTCCCATGGACTATGGGAGCCCGACTGGGCTGGTCCGTGCCACAAACTTTCTTCATTGTCCAGTATCTCTGATCCTGTGCACACTTGACTCTTTTTTGTGAAACCCAATCACCTTTTGACATCCCATTATTCAGGTCCCACAATTTTACTCCTGTTTATCTCTGTGACAATCTCAGGTAGGAAATGAAACTTTAATGTTTAATTTCACAGCTTCCTAATTTGGGAAGCTTCAGTGTGATGTATGATTAAGGGTAATATACTGAATGACAAGGTGATCTCCTATTGTTGTCTTTGATCTGAAATTTGTTAGGTTTTTACTTTGAACTGAGTAGATACTGGTGTGCTGATTAAGTATACCTTCACAGTCTTATTGATATAATAGGCTGGCAGGTTCTAGGGTTCCCTTGGGTATTGAGTCTTTAAGAGCAAGGAAAAGAGAAGGTAACCTGGCAGTCCTTTAGGCTAGTCTAACTGGGTCCACCTGAAAGAGGGAGTGTAAATGGAAGAACAGAGAATCAAAGAATGGAAACAAGAGAGATTACTGATCAAGTCTCAGTTTACTGAATATTCAAACAACTCTTTTTTTTTCTTTTTTTTATTTAATCTTTTTTTATTTATTATTTTTTTATCAGTTACATTTTATTAACTCTGTAAGCAACAGGTACAAGCCAATTTTTTTTTTCCACAGGAGCAACACATCTGTGCCACCTGGCAGGGCTACCAGGTATTCACTCAAGTTTACATCAATTTTGCTGACTGGTTCACAAGGTTGTAGGGAGCTTGCTATCCACTTTTCAGGCTAAGATGAGCCTGCTTGCAGAGACCACCATAGATAGTCTCAGATAAGACCTGTATCTGGCAAGGGCAGGTGACAGAATTCCAATTTCCAGACTCCTTCAGTTCCCCCTTCTTTGTTTTCAGGAGAGCCTGTCTTAGGTTTGTGAAATATACATTTTTCCTTACTTATCATCAAGGTCTTTAATGCGATTTTTACGAGCCTCTGTATTAGGTTGGAAAAACCAAATTTTTCTGTAACCCATCATTGACTTACCTCCATATCAAATGGGGTTATTAGAGATCTTTAATTTAAATTCATGCAACTACACTTAACATGCATTGAATTTGTTGAAGAAGGAACTGTAACACAAAGAAGGCAGGCACAGACCAACAACCCATACCTATCAGGCTCACAAGTCTCAGTCCCCATTTAAGTACAGAGTCAAAGGATGGAAAGGGCCTCCTGAGGCTAGTAAATATATCCAAGGCTGTATTGGCCAGTTCTAACTTAGGTTTCTTGGCAGATTCTATGTCATGGATATTATTTCTCATTGTTAACATGTCCAATGAGAAGATTTTGCTAGACCAAATACCAGCAAAGTGATTCTGAAACTTAGTCCAATTAAATTTTATTTCATCATACCAAGAATCAAAAACCATAACAGGAATCATAACAAAAGCAGGTTGCTTAAAAACTAACACTGGAAGAGCATTATTATCAGCACTAACACAATTAGTAAGATTGTAATATAAACATTCAATTGAATAGGTATCATTGTTCTTAAAATGTCTTACTACAATGTTTCCAATTAAAAGTAAATAAGGAGGATTAACACATGCCAAAACAGAAGTATAATTGATGAATTTAGCAAAGCTACTTGCATTCCCAGAGAGAGTGCCTATATATCCCAACGCAGGCCCCAATTTCCATACATAGGTTTGCCAATTTTCATGTGAAGTGCTCCAAAGTCTAGCACTTTTCTAAAACAAAAGAATTTTGACTGCCTTTACCAGGAGTAAATTAATACCCTTAACAATAGACCAGTCCAGCCCACAATTGTAAATGCAAGGTCATTGTTCCAGGAGTGGATGGTAGGCTTTTCTCTGATACATCTTGTCCAAGGAACCATCAGTTGAGGACAAGTGAATTGATCCACTTTCTCACAGGGTAGGTAACTCATTGGAGATGTAAGACTGTCATTCTTAACTCCCGTAGGGACAATAATATCCCTCCAATGTTCCTCTTTGCCTTGTTGCAAAGGGAAACTTCAGCTGTCACCCCTAATTCAGAATAGTAGTCATTCTGACCTATGACCTGGACAGGGGAGACTGGTAAGCAGTATTGATGAATACTCCTTCTGGTAAAGCAAAGAGGATGACCGCTTTCTAGTCCTGAAAAGTTAAGAGTCTGTCTAATTTGTGTTCCTTTAAAGGTGGAAAACCAGACAACCAAGTGTTGCTGACATAGACAAGGACTTCTGTATCATCCCAAGAAACTGGATTTAGTAGAGGTAGATTAGAAATTACGCCCAATAAACAGTCACCTTGATCAGAGGGGTCTTCATTGACATCATTATCATGGTCAGGAGAAAACTTCTCATCCACTTGTTGTATCAGAGGTTCCAGCAGCCATTGACCTGCATCATTTTCCTGTGAAAAATACACAGACAGATCCTCCTCCCGATATGTGTACATGGTCGGGTCCATGAAATTGATTTGTTAAAGGATCCCTCCATTTTAATTTAGCAAAAGTTTTCTTGGTTTATGTATGCCAAAATCTATCTCCTGCAGATTTATCATGCATATCCAAATTTAAAAAATTCAGAATGAAAAGAACATGATTAAGATGATTATTAGGTGTCCAGGGGAGTAGCTCCCTTTCTTTGTTTTTTTAGAAATGAATCTTAATTGTTTAGTGGGCATGCTATACCATGCCTTTTCTCTAAGGATTTTAAGGTATTTTAGTTACATGAGGAACTTGAAACTGTTGACAAAATCTTTAAAATGATTTGCTAGTATATCCTGTTCCATTGTCAGTTTTAAATTGCTTAGGAACTCCTAGAACATTAAAAGACTATAGACAATGTGCAATTATATTCTTGGCAGCTTTTCCTGGTTGAGGATTAGCAAATAAATAAATAAATAAATAAAAATCCAGAATAAGTATCTATGAAAACATGTACATATTTTAATTGTTTAAAATCAGGATTATAAGTAATATCCATTTGTCAAATCTGATTTGGAGCCAATCCTTTAGGATTGACTCCCACTTGAGTATCAGGCTAAAATTGAGGTCAAGTAGCGCAAGCCTTGACTATATTGTGGGCCTATTCCTTAGTCAATCCATATTTAAGTCTCAATGTTTGACTACTAATATGATGCATATTACAGGAGTCCTGGGTTCGTTTTAACTGTGAGCAATAAACTTTGGTGACTTTATCTTCCAATGCATTTCCTTTAGACAGAGGTCCTGGCATATTAGAATGAGCCCTCAAATGTCCCACAAAAAAGGGAAAGATTTTTGTGTATCAAATATTAAATTTGTAAAAATAAATCTCCAGCAGGAGAGGAAGTCTGAATTTGACCTGCAGTCTCTAATGTATGCAAAGATTGAGCTACATATGCACTATCTGTAAAAATATTCAAAACTGCTTATTAAAACTTTTAAACACAGCCAGTACTGCAGATAACTCTGCGATTTGCAGAGATGTGTTAGACACTTGAAAAGATATTGTTTTTCATTTATAAGCATAGGCATCAACACCAGCTAATGAACCACCAGTAAATACCATTAAAGTATCAACAATTGGGCTAACTTTTATTTTAAATTGAAAAATATAGTTTGCACCTATAAAAACTGAATTAATTTGTTTTTATTTTTATTTTTATGATTTTTTTGTGCTCAATAGGTTAGACTCTGTCATTATAAGATTACATATCTTAAAATGCCATATTTATCAGATCTCTGACAAGTATGAGGTCCAGCATATTGGAGTTACTATTTGTCTACCTTTATTATCTTCTTTAACCTCATCCTTTAAAGCTGGATGTTATAATGTCAATTTTGGCATATTTTTCAAATGTATGTTTTAGAACCAAATTTTAGGTAGATGATATGGGCAAACTTTTTGATTACCAATCTTAGATTCAACCTTAAAAAAAATAAATAACTTAAACAAAAAGACTAGGTAACTCAACTATAATCTTTAGCATAACTTTAAATCTACTTTTTTTAAACAGATATCAAAATAAAACTTTTAATTAAACATAATTTATAAAGAGGATAGCAAATCTTATTAATCCTATCATATTGTATTAAAACTTAACAGCAAAATATTAAAGGACAAAAGTTTTATTTAACATTAAACAGAGAACTAATCTTAGCCTGTGGCCCTCAGCAAAAATGGGCTATTCTGGCCGTACCAAGTCTATAGACCAGAAAGAAGCCTAATAAATAAATCATTTATTTAGGTACTGGCAGCCAGGCATATATTTTATATAATGGTTAACAAGAATCTGAATATAACCCTAGGCTAACATTGATCTGTAGTCCTTTTTTTTTTCCTGTAAAAGAGCTTAAGCAAACATTTTGCATTGAAGAATCTACAGCCTTTTTAAATGAATAAGAACATATTTTCTAGGTTTTTTTAAACATGAATATATTTTAATAACTGCAGTTTTTCTTTAATTGTCTTAAACAACATGGCTTCATTTTACTTTGTAAACTTAATAAAATAAATACCAAGGTTTTTAATTTCCCCCAAAGGGTTGAGAAACTGTTTTAAGTTCTTTAGATTGCCCAAGAGTTGCTATTTTTTTATTAATTACACTTTATTCAATTTTGTATCCCCCCATAAGCCCCTCCCTCCTCCCCCTCCCACTCCCACTCTACCTCCCCTTTCTGCATGCATGCTTCTCCCCACACCCACTGATGGGGGAGATCCTCCTCTCCTTTCTTCTGATCAGATCACATCAGGAATGGCTGCATTGTCTTCTTCTGTGGCCTGGTAAGGCTGCTCCCTCCTCAGGGGGAGGTGATCAAAGAGCAGGCCAATCAGTTTATTATTATTATTATCACTACTATTATTATTTTGTAATTTTATTTTTTTCTAATTCCCTTAGTAACTGAATTTGTTCCCTTTCAAATTGGACTTTCTCCCAGAGAACAGTAATATACTCCTGCAAATGTCCCACCATATCTCCTGCACATGTGTCAGGGAAAGCCATGGGGACAGAGGGCAGAGTAGGCAACTCTGAATTATGAGACTTGCCAGTTTCTTCCACTGACTCTGTTTCATCCTCATTATCTAGATCCTAAATTATTTTCTGCCTAATCACAGAAATCTGTTTGAGCTCCTTTATGAACACTTGGAATAACTTTATATGTTTTTTTTCTGCCTGTTTCGCTGCTCTAATTTTCCCCAAATAACTCTTTAGCTTGTGAGATTCCTTTTCCCAAGTTTCCAAACTGATAGTACCTTCAACTGGCAACCAGGGACAAACTTCATTTACAAACTAAAGGGAATAAGGGCATTTCTTCCAATTTTTTGCTTTTATTAGCATTAGTTTAAAGTCCTCATTAACATGTCCCTGTTATTTTACTGCCCCATGATTTGCTGCCTGTCTACCTTGCCTTCTTCCATGTGATGGGCTGTCATCAGGACACACTTTTTTTCATAGGCCTCCTGAGCTCCCGAAACCAGTCTTTCTCATTGTTGCCTCTTGATTTCAAGGTCCCTTGTTCAGGCATCAACTGACCTGTCCTGCAGACTATTCGAACAGCATCCACCTGAAACAGGGAATGTAAATTGGGAGACAAAGACATGAAGAATGGAGACAAAACAGATTCCTGATCAAGTCTCAGTTTACTGAATGTACAAACAACACTAATAAAGCAAAGGGTACAAGTGAATTTTTTTCATAGTAGCAATACATCTGTGCCACCTGGCAAGGAATCCAGGAATTTACTTGATGTAACACAAAGTATGCTGTCAGGTTCCAAAGGTTGCAGGGAGCTTGCTTTCTATTTCTCAGGCTCAGAACACCCAGCATGCAGAGAGAGCCAAGGACAGACTCTGAGATATGGAACTTAGATGAGTCCGGCATTTGCCAAGGCCATGAGACAGAATTCCAATTACCAGACTCCTAAAGAAACCAGAAAATTCCTGGAACTGGTCTGGCTGAGAGAGTGATCCATATCTGTAAAAGGAGAACTGAAGGGCAAGATATTATATATGACAACTGGTTCTATTTCACACTAGTTGTGGCAACCCTCTATGAGCAGGTTTACCTTGGCTGACCTTGCTGGATGGGTAGCTCTATCCTACTCAGTGACCAGTGAGCAAGTTTCCTTGTCCTGGGGTTTACAGTTAAAACTGGACCATCAAGACAGAGAAATGAGTTGCATTGTATACCTAGTATACAAGAGCAGCTGTGTTTCCTGCTGTGGTCCGCCAGAAAATCCATCTAAACCTAGTGTTAGTGCCAGGAATGCTTGTTCAGAGGTGCCACCTGCACATGGGTAGTGACTAGGTCATAGCAATGATTCTCTACTACATAATGAGATCCTGGAAAGAATGCCTTACAGAGTAAAACTCTGCCCTCTTAATGGTATCTTTTTTTCATGTTAATAGTCATTGTAAAAGTTATCAACCCATCGCAGTTCAGAATCCAAGTGGGTTCCATTGTAATAGGAACAGGAACTGTCTCTGACATGAACTTTTTGGCCTGCTCTTTAATTATCTCCCCTGATGGGGAAGCAGCATTACCAGGCCACAGAAGAAGACAACGCAGCCACTCCTGAGGAGACCTAATTGACTAGGATCAGAAAGAAGGAAAAGAAGTTGTCCCCTATTAGTGAACTTGGAGAGGGGCATGCATGCAGGGGGTCGAAGAAGGGAGGGATTGGGATGAGAGGAGGGAGAGAACCACAGTGGGGATACAAAGTGAATAAAGTGTAATTAATAAAGAAAAATACAATCTGATAAAAAAGTTGTCAACATATTATTTTTATTAAATGGGAATTTCATATTACATATATTACCCTCCTTTTCTATTGCTCCCAGGTTCAAATTACTACCCATGTGTCACACTATATTTTTCTCTCTTTAAAATACAACAATTGAAGTAAGTGTTATTCTTATACTTATTGGAATATGATCAGTCTCAGGGCCAAGTCCCTTAAAGAAAACTGAGTTCATCATTACCACACACTGGCACCATTGCCAAGAAGAAGGCATCAGTTTTGAAGACCTCTTCTCTCAATCACCTTGTTCACAGATTTTTTTAATGTATATATTATGATTTGGTCATTTTGTATTCCTTCTGCTGCCCACTCCATCTTCTCCTTCCTGTCCCACCCACCCTCCTCCTTCTCTCCCTTTTTCTAGTTCCCTGATAGGAGAGGTTCTCCTCCCCCTTCCATCTGACCCTAGCTTATCAGGTCTCATCAAGTGTGACTGCAACATCTTCCTCTGTGGCCTAATTCTCATGGCATTGTTCTCCTTGTGTTTGTATCCTTGTGTTTGTGTTTCCATTTACTTTTGACACTTTTCCTGCCTCCTCCCCTGCAGGTTTCCCAAAGCTCTGAGAGAAGGTAGAATTTCATGGGGAAATCCCATGTAGACCTGGGTTTTTAGGGTTTCATTCTGCATAATATCAGACTGTGGGTCTCTGCATGGAATCTCATTTGATGCAGAGAGAAGCATCTCTGGATACAAAAACATAGCACTGATCTATCAGTTCAGGGCAGAGAGCAACATATTTTTAATAACAACACCTTAGACTGCTTGAAAATTTCCATATGATGCCCTTGCCTAACAACTCAATTAACGACCACCCATTCCCCTTAGTGGAATACTGGTTTGGTCACAATAGATGGCCTATTGGAACTTCATCCTGCACTAAAAGGAGATCTCCTAATAAGTGAAAACATACCATATTTAATTTAATTTTCTGCATTTTACTTCACACCCCAAATGATTTTTGTTGGTTCTGTCCATTTGCCTGAATATATATCCTGATGAGATTTTCTTAGCTGAATAATACTCTGTAATGGAAATATTACACATTTTCCCCAAAGGAGATTGTCATTACTGTTTTTTAGTCCTTGGACTTTGCTGGGAATTTAGTCATTTTTTTGAATGATAGACTATCACGATAACTATGTTCTTTTAGCCTAGAAGTCCCTCCATCTTCTTTCACTTCTGCTTGTTTTGAATTGCAATTTCTCTTGAAGCTCATCTGTTTACATGTTTAGTCCCCAGTGAGGAAATGCCTGTGAAGGGTTGGGAGGTATAGACTTTTTAAATAATATAATTTGTATTGGAGTTATATTATAGGAGGTTGATATGCCAATGAAAGTGACCAGAGTGGAGTCTTTGTCTCTCAATCTCTGTCACTTCATAAATTTTTATGTCAGCCTCAGTCTCTCTATTTCTGAATCAGTCTCTCTAACTCTTTCTCTATCTAAGGTTGGCCTTAAAAGCCTGCTTCAGTTCAATAAAATTTGACTCTTGACAAGTGCACATTTGCTTGAGTCCTTTATTTCTCCCACACATCTTTTACAGGCTGCGACCCCCCTTACCCCCACAAATAACTAAGTCCCGAGGGTGGGGGCAAAGTGGCGCCCAACATGGGGCTCAAGGTATGGGTCAAGTCTGAAAGGAAGAAGTCAAAGTATCACTATTTGCAGATGATATGATAGTATACCTGAGTGACCCCAAAAACTCTACCAGCAAACTCCAACAGCTGATTAACACCTTCAACAAAGTGGCTGGATACAAAATTAACTCAAAAAAATCAGTAGCCTTCCTGTATACAAAGAAAAAAAGGGCCGAGAAAGAAATTAGGGAAACAACACACTTCACAATAGCCACAAAAAACATAGAGCAACTTGGTGTGAACCTAACAAAGCAAAACAAAGACTTGTATAAAAAAAAATTTCCAGTCTCTGAAGAAAGAATTAGAAGATATCAGAAGATGGAAAAATCTCCCATGCTCATGGCTTAGCAGGATTAACATAGTAAAAATGGCCATCTTACCAAAAGCAATCTACACATTCAATGCAATTCCCACCAAATTACCAACAGAATTCATAACAAAACTGGAAAAAAAATTCTCACCTTCATATGGAACAACAAGAAACACAGAATTGCTAAAACAATTCTCTACAGTAAAAGATCTTCAGGAGGTATCTCCATCTCTGATCCCAAACTGTACTATAGAGCAACAATACTAAAAACTGTATGGTACTGGCATATAAACAGACTGCTGGATCAATGGAATTGAATAGAAGAGCCTGACATAAATTCACACACTTCCTGAACAGAACACCAACAGCACAGGCTTTGAGAGCAACAATCAGTAAATGGGACCTCATGAAACTGAAAAGCTTCTGTAAAGCAAAGGATACTGTCCTTAGGACAAAATTACAGTCTACAGATTGGGAAAAGATCTTCCCCAACCCTACATCTGACAGAGGGCTAATATCCAGTATATATAAAGAACTAAAGAAGTTAAACAGCAAAAAATCAAGTAATCCAATTAAAAAATGGGGTACAGAGCTAAACAGAGAATTCTCTGCAGAAGAATATCGAATGGCAGAGAAACACTTAAAGAAATGCTCAACCTCATTAGCCATCAGGGAAATGCAAATCAAAACAACTCTAAGATTTCACCTTACACCTATCAGAATGGCTAAGTCCAAAATCTCAAGAGACAACACATGCTGGAAAGCTTGTTGAGAAAAGGGAACCCTCCTCCACAGCTGGTGGGAATGTAAATTTCTACAACCACTCTGGAAAGCAATGTGGAGCTTTCTCAAACAACTAGGAATAACACTTCCTCAAGATCCAGCTATACCACTCATAGGCATATATCCAAAAGGTTCTCAAGTACACAAAAGAACATTTGCTCAACCATGTTTGTAGCAGCCTTATTTGTAATAGCCAGAAGCTAGAAACAGCCCAGATGCCCCTCAGTGGAGGAATGGATGCACAAATTGTGATAAAGCTATACAATGGGTTATTACTCAGTAATAAAAAACAAGGAAATCATGAAATTTGCAGTTAAATGGTGAGACCTAGGAAAGATCATCCTGAGTGAGCTATCCCAGTGGCAGAGGGATGCACATGGTATATACTCACTCATATAGACATAAAATATAGGATAAACCTACTAAAATCTGTACATCTAAAGAAACTGATCAAGAGGGAGGACTCTTGCTAACATGCTTCTTTCAAATCTGTATCCCCTTGATCTCATTCAACTGTCTTATTGCTCTTGCAAGGACTTCCAGAACTATGTTGAAGAGATATGGAGACAATGGGCAGCCTTGTCTTGTCCCTGATTTCAGTGGGAATGATTTAAGTTTCTCTCCATTGAGTTTCATATTGGCTATAGGCTTGCTGTATATCACCTTTATTATGTTCAGGTATACCTTGTATCCTTGATCTCTCCAATACTTTAAATATGAATGGATGTGGATTTTGTCAAATGACTTTTCAGCATCTAAGGAGATGATCATGTGGTTTTTCTCCCTCAGTTTGTTTATGAGGTGGATCACATTGATGGATTTCCATATATTGATCCACTCCTGCATGCCTGGGATGAAGCCTACTTGGTCGTAGTGGATGATGTCTTTGATGTGTTCTTGGATTCGGTTTGCAAGTATTTTGTTGAGTATTTTTGCATCAATGTTCATGAGGTAGATTGCCCTGAAATTCTCTTTCTTTGTTGGGTCTTTGTGAGGTTTAGGTACCAAAGTGACTGTGGCTTCATAGAATGTGCTTGGTAGAGTTCCTTCTGTTTCTATCTTGTGGAATATTTTGAAGAGTATTGGTGTTAGCTCTTCTTTGAAAGTCTGGTAGAATTCGGTGCTGAAACCATGTGGCCCTGGGCTTTTTTGCATGGTAGACTTTTGATGATAGCTTCTATATCTGTAAGGGATATAGGACTATGTAATTGGTTTGCCTGGTCTTGATTCAGCTTTGGCTTGTAGAATCAGTCAAGAAAATTGTCCATTTCATTTAGATTTTCAAATTTTGTGGCATATAGACTTTGGAAGTAACACCTAATTATTGTTTGGATTTCTTCAGTGTCTGTGGTTATGTCCCCCTTTCGTTTCTGATTTTGTTGATTTGGATAGTTTTTCTCTGCCTTTTAATTTGGCTAAGGTATTTTGTGTAATGCTGGATTTGTGTGTAGGTATTGTTGAAATTTGTTTTTGTCATTGAATATCTTGTTTTCTACATCCATGAGGGCTGAAACTTTTGCTGGGTACAGTAGCCTAAGCTGACATCTGTGTTCTCTTATGGTCTGCATGATATCTGTCCAGGCCCTTCTTGCTTTCATAGTTTCTGTTGAGAAGTCAGGTGTGATTCTGATGCGTTTGCCATTATACATTACTTGGCCTTTTTCCTTTGCACCTTTTAGTATTTTTTCTTTGTTTTGTATACTTACTGTTTTGATTATTATGTGATGGGAGGATTTTCTTTTCTGGTCTAATTCATTCGGTGTTCTGTAGGCCTCTTGTATTCTTATAGGCTTCCTCTTTAAGTTGGGGAAATATTCTTCAATGATTTTGTTGAAAATATTTTCTGGGCATTGGAGGAGGGAATCTTCTTTTTCCTCTATTCCTATTATTTTTAGGTTTTGTCTTTTTATCTTGTCTTGGATTTCTTGGATGGTTTGTGTCAGGAATTTTTTAGATTTATTATTTTCTTTGACAGATACATCGATTTCTTCCATTGTATCTTCCACACCTGAGATTCTTTCTTCCATCTCTTGTAGTCTGTTGGTTATGCTTACCTTTGTAGTTTCTGTTTTCTTTCCTAGGTTCTCCCTCTCCATGATTTCTTCCGTTTGTGTTTTCTTTAATTCTTCCAATTCTATCTTCAGATCTTGAATAGTTTTGTTGATTTCCTTCACCTGTCTGACTGTATTTTCTTGTTTTTCTTTCAATTCCTTCTGCTGTTTGTTTGAACGTTCTTCTGTTTCATTTATTTCTTTCAGTGACACAGACTGTTTGGCTGCATCTTCCTGTATTTCTTTAAGGATGACCATAATCTGTTTTATTATATCTTCCCCTAATTCTTTATGCATTTTATTTACTTCTTCCATTAACCTCTTCATTATCATAGATATAAGTTCATGTTCTTGAATTTCACTTATATTAGGTTGTCCATGGCTACTTGCTCCTGGATTACTGGGTTCTGGGGATGCCATGTTGTTTTGGCTTTTGTTGGTTGTGCTTTTTTGATGGCCTCTAACCATTTTACTGTCTCAGGTGTTGTCTGTTAGTTTCTGGTGCCTGCTGAATCCTGGGGTGGGGAGAATCCACTTGGGTGGGTTCTGAAGTTCTCCTCTGCTTTTTGGGTATGGTCAACTGAATAGTGGTGCTTCTCAGGAATTGTCACAGTTTACTTCAGGTGTATGTACCTGCATGGTAACTGTGGTATTTAGGAAGGATTTTCTCTGATCAGGAGAGGTCCTGATGATGGCTGCCCTGCTGCTGAGTTTCTTGCTCTGAATTCAGTTAGCAGCAGCTGTTGCTCTTAAGGTGTAATTGTTGGGTGCAGCTCTCTTGAAGGACCAGAGATTCCCACAGTTTTGTCAGTCTAGCTAGGGATAGCTGGTTGTTCCTTGGCACAGTATCTGAGGACTGCTGTAATGGCTTTCTGGTTTTTGCAGGTTTGCAAATGCAGGTGTGTGTGCCCCAGTGCCCTAGTGGTACTCAATAATGGCAGGTGAGCACAGCGCTCCTGCCTGCAGTAGAAGGCTAGAGCCTAAAGTCTGCGTGAATCCAGAAAGTCTTTTTGTGTCTGGTGTCCTGAGCATTAGACCTGATAAATCCTCCCCGGGGGGTTTCGTCCTGACAGAGACACCCAGTCTTTGCTTTGGGGACCGCTGTTCTATGTGGGATGGCAAGTAGAACCTGCATGCACAGACATGCATGGCTTCGCCTTTCTGGCCTTTGGGAGCCTGGGCATCTGCCTAAACTGGGTAATTTTTCCAGAGACCTTTTCAGGGTGGTGGTATCAGCTGAGTGCTCTGAGATCAGACCAGCCATTTCACTCCCTTGGGTTTGCACTGGACATTGAAACTCAGTCTCTGTTGTCCTTGGGCCCACAGTTCTATCTGAGGCAGCAAATCAGGCATGCAGGCAGGGCTCTGTGCCAGAGCCTGGATCCCCAGCTCTGGCTCTGGGCTGGCTCCTCAGGTGCCCGCAGAACCTGACTCTTTTCCAGGGGATGTTTGGGTGATCTAAGGTAGGTCCCAATCATTTCCTGCAAAATTTCAGTCTGTGATGTTGTGGTACCCACAGTTCAGTCTGGGATAGTGACCAGTGCTTGCTGATGTGTTGCTCTGGGCTGGCAACCAAGTGCTTGGCAGAACTGGGATCTCTTCCGCAGTTTACCTGGGTGAGTTAAAGCTGATTGAATCCCCCACTCTGGGGTATCCTCTCACCTGGGAAACACAATCACTTGTGTTTTAAGGCTGTGAGTTCTGATTGCATGTCACTTTGTCAATCCTCCTGTGCTGCTGGTCAGAAGGAGAGTCAGCCCTGTGATGCCATCTTGGCCTCGCCCCCCCTACTTCAAAATTTCTGTAGGATGGCCAGGCCCAGTTAAATTAATTAACTGCCATCCAATTGCATTAGTGGAAGTCTGGTTTGGTCACAATACATCACCTATTGGAACTTAATTTCCCACAATTAGGAGACCTACTAATAAGTGAATACATACCATATTTGTCTTTCTGCCTTTTAGTTACTTCACCCAGGATGGTTTTTCCTGGTTCTACCCATTTGCACGAAAATATCATGATGTCATTTTCTTAGATTAATAATACTCAGTTATGGAAATATTTCACATTTTCCCCAAAGGAGATTGTCAGTCTTGTTCTTTAAACCTTGGATGTTGCTCTGACAATAATCATTGTACTGAAAGACAAACTATCAGGATAATTATGTTCTTTCAGCCTAGAAACCCCTCCATCTTCTTCACTTCCTGGTGATTTGAATTGCAATATCCACTTGAAGTTCATCTGTTTACATATTGAGTCCCCAGTGAGGCAATGTCTTGGAAATATTAGGAGGTATGGCCTTGTTAGATAATATAATTCCTATTGGAGTTATATTATAGGAGGCTGTGCTTTGAGTTTGATATGCCAATGAAACTGATCATACAGAATGAAGTGTCAATCTCTCAGTTTCTGTCACATTTTATTTTTGTTTATTTGACTTTATTAATGACTACTTGAAAGAAATATGTGACAGCTTTCATTAACTAATACTCTTGGACACAAGAACTGACATCTCTGTGTTTTGTGCTTTCTGCTACCCAAATTTAGGCATGTAGGGCTGCTCAGCATTTCTCTCAAGCAAGCTGCCCACTTGGCCCTTTAAATAACTAGCTCCTGAAACACTTACTGGCTTTACCTTGTTTCATGACATCAATCTGCCTCTCAGCTAATCAGCACATGAGGAAATATTGAGATTTCCATGTTGATGAGTGAACAAAACCAGCTCAGGTGGCAGCTACTAAAAAGCAGTCCTGGTATTAACACTACATTTAGAGTGTTTGCCTGGAGGACCACAGAAGGTAACATAGCTGCTCTTCTATCCTAGGCACATAACACCATTTCTCTGTCATAATGACCCAGTTTTAACTATACACCCCGTGACCAAGACAATTGGTCATGGACCACTTAGTAGGACACAGCTGCCAAAGTGGACACATCAGTCAAGGCTCAAACACTACATTTTCTGGAGGACAACATTAATAAACACCTCTACTACTTTATCCTAGGGATATAACACAGACTCATTTCTCTGTCTTAAATGACCAGTTTTAATTGTTAACACCAAGGCCAGGAGGATTGTTTATTGTCCACTGAGTAGGACACAGCTGCTGAATCAGCCAGGTCAGCCAAGGTAACCCTGCTCATAGAGGGTTGGTAACACTAGTGTGGAACAGCATCACCTGTCAAATAGTTTATTGCCCCTAAGTTCTCGTTTTACATACAAAGATCATTCTCTATTTCACCAAACCAGTACCAGGAATGGTCTGGTTTTCTTCTCTTTTCCTGGCTCTTAAAAATGCAATACCCCAGGTAACCCGGACCATGCCAGCCTATTATATCAATAAGATGTGAAGGTACATTTAGTGAGTACATGAGTAACTGCTCAGCTAAAATTAACAACTAGGAAATTTCAGATCCAGGACAACCATTATGAGACTACCTTGTTATTTGGTACATTCCCTTTAATCTCACCTCACTTTTTAGCTTCCCTACTTAGGAAACTGTCCAGTTAAATAAACATTAAAGTTTCATTTCCTACCTGACATTGTCACAGAGGTAAAAAGGAGTAAAGTTGTAGGATCTGGATGAAGGGATGAGATAAAGGTTTGTTGGGTTTCAGAAGATAAGTCACGTGTGCACAGGATCAGAGAAAAAACAAACAAACAAACAAACAAAAAAATTTGCTCCTGGGCTTCTTTTGGATGGAAGATGAATTTTGATGACCACTTCTATTTCCATGGGGTATATATGAGTATTTAATTGATTTACCTGGTCTTGATTCAGCTTTGATAAGTGAAATTTATCAAGAAAATTGTCCATTTCATTTAGATTTTCAAATTTTGTGGCATATAGACTTTTGAAGTAAGTCCTAATGATTCTTTGGATTTCATTGTCATCTGTAGTTATATCCCCCTTTTCATTTCTGATTTTGTTTATTTGGATGGTGTCTCTCTTTTAGTTTGGCTAAGGTTTTGTCTATCTTGTTGATTTTCTCAAAGAACCAGCTCTTGGTTTCAGTGATTCTTTGAATTGTTTTATTTGTTTCTAATTGATTGATTTCAGCCCTGAGTTTGACTCTTCCCAGCTGTCTACTGCTTTTGGGTGTGTCTGCTTCTTTTTCTAAGGTTTTTAATTGAGCCAATAAATTGCTTGAATTTCTTAATTTCAATAAATTGTATCGAATTTCTTCTTGAAGGTGCTTAGTGCTATGAACTTTCCTTTTAGCACTGCTTTCATTGTCTCCCACAAGTTTGGGTATGTTATTTCTTCATTTTCATTGAATTCTAGGAAAACTTTAACTTTATTCTTTATTTCTTCACTGACCCTGCTGTCATTTAGTAGCAAGTTGTTCAGTTTCCATGTGTTTGTAGGCTTTTGGCTATTTTTATTGTTGTTGAGGTCCAGCTTTATCCCATGGTGATCAGATAGGATACAAGGGATTATTTCAATCTTCTTGTATCTGTTGAGGCTTGCTTTGTGACCCACTATATGGTCTATTTTGGAGAAAGTTCCATGAGGTGCTTAGAAGAAGGTAAATTCTTTTTGTGCTTGAGTGTAAGGTTCTGTAAATGTCTGTTATATCCATTTGATTTATGACCTTTGTTAGAGACATTGTTTCTTTGTGTAATTTCTGACTTGTTGGCCTGTCCTTTGTTCAGAGTGCAATGTTAAAGTCTCCCACTACTAATGTGTGGGGATCTACGGGTGGTTTAAGTTTTACCAATGTCTCTTTTATAAATGTGGGTGGCCTTGTTTTTCGGTCATAGATGGTCAGGATTTTACTGTCTTCTTGGTGGAATTTTCCCTTGATGAGTATGAAGTGTCCTTCCATATTTCTTTTGACTAATTTTTGGTGAAAATTCTATTTTATCAGATATTAGAATGGCTACTACTGCTTGCTTCTCGGGTCCATTTGCTTGGAAATCTTCTAGCCCTTTACCCTCAGGCAATGTCTATCTCTGACTTAGGTGTGTTTCTTGTATGCAAAAGATTGCTGGGTCCTGTTTACACATTCATTCTGTTAGTCTGTGTCTTTTATTGGAGAATTGAGCCCACTGATGTTGAGAGAGATTAATGACCAGTGGCTGTTAGATCCTTTGATTTATATGTTGGATGTGGTCATAAGTTTGTGTACTTGGTTGCTTTTTGTTTTACTGTAGTGAGGTTAATTATTTCCTGTGTTTTCCTGAAAGTAGTTAGTTTTCTTGGATTGTATTTTTTCTTCTAGTGTCTTCTGTAACTCTGGATTTGTTTGTAGGTATTATTGAAATTTGTTTTTGTCATTGAATATCTTGTTTTCTCTGTCTATGAGTATTGAGAGTTTTGCTGGTTATAGTATCCTGGGCTTACATCTGTGTTCTCTTAGGGTCTGCATGATATCCATCCAGGCCCTTCTGGCTTTTATTGTCTCTGTTGAAAACTCAACTGTGATTCTAATGGTTTTGCCATTATATGTTACTTGGCCTTTTTCCCTTGCAGATTTTAGTATTTTTTTTCTTTGTTCTGTATACTTACTGTTTTGATTATTATGTGGCGGGATGATTTTCTTTTCTGGTCAAATTTGTTCAGTGTTTTGTAGGCCTTTTGTATTCTTATTGGCCTCTCATTTAAGTTGGGGAAATTATTTTCAATGATTTTATTGAAAATATTTTCTGGACCTTGGAGAAGGGAATCTTCTTTTTCCTTTATTCCTATTATTCTTAGGTTTTGTCTTTTTATGTTGTCTTGAATTTCTTGAATGGTCTGTGTCAGAAATTTTTCAGATTTAACATTTTCTTTGACAGATAAATCTATTTCTTACATTGTATCTTCCACATCTGAGATATTTTCTTCTATATCTTGTAGTCTATTGGTTATTGTAATCTCTATAGTTCCTGTTTTCTTCCTTGAATTCTTTCTCTCCACAATTTCCTCCATTTGTGTTTTCTTTCATTTTTCAAATTATATCTTTAGATCTTGAGCCGTTTTGTTAATTTCCTTCACCTATCTGACTGCATTTTCCTGTTTTTCCATCAATTCTTTCAGCTGTTTGTTTGAACAATATTTTGTTTCTTTTATTTCTTTCAGTAGTTTAAGTATTTCCTTTCTAAAGGCCACAGACTGTTTGGCTGCAACTTCCTGTATTTCTTTATGGATGACCAGAATTTCTTTGAGTTTATCTTCCTCTAGGTCTTCTCGCATTTTATTTGTTTCTTCTGTTATACTCTTCATGAGCATAGATGTTAGGTCATCTTCTTGAATTTAAGTTATGCTTGGGTTTCCAGGGCTACTTGTCACTGGATAACTGGGTTATGGAGATGCCATATTGCTCTGGCTTTTTTTGGCTGGCCTCTACACATTGAAATATCTTAGATATTTGGAGTTTTTTGTGGTGGTTCCTGGAATCCTGTGGTGAAGAGAATCCCCTTGGCAATAAGATGGTTTTTCCTGAAGGAAGCCTCCTCAGCTTTTGGGGTATGGTCCCTGTATGCCTTGTGTTTTTCAGGAGTTGCCACAGCTCACCTCAGACTTTATACTTCATTACCTTGAGCACTGTTTTTCTTATATATTTATTTATTACCATTTGGTCAATTTGTATCCCTCTGCAGCCCCCTCCCTCTTCTCTTTCCAGCCCCAACCTCTTTTCTCTATCTCTATGCCCTTTTTCTATTTCCCTGATAGGGGAGGTCCTGCTCACCCTTCTACCTGAGACCAGCTTCTCAGGTTTCAACAAGGCTGGCTGCATCTTCTTTTTCTGCAGCCTGATCCTCTGAACATTAATCTCTTTGTGTCTTTAATTCCTTCTCCTTATGACATCTTCCTACATCTTCTGCTGTAGGACTCTCAGAGCTACTAAGGGACAAAGAATTTCATATGGAAATCCCATTTAGAGCTGGGTGTTTTAAGGTCTCTTTCTGCACAATTTCAAACTGTAGGTTTCTGTATGCAACTGCATTTGATGCAGAAGGATGCTTCTCTGTGGATGCAAGAACACGACACTAATCTAGCAGTAGAGAGCATAGAGCAGAATATTTTAATAACAACAGCCTAGGTTGCTTGAAAATTTCCATAGGATGCCCTGTCCCAACATCTCAATTAACTGCCACCCAAACAAAGACTGATGTGGTTATAAATGATGGCCTAATGGAAATTATTCCCCACTATTAGGAGAATGCATACTCCTAATATGTGAATGCATACCCTATTTCTGCCTGCATTTTAGTTACTTCACCCACATGATTTTTCCTGGTTCCACCCATTTGCCTGAAAATATCTTGATGTAATTTTCTTACTTGAATAATACTCCATTGTGGAAATATTCCACATTTTCCCCAAAGGAGTTTTTCAGCCCTATTCTTTAGAACTTGGGAATAATAGTGTGTTTAAACATTGTATTGAATGACAAACTATCCGGTAACATTTTCCCAGTAAATATTTCCATGACAGAGGACATATCTGTGCATTCAATAAATACTAATTGAATCTGTGATGATGTGAATGATTGACATGCGACTTTATTAATGACCACTTGAAAGAAATAGGTCACACTTTTACTGAACTAAGAATCTTGGACACGGGAACCGTCATCTCTAAATTGCGTATCTTCAGATACCCAGATTGAGGCATGTAGGGCTCCTCAGACTTTCTTTCAAGCACACTTATCCCTTGGCCCTTTTAATAACTAGCTCCTGAAACTCTTACTGTCTATTACTTGTTTTATGACATCATCCACCCTCTCAAGCAATTAGTACCTGAGTGAATATTAAGGTTTCCATAGAGATGGGCAAAAAAAAAAAACAAAAAAAAAAAAAACAAAAAAAAACTTTCCTAGGTGTTCAGAATCTCTGAATCTGTGCATACTTGACTTTTTCTTATGAACCTCAACAACCCTTTATCTCATCCCTTTATCCAAATCCTACACATTTAATCCTGCTTACCTCTGTGACATGTCTTGTAGGAAATGAAACTTTAATCTTACTTTATTAAATTGGACAGTTCCTAAGTAAGGAAGCTTTAAATTAATGTGAGATTAAGGGGAATGTACAGAATGACAAGGTAGTCTGTAATTGTGTTCTTGTATCTAAAATTCCTAGGTTGTAACTTTGAACTGAGCAGTTATTCATGCATTTACTAAAGGTATCTTTACATTCTGATTGATATGGTCGGCTATCATGGTCTAGGGGTCCCTGTGTTGTTGAGAATTTATGGGTAGGGAAAAAAGAATTAAAGCAGACAATTCCTGGGACTGGTTTGGCTGAAATAGAGAAAATCTGTGAGTGTAAAAGAAGAACTGGGGGTCAGTAAACTCTTTGACATCTGGTGCTGTTTCACACTTTTGTTGCCCACCCAGTAAGAGCAGGTTTGCCTTTGTTGTCCTAGCTGGAACGGCAGATGTGTCCTACTCAGTGGTCAGTGAGGAACTCTCTGGTCCTGGTGATTGCAGTTAAAACTAGGTCTTCAGGAGAGAAAAATGGGTCTGTGTTATATGCCTATGACACAAGAGCCTCTGTGTTTCTTGCTGTGGTCCTCCAGACAAACTCTCTAAATGTAGTGTTTGTTCCACGACTGCTTATTCAGAGGTGCCACATGATCTTTTGGGGTATGCGATAGTTGGGTAACAACTGAATCATGGCTAGGATTCTATGCTACACAAGGAGTCCCTGGAAAGCATGCCTTACAAAGTCATACTCTGCCCTACTTTAGCAGAATCTTTTATCCATTTTAAAGTTCAGTGTAAACATCGTCAACATATTATTTTTATTGATCATGTTGCAATTTCATGTAACATATGTTACACTGCTTTTCCATTGCTCCCTGGTTCAAATTCCTAATTTGAACCAGGGAGCGCTAATTTTTTTCTTTTCTTTAAAATACATCAATTGAAGCATGTGTTGTCCAAATACTCATAGGGACATAATCAGGGTCTTAGTGCCAAGTCCCTTAAAGAAAACAAGTTCATCCTTGCCACACCTTGGCACTACCCCCCAAAAGAAGCCATCAGTCCTGAAGAGCTCTATACTTCATCACCTTGATCCCAGTTTTTCTTATGTCTTTATTTATTATAATTTGCTCACTTTGATTCCCATCTGCTGCTTTCTCCCTCCTCCGAGATTCACCCACCTTCCTCTCCAACCCTTAGAAACTTTCTCTATTTCCCTGATAGGGGAGGTCCTCCTCCCACTTCTAAGTGACCCCTGCTTATCTGGTGTCAGCATAGCTGACTGCATCATTCTCAATTAGCTCTACTTATGACACTCCTCCTTCCTATTCTCCTGCAGGCTTCCCGTAGATCTGAGGGGAGGGAGAATTTCATAATGTAATCCCATGTAGAGCTGGGTGTTTTAAGGGCACTCTCTCCATAGTTTCAGACCGTGGGTCTCTATATGCAATCCCATTTGATAGAGAAGGTAGCATCTCTATGGATGCAAGAACATTGCACCGATCTATCATTTGAAAGCAGAGAGCAACATCTTTTAATAACAACAACCTGGGGTGCTTAAAAATTTCCATAGGATGCCCTGGCCCAATCTCCCTTGTGGAACACTAGTTTGGTTACAATTGATGGCCTATTGGAACTTTATCCTGCACTATTAGTAGACCCCCTACAAAGTGAATACATACTGTATTTGTCTTTCTGCATTTTAGTTACTTCACCCACTAAGATAATTCCTGGTTCCATTCATTTGCCTGAATATATATCATGATGTAATTTTTTTAGCTGAATAATACTCCATTACAGAAATATTCCAACTTTTCCCCAAAGAAGATTGTCAGTCATGTTCTTTAAACCTTGGAAGTTGCTGGGACATTAATCAGGATATTGAATGACAAACTATCAGGATAACTATGTTCTTTTAGCATAGAAGCCCCTCCATCTTTTTCCACTTCTTGCAATTTGAATTGCAATGTCCCCTTGATGCCCATTTATTTATATATTTAGTCACCAGTAAGCAAATGTCAGGGACTGGTTATAAGGTATGGCCTTGTTAGATAATATAATTCCTATTGGAATAATATGAGATAGGGTGTGTTTTGAGATTGGTATGCTAATGAAAATGGATAAAGAAAATGAAGTCTGTCTCTCAGTCTCTGTCACTTTCTATCTTTGTTTCTGTCAGTCTCAGTCTTTCTATTTCTGAATCTGTCTCTCTCACTCTTTCTATCTCCATCTATATCTGTCTTCCTGTGGCTTGTGGTATGAAAGCTCTCAGTTCTTCAGAAGGACTCCAAAAAGATGACTACTTGTGATGTGCCAACCTGGCCTGTCTCCGTAAAAATATGAGCCAGGTTCCAATTATTTGCTTTTTGGTCAAAGACTTGCCTTGGTCATGGATCATTTTCACAGTAAGTAATTCACTGACTGAGGACATATCTGTGCATTTAATAAATAATAATGAAATTCATGATAATGTAAACATCACATGTCCAGACAAGTGATTTATTAATGACCACTTGAATGAAATATGTGACATTTTTCCATGAACTAAGTGTCTTGGACACTGGAACTGTCGTCTCTGGGTTGTGTGCTTTCAACTACCCAGATTGAGGCATGTTGGGCTGCTTAGCCTTTCTCTCAAGCTAGTTGTCCACTTGGCCCATTTAATAACTGGATCCTGAAACTCTTACTGGCTTTCTCCTTTTACATGACATCATTCTCCCTCTCAGCCAATCAGCACCTGATAGAATCTTGAGGGTTCCTTGGAGATGAGTAAACAAACTTTGTTCAGTGTCCAGTATGTCTGATTCTATATACATCTGACATTTTATTGTGAAACCCAACCAGCCTTTATCTCATTGCTTTTTCCAGACCCCACATATTTACTTCTGTTTACCTCTGTGACAATGTCAGGTAGGAAATGAAACTTTAATGTTTATTTAATTGGGCAGCTTCCTAAGTAGGGAAGCTTCAAAATGAAGGGGGATTAAGAGGAATGTACTAAATGACAAGGTTGTTTCCTAATGTGGTCTTGGATCTGAAATTTCCTAGATTGTGACTTTGAATTGAGCAGTTACAGGACTCATCAAGGCTGGCTGCATTACCTACCTCTGCTGCCTGATTCTCAGGGCATTTTTCTCCTTGTCTCCTTAATGCTCTCTACTTATGACACTTCCTTCCTCTTTTCCCAGAGCTCTGTGGGAAGGGAGAATTTTATACGAAAATCCCATTTAAATCAGGGTGATTTAAGGTTTCTTTCTGCATAATATCAGACTCTTGGTCTCTATGCAATTCCATTTATTGCATAACGAGGCTAGAGAATCCTTAAGATTTTGCATTCCTTGGTGGAGTTCTTGGATATCTTTATCAACAGCAGCAGTTAATTGTGCATAATGTTGTTGAGAAGTAACAAGAGAAGCAATGCCTGTTCCGGCCCCAGCAGCACTCAGGCCAAGGATGACAGTAAGTGTAACTGCTGTGAGAGGCTCTCTCTTGGTTCTTGATGAATAGGTTTTTCTCTCCCAAAAGCTTAGAAAATTATCTGAATTATGTATAAAAAGCCTAGGGAGTATGAAAACAACTACACAAAAATCCCTTTTTGTAAGAAAAACTGAATTAACTATATAAGTAGTTAATCCAAGAGAGCAAGCCAAATAAGTATTATCAGGAGCTTTAGTATAGGTGAAGGAATTATTTGCAACAGAGGTTTGATTGCCAACTTGTAATAAAGAAGCAGGGGAAGCATATTTGGTCCTAGTAAGCAATGTCCTAAACCTGATACCATGCTAAGAGTAAGGCCTCCTGATGTATCAGCGGCCCATGAAAGGGAATCAGCATCATTAGTGGGGATGGGGTTTACAAAGGAGGCAATACCCTCATAAAAGGGAGGTGTGGGGAAAAGCAAATCCAGCACTCTTGATATTCGGGTAGGCTGGTATTATGAATAGCTTCAAGAGAAGCATTAATCAAGGAGATAATAAGATCAGTGGATGAGTGAGGGCCATCAGGGATGGTAGGTTGAAATGGAGCAATTAATGAAGGCATGGTAATAGTGGGCAGAATGGTGGGCTTATTCTTTTGTGCAGGCTTAGCAGGCTGGTGTAATATTTTATTAGGCCCAATGGCTGTAGAGCCTCTATTTGGAATATTTTTAGTTAAGGTTATCTTAAACGTCAGACGGATATCTTTTCCAAACATGTATACTCTAAGTCCCCATTGATATCCTTGTCCTGTCCAATCTTTTTGTTTTCCTGGATTAGTAAATTGGATCAGGAGGGGATTACACCATCCTTTTAACCTGGAATCAGACCCGCATTGCAAGTTTAATAGTTGTGGGTCAGAGGCTGTGTAAATCCTCTTGGGTTTTTTTTTTCTTTTTACAGTAATATAATCCCAACTGGAGGTGGGGTTCCAATAGGTATCTCCAGTAGTCTCACAGCCCCATGATGCACAGAAGAATTCAGGAGTTTCCCAGCCGCATTTGTAATTGAGGCTCCTGTCTCTATGGGCTCCTGGACAAACATAGATTACATCTCGAAGTAGGGCAAGAATGTGACTAATAACATTTTTGTGGCCTCCCCGGTCTGTAATGAGGCACATAGGAATCCACTAAAGGTATCTATGGAAATATGGATATATCTTAACTTGCCAAAGGGTGGATAGTGGGTCACATCCATTTGCCATAGCTCTCCGGGGGTGAGACCGCGGGGATTGACCCCCAAATGTGGCTCAGGCAGAAGTGTCAGACAACCTTGACATTGTCGAACAATCTGTCGAGCCTGTTCTCAGGTGATGGAGAACATGTGTCGAAGGGTCTGGGCATTTAAATGATGTAACGATGAGCCTCTTGTGCCTGAGTTACTGGATCGGGCAAGGCCACAGTGGCAACTGTGCCAGTTACAACAATATTTTGTGTGGCCCAATCCACAAGTTCATTTCCTTTACTTAATGGTCCGGGGAGTCTCAAATGTGCTCGAATATGTCCTATAAAAAAGGGGTCATCTCTTGCTAGTATTAATCGTTGAAATTTGGCAAAAAGAGGTTTTTGATCCAATTTACTAATCCAGGAAAACAAAAAGATTGGACAGGACAAGGATATCAATGGGGACTTAGAGTATATATGTTTGGAAAAGATATCCGTCTGACGTTTAAGATAACCTTAACTAAAAATATTCCAAATAGAGGCTCTACAGCCATTGGGCCTAATAAAATATTACACCAGCCTGCTAAGCCTGCACAAAAGAATAAGCCCACCATTCTGCCCACTATTACCATGCCTTCATTAATTGCTCCATTTCAACCTACCATCCCTGATGGCCCTCACTCATCCACTGATCTTATTATCTCCTTGATTAATGCTTCTCTTGAAGCTATTCATAATACCAGCCTACCCGAATATCAAGAGTGCTGGATTTGCTTTTCCCCACACCTCCCTTTTATGAGGGTATTGCCTCCTTTGTAAACCCCATCCCCACTAATGATGCTGATTCCCTTTCATGGGCCGCTGATACATCAGGAGGCCTTACTCTTAGCATGGTATCAGGTTTAGGACATTGCTTACTAGGACCAAATATGCTTCCCCTGCTTCTTTATTACAAGTTGGCAATCAAACCTCTGTAGAAGGGCGAATATAAGGAACAGTCTCAAGAAGGGGAACCGACATGGCAACATAGGCACTATTGGTGTAAAGATTAAATGGTTGATCAGCAAGAACATTAAAAACCTGAATAACGACGGCTAATTCAACAAGTTGTGCTGAGGTAAATTTAGTCTGAGCCTGAAAGATTTTGTTATTAATAGTAAAGGCTGCAATCCCAGAAGAGGAGCCATCAGTAAAGGCCAATACAGCCCCAGGGATGGGGGATGTCTTGGTCCACTTGGGGAAAACAATGGGCTGTTCATACAAAAATTGGACCAAATTATCAGCAGGGTAGTGATTGTCTATTTTTCCTTGAAAGGAAATACAATTAATGGTCCACTCATCGGAAAGCTGTAAAAGCCACTGAACTTCAGAGGCAGTATAAGGGACACAAATAGTGTCAGGATCTTTTCCAAATAATTTAAAGGAATGTTCTCGGCTCAATCTTAAAATTTGTGCCACTAAAGACGGGTATGTAGGCAAAACTTTAGAAGGGGAGGCAGATAAATGAACCCAAAATAATGGTCCTTTCTGCCACAGGAGGCCAGTAGGGGAAAAAGGTTGTAGGGAAAATAAGTAGCCACAAGGGGAAATTTGAGAGCAATCTCTACATATGCCACGGAAGGCGGAGCTAGAAGCAGAAGGGTCTTGGTGAAAAAGGCTGTCTGTGGATTTTTGTCTAGTTTGGGAACGGGTAGTCACCAGAAAGGCCATTTGGACAGGCGGCGTAGAGGCGGAGGAGGTTTTGGAGGGGGGAGTGACAGAGGGGAGACAAGAAGTGGCACAGGCAATCTGGAGGTCAGTCCAGCCGGTGGACAGACGAGAAATCTGTTCCTGGAGACGAATTATGTCTGTAAGGTCTCAGACTTGAGAGCAGAGGTGTAGTTTAGTCTCGGAGAGGGAGGACGGAGGCACGACAGAGGTATGCGAAGGAGGGGCCGTAGCCAGGGGGGCCAGTCTGGATTATGATAAGGAGCAGCCTCATCCTCCAGAGTGGCGGCGTCACCAGGGTCAAGTGGCTTGTCAGAGGTGGCAAAAGGGAGTTTAAGCTTTTTGGAGAACAGGATTTATGAGCTGAGGAGAACGGGAAGAGAGGGTGTGTTCAGAAGGCAGGAGAGGGTAGAGTTGAGGAAGGATCTGAGGAGAACAATCCTGAGAATTAGAGGAGGCTTCTAAAAGTGAAAGTGAAGCAGAGGCTTGAGATGGAGGGCGAGAAGCAGCTCGAGAGGCAGAGTGAAGGCAGAATTCAGCAACAGATAAGAGTCTGCGCTTTCCAGGATCATCATCTGCATTTTCTACAATATCTCTAATTAATCCCCAATAGGAGAAAACAGTAGGGGAAACAGAAGATTCTCCTTCAGTTTCCATTCTTTGATTTAATTCTCTTCCAACCTTTTGCCATTTCTTAGGATGAATAGTTGGCCCGTCTATCATAAACCAAGGACAGGCTTCATCAATAAAACAAAAGAAATTTATGAGGTCCTTTTTCTTAACCCTTACTCCTCTCTCTTTGAGGGAAGCCTTGAGATCCTGAATGAAACATGACAATGATGGCCCATCTTGATAGGACGGAATGATGAGGGAGAACACCACTTACCAGACCTTACCGTCTCGCAGGTCTAGAAACGGCAGCCTTCAGAGAGAATGACCGGTCACGGTTCTCGTCTCCTTCTGGAGGGGATTCGTTCTTCTAGCCCCACGTCTGGGCACCACCTGCTCCGGCCAGCCGAGCCTGTTATTAGCGGGAGATAGAAGAGAATCCGATCCTGTGAAAAGATGGGCTGAGAGAAAGAAATGAGTCCAAGCAAACAGGTGTTTGTCAAGGACCAACTTTACTGAGCAGAATCAGCTTTTATATAGGGTACAGGATGAGGAAGTAGGGTGGGTGAAAAATTACAAATTCTTCTTGGCCAGGGGCCTGAAACGTCTTGTGATAAGCCATGGTTCTGTGAGCACATCTCTGCTGTTACCAAGCAGTATGTTTACTGCAGGTAAGGGAACGGGCAAGTTGAGGCAAGTTGGTGAGCTCCTTCAGGTGGTCTCTGAAGTTGGCGAGTTCCCTCAGGTGGTCCCTGACATTTTTTGTTCAAAGAGTGGCCATGGTCATGGAGCATTTTCACAGTAAATAATTCAGTGACTGAGGACATATCTGTGCTTTTAACAAATAATAATGGAATCTGTGATAATGTGATACTCACATGTCCAGGACAAGTGACTTTATTAATGACCACTAAAAAAAAAAAAAAAATTATGTGACACTTTTTTACTCACATCCTCACTAAATGTACATTCATATTATTATTGATATAATAGGCTTGCAGGGCCTAGAGTTCCAGGGGGTATTGAGTCTTTAAGAGCAAGAAAAGAGAAGGAAACAGGGTAATTCCTGGTACTGTTTTGGCTGAAATAGAGAAATATCAGTTAGTATATAAGAAGAAGTGAGAGAAAATAAACTATTTGACATGCAGTAATTTTTGACACTAGTGTTAGCAACCTCTATGAGCAATGTTGCCTTGGCTTATCTGATTGTATCTGAAATTTTATCCTACTCAGTGGTCAGTGAGGAACCTTCCTGATATTGAGGTTTACAGTTTAAACTGGGCCTTGAGGACAAAACAATTTGTCCATGTTATATGACTAGGACACAAGAGAAGCTGTGTTTCCTGCTGTGGTCCTGCAGGAAAACTCTCTAAACGTAGTAGTTCAGTGCCAGGACTACTTGATCAGAGGTGCCACCTGAGCCCAAGGGGTCTGAAGTCAGTTGGGTAACTACTAGTTCATGGCTAGTATTCTCTGCTACATAATGAGTTCCTGGAAAGCATGCCTTACAAAGTAAAAGTCTGCTCTTCTTTTGAGGAATCTATTCTCCATGTGAAAAGTCAGTATAAAACTGGTAAACATTTTTTTACTGATTGTGTGGTTATTTCATATAATATACTTTACAGTATTTCAAGCCTGGGTTGCTTGAAAATTTCCATAGTATGCCCTGGCCCAACAACTCATTCAACTGCCACTCAATCCCCCTAGTGGAACACTGGCTTGGTCATAATAGATCTCTCATCAGACCTCTATATCCCACTTTAAGGAAACCTCCTAATAAGTGAATACATACCATATATATCTTTCTGCATTTTAATTACTTTACCCAGGAAGATTTTTTTTTTCTGGTTTCATTCATTTGCCTGAAAGTATCATAATGTCATTTTCTTAGCTGAATAAAACTTCATTATGGGAATAATCCACATTTTTTCCCAAAGGAGATTGTGAGTGCCATTCTTTAGAGCATCATAGTTTGTGGGACTTTAATCATTGTATTGAATGACAATCTATCTAGATAAGTATGTTCTTTTAGCCTAGAAGTTCCTACATCTTCTATTTCCTGGTGATTTGAATGTCTCCTTGAAGCTCATCTATTTACAGGATTAGTCCACAGGATTAGTGAGGAAATGTCTGGGAAAGATTAGATGATATGGCCTTGTTAGATAATGTAATTTCTATTGAAGTTAAATTATAGGATTGTGTGATTTGAGGTTGATATGCAAATGAAAATGTCCAGATATAATTGAGTCTCTGTCTCTAGGTTGCTGTCACTTTATATCTTTGTTTTTGTTGATCTCAGTCTCTCTATTTCTGAATCTATCTCTCTTACTCTCTCTCTCTCTCTGCCTGCCATTTGTGGTTCAGTATGAAAGCTCTCAGTTCTGCTGAAGGACAACAACAAGATGAATGCTTGATGACATGACATCAAGGAAGGTGTCTGTCAAAATATAAGCAAAGTCCCAATTAAACACTTTTTATAGAAAGATTTGCGCTGTTCAGGGTGCATTTTCACAATAAGTAGTTCACTGAGTGAGGACATATATGTTCATTTAAAAAATAATAATGGAATCTGTGATAATGTGAAAGTCACATACTAAAGACACGTGACTTTATTAATGACCACTTGAAAGAAATATGTGACACTTTTCCTGAACTCAGAGTCTTGGACACAGTAACTGTCATCTCTGGGTTGTGTGCTTTAGCTGCCCAGATTGATGCATGTAGGGCTAACCATGCTTTAACTACTGAAGGCTGTCCACATAGCCATTTTAAAAACTGGCTTCTGAAAAATCTCACTGGCTTTCACCCCTTTCATGACATCATTCTCCCTCTCTGCCAATCAGCACCTGAGAGAATCTTGAGGTTTCCATGGAGATGAGTAAAATTTCCTCAGTGTCCAGTATCTGATCCTGTGCACATTTTATTATTCTTGTGAAATTGAAAGAGCCTTTATCTCATCTGTTTTTCCAGATCCCACACATTTACTCCTGTTTACCTCTGTGACAATGTCAGATAGGAAATGAAACTCTAATATTCATTTATTTAGACAGCTTCCAAAGTAGTAAAGCTTCAAAGTGATGTGGGATTAGGGGGAATGTATTGAATGACAAGGTGTTCTCTTATTGTGTTCTGGGAACTGGCATTAAAATAAGCAGTTATTTGTATATTCAATAAACATACCATCACATTGTCATTGATATAATGGCTGGTAGGGTCTAGGGTTCAATGGGATATTGAGTGTTTAAGAACAGGGAAAATAGAAGGAAACTAGACAATCCCTGTGACTGGTTTGGCTGAAACAAAGAAAGATTGATGTATGTGAAATGTGAACTGAAGGGCAATAAACTTGAGAGCTAGTGTTCCACTGCAGTGTTGACAACTCTTATTGAGCAGGGTTGCCTTGGCTGACCTGGCTGGATTTGCATCTAGGTCCTATTCATGGGTGATTCATGAACTCTCCTGGTCCTGGGTTTACACTTAAAACTGAGCCTTCAGGACAGAGAAATGGGTTCATGTTATATGCATAGTACACAAGAGCAGCAGTGATTCCTGGTGTGGTCCTCCATACAAACCCTCTAAGCTTAGTGTTAGTGTCAGGACTGCTTGTTCAGAGGTGCCACCTAAGCTCATGGATTCTGAACTAGTTGGGTAACCACTATTTCATGGTTAAGATTATCTGCTACAGGAGTCTACTGAGCGCATCTGAAAGACTCTAACTAGCAGTGTTTTCAAAGCAAAGACTCATGACCAAACCTTTGGCAGAGTACAAGGAATCATAAGAAAGAAGGGGAGTTAGTCTGATGGGGAAAGGATAGGAGCTCCACAAGGACCAAATATATCTGGGCACAGGGTCTTTTCTGCGACTGACATTCAACCAAGGACCATGTATGGATATAACCTAGAACCTCCACTCAGATGAAGCCTGTGGTAGCTCAGCAACCAATTGGTTTCCCAAAGTGAGGGGAACAGGGGCTATTTCTAACAGGAACTCAATGACTGGCTCTTTGGTCTCCCCACCCCGGAAGGGAGGAGCAGTCCTGTTAGGCCACAGAGGAGGGCTTTTCAGCCAGTCCTGAAGATACCTGATAAAACAGGATCAGATGAATGGGGAGGAGGTCCCCCCATCAGTGGACTTGGAAAGGGGCACGGTGGAGATGAGGGAGGGAGGGAGGGACTGGGAGGGAATGAGGGATCGGGACATGGCTGGGATACAGAGTTAATAAAATGTAACTGATAAAAAAAATTAAAAAAAATCATTTAAAAAAAAAGATTATCTGCTACACAATGTGTTTCTGGAATAGGCCTTATAAAGTCAAACTCTGCCCTCCTCAAATCAAATCTTTTCTCCATGTTAAAATCATTGTAAAAGTTGTCAACATATTTTTATTGATTATGTGGGAATTTCATATAATGTACATTACACTCCTTTTGCATTGTTCCCATGTTCAAATTCCTACCCATGTATCACATTAAAATTTATTTTTCCTTTAAAATATATCAATTGATGTGTTGTTCATATACACATTGGAATGTGATTAGAGTCTCAATGCAAGTCCCTTAAAGAAAACTGAGTTCATCCTTACTGTATCCTGGCACTACACCCAAGAAGAAGCCATCAGTCCTGAAAAGCTCTACTTGATCACAGTTTTTCTTACGTATTTATTTATTATGATTTGTTCATTTTGTGTCCCTATGCTGCCCACTTCCTCTTCTCCTTCCAGTCAAACTACCCTCGTTCTTCTCCCCCTATACAATTCCTAAAATTCCCCTATTGAGGTCCTCCTCCTGCTTCTAACTGACCCTAGCTTATCAGGTGTCATCATGGCTTACTGCATCAACTTCCTCTGTGGCCTGATTCTCAGGGTATTATTCTCCTTGTGTCATCAATTCTCTCTACTTTGGACACTCTTCCTGTCTCCTCTCCTGCAGGCTTCCCAGATATCTGAGGGGAGAAGGAATTTCATGGGAAAATCCCATCTAGAGCTGAGTGTTTTAAGGTCTCTCTCTGCATAATATTGGACTAGGGATCTTGTTGGTATAATGTTCTTTTGAAATGTATACAAATTAACCTTGTTCATTCAAATGCTGATTTCTCCCCTTCCCCTCTGATTTCAATCCTGATTTTGGATTGTGTTACTTATTTTAAGCATCCTGTCAAAATGGTGTGTAAACAGGCCAAAATAGAAAATAGCCACAATGTTGTGTAAAGGGAGAGGCCAGAAGAGAGGAAAGAGGGGAGGAGCCAGAGGGCAGGAAATGAGTGCAAGGAGAAGGCGGGGAGAGAAGAGCTAGGAGAGAGAGCTGGAAGACAGACCTTGGAACAAAGATTTTTTACAGATGGACTGGATCTAATATTTCACTAACGCAAGTATAATGTGGTGAAATCTAAATGTTAGGACACTATGAGGGCTTGGAGTTTTAGGAAGGAGTAACTATTGGGCAGCATTTTGTTCAGGGTTAACTAAATAAACCCATTCTATGTGTGGTGATTTGGGTATAGAGCTGTTTAGGACTTACAGCAGCTTTACCAAAAATTAAGAATAGTAAATATTAATAGTCACTTACAATAAATGGCACCCAAATAATCTAAGTATCCAAACCCTTAAATCATACTTTATCATAATTTGGTGGGGGGAATAAGCTCCCAGTGAAAAAATTTAAACTTAAAATCTAAAAATTTATTCCCAGGTAAATTACTGTCTCTTTAAGAGAGACCCTTAAAACTCCCCAGAAGCAAAAGACAGCTCCTGTGGGCAGACCTTAGACTAAACAAAATTGGCTGCTGCTGCAGTTTAACTGAGGGGTAAACAAGCATGGCTCCTTTATACTATGGCTGGCTCAACAGGATCAGCTCCACAGCCATGGTGGGAAAGAAACGAACTCGAGGCAGACAGACCTCTAGACAGAGTTAGCCTAAACTACATGTAAAATGAAACCTTGCCATGGCAGAAGAAGTTTTTATCCCTTTGGCTTCATTTTCGCTGTCATATTCATGGATCTGGTTGCAATATGTATAATGGTGTTGGTTCTCCATGTCTTCTCCAAGAAAATTGAAGGAAAAAATGGAGGAAAAAAAAAACAAGGATTGGAATACTGAGTTACAGACAAGAAAAAGAACACTCTTCCTAGGAATTAGATTAATAATGGCTAAAATTAAAATCTCTCTGGCTGCAAGATATTTATCAGCTCTTTCTAATAAGGGTCCACCAATTTACTGAAAAAAAACTAAAATAACCAACTGGGGTTTGTTTGTTACAGAGTAAATTGGCACAACTGATCCCAATCTTAAAATTTTCTTGTCTCTTTGTTTGATTTTCCTTTAAATGTTTTGAGTTACAATGATACTGATTTGGAAAAAAAAATGTGTGTATATATATATATATATGTATGTATATACATAAATATCTGAATAAGTTGGTGAAGGCACATACCTTTCTTTCCAACACAAAGTAAAAAGAAACAGGCATGTCTTTGGCATCTAGATCAAAGTAATTTACATAATAATAGCCAAGATATTAACTCCTGTTGTTTAGCCACTTATAGACATACTCTAAAATTCAAAATGACAAATTTTCCTTGAGGTAACCATATTTTTTCTTAATAATAAATATTATGTCCTTACTGGTCTAAAGGCTGGATTCAGATCATTTTTAGGTTTATGTAAAGAGAGACAATGTCACACTGCTCTGGAAATGCCTTATCATTTTAAATGTGAGACATTTCCATGGAGGAAAAATTTTGTCATGCCTGTGTACAAAAGACACAGAGGCTGAAAGATGGCAAAGTACATGCTAACCTACTTCAGTCCTAAAAATTCCAAATTTATATTCATATGTTTAAAAACAAAACTGTCCATCCCATATCAAAAAGACAACAGGACAAAGAGTAGCCAAAACCAAAGTAAAAATCCAGTACAACAAAACCAATGTACAAGATGCTTAGGATATATTTAAGGCTAAGGGTAAAAGAGTTTCTATGGTAATGCTAAGACAGTTTATATAAAGTACAGCTATAAAGGCATAACTATCCAGTCTGTAAAAAAAAGGGGGCAAGCCAAAAATAGCCAGTATCAATATAAAGCCCAGGTACAATATGCCTAGGGCATGCTTAAATACTAAAGGTAAGAGGAAGTTTATATAAAGTTTGGCTACAAAGGCATAACTGCCCCATTGTATATAAAAAAGCGGATAGGACAAATAGCTACACATATATAAAAATCTAGGGCTAAACCTCAAAACAGGTACAAGATACCTACAGTATGCTTATATTCTAAATTAAAAAGAAGTTTATATAAATTTTACTTAAAACATGTGTTTTCTATTGCTCAAGACAACCAGCTTATCTCTCTAAAGAGAGGCTTCTCTAGAGAAACTGGGAGAAGCTTGGCCAAATGCAACATGCATGCAAGAGCCTGAAAAGATATTTTAATCTATCCAACCTTGTTTCGATTTCAACATGATAATAATGAAAATGGTAATTTATTGCTCTGATCCCTTTTCATGGGAACAACTCTAAAACTGACTGAGATATGTCTCCAGAACAATACTTGGCCAATAAATGCTTGGCCATAATATCCTCAAGATGTATTATGCTGATCTTTTAATTGCATAGATAAAATTGGCTTACATTTTAGTTTCATCCTGCACATCTCTTACATTCATAATTTTAGAAGTCTATAATGCGTGTGAGAAATAATAAGTTTGCAGAACAGAAGAACTGGACACTAGAGATGCTGGATCAAACCTAACAGAATCATCCTTCAGCATGCTGAGACATTGACACATCTGTTCCAACATCTTGCACCTTCCAGCATTCTGCTTGTTCCTGCCTCAACTGCTTCAATTGCTGTTTCTCATCAAAGCCTGCTCCCAAAAGAACTTTGAAGAAAGCTACTAATCTTAATTGGTCCAGTATTTTAGACTGTTCCAAAGAGGACTTTTATTAAGCCTGACATTTCTCAACATTCAAATACTAGACCACAAATTTTATTGCTTGCTTAATTAACCAATTTTTCCAGTTTTATTTTGGCCCCCTACAGGATTTTTACATGTCCAAATGTCAGCTAGAAGAAATCTATAAGAACAAAGTCTAATTTTTCTTAAAGGGGGTTGGATTTGATTTTGGTTGTTTGCTATGGACAAACAAGACAATAAGACAATTAATAATAAACATTCCCCATTGTCTTATTCAAAGTGAAAAAAGGAATATATATGGATATCTTATAGGAATGGAATAAAAGGTAGATTATTTAATCTACTCAACTTAGGGTTTTATTTGTTATTCTCAAATATAGTTAATTTTAACTCTGGTATAGGATTTGCATATTCATGCAAAATAAGTATTTTTAATACATTGGAATAAGCTTTAGTATATTGATAGAAGTCAAGGTTACTTTCAATACTTTTAAACTGCTATTAAAAACTGGTTACAATATTAGGGTATGCAAGTTATTTGCTAGCTATTCAGCTCATAGTAAGGACAGACACTAGTCTAATTTATCACAGGAGTATACATTTTAGGTTTAACAGGTAGACATGATTTTGTAGACAGATAATATAAAGATAGATAGTCTTCAAAAACTTCAAAGACCTACAGAATATGGTATTTAAAATATTTTTATTACTTTAAAAATTATTTGACAATGAGACAAGTCATTTCCTGACAGCACCCCACCTACCTAAAAGGAGATAATAAGCATCAAAGACCCTCTATATGGAGATGGCTTCAAATGTGGCAAACAAGCCATTCAGGTAAAGAAAATACCCTTCATTCAGGATGGACAAATTCTGCCTATAATGGGCAAGCTTAAAGCCAGGAAAATTCGACTGCCGAACTCTGCCAAGACAGGATAAGCAAGTCCTAAATAGTTGCTGTTTCACATATATGTCTGTCAAGTATTCTGAGCCAGAAGGCTGAAGATGTTGCTCCAACACTACAGGGAGTTAAGGGTGACTGATCAGGCCACAAATATTTTCTGTTAATTTTTTTTGGAAGCTGCTAACATAAACTTCCTATTTACACTAATAACTAATTTTATTCCTTCTCAAGTCTCTGATGGGATTGAAGACCAAATAGGTACAGTGCCAAAATTAAGCTTAAGTTGTTGAGAAGTTAAGAAATCCTTTCATATAGGTAATACCAGTAAGGATAAAAGTTAATTTAGGTGTAAAACTTTTAACTTGTCAAGATAGATAAGAGAATCAGATACTTTCTACTAAGTTGCTAAATACACATGGACTACACATTACACACTTAGATTTTACCTAACAGTTTTAATAATTATTATTGTATTGAAAGAAAATGAGTTTATTGGGGAATAAACAATAAATGAGTTAAATGGGGAAATGTTGCTATAATTTTCTTTTGAAATGTATATACCTTACCCTTGTTCATTCAAATGCTGTTTCCCCCACCCTCTGGTTTCAACCTGGTTTTTGCATTGTGGTATTTATTCTAAGCTTCCTGTCTCAACTGTGTGTAAACAGGCCAAAATAAAGAAACTAGCCTCAATGTTGTGCAAAGGGAAGAGCCAGAGGACAGGAAAGAGGGAGGAGCCAGAGAGAAGGAACTAGTGGGAGGAGAAGGGGGAGAGGAGAGCTAGGAGACAGAGCTGGAGGACAGTTCTTGCAATGATGACTTAGAGAGATGGACTGGACCTAATATATCACTAAAAGCAAGTATAATGTGGTGAAATCTAAATGTTAGGAAACTATGAAGGCTTGGAGGTTTAGAATGGAGTAACTATTGTCCAGGATTGTGTTCTAGGTTAACTAAATAAACCCAGTCTCTGTGTGGTGATTTGTGTATACAGTTGTTTAGGACTAACAGCAGCATTTCCAGAAGATAAATCAATAGTAAATATTAATAGTCACATTCAACAGGGTCTCTGCAAAAAATCCCATTTGAAGCAGAATGAACCATATCTGTGCATACAAGAAAATGGCACTGATTTATCAGTTGAGGGCAGAGAGCAACATATTTTATTAACAATAGCCTGGGTTGCTTGAAAATTTCTGCAGGATGCCCTGGCCCAATATTTCAATTCACTGCCACCCAAACTGTCTACTGGAAGATTGGTTTAGTCACAATAGATGGCCTATTGGAATTTTGTCACCCACTATTAGGAGACGTTCTAATAAATGAATACATACCATATTTTTCTTTCTGCATTTTAGTTACTTCACCCATGATCATTCTTCCTGATTGCATCCATTTGCCTGAAAATATCTTGTCATTTTCTTAACTGAATGATACTCCATTATAGAAATTTTCCACATTTTCTCTAAAGGAGATTGTCTTTCTTGTTCTTTAAACTTGGAAGTTTCTGGGATGTTAATCATTGTATTGACTGACAAACTATCAGGATAATAATGTTCTTTTAACTGAGAAGTCTCTCCATTTTCTTCTACTTCCTGGTGATTTGAATTCCCATGTCCCCTTGAAGCTCATTTATTTACATGTTTAGTCCTCAGAAAGGAAATGTCTGGGAAGTGTTAGATAATATAATTCCTATTGGAGTTATATTATATGAGGTTGATATGCCAAAGAATGTGACCAGACAGAATGGAGTCTCTGTCACCTTATTTCTTTGTTTCTGTCAGTCTCAGACTCTATTTCTGAACCTGTCTCTCTAGATCTTTCTTGGTCTGTCCTTCTCTGTTTCATTTTCTGCCTGTTGCATGTGATTTAGTATGAAAAATTCTCATTTCTGCTGAAGAACTACAATAAGATGACCACTTCCTGACTGACCCTATGGATGGTCTCTCTAAAAATATAATGAAGGTCCCAATTAAACACTTTTTGTTCAATGAGTTGTCTTGGCCAGGGAGTGTTTTCCCAGTAAGTAATTCACTGACTGATATATGTGCATTTAACAAATAATAATGGTAGCTGTGATAGTGTGAAAGTCACATGTAAAGGTCACTTGACTTTATTAATGTCCACTTGAAAGAAATATGTGACAATTTTCTTGAACTAAGAGTCTTGGACACAGGAACTTTCATCCCTCTGTTGTATGCTTTCAGCTACCTAGATTGAAGCATGAAGGACTGCTCAGTCTTTCTCTGCAGCACACTGTCCACTTGGACCTTTTAATAACTAGCTCCTTAAACTCTTACTGGCTTTCACCTCTTTCATGACAACATTCTCCCTATCAGCCAATCAGCACCTGAATGAGTCTTCAGCTTCCATGTAGATGAGTAAACAAACTTCACTCACTGCCAATATCGGTGATCCTATTGACATGTGACTTGTTCTTGTGAAAACCAACAAGTGTTTACCTCATCCCTGTATCCAGATCCCACACCTTTCCTCCTGTTTACCTCTGTGACATGTCAGGTAGGAAATGAAATGTTAAAGTTTATTTAATTGTACAGCTTCCTAAGTAGGGAAGCTTCAAAGTGATGTGGGATTAAGGGGAATGTACCAAATGACAAGGTATTCTCCTAATGTGGTCTTGGATCTGAAATTTCCAAAGTTGTGAACTTGAACTGAGCAGTTACTAGTGTACACACTAAATATACCTTCACATTCTTATTGATATAATACGCTTTCAGGACCTTGGGTTCCATGAGCTATTGAGTCTTTAAGAGCATGGTAAAGAAGAAGGAAATCAGAGAATACCTGGGACTGTTTTTTTGTTTGTTTGTTTGTTTGTTTGTTTTTTCTTAAACAGAGAAAAATCTGTATATGTAAAAGGAGAACTGAGAAGCAATAATCTATTTGACAATTGGTGCTGATCCTTACTATTGTTGCCAACCATCTATGAGAACAGTTGTCTTTGATGACCAGACTGGATCAGCAGCTGTGTCCTACATAGTGGTCACTGAGGAACCCTTCTTGTCCTAGGGTCTAAAGTTCAAACTGGGCCTTCAGGATATAGAAATATATCCCTGTTATATGCCTAGGACACAAGAGCAGCTATTTTTCCTGTTGTGGTCCTCCAGATAAACCATCTAAAGGTAGTGTTATTTCCAGGACTGCTTGTTCAGAAGTGCCACCTGGGCTCATGAGGCCAGACTTAGCTAGGTAACCACTAGTTCATGGCTAGAATTCTCTGAGATACTGTAAAGCATACCTTCAAAGTCAAACTCTGCCATCCTTTAGTGGACCCTTTTCTCCAAACTTAACATTCATTGTAAAAGTTGTCAGCATATAATTTTTGATTACATAGGAAATTAATATACATTACACTCCTTTCCCATTGTTCCCAGGTTCAAATTCCTACCCATATGTCACACTTAATGTTTTCACTTTAAAATAAATCAATTCAAGTATGTGTTGTTCATATACTCATTGGAACATGATCAGTGCAAAGTCCCTTAAAGAAAATGCATTCATCCTCGGCATGCACTGGCAACAGCCCCAAGCCATTAGTCCTGAAGAGTTCTATGATTCATGACCTTGATCAAAGTTTTTCTAATGAAATTATTTATTACAATTTGTTCACTTTGTTTCCACTCTGCTGCCCCCTTCCTCTTCTCCTTCCAGTTCTACCCAGCCTCCTTCTTCTACCCCTATGACTTTTCTCTAGTTCCCTGATAGGGGAGGTCCTCTTCCTCCTTCTATCTGACTGACTCTAGCTTATCAGTTCTCATCAAGGTAGGCTGCATCATCTTCCTCTGTAGCCAGATTCTCAGGGCACTCTATTCCTTGTGTCCTCAATTCCTCTACTTATGACCCTCTTCCTGCCTTTTATTCTGCAGGCTTAGATGAAAACTGAGAGGAGGGAGAATTTCATAGGGAAATCCCATTCAGTGCTGGGTGTTTTAAGGTCTCTCTCTGCATGATATCAGACTGTGGGCCTTGTACTGTAGAGAGGGAGTTCAAGGGTGTCCTAAAGGGGAGGGGGTGAATAGAATGATATGGGACAGAGACAGGAAGAAGGAGGCCAAGTCTGTTTGTCTGATCAAAACCTTATTTATTAGAAAATTTTAACCAACTTATATAAGGAGAAGGCAGGAAAAGGGGAAGGCTAATTTACTGCTGCAGGAGATAGCAACAGTGCTTTCATGGCTTCAATATTGCACCTGCAAGATACCATAAGGATATTTTCTTAAGATATCTCACAGATGCTGTAAAACTAACAGATGGAGGTCCTCGCAAATCTATACCCATGACTTAGGGTCCTAGATAACTTTCACTTATTGGTTTTAGGTCTCCACCTTTACTCACTATTAGGCTTTGGCTGCAGTAAATAGCTTTGGCATCTTCTCCTTTCTTAACCAATTTAAGAGGATAGTAGGTAGATTATGAACATGAGGTCTTTTGAAGAGGGTGGGCATTAATCAGAGGGGGGAAGTAGTGACCTGATCTTCCAAAAGCATTTTTCAGCCTTTTTGGGTGTCTTTTGGAGGAGGAGAGGAAGACCCCATCAAAACCTGAGAGCATCCCACAGGTTGTGATTAGGGGTAATCAGAGACCAACCTCTATGCAATCAGGTTTGTTTCTCAGGGAGCTCAGAAGTGGGCAATTGGGCCCTTCCCCTGTGGTATCTTGTCCTACACCCAAGTGGTGCTCATGCTGCAACAGGCAAGCATTTCTTTGAGTTTCATGCTGTCATGCTGTTCTCATGAGAGCCAAATGCAAGCAGTCAAGACACAGGTGATGGACTGTCAGCAGTCTTCCTCGGGCTCAGCTAAGCCTCTGTCAGCCAAATCAGGTCTGTGATAATGAACTTGTATGGGTTTAGATGCCAGGGAGTCAATTTGCTATTTTACAAAGCTAGTAAGTCTTTTAATGGCCCATGGGCCAAAAGATATGAGGAGAAGGAAACCCACCATGGGTCCCACAATTGAAGGAAGGAGGGTGGTGAGCCAGGGAGAGGTTGAAAACCAATTATGAAATCAACTCTCCTCTTGTTATCCCTGTCTCTCTCTTCTAGGCCTTCCCTAACCTTAGCCATGCTGTCCCTTACAATCACAGTATAGTCTGTGTAAAAGCAGCACTCTTCCTTAAGGGCAGCAGAGTCCCCCTTGCTGGAGGAAACGCAAGTCTAGCCCTCTTTGATTTTGTAGGACAACTTCAGACAGTAGACAAGGATTTCTCCAAGTTGGTGATGCCAATCTCCAATCTCTCACCGCCCTTGTCAATTTTCTGGAAAATGTCAGAGTAATGCTTATTAGAGAGAATGAGAGAGGTTATGTCTGTCCCAGCACCTGCAGCTCTGAGGCCAAGGAGGACAGTTAGTGTAATGGCTGTTATGGCCTTTCTTTTTGTTCTAAACAATGCATGCCCTCAAAACTGGGCAAAATATTCCCCAGAATAATAAGTCAGGTAGGGAATTAATTGGACAAGGACACAGAAGGTAGCAAAATTGCTTTTGAGGGTGAGGGGTGTATATACAGGGAGTAAGGCCATCACTGCAAGTCCATTAGCTGTTATTGCCTAGGAGGATATAATTGGGAAGCTGGCTTGATGGGATAATGGTTACATTACAAAGATGTTTGTATTTCTGAGGAATATCATTGCCTATGCATAACCCAAGGCCAGAAATAGAAGTCAGTGTCAATCTAGCCTCAGCTTGTTGTGACCATTTAGAATGGTCAGAGGAGTAGAAGATTTCATCAGTGACAACAATACCTTCATAAAAAGGAGGGGCAGAACCAAAACAAAGCCAAAATAACTCAGTAAGCTCAGGGCATGTATGATTCAGGGCTAAAAAGGTATGATTATCAAGTTCCAAAATAATATGGTGTGTATCAATTTCATATTCAATTAAAGAGGGGGCAGTCTTATCAGCAAAGGAAGGAGTCAGGGAGGCAGAGGACATTTTTCTTAGGCTCTGTCCATGTGGGAAAATAATTTTTCTTGGGTTCTATCTGTGCTGGTGGGGTGAGGACAGGTTTGGGTCCAATAGCTATGGGTGGAATAGCTGAATCTTTCCTTAGGGTAATGTAAAAAATAACTACTGGACCATTTTTGGTACAAGCTTAGTATACACACAGGCCCCATGTGAGGCCCTTATACCAGGGAACAGATTTTTGTTTTCCTTTGGAAGTGAAAGACAGCTTTAAGATGGAGCTGTTGCCATCTTGAGGACCACCTTAGCCTGTCACAGGTATTTGTTTAATAATAATATGATTTCCAGGAGATAATATCAATCTTATATGTAATAAGTATAATAATGTAATCATCAGTATTAAGGTGTCCCCAGTTTCCGGTGGCAATTATAGCTGAGGTTTCACATCCCCAAGAGGTGGACTAAAAGTCTTCAGAACCTCCACATCCCTTAATCCTCTTATAACCTGGGCAGGCATAAAGCCCAATTGCTGGTTCCTGTTGTTCACAGGTGAAGAGTGACTCAGGGACACGAAAGGATATGTCTGGGTACCACTCAGTCTCTGTAATCACCTTCTGGTTTTGCATCATCATTCCAAGGAATATTATCGCAAATAGTCTCATCTGCAAAGAAAAGAGAAATATTTCAGGGTGGCTAGTCATCCTAGATATCAGGAGTACACGTGGCTCTCCAGATGGCTCTATATTTTTTTTCTGCTGTTTAGAAGAGAGGCCATCTATTTATTTTACCAGCCTTTCTGGCAGCCATCTGGCTGCTCCCTCCTTGGTGTCAAAATGGCACATTGATCCTTGACCCCAGATGAAAACTGGATCTGGGCCATTTCATTTGGAAGTGAGGGGGTCTTTCCACATGATTGTGGCATAATTTTTATTTGTTTCAGGGTGCCAAAGGCGATCAGCAGCAGACTTGCCATAAGCATCCAAGGTTAAAAAATTAAGAACAAATAGTGTGTGATGAAGAATATTTCTTGGGGATGCTTTCATGGGATATAACTCCCCCTTCTTTAACTTGTGTAGGGTATTTTTAATAGTTTGATGAACACACTCAACAATGCTTTGTCTTTGAGGATTATAAGGAATGCCAGTGATGTTTTTAATTTGTAATTGATGGGAAAATTCCTGAAAGTTTTTTCCAGTGTAACCAGGACCATTATCCATTTTTAAAACCTTAGGTTTGCCAAAAACCAAAAGGCAATTTAAAACATGAGCTACAACATTTTTTGAGGCTTCTTCTGTATGTAAACTGGCAAAAATGAATCCACTAAAGGTATCTATTGTTACATGAAGATATTTAAGATTGCCAAATTCAGGTAAGTGAGTAAAATCCATCTTCCAGATGTCATTTGGGATGAGGCCTCTGGGATTAATGCCCAAATGGGGGATGAGCAAGAGAGTGACACAGGAAATACATTGTTTATGACAATTTGGTGTGCCTGCTTCCAGGTGATTTTAAAAAGCAGTTGAAGTGTTTGGGCATTTAAATGATGCAGGGCATGGTTCTTTCTGGCCTGCTCAACAGGGTCTACTGAAATGGGAAAATCCAGCATGGAACAACATCAGTGCAAACATTTCCCAGAGAAAGAGGACCTGGAAGGTCTGAATGTGTGTGGAGGTGACCAAGATAAACAGATTGACTTCTAGAGATAATTAACTCCTGGAGCTTGACAAAAAGAGGAACATTTGTAGAAGGTCTAATATAGGGAACTGTTTCAAGAAGTGGAACAGAGTGGGCAATGTAGGCACGGTCAATATAGAGATTAAAAGGAAAATTTCCTAGAACCAGAAAAACCTTAACTACTGGAAAAAGCTCTACAAGCTGTGCCTATTTAAAAGGAGATTGGATAGAATTAGTTTTTCCATTAATAGTACAGGTGGCGATACCATTAGAGAAGCCATCTGTAAACACTAAATGTGCTTCTTATAACGGTTAAGGGGAAGTAATTTTTGGGAAGATGAAAGGGTGGGTTTAATAAATTGTAGTTAATATGTTATCAGGGTAATGGTTATCAATTATGCTAGAAAAGGAATAACAGACAATGGGCCAAATATCGGTAGTTTGCATGACCCATTATAACTGATCTTTAGAATAGGGCATTATTGTTTTATCAGGAGCTTTGCAAAAATATTGATGGGTTTTTCTGTGCTCCAAAAGGATGAGATCTGCAACCAAAGTAGTATAAGGGGCAAGAACCTTAGTTGGAGAAGCAGAGACATGAGTCCACAACACAGGATTATGTTGCCAAAACACACAAGTGGGTGTATGGGATGAGGTACACACAACAAAGAGAAGCAGTTCCTTATAAGAAATAAATGTAACACCATGATTTTGAATAGCTATTTCCACAACCTGAAGGGCCTGTGTTGTGGCAGGGGTTAATGAGTGAAGGGAGTAGGGGATAGTGTCTCCCTTGAGAATATCAAAGAGAAGATTAAATTCTCCTGTGGTGAGTTTAAGATGAGGTCTAATCCAATTGATATCTCCTAGGCGCTTTTGAAAATCATTTAAAGTCTTTAAATGACTTTAAAGACTTAGTTTTTCACTGGATTTTTTGTGTAGTAATTTTTTGATGATGGAGCTCAAATCCTGAATGAAAATATGGGTCTTTTAATTGAATTTTATCTGGTGCAATCCATAAACCATAATTTGTTAATTTTTGTGAAAGCTCTGACAGCTATGAAGCAACAGGGAGCCATCAGGTACAGCTAAAAGGATATCATACATATAATTAATTATATAAATAAGAGGCCAGAGTGTTCTAAAAGGATCAATAATCTGAGCTACAAATTTTTGACACAGAGTCAGACTATTAGCCATGTTCTTGGGCAAAACTAGGCATAGGCCCTTTGAAGTTTGTTACTGGCAGGCTAAAATCAAAGAGCTTTTTATCCATAGGATGCAGGGGAATTGTAAAAAAGCAGTCTTTAAGATCGATAACTATAGAGACTTAGATGTATCTCTCAAAGAAAATGTTAAATCTAAAAAATTAATGACCCAGATAATCCAAAAAATTCAAGACAACATAAAAAGACAAAAACTAAAAATAATAGTAGTAGAGGAAAAAGAATATTCCCTGCTCTAAGGACCAGAAAATATTTTCAACAAAATCATTGAAGAAAACTTCCCCACCTTAAAGGAATGGCCAATAAGAATACAATAGGCTTATAGAACACCCAATAAATTAGACCAGAAAAGAAAATCCTCCCATCACATAATAATCAAAACAGTAAGTATACAACAAAGAAAAAATACTAAAAGCTGCAAGGAAAAAAGGCCAAATAACCTATAATGGCAAACCCATCAGAATCACACCTGACTTCTCAACAGAAACTATGAAAGCCAGAAGGGCCTAGACAGATATCATGCAGACCATAAGAGAACACAGATGTCAGCCTAGGCTACTGTACCCAGCAAAACTCTCAGCCCTCATGGACGGAGAAAACAAGATATTCAATGAAAAAACAAATTTCAACAATACCTACACACAACTCCAGCGTTACAAAAGACACTGGAAAGGAAAATACAACCCAAGAATACTAGCTAATTTCAAGAAAACACAGGAAATAATTAACCACACTATAGTAAAACAAAAAGCAAACAAGCACACAACCTTATGACCACATCCAACATCATAATAAAAGGATCTAACAGCCACTGGTCATTAATCTCTCTCAACATCAATGGACTCAATTTTCCAATGAAAAAAAACAGAATAACAGAATGGATGCATAAACAAAACCCAGCAATCTGTTGCATACCAGACACACCTAAGTTACAATGATAAACATTACCTGAGGGTAAAGGGTTGGAAGATGGCTTTTCAAGCAAATGGATCTAAGAAGCAAGCAGGAGTAACCATTCTAATATCTGATAAAATACAATTTCAACCAAAAAGACATTGGGAGGACAATTCATACTCGTGAAGGGAAAATTTCAACAAGAAGACATAACAATCCTGAACATGCCCCAAATACAAGAGGCACCCACATTCATAAAAGAGACACTAATAAAACTTAAACCACACATAGATCCCCAAACATTATTAGTGGGAGACTTCAATACCCCACTCTCAACAAAGGATTGGTCAACAAGGCAGAAATTAATCAAAGACACAATGTCTCTCTCAAAGGTCATGAACAAAATGGACCTGACAGACATTTACAGAACCTTACACTCAAACACAAAAAGAATTTACTTTCTTCTCATCACCTCTTGGAACCTTCTCCAAAATAGACCACATAGTTGGTCACAAAGTGAGCCTCAACAGAAACTGAAATAATTCTCTGTACCCTGCATGATCACCATGGAATAAAGTTAGACCTCAACAACAACAGAAATAGTAATAAGCCTATGCACACATGGAAACTGAACAACTTGCTACTAAATGACAGCTTGGTTAGGGAAGAAAGAAAGAAAGAAATTAAAGTCTTCCTAGAACTCAATGAAAATGAAGACACAACATACCCAAACTTGTGGGACACAATGAAAGCAATGAGCAAAAGCTAATAGGAAAGTTCATTGCACTAAGTGCCTTCAAGAAGATATTCCAGACAGCTCATTCAAACAACATAATGGCTCAATTAAAACCCTAGAAAGAAGCAGACACACAAAAAAGGAGTAGACAGTTGGAAATAATAAAACTCAGGGCTGAAATCAATCAATTAGAAACAAATAAAACAATTTAAAGAATCAATGAAACTAAAAGCTGGTTCTTTGAGAAAATCAACAAGATAGACAAACCCTTAGCCAAGCTAACTAAAAGGCAGAGAGACACCATCCAAATAAATAAAATCAGAAATGAAATGGGGACATAACTACAGACACTGAAGAAATCCAAACAATCATTAGGAGTTACTTCAAAAGTCCATATGCCACAAAATTTGAAAATCTAAATGACATATATGATTTTCTTGATCAATTCAACTTGCCAAAGCTGAATCAGGACCAGGTAAATCAATTAAATAGTCCAATATCCCCCAAGGAAATAGAAGTGATCATCAAAAGTCTCCCATCCAAAAAAAGCCCAGGACCAGATGGTTTCAGTGCAGAATTCTACCAGATTTCAAAGAAGAGCTAACTCCAATTCTTTTCAAACTATTCCACAAAATAGAAACAGAAGGAACATTACCAAACTCATTCTATGAAATCACAATCACCTTGGTACCTAAACCACACAAAGACCCAACAAAGAAAGAGAATTTCAATCTCCCTTATGAACATTGATGCAAAAATGCTCAATAAAATACTTGCAAATGGAATACAAAAACATATCAAAGATATCATCCACTATAACCAAGTAGGCTTCATCCCAGGTAGGCAGGGGTGGTTCAATATATGGAAATCCATCAATGTGATCCACCATAATAACAAACTGAAAGGGAAAAAAAAAACACATGATAATCTCCCTAAATGCTGAAAAATCATTTGACCAAATCCAACATCCATTCATGTTTAAAGTATTGGAGAGATCAGGGATACAAGGCACATATCTAAACATACTAAAGGTGATATACAGCAAGCCTATAGCCAACATCAAAGTGAACTGAGAGAAACTTAAAGCAATCCCACTGAAATCAGGGACAAGACAAGGCTGCCCACTCTTCAACATAGTTCTGGAAGTCCTTGCAAGAGCAATAAGACAGTTGAAGGAGATCAAGGGGATACAAATTGGAAAGGAAAATGTCAAATTATCATTATTTGCAGATGATATGATAGTATACGTCAGTGATGCCAAAAACTACCAGGGAACACCTACTGTTGATAAACACCTTCAGCAAAGTGGCCATATAAAAAGTTAACTCAAAATCAGTAGTCATCCTGTATACAAAAGTCAAAAGTGCTGAGAGAGAAATTAGGGAAACAACACACTTTATAATAGCTACAAATGACATAAAGTACCTTGAAGAAATTCTAACCAAGCAATTCAAAGAGTGTATGAAAAAAATTTCAAGTCTCTGAAGAAAGAAATAGAAGATATCAGAAGACAGAAAGATCTCCCATGCTCATGGCTTGGCAGGATTGCCATCTTAACAAAAGCAATATACAGATTCAATGCAATTCCCATTGAATTACCAACACAATTCTTTACAGACTTGGAAAGAAAAATTCTCAACTTCATATGGAATAACAAGAATTGCTAAAAGAATCCTCTACAATAAAAGATCTTCTGGAGGTATCTCCATCCCTGATCATAAGCTGTACTATAGAGCAACAGTTATAAAAACTTCATGGTACTGGCATGGAAACAGAATGGTGGATCAATGGAATTGAACAGAGGACCCAGAAATAAACCCACACACTTATGGACACCTGATTTTTGACAAAGATGCCAAAACCATACAATGGATAAAAGATAGCATCTTCAACAAATGGTGCTGGTCTAACTGGATGTCTACATGTAGAAAAATGAAAATAGATCTATACTAATCACTCTAAACAAAACTGAAGTCCAAGTGAATCAAAGACCTGAACATAAACCAGACACTTTAAATTGGTTAGGAATAAAAGTGGGGAATACCCTTGATCTCATTGGCACAAGAGACAACTTCCTGAACAAAACACCAACAGCACAGGCTCTAAGAGCAAAAATTATGAAACTGATCTCATGAAACTGAAAAGCTTCTGTAAATCAAAGTACACTGTCATGAAAACAAAAGGATTGTCTACAGATTGGGAAAGAATCTTCACCAACCCTTTATCTGACAAAGGACTAATATCCAGTATATATAAAGAACTAAATAATCTGAAAAGCAGCAAACCAAGTAATCGAATCAAAAAATGGGGAATAGAGCTAAACAGAGAATTCTCTGTAGTGGAATATCAAATGGCAAAATAAATAAATAAATAAATAAATAAATAAATAAATATTTAAAGAAATGCTCAACCTCATTAGCCATTAGGGAAATGTAAATCAAAAGGACCCTGAGATTTTGAGAGACCAAAATGATTAAAAATTAGCAGATATTATTAAGGCCTGAACTATGTGGGTGGAGAAGTCTAGTAATGTCCTGAGGAGAAGGACTGCCTTACTCCATTCTTTCCCTACCAACTAGGGATGACAATTGCTATGAAATTGGCCCATCCCCCTGGGGATGGATACTAGATCATCATTGACTGGGGACCTTCCTATAGCCAATCAATTCAAAATGTAGCATTTTGACAAATAGATGCTTGCCAGGCAGGAATTGTCCCTGCCTTGGGCATGCTGGGAGGGACCAGAATCTATATATCACCCAACTAACCTGGGCACAGGGCACTCGGCTCCCACCGCTTTGGTGGTGGGTGTGTGTGGGCCCAAGCTGCAGTTTGTAATTTACAATAAAAAGAAACTCATATATTTACAGGGGAGTATGTTTATTCCTGGTCTTTTGGGGTTCATCAACTGGGCAGAACATTTTTGGGGGCTTATTCCAGAACCCCAAGACTCCATGTACCTAACCCAGAGGTTTTTTTTTTTTTATGCCAGCCATAAGTGTCTAATTGTCTCTGTGTAATGTCTGTATGCACAGTACTTTCTGTTCTCTGTTTTGAAAATTCCTCAGAGCCTACCCAGGTTGTCAGTATTTGGGTAGCAAGATGTGAACAAGGTTGACATACTGGTGGTCACAGCTTCAGGAGTTCAGGGGGACGGCCCTAGCTTCATCAGTATTTTCAGTATTTTGGTGGGCCTGGTTCCAGTGAGTACCACGTGGTGTCAACTGGGGCAACAGCCCACTCTCTGTGTCTCCTGGGGCATCAGGGCCCTTGCCTCCTGTACCCAATGCAGGAGGAATCAGTATGTTCAGCCTGCCCAGAATAGTCAGTTTTGGACCTGAGAAATTTGGCCATCTGGTGAGTGGTTTTTGTCTCAATGTCTCTGTGTGGTAATTGCTTGCGTCTATCTTCTGTTTTTTGTTCTAAAAGGCCTGATGAAACTTTTTTAAAATGTATATGTGTGCCTATGTGTTTATAAGATCTACGAACGCATATGTATAGGTTACCACATAGTATATGAAGTGCCTCAGTGCCTCACTGCCATCTTGACTTTACCATGTGGGTTATAATGTGACCACCATCTTGATATTGGTAAAAAAAAAAAGGGCTGGTACCTTAGTCAAATAATTTTCATTTCCTTCTAGGTTAAAAGGATGAGTTATTTAAAATTGCTATTGGTTTTAGAAATTAAATTGTTTGCACTGGTAAATTCTGGTTTTAAAATCTGGTTTTGATTTTTAAGATTATGGTTATACCTGTGACTTCTCTCCTACAAAAGGGGTACTTTATTTTGATATTGCAAAAACAGGTTTTTAAAAAATGTTTAAATGTTTAAGGCTATAATAAAATGTATAAAATTCATCAGGCATTTGGGTATGAGAATGATCTTGGGTAGCATAACAGAAAATTTGAAAGTTTCTCAATCCTTTGGGGGAAAATAAAAATACTTTGGTATTTATTTGATCAGTTTTACAAAATGGAACCAATCCTATGGTTTGTATTAATTGAGAAAATTGCAGTTTTTAGAATGTATCTCATGGAGAACTGTTTGTTTGTTAAGCTGCTTTGTTTATAGAAAACATGTTTACACCCTGTTCGTTAGCTTGAGACAGAGAAAAGAGGAAGTTTCACCAAGTTCCATAAAACTGGTTCTAAGCTCCTTAGAATTTGTTTATGTTACCTTTATGTTATCTGCTACAGGGAAGTTATTTTAGAAAAAGAATTTGGCAGTTTCAGAACTCCTTTTCGTATTAATGTAACTTGTTTTTGCTTTGCCTATAAAAAGCAAAACATAGATGCTGGGCTCCAGCAAGATCATGTCAGAATGGAAAGAATTTTGAAGACAGTTTTTATGTTGTCTGAAAAGCAAGAGAGATAGAGAAAAAATAATAATGTCTGGTTAAGCCAGAAAAAGGAAGCTAGGAACCTGAAGGTATATAGGATGTTGCAGAAAGTTAGTGGATATATTATAAAAAGCCAGAGAGTTAATATGATTTGAGAAAGAAATGTATTTAAATATGTTATAATTCATTTAAAAGGCTGGTGATTCCTCATTGCAAAATGTTTTTTTATGCTCTTTTAAGGGGAAAGAATTCTGGTTGATAGGTTTGGTGTGGCCAGAATAATTTACATAGTTTAAAATTGTTCTGTACTGTTCTGTTATGCAATTGGTTCTAAAACTTATTTGATCACTATAGAGTTCTGAGAAGTTGTTGGAGCACTGACTGCTTATTATTCAGTCATCAGCTTGAGATTTTAATTTCCTTTGTTTGTCTTCTGGAAAGAGACTTAAAGGTGCTTCTCATCATGTTAAAAACATCAATTTAATGTGTATATCTGACCAAAAATCCATAGCCTTTACTATGGTAGTCTTAACATCTGCCATTTCTGGGGTATACTTTGACACAGGAGCTTCTTAAATCTATTCCTTTTAGTTACTTATAAAGAAAAATCCAAGCATCCAGGGTTTAGCACTAAAGCCAGTAATGTATTTTTGCCTAACTTTCCAGTGTAAACATGGAAATGGGTGTTGGGAGCTGCGTGATAGTCTTACCGGCAGAAACCCACATGGACACAGAATCCTCCCGCAACGATATCTTTATTACAGTCACGCAATGGAAAATGGAGAGGAGAGAGGCCTCCCGGCCACCTCTCGGGCGCAGGCGGCGTCCCGCGGGCCGCAGCCCTGGGCGGGAAAATGGGGAAGGAGGAGAGGGATGAGGAGAGGGGAGGAGAGCGCGGGCCCGAAGTGGCGCTGATTATATAAGCCCAGGTCACACCTGAGTGACTTGTCAATACCCTGATTGGCTGCTCACTCTTACCCGACGTGCTTACGCAATCCGTGCATGCGCACTGGATGTTTAGTTTTGAGGGCGAGATGTCAGCGCCACCTAGTGGCGTCTGAGTCTCGGCTCTCCACAAATGGGGGCTAAAAGTAGATGCTGAGTGTATGAGAAATGGCCAAGCTCCATTTGTGCCTGATTACGAACAGCTATGCCCACAGGGAAAAAAAAATGTTACCATGGACACACTTAAGTTGTTTATAAAGGTTATAAAACAAACAGCCAACTGATACTCATTCAGTGGGATGCAGTTTTACATGTTACTCTCAGAATGTTATGTTAGATTTACTAAATATATATTTCCTTTTGTGTACCAAAAAAAATCATATCAGTTTCAGGATGTGACCTGGATCTGGCATAGCTCAAAAGGATCACAGATGAGATTTTCCCTGATCTTTCCCATTTAATAGACAAATTTTAACTTCTGTCTCCAGTCTGAATTTGTCTCAGCAGATTTTCATCTGTTTGACTCTGTTCTGGGATCAGCTGGGGACTTCAAGCTGAAATCTGGACTTCCTGGAAACTGACATGATTGCTCCCTGCCTCTTTGGGTGGATCAACTAACCAGATGCTTGAGACTGCCCTATTGCCCAGCCTTTGGCTAGCATTTCAGCCTCCCTAGCCCCTGATGCCTGTGGTCCAATGGTTAGCATTGGAGAAGCTCCAGAAGATTTGGGGATTTCACCCAAATCCCCCCTAGCAGGCTGAAATGCTAAGTAAAAAAGGGGCTCCCTGGAATTAGCTATTATTTTGGGCATCTGCTTAGCTGAAATGGAAACAAATATTGCAGCAACTGGGCTAAAAGCCTAGAAAAACCCTAGAGGAAAAGGATAATAGTTCTCCTTGGCTTACTACCCCTATATCCACCCTGAAGGGATCCCTACTCATTTTGATTTTTATCTTTGGGCCTTGTATTTCCAATGGCTTAATGGCTTTCATAAAGAAATGCTTGAGAGCAATACACTAATGGTACTCAGATCCCATTGTAAAAAGGCAAATCTATAGGATACAGGGGTCATATCTGGAAGACCCTAGATTGGATCTTCAAATTATCTTCAAATCATGGGGAAAGGGGAAATAAGAGACCAAAAAGATTAAAAACTAGCAGCTATTATTTAGGCCTGAACAATGTCGGTAGAGAAGTCTAGTAATGCCCTGAGGGGAAAGCCCACCTTACTGCATTCTTTCCCCACCCACTAGGGATAACAGTTGCTAGGAAACGGGCCTATCCCCATAGGGAGAAATACTAGATCATTATTGTCTGGGGACGGTCCTATAAGCCAATCAATTCAAAATGTAGCATTTTGACAAATAGATGCTTGCCAGGCAAGAACTGCCCCTGCCTTGGGCATGCTGGGAGGGACCAGAATCTATATATCACCCAACTCACCTGGGCAAATGGCACTTGGCTCCCACCGCTTTGGCAGTGAGTGTGTGGGGGCCCAAGCTGCAGCTTGTAATTTACAATAAAAAGAACCTCATATATTTATAGCAGAGTTCCTTTATTCCTGGTCTTTTTGGGGTTCGTGAACTGGGCAAAACAATTTCACCTTTCACCTATCATAATGGCCAAGATGAAAAACTCAAGTGACAACACATACTGGAGAGGTTGTGGAGAAAGGGGAACCCTCCTCCACTGCTGGTGGGAATGAAAACTTGTACAACCACTCTGGAAATCAATCTGGCACTTTCTCAGACATCTAGGAATAGCGCTTCCTCAAGACCCAGCCATACCACTTCTGGGCATATATCCAAAAGAGGCTCAAGTACACAAGAAGAACATTTGCTCAACCATGTTTGTAACTGCTTTATGTGTAAAAGCCAGAAGCTCGAAACAGCCCAGATGCCCCTCAATTGAGGAATGGATGCAGAAATTGTGGTACAGCTACACAATGGAGTATTACTCAGCAATGAAAAATAAGGAAATCATGAAATTTGCAGGTAAATGGTAGGACCTAGAAAGGATCATCCTGAGTGAGTTATTCCAGAAGCAGAAAGACACACATGGTATATACTCACTCATATAGACATATAACATAGGATAAGTCTACTAAAAATGGTACAACTAAAGAAACTAATCAGAGAGAGGACCCTGACTAAAATGGTCAATCCCCATCCTGAAATGCAAAGAGGTTGGACATCAGAAAAATAAGAAAACAGGAAATAACCTAGGATCCTGCCACAGAGGGCCTCTGAAAGCCTCTGCCCTGCAAACTATCAAAACAGATACTGAGACTTATGGACAAATGTTGGGGAGAGTGCATGGAATCTTATGTAAGAAGTTGGAAATAGTAAGAGCTGGAGAGGACTGGAACCATAAAAAGGGAGCAACAGAACCAGAAAATTTGAACACAGGTCTTTCCAGAGACTCATACTCCAACCAAGGACTATTCATGGACAGAACCTAGAACCCCTGCACAGATGTAGCATATGACAGTTCAATGTCCAAGAACCTGGAAGATATAGGAGCTCCACAAAAGACAAAGTAAAAAAGAAATCTGTGAAGACTGATGCATCAGTCAAGGACCACGCATGGAGAGGACCTGGACACCCTGCTCAGATGTAGTCCATAGGCAGCTGAGTCTCCCTGTGGGTCCTCAAGTGAGGGGAGTGAGGGCAGTCTTTGGCATGAACTCAGTTGCCTGCTCTTTGATTGCTTTCCCCCATGGGGTGGCATTACCAGGCCAAAGAGGAAGAGAATCCAGATAGTCCTAAGGAGACTTGATAGGCTGGGGTCAGGTAGTAGGGAAAGAGGACTCCCCCTTTTCAGTGGACTGTGGGAGGGGAATGGAGAGAAGGAAGAGGGAGGGAGAGAAAGGTGGCTGCAGTCTGGATATAAAGTGAATAAATTGTAGAAAAATATGTTCTGTGAATAACAAATCTTTTTAAATTAAAAAAATATATTTTACAGTTTCAAAAAAAAAAGATCTATAACTATCTCATAAAAGCCAGCAGGGTTGGCTACAGGAATAGTCAGTCCTGGTTGTAAAGCAACCATGGTAAGCATAGTTTTATTAACTTCTCTTAGGTGTTGCAATAACCTCCATTTGCCAGACTTTTTCTTAATAATAAAAATAGGTATGTTTCAAGGAGAAGTATTAGACTCAATGTGATCAACAGCAAGCTGTTCCTGTACTAACGCCACAGCTGCTGATAACTTTTCTGAGGTCAAAAGCCACTGGTCAACCCAAACAGCTAAATCAGATTTCCAAGTGATTTTGTCTGCATGGGGTACAGGGATGCCAACAGCCATTAGGGTAAATTTGTCATGCCTAATCCTGCACAGTCAGATTTTTCAATTACCTGTATAGGTTCTTTTATTCCCTGCAAATGTTTTCCTAAACTTTGTCCGTGAAGAAAGCCATGTTTTAGCATTTGGTGGGTAACAATTTCATTTAGACTAAACATAGTGAGATTTAACTGGGAGAGAGTTAACAGGTAGGCCGGGTTGAATGGAGACTGTATTACCTTCCTCATCTGTCCATGTGAGGACTTTAGAACTTTGGTGGGGATTGGACATTTGTCCTATGCCCCTGAGGTGGGCTGTAAGGGGCCAGGAGGGAGGCCATTTTTTTTTGTGTGAAATTACGGTGGCATCTGCTCCAGTATCTACAAGCCCTTCAAAGCTTTTTCCGTTCAATTTTAAATTGAGGAGGGGTTGATCCTGATTAATTGTCTGAATCCAGTAAACATCCAAGGAGCCAAAGTTATTGCTGCCTCTGGATTTTTTAAAGCTTTTCTGGTTAAGATGGGTGAGGGGAAGCAATAACAGCTGAGCAATTCTTTGTCCCTGGTTGATAGTTAAAGGACCAGAAGTGGAAGAAGCAAGAATCTCTCCTGTATAATCATTGTCAGTAACTCTAGGGAGATACGTAGTCCCTGGAGAGTTGAACTAGTATGACCAAGAAGTAGTCCAAAGGTGCCAGAAGGCAGGGGGCTGAAAACTTCTGTACGCAAGACCTGAATTCCCATATCAGGTGTTAGCGTTGTGCAGGTGGAGGAACACAAGTCTAACCCTGCACTTCCTGTAGTTGCTAGGAGGAGAGAGGAAAGTCCTGATTGTTTGGGAATGGAGGAAATACTTGATATGCCGGAGCTTGAGGGATTAATGTTTGGGGGACAAACCCTATAACCCCAGAAGTTTGTCTCATGTTCAGGGCCAGGGGCTGGCTCCTTAATAAGTTTCCCTGCTTTGGTAGGGGATTGCCTTGAATATCCATTTTAGAGTGACACTCTGAGGCCCAGTGTTTCCCCCTTTTGCACCAGACATGGAGATGAAGGCTGCTGGCCCTCAGCCTTAGCAGCCTTGCAGTCCTTGGCGAAATGTCCTGGTTGTTTGCAAATAAAGCAAGCTTTGGGGGAAGCCCCTAGTTAGGCCTTTAATGGCAGCTCCAAGTGCAATGCCAATAGAACGAGATGAGCTGATGCCTGCACAGCTCAGCTGTGCAGTGATATAGTCAGAAATGTCCTTGCCTTTGTGGATATGGCCATTTGGCAGCTTCGAAGGCAGGGTTAGCATTTTTGAAAACGAGATGTTTTGTGAATTCACTCTAGTTTTCATGTTTGCCCAGAAGCCATTCTGCCGTGTCAGTAAGACGGCTGATGAAATTACTATAGGTAGGGCTCCTCTGGTCCTTGCTGGATATTAGCTAGGGAGGTTGTTACAGCTCCCTTAGGGGGAAGCCTTTTCCAAGCCTTGAGTCCCACAGTTTGGACCAGGAGGGTACTTGGCTTGTTGCTCATTGGTATCATAGGGGCTATTCCCTCATAATTTTTGCAAGGCCCAGTGTTTGGAAGAGCTGCCAGCTACCACATTATGGTGTGCTGTCTCCTTGCAAAATTCAGTAAAATCTGACTTCCAGAGGACAAAATTGTTTCCTGATAATACAGCACGCATCAAAAAATAGCAATCATTGGGTGTGAGCCGCTGGTCAGAGTTTCAATTATGGACTGTGTGAAGGGAGCAACTGGTCCATATTGTAACACTGCATTTTTTTTAGTTCTTTCATATATTTAAATCCGAGGCAGCAATACTGCTGTTCCTATATTCCATCCCCCTCCCCATATGAGATGGCAGAAATTTCGTTTTTGCCACAGGGGCCTCTTTACTGGAGGTAAGATTCTCCTCATCATTTGGGTTAGAGTCCTCTCCCTCTACTACAGGGCCCAAGGTGGACTGGACCTCCTCAGTGGGGGATTGGGCAGAAGCCTGCCCTTGGCTACAAGTTACAGGAAAAACCTTCAGGGTATTAGGGGCCTTTTTCTTGGGTAGGAGGGAGGCAGCCACAGGATGGGGCCTGGTTAATTCAAGATCCAGCTTCCACAGTTCTTTAAGAAGTGTTAAATGCTCGTTTCTTTTGGAGTAGTTCCCTGAGGGATTTGACCTCCTGACAGATTTTACTTTTATTATGCTGAGCAGCGTCCTCTAAGTCAGAATCAAAATGGAAGGCCGGCGTGCAGAAAAGGAGGAGTTTTAATATATGGAGGCAGTAAACAAGAGGCAGTTGCTGAAGCCGTGAAAAACAGGAGGGGTTGCCAGTCTATATTACAGTATTTGGCAGCTTTCTCCTCAAGGGAAATGGCCTTTTCAGGGAAAGGCGGGTCATTAGGAACATCCCATGTCTGCAAGCCAAGGGCTGTAAGGAAGGGGTAAAGGGAGCAGGCAGCAGGCTGAACTAGGACTGGAGCCTCTGGTTCCAGCAAAGGTATGGAAATATATTTGCAGACAGAGGCAGCTCAGGAGAGTTGGGGGAAGTATAGCCCCTTCCTCACCTACTTTAAGGGATTTGGGACTGCCTCCAGAATCGTTTTTGAAGAACTTTTCACTTTGAGAAACTACCTCAGCCAAGTCAGGTTGGGAATGTCTGACCTGAAGAATATCATTAAATTCCAGTAGGAAAATTTTGTGGACCACAAGAATCATAAAATTCTGTAACCAATTTCCAACTCTGCCAATGTCTTACATCAATTGTGCCTTCTTGTGGAAACCAGGGGCAAATATTCATAATAAAAACTAAGAAGCTAACTATATCCTTTTTTCTTAACCCTTATTCCTCAAGTCTTCAGAGATTCCTTGAGACCCTATAAAAATAAGTCATGCTTACTCAATTCTTGTCCCATAATTCATCTTTCTGACTTACCTCTCAAATAAGACTTACAGACATGTGGGTGTGTAGAGATCTCTTATGCAGGAGCTTATTCACTTCCCAGTGAAAATGATAGATCCAATGTAGATTGTGGCCACAAAAAATGACATTCAATTGATTCCCTGTACCTTATTTCCTCATTGGATGACAGAAGTCTTGTCCAGTAGGAGTTCAACAAGGTGCTAAGGGGTGTGTGTAAATAGAATGGTATGGGACAGAGACATGAAGAAGGAGGCCAAGTCTGTTCATCCAATCAAAGCTTTCTTTATTTAGAAATTTATTTCTAACCCTCATTTATTAGAAATTATAACCCAACTTACATAGGGAGAAGGCAGGAAAAGAGTGAAGGCTAATTTACTGCTGCAGGAGATAGCAACAATGCTTTCATGGCTTCAATATTGCACCTGCAAGATACCATAAGGATATTTTCTTAAGATATCTCACAGGTGCTTTAAAACTAACAGAAGGATGTCCTCACAAATCTATACCCATGATTTAGGGTCCTAGATAACTCTTTCACTTATTGGCTTTAGGTCTCCACTAAATGACCTTTGCTCACTAGTAGGCTTTGGCTTTAGAAATTAGTTTTGTCTCCACTAACTAGCTTTGGCTCACTATTTGGCTTTGGCTTCAGTAAAGAGCTTTGGTCTCTGTATGCAAACCCATTTGATGAAGAAGGAAGCATCTCTGTGAATCCAAGAACATAGCACTGATCTATCAGTTGAGGGCAGAGAGCAACATATTTTAACAAAAACAGCCTGGGTTGCCTTAATTTTTTTAGGGTGCCCTGGCCCAACAACTCAATTAACTGCTATCCACTCCCCCTAGTGGAAGACTGGTTTGGTCACAATAGATGGCCTATTGGAACTTTATCCCCCAATATTAGGAGACCTAATATTGTGAATACATAGCATATTTGTCTTGTGCATTTTAATTACTTCACACAGAGTGATTTTTCCTGGTTCCATCCAGTTGCCTGAAAATAGGTTGTTATTTTCTTAGCTGAAGAATACTCCATTGTGGAAATATTGCACATTTTAACCAAAAGTGATTGTCAGTCCTGTTCTTTAGTCTTTGGAATTTGCTGGGATTTAATCATTTTATTGAATGACAAACTTTCAGGATAACTGTTCTTTTAGCCTAGAATTTCCTCCACCTTCTTCTACTTCCTGGTGATTTGAATTGAGATGTCCCTTCAAAGCCCATGTATTTACAGGTGGAGTCACCAGTGAGGAAATGTCTGGTTAGGGTTATAAGGTATGGCCTTGTTCAATAATATAATTCCTTTGGTTTCCCTAATTTCTTTCTCAGCCATTTTTATCTTTTGTATACAGGAGGGCTACTGATTTTTTTTTTTTGAGTTAATTTTCTATCCAGCCACTTTGCTAAAGGTATTATTCAGCTGTAAGAGTTCCCTGGTAGAATTTTTGGGGTCAGTCATGTATCATATCATCTACAAACATTGACTTTGACTTCTTCCTTTCCGATTTGTTTCCCCTTGATCACCTTCAATTATTTTCTTGCTCTAGCAAGGACTTCGAGAACTATTTTGGAGAGATATGGAGATAATGGGCAGCCTTGCCTTGTCAATGATTTCAGTGGAATTGCTTTAAGTTTATTTCAGTTTAGTTTGATGTTGGCTATAAGCCGCTGTATATTGCCTTTAGTATATTTAGATTGTATGCCTTGAATCCCTGATCTCTCCAATACATGAATGCATGTTGGTATTTGTCAAATGCTTTTTCAACATCTTAGGAGATTATGATGTGTTTTTTTTTCTTTCATTTTTTTTTAAATATGGTGGATCACATTGATTGATTTCTGTATATTGTACCATTCTTGCATACCTGGGATGAAGCCTACTTGGTCATAGTGAATGATATCTTTGATGTGTTCTTGTATTCAGTAAAAGACATGAAGTACTTGATATGATCCTAATCAGGCAAGTCAAAGTCTTGCATGAAAAAAAAATCAAGACTCTGAAAAAAGAATTACAAGTTATCAGAAGATAGAAAGGTTTCCCATGCTCATAGCTTGGCAGGCTTAACATTGTAAAAATGACCATTAAAAATTACCAAAAGCAATCTACAGATTCAAGGCAATTCCCATCAAATTATCAAAACAAATCTTTATAGAACTTGAAAGAAAAATTCTCAATATGGAAAAACAAGACACCCAGAATTCCTAAAACAATCCTCTACAATTAAAGATCTTCTGGAGATACCTCCACCCCTGACTCAAGGTGTGTTATAGAGCAACAGTAATAAAAACTGCATGGTACTGGCATAAAAACAGAATGATGGATCAATGGAACCAAATAGAAGACCCAGAAATAAACCCACACACTTGTGGACATTTGAGTTTTGAAAAGGAGGCCAAAATCATACAATGGATAAGATAGCATCTTCAACAAATGGTTTTGGTCTATCTGGATGTCTACATGTACAAAAATGCAAATAGATCCATACTCATCAGCCTGCACACAGCTAAAGTCCAAGTGTATCAAAGACCTCAACACAAAACCAGACAAATTAAATTGGTTAGAAGAAAAAGTGGGGAAGAGCCTTGAATCCATTGGCACAGGAGACAACTTCCTGAACAGAACACCAACAGCACAGGCTCTCAGAGAAACAATCAATAAATGGGACCTTATGAAACCAAAAAGCTTCTGTAAAGTAAAGGACACTGTCATCAAAACAAAAGGAATGTCTATAGATTGGTAAAGAATCTTCACCAAACCTCCATATGACAGAGGGATAGTATTCAGTATAAATAAAGAACTAAAGAAGTTGGAAAGCAACAAATCAGTAATCCAATTAAAAAATGGGGAACAGATCTAAACAGAGAATTCTCAATAGAGGAATATTGAATGGCAGAGAAACACTGAAAGAAATGCTCAGCATCAGTCTTTAGCCATAAGGGAAATACAAATCAAAATGACCCTGAGATTTCACCTTACACACATCAGAATGGCCAAGATCAAAAACTCAAGAGACAACAAAGGCTGGAGAGGTTGTGGACAAAGAGGAACCCTCCTCCACAGGTGTTGGGAGTATAAACTTGTACAATCAGTCTGGAACTCAATCTGGTTCTTTATCAGAAAACTAATAATAGCACTACCTCAAGATCCAGCAATACCACTCCTAGGCATTTATCCAAAAGAGGCTCAAATACACAATAAGGACATTTGCTCAAACATATTTGTAGTAGCTTTATCTGTCATAGGCAGAACCTGGAAAAAATGAAGATCACCCACCCCCAACTGTAGGATGTACTACCCAAAAACTCAAATAACTGCCACCCATTACCACTAGTGGAAGGCTGGTTGGGTCACAATTAGGTGGCCTATTGGAACTTTAACTACCCCTATTAGGAGATCTCCTTATAAGTGCACACATACCAGATTTGTTTTTCTGCATTTTAGTTACTTCACACAGAACAATTTTTCCTGGGTACATCTATTTGCCTGAAAATATTGTGATGCCATTTTCTTAGCTAAATAATATTGTGTTATGGATATATTCCACATTTTCCCCAAATGAGATTGTCAGTCCTGTTCTTTAGTTTTTGGAAGTTGCTGGGACTTTAATCATTGTATTGAATAACAAACTATCATGATAATTTTGTTCTTTTAGCCTAGAAGTTTCTGCATCATCTTCCACTTCCTGGTGATTTGAATTGCAATGTCCCCTCAAATCTCATCTATTTACATGTTTATTCACCAGTGAGGAAATACCTGGGAAAGCCTAGAAGGTATGGTCTTCTTAGATATTATGATTCTTATTGGAAGTATATTACAAGTGGGTGTGATGTGAGGTTGATATGCCAACTAAAGTAACCATACAGAATGGATTCTTTGTGTCTCAGTCTTTGTCACATTCTATCTTTGTTTATATCAGATAGTCTCAGGCTCTCTTTCTCTGAATTTGTCTCTCTAGCTCTTTATCTCTCAGTCTCCCTGTCTCAGCCTCCTGCTTGTGGTTCAATATGAAATGCTATCAGTTCTGCTGAAGGACTTCCACAAGATGACTGCTTGATGACGTGACATCATGGATGATCACAGTCAAAATATAAGCAAGGTCCCAAAAATGTTTTTTATCCAAAGATTTGCCTTGGTCAAAGAATATTTTCACAGTAATTAGTTCAATGACTGAGGGCACATTTCTGCATTTAACAAATAATAATGGAATCTGTGATAATGGGAAGCTCATATTTCAAGCATTTGTGACTTTATTTCTGATCACTTGAAAGAAATATGGGGCATTTTTGCAGAACTAAGATTCTTGGACACAAGAACAGTCATCTCAGGGTTGTGTATTTTCAGCTGCCCAAGTTGAAGCTTGTAGGGCTGCTCAGCCTTTTTCTCAAGCATGCTGTCTATTTGGCTGTTTTAATAACTGGCTCATGAACTCTTACTGACTTTTACCTTTGCCATGGCATCATTCTACCCCTCAGCCAATTAGCCCCTGAGAGAATCTTGAGATTTCCATGGAGATGAGTAAACAAACTTTCCTCAGTGTCCAGTATCTCTGATACTGTGCACACTTGACTCTTTCTTGTGAAGCCCAACAAGCCTTTATCTCATCCCTTTATCCAGATCCCACACCTTTATTCATGTTTACCTCTGTGACAATGTCAGGTAAGAAAGAAACTTTAATGATTATTTAAGTCGACATCTTCCTTTAGGATTGACTCCAAAAAGAGGAACAGGCTGAAATTGAGGACAAGTAGTGCAAGGCTTGGCTATAGATGGGCCTGTTCCTTAGTCAATCAATATTTAATCTTAAGGTTTTACTCTTAAGATGATGCATATTATGGGCATCCTGGGCTATTTTTAACTGTTCACAGTAAACTTTGATGACTTTATCTGCCAATGCATTTTCTTTAGACAGGGTTCCTGACAAATTAGAATGATCACACAAATATCCCATAAAAAAAGGAAAAGATTTTTATTTTTTTTGTATCAAAATTTGAATTTGTAAAAATAAAATTCCAGCAGGAGAAGATGTCTGAATTTTACCTGCAGTTTCTAATCTAGATAAAGACTGATCTATATATGCTCTATCTGTAAAAATGTTCAAAGACTGCTTCTGAAAACTTTGAAACACAGACATTACTGCAGATAACTCTGCTATTTGCACAGATGTGTTAGACATTTGAAAAGATTGTTTTCCTTGTATAAGCATAGGCAGCAACACCAGTTAATGAACTATTAGTAAATACTGTTAAAGTATCAACAATTGGGTTAACTTTTAAATGGAAAAACTATAGGTTGCTCTTATAAAAACTGAATTAATATTCTTTTGTGCCACAACAAGTTGGATTTTGTCATAATAAACTTACATATATTAAAATGCCATATTTATAAGATCTCTGACCAGTCTGAGAGACAGCAAATTTGAGTTACTCATTGTCTACCTTAATCATCTACTCTAAATTTCATCCTATAAAACATGATGTTATAATCTCAATTTTGGCATATTTTTGAAATGTATGTTTTAAAACCAAATTTTCGGTAGATCTATATAGGAACAATTTATGGTTACCCATTTTAGATTTAACCTTGAAAAAAAACCCTAAATACAGAGACTAGGTAAAACTCAATCTTGTTCTCCACTATAATCTTTAGCATAACTTTTAATCTGCACTTTTTAAACTAAAATTAAAGCAAAAATTTTAATTAAACCTACTTTATAAAAGGGCTAGTAAATCTTATTAATCCTATCATATTGTATTAAAACATAATAGCAAAAAAAAAGGACAAAAGCTTTATTTGACATTAAATAGAGAACTAAAGAAACTTAGCCTGTAGCCCTCAGCAAAAATAGACTATTCTGGCCGTACCAAACTTATTGGCCAGAAAGAAACAGCATTAAATCATTTATTTAGGTACTGGCAGCTAGACATATAGTTTATATAATGGTTAACAATGATCTGAATATAACCCTGTATAACCCTAGGCTAACATGGAACAATAGTCCATTTTTTCCTATAAAAGTGCATAAGCAAACATTTTGCATTGAAGAATCTCCAGGCTTTTTAAATAAAGAAAAACATTTTATAGTTTTTTATACATAACATATTGTAATAACTTCAGTTTTTGTTTAATTGGCTTAAACAGAATGGCTTGGTTTTACTTTGTAAAATTAATAAAATAAATACTAAGGTCTTTTTTATTTCCCTCAAAGGGTTGAGAAACTGTTTTAAGTTCTTTGTGAGACTACCCAAGGGTTACTATTTTAAAATACCTAATACATTTTAAAATGTTTTATACAATTTAACTCTGATGGTCCAGGACCAAACTCAGAGGTGTTGATTCAATCTGTCACATGTCTAAAAATATCTAATTCTACAGATACACATACACACAGAGAGAAATACATAAGGAACATAGAAATGTGACATTGTCACCTTGGAGAAACCAGAATACCCAAATACCAGGACTTGATGAGCTCATACTGGACACAAGTCCCATAGATTCCCAAAGGAGTGGACCCCCCCATGGGTCCCCTCCACACATATAGATTCTAGAATGAGCAGAGCCCCCATGGCCCCTACCACAGCTTCTAGATGAAGAGCGGGCTGCAGCAGCCCTATTATCACATAGGGTCCCAGCAACCCTCTCTCCTGCTTCCAAAAGGAGTAGAACTTTTAGGGGCCTCTTCCACGGGAATTTGAGTGTTCTCCAAATTCCCTTGACCAGATTTGAAACTCCCCAAGTTTCCCAGACCTCATGAGCAAACCAAAACTATAAAACAAAACAGAAGCTGGCAGACAAAAACAAAACAAAACAAAACAAAAAACAAACAAACAAACAAACAAACAAAAAACAGAGACAAAGACAAAAAAAAACCAAGATACCTGCTTTTTAAATATTTAAAACATTTTTATTAAAACCCGTTTTTGTAATATTAAAACAAAGCATCCTCTTTAGAAGTGAAATTATAAAGCACTTTTATAATTTTAAAAGTCAAAACCAGACTTTGAAATTTACCACTACAAACAATCCAATTTTTATTATTGTTATTTATTATTACTCTCATTTTTACTATTATTTTTATTATTTTGTAATATTTATTTCTTTAATTCCCTTAATAACTGAATTTGTTCCCTTTCTAATTGGACTTTCTATTGGAAAACAGTAATGTGCTCCTGCAGTGGTCCCATATCTCCTGCACATCTGGCAGGGAAAGCCACCTTTTCTTCCTCCCTGTAATAGTGAGAGACCAAAAGATAAGCAGCAATCGTTAACACTATGTAGAGTAGGCGCGGTATAGCAGTAAGTTCCCTGAGGGAAGAGCTACCTCGCTGCATTCTTTCCCGCCTTCCCGGTTCCGGGTGGGTACGTGACTCGGCTCACAATCTGCCTTCCCGCCTTCCCTGTTCTGGGTACGTGACTTAACTACGGCTTTGTTCAAACCACCCAATCAGACCCCTGTAACTATGCTTATCTCTTCTGTAACCACGCCTCCTGCTCCCGAGCCCTATAAAAACCCATCACCCCAACTGAGAGGCGCGCAAGTCCTCCAATAGGCTTGGTCGCCCCAGGTACCCGTGTATCAAAATAAACCTCTTGCGGCTTGCATCCGAAGGCTGGTCTCGCTGTTCCTTGGGAAGCAGGGTCTCCCCGTCTAGATAGGCTCCTGGGAGTCTTTCAATAGGTTGTCATCATGAAGCACATTTTTTTCTTAGGCATCTGGAACTACAAAAAGCAGCCTTTCTCATATTGCCCCTTGTTTTCAAGGTCCTTAACTCAGGCGCCACCCAAACCATCTTTCAGGCTAGTCAAAAGAATCCACTGAAAGAAGGAGTATAAATGGGGGGACAGAGATGCAAAGAATGGAAACAAGACAGATTCCTGATAAAGACTCAGTTTACTGAACATGCAAACAACACTTATAAAGCAAACAGTTCAAGCATTTTTTTTTTTCACAGTGCAACTGTGAAATTGTTTCTGTGCTGCCTGGCAAGGCATCCAGGAATTCACTCAAGTTTACATAAAGTTTTCTGTCTGGTTCCCAAGGTTTCAGGGAGCTTGCTATCCACTTCTCATGCTCAGAACACCCAGCATGTACAGACCACCAAGGGACAGTCTCTGAGACATGGAACTTAGATAAGACCTGCATCTGCCTAGGCCAGGAGGCACAATTCCAATTACCAGACTCCTTTAGAAACCAGACAATTCCGGGGACTGGTTTGGCTGAAACAGAAAATCTGTGAGTGTAAAAGGAAATGAGGGGGAAATAAACTATTTGACAGCTGGTTCTGTTCCACACTAGTGTTGCCAAACCTCTATAAGCAGGTTTGCCTTGTCTGACCTGGCTGGATGGGCAGCTATGTCCTACTGAGTGGTCAGTGAGAAACCCTCCTTGTCCTGGTGTTTACATTTAAAATTGGGCCTTCAGGACAGTTAAATGGGTCTGAGTTATATGCCTAGGTAGCAATAGCAGCTGTGTTTCCTGCTGTGGTCATCCAGTCAAACCCTCAAAACATAGTGTTATTGCATTTACTGCTTGTTCAGCAATGCCACCTGAGCTCGTACAGTTTGAGATAGCTTGAAAAAGAATAGTTCATTGCTAGGAATCTCTGCTACATACTGAGTTCCTGGAAAGTTTGCCTTACAAAATTAAGGCAAACTCCTGGCCTCCTTTAGCTGTATCTTTTCTCCATGTTAAAAGTCATTGAAAAAGTTGTCAACATATTAATTTTATTTGTTATGTGGGATTTTCATATAATATATATGACATTCCTTTTCTATTGCTCCGAGGTTCAAATTCCTAGCCCTGTGCCACTATATTTTTTCTTTAAAATAACATCAAATGAAGTATGTGTTGTTCATCTAATCAATGGCAGATGATCAGAGTCTCAGTCCCTCCCACCCTCATTCTTTTACCCCTATGCCCATTCTCTACTTCCCTGAGAGGGAAAGTCCTCTTCCCCTTTCTATCTGACCCTAGCTTATCAGGTCTCATCAAAGCTGGCTGACACATCTTCCTCTTTGCCCTGATTCTCAGGGTTTATTTCACCTTGTGTCCTCAATTCCCTCTACTTAGAAGACTCTTCCTGCCTCCTCACCTGCTGATTTTCCAGAGATCAGAGGGGAGGGAGGATTCCTTTGGTAAATCCCATTTAGAGCTGGGTGTTTTAATATTTCTCTGCATAATATAGTAACTTGGGACTCTGTATGCAATCCCATTTGATGCAGAAGGAATCATCTCTATGGATTCAAGGTACATGGCACTGATATATCATGTGAGAGCAGAGAGCAACATCTTTTAATAAAAACAGTCTGAATTGCATGAAAATTTCTATAGGAAGCTCTGGCCCAACAACTCAATTAACATGGAGTTGTTGACATCCAATCCCCCTAGTGGAGGCCTGATTAGTTCACAACAGATGGCCTTTTGGAACTTTTTCCACACTGTTAGGAGACCTCCTAATAAGTGAATACATACCATGTTTGTCTTTTTTTCTTTTAATAACTTCACCCAGGATGATTTATTCTAGTTCCAACCATATACCTGAAAATATCATGTCATTTTCTTACACAAATAGTACTCTGTTATGGAAATATTCCACATTTCCCCAAAGAAGATTGTCATTCCTGTTTTTTAGTCCTTGGAAGTTGTTGGGAATTTAAACATTGTATTGAATGACAACTATCAGGATAACTATGTTCTTTTAGCCTAGAAGTCCCTCCATCTTCTCCACTTCCTGGTGATTTGAATTGCAAATCCCCTTGAATCTCATCTATTTACATGTTTAGTCCCCAGTGAAGAAATGTCTGGGAAGGATTAGGAGATATGGACTTGTTTTATAATATAAATCCTTTTGTTTCCCTAATTTTTTTCTGCCCTTTTGTCTTTTCTATACAGAAAGTCTACTTTTTTGAGTTAATTTTGTATCCAGTCACTATGCCAAAGGTGTTTATCAGCTATAGGAATTCATGAAGAATTTTGGTAGTCACTGATGTATACTCTCATGTTATCTACAAATAGTGACAGTTTGACATCTTCATTTAGAAATCATATCCCCCTTGATGTTCTTCAATTGTCTTACTGTTCTAGCAAGAACTTCCAGAACTATGTTGAAGAGATAGAGAGTGGGCAGCCTTTCCTTGTCCCTGATTTCAGTGGGATTACTCTAAGTTTCTCTCAGTTTACTTTGATGATAGCTATAGGCTTGTTCTATATTGGCTTAATATAATTAGATATGTGCCTTTTATACCTGATCTCTCTAATCATTTAAACATGAATGGAGGTTTGAATTTTGTCAAATGCTTTTTTAGCATCTAAGGAAAATTTTTTCTTGCAGTTTGTTAATATGGTGGATCACATTGATTGATTTCTGTATATTGAAGCACTCCTGCATATGTGGGATGAAGCCTACTTGGTCATAGTTAATGATATCTTTGATGTGTTCTGGTATTCTGTCAAAGACCTAAATTACCTTGGTGCGACCCGAAGCAAGAAAGTCAAAGACTTGTATGAAAAAAAAAATTCAAGTGTCTGAAGAAAGAATTAGATGAAGATAACAGAAGATTGACAATTCTCCCCTGGTCACGGCTTAGCAGGATTTTCATTGTAAAAAAGGCAATCTTGCCAAAAGCAATCCATAAATTCAAGGCAATTCCCATCAAATTACCAACACAAGTCTTTACAGACCTTGAAAGAAAAATTCTCAACTTAATATGAAAAAAAACAAGAAATCCAGAAATGCTAAAAGAATGTCTACAATAAAAGGTCATCTAGAGGTAGCTCCATCCCTGTTATAAAGATGTATTACAAAGCAACAGTAATAAAATCTACATGGTACTGGCATAGAAACAGAATGATGGATCAATGGAACCGAATAGAAGACCCAGAAATAGATCCACACATTTATGGACACCTGATCATTGACAAAGATGCCAAATGGAATAAATGGAAAAAATATAAATACAATGGAAAAAAGATAGCATGTTCAACAAATGATGCTGGTCCAACTTGATGTCTACATGTAGAAAAATGCACATAGATCCACACTCATTAGCCTGCACACAACTAAAGTCCAAGTGTATCAAAAACCTCAACACAAAACCAGACAAATTAAATTGGTTAGAAGAAAAAGTGGGGATGAGCCTTGAACTCATTGGCACAGGAGACAACTTCCTGAAGAGAAACCAACAGCACAGTCTCTAAGAGCAACAGTCAATATATGTGACATTATGAAACTGAAAAGCTTCTGTAAAGTAAAGGACACTGTAATCAAAACAAAATGAATGCTTACAAATTAGGAAAGAATGTTCATCAACCCTCTCTGTGACAGAGGGCTAATATCCAGTATATATAAAGAACTAAAGTAGTTGAAAATCAACAAATCAAGTAATCCAATTAAAAAATTGGAAACAGATCTAAACAGAGAATTCTCAATAGAGGAATATCGAATGGCGGAGAAAGACTTGAAGAAATGCTCAATGTCTTTAGCCATCAGGGAAATGCAAATCCAAATGACCATGAGATTTCACCTTACACCCATCAGACAGGCCAAGATCAAGAACTCAAGTGACAATATACATTGGAGAGGCTGTGGAGAAAGGGAAAACTTCCTCCCATGCTGTTGGGAATGTAAACTTGTATAACGACTCTGGAAATCAACCTGGTGTTTTCTCAGACACTTAAGAATAGTGCATACTCAAGATCCAGCCACACTACTCCTAGGCATATATCCAAAAGAGGCTCAAGTACACAAGAAGAAAATTTGCTCAACTGTTTTTAGCAGTTTTATTTGTAACAGTCAGAACCTGGAAATATCCCAGATGCTCCCTGACTGAAAAAATGGATACAGAAATTGTGGTACATCTATACAATGGAACTCAGCTATAAAACAAAAAAAAAAAGAAAATCATGAAATTTGCAGGCAAATAGTGGGAACTGGAAAAGATCATCCTGAGTGAGCTATCCAAGAAGCACCAAGATACACATGGTATATACTCACAAATATAGACATAATATAGGCTAAACCTACTGAAATCTGTACACCTAAAGAAAAAAATCATAAGGGAGGACTCTGGCTAAAATGCTCAATCCCCATTCCAAAAGGCAAAGAGGATGGACATCACAAGAAGGAGAAAAGATAGACCAAGTTATGAATCCCCCAAAGAGGGCCTCTGAAAGGCTCTGCCCTACAGACTATCAAAGCAGATGTTGAGACTTATGGCCAACTATTAGGCAGAGTACATAGAATCTAATGAATGAAGTGGGAAATAGTAATATCTGGAAAGGCCAAGAGCTCCACAAGAAGAGCAACAGAACCAAAAAATGTGAGCACAGGGTTCATTCCTGAGGCACATACTCCAGCCAAAAACCATACATGGAGATAAAGTAGAACCTCTGCACAGATGTAGCTCGTGGCAGTTCAGTGTCCAAGTGGGTTCCATAGTAATGGAAACAGGGACTGACTCTGACATGAAGTGATTAGCCAGATTTTTAATCACTTCTCATTTAGGGGGAAGCAGCCTTAACAGGCCATGTAAGATGACAATGGAGCCACTCCTGTTGACATCTGATAAACTAGGATCAGAAGAAAGAAGAGAAAATTCTCCTTTAACAGTGGACTTGAGGAGGGGCATGTGTGGTGATGGAGGAGAGATGGTAGGATTTGGAAAGGAGGAGGGAAGTGTTTATGGGGAAATACAAAGTCAATGAAGTGTAATTAATAATATTATAATAAAAAGATAAAAAGAAATATGTGAACTTTTTCTGAACTAATAGCCTTGGACATAGGAAATGTCATCTCTAGGTTGTGGGCTTTCAGCTGACCAGAATGAGGCATGTAAGGATGCTCAGCCTTTCTTTTAAGCATACTGTCCACTTGCCCCCTTAATAACTGGCTCCTAAAACTCTTACTGTCTTTCACATGTTTCATGACATAATTCTCCCTCTTGGCCAATCAGCATCCTAGAGAAATTTGAGGATTCTATAGATATGAGTACAAACTTCCCTCAGACTCCAGTATTTCTGATCTTATGCATATGTGACTTTTTCTTGAGAAACCAAATAAGCCTTTATATCATCCCTTTATCCAGAAACCAAAACTTACTCCTGTTCACCTCTGTGACAATGTAAGGTAGGAAATGAAACTCCAAGGCCCAGAAAATATTTTCAATGAAACCATTGAAGAAAATATCCCCAACTTAAAGGAGAGGCCAATAAGAATACAAGAGGCCTACAGAACACCCAATAAATTAGACCAGAAAAGAAAATCCTCCCATCACATAATAATCAAAACAGTAAGTATAGAGAACAACAACAACAACAACAAAATACTAAAAGAAGCAAGGGAAAAAGGCCAAGTAACGTATAGTGGCAAACCATTAGAATCACACCTGACTTTTCAACAGAAACTATGAAAGCCAGAAGGGCCCCAACAGATATCATGCAGACCCTAAAAAAGCACAGATGTCAGCCCAGGCTACTATACCCAGCAGAACTCTCAGTTCTCAAAGAGGGAGAGAACAAGATATTCAATGACAAAAACAAATTTCAACAATACCTTCACAAAATTCCAGCATTACAGAAGACACTAGAATGGAAAATACAACTGAACAAAACTACCTAATTTCAAGAAAACACAGGAAATAATTAGCCACACTACAGTCAAACAAAAAGCAACCAAGCACACAACCTTATGACCACAGCCAACATTATAATCAAAGGATCTAACAGCTACTGGTCATTAATTTCTCTCAACATCAATGGACTCAATTCCCCAATGAAAAGACAAAGACTAACAGAATGGATGCATAAACAAAACCCAGCAATCTGTTGCATACCAGAAACACACCTAAGTCACAAAGATACACATTACCTGAGGGTAAAGGGTTGGAAGATAGCTTTTCAAGCAAATGGATCCAAGAAGCAAGCAGGAGTAGCCATTCAAATATCTGATAAAATAAACTTTCAACTATAATTATTCAAAAGAGATGGGAAGGACACTTCATACTCATCAAGGGAAAATTTCACCAGGAAGACGTCACAATCCTGAACATCCATGCCCCAAATACAAGGGCACCCACATTTATAAAAAAGACATTGATAAAACTTAAACCACACAAAGATCCCCACACATTAATAGTGGGAGACTTTAACATTGCACTCTGAACAAAGGACAGGTCAACAAGTCAGAAATTAAACAAAGAAACAATGTCTCTAACAAAGGTCATAAATCAAATGGATATAACAGACATTTACAGAATCATACACCCAAGCACAAAAATAATTTACCTTCTTCTCATCACCTCATGGAACCTTCTCCAAAATAGACCATATAGTTGGTCACAAAGTGAGCCTCAACAGACAGAAGAAAATTGAAATAACCCCTTGTATCCTGTCTGATCACCATGGAATAAAGCTGAACCTCAACAAAAACAGAAATAGCAAAATGCCTACACACACATGGAAACAGAACAACTTGCTACTAAATGAGACAGCTGGGTCAGGGAAGAAATAAAGAAATTAAAGTCTTCCTAGAACTCAATGAAAATGAAGACACAATATAACCAAACTTGTGGGACACAATGAAAGCAGTGCTAAGAGTTAAGTTCAAGACATTAAGTACCTTCAAGAAGAAATTTGAGTCAGCTCATTCAAACAACTTAATAGCTCACTTAAAAACCCTAAGGTCTCTCTCTTTCTCTGGATAATATTGGACTGTGGGTCTCTGTATTCCATCCCATTTGATGCAGAGGAAACATAACTGTGGATCCAAGTACATGGTACTGTCCTATCAGTTGAAGACATAGAGCAACATATTTTAATAACAACAGCCTGGGTTGTTTGAAAATTTCAGTTAGGAAATCCTGGCACCAACTCAATTAACTGCCACCCAATCCCCCTAGTGGAAAAGATGTTTGGTCAAAAAAGAAGGCTCATTTGAACTTTATCCCCAACTATTAGACCTCATGATAAGTGAATACATACCATATTTATCTTTCTATATTTTAGTTACTTCACCCAGAATGATTTTTCCTAGTTTCATTTATTTGCCTGAATATATCTTATAGTAAATTTCTTAGCTGCATACTACTCAGTTATGGAAATATTCCACGTTTTCCTCGAAGGTGATTGTTAGTCCTCTTCTTTAGTCCTTGTAATTTGCTGGGACATTAATAATTATATTGAATGACAAACTATCAGGATAACTATGTTCTTTTAGCCTAGAAGTCAATCCATTATCTTTAACTTCCTGGTGATTTAAATTGCAATGTCCACTTGAAGCTCATCTGTTTACATGTTGAGACTCTATTGAAGAAATGTCGGGAAGTGTTAGGAGGAATGGCCTTGTTAAATAATATAATTACTGTTGGAGTTATATTATAGGAGGGTGTGCTTTGAAATTGATATGATAATGACAATGACCAAACAAATGGAGTCTCTGTCTCTGGGTCTCTGTTACTTTATATCTTTCTTTCTGTTGGTGGGTGTTGGTACTTCTATTTTTGAATCTCCCTGTCTCTGTCATTCTCCCTTCTCTTCATTGCCCAAAGTGGTTTAGTAGGAAAAGATCTCAGTCTGCTGAAGAACTACAACAATATGATTGCATGCAAATGTGACATCCTGGATGGTCTCTGTAAAAATATAATCAAGGTCCCAATTAAATGATTTTTGTTCAAAGGGTTGCCATGGTCAGGAAACATTTTCCCAGTAAGTAATTCAGTGACTGAGGAAACATCTGTGCATTTAACAAATAATAATGGAATCTGTGATAATGTGAAACCTACATGTCAAGGACACGTGACTTTATTAATGACCTCTTGAAAGAAATATGTGACCCTTTTCCTGAAATAAGAGTCTTGGACACAGGAACTGTCATCCGGTTGTGTGTTTTCAGCTGCTCCGATTGAGGCATATAGTGCTGCTCAGGCTTTCTCTCAAGCAGGCTGTCCATTTGGCAATTTTAAGAACTTGATCATGAAAGTATTACTGGCTTTCACCTGTTTTATAACATCATTCTCCCTCTCAACCAATCAACACCTGAGAGACTCTTGAGGATTCTATGGAGATAAGTAAACAATGTTTCCTCATGTTGACCTTTGTGACAATGTCAGGCAGGAAATGAAACTTTAATGTTTATTTAACTGGACAGCTTCTTAAGTAGGGAAACTTCAAAGTGTTGTGGGATTAAGGAGAATGTACCACCTGACAAAGTATTTTCCTATTGTGGTTTTTGGATCGGAAATTTCCTAGGTTGTGATTTTGAACTGAGCAGTTACTCCCGTACTCACTAAATGTACTGTCACATTCTTATTGATATAATAGGCTGGCAGGGTCTAGGGTTCCCTGAGTTATTGAGGATTTTAGAGCAGGGGAAAGGAAAGGAAAACAGATAATTCCTGGGACTGGTTTGCCTGAAAAGTGAAATATCTGTAAGTTAAAATGGAGAACTGACAGACAAGATATTATTTGACAGTTGGTGATGTTCCACACTAGTGTTGCCAACCCTCTATTTGCAGGGTTGCCTTGGCTGACCTGGCAGGATAGGCAGGTGTGTCCTTTTCATTGTTCAGTTAGCAGTCCTGGTTCTCATGTTTACAGTTAAAATTCTGCCATCAGTACAGAGAAATTGATCAAGTGTTATATGCCTAGGACATAAGAGCAGCTGTGTTTCTTGATGTGGTCCTCCAGACAAACTCTATAAATGTAATGTTAGTGACAGGACTGTTTGTTTAGAGGTGCCACCTGAGCTTCTGGGGTCTGAGGTAGCTGAATAACCACTATTTCCTGGCTAGTATCCTCTGCTACATAATGAGTTCCTGGAAAGCATGCCTTACAAAGTCAAACTCTGCCCTCCTTTATCGGAATCTTTTCTCCATGTTAAAAGTCATTGTAAAAGTTGTCAACATATTATTTTTATTGATTATGTGGGAATTTCATATAATATATCTTACACTCCCTTTCCATTGCTCCCAGGTTCAAATTCCTACCCATGTGTCAAGCTAAAATACTTATCTTTAAAATACATCAATTGAAGTATGTGTTGTTCATATACCCATTGGAAAATGATTACAATCTCAGTGCCAAATCCTTTAAAGATAACTGAGTTCATTCTTGCCAAACCATTAAACCATCCCCAAGGAGAAGCCATCATTCCTGTGGAGATCTATACATCATCACTTTGATAACAGTTTTTATTATGTATTTATTTATTATGATTTGTTCCCTTTTTATCCACTTTGTTGCCTCCTTACTCTTCTCTTCCAGTCCCATCCACCATCCTCCCATACCCCTATGCAATTCATTTATTTCCCTGATAGATGAGGTCCTCCTTCCACTCTAACTTACCCTGACCCTCATCAGGTCTCATCATAATGGGCTGGCTTTTTTCCTCTGTGGCTTGGTTCTCAGGGCATTGTTCTTCTTGTGTCCTCAATTCCTTCTACTTATGACACTCTTCCTACCACCTATCCAGCAAGTTTCCCAGAGCTCTGAGAGAATTTCATAGGGAAATCCCATTTAGAGGAGGGTATTTCAAGTTCTCTCTCTGCATAGTATAGGACTATTGGTCTCTGTATGCAATCCCATTCGATACAAAAGGAAGCATCTCTGTGAATCCAAGAACATGACGCTGATCTAATAGATGAGGAGGGCAACAGCAACATATTTTAATAACAATAGCTTGGATTGCTTGACACTTTCCATATGATACCCTGGACCAACAACTCAATTAACTGCCACCCAAAACCCCTAGTTGTACACTGGTCAGGTCACAATAGAGGGCTTATTGGAACTTTATCTCCCACTACTAAGAAACCTCCTAATAAGTGAATATATGCCATATTTGTCATTCTGCCTTTTAGTTACTTCACCCAGAATGATTTTTCCTGCTTCCATCCATTTGCATGAATGTATATCTGATGTTATTTTCTTACCTAAATAATACTCTGGTATGGAAATATTCCACATTTTCCCCAAAGAAGATTGTCAGTCCTGTTATTTAGTCATTGGAAGTTGCTGGGACATTAATCATTGTATAGAATGACAAACTATCAGGATAATTATGTTCTTTTAGCCTGGAAGTCCCTTCATCTTTCACATCCTCATGATTTGAATTGCAATGACCCTTGAAAGCCATCTATTTACATATGGAGTCCCCAGTAAGGAAATGTCTGCAAAGCATTAGGATTATGTCTTTGTTAGATAATATAATGTCTTTTGTTTCCCCAATTTCTTTCTCAGCCATTTTAGCTTTTGTATACAGGAGGGCTACTAACATTATTGAGTTAAGTTTGTATCCAGCCACTTTGCTGAAATTGTTTTTCAGCTGTAGGAGTTCCCATGTAGAATTCTTGGGTTCACCAGATATACTGTCATAAAATCTGCAAATAGTAATACTTTCAGTTCTTCCTTTCTATTCCCTCTATGTTGTTTAAATTTCTTATTGCTCTAGCATGGACTTCCAGAATTATGTTGAAGAGATATGGAGAGAGTGGGCAGCCTTTCCTTGTCGCTGATTCCAGTGGGATTGCTTTAAGTTTCTCTCAGTTTAGTTTGATGTTGTCTATAGACTTACTGTATTTTGCCTTTACAATATTTAGCTATGTGCCTTATATCCCCGATCTCTCTAATACTTTAAAGATAAATTAAGGTTTGACTTTGTCAAATTCTTTTTATGCAACTAAGGAGATTATCATGTATTTTTGTTTCTTTCATTTTTCTTTTTTTAGTTTTTTAATATGGTGGATCACATTGATGGATTTCCTAATACTGAACCACCCCTGCGTTTCTGGGATGAAGCCTACTTGGTCATGGTGATTGATATCTTTGATTTGTTCCTGTATATGATCAAAGACAAAAAGTACCTTGGCATGACTGTAAGCAAGCAATAAAAGACATGTATGAAAAAAAATCAAGTCTCTGAAGAAAGAATTAGAAGTAGATATCAGAAGATGGAAATATCTCTGATGCTCACGGTTTGATGGGCTTAACACTGTAAAAATGGCCATTTTATCAAAAGCAATCTACAGATTCAATGCAATTCCCATCAAATTACCAACCCAATCTTTACAGACCTTAAAAGAAAAATTCTCAACTTCATATGGAAAAACAAGTAACCCAGAACTGCTAAAACAATCCTATACAATAAAAGATCTTCTGGAAGTAACTCCATCCCTGATCAAGGTGTGGGATAGAGCAAAAGTAATAAAAATTGCATGGTACTGGCATAGAAACAGAATGGTGGATCAATGGAACCAAACAGAAGACACGGGAATAAACCCACTCACTACAGACACCTGATTTTTACAAAGATGCCAAAACCATACAATGGAAAAAAGATAGCATCTTCAACAAATGATGCTGGTCTAACTGGATGTCTACATGTACAAAAACACAAATAGACCCATACTTACTGCCTGCACAAAACTAAAGTCCAAGTGGATCAAAGCCCTCAATATAAAACCAGATACATTATAACAGAAAAAAGAAGGGGGGGGGAGAGCATTAAACTCATTGGCACAGGAGACAACTTCCTGAACAGAGCACCAACAGCACATGCTCTAAGAGCAACAATCATTAAATGGGACCTCATCAAACTGAAAAGCTTCAAGGGACAACTCATGCTGAAGATGGTTGTGAAGAAGGGGAACCCTTTTTCAATGCTGGTGGGAATATAAATTTGTACCACTGCTGGTGGGAATGTAAACTTTTACAACCACTCTGGAAATCTATCTGGCAGTTTATCAGTCAACTAGGAATAGTGCTTCCTCAAAATCCAGTTATACCACTCCTAGGCATTTATGGAAAAGAGACTCAAGGACACAATATGGACATTTGCTCAACCATGTTTGTATGAGCTTTAGTTGTAATAGCCAAAATCTGGACATAATCCTGATGCCCCCAAATCTATGAATGGATAGAGAAATTGATGTATATCTAAACAATGGAATATTACTCATCATTAAAAAAAAGCAAATCAGAAAATTTGCAGGTAAATGGTGTGAACTGGAAAATACCATCTTGAGTGAGCTATTCCAGAAGAAAGACAAATGGTATACACTCATTAAGAGACATATAATGTAAGATAAACCTACTAAAATCTGTATACCTAAAGAAATTAATCAAGAGGAAGGACTCTGTATAAAATGCTCAGTCCCCATCCTGAAAGGGAAAGACCATGAAAATGAAGAAGGAGAAAACATGGAACAAGTCAAGAGCCAATGACAGAGGGCCTCTTAAGGGCTCTGATCTGCAGACTATCAAAGCAGATGCTGAGACTTATGGCTAACTATTGGGCAGAGTGAATGGAATCTAATGAAATAAGTGGGAAATAATCACATCTGGGGAGGACAGGACCTCCACAAGGAGAGAAAAAGAACCAAAATATCTGAGCACAAGGGTCTTACCTGAAATTCATACTCCAAACAAGTACCATGCAAGGAGATAAACTAGAACCTCTGCACAGTTGTAGCACATGACAGTGCAGTGCTCAAGGGGGTTCCATTGCAATGAGAACAGGGACTGCGTCTGACATGAACTGTTTGGCCTGCTCTTTGAAAACCATGCCCTGATGGGGGAGCAGCTTTACCAGGCCACAGAGGAAGACAATGCAGCCATTTCTGATGAGATTTGATAGACTAGGATCAGAAGAGAGGAGAGGAAGACCTCTCCTATCAGTGGACTTAGGGAAAGACATGAGTGGACAAGGGGGAGGACATGAGGGAATTGGGAGTGGACATGGGGGAATTAGGAGGGCATTAGGGATGAGTTTATGGGGGGTCATAAATTGAATGAAGTATAAATAATAAAAATAAAAATGAAGAATATTTTAAAAATATGATTCCTTTTGGAGTTATATTATAGGAGGGTGTGCTTGGAGGTTGATATACCAATAAAAGTGGCCAGATAGAATTGAGTTTCTGTCACTTGGTCTAGGTGAATTTATATTATTGTTTCTGTCAGTCTTGGTCATAATATTTCTTAATCTGTTTCTGTAGCTCTTCCTCTATCTCTGTCTCTCTTTGTTACCCTTTCTCTGCCTACCACTTGTGGTTTTGTATGAAAAGCTCTTAGTTCTGCTGAAGAATTACAAGATGAATGCTGGCCTATGTGGCATCCTGGATGGTCTCTTTAAAAATATAAACATGGTCCCAATTAAATGTGTTTTCTTCAAAGATTTGCCTTGGTCAAGGAGCAAAGTTTTCCCAGTAAGTAATTCACTGATTGAGGACAGTCTGTGCATTTAACAAATAATAATGGAATCTATGATAATGTCCCATGTCAAGGACACATGACTTTATTAATGACCACTTGAAAGATATATGTGACACTTTTTCTGAACTAAGAGTCTTGGACACAGGAACTGACATAACTAGGTTGTATGCTTTCAGCTGCCCATTATGAAGCATGTAGGGCTGCTCAGCCTATTTCTGAATCAGGCTGTCCACATGGCCCTTTTCATAACTGGCTCCTGTAACTCTTACTGGCTTTCACCTCTTTCATGACATCATTCTCCCTCTCAGCCAATCAGCACCTGAGAGAATATTGAGGTTTCCATGGAGATGAGTAAACAAACTTTTCTCAGTGTGCAGTATCTCTGATCCTGTGAACACGTGACTTTTGTTGTGAAACCCAACAAGCCTTTATCTCATCCCTTTATCCAGATCCCACACTTTACTCCCTTTTACCACTGTGACAATGTCTGGTAGGAAATGCAATTTATTTTTCATGAAATTGGACACAATCCTATGTAGGAAAATTTCAAAGTGATGTGGGATTAAAAGGAATGTACCAAATAACAAGGTGCTCTCCTACTATGGTCTTGGATTTGAAATTTCCTAGGTTGTTTTTGAACTGAGCATTTACTATTGTACTCACTAAATGTACATTCACATTCTTCCTGATATAATAGGCTGGATGGGCCAGGGATTCCCTGTGGTATTGAGTCTTTAGAGCAGGGAAAGGAGAGGGAAACCAGATAATTCCTGGGACTGGTTTGGCTCAAACAGAGAAAGATCTGTGAGTTTAAATGGAGAACTGAGGGGCAATAAAGAAATTCACAGCTGGTACTGTTTCACACTAATGTTTCCAACCCTCTATGAGCTGGGTTGCCTTGGCTGACCTGGCTGGATTGGCAACTGTGTCCTACTCAGTGTTCAATGAGCAACTCAATCTAGTCCTTCAGGATAGAGAAATACTTCATTGTTATATGCCTTAGGCCCAAGAGTAGAAGTTTTTCCTGCAGTTATCCTCCCAGCAAACCCTCCAAATGTAGTGTTTCTGCCAGGACTGCTTGTTCAGAAGTGCCACCTGAGCTCATATGGTCTGAGGTAGGTGGGTAATCACTAGTTTATGGCTCGGATTCTCTGCAACCTAATGAGTTCCTGGAAACCATGGCTTACAAAGTCAAACTCTGTCCTCTAGCAAATTCTATTCTCCAGGTTAAAATTCATTGTAAAAGTTTTCAACATATCATTTTTATTGATTATGTAGGAATTGCATCTACCACACATTATACTCCTGTTCCATTGCTCCCAGGTTCAAATTCCTACCATGTGTCACACTAAATTTTTTGTCTTTTAAATACATCAATTGAATTATGGATTGTTCATATGATCATTGAAACATGATCAGAGTCTCAGTGCCAAATCCCTTAAAGAAAACTGAGTTTGTCCTTCCTGCATGCTGGTACCTCTCCAAAGAAAACTCATAGTCTTGAAGAGCTCTATAGCTCATCACCTTGACAACAGTTATTCTTATTTATTTATTTATTTATTTATTTATTTATTTCATATTATGCAATTTCTATCCCCTTTGCTGCCACCTCCTCTTCCCATTACAGTACCAGCCTCATTCATCTACCCCTATGACATTTCCCTGGTAGGGGAGGGGCTAATCCTCCTTCTAACTGAACCTGGCTTATCAGGTCTCATCTAGGCTGGCTGCACCAGCTTCCTGTGTAGTCTGTTTCTCAGGGCACTGTTTTCCTAGTGTCCTCAGTTCCCTCTACATATGACACTCTTCCTGCCTTTTCTCCTGCAGGCTTCCCAGAACTCTGAGGGAAGGAAGAAATTGATAGGGAAATCCCATTTGGAGCAGGGTGTTTTAAGGTCTCTCTGTCTGCATAATATCAGACTGTATGCAATCCCATTTCATGCAGAAGGAAGCATGTCTGGATACCTAAGAACATGGCACTGGTCAATCAGTTGAGGGAAGAAAGCATATTTTATTAACAAAAGCCAGGGTTGCTTGAAAATATCTGAATGATGCCCTGGCCTAACAACTCAAGTCACTGCCACAGAATCCCCATAGTAGAAGACTGGTTTGGTCACAATTAGATAGCCTATTGGAACTTTATTCCCCACAATAAAGAGACCTCCTAATAAGTAAATATGTACCACAATTGTCTTTTTGTGGTATGTATTTTAGTTACTTTATCCAGGATGATATTTCCTGATTCCATCTATTTGCCTGAAAATATCATGATGTTATTTTCTTAGCTGAATAATACTCCTTTATGGAAATATTACACATTTTCTCCAAAGGAGATTGTCAGTCCTGTTCTTTAGAACTTGGAATTTAATGGACTGTGGTCATTGTATTGACTGACAAACTATTAGGATAACTATATTCTTTTAGCCTAGAAGTCCCTCTACCTTCTTCCACTTCCTGGTGATTTGAATTGCAATGTCCCCTTGAAGCTCCTCCATTTACATGTGGAGTCCCCAGTGAGGATATGTCTGGGAAGGTTTAGGAGCTATTGCCATGTTAGATAATATAATTCTTATTGGAGTTATAGGAGGGTGTGCTTTGACTTTGATGCCAATGAAAATGACTGGATACAATGGGTCTCTGTCTCTGTCACTTTATATCTTTGTTTCTGTTCACCTCAGGTTTCTGCATTTCTGAATCTGTCTCTCTAGATCTTTTTTCCCTGTCTCATTCAGTCTCCCTATCTCTGCATGCTGCTACTGGATCAGGATGAAATCCTCTCAGTTATGCTGAAAAACTACAAGTTGTCTGCTTGCTTATGTGACATCATGGACAGTCTCTCTAAAAATAGAAGCAAGGTCCCAATTAAACACTTTCTGTTAAAAAAGTTGCCTTGTTCAGGAAGCATTTTCCCAGTAAGTAATTCACTGACTGAGGACATATCTGTGCATTTAATAAATAATAATGGAATCTGTTATAATGTGAAATTCACGGGTCAAGGACACATGACTTCATCATTACATAAAAGAAATATGTGACCCTTTTCCTCAACTAAGAGTCTTGGACACAGGAACTTTCATCTCTCTTTTGTGTGCTTTCAGCTATCCAGATTGAGGCATGTAGGGCTGCTCAGACTTTCTCTCAATCATGCTGTCTGCTTGGCCCTTTTAATAATTGGCTCCTGAAATTCTTACTGGCTTTCACCTGTTTCATGACATTATTTTCCCTCTCAGCCAGTCAGCACCTGAGAGAATCTTGAGTTTTGATGGAGATGAGTAAACAAACTTTCCTCAGATTCCAGTATCTCTGATCCTCTACATATGTGACTTTTCTTGTGAAACCCAACAACCTTTATCTCATACCTTTATCTAGATTCCACACCTTTACTCCTTTTTACCTCTGTGACAATATCAGATAGGAAATGAAAGTTTAATGTTTATGTAACTGAAAAGCATCCTAAGTTGAGAAGTTTCAACATAATTTGGGATTTAGGGGAATGTACCAAATGACAAGGTGGTCTCTTTTTGTTGCCTTGGATCTGAAATTTCCTATGTTTTGACTTTGAACTGAGCAGATACTGTTACACTCACTAAATGTACCTTCACATTCTTATTGACATAATAGGCTGGCAGTGTCTAGGCTTCCCTGAGATATTGAGTCTTTAAGAGCAGGGGAAATAGAAGGAAACAGGGTAATTTCTGGGACTGGTTTGGGTGAAACAGAGAAAGAAAGGTGAGTGTAAAAGGATAACTGGGAGGCAATAAACAATATGACAGCTGGTACTGTTCCACACTAGTGTTGCCAACCCTCTATTTGCAGGGTTGCCTTGGCTGACCTGGCTGAATCTGCAGCTGTGTCATCCTTAGTGGTCAGTGAGGAACCCTCCTTGTCCTGGGGTTTATAGCAAAAACTGGGCCATCAGAAGAGAATAATGGGTCCATGTTATATGCCTAGGACAGGAGAGTATTGTGTCCTACAGCAAACCCTCTAAATGTAGTGTTAGTGCCAGGGCGGCTTTTTCAGAGGTGCCACCTGAGCTCATGAGGTCTGAAGTAGCTGGATAACCACTAGTTCATGGCTAGTGTTCTCAGCTACATAATGAATTCCTGGAAACCATGGCATACAAAGAAAAACTCTGACCTCCTTTAGAGGAATATTCTCTCATGTTAAAAGTTATTGTAAAAGTTGTTAACTTATTATTTTTATTAATTATGTAGGAATTTCATATAACATACATTCAACTCCTTTTCCATTACTCCCAGGTTCAAACTCCTAACTATGTGTCACACTAAAAAAATTTGTCTTTTTTTAATACATTAATTGAAGTATGTTTTGTTCATGTAATCATTGGAATATAATCAGAATCTAAGTGCCAATCCCTTAAAGAAAACTGAGTTCATCCTTGCTGCTTCCTGTCTCAACCCCCAAGAAGAAGCTATCCGTCCTGAAGAACTCTATACTTCATCACCTTGATCACAGTTTTTATGTATTTATTTATTTTTTTTATTTTTTATTTATTTATTTATTTATTTATTTATTTATTTATTTATTTTTATCAGTTACATTTTATTAACTCTGTATCCCAGCCATGTCCCGATCCCTCATTCCCTCCCAGTCCCTCCCTCCCTCCCTCATCTCCACCGTGCCCCTTTCCAAGTCCACTGATAGGGGGGACCTCCTCCCCATTCATCTGATCCTGTTTTATCAGGTATCGTCAGGACTGGCTGCAAAGCCCTCCTCTGTGGCCTAACAGGACTGCTCCTCCCTTCGGGGGTGGGGAGACCAAAGAGCCAGTCATTGAGTTCCTGTTAGAAATAGTCCCTGTTCCCCTCACTTTGGGAAACCAATTGGTTACTGAGCTACCACAGGCTACATCTGAGTGGAGGTTCTAGGTTATAGCTATACATGGTCCTTGGTTGAATGTCAGTCTCAGAAAAGACCCTGTGCCCGTGTATTTATTTATTATGATTTGTTTACTTTCTATCCCCTCTGCTGCCCCCTCTCCTTCTCCCTCCAGTCCCACCCATGCTACTTCGTCTACTCCTGTGCAATTTCTCTAGTTCCATTATAGGGAACAAGAGAATAGGGTCCTTCTATTTGACCCTATCTTCTCAGGTCTGATCAAGGCTGGCTGCATCATCTTCCTCTGTGCCCAGATTCTCAGGGCATTGTTCTCCTTGTGTCCTCATTCCATCTACTGTGACCCTCTGCCTGCCTCCTTTCCTTCAGGCTTCCCAGAGCTCTGTGGGGAGAATTTCACAGGGAAATCCCATTTAGAGGTGGGTGTTTTAAGGTCTTTTTCTGCATATTATGGGACTGTGGTCTATGTATACAATCACATTTGATGCAGAAAGAAGCATCTTTGTGGATGCAAGATCATGGCACTGATCCATCAGTTGAGGGCAGAGAGCAACATATTTTAATAACAATAGCTTGGGTTGCTTGAAAATTTTGTTAGGATGCCCTTGTCCACAACTCATTAACTGCCAAACAATACCTCTAGTGGAAGACTGGCTTGGTCAAAATTGATGGCCTATTGGAACATTATCCCCTGCTATTAGTAGTCCTCCTAATAATTGAATACATACCATATTTGTCTCTTTGCATTTTTGTTACTTCACCCAGGATAATTTTTCCTGGTTCCATCCATTTGCTTTAAAATATCACCATGTCATTTTCTAGCTGAATGATACTCCATTATGGAGTATTCCACATTTTCCCCAAAGGTTATTATCAGACCTGTTCATTAGTCTTTGGAATTTACTGAGCTTTTATTCATTGTATGGAATGAGAAACTTTCAGTTATAACTATTTTCTTTTAGCCTAGTTCTTCGATCTTCTTCTACTTCCTGGTGATTTGAATTGCAATGTTCCCTTGAAGCTCATCTGTTTACAAGATTAGTTCACATTTGAGTGTGTGGGAAAGGTTAGAAGGTATAGCCTTGTCAGATAATGTAATTCCTATTGTAGTTATCAGATTGTGTGCTTTGAGGTGATATGCCAATGAAAGTGACCAGAGAGAATGGAGTCTCTGTCTCTCAGTCTCTGTCACTTTATATCTTGTTTCTGTCTATCTCAGTCTCTCTATTTCTGAATATGTCTGTCTAGATCTTTCTCTGTCAATCTCCCTCTCTCTGCCTGCTGCTTATGGTTCAGTATGAAAAGATCTCAGTTTTGCTGAAAGACTAAAAAAGATGACTGCTTGCTGAAGTGACTTCCTGGATGGTGTCTGTAAAAATATAAGCAAGTTCCCAATTAATTAATGCTTTTTGTTCAAAGAGTTTCCTTGGTCAGGGAGCTTTTTTACAGTAAATAATTCACCTACTGAAGACATATCTGTGCATTTAACAAATAATAATGCTATCTGTGATTTTGTGAAAATCACATCAAGGACACCAGGTGACATCCTCCTCACCCTTTTATCTGACCCGAGCTTATCAGGTCTCATCAAGGCTGGCTGCATTATCTTCCTCTGCCACCTGATTCTCAGGGAATTCTTCTACTTGTGTCCTCAAATCCATCTATTTATGACACACTTCCCACCTTCTCTCCTGTAGGCTTAGAAGAGAACTGAGGAAAAGTAGAATTTCATAGGGAAATCCCATTTAGTGTTGGGTGTTTTAATGTCTATGTCTGCATAATATCTGACTGTGGGTCTCTGTAAGCATTCACATTTGTTGTAGAAGGAAGCATCTCTGTGGATCCAAGAACAATGCACTGATGTATTGTTGGGGGCAGAAAACAACATATTTTAATTGGACAGCTTCCAAAATAGGGAAGATTCAACATGAGGTAGGATTAAGGGGAATATACCGAATGAAAAGGTGGTCTCCTGCTGTGGCCTTGGATCTGAAATTTCCTAGGTTTTGACTTTGAATGGAACAGTTACTGGCATACTGACTAAATATACCTTCACATTCTTGTTGATATAATAGGCTGGCAGGGTCTAGGGTTCTGTAGGGTATTGAGTTTTTAAGAGCAGGTAAAAGAGAAGGTACCCTGACAGTTCTGCAGGCTAGTCCACAGGGTCCACCTGAAAGAGAAAGTATAAATGGGGGCACAGACACTTGAAGAATGGAGACAAAACAGATTCTGGTTCAAGTCTCAGATTACTGTACCTGTAAACAACACTTATAAAGCAAAGGGTACAAGCAAAATTTTTTTTTTCACAGTAGCAAAACATCTGTGCCACATGGCAAGGCATCCAGGAATTCACTCAATGTTTCACAAAGTTTTCTCTCTGGTTCCCAAGGTTGCAGGGAACTTTCTATCTGCTTCTCAGGCTCAGAACACCCGGCTTGCAGAGATTGCCAAAGAGCCAAAGACAGTCTTGGAGACATGGAACTTAGATAAGACCCACATCTGCCATGGCCAGGAGGCAGAATTTCAATTACCAGTCTCCTTCAATTCCCTCTTCTCTGTTTTTTGGAGAGCCTGTTGGTTGGAGAAATGTGCATTATTCCTTAATCATCATCAAGATCTCTGTTGCAATTTTTACGAGCCTCTCTCTTAGGTTGGAAAAACCACAATTTTACTCTTACACGTCATTGACTTACCTCCATATCAAATGGGGTTTTTAGAAATATTTAATTTAAATTCATGCAACTGTACCTGCATGCATTGAAGTGGTTGAAGAAGGAAATGTAACACATAAGGAAGGCAGGCACAGGCCAACAAAACCATAGCCACATTCCCCACAAGTGTCAGTCCCTACTTAAGCACAGAGTCAACTGATTGAAAGTGCCTCCTGAGGGTAGTAAATATATCCCAGGCTGTATAGGTCAATTCTAACTGAGGTATCTTGGCAGATTCTCTGTCATGGATCTTATTTCTCATGTCCAATGAGAAGTTTTTGCTAGACCAAATACCAGCAAGGTGATTCTGAACATCAATCCAATAAAATTCTGTTTCATTATGCCAAGAATCAGAAATCATAAGAGGAATCATAACAAAAGCAGGTTGCTTAACAACTAATACTGAAAGAGCATTATTATCAACACTAACACAATTAGTAAGATTGTAATATACACATTCAATTGAATAGGTATCATTGTTATTCAAAAGTCTTACTACAATGTTTCCAATTAGCAGTTTAAATAGGGAGGATTAACACATGCCAAAACAGAGGTACACTTGATTAATTTAGCAAAGCTACTTGCATTACCAGTGAGAAAGTCTATATATACCAACCCAACCCCCAATTTCCATACATGGGTTTGCAAATTTTTATTTGAAGTCCTCCAAAGTCCAGTCCTTCAAGCTTTTTCTAAAACAAAAGACTTAAAAGCTTTTATCAGAATCCAAGTTCTTAATACCCTTAAGGATAGTCCAGTCCAGTCCACAATGCAGCATAATTGTCCTAGGAGTAGATGGTGGTTGTTTCTCTGTTGCAAATGCAAATGCAGCATAATTGTCCTAGGAGTAGATGGTGGTTGTTTCTCTGATGCATCTTGTCCAAGGAACCATCATTCAAGGACAAATGATTTGATCCCCTTTCTCTCAGGGTGGGTAACTCATTGGAGATATAAGAGTGTTATTCTTAACTCCCATAGGAACGGACAATAATATCCCTCCAATGTTCTGCTTTGCCTAATGGCCACTTTTTGTCTAAATATTTGCTCTGGTCAGGGAGTGTTTTCCCTGACTGAGCACATATCTGTGCATTTAATAAATAATAATGGAATCTGTGATAATGTGAGAGTTACATGTCAAGGACACATGACCTTATTAAGGACCACTTGAAAGAAATATGCAACACTTTTCCTAAACTAAGAGTCTAGAACACTGGATCTGTCCTCTCTGGGTTGGGTGCTTTCAGCTGCCCAGATTGAGGCATGTAGGGCTGTTCAAGCAGGCTGTCCACATGGCCCTTTTAATAACTGGCTCCTGAAACTCTTACTGGCTTTCAACTGTTTCATGACATCATTCTCTGTCTCAGTCAATCAGCACCTGAGAGAAACTTGAGGTATCCATGGAGATGAGTACCTCAGTGTCGAGTATCTATCCTCCTTTAGCTGAATCTTTTCTCCATCTTAAAAGTCATTGTAAAAGTTGTCAACATATTATTTTTTGATTATGTGAGAATTTCATATTGTATATATTACACTTCTTTTCCATTGCTCCCAGGTTCAAATTCCTACCCATAAGTCATTCTCAGTTTTTTTTTTCTTTATAATACAATTGAAGAAAGTGTTGTTCATATACACATTGGAACATGATCAAAGTCTCAATGCCAAGTCTCTTAGAGAAAACTGAGTTCATCATTACCACACCCTGACACCACCCCCAAGAAGAAGACATCAGTCCTGAAGAGCTCTATACTTCATCACCTTGTTCACAGTTTTTCTCATATATTTATTTATTACAGAATGTTCACTTTGTATCCCTACTGCTGCCTCCTCCCTCTTCTCTTTCTAGTTGCACCCACCCTCCTTCTCCTATCCCTGTCCCCTTTTTCAAGTTTTGTGATAGGGGAGGGACTATTCCCCATTCTATCAGACCCTAGCTTAATAGGTCTCATCAAGGGTGGCTGCATCATCTTCCTCTGCAGCCTGATTCTCAGGGCATTGTTCTCATTGTGTCCTCCAGGCCCTCTAATTATGACACTCTTCCTGCCTCCTCACATGCAGGCTTAGTAGAGAACTCAGGGAAAGTAGAATTTCACAGGGAAATCACATTTAGAGCTGTGTGTTTTAAGGTCTCTCTCTGCAAAATATCATACTGTGCGTGTATGTATGCAATTCCATTTGATGCAAAAGGAAGCATCTTTGTGGATCCAAGAACATGGCACTGAGCTATCATTGGAGGGCAGAGAGCAATGTATTTTAATAACAGCCTGGGTTGCTTGACAATTTCTATAAGATACCCTGGCCCAACAACTTAATTAACTGCCATCAATCCTCCTAGTGGAAGACAGGTTTTGTCACAATAGATGGCTTATTGAACTCAATCATCCCCAATAGGAGACCTCCTAATAAATGAATACATACCATATTTGTCTTTCTGCATTTTAGTTAGTTCAGGCAGCATGATTTTTCCTGGTTCCATCCATTTGCCTGAAAGTTATATGATGTCATTTTCTTAGTGGAATAATATTCCATTATATAAATATTCCACATTTTCCATGAAGGAGATTATCAGTCCTGTTCTTTAGGCTTTGGAATTTGCTGGGATGTAATCATTGTATTGAATGACAGACACTAAGCCTAACAATTTACTTTTAGCCTATAATTCCATCCATCTTCTTCTACTTCCTGGTGATTTGAATTGCAATGTCCCCTTGAAGCCCATCTATTTACATGTGCAATCCCCAGTGAAGAAATGTCTGGTAAGTGTTAGAAGGTATGGCCTTGTTAGATAATAAAATTCCTTTTTTCCCCTAATTTCTTTCTCAGCACTTTTATCTTTTGTATACTGAAGGCTAGTGATTTTTTTCAGTTAATTTTGTATCCAGCCACTTTCCTGAAGGTGTTTATCAGTGGTAGGAGTTCCCACGGTAGAATTTTTGGGATCAGTCATACTATTATATCACCTGAAAATAGGTGATACTTTGACTTCTTCCTTTCTGATTTGCATCCCCTTGATCTCCATCAATTGTCTTATTGCTCTAGCAAGGAGTTCCAGAGCTATGTTGAAGAGATATGGAGAGACTGGGTAGCCTTGCCTTGTCCCTGATTTCAGTGAGATGGCTTTAAGTTTTTCTCTCTAGTTAGTTTGATGGTGACTATGGACTTGCTCTATTGCCTTTACTATATTTAGATATGTTCATTGAATCCCTGATCTCTCCAATACTATAAACATGAATGGAGGTTGGATTTTGTCAAATGATTTTTCAGCATCTAAGAAGATTATCATGTTTTTTTTTATCTTTTTTTTTTCTTGTGGTTCTGTTGAAAAGCTCTCAGGTCTTTTGAAGGACTACCACAAGATGACTGCTTGCTGACATGACAACTTGAATCGTCTCTGTAAATATATAAGCAACTTCTAATTAAACACATTTTGTTCAAAGATTTGCCTTGGTTAGGGAGTGTTTTCGCTGACTGAGCACATATCTATGCATTTAACAAATAATAATGTAATCTGTGATAATGTAAGAGTCACATGTCAAGGACATGTGACTTTATTAATAACCATTTAATTTTTAATAAATTAAAACTTTTAATTTATTAAAAATTAAGAAGCAGCAGGAGTCAACCGATATTCTCTGGGAGAGATTTATTAGGAGGGAAGGGGGCATAGGACATGGAGAGAGAGAGATAAAAGGAAGGAGGTGCCCCAAGAGAGAGAAAGAGAGTGTAAGAGAGAGAAGAGAAAGTAAGAAAGAGACCAAGTGTCAGGGTTATCCCTTTATGGAGCAAGGTAACCATAGAGTTAGGGCCTTCCAGGTGTGGCTTCCTGGCTGGCAACACATGATGACGACATAGGTTGCTGGGTAACCCAGGAGCAGGTCGTGTTCCAAAATACTAACAACGTGAAAGCAAAATGTGACATTTTTTTCTGAACTAAGTGTCTTAGACACAGGAACAATCAAATCTGTGTTGTATTCTTTCAGCTGCCCAGATTGAGGCATGTAGAGCTGCTCAGGCTTTCTCTCAAGCAGGCTGGCAATTTTAATAACTGGCTTTCACCTGTTTCATGGCATCATTCTCTCTCTCAGCCAGTCAGTGCCTGGGGAATCTTGAGGTTTCCATGGACATGAGTAAACACACTTTCCTCATTGTTCAGAATCTCTGATCCTGTGCATACATGACATTTTCTTGTGAAACCCAACAAGCCTTTATCTCATCCCTTTATCCAGGTCCCACAGCTTTACTCCTTTTTATCTGTAACCATGTCAGGTAGGAAATGAAACTTTCATGTTTATTTAGTTGGACAGCTTACTAAATGGGGAAGATTCAAGGTGATGTGGGATTAAGGGGAATGTACCAAATGACAAGGTGCTCTCATAAATTTGGTCTTGGATCTGAAATTTTCTAGGTTGTCACTTTGAAATGAGCAGTTACTCATGTCTTTACTAAACATACCTTCACATACTTATTGATATAATAGGCTGGCAGGGTCTAGGGTTCCTTGGGTTGAGACATTAAGAGCAGGGAAAAGACAAGGAAACCAGACAATTCCTGGAACTGGTTTGGCTGAAACAGACAAAATTAGTGAGTGTAAATGGAGATCTGATTGTAAATAAGCTATTTCACAGCTGGTGCTCTTCCACACTAGTTTTTCAAACCCTCTATGAGCAGGGTTGCCTTAGCTGACCTGGCTATATCAGCAGCTGTGATGTTCACAGTGGTCAATGAGGAATCCTCTTGGTCCTGGAATTTATAGTTAAAACTGCTCCCTCAGGACAGAGATATGTGTCTGTATTATAAGCCTAGGACACAAGAGAAACTGTGTTTTTTGCTTAAGTTCTCCAGAAAAACCCTCTAAACATAGAGTTAGGGCCAGACTGTTCAGAAGTGCCACCTGAGCTTTTAGGGTCTCACATAGCTAGGTGACAACTAGTTCATGGCTAGGATTCTCTGCTACATAATGAGCTTCTGGAAAGAATGCCTTACAAAGTGAAATTCTGCCCTCATTTAGCAGAATCTTTTCTCCATGTTACAAGTCATTGTAAAAGTACACAACATATTATGTTTTGATTATGTGAGAATTTCATATAATATACACTACACTCCTTTTCCTTTGCTCCCTAATTAAAATTCATACCCAAGTGTCACACTAAAATATTTTTCATTAAAATACATCAATTCAAGTATGAGTTGTTCATCTACTCACTGGAACATGATCAGGGTGTCAGTGCCAAGTCCCTTAAAGAAAACTGAGTTCATCCTTGCTGCACCATGGTGTCACTACCAAGAAGACGTTATCAGTCCTGAAAAGCTCTATACTTCATCATCTTGATCACAGTTTTTCTTGTGTATTTATTATGATTTTTTTACTTTGTATCCGTCTGCTGTCCCCTCCCTCTTCTCCTTCCAGTCTCACCCACCCTCCTCCTTCTACCCCTGAGCCCTTTCTCTAGTTCCCTGATAGCAGAGGTCTTCCTCCCCTGTATATCTGAACCTATCTTATCAGGTCTCACCAAAGCTTGCTGCATCATCATCCTCTGTGTCCTGAATTTTATGGCATTTTTTCTCTATGTTTCTTCAATTCCTTTTACTTCCTGCTTCCTCTCCTGCAGGCTGCCCAGAGCTCTGAGGGGAGGGAGAATTTCATACTAAAATCCCATTTAGATCAGGGTGACTTAAGGTCTCTCTCTGCATAATATCGGACTGTGGCTCTCTGTATGCAATCCCATTTGATGCCCAAGGAAGCATCTCTGTAAATGCAAGAAGGAGGTACTGATTTATCATTGGAGGGCAGAAAGCAACATATTTTAATAACAGCAGCCTGGGTTGCTTGAAAATTTCAGTTGGATGGCCTGGGCCAAAAAAACAAATAACTGCCACCCATTTACACTAGTAGATGACTGGTTTGGTAACAATAGATAGCCTATTGGAACTTTATCACCCACTGTTAGGAGACCTCTTAATAAGTGAATACATACAATATTTGTCTGTCTACATTTTAGTTACTTCAGCCAGGATGATTTTTGATGGTTACATCCATTTGACTGAAAATGTCATGTCATTTTCTTATCTGAAGAATAATCCATTGTGGAAATATTCCACATTTTTTTTCCCAAAGGTAATTGTTAAACCTGTTCTTTAGTCCTTGGAAGATGCTGGGACTTTATTCATTATATTGAATGACAAATTATGAGGATAACTATGTTCTTTTAGCCTAGCAGTCACTCCATCTTCTTCCACTCCCTGGTGATTTGAATTGCAATGTCCCCTTGAAGGTCATCTATTTACATGTTGAGTCCCCAGTGAGGAAATGTCTGTGAAGTGTTTAGAGGTATGGCCTTGTTAGAGAATATAATTCCTTTTGGAGTTATAATATAGGAGGGTGTGCTTTGATGTTGATATGCCAATGAAAGTAACCAGACAGAATGGATTCTCTGTCTCTCAGTCTCTGTCATTTTATATTTCTTTGTGTTCATCTCAGTCTCTCTATCTGAATTTGTCTCTCTAACTCTTTCTCCCTCTCTCTTTTTCTCTCTGACTATTCTCTCTGCTTGCCACATGTCGTCCAATATGAAAAGCTTTCACTTCTGTAGTACCACAAAAAGATGACTGCTTGCAGACGTGTACCTAGATGGTCTCTGTAAAAATATATGCAATCTCCCAATTAAATACTTTGTGTTCAAAGATTTGACTTTGAAATCAAGGAGCATTTTCCCACTAAGTAACTCACTGACCAAGGAAATATCTGTGCATTTAACAAATAATAATGGAATCTGTGAAAATGTGAAACTCAGATGTTAAGGACATGTTACTTTATTAATGACTACTTCAAAAAATATATGAGACAGCTTTCCTTACTAAGAATCTTAGACACAGGAACTATCATCTCTGGGTAGTGTGCTTTCAGCTGCCTAGATTGAGGCATGTAAAGCTGCTCAGCTTTTCTCTTCAGCACATGTCTACTTGGCCCTTTTAATTCTTGGCTCCTGATATACTTACTGGCTTTCACATTATTTCATGATATTATTCTGCTTCTCAGGCATTCAGCACCTGAGTCTTATACTCAAGTATAATCTTTAGCATAACTTTAAATCTGCTCTTTTTAAAATGAAATCAAAGCAAAACTTATCATTAAACATAATTTATAAAGGGGCTAGCAATTCTTATTAATCCTATCATATTGTATTAAAACTTAACAGCAAAAAAAATTAAGGAAAAAAAGTTTTATTTAACATTAAACAGAGAACTTCCCCCAAAAGGGTTGAGAAACTGTTTTAAGTTCTTTGTTAGACTGCCCAAGGGTTACTATTTTAAAATACCTGATAACTTTTAAAATGTTTTACAGAATTTAACTCCGATGGTCCAGGACCAAACTCAGAGGTGTTAATTCAAATTGTCTCATGTCTAAAAATATCCAAGTCTACAGATAAACATACACACAGAGAGAGCTAGGTAAGGAACATAGAAATCTCACATTTTCACCTTGGAGTATCAAGAATACCCAAATACCAGGAATTGACCAGCCCCTACAGAACACAATTCCCACCTATTCCAGAAGGAGCAGAGACCCCACAGCTGTTTTCAAAGCTTTCAATGGAGAGCAGGCTCCAACAGCCCTCTTATCACACCGAATAGGGTCACAGCAGACCTCTCTCCTGGTCCCAAAAGGAGAAGAACATTTAGGGGCCTCTTCCCCTGGAATTGGAGCATCCTCCAGATTCCCTTGAACAGATTGGAAATTCTCCAAGTTTCCCAGACTTCGAAAGCAAACCAAAACCAGGAACCAAAACAAAAGCTGGCAAACTAAAACCAAAAAACAGAGACAAAGACAAAAAACAACCATGGTACCTCTACTTAAAAATTTAAATTTTTTTAAACTTGTTTTTGTAATTTTAAAACAAAGCATCCTCTTTAGGAGTGAAATCGTAAAGCACATTTATAATTTTAAAAGTCAAAACCAGACTTTAATATTTACTGGTGCAAACAATGCAATTTATTATTATTATTATTATTATTATTATTATTATTATTTAGTAATTTTAATTTCTCTAATTCCCTTAATAACTGAACTTGTTTCCTTTCTAATTGGACTTTCTCTTGGAGAACACTAATATCCTCTTGCAGTGATCCCTTATCTTCTGCACATGTGGCAGGGAAAGCCATGGGGGCAGAGGGCACAGGCGGCAAGTCTGAATTAAGAAACTTGGCAGTTTCTTCCTCTGAATCTATTTCATCCTCACTATCTAGCTCCTTAATTGTTTTCTGCTCTCACATTACACAAATCTGTTTGAGTTCCTTTATGATCATTTGAAATAACCCTAGAAGTATTTTTTCTGCCTGTTTGTGTGCTCTAATTTCCCCAAGTAACTCTTCAGCTTGTAAGGCTCCTTTTCCTAAGTTTCCAGATTGATGGTACCTTCAACTGGCAACCAGGGATTAAATTAATTTACAAACTAAAGAGAGTAAGGGTGTTTTCCCAACTCCTCCCTTTTATTAGCATTCATATTAATGTCTTCATTAACATCTTCCTCCTATTTCTCTACCCCATGAATTCGTTGCCTACCTACCCTTTCTTCATTACTGCAACAGGGGGTCATAACAAAGCACATTTTTTTCTTAAGCATCCAGCGCTTCAAAAACCAGCCTTTCTCATTGCTCCTCATTTTCAAGCTCCCTTGCTCAGATGCCAATTGACCCATAGGTTGGGCTTGTCAAAAAGTGTTGTATGTGAGATTAGTATTTACTAATAATCATCTTTAGTAAAGCTTGCTGTTAATACTAAACAGCTGCATAAACAAATTATCACACAGAGACTGTGTTTATTTACTTAACTTAGAACACAATGCTGGGCAATAGTTAAGCCTTCCTAAAACTCCAAACCATCATAGTTTCCTAACATTTAGATTTTAGCCATTTTACTTATTTTTTTTTTGTGAAAAAGTTTGTGCACTCCATCACTACATAGTTTCAAGGTCTGTCCTCCAGCTCTCTCTCCAAGCTCTCTCACTGTTTTCTCTCACTGATTTCCTCCCCTGTGGCTCCTCCCCTCTTTGCTGTCCTCTTGCTCCTTCCTTTGCACAACATTGTGGCTAGTTGTTTTATTTTGGCCTGTTTATCACAATGCAATATCGAGATTGAAATAAGAGACTGGTGGGAGAGAAATCAATATTTGAATGAACAAGGGTAAGGTGTATCCATTTCAAAGGAACATTAAACCAACATTTCCCCCTTGAAGTCTAATAAAAGGCTCTTTGTCTTTCAATAAATTAGTAATTATGGAAACTGATAGGTAAAATCTACATGTGCAATGTCCAGTCCATGGGTGTTTAGCAACTTAGGAGAAAGTTACCTGATTATCCTATCTTGACAAGTTAAAAGTTCTATACCTAAATTAACTTTTATCCTTATTGGTACTACTTATATGAAAGGATTTCTTAATTTCTAAATAAAGCTTAATTGTGGCACTATAACTATTTGTTCTTCAACCCCATCAGAGACTTGAGAAGGAAATAAATTTAGCTATTAGAGTAAATAGGAAGTGCATATTAGTAGTTTCCAAAAAATAAAAATTTACAGAGATGGTTTGCTGCCTGAACAGACTCCCATAACTCTTTATAATGTTGGAGCATCAACTTCATCCTTCAGGGTGAGAATATATGACAGACATATAAGTGAAAGAGCAACTATTTAGGACTTGCTTACCCTGTCTTGGCAGAGTTTGGCAGTCGACTTGTCCTGCATTTAAGCTTGCTCATTTTTAGAAGAATTTGTTTTTTGTGAAGCAAGGGTAATTTCTTTACCAAAGGGGCTTGTTTGCCACATTTGTAGCCATCTCCATATGAAGGTTATTTGATGCTCCTTTTTTTTTTTTCAGGTAGGCAGACTGCTGCCAGGAAATGACTTGTCTCATTATCAAAGAATCTTTACAAGAATAAAAATATTTTCAAATGCCATATTCTGTAGGTCTCTGAAGTTTTGGAAGACTACCTGTCTTTATGTAGTTGATCTGTCTACAAAATCATATCTATCTGTTAAACCTAGGAAGTATACTTCTTTGATAAAGTAGGCTAGTATCTGACATGACTATTAGTTGAATAACTATCAATTATCTTGCATTACCAAATACCCTAACCAGTTTTTAATAGCAGTTTAAAAGTATTGGAAGAACCTTGAATTTGTATCAATATAGCAAAGCATACACCAATGTATCAAAAATAGATTTATTTTTGCATCAATACACAAATTCCTTTACCAATGAGTTAAAAATAACATTATTTGAGAATAAAAAACAAAACCCTAAGTTGAGTAGATTCAATAATCTACCTTTTTTTTTATATTCTTACGAGATATTCTATATTCCTTGTTTCATGTTGAATGAGACCATTAATAATCAACATCTCTCAATGACAACAAAATTTCATAGCCATAGCAAAGAACCAAAAACATACCCAACCCCCCTTTAAGGAAAACTGGATGTTGATTTCATGGATTTCTTCTAGCTGACAATTTGGACATGTAGAAATCCTGTAGAGGGCCCAAATAAAATTTATTTAAATAAGCAGGCAATAACATTTGTGGTCTAGTCTTTAAAGGTTGAAAATTTTAGGCTAAATAAAAGTCCTCTTTGGAACAGTCTAGAATGCTGAACCATTAAGATTAGCAGCTTTCTTCAAAGTTCTTTTGGAAGCAGGCTTTGATGAGAAAAAGCAATTCAATCAATTGTGGAAGGAACAGGCAGAATGCTAGAAAAGGCAAGATGCTGGAACAGATGTTTCAAGTCTCAGTCTCAGCATTCTGAAGAATGATTCTGTCAGCTTTGATCCAGCATCTCTGGTGTCCATTTTTTTTGTTCTACAAACTTAAAATTTCTCACAAGCATTATAAAGTTATGAATTACATAATGTAATTCATAATTACATTGTGAATGTAAGAGATGTGCAGGATGAAACTAAAAGGTAAGCCAATTTAATCTATATCAATTATAAGGTTAGAATAATACATTTTGAGAATAATATAGCTCGGGATTTATTGGCCAAGTATTGTTGAAGTTTTGGCTGGAGGCATATTTTTATGTCTCAGTCAGTTTTAGAGTTGTTCCATGTAAAGGGATTAGCAATAGAAGTTAGCATTTTTATTAAAAACACAATCATTATCATGCTGACATCAATACAAGTTTGGATATATCAAAATATCTTTTTGGGCTCTTGAATGCCTGTTGTTTTAGGTCACATTGCTACCTATATCCCTAGAGAAACCTCCCATTAGAAAGACAAGCTGGATGCCTCAAACAATAGAAAACACGTTTTAAAGAAACTTTATATAAACTTATTTAAAACAGAATATAAGCATATCATAGGTATCTTGTACCCATATATATATATATATATATATATATATATATATATATATAGTAGCTATTTGTCCTATCCCCTTGTTTATATAGAATGGGTAGTTATGCCTTTATAGCCAAACTTAATTTTAACTCCCTCTTACCTTTAGCATTTAAGCATACCCTAGGCATATTATACCTGGGCTTTACATTGATAGCAGCTATGTTTTGGCTTGCCCACCCCCCCTTTTTTTTTACAGACTGGACAGTTAATGCCTTTATATCCAAACTTAGCATTAGCATTGGCATATAAACTCTCTTACCCTAGCATTAAGTATATCCTAGGCATCTTGTACCTGGATTCTTATATTGGTTTTAGCTCCTCTTTGGCTTGCCCTCTTTTTGATATAGGATGGGCAGTTTTGTTTTTTTAAATTTATGATCATAATTTTGAGTTTTTAAGACTAAACTAGGTTGGCATGTACTTTGCCATCTTAAACCTCTTGTGTCTTTTTGACATACACATGACCAACATTTTTCCCCAGTGAAAATATCTCACGTTTAAAAGGATAAGACAGCTTCCAGAGCAGTGTGACATTATCTTTCTTTACATAAACCTAAAAATGATGTGAATCCCACCTATAGATCAGTAAGGACAAAACATCTATTATTAAGGAAATAAAGGTATGAGTCTTCACCAACTTGTTCATATTCATATATTTATCTCTCTCTCTCTCTCTCTCTCTATATATATATATATATATATATATTCTTTTTTTCAAATCAGTATCATTGTAACTCACAGTATTTAAATAAAAATCAAACAAAGAGACAAGGAAAATTTAAGTTTGAGGTCAGTTGTACTAATTTACACTGTAGCAAATAAAGCCTAGTTGGTTATTTTTATTGATGTTTTAGTGGTGGACCCTTACCAGAAAGAACTGACAAGTATCTTACAGCCAGAGAGCTTTGAATTTTAGCCATTATTAATATAATTATTAGGAAGAATGCCCTTTTTCTTGACTGTAACTTAGAATTCCAATCCTTGTTTTTATTTTCCCCATTTTCTCCTACAACTTTCTTGAAGAAGGAATGGAGAAGAACCAACACCATGAAACATATTGCAACCAGATCCATGACTATAACAGCCAAAATGAATCCAAAAAGGACTAAAACACCCTCTGCCATGGCAATTTTTTATTTTACATTCAGTTTAGGCCAAACTCAGTCTAGAGGTCTGTTTGCCTTCTGTTTCTTTCTTTCCTGCCATGGCTGTGGAGCTGAGCCAGTTGAGCTAGCCACAGTATAAAGGAGTGATGTTGTTTACCCCTCAGATAAATTGAAGCAGCAGTGCTTTACTTAAGTCTCAGGTTTGCCACAGGAAGCTGTCTTTTGCTACGGGGCAGGTTTAAGAGTATCTCTTACAGAGACAGTAATTTACCTGGGAGTTTCTAGGTTTTAAGTTTGAGTTTTAAGACTGGAAGCTTATTCTCCCCACCAAATTATGATAAAGTATGATTTAAGGGGTGTGGATACTTAGATAAGTTGGGCACCATTTATGGTAAGTGACTATTAATATTTACTATTGATTTATCTTCTGGTAAAGCTGCTGTAAGTCCTAAACAGCTGTATAACCAAATCACCACACCGAGACTGGGTTTATGTACTTAACCTAGAACACAGTGCTGGGCAATAGTTACTCCATCCTAAACCTCCAAGCCTTCATAGTTTCCTAACATTTAGATTTCACCACATTATACTTGCTGAAACTCCAAGCCCTCATTTTAGTTCAATGGTTTGATTTTACCCATTATCCTTGCTTTTTGTGAAATAGTATGTCCAGTGCATCACCAGGTAGTTCCAAGCTCTATCCTCCAAACTCTCTCTCCAAGCTCTCTCACTCTTTTCTCCCCCTCGTTTTCTGCCCTCTGGCTCCTCCCTTTGCACAACATTGTTGCTAGTTGTTTTATTTTTGCCTGTTTATCACTATGTAATGACTGGATTGAAACCAGAGACTTGGGGGTGGGAGGAATCAGCATTTTAGTGAACAAGGGTAAAGTGTATACATATCAAAAGAACACTATTCCAATAGAAAAGTGTCCACTGTAAAGAGTGAATGTAAATGGGGGGACAGAGGCACAAAGAATAGAGACAAGACAGATCCCTGATCAAATCTCACTTTACTGAATGAGCAAACAAAACTTATAAAGCAAAGCATACAAGGAAATTTTTTTCACAGTAGCAACACATCTGTGCCACCTGGCATGACATCCAGGAATTCACTCAAGGTTATACAAAGCTTGAGGTCTGCTTCCCAAAGTTGCAGGGAGCTTGCTCTCTATATCTCAGACTCTGAACACCCCATTTGTAGAGACCACCAAGGAAATTCTCTGAGATATAGAACTTAAATAAGACCTGCATCTGCCAAGACCAGGAGGCAGAATTCCAATTACCAAACTCCTTTAGAAACCAGACAATTTCTGAGCCAGGTTTTGCTGAAAAAGAGAAAATCTGTGAGTGTAAAAGGAAAAATGAGGAGAAATAAACTATTTGACAGCTATATCTGTTTGACCCAAATGTTGCCAAACCTCTATCAGCAGGTTTGCCATGGCTCACCTGGCTGAATTGGCAGCTTTGTCCTATTCTGTGGTCAGTGAGGAACCCTCCTGGCCTGGTGTTTACATTTAAAATTGGGCCTTCAGGACAGTGAAATGTGTCCCTGTTATATGCCTAGGAAACAAGAGCAGCTGTGTTTCCTGCTGTGGTCTTCAAGAAAAACTCTTTAAGTGTAATGTTAGTGACAGGACTGCTTGATCAACAGTATAACCTGAGTTAATGGGGTCTGAGGTAGTTGGGTATCTCACTACTTCATGGCTAGGAATCTCTGCTACATAATGAGTTACTGGAAAGCATATCTTACAAAGACAAATTCTGCCCTCCTATAGCGGAATCTTTTTTCCAGGTTAAAAGTCAGTGTAAAAGTTGTCAACATATTATTTTTATATGGGATATAAATTCCCATATATTGCTTATATGCGAATTTGATATAATATTCATTACACTCCTTTTCCATTACTCCTGGGTTGAAATTCTTACCCATGTGCCACTCTAAATATATTTTTAAAAATATATCAATTGAAGTATGTATTGTTCATCTAATCTTTGGCACATGATCAGAGTCTCAGTGCTAAATCTCTTAGAAAAAACTGATTTCATCCTTGCCCAACCCTGGTACCATCTCCAAGAAGAAGCCATCAGTCCTGAAGAGCTCTATAATTCATCACCTTGATCAAATTTTTTCTTATATATTTATATATTAAGATTTCTTCACATTTATCCCCTCTGCTGCCCCTCCCTCTTCTCCTTTCAGTCCCATCCACCCTCCTTTTTAGAACCCTATGCCCTTTCTCTACTTCCCTATATGGGAGGTCCTCATCACCCTTCTATGTGAACCTAGCTTATCAGTTCTCATCAAGGCTGGCTGCATCATGTTCCTCTGTGGCCTGATTCTCAGGACATTGTTCTCCTTGTGTCCTCAATTCCCTCTGCTTAGGACACTATTCCTGCCGCCTCTCCTGTAGATTTCACAGAGCTCTGAATAGAGGGAGAATTCCATAGGGAAATCCATGTTGCAGGGAGCTTGCTATCTACTTTACAGGCTCAGAACAGCCCACTTGCAGACACTGCCAAGGACAGTCTCTGAGACATGGAATTTAGATAACACCAGTATCTGGTAAGGCCAGGAGGCAGAACTCCAATTACCAGACTCTTTCAGTTCCCTGTCTATCTTTCATGGAGAGGCTGTCTTAGATTGGTAAAATATGCATGTTATCTTCCTTATCATCAAGGTCTTGGATGCGATTTTTACAATCCTGTCTTAGGTTGGAAAAACCACAATTTTACTCTTATATGTCATTTACTTAACTCCATATCAAATGGAGTTGTTAGAGATCTTAAATTTAAATTCTAGCAACTGCACTTGTATCCATGCGTTGAAGTTGTTAAAAGAACTGTAACATACATGGAAGGCAGGCACCAGCCACAATCGCATCCTGCCATACCCACAAGTATCAGTCCCTACTCAAGCACAGAGTTAAAGGATGGGAAAGCACCTCCTGAGGCTAGTAAATATATCCCAGGTTGTATTGGCCAATTCTAACCTAGGTTTCTTGGCAGATTCTATGGCATGGATCTTATTTCTCATCAGTAACATATCCAATGAGAAGTTTTTGCTAGACCAAATACCAGCAAGGTGATTGTGAAACTGAGTCCAATTATATTCTGTTTCATCATACCAAGAATCAGAAATCTTAAGAGGAATCATGACAAAAGCAGGTTGCTTAACAAATAATACTAAAAGACCATTATTATCAGCACTAACACAATTAGTAAGATTGTAATATACACATTCAAGTTATTAGTATCATTGTTCTTAAATTGTTTCCAATTAGCAGTAAATAGGGTGGATTAACACATGCCAAAACAGAAGTATACTTGATTAATTTAGCAAACCTACTTGCATCTCAGAGAGAATGCCTATATGTTCAAATGCAGCCCCTTATTTCTATACATAGGTTTGCCAATTTTTATTTGAAGTCCTCCAAAGACCAGCTCTTGCAGCTTTTTCTAAAACAGAGGAATTTTGACTTCTTTTACCAGAAGCCATATTCTTAATACCTTTAAGGATAGACCAGTCCAGTCTATGACTGTAAATGCAGGGTCTTTTTCCCAGGAGTAGATGGTGGGAATTTCTCTGATGCATCTTGTCCAAGGAACCATCATTCGAGGACAAATGCATTGAACCCCTTTCTCACAGGGTGGGTAACTCATTGTAGATGTAAGACTGTCATTCTTAACTCCTGTAGAAAGGACAATAATATCCCTCCAATGTTCCACTTTGCCTGCTTGCAAAGGGAGGCTTGAACTACCACCTCAACTTTAAACTAGTTGGCATTCCAACCTACAAACTGGACAGGGGAGATTGGTAAGCAGTCCTGATGAATATTTGCTCTGGTTAAGCAAAGAAGATGACATATTCCTGTTCTTGAAATGTTAAGAGTCTGTTTTACTTGTGTTCCTTCAAAAGCAGGAAAACCCAGCAACCAAGTGTTGTTGGCATAAACAAGGACTTCTGCATCATCTGAAGCTGGATATAGTAGAGGTGGGTTAGGAACATACACCCAATAAACAGTCATCTTGACCAGAGATGTCTTCATTGACATCATTATCATTGCCAAGGGAAAACTCCTCATCCACTTGTCACACCAGATGTTACATTAGCCATCTAACTGCATCATTTTCCTGTGAAAAAACACAGAAAGATCCTCATCCTCATATGAGTACAGGTTTGGGTCTGCCGGGGCCTGCCGGGCAGAGTCGAATGGTTCTTGAGTCGGGTGTGAGGATTAATATTAATAAAATAAACACACAGCACACAGGAAACTGTTTAAAGGTCCAGACTCGACACCTTTTGCAAAAGGCAGACTGCTGCAGCAAGAAGTGCCAGCAGCCAGTCTCCAGTGCTGCCTCATCCTCTGCCTCCAGCCTTCTGACCATTTTTTTTTTAGGAGTTACTTTAGCCAGTAAAACATCTCAGAACAATGTTAATTTGCACAAGGAGCCTGAGGAAGAGGTGTAACCCTGACAAGCTATCTCACCTGTTGTCATAAATAAAAGGAGATGGACTTGCAAGTTCTCTCCTGCCATTTTTAAAGACCTGCTAAAAGCCATCTCTCTGCCGAGATTTAAATATCAAAACAGGCCGTTGAGTCACAGCTCCCGACAAGTCCCCCTTTTTTATATTATTAAAATTGTCCATAACTTAATAGCTATGGAGCAGAAGATTGTGCCTGTCTTAGGTTGTTTCTCTCGAAAGGTATATATTTTTTATTCATGTCCCCATTTTTGGGTTAATATTCGTACATGAATTTTCATACACCCCAGAGAAAACTTACCCGTCTTTGACTACCAACCTCTGCTAGGGTGGACACTGTGATATGATCTTGTGTAGATCAGCTCAGCTTTGACACACCAAAAGGCCTTCAGGCAGATTTTAGTTGTCACTGACAGGAGCATGTCTCCTATTGCAAGCCAAGTCCAAAGTAACACTCCAAAAGTGACTAGCAGGTGACTCCCTGTGCAAATTACCAAGTCTGAGAAACATTTAGAGGAACCACAATAAAAGGCTGTCGAGTAAACAGAACCATTTGAAAGCTTAACATCTCAAAGCAGCAAAACAATTTACATAGGCAGAGAATTTACATAGGCAGTTTCAGGCCCCCCCAAGAGTTCCTGAAGCAAGTCTGTTTTGCTCTGCTGAAAACCAGAGCCAGATTAAAGTTTCACAGTTAGTTCTCTTTTGATTTTGTTGAAGTTTGTAGCAAAACAGTCAAGTCCAGTTTATTATATAAGAGGTTTTTCTTCATGATGTCTTTTCCCAGGAGCAGAATGAAGCAAAAGCGGGGTCAGGAGCTCAGGTATAACACAGCTTTTCAGTCTAGGTCAGGGCAGAGTTTATGGTTGTCTGCAGCAGGAAAATCTTCTTTCTGGGGAACAACTGCAAACCGTACCAGCCTCTCTGGGATCCACCTGGCTCCCTCTGCGTCCTGTGGAAAAACACAAACATGCCCTCTTCCCCATATTAATACAGGGTTGGGGCCCTGCCATAATCCAGTAATTGGATCTTTCCATTTTACTTGGGCAAAATTATCTTTGGTATAAGGATGCCACAATTGATCAGCCGCAGAATGGCCTTGTGTATCCACATTCAAAAAATTTAAAATCAAGAGAGCATAATTAATATTTGGGGATATGACTCCCCCCTTTTTTATTTTTTGCAATTGGTTTTTAAGAGATCCATGGGCTCGTTTTATAATATTTTGGCCCTGGAAATTACATGGAATGCCCATATTATGACTTATATTAATAGAAGGTATACCAATTGCAGCAAGACACTTTAAGCAATGACTTATAACATGTTTGGTGGCTTCTCTGGTAATATTAAATTGTTTTTTTTAAGCTCTTGTTATTTTGATGATGTAATGCATGAGAATTTTGAGCAAATTCTTGTTGAGTTAATCCAACCAAACGTGTGGCTAGATCTGCTAAATCATTTCCTAAAGTTAAAGGTCCAGGAAGCCCTGAATGAGCTCTAATATGCCCTATGTAACAAGGCTGCACATGCTCCAAATACTTTGTTGAATCTCTCTAAATAGATCTTGTATTTGTTTATTAGCTGTATTAATATATGTTACAGTCTCTAGGACTTGTAAAGCTTTAGCTATATAGTGGCTATCAGTATACAAGATGAAAGAGGTAGAAGCCAATTTTTTAAAGACTGCAGCAACAGCTCGTAATTCTACAACTTGAGCTGAGGCTGGCAATGTTTATAAAACAAAAGTTTGTCCCTCTAGTACATAAATAGCTTTTTTATTTGAACATCCATCAGTGAATACTGTTGGAACTTGAGGTAATTGCTTTTGTTTAATTATTTTAGGAAATACAAAAGCATGCTCATTGGCAAATTGATGTAATTTATCTTTTGGATAATGATTATCAATATGTCCTAAATAATGAGCAAAAGCTATCGCCCAACAATCTACATTTTGAAATAGCCAATCTACTTGTTTTTTGGTAAAAGGGACTCCAATTAAGGAGGGCTCTCTACCGAAATATTTACGAGATTCTGAGCGAGCCATTTGAACTAAACTAGCCACTGCTTCATAATATGGTGTCAGAACTCGAACAGGAGACACAGGCAGGTGCAACCATAATAATGGTCCTTTTTGCCACAATACAGCAGTTGGAGTATGAACAGTAGCCAAAATATATGCACCCCATTCTTTTGAATAATCAATATATTGAACATGCTGCTTTTTAATAGCTAATTCTATCTTTTGCAAAGCATCACGAGCTTCTTTGGTAAGTTCCCTTTTTGACAAAGGATTAACCTTTCTTTTTAAAATATCAAAAAGTGGTTTTAGTTCTCTTGTTAATTTTAAATGGGGTCTTAGCCAATTTACTCTGTAACCAACAAAGCCCAGTTGACTGTTTTAGTTGAAGTTTCAATAAATTGGCAGACCCTTACCAGAAAGAACTGACAAATACCTTGCAGCCAGAGAGCTTTGAATTTTAGCTGTTATTAACCTAATTATTTGGATGAGTACTATTGTCTGTAACGTAGTACCCCAATCCTTGGCCTTTGGTCTCAAGGCTGCTTGGCAAGCACTGTTAGCATTCTCATAAGCCAATTGTTTCACTAATAACAATCCAGACTTTTCATCACTTATAAGTCTGTTTGCTGCTTGCATTAATCTTGCCACAAAATCTTGAAATAACTCATCAGGTCCCTGATAGATTTTAGACAAATCCTCCACCTGTCTCCCTGCTTGTGGAAGCTTATTCCAGGCCCTCTGGGCAGCAGTATTGACCTGAGCATAAATGGCCACATCAAAATCTAATTGCTGTCCTATTTCCTTATAGATTCCTTCTCCAGCAAGCATGTCATAAGTTATAGGAATTTGCTGAGCTCGATTAAGTTCAGCTGTAGCTTGACAATGCTCTGCAAAATCTGACTTCCATAAGAGATTATCTCCTCCTGATAAGCATGCTCTTGCTAACTGTTTCCAGTCCCCTGGGCAGAGAGCCTCAGTAGACATGGATTCCAGCAGAGCCAGGGTAAAAGGCGCTGTAGGACTGTATTGGGAGCATGCAGATTTTAATTCTCTTATCTGTTTAAAAGGTATAGGAGCATGGACTCTCACCATATTACCGTGTCCATCGGGTTGCTCCAAAACTGTAAAACTGTAAAACTCAGATATGTTTTCTCCATTCTGCCTGGCTTCTTGTAAAGAAGCTTGTAAAGCAGATACAGATGTTTGTACAGTGGACAAAGGGAAAGGTCCCCTTGCCTTCTGGGCCATTGAAACTGTAGCATTCCCAGGAGGAGGGCCTAAGCCTTCCACCAAAGATGGAATTGGAGTACGAGATTGAGCCTCATTTTCCCTAGTAGTTAAAGCTCAAATTTTTCTGTTTATTTCCTCCAAGCCATACTCCAGTCTTTTAATTTCTTTTTGCCAAGGCTTACACTTTTTAACATGCATAGCCTGAATTGGAGGGTATCTCTCAGAATAGTGCTGATCTGGTTCTTCCTTCAGCTCTGCAACCTCTGAGGAAAAGGTGTAACCCTCACAAGCTATCCCACCTGTTATCACAAACAAAGCAAGTCTTCCTCAATGTCTCCTTCTGGCAAGAAATTATTGTCATCAGAAGGGAAATACAACTCCTCTGGAGGAGCTGATGGTATAATAACATTTTCTCTTGAAGCCTGCCATCTTTCTAACCTCCTTCTCTCTGAGCCTGAAAGTTTAGCTTTCTCAGTTTCCTGTTGCTTATACAGACTACCTTTAATTAAGTTCCATAAAGAAAACACCAGGCTAATGCCTTGTCCCATTTTTATTTTGGGATTTACTCACCGCAACCTTTCTATTTAATGCGAGCTCAGCAGCCAAACAGCGGTGTCCTTCACGGGTTCCCTGTATCTCAAGTCACACGTTCGGGCGCCAATCTGCCGGGGCCTGCCGGGCAGAGTCGAATGGTTCTTAAGTCGGGTGTGAGGATTAATATTAATAAAATAAACACACAGCACACAGGAAACTGTTTAAAGGTCCAGACTCGACACCTTTTGCAAAAGGCAGACTGCTGCAGCAAGAAGTGCCAGCAGCCAGTCTCCAGTGCTGCCTCATCCTCTGCCTCCAGCCTTCTGACCACTTTTTTTTTGAGGAGTTACTTTAGCCAGTAAAACATCTCAGAACAATAGGTTAATTTGCACAAGGAGCCTGAGGAAGAGGTGTAACCCTGACAAGCTATCCCACCTGTTATCACAAACAAAAGGAGATGGATTTGCAAGTTCTCTTCTGCCATTAGTAAAGACCTGCTAAAAGCCATCTCTCTGCCGAGATTTAAATATCAAAGCAGGCCGTTGAGTCACAGCTCCCAACATGGGTCCATGCCATTGATTTCTGAAAGGATCCCCCCATTTTACTTTAGCAAAAGTTTTCTTGGTTTCTGTATGCCAAAATCTATCCGCTGCAGATTTACCATGCTTACCCAAATTTAAAAATTCGAATGAAAAGAACATGATTAAGAAGATTCTTAGGTTTCCAGGGAGTAGCTTCTCCTAATTTATTTTTTGCAAATAAATCTTAATTGTTTAGTGGGCATGCCTTTTCCTTGAGGATTGTAAAAAATTTAAGTTATATTAGAAACTTGAAACTCTTGACAAAATCTTTTAAAAGATTACCTAGTATATATTGTTCCATTGTCAGTTTTAAATTGCTTATGAACTCCTAGAACATTAAAAGCCAGTAGAAAAGGAGTAATAATATTCTTTGCAGCTTTTCCTGGTTGAGGAGTAGCAAAAATAAAACCAGAATAGGTACCTATGCAAACATGTACATATTTGAAGTGTTTAAATTCAGGAATATGAGTAATATGCATTTGTGAAATCTAATTTTGGAGTCAATCCTTTGACTCTCAAATGAAGAACACGCTGAAATTGAGGAAAAGCAGTGCAAGCCTTGGCTATATTATGGGCCTGTTCCTTAGTCAATTCCTATTTAAGCCTCAAGTTTTGACTATTCAGATGATGCATATTATGGGCACCCTGGACTCTTTTAAATTGTGAACAATAATATTTGGGTAGTTAATCTGTTAATGCATTTTCTTTAGACAAGTGTCCTGCCAAATTAGAATGAGCCCTCAAATGTTCTATAAAAAAGGGAAAGGTTTTTTTTGGTATCAAATTTTGAATTTGTAAAAATAAAATTCCAGCAGGAGAAGATGTCTGAATTTGACCTTCAGTCGCTAATCTAGGCAAAGACTGATCTACATATGCACTATCTGTGAAAATGTTCAGAGACTATTTATTAAACTTTGAAACACAGCCAATATTGCAGACACCTCTGCTATTTGCACTGATGTTTTATACACTTGAAAAGATATTGTTTTCCTTTTATAAGAATAGGCAGCAGCAACAGATAATGAAGCATCAGTAAATACCATTAAAGTATCAACAACTGGGCTAACTTTTGTTTTAAATGGAAAATCTATAGGTTGCACCTATAAAAACTGAATTAATTTGTTGGGGTTTTTTTTTGTGTCTCAACAGGTTGGACTCTGTCATAATAAGCTTAAATATGTTTAAATGACATATTTATCAGATCTCTGACAAGTCTGAGGGCCAACATATTTGAGTTACTCTTTTTCTACTTTTATCATCTTCTCTAAACTGCATCTTATAAAACAGGATGTTATAATCTCAATTTTGGCATATTTTTTCAAATCTGATTTAAAACCAAATTTCAGATCAATCTATATAGGCAAACTTTATGGTTACCAACTTTATGGTTACCCTCTTTCCTGGTCCCAAAAGGCCACTTCCTCCGGAATTAGAATGTCTTCCTTATTCCCTCAAAAAGACTGGAAACTCTCCAAGTTTCCCAGAACTTACGAGCAAACCAAAACCAGAAACCAAAACAGAAGCCAGCAGACAAAAACCTAAAAACATTCTGTGACCTCGGGTCCTGGAGTATTACTACTGAACCTTTGCTAAATTGTCTGCACTGAGAAAGCCTGGAAAGCATTGACCTAAGGAGCTGGACATGGCCTGAGTTAGGGAGCAGACAGCCTACCTTCCACAATACTCCTTTATTTCTGCATTGTATCATTCACAAAAGCTTCAACATCTCACAGAGACACTCGGGTCTACACTGTTCTAAGAACTTGCCATGCATTAAGCATTTTACTTGTATTTAAATCCATGAGTTTGTACTGACAGATCAGCAGCGGGAGTGTGGACACTTGCCACACCAACCTGACAAAAATTTCAATTTCTGGAACCCACAACAAAGGCATGGAAAATAACTGACTCTCAAAAGTTGCGCACACATATACACGATGATAAAGGGGTGGGGCAGATATCAGCAACCTGTGTGAATGCAGGAAGCCAACTTTTCTCCAAAACAACAAAGTCCAAGATTCAGCAGCTGAACCTACCATTACCATAAAAATGTCACTGCTGAGAACCATTATCTACAGGGAAAGGCTCCTCGCAGATAAGAAGGGAGACTTTGAACCCAAATTCTACAGTCCCCAGTAAGGGCCTAATGTCAGGGGCTACTGGTCTCACATGAGACAGCCAGTGTCCTGTGCTTCCTTATTAAGGAGCACAGTGGTGTGCAGGAATGAATTGTGCCAAGCAACTTTAGATCTGATCAGACTTGTATAGGTGCACCTGTTTCCAACAGTGACATGGTGTGGTCTGTAGCTGTGTGGACTGCATTTGTAACTACTCTGGGATGCATGAAGCCCAGGGACACATGTTGGACACCTGGGCCTGTATTTAGTGCCAGCCTACAGCAACTAGAGGAGGAGATACGTCAGCACCACTGTGAAGACATACAGCTCTACCAGAAGGGGACACAGTATCACTAACATTTCATCAGGGAGGAATGAGAGAATGTAGTAAAAAGAAACTGGAAACACATGGATAACTAGTGTTGGAGTTTATTGAGATCTTGTAAAACAATGATCTTTTCATCTTACAAATGGTTAACAAACCAATCATTTGAGACAAGTGCCAAACCTGGAAATGCAGGCATATAATCCCAGCCACTCAGGAGGCTGAGCTGTACTGTGAGTTCAGTGCCAGCCTGAGTAATTTACTGAGACCATGTCTCAAAGTAGAAAGTTTCAAAAATAAAAAAAGCTCAGTAGTAGAGTACTTGCCCAGCATATTCAAGGTTGTAGGTGCCCCCAACACAAACAAAAGAGGCAATGCAGTGGTTTAAGCCCTTCTTCTGTTCAAATTTAGGAGAATGGGGAACTAATGATTTATGGACAAGCATATGGCTTCCAGGTTTGGTTGATGGCACTGGGGTTAAACAACCGTGATCAACAGTGTGGCAGGATGAGGTTGGCAGGATATGCCGGGGTCTGGGGCATAGATGCATGCCTTGATTTTTATGGTCTAAATGTATTGACATTTTCCATGACTGATTTTTAATTTTTATAAATAAAAACTCCACGGACCCTGAGTCTGTGTTCCTGGGACATAGTCACCCATATTTCATTCAAAATAAATTATTTTTCCTTAAACCATGAAAAAACAAAAAAAAAACAAAAAAACAAAACAAAACTAAACTAAACTAAAAACAGAGACAAAGAAAACACAACCATGGTACCTGCTTTTTAAACATTTAAATATTGTTCTAAAACTTGTTTTTGTAATATTAAAACAAAGTTTCGACTTTAGGAGTGAAATCATAAAGCACATTTATAACTTTAAAAGTCAAATTTATAATTTTAAAAGTCAAAACCAGCAATCCATGATGATAATCCTGTGTCCACTCTGGTAGAATTTACCGTGACAATGGCCACTCTCAGCTGCTCCATTGTAGTATCGAATTCTCCAGTCCAATTACCTAAAATGTAGCTAGACAATTGTTTAGACAGATTTACAGCACAGGAAAAATTTTCATGTTGTATGCTAGTGACTCAAAGTCCAGCATACTTTCATTGACAGCCAGCGGACATGGGAGCGTTAGCAGGCCTTCTGGTGTTGGTCTCCTTGGTTTGCCTGTGGTATATATGCAAGATTAGAGTCTCACAACAGTGTGATGCAGCCATGATCATTCAGGCCTTTACAGCCATTGAAGCAGGACATTCTCCCCAAGCATGGTTGGATACCATAAAAAGCTAAAATGTTACGCTCAGGATGTGAGGCTAAGCACTGCACTCAGGGTCAGCCGCTTTGGACCCAGAGAAGAGCATGTCTGGGTTGCATGCGAGTTGATGCCCCAGGTCCCGCCTCTGAGAAAAAAGGTATTGGACAGTTCTGATGCTCTTTGGGTGGATGACACCTAAACGAACATCGGTACAAAGTCTCAATTTATTTCTAATATTTCCTATAAGCCCACACCTGTTTGTTTATATCCCCCATTTTTATTCATTATTAGCCAGATAGAGCCAAGTAATTGTGGTGATGATACTTGCTTTTTTGCCCAATGCTGGAATGCTAGTGAATTTAGGTATGCCCTGGTTACTCGCATGCCTTGCTGGGTGCCTGTGCCCGTTGATGCCCCTCACACTATGACTCTCTTCAGACAGAAAAAGGATCTTGGAGCTACAGCCACCATCGTTACTGCCATCTCATTGGCGGCTGTTGGAGCTACCACCGTAGCATTAGCCATGAGTCATACTGTGCAGACTGCTCAGACTCTGAATAATCTTTTAGCCAATATAGCTCATGCTGTGATGTACAAAAAGGAATTAATGCTCAACTAAAAGGAAGCTTGATGGTGTTCAATCAGAGGATTGACCTCGTGCAGGAGCAAATTGATACCCTATGGCAAATCGCTCAACCTGGCTGTCAATGAAAGTATGCTGGACTTTATGTCACTAGCATACAATATGAGAATTTTCCCTGTGCTGCAAATCTGTCTAAACAATTGTCTAGCTATATTTTAGGTAATTGGACTGTAGAATTCGATACTATGATAGAGCAGCTGAGAGTGGCCATTATCACAGTAAATTCTACCAGAGTGAACGCAGGACTAGCCTCAGGATTACCACCATAGATTGCTGCAGCCATGAATCATCTGAAGGAATGGGCGGGCATGGGAGTGTTAGCAGGCCTTCTGGTGTTGGTCTCCTTGGTTTGCCTGTGGAGTATATGCAAGATTAGAGTCTCACAACAGCATAATGCACCCATGACCATTCAGGCCTTTACAGCCATTGAAGCAGGACAGTCTCCCCAAGCATGGTTGGCTACCATAAAAAGATGATTGTTCAAGGTTCCTGAATAAACTGCATTGAAAAAAAAAATTCTTATAAAAAGAAAAAGTCAAAACCAGATTATAATATTTACCAGGCAAACAATCCAATTTTTTATTATTATTTTTATCATTACTATTATTATTACTTAGTAATTTTAATTTCTCTGATTCCCTTAATAACTGAACTTTTTCTCTTTCTAATTGGACTGTCTCTCCGAGAAATATAATATCCACCTGCATTGTTCCCATATCTCCTGCACATGTGGTAGGGAAAGCCAAGGGGACAGAGGGCACAGGAGGCAAGTCTTTATGAGACTTGGCAGTTTTTTCTTCTGACTCCGTTCATCCTCACTATCTAGCTCTTTAATTGTTTTCTATTCTCAAAGTACACAAATCTGTTTGAGCTCCTTTATGAACATTTGAGATATCCTTAGAAGTACTTTTTTTTCTGCCTGTTTGGCTGCTCTAATTTCTCTAAGTAACTGTTTAGCTTGTGAGATTCCTTTTCCCAAGTTTCCAGATTGATGGTACCTTCAACTAGGAACCGGGGACAAACTTTGTTTACAAACTAAAGGGGAAAATGGCATTTTTCCCAATTCTTTGCTTTTATTAGGATTGACTTTAAAGTCCTCATTAACATCTCCCTGCTACTTCTCTGCCCCATGATTTCCCTGATTTCCTAAATTGTCTTCCTCCCAGAGATGGGCAGTCTTCAGGAAGCACATTTTTTTCTTAAGCATCTGGAGCTTCAAATACCAGCCTTTCTCATGCTGCTCCTTGTTTTCAAGGTCCCTGCTTCCGACTTTAACTGACCCATCCTTCGGGCTTTTCAAAAAGTATCATCTGAGATTAATATTTATCTAATAATTATCTTAGTAAAGCTTGCTGTTAATCCTAAACAGATGTATAAACAAATCACCACACAGAGACTGGGTTTATTTACTTAACCTAGAACACAGTGCAGGGCAATAGTTACTCCCTCCTAAACCTCCAAGCCATCATAGTTTCCTAACATTTAGATTTTACCCATTATCCTTGCTTTTTGTGAAATAGTATGTCCAGTCCATCTCTACATAGTTACAAGATCTGTCCTCCAGCTCTCTCTCTCCAAGCTCTCTAGCCCTTTTCTCCCACTCATTACCTGCACTCTGGCTCCTCCCATTTTTCCTGTCCTCTGGCTCTTCCCTTTGCACAACATTGTGTCTAGTTGTTCTTTTTTGGCCTGTTTATCACAATGAAATATCCGGATTGAAACCAGAGATTGGGTCAGGGGGAAGGTAAGCATTTGAATAAACAAGGGTAAAGTGTATACATGTCAAAAGAGCAATATACCAATAGAAAAGGGTCCACCTGAAAGAGTAAGTATAAATGGGGGAAGACAAGACAGATTCCTGATCAAGTCTCAGTATACCAAACAAGCAAACAAAACTTACAAAGCAAACGGTATAAGCAAAACTTTTTTCACAGTAGCAACACATCTGTGCCACCTGGCAAGGCATCCAAAAATTCACTGAAGTTTACATCAACTTTGCTCTCTGGTTCCCAAGGTTACCAGGAACTTACTATCTACTTCTGAGGCTCAGAAAACCCAACTTGCAGAGACCACCAAGGAAAGTCTCTGAGATATAGAACTTAGATAAGAGGTGCATCAGGGAAAGGCCAGGAGGCAGAATTCCAATTACCAGACTCCTTCAGAAACCCAACAATTCCTGGGACTGGTTTGGCTGAAAATGAGAAAATCTGTGGGTATAAAAGGAGAAATGAGGGGAAATAAACTTTTTGACAGCTGGTTCTGTTTTACACTAGTGTTGCCAAACCTCTATGAATAGAGTTGCCTTGGCTAGACTGGCTGGATGGGCAGCAATGTCCTTCTCAGTGGTCAGTGAGGAACCCTCCTGGTCCTGGTGTTTACATTTAAAATTGGGCCTTTAGGATGGTGAAATGGGTATGTGTTATACACCCAGGAAAAAAAAAGAGCAGCTGTGTTCCCTGCTGTGGTCCTCCAGACAAACACTCTAAAAGCAGAGTTAGTCGCAGGAATGCTTGCTCAAATGTGACAATTGAACTCATAGGATCTGAGGTAGCTGGGTAACCACTAGTTCATCGCTAGGATTCCCTGCTACATAATGAATTCCTGGAAAACATGCCTTACAAAGTCAAACTCTGCAGAATCTTTTCTCGAGGATAAAAGTCATTGTAAAAGTTGTCAACATGTTATTTTTATTGCTTGTGAGTGAATTTGATATAATATATATTGCACTCCTTTTCCATTGCTCCCATGTTCAAATTCCTACCCATGCCCACTCTATTTTTTTTCTTTAAAATACATCAACTTCAGTATGCATTGTTCATCTAATAATTGGCACATGGTCAGAGTATTAGCACCAAGTCTCTTAAAGAATAAGGTGTTCATCCTTGCTGCACCATGGCACCACCACCAAGAAAAATCAATCAGTCCTGAAGAGCTCTACACTTCATCTCCTTAATCACAGTGTTTTTATGTATATATTCATTATGATTTGTTCAGATTGTATCTCCTCTGCCACCCTTACCCTCTTCTTCTTCCAGTCTCACCCACCATCCTTTTCTACTTCCCTAATAAGGGAGGTCCTCCTCTTCCTTCTATCTGACCCTAGCTTATTAGTTCTACATCATTTTCCTCTGGGGCCATTCTCAGGGCATTGTTCTCCTTGTGTCCTCAATTCCCTCTACTTATGACACTCTCTCTGATTCCTCTCCTGCAGGCTTCCCAGAGCTGTAACGGGAGGGATAGATTTCCATAAGGAAATCACATGTAGAGCTGGGTATTTTAAGGTTTCTCTCTGAATATTATATGAGTGTGGTTCTCTGGATGGAATCCCATGTAATGCAGAAGGAAACATCTTTGTGGATACAAGGACATGGCACTGATCTACCAGATGTGGGCAGAGAGCAACACATTTTAATAACAACAGCCTGGTTTGCTTGAAAATTTCTATAGAATGCCCTGGCCCAACAACTCAGTTAACTGCCACCTAATCTCCATAGTGAAAGAATGATTTGGTCACAATAGATGGCCTATTGGAAAATTTTACTACACAGTTAGGAGACCACCTAATAAGTGAATACATACCATATTTGTCTTTCTGAATTTTAGGTACTTCAGCCAGGATTATTATTTCTAGTTCCAACCATTTGCCTAAAATTATCATGATGTCATTTTTTTAGCTGAATAATACTCCATTATGGAAATATTCCACATTTTACCCATAGGAGATTGTCAGTCCTGCTCTTTAGTCTTTGGAAGTTGTTGGGACTTTAATCATTGTATTGAATGGCAAACTTTCAGGATAATTATATTCTTTTAGCTTAGAAAATCCTCCATCTTCTTCCACTTCCTGGTGATTTGAATTGCAAATCCACTTGAAACTCATCTATTTACATGTTTAGTCCGGAGTGAGGAAATGTCTTGTTAGGGTTATAAGGTCTGACCTTGTTAGATAATATATTTCCTTTTCTTTCCCCAATTTCTTTTTCAGCCCTTTTGTCTTTTGTATACAAGAATGCACCTGTTTGTTTGTTTTTTTTTAGTTAGTTTTGTATCTAGTCATTATGCCAAAGCTGTTTATTATTTCACATTTCTATCCCCTTGATCTTCTTCAATTGTTTTATTGCTCTAGCAAGGACTTTAAGAACTATGTAAAAGAGATATGGAGAGATTGGGTAGCCTTGCCTTGTCTCTGATTTCAGTAGGATGCTTTAAGTTCCCCTCAGTGTAGTTTGATGTTGGCTATAGGCTTGCTGTATATTGCCTTTAATATATTTAGATGTGTGCATTTTATCCCTGATCTCTCCAATACTTTAAACATGAAAGGAAGTTGGATTTTGTCAGATGCTTTTTCAGCATCTAGGGAGATTATCATGTGTTTTTTTTTTTTTCCCATTTGTTAATACAGTGGATCACATTGATGGATTTCCCTATACTGAACTATCCCTGCATACCTGGGATGAAGCCTACTTGGTCATAGTGGATGACATCTTTGATGTGTTCTTGTATTTGGTCAAAGACATAAAGTAACTTGGTATGATCCTAACCAAGCAAGTCAAAGACTTGCATGAAAAACAAATTCATGTCTCTAAAGAAAGAATCAGAAGAAGGTATCAGAAGGTGGAAGGAACACCCATGCTCATGGCTTACCAGGATTAACATAGTAAACAAGGTCATCTTACCAAAAGCAAACTACAGATTCAATGAAATTCCCATCAAATTACCAACACAATTCTCACAGATCTTGAAAGAAAAATCCTCAACTACATATGAAAAAACAAAACAAAACAAAAAAACCCAATTTACTAGAACAATTCTCTACAATAAATGATCTTCTGAAAGTATCTCCATTCCTGATCTCAAGCTGTATTATAAAGCAACAGTAATAAAAACTGCATGGTACTGGCATAGAAAAAGAATGGTGGATCAATGGTCCCAAATAGGACACCTAGTCCCTTAAAGAAAACTAAGTTCATCCTGCCGCAAACTGGTATCAACCCCAAGAAGAAGCTATCCGTCCTGAAGATCTCTATACATCACCTTGATCAAAGTTTGTGTCATGTTTTTATTCATTACGATTTTTTCACTTTGTATCTGCTTGCTGCCACCACCCTCTTCTCCTTTCAATCACTCCCACCTTCCATCTCCATACCCTAAACCCTTTCTAAAATTCCACTTATTGTGGAGGTCCTCCTCCCCCTTCTATCTGACCCTTGCTTATCATTTTTCATCAAAGCTGGGTGTGTTGTTTTCTTTGTGGCCTGATTTTCAAGGCATTGTTCTTCTGGTGTCCTCAATTCCCTGTACTTATGACACTCTTCCTGTATCCTTTCCTACAGCCTTCCCAGAGCTCTGAGATAAGGGAGAATTTCATAAGGAAATGCCATTTAGACCTGAGTTTTTTAAGGTCTCTCTGTGCTTAATATTGGACTGTGGGTCTCTGTAAGCAATCCCAGTTGATGCAGAAGGAAGCAACTCTGTGAATATAAGAACATGGCCCTGATCTATCAGATGAGGGCAGGGAACAATATATTTTAATAAAAAAAGCCTGGATTTCTTGAAAATTTCTATAGGACACCCTGGCCCAACAATTCAATTCATGGCTATCCATTCCCCCTAGTGGAAGAATGATTTGGTCACAAAAGATGGCCTGCTGTAACTTTATCTCCTACTATTAGGAGACCTCTACTTGAGTGAATACATACCATATTTGTCTTTCCCCATTTTAGGTACTTCACCCAAGATGATTTTTCTTGTTTCCTTCCTTTTGACTGAAAATATCATGATGTCATTTTCTTAGCTGAATAAGTCTTCATTATGGAAATATTCCACATTTTTCACATAGGAGATTGTCAGTCCTGTTCTTTAGATCTTTGAAGTTGCTGGGACTATAATCATTGTATTGAATGACAAACTATCAGTATAATTATGATCTTTTATCCTAGAAGTCCCTCCATCTTCTTCTACTTCCTGGTGATTGAATTCCAATGTCCCAGAATCAGAAAGACACACAGACTATATACCCACTCATAGAAATATAATACAGGATATACCTACTGAAATCTGTACATCTAAAGAAAGTAATCAAGAGAGAGGACTCCAGCTCAAATGCTCAATCTCCATCCCAAAAGGCAAAAAGGAGGGACATCAGAAAAATAGAAAACAGGGAACAAGTTAGGAGTCTGCCAGAGAGATCCTCTGAAGGGTTCTTCTCTGCAGACTGTCAAAGGAGATGCTGAGACATATGGTCAACTCTTGTGCAGAGTGCATGGAATCTAATAAAAGAAGTTGGAAATAGTAAAATCTGGAGATGACTGGAGCTCCACAAGGAGAGCAACAGAACCAAAAAGTCTGAGCAGGAAAGGATCTTTCCTGAGACTGATACTCCAACCAAGTACCATGCATGGAGATAAACTAGAGCCCCTGCACAGATGGAGCCCATGGCACTTCAGTGTACAACTGGGTCCCATAGTAATTGGAACAGGGGCTACCTCTGACATAAACTGATTTGCTGGTCTTTGAAAACCACACCCTGATGATGGAGCAGCCTTAACAGGCCATAGAGGAAGACAATAGAGCCACTCCAGATGAGATCTTAGAGACTAGGATCAGAAGGAAGGGGAGGAAGACCACCCCTTATCAGTGGATTTGGGGAAGGGCCTGAGTGGACAAGAAAGATTGGTGTTAGTAAAAATTAAAATGAACAAATATTAAAAAATATAATTCATTTTGTACTTATATTATAGGAGGGTGTGCTTGGAGGTTGATATGCCAATAAAAATGACCAGACAGAATGGGGTCACTATCTCTTCGTCTAGGTCAATTTATAGCTTTGTTTCTGTCAGTCTAGGTCCCAATATTTCTGAATCTGTTTCTCTAGCATTTTCTCTCTCTCTTTCTCACTTTGTCACCCTCTCTCTGCCTGCCCCTTGTGGTTCTGTATGAAAAGATGTCAGTTCTTCTGAAGGATTACAACAACATGACTGCTTGCCGACATGACATCCTGGATGGTCTCAGTAAAAATACATGTAAGGTCCCAATTAAACACTTTTTGTTCAAAGATTTGCCTTGTTCAGCGAACATTTTCCCAGGAAGTAAGTCACTGACTGAGGACATATCTGTGCATTTTTCAAATGAAAATGGAATCTGTGATAATGGGAAACTCACATGTAAAGGACATGTGAATTTTAGTAACTACTTGAAAGAAATATGTGACGCTTTTCATGAACTAAGAGTCTTGGACACAGGAACTGTCATCTCTGGGTTGTATGAATTCAGCTACCCAGATTGAGGCATATAGGGCTGCTTAGTCCTTCTCTCAAGCTCACTGTCCACTTGGCCCTTTTTATAACTGGCTCCTGAAACTCTTACTGGATTTCACCTGTTTCATGACAACATTCAATGTCTTAGCCAATCAGCACCTGAGAGAATCTTGAGGTTTCCATGGAGATGAGTAAACAAACTTTCCTCAGTGTCCAGTATCTCTGATCCTGTGCACATGTTACATTTTCTTGTGGAATACAACATGTCTTTATCTCATCCCTTTATGCATTTCCCACAACTTTACTTCTGTTTATCTCTGTGACAACATAAGGGTGGAAATGAAACTTTACTATTTATCCAATTGGTCAGCTTCAAATTGATGTGGGATTACGGGGAATGTATCAAATGACAAGGTAGTCTCCTACAGTGGTCCTGGATCTGAAAATTCATAGGTTATGACTTTGAACTGGAATGCTCACTAAATGTAACTTCACCTTCTTATTGATATAATAGACTCCCAGGATCTAGCCTTCCCTAAGATATTGAGACTTTAAGAGCAGAGAAAAGAGAAAGAAACTGGATGATTCCTGAGACTGGTTTACTGAAACAGAAAAAGATCATTGAGCATAAAAGGAGAACTGAGGGGCAATAAACTCTTTGAGAGCTAGTGCTGTTCCACACTAGTGTTTGGAACCCTATGTCAGGAGGTTTGCCTAGCCACCTGGCTGGATAGGCAGCTATATTATTCTCAGTGGTCAGTGAGAAACCCTTCTGGTCCTGGTATTCATTGTTAAAACTGGGCTTTCAGAGCAGAGAAATGGATATGTGTTATATGCCTAGAACACAAGAGCACCTGTGTCATCCATACAAAACCTTCATACATAGTGTTAGTGCCAGGACTGCTTGTTCAGAAGTGCCACCTGGGCTTATGGGACCTGAGGTAGTGGGGTAATTTCTAGTTCATGGCAAGGATTCTCTGTTCCATAATGAGTTCCTAGAAACATGCCTTACATAGTAATATTCTGCCCTCCTTTAGTGGAATCTTTTCTCCATGGTAAAAGTCATTATAAATATTGACAATATATTATCTTTATTGATTATGTGGAAATTTGATATAATATACATTACACTCCTTTTCCATTGTTCCCAGGATCAAATTCCTACCCAGGTGTCACAATATTTTTTTAAATACAGCAATTAAGGTATTAGTTGTTCATATACTCAATGAAATATGATCAGAGTCTCAGTGCCAAGTCCTTCAACGAAAACTTAGTTCATCTTTACTACACCCTGGCACCACCCCTAATAAGAAGTCATCAGTTCTGAAGAGCTATATACTTCATCACCTTGATCACAGTTTTTATGTATTTATTTATTATAATTTCTTTATTTCTTTCCCTCTGCTACCCCCTACATCTTCTCTTCCTAGTCCTACAAATTCTCCTTCTCCTACTCTTATGCCCTTAATCTAATTGCTTGATTGGGAGATCCTCCTACCTCTTCTATCTGACCCTAGCTTATCAGGATACATCATGGCTGGCTGCATCATCTTCTTATGAGGCCTTATTCTCAGAACATTGCTCTCCTTCTGTCCTTAATTCACTATACGTGTGACACTCTTCCTGCCTCCTGTCCTGCAAAATTCCCAGAGATCTGAGGGTAGGGAGAATTTCATAGAGAAATCCCATTTAGAGCTGGGTGTTTTAAGGTCTCTCTCTGCATAATATTGGACTGTGGTTCTTAGTATGCAATCTGATTTGATGTAGAAGGAAGCATCTCTGTGGATATAAGAACATAGCACTGGTCTATGAGGGCAGAGAGGAAAATATTTTAACAACAACAGACTGGGTTTCTTGAAATTTTCCATAGGATGCCCTGGTCCCACAACTCAATTAACTGATCCAATATTTCATGGAACACTAGTTTGTTCACAATAGATTGCCTATTGGAATGTTATCCCTCACTATTAGAAGATGTCCTAATAAGTGAATACATACCATATTTGTTTTTCTGCATTTTAGTTAATTCAGTCAGAATGATTTTTCCTGGTTCCATCCATTTGCCTGAAAATAACATGATGTCATTTTCTTAGCTGTATAATACTCTTTTATGGAAATATTTCTCATTTTCCCCAAAGGAGATTGTCAGTCTTGTTTAATCTTTTGAACTTGCTGGGACTTTAACTATTGTATTGAATCACAAACTTTCAGGATAACTATGTTCCTTTAGTCTAGAATCTCCTCCTCCTTCTTCCGCTTCTTGTGATTTGAATTGCAATGTCTCCTTGAAGCTCTTCTATTTATGTGAAGAGTCCCCAGAGAGGAAATGTCTGGGATGGGTTAATCGGTATGGCCTTGTTAGATAATATAATTCTTATTGGAGTTTTATTATAGGAGGGTGTGCTGTGAGGTTGATATGAAAATGAAAATGACCAGACAGAATGGAGTATCTGTCTTTTGGGCTCAGTCACTTTACATCTTTGTTTCTTTCGGTCTATGTCTCTCTATTTCTGAATCTGTCTTTCTAGCTCTTTCTCTCTCTGTTTCTCTCTGTCTCCCTCTCTCTGCCTGCTGCTTGTGGTTCAGTATGAGAAGCTCTCAGTTCTGCTGAAGGGCTACAACATGTTGACTTCTTGCTGGCTTGACACCCTAAATGCTCTCTGTAAAAAAATAAGAGAACTATTCCCATTAAATGATTTTTGTTCAAAGAGTTGCATTAGTCAAGGAGAGTTTTCCCAGTAATTAACTTAATAGCAGAGGACATATCTGTGCATTTAACAAATAATAATAGAATCTGTGATAACATGTGAAAGTCACATGTTAAGGACACATGACTTTATTAATGATCACTTGAAAGAAATATGTGACACTTTTCTAAACTAAGAGTCTTGGACACAGGAACTGTCATCTCTGGGTTGTATGACTTTTTCTTTTGAAACCCAACAAGCCTTTATCTCATCCCTTTATCCAGATCCCACACCTTTATTCCTGTTTACCTCTGTGACAATGTCAGGTAGGAAATTAAACTTTAATGTTTATTTAACTGGACTGCTTCCTTAGTAGGAAAGCTTCAAAGTGATGTTGGATTAAGGGGAATATACCTAATAACAAGGTGGTCTCCTATTGTGGTCTTGGATCTGAAAATTCCTAGGTTGTGACTTTGAAATGACCAGTTATTCCTGTACTAACAAAAAGTACCTTCACAATTTTTTCAACTTTAAAAATAATTCTTTATTAATTACACTTTATTCTCTTTGTATCCCCCCTGTGGTTTTCTCCCTCCTCCTGTCCCAATCCATTCCTTCCTCCCCCCCTCTGCACGAATGCACCTCCCCAAGTCCACTGATAGGGGTGGTCTTCTTTTTCATTCCTTCTGATCCTAGTCAATTAGGTAATATCAGGAGTGGCTGCTTTGTTTACTTCTGTGGCCTGGTAATGCTTCTATGCCATCAGGGTGAGGTAATTAAAGAGCAGGCCAATGAGCTCATGTCAGAGATAGTCCCTGTTCCTATTAATATAGAACCTCCCCTGTTCCTATTGATATTGAACTCCCTTGGATACTGAACTGCCATGGGCTACTTCTGTGCAGGGGTCTTAGGTTATCTCCATGCATGGTCCCTGGTTGGTGTATCAGTCTCAGAAAAACCCATGTGCCATATTTTTTGGTTCAGTTTCTCTCCTTGTGGAGTTCCTGTCCCCTCTAGATCTTACTGTTTCCAACTTCTTTCATTAGATTCCATGCACTTTGTCCAAAGATTGTCCATAAGTCTTAGCATCTGCTTTGATAGGCTGCAGGGCAGAGCCTTTCAAAGGCCCTCTGTGGCAGGCTCTTAACTTGTTCCCTGTTATCTCACTCTTCTGATGTCCCTCCTTTTTGCCTTTTGGGATGGGGATTGAGCATTTTAGCCAGAATCCTCTCTCTTGATTAGTTTCTTTAGGTGTACAGATTATAGTAAGTTTATCTCATAATATAAGTCTGTTAGTGAGTATATACCATTTGTGTCTTTCTGCTTCTGTAATAGCTCACTCACAATGAACTTTTCAGTTCCTATCATTTACCTGCAAATTTTATGATTTCCTTGTTTTTTATTGCGGAGTAATATTCCATTGTGTAGATATACCACAATTTCTGTGTCCATTTTTCACATGGGGTGGGGGTGCCTTTGGCTTGTTTCCAGTTTCTGGCTATTAAGAATAAAGCTGCTACAAACATGGTTGAGCTAATGTCCTTATTGTGTACTTGAGCCTGTTTTGAATATATGCCTAGGAGTTGTAGAGCTGGATCTTGAGGTAGAGCTATTCCTAGTTGTCTGAGAATGTGCCAGATTGATTTCCAGAGTGGTTGTACAAGTATATATTCCCACCAGCAGTACAGGAGGGTTCCCCTTTCTCCACAACCTCTCCAGCATGTGTTGTCACTTGAGTTTTTCATCTTAGCCATTCTGATAGGTGTATGTTGAAATCTCAGGGTTATTTTGATTTGCATTTCCCTTATGAGTAAGGATGTTGAATATTTCTTTAAGTGTTTCTCCACCATTTGATATTCCTGTTGAGAATTTGCTTTAGCTCTGCACTCCATTTTTTAATTGGATTAATAGTTTTGTTGCTGTTTAACTCTTTGAGTTCTTTATATATATATACTGGATATTAGTCCTCTGTCAGTTATAGGGTTGGTGAAGATCCTTTCCAAATCTGTAGGCAGTCATTTGTTCTATAAGTGTCCTTTGCTTTACAGAAGCTTTCAGTTTCATGAGGTCCCATTTATTGATTGTTGCTCTTAGAGCCTGTTCTGCTGGTGTTCTGTTCAGAAAGTTGTCTCCTATGCCAACGAATTCAAGGCTCTTCTCCATTTTTTTCTTCTAAGTGGTTTAGTATGTCTGGTTTTATATTGCGGTCTTTGATCTACTTGGAGTTTAGTTTTGTGCATGCTGATAAGTATGGATCTATTTTCATTTCTCTGCATGTAGTCATCTAGTTAGACCAACACCATTTGTTGAAGATGCTGTCTTTTTTCCATTGTATGGTTTTGGCACCTTTGTAAAAACCCAGGTATCCATAAGTGTGGATATATTTCAGGGTCTTCTATTTTATTCCATTGGTCCAGCAGACTGTTTCTATGCCAGTACCATGCAGTTTTTATTATTGTTGCTCTATAGTACAGTTTGAGATCAGGGATGCTGATATCTCTTGATGATCTTTTACTCTAGAGAATTGTTTTAGCAATTCTGGATTTCTTGTTGTTTCTTATGAAGGTGAGAATTTTTCTTTCAAGATCTGTAAAGAAATGTGTCATATTTGATGGGAATTGCATTGAATCTGTAGATTGCTTTTGGTAAGATGGCCATTTTTACTATGTTAATCCTGCCAAACCATGAGCATGGGAGTTCTTTCAATCTTCTGATATCTTCTTCTAATTCTTTGTCAGAGACTGTATTTTTTTTCATATAACTCTTTTACTTGCTTGGTTAGGTTCACACCAAGGTACCTTTTATCCTTTGTGGCTATTGTGAAGGGTGTTGTTTCCCTAATTTCTTTATCAGACCATTTGTCTTTTGTATACAGGAAGGCTACTGACTTTTTGAGTTAATTTTATATCCAGCCACTTTACTGAAGGTGTTTATCAGCTGCAGGAGTTACCTGGAAGAACTTTTGGAATCACTCAGATATACTATCATATCATCTGCAAATAGTGATACTTTGAGTTCTACCTTTCCAATTTGTATCTCCTTGATCTCCTTTAATTGTCTTATTGCCCGAGAAGGACTTAAGAGATATGGAGAGAGTTGGCTGCCTTTCCCTGTCCCTGATTTCAGTGGGATTGATTTAAATTTTTCTCCATTGAATTTGATATTGGCTATTGGCTTGCTATATATTGCCTTTACTATGTTCAGGTATGTGCCTTGTATCCCTAGTCTGTCCAAGACTTTAAACACGGATGGATGTTAGATTTTGTCAAATGCCTTTTCAGTATCTTAGGAGATCATCATGTGTTTTTCTCCTTAAGTTTATTTATGTGGTGGACCACATTGATGCATTTCTGTATATTGAACTACCCTTGTATGACTGAGATTAAGCCACCTTGGTCATCGTAGATGATATATTTGATGTATTCTTGGGTTCGGTTTGCAAGTATTTTGTTGATTGTTTTCTGCATCAATGTTCATGAGGGAGATTGGCCTGAAATTCTCTTTCTTTGTTGGGTCTTTGTGAGGTTTAGGTACCAAGGTGACTGTGGCTTCATGGAATGACTTTGGTAGTGTTCCTTTTGTTTCTATTGTTGGTATAATGTTCTTTTAAAATGTATATGCCTTACCCTTGTTAATTCAAATGCTGATTTCTCCCCTCCACCACTCTCTGGTTTCAATATAGATATTGCATTGTGATACTCACTATAAGCATCCTTTCTCAACTCTTGTGTAAACAGGACAAAATAAAGCAACTAGATACAATGTTGTGCAATGGGAGGAGCCAGAGGACAGAAAAGAGGGGAGGAGGGAGAGAAGGCAGGAAATGAGTAGGAGGAGAGGGCAAGAGGAGAGCGAGGAAAGCAGAGGTAGAGGAGAGAACTTGGAGGACTTGGAGGATGAACCAGACCTAAGATTTCAAAAAAAAAAGCAAGTATAATGTGGGAAATCTAAATGTTAGGAAACTGAGGCTTGGAGGTTTAGGAGGGAGTAAATATTGCCCAGCATTGTGTTCTAGGTAACTAAAAACCCAGTCTCTGTGTGGTGATTTGGTTATACAGCTGGTGAGGATTAACAGCAGCATTACTAGAAGATAAACCAATAGTAAATGTTAATAGTTGATTACAACAAATGGAGCCCAACTAATCTAAGAATCTATACCCTTTAAATCATACTTAAACATAATTTGGAGCGGGGAGTAAGCTCCCAGTGATTAAACCTAAACTTAAAACCTGAAAACTCCCAGGTTAATTACTGTCTCTTTAAGAGAGACTCTTATACAGGCCTTGGAGCAAAAGGTAGCTTACTGTGGGCAGACCTGAGACTTCCCTAACAAAACTAGCTGCCACTACAATCTAACAGGATGGAAGAAACAATAAAACAGACTTCTTGGAGCTTGGCTGATAATCTATCTATGGTTTTAAGACTGAAATAAAGGAAAGTCTAAGAATTGTACCTGTGCTTACACTCATAGTCCTCAATTTAACTTTAATCATTGCATTAGCCTTTTATGTCTTCTTGAAGGCAAAGGCTTTATAAAAGATACTAGAACAATATAAAAGAACAAAATGAAGTTTGGAAATAGCACATAAAACAAGAAATACAAAAACATGGAGAACAGACTAAACAACAGGAAGATAAGGCACAGGTTTTAGAAAAGATACTGCTGAAACACCACAAAGAACAACTAGAACAATATAAAGAAAAAATTAAAAGTTGGAAGAGAGGCATAAAACAGGAGATTCAAGAGATTATTGAACAACAACAACAACAAAAACAAAAAAAACAGGGAGATAGGTATAAAATATGTGTGCAGACCTTAAGAGAAGAGTTTAGAATACTAAGTAAAGAAAATACTCAGGTAGAGGCAAAAGACAAAAATAAAGAAAGCCTACCAAAGGTGGTTAGAAAACAAACATTGGCTTATCCAGTCACTAAACCAGCAGATGATGATCATCCACTAAATTATCATGAAGCTGAATGGCACCTTGTGGAAGTGCTAGATCTGAGGAAATTTAAGGAAAGTGTTACTAATTTTGGAATGCACACACCATTTGTAAAACAAATGTTGACTTCCTGGTCAATCAAAAGTAGAGTAATCCCAAGGATTGGGAGGATATGGCAAATACAATATTTGAACCTGGGCCATATTTACAATGGCTATCATGGTGGAGGGAAGAGGCTAGAGAGATAGCACACAAAAATAGAGCCAGAGGTGTTGGTGTTTCTAAGGAACAGCTGCTTGGTGATTGCCAGTATGCTGATATGGAGATAAAAGTTGTATATAAGGAAGAAACCTTATCATTATGTCGCTTAGCAAACTTAAATGCTTGGGACAAGGGTGAGGAATCAGGAAAAAGGCTTGAGCCATTCTCCCAGGTCATACAACATCCAACTGAAACATTTACTAACTTTTTGCAAAGACTGACTTCAGCTGTGGATAGAAGTATATCAGATCCAAAGATCCAATAGCTAAAAAAGCACTAATAGAATCTTTAGCTTTTTTTTTTTTTTTCAATGCAGTTTATTCAGGAACCTTGAACAATCCTCGGACCCTGGGGAAAGCCATCCCACAGCTTAAAAAGCCTCTGGGTAGCCAACCCAGGCATGCCACGTGGGCATTGCAGATAGGTCCACATACATGGAAGCAAGCCAGATCCTCGGCCTTAGCCAAATGTGGAGTTGTTCGTGACAGAGAGCACTCACCATCGGGAGGAAACCAGCTCCATCTTTAAGGCATAGCATTCCGCAGCTCTCTACAGTTCCCCCTTTTTGTTTTAGACGCATCAGGCAAGAGTAGAGGTCTAATCTCTGATATTAGAAATAAATTGGGACTTTGTACCAATGTTCATTTAGGTGTCATCCTCCCAAAGAGCATCAGACCCGTTGGATACCTTTTTCTCAGAGGCGGGACCTGGGGCATCAACCCACATGCAATCAGACATGCTCTTCTCTGGGTCCAAAGCGGCTGACCCTGAGTGCAGTGCTTAGCCTCGCATCCTGAGCGTAACATTTTAGCTTTTTATGGTATCCAACCATGCTTGGGGAGAATGTCCTACTTCAATGGCTGTAAAGGCCTGAATGATCATGGCTGCATCACACTGTTGTGAGACTCTAATCTTGCATATATACCACATGCAAACCAAGGAGACCAACACCAGAAGGCCTACTAACGCTCCCATGTCCGCCCATTCCTTCAGATGATTCATGGCTGCAGCAATCCATGTTGATAATCCTGTGGCTAGTCCTGCGTCCACTCTGATAGAATTTACTGTGACAATGGCCACTCTCAGCTGCTCCATCATAGTATCGAATTCTCCAGTCCAATTACCTAAAATATAGCTCGACAATTGTTTAGACAGATTTGCAGCACAGGAAAAATTCTCATGTTGTATGCTAGTGACACAAAGTCCAGCATACTTTCATTGACAGCCAGGTTGAGCGATTTGCCATAGGGTATCAATTTGCTCCTGCATGAGGTCAATCCTCTGATTGAACACCATCAAGCTTCCTTTTAGTTGAGGATTAATTCCTTTATGAACAGCTAAGGCATGAGCTACACTGGCTAAATGATTACTCAGGGTCTGAGCAGTCTGCCCAGTATGACTCATGGCTAATACCCTGGTGGTAGCTCCAACAGCCGCCAATGAGATGGTAGTAACAATGGTGGCTGTAGTTCCAAGATCCCTTTTCTGTCTGAAGAGAGAAATAGCGTGAGGGGCATCAATGGGCACAGGCACCCAGTGAGGCATGCGAGTAACCAGGGCATACCTAAATTTACTAGCATTCCAGCATTGGGCAAAAAAGCAAGTATCATTACCACAATTACTTGGCTCTATCTAGCTAATAAAATAAAAATGGGGGATATAGACAAACAGGTGTGGGCTTATAGGAAATATTATGAGAAGCCTTAACCCCTCGTTGGAACATCCTGCGTCAGTTCTAGAACTAGCAGTGGTGGTGTCCTAGCTCTGAGTAGGTTCAGGAGACCATTGCCCCCAGGGGCGAGACGTGCTCCATGCCAATTGACTAACTCCATGTTTTCCTCCAATTTTGAAAGTAATTTAAGGTTCTTAAATTATTTTTTCCCTTTTTTTAAAAAAATTTTCATCAATTACACTTTATGCATTCTGCATCCCCCATAAGCTCCTCCCTCCCCCCTCCCAATCCCACCCTCCCTCTTCCCTCTGCTTGCATGCCACTCCCAAAGTCCACTAATAGGGGAGGTTCTCCTCTCCTTTCTGATCTTAGTCTGTCAGTTCACATTAAAGTGGCTGTATTGTCCTCTACTATGGCCTGGTAAGGCTGCTCCCCCCCAGAGGGAGGTGATCAAAGTGCAGGCCAATCAGATTATGTCAGAGGCAGTCCCTCTTCACATTACTATATAACCCAATTGGACTCTGAACTGCCCTGGGCTACATCTGTGCAGGGGTTCTGGGTTATCTCCATGAATAGTCCTTGGTTGGAGTATGAGTCTCTGGGAAGTTCCCTGTGTTCAAATTTTCTTGTTCTGTTGCTCTCCTTGTGGAGACCCTGTCCTCTCCAGCTCTTACTATTTCCCAGTTCTTACCTAAAATTCCGTTCACCTGCCCAACAGTTGCCCATTCGGCTCAGCATCTGCTTTGATAGTCTGAAGGGCAGAGGCTTTCAGAGGCCCTCTGTGGTAGGTTCCTAGGTTGTTTCCTGTTTTCTTCTTCTTCTGATGTCCATCCTCTTTGCCTTTTCGGATGGGGATTGGACATTTTAGTTAGGGTCCTCTCTCTTGCTTAGTTTCTTTAGATGCACAGGTTTTAGTGGGTTTGTCCTATATTGTATGTCTATATGAGTGAGTATATACCATGTGTGTCTTTTTGCTTCTGGGACAACTCACTCAGGATGATCCTTTCCAGATCCTACCATTTACCTGCAAATTTCATGATTTCCTTATTTTTCATTGCTGAGTAATATTCCATTGTGTAGATGTACCACAATTTCTGCATCCATTCTTCAGTTGAGGGGCATCTGGGCTGTTTCCAGCTTCTGGCTATTACAAATAAAGCTGCTACAAACATGGTTGAGCAAATGTCCTTTTTGTGTACTTGAGCCTCTTTTGGATATATGCCCAGTAATGGTATGGCTGGAACTTGAGGAAGCGCTATTTCTAGTTGTCTGAGAAAGCGCCAGATTGATTTCCAGAGTGGTTGTACAAGTTTACATTGCCACCAGCAGTGGAGAAGGGTTCCCCTTTCTCCACAACCTCTCCAGCATGTGTTGTCACTTGAGTTTTTGATCTTGGCCATTCTCATGGGTGTAAGGTGAAATCTCAGGGTTGTTTTGATTTGCATTTCCCTAATGGCTAGTGAGGTTGAGCATTTCTTTAAGTGCTTCTCTGCCATTCGGTATTCCTCTACAGAGAATTCTCTGCTTAGCTCTGTTCCCCATTTTTTAAGTCAATTACTTGGTTTGCTGCTTTTCAGCTTCTTTAGTTCTTTATATATACTGGATATGAGTCCTCTGTCAGATAAAGGGTTGGTGAAGATTCTTTCCCAATCTGTAGGTGATCGCTTTGTTTTGATGACGGTGTCCTTTGCTTTACAGAAGCTTTTCAGTTTCATGAGGTCCCATTTAATGGTTGTTGCTCTTAGAGCCTGTGCTGTTGGTGTTCTGTTCAGGAAGTTTTCCCCTGTACCAATGAGTTCTAGGGTATTTCCCACTTTTTTTTCAAGCCGATTTAATGTGTCTGGTTTTATGTTGAGGTCTTTGATCCACTTGGACTTCAGTTTTGTGCAGGGTGACAAGTATGGATCTATTTTCATTTTTCTACATGTAGACATCCAGTTAGACCAGCACCATTTGTTGAAGATGCTATCTTTTTTCCATTGTATGGTTTTGGCGTCTTTGTCAAAGATCAGGTGTCCATAAGTGTGTGGGTTTATTTCTGGGTCCTCTGTTCGGTTCCATTGATCCACCATTCTGTTTCTATGCCAGTACCATGCAGTTTTTAAAACTGTTGCTCTATAGTACAACTTAAGATCAGGGATGGAGATACCTCCGGAAGATCTTTTATTGTAGAAGATTGTTTAGCAATTCTGCGTTTCTTGTTATTCCATATGAAGTTGAGAATTTTTCTTTCCAGGTCTGTAAAGAATTGTGTTGGTAATTTGATTGTTGGCATTGCATTGAATCTGTAGATTGCTTTTGGTAAGATGGCCATTTTTACTGTTAATCCTACCAAGCCATGAGCATGGGAGATCTTTCCATCTTCTCATATCTTCTTCTAATTCTTTCTTCAGAGATTTGAAATTTTTTTCATACTAGTCTTTGACTTCCTTGGTTAGGGTTACTCCGAGGTACCTTATGTCATTTGTGGCTATTGTGAAGGGTGTTGTTTCCTTAATTTCTTTCTCAGCCCTTTTTTCTTTTGTATACAGGAGGGCTACTGATTTTTTTGAGTTAATTTTGTATCCTGCCACTTTGCTGAAGGTGTTTATCAGCTGTAGGAGTTCCCTGGTAGAGTTTTTGGGGTCACTCACATATACTATCATATCATCTGCAAATAGTGATAATTTGACTTCTTCCTTTCCAATTTGTATCCCCTTGATCACCTTCAACTGTCTTATTGCTCTAGCAAGGACTTCCAGCACTTTGTTGAAGAGATATGGAGAGAGTGGGCAGCCTTGTCTTGTCCCTGATTTCAGTGGGATTGCTTTAAGCTTCTCTCCGTTCAGTTTGATGTTGGCTATAGGCTTGCTGTATATCGCCTTTACTATGTTTAGATATGTGCCTTGTATCCCTGATCTCTCCAATACTTTGAACATGAATGGATGTTGGATTTTGTCAAAGGCTTTTCAGCATCTAGGGAGATTATCATGTGGTTTTTTTCTTTCAGTTTGTTAATATGGTGGATCACATTGATGGATTTCCGTATATTGAACCACCCCTGCATACCTGGGATGAAGCCAACTTGGTCATAGTGGATAATATCTTTGATGTGTTCTTGGATTCGGTTTGCAAGTATTTTATTAAGTATTTTTGCATCAATGTTCATAAGGGAGATTGGCCGGAAATTCTCTTTCTTTGTTGAGTCTTTGTGAGGTTTAGGTACCAAGGTGACTGTGGCTTCATAGAATGAATTTGGTAATATTCCTTCTGTTTCTATTTTGTGGAATAGTTTGAAGAGAATTGGTGTTAGCTCTTCTTTGAAGGTCTGGTAGAATTCTGTGCTGAAGCCATCTGGTCCTGGGCTTTTTTTGGATGGGAGAGTTTTGATGACCGCTTCTATTTCTTTGGGGGATATAGGTCTACTTAGTTGATCTACCTGGTCCTGGTTCAGCTTTGGTAAGTCAAATCGATCAAGAAAATTGTCCATTTCATTTAGATTTTCAAATTTTGTGGCATATAGACGTTTGAAGTAAGTCCTAATGATTGTTTGGATTTCCTCAGTGTCTGTAGTTATATCCCCCTTTTCATTTCTGATTTTGTTGATTTGGGTGGTGTCTCTCTGCCTTTTAGTTAGCCTGGCTAAGGGTTTGTCGATCTTGTTGATTTTCTCAAAGAACCAGCTCTTGGTTTCATTGATTCTTTGAATTGTTTTATTTGTTTCCAATTGATTGATTTCAGCCCTGAGTTTGATTATTTCCAGCCATCTACTCCTTCTTGGTGTGTCTGCTTCTTCTTTTTCTAGGGTTTTTAAGTGAGCCATTAGGGTGCTTGAATGAGCTGTCTCGGATTTCTTCTTGAAGGCACTTAGTGCTATGAACTTTCCTCTTAGCACTGCTTTCATTGTGTCCCACAAGTTCGGGTAAGTTGTGTCTTCATTTTCATTGATTTCTAGAAAGACTTTAATTTCTTTATTTCTTCCCTGACCCAGCTGTCATTTAGTAACAAGTTGTTCAGTTTCCATGTGTGTGTAGGCTTTTTGTTATTTCTGTTATTGTTGAGGTCCAGCTTTATTCCATGGTGATCAGACAAGATACATGGGATTATTTCAATCTTCTTGTATATGTTGAGGCTTGCTTTGTGATCCACTATGTGGTCTATTTTGGAGAAGCTTCCATGAGGTGCTGAGAAGAAGGTAAATTCTTTTGTGTTTGGGTGTAAAGTTCTGTAAATGTCTGTTAGGTCCATTGGATTCATGACCTCTGTCAGAGACATTGTTTCTTTGTTTAATTTCTGTTTGGTTGACCTGTCCTTTGTTGAGAGTGGGGTGTTGAAGTCTCCCACTATTAATGTGTGTGGATCTATATGTGCTTTAAATTTTATCAATGTTTCTTTCACAAATGTGGGTGCCCTTGTATTTGGGGCATAGATGTTCAGGATTGTGATGTCTTCCTGGTGGAATTTTCCCTTGATGAGTATGAAGTGTCCTTCCCCATCTCTTTTGATTAATTTTGGTTGAAAGTCTATTTTATCAGATATTACAATGGCTACTCCTGCTTGCTTCTTGCGTCCGTTTGCTTGGAAAGTCATCTTCCAACCCTTTACCCTCAGGTAATGTCTATCTTTGTGTCTTAGGTGTGTTTCTTGTATGCAACAGATTGCTGGGTTTTGTTCATGTATCCATTCTGTTAATCTTTGTCTTTTTATTGGAGAGTTTAGTCCATTGATGTTGAGAGAGATTAATGACCAGTGGCTGTTAGATCTCTTGATTTTGATGTTGGCTGTGGTCATAAGGTTGTGTGCTTGGTTGCTTTTTGTTTTACTGAAGTGAGGTTATTTATTTCCTGTGTTTTCTTGAATGTAGCTAGCTTTCTTGGGTTGTATTTTCCCTTCCAGTGTCTTCTGTAATGCTGGATTTGTTTGTAGGTATTGTTGAAATTTGTTTTTGTCATTGAATATCTTGTTTTCTCCATCTATGAGGACTGAGAGTTTTGCTGGGTATAGTAGCCTGGGCTGACATCTGTGTTCTCTTAGGGTCTGCATGATATCTGTCCAGGCCCTTCTGGCTTTCATAGTCTCTGTTGAAAAGTCAGGTGTGATTCTAATGGGTTTGCCATTATATGTTACTTGGCCTTTTTCCCTTGCAGCTTTTAGTATTTTTTCTTTGTTCTGTATACTTACTGTTTTGATTATTATGTTGCGGGAGGATTTTCTTTTCTGGTCAAATTTGTTGCGTGTTCTGTAGGCCTCATGTATTCTAATTGGCCTCTCCTTTAGCTTGGGGAAATTTTCTTCAATGATTTTGTTGAAAATATTTTCTGGGCCTTGGAGAAGGGAGTCTTCTTTTTCCTCTATACCTATTATTCTTAGGTTTTGTCTTTTCATATTGTCTTGCATTTCTTGGACGGTCTGTGTCAGGAATTTTTTGGATTTAACATTTTCTTTGACAGATACATCGATTTCTTCCATTGTATCTTCTACACCTGAAATTCTTTCTTCCATCTCTTGTAGTCTGATGGTTATGCTTACCTCTGTAGTTCCTGTTTTCTTCCCTAGATTCTTCCTTTCCATTATTTCTTCCATTTGTGTTTTCTTTAATTTTTCCAATTCTATCTTCAGGTCTTGAGTTGTTTTGTTTACTTCCTTCACCTGTCTGATTGTACTTTCCTGATTTTCTTTTAGTTCCTTGAACTCTGTTTCTATCATTTCATTCAGTGTTTTAAGCATTTCCTTTCTAAAGGCCATAAACTGTTTGGCTGCATCTTCCTCTATTTCTTTACGGATGGCAATATTCTGTTTGAGTTTATCTTCCTCTATATCTTTACGAATCTTATTTGTTTCCTCTGTTATCATCTTCATGAGCATACTTGTTAGGTCATCTTCTTGGATTTCAGTTATGGTGGGGTGTCCAGGGCTACTTGCCCCTGGGTAACTGGGTTTTGGAGATGCCATATTGCTCTGTCTTTTGTTGCTTGAGCTTTTACGCTGGCCTCTACCCATTGTGTTATCTTAGGTGTTTGGGGTTATTTTCTGGTGGTTCCTGGGGATCCTGTGGTGGAGAGAATCCCCTTTGCAGAAAGCTGGTTTTTCTTGAAGGATGTCTTCTCAGCTTTTTGGGTATAGTCCCTGGATGGCTGGTGTTTTTTCAGGAGTTGCTCACCTCAGGGAGATAGACCTGAGTGGTAACTGTGGTCTTTGTTAGTTGAGAGGGTTCTCCTCTCACCCAGGGAATTCCTGAGGGCAGCTGCCCTGTTTCTGGGTTTCTTGTTGCAAATTTAATGATCAGCTGCTGTGACCCAGTTGGACATCAGGCGCGCCTCAACTGTTTGTGCTTGTGTCTGGAGCACAGCTGAGTGCTGGCGCCTCGGCCCCATTAGACTGCTAGACTTTTTCTAGGGAAGGATTGGGTGATTTAGATCAGTACAGTTTCCTTCCTTCCCTGTGGATTCTCTGGAGACAGGGACTCCTAGTGTCCTTTTTTTGCCCTGGTGCACACTGCTCAGTGTCCGCCAGCTGGCTGGCTGCAGAAATTGCCTGTGCCTGGAGCACAGTTGTGTGATGGTGGCTTGGTCTCTGCCAGCTGTCTGGTGCGCAGAAACTGCCTGTGTCTGCCTTTGCGGCTTTTGGGAGCCTGAGTGGCTCCCTAAGCTGGGTAATTTTCCAGGGACCTTTTCAGGTTGGGGGTGAGCTGAGTGCTCTGAGATCAGACCCGCTGTTTCTATCTCCGGCGGCAAATCAGGCGCGCAGGCAAGCAGGGCTCTGTGCTGGAACCTGGGTCCCTGGCTCTGGCTCTGGGCTGGCTCCTGGGGTGCCTGTGGAACCCGACAGAGTCTTTTCCAGGGGATGTCTGGGTTACCTAAGGCCGGTCCCAATCGTTTCCTGTAGCCTGGGGTTATCTCTCAACTGAAAATTCCAGTCTCTGATAGTGTGGTGCCCACGGTTCAGTCTGGGACCTTGACCAGAGACACTGGCTTGTGGCTCTGGGCTGGGGCTGGGGCTGGGGCTGGGGCTGGCGGCCGGCAGCCAAGAGTCTGGCAGAACTGGGATCTCTTCCGCGGTTTAGCCGGGTGAGTTAAAAGCTGATTGAATCCCCCACCGTGGGGTATCCTCTCACCTGGGAAACACAATGACTGTGTTTTATGGCCGAGAGTTCTGATTGCTGGTCACTGTGCTGATCCTGCTGTGCTGCTGCTCAGAATGAGAATCCTCTCGGCTCCGCCATCTTGCCCCTCCCCCAAAAGCGAATCTTTAGCTTTTGAAAATGCTAACACTGAATGCAAAGTGGCAACAAGGCCATTAACAGCAAGATCTGCTCCAATAGATGAATGGATTAGAAATACGATTGACATTAGACCTCATTCACCCAATTTGACCTTGATAGGAGAAGCTACCTCAAAAGACCTTGAGAAATGTTGTAATTATGATGGGCAAGATTACTACAGAAGAAATTACCAGGAAAACCAAAGTAATTCAAGAAGGGAGCCTATGCTTCGTAGAATATGCAGAAGATGTGGCAAGGGTTGTCACTGGCCTAGTGAAGGTAGAGCAGTCACAGATAAATGGGGTAATCCTTTATCAAAAATCACCCAAGGGGCCTCTCCCAGGCTCCAGAACAGGACAGGGATACTCCTCCACAAGAAAACACCACTGCTCTGGAAATAAACATTAAAAACTTGGACAGTGAGGTTGAAAGGGTTAGACTAACTTTGTAACCTATATGTCTTCTAAAGCCTATAGTTTTGAGTTTTAGGTCCAGGTTAAGCTAAAGCCTCTTCAAACCTTTCCAGAGAACAGAGGAATGTGACCCTATCTGTGAGGACAGATATAAAAAAAGGGGAAGCAAGCAATGACCTTCACTCAGCAAAAGAAGGACCAGACCCTTGTCCTTGAGATACCGTTTCTTAGAAACAAACCTAGACTTCTTCTGAGTAGCTTTTGACCTTCATCCAAAAGTCTGTAGCCCCTAATCTTCAAGGATGAGCCAACCACCCCCACCTTCAATTGCAGCTGCATCCACACTTGGCAGGACTGGCCAAGCTTGAGCACCTAAGACTAACCAATTATCTTACTTTATAACTTCCTCATCCAATCCTAAATTGCCAAAACTGCAACTTCAAATTTCCCGCAATTTTTCTTTTAAAAACCTAAAGGCCTTTGTCTCCTGGCCACTCTTTGCTGACTGGCAGGGGTGACCCCATTGTATGATGGTTAATAAACCTCTTGCTTTTGCAATGAGTCTTGGGTCTGGGGGAGTTTCTGGGAAGGGCATGATTGAACTCCTGAGCTGTGAGACCCCAGTTCTTACAAGGCCAAAGCAGATTCTATAGATGAATCAAAAAATCAGGAGGAGAACAAAAAACAAATATATTGGCAAACCTCTATAAATGATCAAAGGCCAAAATTAAAGATAATTTTAAATAATATTGAAATTGAAGGCTTTGTAGATACTGGGGCTAATGTCACAATTATTACTTCTAAATCCTGGCCTCTACATTGGCCACTTCAAGAGGTGGATATTCAATTCCAAGGAGTTGAAACTATCTAAAGTGAAACAAAAATATTAGATGGCTTAAATGTAAACAACCAGAAGGTCAAATAGGAAAACTAAGACCATACGTGGCTGAGATAACCATAAACTCATGGGGAAGAGATCTATTACAACAATGGAAGACCCAGATTAACATCCCCCCAAGTTCTGAGACAAGCCAAAAAACAGGTAATACTCCCGATAAAGAAGCTAAAATTATTAAAAAATGTCATCAAAAACAGTTTCAGACTGTCCAGGCTGTCCATAAACAAAATACAGGAGAGGCCATTTTTTCAACTGCCTGTTGGGAAGCCACTGCTAATAAAATTCCCACAGCCTTACCACTAAGGTGGTTGGCAAACCAACCTATTTGGGTTGAACAATGGTCTATGAGTAAAAAAAAAATGTTACTGGCACTAAAACAGCTAGTTCTGGAACAGCTGGATGCTCAACATATAGAGGAGTCCAACAATCCTTGGAATTCCCTGGTATTTGTCATCAAAAAGAAATCTGACAAATGGAAGATGTTAACAGATCTAAGAGCAATTAACAAAATTATTTAGCCAATGGTATTGTTACAATCTGAAATCCCTTTGCCTTCCTTGTTACCTAAATAATGGCTTATTATAGTGATCGATTTAAAGGATTGCTTTTTCACAATTCCTTTACATGAACATGATAGGGAAAGGTTTGCTTTCTCAGTACTCACTTTAAATAGAAGCTGTCCAATAAAGAGATACCACTGGAGGGTCTTACCACAGGGGATGTTAAAACAGTCCTACTTTGTGCCAATATGTTGTACAACAACTGTTGGGGGTAATTCTTAAGTAGTTTCCTCAATCCATAATTTACCACTATATGGATGATACCTTATTAGCTGATTCAGATATGAAAATATTAGAAAATATTTTGATGAAATAAATAGAACTTTACCTTGTTTACAGATTGCTCCTCCCAAAAAAATACAAAGAGGAGATTCTATTAATTACCTATGATATAAAATAGGTCTACGGAAAATTCGACCACAAAAGTATAAATAAATAAATAAAAACAGTTAAGAACTCTTAATAATTTTCAAAAATTGCTGGGAGATGTTAACTGGTATGGTCTACCCTGGGTTTAGCTACTCAAGAGCTAAGTAACTTATTTCAAACCTTACAGGGTGATAAAGACTTAAATAGTCCAAGAATGTTATCAGCTGATGCTGAAAAGGAATTGGCTATGGTAGAAAGGAAATTACAAGATGCATGTATAGACCATATTGATCCAAAAAGGGCCTGTATTTTGGTTATTTTGCCCTCCACTCATTCTCCCACAGGAATTCTTATGCAGGGGCAGTACTGTATTTTAAAATGGATATTTTTGGCACACAGACAAAATAAAAAACTAAAAACCTATATAGAAAAGTTTTCTGAATTGATCCTAAAAGGGAAGATGAGACTTGGTAAACTGGCTGGAATAGATCCGGCTGAAATTGTGGTGCCCTTTACCTATGCTGAAATTGTGTCATTATGGGCAGACAACAATTATTGGGAAAGAGCTTGTGAATTTTTGGGAAAAATCAACAACATATACCCAAAAAGCAAACAACTTCAGTTTATAAAAAGAACCAATTGGATTCTCCCTCATATAGTAAAAGAAACTCCAATTTCTGGAGCTCCCACATTTTATATGGATGCCAATAAATCAAAAAGGGCAGATTATAAGTCAGAAAATCTGAGTAAAGTGGAGGAGAGTCCTTATGATTCAATTCAAAAATCATAATTATATGCAATTATCTTGGTGTTATCAGATTTTCAGGAATTTCTTAATGTAGTCACTGACTCTTAGTATGCAGAAAGAGTTGTTCTGCATATAGAAACTGCTGATCTAATTCAGGATCATTCAGACTTAACTTCACTGTTCCTTCAATTACAATAAGTAATCAGAAATAGAAATAATCCATTGTATATAACACATGTCAGATCTCATACAGGTCTACCAGGTCCTCTAGCACAAGGCAATAATTAAATTGATCAACTATTGATAGGAAGTGTGTTAGAGGCCTTAGAATTTCATAAAAAAAACACCATTTAACAGCAAAGATTTAAAAAGAGAGTTTTCTATCACTTGGCAACAAGCCAAAGAAATTGTGAGAAAATGACCCACTAGCTCTTTATATAGCCACACTCCATTACCTGCAGGAAGTAACCCAAAATGGATGTGCTTTATTTTACAGAGTTTGGTAAACTGAAATATGTGCACTATACTATAGACACATATTCAGGGTTTCAATGGGCAATAGCCTTAAGCTCTGAAAAGGCTGATTCAGTTATTACCCATTTATTAGAAGTGCTGGCAATTATGGGCATACCTAAACAAATTAAGACTGATAATGCTACAGTGTATGTCTCTAATAAAATGGAAGGATTTTTTACATATTACAAGATAAAACATGTCACAGGTATACCTCACAATTCTACTGGTCAAGTAGGCATTGAAAGATCCAATCGTACTTTAAAAGACATGCTTAATAAACGGAGAGGGGTATTAAAAACCCCCAGAGATAGATTACATAATGCTTTATTGACCCTAAATTTCTTAAATGTTAATGAACAACAAACAACAGCTGCAGAGAGACACTGGGTCATAGAAAAAATTGCTGAGTTTTTTCAGCCTATATATTTCAAAAACACCCTAACTTCACAGTGGAGAGTGGGGAATGTGTTATGCTGGGGAAGAGGTTTTGCTTATGTTCATGCAGGAGAAGAGAAATTATGGGTTCCTTCAAAACTAATAAAAATCAGAAATGACAGTAGAAGACCACCAGAAGACCTTAGACATTCAGAAGAGGAGAGAAATCAAGATCAAACAGAACAGGTAAAGTAATTTGATAATCCCTTTACCTGGAAATACCTCTGAAACTGACAGATGTAAAAAAAATGTCTCCAGCCAGAACTCCATCAATACTTGGCCAATAATCCTTGGCTATAATATCCTCAAAATGTATTATGCTAACCTTTTAATTTGCATAGATAAAATTGGCTTACAGTTTTGTTTCATCCTATACATCTCATACATTTATAATTTTAGAACTCTATAATGCTTGTGAGAAATTATATGTTTGCAGAACAAAAGAACTAGATGACAGAGATGCTGGATCAAACCTAACAGAATCATTCTTCAGTATGCTGAGAAACTGATACATCTGTTCCAGCATCTTGCATGTTCCAGCATTCTGCTTGTACCTGCCTCAACTTCTTCAACTGCCATTTCTCATCAAAGACTACTCCCCCCCGGAAAAAAAAAAAAACTTTGAAGAAAGCTACTAATTTTAACTGGTCCAGCATGGACTGGACATTGCACATGTAGATGTTACCTAACAGTTTTCATAATTATTATTGTATTGAAAGAAAAACAGCATTTTATTGGACTTAAAGGGGGAAATGTTGGTATAATGTTCTCTTAAAATGTATGTGCCTTACCCTTGTTAACTCAAATGCTGATTTCTCCCCCCCCACTCTCTGGTTTTGATCCCAATATTGCATTGTGATATTCACTATAAGCATCCTGTCTCAACTCTTGTGTAAACAGGACAAAATAAAGCAACTAGATATAATGTTGTGCAATGGGAGGAGCCAGAGGACAGGAAAGGGGGAGGAGCAAGAGAAGGCAGGAGATGTGCAGGAGGAGAGGGCAAGAGGAGAGCAAGGAGAGCAGAGCTAGAGGAGAGAGCTTGGAGGACTTGGAGATGAACCAGACCTAAGATTTCAAAAAAACAAAAAAACAAAAACGAGTATAATGTGGGAAATCTAAATGTTAGGAAACTGAGGCTTGGAGATTTAGGAGGGAGTAAATATTGCCCAGCATTGTGTTCTATGTTAACTAAAAACCCAGTCTCTGTGTGGTGATTTGGTTATACAGCTGGTGAGGATTAACAGCAGCATTACTAGAAGATAAACCAATAGTAAATATTAATAGTTGATTACAACATTCTATTTGGAGGAAAAGTTTGAAGAATATTGGTGTTAGCTCTTGTTTGAAGGTCTGGTACAATTCTGTAGTGAAACCATCTTTCCCTGAGCTTTTTTGTATGGGAGACTTTTGATGACAGCTTCTCTTTCTTAGGGAATATAGAATTTTTTTAATTAATTTACCTGGTCTAGATTCAGCTTTGGCATGTAGAATCTGTCAAAAAAAATTGTCGATTTCATTTCGATTTTCTTGCTGATAGAATAGGCTCTCAAGGTCTAGGTTTCCCTGGGATATTGAGTCTTTAAGAGCAGGGAAAAGAAAAGAAACCAGAGAATTACTGAGACATGTTTGGCTAAAACAGAGAAAGATCATGAGTTAATGAAGCACTTAGGTACAATAAACTATTTGACAGCTGGTGCTGTTCTGCACTAGTGTTGGCAAACCTCTATTTAAATGGTTTCCTTTTGGCTGACCAGGCTGGATCAAAAGCTCTGTCCTACTTAGTGGTTAGTGAATGTTCCTCCTGATCCTGGGGTTTACAATTAAAACTGGGCCTTCAGGACAGAGAAATGGGTCTATGTTATATGCCTAGTACACAAGAGCAGGTGTGTTTCCTGATGCGGTCCTCAAGACAAACCCTCTAAATGTTGCTTTAGTGACAGGACTGCTTATTCAGAGGTGCCACTTGAGCTCATGAGACCTGAGGTAGCTGGGTAACCACTAGTCCATGACTAAGATTCCATGCTACATACTGAGTTCCTAGGAAGACTGCCTTACATAGTAAACCTATCCCCTCCTTTAGCAGAATCTTTTCTCCATGTTAAAAGTCATTGCAAAAGTTGTCAACATATTATTTTTACTGTTTATGTGGTAATTTCACATAATATACATTATATTCCTTTTCCAAAGCTCCCATGATCAAATTCCTAGCCATGTGTCACATTATTTTTTTTTTCTGTAAAGTACATCAACTCACGTATATGTTGTTCATATGGTCATTGAAACATGACCAGAGTCTCAGAGCCAAGTCCCTTATAGATAACTGAGATCATCTTTGTCGCACCCTGGCAACACCCCCAAGAAAGAGCCATCGGTCTTGAAGAGCTCTATACTTCATCACCTTGATATTAGTTTTTCTTCTGTATTTATTCATTATGATTTGTTTACTTTGTATCCCTTCTGCTGCCCCCTTTCTCTTCTCCTTCCAGTCCCATTCAACTTTCAAATGCCTTTCTCTAGTTCTCTGATAGGTGAGGACTTCTTCCCCCTTCTATCTGACCCTAGCTTATCAAGGATCACAAGGCTGGCTCCATCATCTTCCTCTGCAGCATGATTCTAAAGGCATTGTTCTCTTTGTGTTCTCAATTTGCTCTACTTCAGTCACTCTTCCTGCCTGCTCTCTTGCAGGCTTCCCAGAGCTCTGAGGGGAGGGAGATTATTTCATAGGCTAATCTTATTTGGAGCTGGGTGTTTTCAAGTCTCAATATCTGCATAATATCTGACTGTGGATCTTTGTATGTGATCTTATTTGATATAGAAAGAAACATCTCTGTGGATCCAAAAATTTGGCACTCATCTATCAGTTGAGGGCAGAGAGCAACATATCTTAAGAACAACATCCTGTGTTTCTTGAAAATTTCTGTAGGATGCCCTGGCCCAACAACTCAATTCACTGCCACTCAATCCCTCTACTGGAACACTAGGTTTGTCACAATAGATGGCCTATTTGAACTTCATCACCCACTATTAGGGACCTCCTAATAAGTGAATATATACCATATATATCTTTCTGCATTTTAGTTACTTCACCCAGGATGATTTTTCCTGGTTCCATCCATTTGCCTGAAAATATTGAGATGTCATGTTCTTAGCTGAATAATACTCCATTATGGTAATAATCCACATATTCCCCAAGGGGGATTTGCCAGTCCTTTTCTTTATACCTAGGAAGTTGATGGAACTTTAATTATTGTATTGAATGGCAAAATATCAAGATAACTATGTTCTTTTAACCTAGAAATCCCTCCATCTTCTTCCACTTCCTGGTGATTTGAGTTGCAATGTCCCCTTGAACCTCTCTATTTACATATGGAGTCCCAAGTGAGGAAATGTCTAGCAAAGGTTAGGAGGTATGGCCATGTTAGATAATATAATTCCTATGTGGGTTATATTACAGGAAGGTGTGCTTTGAGGTTGATATTCCAATTTTAGTGACCAGACAGAATGGAGTGTCTGTTATTCAGTCTCTGTCAATTTATATATTAGTTTTTGTTGGTCTCAGACTCTATTTCTAGCTCTTTCTCTCTCTATTTCCCTCTCTCTGCCTGCTGCTGTGGTTCAGCATGAAAATCTCTCATAAAGGAGTACAGCAAGATAACTGCTTGCTGACGTGATATCTTGATGGTCTTTGTAAAAATATAAGCAAGGTCCCAATTAAATGCTTTTTGTTCAAAGAGGTGCCTTGGTCAGGGATCAAGTAAGTAAATATGTAAGCAATTCACTGACTAAGGACATATCTGTGCATTTAACAAATAATAATGGTATATGTGATAATGTGAAAGTCAAATGTCAAGGACACGTGATTTTATTAATGAACGCTTGAAAGAAATATGTGGCAGTTTTCCTGAACTAAGAGTCTTGGACACAGGATCTGTCATCTCTGGGTTGTGTGCTTTCAGCTGCCCAGATTAAAGCATGAAGGATTACCCAGCCTTTCTCTCAAGCATGCTGTCTACTTGGCCCTTTTAATAACTGGCTCCTGAAACTCTTACTGGCTTTCACCTGTGTCATGACATCATACGGCCTCTCAGGCATTCAGCACCTGAGAGAATCTCAAGATTTCCATGAAGATGAGTATACAAACTCTCCAAAGCATCCAGTATCTCTAATCCTGTGCACATGTGACTTTTCTTGTGAAACCCAATAAGCTTTTATCTCATCCCTTTATCTATATCCCACACCTTTCTTCCTGTTTATCTATGTGAGAATGTCAGGAGTGATGTGGAATTAAGGGGAATGTACCTAAAGACAAGTTGGTCTCCTACTGTGGTGTTGTATCTGAAATTTCCTAGGTATTGACTTTGAACTGAGCAGTTATTCCTAATTGATATAATAGGCTTGCAGGGACTAGGGTTCCCTGGGATATTGAGTTTTTAAGAGCAGGGAAACAAGAAGAAACAAGATAATTTCTGGGATGAAACAGAGAAAGAACAGTGATTGTAAATGGAGAACTGGGGTGGGAGGATAAACTATTTCAAATCTGGTGCTGTTCCACACTTATGTTGGCAATCCTCTATGAGCAGGGTTGCCTTGTTTGAACCGGCTGAATCTGCAGTAGCAGTGTCTTCCTCAGTGGTCAGTGAGGAACCCTCTTGGTCCAGGGCTTACAATTAAAACTAGGCCTTAAGGGCAGAATAATGGGTCCCTGTTATATGCCTAGGACACAAGGGAAGTTGTGTCCTCCAGCAAAACCTCTAAATGTAGTGTTAGGAATAGGTCTACTTTTTCAGAGGTGCCACCTGAGCTAATGATGTCTGAAGTAGCTGGGTAACCACTAGTTCATGACTAGGATGCTCTGCTACATAATGAGTTCCTGGAAAGCATGCCTTAACAAAACAAACAAACAAAAAACTCTGCCCTCCTTTAGCAGAATTTTTTCTCCAAGTTAAAAGTCATTTTAAAAGTTGTCAGCATATTATTTTTATTGATTATGTGGGAGTTTCATATAACATACCTTACACTCCTTTTCCGTTGCTCCCAGGTTCAAATTTCTTACCCATGTGTCACACTAAAAAATTTATTTTTCATTAAAATACATCAATCAAAGTATGTGTGGTTCATCTAATCATTGGAACATGATCAGAGTCTCAGTGCCAATCCCTTAAAGAAAACTGAGTTCATCCTTGCTGCACCCTGGCACCAACCCCAAGAAAAATCCATTAGTCCTGAAAAGGTCTATACTCTATCACCTCGCTCAAAGTTTTTCTTATGCATTAAATTATTATGATTTGTTCACTTTGTATCCCCTCTGCTACTCCCTCTCATTCTCCTTCCAGTCATATCCACACTCCTTCTTCTTCCCCTATGCCCATTTTCTCTTCCCTGATAGGGGAGGTCCTCCTTCCCCTTCTATCTGACTAGTTTATCAGGTCTCATCAAAGCTAGCTGCATCATCTTCCTCTACAGCTCGATTCTCAGGGCATTTTTCTCCTTGTATCCTCAATTCCCTCTACTTATGACATTGTTCCTGCCTCCAGACTTAGCAAAGAACTGAGGAAAGATAGAATTTCATAAGGAAATCCCATTCAGTGTTGGGTGTCTTAATGTCTCTCTCTGCATAATATTGGACTGCAGGTCTCTGTATGAAATCCCATTTGGTATAGAAGAAAGCATCTCTGTGGGATTCAAGAACATAGCACTGATCTATCAGTTGAGGGAAGAAAGCAACATATTTTAATTGGACAGCTTCCTAAATAGGGAAGCTTCAAAGTAATAGAGGATTAAGGGGAATGTACCAAATGAAAAGGTGGTCACTTACTGTGCTCCTGGAACTGAAATTTTCTTGGTTGTGACTTAATTGAACAGTTACTCTTGTATTCACTAAATGTACCTTCACATTCTTATTGTTATAATAGGCTGGAGAGGCTAGGGTTTCCTGAGGTATTGAGTCTTTAAGAGCAGGGAAAAGAGAAGGTAACCTGACAGTCCTGCGGTCCAGTCCTACATGGTCCACCTGAAAGAGAGAGTGTAAATGGGGGGAAAGAGACTCAAAGAATGGAGACAAGACAGTTTCCTGTTCAAGTCTCAGTTTACTGAATGTGCATACAAAACTTTATAAAGCAAAGCTTGTATAAAACTTATACAAGCAAAATTTATTTCATAGCAATACATTTGTGCAAACTAGCAAGTCATCCAGGAATACACTCAAGGTTACACCAAGTTTGCTTCTGGTTTCCAAGGTTGCAAAGAGCTTGATATCTACTTCTCAGGCTCAGAACAGCCCACTTGCAGAGACCACCAAGAACAGTCTCTGAGACATGGAACTTATAAAGACTTATATCTGCCAAGGCCAGAAGGCAGAATTCCAATTACCAGACTCCTTCAGTTCCCCTTCTTTGTTTCATGGAGAGCCTGTCTTAGTTTGGCAAAATATGCATTTTTGCTTACTTGTCATCAAGGTCTTGGATGTGATTTTTACAAGTCTATGTCTTAGGTTGGAAAAACCTCAATTTCACTCTTACATATCATATACTTACTCCCATATTAAATGGGGTTTTTAGATATATTTAATTTAAGTTCAAGCAACTGCACTTGCATGCATTGAACTTGTTGAAGAAGGAAATGTAGCACACAAGGAAGGCAGGCACAGGCCAACAAACCCATCCCCTCCATGCCCACAAGTGTCAGTCCCCACTTAAGCACAGAGTCAAAGAATGGGAAAGCACCTCCTGAGGTGTCAATCCCCACTTAAGCACAGAGTCAAAGAATGTATTGGCCAATTCTAACCTGGTTTCTTGGCAGATTCTTTGTTATGGATCTTATTTCTCATCGTTAACATGCCCAATGAGAAGTTTTTGCTAGACCAAATACCAGCAAGGTGATTGTGAAACTGAGTCCAATTAAATTCTGTTTCATCATACCAAGAATCAGAAATCCTAAGAGTTTCATGGCAAAAAGCAGGTTGCTTAACAAATAATACTGAAAGAGCATTATTATCAGCACTAACTCAATTAGTAAGATTGTAATATACACATTCAATTGAATAGATTCTTAAAATGTCTTACTACAATATTTCCAATTAGCAGTTAATCCTTCATAAGGAGGATTAACACATGCCAAAACAGAGGTATACTTGCTTAATTTAGCAAAGCTACTTGCATTCCCAGAGAGAATGTCTGTATGTCCAAATGCAGCCCCTAGTTTCCATAGATAGGTTTGCCAATTTTTATTTGAAGTCCTCCAAAGTCCAGCTCTTACAGCTTTTCGAAAACAAAGGAATTTTGACTGCTTTTATCAGAAGCCAAGTTCTTAAAACCCTTAAGGATAGACCAGTCCAGTCCACAACTATAAATGTAGAGTCATTATCCCTTGAGTAAATGGTGGGCATTTCTTCAATATATCTTGCCAAGGAACCATCATTCAAGGACAGGAGCCTTGATCCCCTTTCTCAAAGGAAGGGTAACTCATTGGAGATGTAAGACTGTAGTTCGTAACTCCTGTAGGAAGGGAAAATGATATCCCTGCAATGTTCCACTTTGCCTGCTTGCAAAGGGAAGCTTGAGCTGCCACCCCAACTTTAGAGTAGTAGTCATTCCAACTTGGATAGGGGAGACTGGAAAGCTGTCCTGATAAATACTTTCTCTGGTAAAGCAAAGAGGATGAACTCTTCCTATTCTTGAAAAGTTAAGAATCTGTTTTACTTGTGTTCCTTCAAAAGCAGGAAAACCCACCAACCAAGTGTTTTTGACATAAACAGGGACTTCAGGATCATCCCAGGAAGCTGGATGTAGTAGATGTGGATTGGGACTTATGCCTAATAAACAGTCATATTGACTGAAGGGGTCTTCATTGACATCATTACCATAGTCAGAAGAAAACTCCTCATCCACTTGTTGCCCAAGACAATCCCATAGTCATTGCACTCCATCATTTTCCTGTGGAAAAATAGAGAGTTCTTGTCCCCATATGCGTACAGGGTCATGTCAATGTCATTGATTTGTTAAAGGATTCCTCTATTTTACTTTAGCAAGTTTTCTTGGTTTCTATATACCAAAATCTATCTGCTGCAGATTTACCATGCTTACACAAATTTTAAAAAATCGGAATGAAATGAACATGATTAAGATGATTTTTAGGTTTCTAGTGGAAATTCCACGGGATGATTCTTAGCATACCCTTCATTATTTTTATTGTTAATTACAATTTCTTCACTTTCTATCCCCCCATAAGCGCCTCTTTACTTCCTTCCTGATCCCACCAACCCTCTCCCTTCTTCACACATGCTCCTCCCCAAGTCCACTGATAAGGGAGGACCTCTTCTCCTTCCTTCTGATCTTAGTCTATCACACACATCATAAGTGGATGCATTATCATCTTCTGTGGCCTGGTAATGCTGTTCCCCCCTCAGGGTGAGGTGATCAAAGAGCAGGCCAATCATATTAGGTCAGAGGCAGTCCCTCTTCCCACTTGTGGAACCCACTTGGACACTGAACTGTCATGTGCTACATCTGTGCAGGGGTTCTAGGTTATCACCATGAATAGTCCTTAGTTGGAATATGAGTCTCTGGGAAGACACCTGTATTCAAATTTTCTGGTTCTGTTGCTCTTCTTGTGTGGTTCTCATCCTCTCCATCTCTTACTATTTCCCACTTCTTACATAAGATTCCATGCACTCTGTCCAACAGTTGGCCATAAGTCTCTTCATCTGTTTTGATAGTCTGCAGGGCAGAGGCTTTCAGAGGCCTTCTGTGCAGGTTCCTAGATTGTTTCCTGTTTACTTCTGATGTCCACCCATTTTGCATTTCAAGATGGGGATTAAATGTTTTTAGTCAGGGTCCTCTCTCTTGCTTAGTTTCTTTAGATGTACAGTTTTTAGTAGGTTTCTCCTATGGTATATGTCTATATGAGTGAGTATATACTATGTGTGTCTTTCTGCTTCTGGGACAGCTCACTTCTGATGATTCTTTCTAGGTCCCACCATTTACCTGCAAATTTCATGATTTCCTTATTTTTCATTGCTGAGTAATACTTCATTGTGAAGATGTACCACATTTCTCCATCCATTCTTCAGTTGAGGGGCATCTGGGCTGTTTCCAGATTGTGGCTATTACAAATAAAGCTACTACAAACATGTTTGAACAAATGTTCTTACTGTGTACTTGAGCCTCTTTTGAATACATACCTAGGAGCAGTATGGCTGGAACTTGAGGGAGCTCTATTCCTAGTTGTCTGAGAAAGCACCAGATTAATTTCCAGAGTGGTTGTACAAGTTTACATTCCAACCAGCAGAGGAGGAGGGTTCCCCTTTCTCCACAATCTCATCAGCATGTGTTGTCAATTGAGTTTTTCATCTTGGACATCCTGATGGGTGTAAGGTGAAATCTCAGTGTCATTTTGATTTGCATTTCCCTAATGGCTAATGAGGCTGAGCATTTCTTTAATTTTTTCTCTGCCATTCGATATTCCTCTACAGAGAATTCTCTGTTTAGCTCTGTTCCCCATTTTTTAATTAGATTACTTGGTTTGCTAATTTTCAGTTTCTTTAGTTCTTTATATATACTGGATATGAGTCCTGTGTCAGATAAAGGGTTGGTGAAGATTCCTTCCCAATCTGTATGCAGTTGTTTTGCTTTGATTACAGTGTCCTTTGAATTACAGAAGCTTTTAAGTTTTATGAGGTCCCAATTATTGATTGTTGATCTTAAAGCCTGTGCTGTTGGTGTTCTGTTCAGGAAGTTGTCTCCCGTGCTAATGAGTTCAAGGGTATTCCCAATTTTTTTTTCTAGCTGACTTAATGTATCTGGTTTTATGTTGATGTCTTTGATCCACTTGGACTTTTGTTTTATGCAGGGTGATAAGTATGGATCTATTTTCATTTTTCTACATTTAGACATCCATTTAAACCAGTTCCATTTGTTGAAGATGCTATCTTTTCTCCATTGTATGGTTTTGGCTTATTTGTCAAAGAGCAGGAGTCCATAAGTGTGTGGGCTTTTTTCCTGGGTCCTTGTTCCATTCCATTGATCTACCATTCTGTATCTATGCCAGTACCATGCAGTTTCTTTAACTGTTCCTCTATAATACAACTTAAGATCCTGGATGTAGATACCTCCAGAAGGTCTTATTGTAGAGGATTGTTTTAGCAATTCTGGGTTTCTTGTTATTCCATATGAAGTTGAGAATTTATCTTTCCATGTCTGTATAGAATGTTGTTGGTAATTTGATGGGAATTGCAATGAATCTGTAGATTGCTTTTGATAAGATGCCCAATTTTACTATGTTAATCCTGACAAGCCATGAGCATAGGAGAGCTTTCCATCTTCTTATATCTTCTTCTAATTATTTCTTCAGACACTTGAAATTTTTTTCATACAAGTCTTTGACTTGCTTGGTTAGGGTTACTCCAAGGTACTTTATGTCATTTGTGACTATTGTGAAGGGTGTTGTTTCCCTAATTTCTCTTTCAGTACTTTTTTCTTTTGTATACAGAAAGGCTACTGATATTTTGTAATTAATTTTGTATCCGGCCACTTTGCTGAAGGTGTTTATCACCTGCAGGATTTCCCTGATAAAGTTTTTGGGGTCACTTAGGTATACTATCATATCATCTGCAAATAGTGATAATTTGACTTTTCCCTTTCCAATTTGTGTCCCCTTGATCTCCTTCAACTGTCTTATTGCTCTGGCTAGGACTTCAAGTACTATGTTGAAGACATATTGAGAGAGTGGGCAGCCTTGTCTTTTCCCTGATTTCAGTGTGATTGCTTTGAGTTTCTCTCTGTTCAGTTTGATGTTGGCTATAGCCTTGCTGTATATTGTCTTTACTATGTTCAGATATGTGCCTTGTATCCCTGATCTCTCCTATAATTTAAAGATGAATGAATGTTGGATTTTGTCAAATGCTTTTTCAGCATCTAAAGAGATTATCATGTGTTTTTTGTTTTCATTCAGTTTCTTAATATGGTGGATCACATTGATGGATTTCCATATATTGAACCACCCCTACATACCTGGGGTGAAGCCTACTTGGTCATAGTGGATGATATCATTGTTTGTTTCTTGTATTCATTTTGCAAGTATTTTGTTGAGTATTTTTGTATCAATGTTCATAAGGAAAATTGGCTGAAATTCTTTTTCTTTGTGGGTCTTTGTGTGGTTTAGGCACCAATGTGACTGTGACTTCATAGAATGAGTTTAGTAATGTTCCTTCTGTTTTTATTTTATGGAATATTTTGAAGAGAACTGGAGTTAGCTCTTCTTTGAAGGACTGATAGAATTCTGCACCAAAACTGTCTTGTCCTGGGCTTTTTTTGGATGGGAGACTTTTGATCATTACTTCTATTTTTTGGGGGAATATTGGACTATTTAATTGATTTACCTGGTCCTGAAGTTTTGGATTGTCAAACCTGAAGTTTTGGTAAGTCAAATCTATTAAGAAAATTGTCCATTTCATTTAGATTTTCAAATTTTGTGGCATATGGACTTTTGAAATAAGTCCTAATGATTATTTGAGTTTCTTCAGTGTCTGCAGTTATGTACCCCTCTTCATTACTGATTTTGTTTATTTGGGTTGTGTCTCTCTGCCTTTTAGTTAGCTTGGCTAAGGGTTTGTCTATCTTGTTGATTTTCTCAAAGAACCAGCTCTTGGTTTCATTGATTCATTGATTTTTTTTCAATTGATTGATTTCAGCCCTAAGTTTTATTATTTCCATCAGTCTACTTCTTTTTGGTGTGTCTGCTTCTTCTTTTTCCAGGGTTTTTAATTGAGCCATTATGTTGCCTGAATGAGCTGTCTCAAATTTCTTCTTGAAAGCACTTAGTGCTGTGAACTTTCCTCTTAGCATTGCGTTCATTGTGTCCCACAAGTTTGGGTATGTTGTATCTTCATTTTCATTGAGTTCTAGGAAGATTTTAATTTCTTTCTTTCTTCTCTAACCCAGCTGTCATTTAGTAGCAAGTTGTTCAGTTTCTATGTGTTTGTAGGCTTATTGTTATTTCTGTTGAAGTTGAGGTCCAGCTTTATTCCTTGGTGATCAGACAGGGTACAGGGGATTATTTCAATCTTCTTGTATCTGTTGAGGCTCGCTTTGTGACCAACTATGTGGTCTATTTTGGAGAATGTTCCATGAGGTGATGACAAGAAGCTAAATTCTTTTGTGTTTGGGTTTAAGGTTCTATAAATATCTGTCAGGTCCATTTGATTAATGACCTCTATTAGAGACATTGTTTCTTTCTTTAATTTCTGTCTTGTTGACCTGTCCTTTGTTGAAAGGAGGGTGTTAAAGTCTCCCACTATTAATGTGTGGGGATCTATGTGTGGTTTAATTTTTATCAATGTCTATTTTATAAATGTGGGTGACCTTGTATTTGGGGCATAGATGTTCAAGATTATGATATCTTCTTGTTGGAATTTTCCTTTGGTGAGTATGATGTGTCTTTCCCCATCTGTTTTGATTAATTTTGGTTGAAATTCTATTTTATCAGTTATTAGAATGGCGACTCCTGCTTGCTTCTTGGATCCATTTGCTTGGAAAGCCATCTTCCAACCTTTTACCCTCAGGTAATATCTTTGTGACTTAGGTGTGTTTTTTGTTTGTAACAGATTGCTGGGTTTTGTTTACACATCCATTCTGTTAGTCTGTGTCTTTTTATTGGAGAATTCAGTCTATTTTTATTGAGAGAGTTTAATGACCAGTGGCTGTTAGATCCTTTGATTATGGTATTGCCTGTGGTCATAAGGTTGTGTGTTTGGTTGCTTTTTGTTTTACTATAGTGTGGTTAATTATTTCCTTTGTTTTCTTGAAAGTAGCTAGTTTTCTTGAGTTGTATTTTTCCTTCTAGTGTCTTCTTTAACACAGGAGTTGTGTTCAGGTATTGTGTAAACTTGTTTTTGTCATTGAATATCTTGTTTTCTCTGTCTATGAGAACTGAGAGTTTTGCGGGGTATAGTAGCCTTGGCTGACATCTGTGTTCTCTTAGGATCTGCATGATATCTGTCCGGGCCCTTCAGGCTTTCATAGTTTCTGTTGAAAAGTCAAGTGTGATTCTAATGGGTTTGCCATTATATGTTACTTGGCTTTTTTCCCTTGCAGCTTTTAGTGTGTTTTCTTTGTTCTGTATACTTACTGTTTTGATTATTATGTGGTGGGAGCATTTTCTTTTCTTGTCTAATTTGTTGGGTGTTCTATAGGCCTCTTGTATTCTTATTGGCCTCTCCTTTAAATTGGGGAAATTTTCTTTAATGATTTTGTTGAAAATATTTTCTGTTCCTTGGAGGAGGGAATCTTCTTTATTGCTACTCCTATTATTCTTAGGGTTTATCTTTTTATGTTGTGTTGAATTTCTCGGACGGTCTGTGTCAGGAATTTTTTAGATTTAACATTTTCTTTGGCAGATACATCTATTTCTTCCATTCTATCTTTCACACCTGAGATTCTTTCTTCCATCTCTTGCAGTCTATTGGTTATGGTTTCTGTTTTCTTCCCCAAGTTCTTTCTTTCCACAATTTCCTCCTTTTGTGTGTGTGTGAAGTTTTCCAATTCTGTCTTCAGGTCTTGAGCCATTTTCTTGATTTCCTTACCTGTCTGACTGTATTTTCCTGTTTTTCCATCAATTCCCTCAGCTGTTTGTTTGAACAATCCTCTTTTTCTTTTATTTCATTCATTGATTTAAGCTTTGCCTCTCTATAGGTCACAAACTCTTTTGCTGCAACTTCCTCTATTTCTTATTGATGACCATAAACCTTTTTTTTATCTTCTTCTATTTCTTTGTGCATTTTTTGTTTCCTCTGTTATCCTCTTCATGATCGTAGATGTTAGGTCCTCTTTTTGCATTTCAGTTACACTGGGGTGCATAGGGCTACTTGTGCCTGGATAATTGGGTTCTGGAAATGCCATATTGCTCTGTCTCTTGTTGGTTTAAGTTTTATGCTGGCCTCTACATAATGGGTTATCTTAGATGTTTTCAGTTGGTTTCTGGTGGTTCCTGGAATCTTGTGGTGGAAAGAATCCCTTTGGCAGAAAAAAGTTTTTTCCTGCCCTTCTTTGTTTTTTTCAAATAAATCTTAATCGTTTAGTGGCCATGTTCTACTATGCCTTGTTCTTGAGAATTGTAAAATATTTTAGTTATATTAGAAAACTGAAATTCTTGACAAAATCTTTTAAAAGATTTGCTAGTATATCCTGCTCCATTGTGAGATTTAACGTGCTTAGGAACTCCTAGAACATTAAAAGCCTGAAGACAATGAGCAATAACATTCTTTGCAGCTTTTCTGGTTGAGCATTGGGAAAATAAACCCAGAATAGGTATCTATGCAAACATGTATATATTTTAATTGTTTAAATTCAAGAATATGAGTAATATATATTTTCCAAATTTGATTTCCACTCAGTCCTTTAAGATTGACTCCCAAATGAGGAACAGGCTGAAATTGAGGACAAGTACTTCAAGCTTTGGCTATACTATCAGCCTGTTCCTTAGTCAATCCATATTTAAGTCTGAAGATTTGACTCTTCAGATGATGTGTGTTATGAGTATTCTGGGCTCTTTTTAACTGTGAACAGTAAACTTTCGTAACTTTATCTGCCAATGCATTTTCTTTAGACAAGGGTCATGGCAAATTACAATGAGCCCTCATATGTCCCATAAAAAAGGGAAAGGAGGGTTTTTTTTGTATTAAATTTTGAATTTGTAAAAATAAAAATACCAATAGGAGAAGATGTCTGAATTTGGCCTGCAGTCTCTAACCTAGGCAAAAACTAAGCTACATATGTACTATCTGTAAAAATGTTCAAAGACTTCTTCAAAAACTTTGAAGCACAGATATTACTGCAGATAACTCTGCAATGTGTTAGACTTGAAAAGATATTGTTTTTCTTTCATAAACATAGGCAATAACACCAGATAATGAACCATTAGTAAATACCATTAAAGTATCAACAGTTGAGCTAACTTTGGTTTTAAATTGAAAATCTATAGGTTTTTCTTCCAAGAGTTGCCTTGTCAAGGAGTGTTTTCCCAGTAAGTAATTCACTTATATATTCTGTGCATTTATCTACTTATAATAGAATCTCTGAAATGTGAGGCTAAGGACACATGGCTTTATTAATGACCACTTGAAAGAATTATGTGACTGTTTAACTGAACTATTAGTATTGGATACAGGAACTGCCATCCCTGTGGCATGTACTTTTAGATTGAGGCATGTAAAGCTGCTCCGTCTTTCACTCAAGTAAGCTGTCCATATGGCCATTTTAATAATTGGCTCCTGAAACTGTTACTGGCTTTCACCTGTTTCATGACATCATTCTCCCTCTCAGTCAAACAGCAACTAACCTTTGTGATGTAAAAATAGCATGGTGATGTGATAATACCATTATGAATTAATATCATTGTGATGTCAAATTACTATTTTGGTATCATAATAACATTGTGATTTCATAATACCATTGTGATATCATCAAAGTATTGAGAACTCATAACATCTTTTTGATGTTATAATTGTATTGTGCTTTCATAACATAATTGTGATGTCATCATGGCATTGTGATATCATAATAGAATTGTGATATGATACCACAATCATTTTTAGCAGCTTTATAATGTTATAATAGCATTGGGATGAATTGATGAATTGATGAATTTTGATGTCATGATGCTTTTGTGAAGTTATCATAGCATTGTGATATCATCATTGCATTGTAATGTCATATATTATTGTAAAGTCTTACCATTGTGAAGTCATAATATAATTTTGATGACAAAATTCCATTGTGATGTCATACTAAAATCATGTAATAATACCATTGTGATGTCATAATAGCATGGTGATGTCATAATGCCATTATGAAGTCATAATACCATTGTTATATAATAATAGAATTGTGAAGTCATGACACCATTTTGATAACATAATAGCCTTGTAATGTCATCAAAACATTATGTTGTCCTTATATCATTATAAAGTCATACTGTTGTGAAGTCATATCATAGTGATGTCATAGTAATATTTCAATGTCATCCTAATATTGTGGTGTTATAATACTGTGTGATGTCATATCAACATTGTGATGTCCTATCATTGTGATGTCATAAGACCACTGTGATGCCATAATAACATTGTGAAGTCATAATACCTTTGTGATAGAAAATAGGATTGTGGTGTCATGACAGCATTGCGATATTGTAATAATATTTAGAAATAGTGATATCATTGGGATGTCATAACATTGTGATATCATCATCTATTGTGATGTCATTATACAATTGCGATATCATAATACCATTTTGCTGTCATAATAGCATTGTGATGTCAAAATAACATTATGATTTCATGTCATTGTGATGTCATAATGACATTAATATATCATAATAGCATTGTGAAATAAAAATAGTATTGTCATGTCACAATATTATTGTGAGGTCATAATAGCATTGTGATATCATGATTTATTTTGATGTCATAACACCATTTTGATATCATATTACTATTATGATATCATACAATTGTGATGTCATAAATGCCATATTGAGGTCATAATTGCTTTGTGATGTCATAATAGCACTATTTTCTCATAATAGCATTGAGATGTCATAATAGTACTGAGATAGTATAATACCATTGTGATGTCTTAATACCTTTTTTTGCGGTCATAATAACATTGTGATGTTATAATAGCATTGTTATCTCAAAATCTATTTTTTGATGTCATAATAGCCTTATGAGTCATATTATTGTTATGATGAAATAGCATTGAGATATAATCATATCATTGTGATATCATTACAACTTTTTAAAGTCATAATAGCTTCTCATATCATATAAAACCATTGTGATATCATAATACTATTTTAAGGTCTTAATAAGATTGTGATGTCATCATAGCATTGAGATGTCCTAATATCTTTGTAAAGTCATACCTTGGTGAAGTCCTAATATTCATAATATCAGTGTAATGTCATAATCCACTGTGATTTCCTAACACACTCATGTAATAGGATTGTGAATTCATAATACAAATGCAAAATCATAATAGCATTTTGATCATAATAGTATTGTGATATCATAATAGCATTGTGGTGTCATACCACAATCATATCATAATAGCTTTGTGATGTTACAATCCCATTGGGATGTATTGATAAATTTTGATGTCATGGTGCCATTGTGATGTCATCATAACATTGTAATCTCATAACACCATTGTGATGGCATACTAACATTGTGTTGTCATACCATTTTGCAGTCATAATGGCTTTGTGATGTCAAAATACCATTGCTATGTCATATCAGCATGATGTCATAATAGCATTTAGATATCATACCATTGTGATGTTTTAATAAATTTTTGAAGTCATAAAGTCTTGTATGTCATAAAAGACTTGTGATGTCATCATAGCATTGTGATGTCAAAATAGCATTGTGAATTCATAACACCAATGTGATTTCATAACACCATTGTGATGTCATAATACCATTTTGTGGTCATAATAGCATTGTGATGTTATAACAGAATTGTGATGTCACCATAGCATTGTGAACTCATAACACCATTATGATGTCATAATATCATTGATATATCATAATAGCATTGTGATGTCATAATCACATTGTGATGTCATAATATCATTGAGATATCATCATAGCATTGAGATGTCATCAGAGCACTGTGATGCCATAATCGCACTGTGATGTCATAATAACATTGTAATGTCATAATCTCATTGTGATGTCATAATACCATTGTGATGTCATATTATTTTGCTGTCATAATAGTATTACAAAGTCATAATAGCAATTTTATGTAATCATAGCATTGTAATGTCATATATGATTATAATCTCACCATTGTGAAGTCATAATAGCAATTTGATCACAAAATTTCATTGTGATTTCATACCACAATCATGTCATAATACCATTGTGATGTCATAATAGTATGGTAAAAATACTATTTTTATGTTATAATAGCTCTGTGAAGTCTTAACACCATTGTGATAACATATTAGCACTGTGATGTTATCATATTATTGATATGGCCTAATATCATTGTAAAGTCAAACCATTGTGAAGTCATAATAGAATTGTAATGTCCTAATTCCATTGTGATGTCATAACATAATCATTTCATAAGAGCATTTTGATGTCATCAAAACAATTTGATTTTGTCATAGTTTTGTGCTGTCATAATAGCATAGTGAATTCATAACATTAAATTCTTGTAATAGCATTGTGATGTCATAATAGCATTGGGATGTCATGATTAGTTTTCATATCATAATTTCATCAGCATATCATTGTGATATCATCATAGCATTGTGATGTCATCACACTATTGTCAAGTTATAATACCATTGTTATGTCATAGTAGGTTTGTGCAGTCATAATGCAATTGTGGTAACATAATAAGATTGTGATGTCATCATAGCATTGACATGAGCTATTATCATTGTGATGTGAAACTGTTGTGAAGTCATAGTAGCATTGTGAAGTCATTTTAACATTATGATGTCGGGGATATCAGAAGATGGCAGTGGCTAGTGTGCAGCTTAGCTGAAGGGGAGAGGACTTGTAATGAGGAAATTGGTGAGTGAAGGGGCTGATCAACCCAGAACAGAGTTATCTAGACTTCCAAGAAGAAAGAGACTAATCATGATCTGAGTCCATCTAGAATCAGGTCACAGCAGACTCTTCTGGGAGGAAACAACCCGAGAGGTGATCCCCAGGCACTTCCCTGCACCCAGCACCCTACTCCCTCTTCAGAAGAGGCAGGAGGCATCCAGCAGAATCTGCCACAGACCACACTGTCTGTACCCCAGCCTCAGTGAGAGCTATAGCTCCCACAAAAAAACAAACAAACAAAACAAAACAAAACAAACAAAAAAAAAAAAAACAAGAAGATTCGGATCCTATTGGCACTCCTTGTGAACAAGAATGCCACCATAATCCTGCCCCGGCAGTGGAGCAGAAGGATAGAGAGGTACACAGCAGCTTCACAGTGCCAGGACCCCAGTGCTGCCAGCTGCTCCTAGCAAACAATCTTCTACTCGGGATCTGGGACTGTGGCCGTTCAACACGTTCTGAGACTCTCCCCGGTAGAGCACAATAAGGTCTAGCACCAAGTCATAGCACCTGGGGCTCCCCGGGACCCCTGGGAAAAAACCCACAGCTCAAGCCTGGGACTGAGAAGTCCCAACCCCTCCTGGCACTCCCCTGAGAGTGCCACTATAAGCTTGCCGTAGCAGAGGGAAAGGTCAGAGGGGAAGGACAAAGGGGCAACCTGCCACATGACACAGCAGCCCCTCTCCAGCTCACCCAGTGGCCCCTGGCAGAGAAACCTGAGTTCTGGATCTGAGGACACTCAACCCTAACTGGTACTCTCCCAGAATCAGCAAACATAGGTTCTATTGCCAGACTGCTTCTGGCAGAGAGATCTGGGCCTGGGATCCGGGATTGAGAATATTCAACCCAACTTTTTCCCCAGGACAAGCCAACAAAACCCCTCCTGGAGAAGGGAAAGGACAGAGAGGTGGCACACAGAACAGGTGGACACTGAGTACTGCTGTCACAGTGCCACAGAGCTGACCTTTACCCTACCCACACATTTTCAGCAGGAGGACCAAATTGTAGAGAGCAAGGGAAAACCCTGTGCATTCCAACTGGTCCTGAAAGGGAGTGAGTGAGCCTTCTAAGAAGAGTGTGCCTCAGACCCAGGGCTTCTCCACACAAGCAGCCAAATGAGATCCCTGCCACCCATACCCCTAGTGTGGGCATAATAGAGATTCTTGGGATAGCAACCCCAACGCTGAAGCTTCTGCCTTATGGGTCCACCAGTGTAATCCAGATAAACAATCCCTGGATCCCACAGAACTACATACTAGTTTGGCCTGTAGGCCACTGCAATGTCAGAGAATCTGCACATACACACTGTACCCCCTAAAAGCACATGCAAATAGCACCAGCATCACATTCCTTACTTAGGCAAAACTGAAAACACAACGCACACCCCAAACCAGTGAACCTCTCTTACCTACCTGAAAAAACAGTCCAGAAAACAAAAAGAGAAGATCTAGCCTGAACTACAAACTTGAGGAACAAACAGTGAGAGTTGTAAATAACCAGAGGGCTAGAGGCAGACGTAAGAACACACCCACCAAAAATCAGGACATAATTACCTCACCAGCAACCCCACAAACCAATGGACACTTCAACTCAATAGATATACAAGAAAATGACCTCAAAACTATGTTTCTCCAGCTATTAGAGGACCATAAAGATGAAATGAACAAAGCCCTCAGAGAAATAGCCAAAGAAACTGAGACAAACAAAGAGAGAGAGAGAAAAAAAAGCCCTTAGAGAAATGACCATGAAAGTTGAGGCAAAATAGAGGAAAGGAACAAAGCCCTCAAATAAATGTCCACACAAATGAAGGCAAATGAGAAAGAAACAAAGCTCTCATAGAAATACAGGGAAATACAGCAAAAAGGTAGAGGCACATTTAGTGTTATATAGAGAGAAAACGGACAAAAAAAAAAAAAAAAACAGAAGCTGTCATTAAAAATCAGGACTCCACATTCAAACAGATGAAGGAAATGGTGCAAGACATAAAAAAATAAAATCAATAAAGAAAACACAAATAGAGAAAAACCTGGAGCTGGAGAACATAGAGAAAAGATCAGGAACTACAAAGGTAAGCATCACCAACAGAATACAAGAGATGGAAGAAAGAATCTCAGGAGCCAAAGATACACTTACAGAAATTGACATGTATCTCAAAGAAAAAATAAAATCAGAAAAGTTCCAAACACAAAACATCCAAGAAATCAAGGATACCATGAAAAGACAAAATCTAAGAATAATAGGAGTAGAAGAGAAAGAAGACATCAGGCTCAAAGGTTCAGAAAATATTTTCAAGAAAATTATAGAAGAAAATTTTTCCAACTTAAAGAAAGAGATGTCCATAAACATACAAGAGGCTTACAGAAGACCAAATAGACTAGACCAGAAAAGAAATTCTTCATGTCACATCATAGTCAAAACACTGAACCTACAGAACAAAGAAAAAATTCTAAAAGCAGCAAGGGAAAAAGGTCAAGTAACATATGAAGGTAGACCTATCAGAATCACACCAGATTTGTCAACAGAATCTATGAAAGCCAGAAGGGCCTGGACAGAAATCATGCAGTCCTTAAGGGACCAAAGATTCCAACCCAGACTACTATACCCAGCAAAATGTTCACTCAACATAGAAGGAGAATTCAAAATATTCCATGACAAAACCAAATTTAAACAATATCTACATAGTAACCCAGGACTACAGAAGTTACTAGAAGGGAAACTCCAAAAATAAGAAAACAACTACATCTAAGCAAACAGAGGAAATAGATAACTACACAACAAAAAACCAAAAGAATACAAGCAATGAAACTCAGTGACACAACCAACCCCAAATCAAAAGTAAATAACAATTATTGGTATCTAGTATCTATCAACATCAATGCACTCAACTACCCACTAAAAAGATACAGACTAACAGAATGGTTGTGGAAACAGGATCCAATATTCTGTTGCATCCAAGAAACACACCTATTTAACAAATAAAAACAGTACCTCAGAGTAAAGGGCTGGAAAAATGTTTTTCAAGCAAATGGTTCCAGAAAACAAGCTGGAGTAGCCAACATAATATCTAATAAAATACACTTTCAACTCAAGTTAGTAAAAAAGATAAAGAAGTCCACTATATTCTCATCAAATGAAAAAGCCACCAAGAGGACATCACAAATTTGAATATCTGTGCCCCCAAAACAAGAGCACCTACATTCATAATTGAAACAATAGTAAAGCTTAAATCACACATTGATTCTAATACCTTAATAGTGGGAGACTTCAACACTCCACTCTCACCAAGGGACAGATAAACTAGACAGAAAACATATAGGGAAATAAAAGCATTTATAGAGTGCCTAAATCAAATGGACCTAATAGACATCTACAGATATTTTCACCCAAACTCAAAAGAGTGTACCTTCTTTTCAGCACCGCATGGAACCTTCTCCAAAATAGACCATATAGTTGGTCAGAAAGCAAGCCTCAACAGATACAAAAAGATTGAAATAATCCCTTGTATTCTATCTGGCCACCATGGACTAAAGCTGTACGTCAACAACAGCAGAAATAACAAAAAGCTGACAAGCACATGGAAACTCAACTTGCTACTCAATGACAGCTGGGTTAAGGAAGAAATAAAGAAAGAAATTAAAGACTTCCTAGAATTCAATGAAAATCAAGGCAAAACATATCCAAAATTAATGGGAAACATTAAAAGCAATGCTCAGAGGAAAAATTATAGCATTAAATACCTTCAAGAAGAAATTCGTAACATCACATATAAGCACCTTAATGGCCCAACTGAAAACCCTAGAACAACAACAACAACAACAAAAAAGCAGATACACCCAAGAGGAGCAGACAGCTGGAAATAATAAAACTCAGGACTGAAATAAATCAATTAGAAACAAATAAAACTATTCAAAGAATCAATGAAACAAAAAGCTGGTTCTTTGAGAAAATTAACAAGATAGATAAACCCTTAGCCACACTAACTAAAAAGCAGAGAGAATCTATCCAAATCAGCAAAATCAGAAATGAAAAGGGGAACATAACTGCAGACATTGAAGAAATTCAAACAATCATTAGGTCATACTACAAAAACCTATATGCCACAAAATTTGAAAATCTAAATGAAATGGACAATTTTCTTGACAGATTCCATCTACAAAAATTAAGTCAAGATCAGGTAGAAAGAGTGAATAGCCCTATATCCCCCAAGGAAATTGAAGCAGTTATTAACAGTCTCCCCTCCAAAAAAAGCCCTGGGCCAGATGGTTTCAGCACAGAATTCTACCAGACCTTCAAAGAAGTGCTAACACCAATTCTCATCAAACTATGCCACAACATAGAAACAAAAGGAATATTACCAAACTCATTCTATGAAGCCGCAGTCACCTTGATACCTAAACTACACAAAGACCCAACAAAAAAAGAGAACTTCAGACCTATCTCTCTTATGAACATTGACACAAAAATACTCAATAAGATACTTGCACACAAAATCCAAGAACACATCAAAGATATCATCCACCATGACCAAGTAGGCTTCATCCTAGGCATGCAAAGGTGGTTCAACATACGGAAATCCATCAATGTAATCCACCCCATAAACAAACTGAAGGAGAAAAACCACATGAACATCTCCTTAGATGCCGAAAAAGCATTTGACAAAGTCTAACACCCATTCATGTTTAAAATCTTGGAGAGATCAGGGATACAAGACACATATATAAACATAGTGAAGGCAATATACAGCAAGCCTATAGCCAACATCAAAGTCAATAGAGAGAAACATAAATCAATCCCACTGAAATCAGGGACAAGGCTGCCCACTCTCTCCATACCTCTTCACCATAGTACTTGAAGTTCTAGCCAGAGCAATAAGACAACAAAAGGAGATCAAGGGGCTACAAATCAGAAAGAAAGAGGTCAAAGTGTCACTCTTTGCAGATGTTATGATAGTTTACATGAGCGACCCCAAAATTTCTACCAGAGAACTCCTTTAGCTGATAAACACCTTCAGCAAAGTGGCAGGATACAAAATCAACTCAAAAAAATCAGAAGCCCTCCTGTATACCAAAGAAAAAAAGGCTGAGAAAGAAATTAGTGAAACAACACCCTTCACAATAGCCACTAATAACATAAAGTACCTTGGTGTGACTCTAACAAAGCAAGTGAAAGACCTGTTTGAGGAAAACTTAAAGACAAAAGGGCCGAGAAAGAAATTAGGGAGACAAAACCCTTCACAATAGCCACTAATAACACAAAGTACCTTGGGGTGACACTATCCAAGCAAGTGAAAGACCTTTTGAGAAAAACTTCAAGTATCTGAAGAAAGAAATTGAAGAAGATATCAGAAGATGGAAAGATCTTCCATGCTCATGGATTGGTAGGATTAACATTGTGAAAATGGCCATCCTGCCAAAAGTAATCTACAGATTCAACACAATTCCCATCAAAATACCAACTCAATTCTTTACAGACCTTGAAAAAAAGATTCTCAGCTTCATTAAAAAAAAAGACAGAATCTCCAAAACAATCCTTTACAACAACAGATCATCTGGAGGTATCTCCATCCCCGTTCTCAAGCTGTACTACAGAGCAATAGAATAAAAACTGCATGGTATTGGCATAAAAACAGAAAGGAGGATCAATAGAACCAAATAGAAGACCCAGAAATAAACCCACACACCTATGAATTCTCGATTTTTGACAAAGAAGCCAAAATCATTCAATGGAAAAACAACAGCATCTTCAACAAATGGTGCTGGTCTAACTGGTGTCTACATGCAGAAAAATGAAAATAGATCCATATTTATAACCCTGCACAAAACTAAAATCCAAGTGGATCAAAGACCTCAGCATAAAACCAGATACTCTAAATCTGTTAGAAGAAAAAGTGGGAACAATCTAGAACTCATTGGCACAGGAGAAAACTTCCTGAATACAATTACAACAGCACAGGCTCTAAGAGCAACAATCAATAAATGGGACCTCATTAATCTGAAAAGTTTCTGTAACTCAAAGGACACCATCATCAAAACAAAAAAGACTACCTACAGATTGGGAAAGAATCTTCACCAACCCTTTATCTGACAGAGGGCTAAAGCCAGTACAGTATATACAAAGAACTAAAGAACCTGAAAAGCAACAAACCAAGTAATCTAATTAAGAAATGGGGAACAGAGCTAAACAGAGAATTCTCCATAGAGGAATATCAAATGGCAGAGAAACACATAAAGAAATGCTCAACCTCACTAGCCGTTTGGGAAATGCAAATCAAAACAACACCCCACACCCATCAGAATGGTCAAGATGAAAAACTCAAGTGACAACACATGCTGGAGAGGTTGTGGAGAAAGGGGAACCCTACTCCACTGCTGGTATGAGTGTAAACTGGTACAACTAGTTTGGAAGTCTATCTGGTGCTTTCTCAGACAATTAGGTATAGTGCTTCCTCAAGACCCAGCTATATCACTGTTAGGTATATACCCAAAATTTGCTCAAGTACACAACAGGGATATTTGCTCAACCATGTTTATAACAGCTTTATTTGTAATAGCCAGAATCTGAAAACAACCGAGATGTCCATCAATGGAGGAGTGGATAAAAAAAAAATTGTGGTATTTTTACACAATGGAATACTACTCAGCAATGAAAAATAAGGAAATCATGAAATTTGAAGGCAAATGTTGGGATCTAAAAAGGATCATTCTGAGTGAGCTTTCCCAGAAGGAGAAAGAAAAACATGGTATATACTTGCTTATATACACCTATAAGATATGATAAACATAATGAAATCTATACACCTAAAAATGATAATCAAGATAGCAGACATGGGGTAAGATGATCAATCCTCATTTAGAAAGACAGATGGGATGTGCATTGAACATATGGCAGGAGTCTACTGCAGGAGGCATCTGAAAGACTCTACCTAGCAGTGTTTCAAAGCAGACACCAAGACTCATAACTAAATCTTCGGCAGAGTACAGGGAATCTTATGAAAGAAGGGGAGTTAGTATGATGGGGAAAGGATAGAAGATCCACAAGGACCAAATATATCTGGGCACAGGGTCTTTTCTGAGACTGACATTCAACCAAGGACCATGTATGGATATAACGTAGAACCTCTGCTTGGTTATAGCCTCTGGTAGCTCAGTAACCAATTCGTTTCCCATAGTAAGGGGAACAAGGACTATTTCTAACATGAACTCAATGGCTATCTCTTTGACCTCCCCACCCCGCAAAGGAGGAGCAGTCCTGTAAGGCTACAGAGGAGGACTTTGCAGATCTGATAAAACAGGGTCAAATGAATGGGGAAGAGGTCCCCCCATCAGTGGACTTGGAAAGGGGCAGGTTGGAGATGAGGGAGGGAGGGTGGGATTGGGAGGGAATGAGGTAGCGGGATACAGCTGAGATACAGAGTTAATAAAATGTAACTAATAAGAAAAAATAAAAATTAAAAAAACATGATGTCATCATAGCATTGTAATGTCATATCATTTTGATTTCATAACAGCATTAAATATCATACCATTGTGATCTCATAATACAATTTTGCAGTCATAATAACATTGTGGTGTCATAATAGCATTATAATGACATCACAGCATTGTGATGTCATAATACCATTGGGATGTGATAATATTTTGATATCATAATTGTATTGTTTTGTCAAAATACCTTTGCAATGTTGTAATAGCATTGGGATTTCCTATAATTGTGATGTCATAATAGTATTGAGATATCATAATAGCATTGTGATGTCATCCTAGATTGTAATGTCCTAATAGCATAGCATGTTTTTTTCATAATACCATTGAAGTCATAATACCATTTTGATGTCATCATAGCATTGTGATGTCATAATAACATTGTGAAGTCATAAGATCATTAGGATATGAAATTGTGATGTCATAATAGCATTTTGATATCAAAATACCTTTGTGATGTCATAATAACATTGTGATTTCATATCATTGTGATGTCATAATAGCATTGAGATATCTTAATAGCATTGTGAAGTCACAATAGTACTGTGATGTCGTAACAACATTGTGATGTCATAATGACATTGCAATGTCATAGGAACATTGTAAAGTCATAACACCATTGTGAAAGCATAATACATATTGTGATGTCATCATAGCATAATGATGTCTTATAGCACTATGTCAATATTGATGTCATAATAATATTGTGATGTCATAGCATTGTGAAGTGAAAATACCTTTGTGATGTAAAATAGCATTGTGATGTCATAATAGAATTTTTTATTCATAACACCATTATATAGTTATCATAGCATTGTGAACTTATAACACCTTTGTGATATCTTCATAGCATTTTGATATCATAATAGCATTGTGATGTCATGATAGCATGGTGAAGTCATCATAGCATTGCTGTGTCATGATAGCATTGTTATTTCATAATTACATTGTGATGTTATGAAACTATGTTATCATAATAATATTGTGCTATTGTTATAGCATTGTGATGTCAAAATTCCATTTTAATGTCATACAACAATCATGTCATAATAGAATTGTAATGTCATATAGCATTGTGATGTCATAACTTTGGGATGTCTTCCTAAGCAAGTCCTAAATAGTTCCACTTTCACTTATATATGTCTGTCAAAATATTTTGAGCCAGAGGCTTAAGATGATGCTTCAATGTTACAGAGAATTATGGGTGACTGCTCAGGCAATAAATTGTTTCTGTCAATTCTTTTTTTTTTTTTTTGGAAGCTCCTAACATGCACTTTCTATTTACTCTAGTAACTAATTTTATTCCTTCTCAAGTCTCTGATGGGGTTGAAGACCAAATATTTATATTGCCACAATTTAGCTTAAGTTGTTTAGAAGTTAAGAAATGCAATCATATAGGTAATATCATTAAGAATAAAAGTTACTTTAGGTATAGAATTCTAAACTTGTCAAGATAGATAGGATAATCAGATATTTTCTCCTAAGTTGCTAAATGTACATGGACTGGACATTACAGATGGAGATTTTACCTAATAGTCTTTTAATTTCATAATTATTATTATTGTATTGAAATAAAATGATCTTTTTATTGGACTTAAAGGGGGAAATATTAGGAAAATGTTCTTTTGAAATGTATACACCTTACCCTTGTTCATTCAAATGCTGGTTTCTCCCCCCAGCTCTCTTTTTTTCAATCTGGATATTGCATTGTGACACTTATTCTATGCATCTTGTGTAAACAGACAAAAATAAAGCAACTAACCACATGTTGAGCAAAGAGAGGATATGAGCCAGAGGACAGGAAAGAGGGGAGAAGCCAGAGTGCAGGAAGAAAAAAGGGCTAGGGCAGAGCTAGGAGAGTTGAGCTGGGATGGGAACAAGGAACCAAGGGGAGAATGAACCAGACCTAAGATTTCAGAAACAAACAAACAAAAAATAAGTAAAATGGGTAAAATGAAAATGTTAGGAAACTATGAGAAGATGGAGGTTTAGGAGGGAGTAACTATTGGCCATCATTGTGTTCTAGGTTAACTAAATAAAACCAGAATCTCTCTAACGATTTGGTTATACAGCTCTATAGGATTAACAACAGATTTACCAGAAGATATATCAATAGTAATATTAATTAACATATACATGAGAGATGGTCATACCATTGTGATGAAATAATAACATTGTTATGTCATAATAGTATTGTGATGTCATATTAGCATTGTGATATCATAATACCTTTGTGAATTCATTTGATTGTAAAGTCATAATAGCATTGTGATGTTATAATAGCATTCCTTTGTCAATAACATTGGCATGTCATGACACCATTTTGATGTCATCATAGAATTTTGATATCTTAACACTGTTGTGATATCGTAATACCTTTGAGTTGTCATGTTATCATTCTGATGTCATCATAGCATTGTGATGTTATATCATTATGATGTCCTAATACCATTATGAAGTGATACCATTATGAAGTTATAATAGCATTGTAATGTCATATATCATTGTGATGTCCTGAAAACACAGTGAAGCCATACAGTTGTGAATTCATAATAGAATTGTGATGTCATAATACATTGTTATGTCATATCATTGTGTTTTCATAATAGCATTGAGATGTAATAACATTGCAATGTCGTCAAGCATTGTGATGTTATAATAGTATTGTGAAGTCATGATAAAATGGTGATATCATTGTGTTGTGATGCTTACATAGCATTGTGAGGTTATAATACCATTGTGATGTCAAAAATAGCATTGTGATATAAAATTATTGTGATGTTTTAATACCACTGTGAACTCATACCTTAATGAGGTCATAACACCATTTTTATGTCATCATAGCATTATGAATTCATAACAACATTGTGATGTCAAAACACCATTATGATATATCATTCAGATGTCATAATAGCATTGTGATGTGATAACATCATTGTGATATATAATTGTGATGTCCTAATAGCATTTAGATGTCATATATTGTGATGTCATAATGCCTTATTGAAGTAATAATAGCATTGTGATATCATCATAACATTGAGATGTCCTAATATCATTGTAAATTCATACAGTTGTGAAGTCATAATAGCATTGTGATATCATAAAACCATTGTGATATCATAATAGCATTGTGCCATCATAATGGCATTGTGATGTCATAATACCATTGTGATGCTATAACAGCATTGTGATATCATAATAGTAATGTTATATAATAGCATTGTGATGTCATAATTCTATTGTGATGTTATATGACAAACATGTCATAATGGCATTTTGTTATCAGAAAAGCATTAGGATGTCAAGATGCATTTTCATGTCATGATACCTTGACATCATGTCTTAGTAGCATAGTAATATTATGATACCATTGTGATGTCATATCATTGTGATGTCATAATAGCATTTAAATGTCATATGATTGTGATTTCTTAATAACTTTTTAAATCTTAATACCATTGTGATGTCATAATAGCAGTCTTATGTGATAACTTTATGATGTCATAATAGCTTTGTGATATAATAGCATTGTGAAGTCATAACACTGTACTATCATTGTGAATTTCTAATAGCATTATGATGTTATAATATCATTGGGTTGTCAACATTCTATTGTGATGTCATACCATAATTGTCATAATATCATTGTGATGTCATAATATCATGGTGATGTCATAGTAGCTTCAGTGTATTGTCATAAAAGCATTGTGATGTCATTTCATTGTAATGTCCTAATACCATTGTGAACTTATACTGAAATGAAGTCTTATTAGCATTGTGACATCTAATATAATTTTGATGTCAAAATACCATTGTGATGTCATCATAGCATTTTCAGATCAAAATATCATTGATATGTCAAAATGGCATTGTGATGTCATACACAATCATGTTATAATAGCATTATAATGTCATAATAATATTGTGATGTTATATCATTGTAATGTGATTATAGCATTGTGACATCATAGTCCTATTTTGATGTCATAATATCATTGTGATGTCACAATAACATTGTGAAGTCATATTGCCTTGGTAAGGCAGCATTTTCATGTTAAGCATTTCACTGACTGAGGACATATCTGTACATTTAACAAATAATAATGGAACCTGTGATAATGTGAAAGTCATTGACATATGACTTTATTAATGACCACTTGAAAGAAATAGTGACACTTTTCCTGAACTAAGAGTCTTGGACACAGGAACTGTCATCCCGGTGTTGTGTGTTTTCAGCTGCCCCGATTGAGGCATGTAGTGCTGCTCAACCTTTCTCTCAAGCAAGCTGTCCACTTGGCAGTTTTATGAACTGGGTCATGCAAGTCTGGCTTTCACCTGTTTTATAACATTATTCTAGCTCTCGGCCAATCAGCACCTGAGAGAATGTTTTGGTTTCCATGGGAATGAGTAAATAAACTTTCCTCAGTGTCCAGTGTCCAGTTCCTGTGCACACATGACTTTCTCTTGTGAAAACCAACAAACCTTTATCTCATGCCTTTATTTAGATCCCACACCTTTACTCCTGTTTACCTCTGTGACAATGTCAGGTAGGAAATAAAACTTAACTTTATTTAATTGGACAGCTTTCGATGTAGGGCAGCTTCGAAGTGATGTGGGATTAAGAGAAATGTACCAAATGACAAGGTGTTTTCCTACCATGGTCTTAGATCTGAAATATCCTAGGTTGTGACTTTGATGTGAGCAGTTACTGGTGAACTGATGAAATATACCTTCACATTATAATTGATACAATACACTGGCTGGATCTAGGGTTTCTTGGGGTAGTGAGACATTAAGAACAGGGAAAAGAGAAGGAAACCAGACAATTCGTGGGACTGCCTTGGCTGAAACAGACAAATTGGTAAGTATAAATAGAGATCTGAATGTAAATAAACTATTTCACAACTTGTGCTCTTCCACACTAGTTTTTCAAACAGTCTATGAGCAGGGTTACCCTGGCTGACCTGGCTGGATTGGCAGCTGTGATGTTCACAGTGGTCAGTGAGGAACCTTACTGGTCCTGGGATTTACAATTAAAACTGTTCCTCCACGAGAGAGAAATAGGTCTGTGTTATAAGCCTAAGACACAAGAGTAGCTGTGCTTCCTGCTTATGTACTCCAGAAAACCCTCTAAACATAGTGTTACTGCCAGGACTGCTGTTCAGAGGTGCCACCTGAGACTTTGGTGTCTGACAGCAATAGTTCATGGCTAGGATTCTCTGCCACATAATAAGCTCCTGTAAAGAATGCCTTACAAAGTCAAACTCTGTTCTAATTTAACAGAATCTTTCTCCATGTTAAAGGTCATTGTAAAAATTGTCAACATATTATTTTTACTGCTTATGTGAGAATTTAATATAATAGACATTACACTACTTTTCCATTGCTTCCAGGTTCAAATCCAATGGGTCACACATTTAAAGAAAATGTTTCTTTAAATTACACATTATTCATCTACTGAGTGGACCATGATCAGAGTCTCAGTGCCAAGTCCTTAAAGAAATTTAGTTCGAGGAATATTGGTGTTAGCACTTCTTTAAAGGTCTGGTAGAATTCTGCACTAAAACCATCTGGCCCAGGGCTTTTTTTTTGGGAGGGGGGAAGACTGTTAATGACTGCTTCAATTTCTTGGGGGATATAGTGCTATTCAGCCTTTCTACCTGATATTGAATTAACGTTGGAAAATGGAATCTATCAAGAAAATTGTCCATTTCATTTAGATTTTCAAATTTTGTGGCATATAGGCTTTGTACTGTGATCTAATGATTGTTGGGATTTCCTCAGTGTCTGTAGTTATGTCACCCTTTTCATTTCTGATTTTGGTGATTTAGATAGATTCTCTCTGTTTTTTAGTTAGTTTGGCTAAGGTTTTGTCTATCTTGTTGATTTTCTCAAGCAGAAGCTTTTTGTTTCATTGATTCATTGAATAGTTTCATTTCTAATTGATTAAATTCAACCCTGAGTTTGATTATTTCCAGTCATCTGCTCCTCTAGGGTGTATCTGCTTCTATGTTTTTTTCAGTTGGGCCATTAAGTTGCTTGTATGTGATGTTACAAATTTCTTCTTGAAGGTACTTAGTGCTATGAATTTTCCTCTGAGCACTGCTTTCAATGTGTCCCGTAAATTTGGGTATGTTTTTCCTTCATTTTCATTGAAGTCTAGAAAGACTTTAATTTCTTTCTTTATTTCTTCCTCAGGTATCATTGAGTAGCAAGTTGTTCAGTTTTCAATGTGTGTATAGGCTTGTTGTTATTTCCATTGTTGTTGATGTCCATCTTTAGTCCATGGTGATCAGATAGAATACAAGGGATTATTTCAATCTTCTTGTATCTGTTGAGGATTTCTTTTTGACAACCTATATGGTCTATTTTGGAGAAGGTTCCATGAGGTGCTGAAAAGAAGGTATACTCTTTTGAGTTTAAGTGAAAATATCTGTAGACGTCTATTAGGTCCATTTGATTTAGGGACTCTGTAAGTGCCTTTATTTGCCTATATGTTTTCTGTCTAGTTTATCTGTCCCTTAGTGAGAGTGGGGTATTGAAGTCTCCTTCTATTAAGGTATTAGGATCAATATGTGATTTAAGCTTTAATAATGTTTCATTTAGGAATGTAGGTGCTCTCGTATTTGGGGCATAGATATTCAAAATTGTGATGTCCTCTTGGTGGATTTTTTCTTTTATGAGAATATAGTGGCTCTCCTTATCGTTTTTGATTAATTTTGGTTGAAAGTCTATTTTAATAGAAATTAAGTTGCTACTCCAGCTTGTTTTCTGGAACCATTTGCTTGAAAAAATATTTTTCCAGGCCCTTTACTCTGAGGTAGTGTTTATCTTTGTTGCATACTTTTGTTTCTTGGATGCAACAGAATGTTGGATCTTGTTCCTGCAACCATTCTGTTACTTTGTGTCTTTTTATTGTAGAGTTGAGTCCAATGGTGTTGATAGATACTAGTGACCAACAATTGTTACTCTCTTTTGATTTGGGTTGGTGGTGTTGCAGAATTTCATTGCTTGTATTCTTTCTGTTTTGCTGTTGTTGTGTAGTTACCTATTTCCTCTGCTTCCTTAGATGTAGCTGTTTTCTTTGGTTTGGAGTTTCCCTTCTAGTAACTTCTGTAGAGATGGGTTACTGTGTAGATATTGTTTAAATTTTTTTTATGGAATATTTTGAATTCTCCATCTATGTTGTTTGAAAGTTTTGCAGGCCATAGTAGTCTGGGTTGGCATCTGTGGTTCATTAATAACCGCATGATTTCTGTCCAGGCCATTCTGGCTTTCATAGTTTCTGTTGAGAAATCTGGTGTGATTCTACCTTCATGTGTTACTTGGCCTTTTTCCCTTGCTGCTTAATTTTTTTTCATTGTTCTGCCAGTTCAGTGTTTTGACTATGATGTGACATGAAAAATTTCCTTTCTTGTCTAGTCTATTTGGTGTTCTGTAGGCCTCTTGTATGTTTATGGACATCTCTTTCTTTAAATTGGGAAATTTTTCTTCTATACTTTTCTTGAAAATATTTTCTGGACCTTGGAGCCTGATGTCTTCTTTTTCATCTACTCTTATTATTCTTAGATTTTGTCTTTTCTGTTTTCTTGATGTATCTTTGGCACCTGAGATTCTCTTTTGTATTCTGCTGGTGATGCTTACTTGCAGTTCCTGATCTTTTCTTTATGTTCTCCAGTTCCAGGATTTTTCTCTATTTGTGTTTTCTTTATTGATTTTAATTCTGTTTTCATGTCTTGCACCATTTCCTTCATCTCAAGTACACAACAAGGATATTGGTCAACCATATTTGTAGCAGCTTTATTCATAATAACCATGATCTGGAAACAACCCAGATGTCCATCAGTTGAGGAATGGATACAGAAATTGTGGTATTTTTACACAAGGGAATGCTACTCAGCAAATAAAACAAGGAAATCATGAAATTTGCAGGCAAATGGTGGGACCTAGAAATGATCATCCTGAGTGAGGTATCCCAAAAGCAGAAAGACACACATGGTACATATTCACTTATATAATCCTACAAAATAGGAGAAACACACTGAAATCTATACACTAAAAAAGATAAATAAGAAAGAGATCCCAGGGTACAATGATCAGTCCTCACTTAGAAAGACAAATGGGATAGACATTGGATGTAAGAGCAAACAAGTAACAGGACAGGAGCCTACCACAAAGGGCCTCTGAAAGACTCTACCTACCAGTGTATCAAAGCAGATATTAAGACTCATAACCAAACCTTTGGCAGAGTGCAGGGAATCAAAAGAAGGGGGGCAAGTTAATATGACCTGGAGAGTACAGGAGTTCCACAAGTTCCAAATATAACTGGGCACAGGGGTCTTTTATGAGACTGTTTCTCCAAACAAGACCATGTATCGATGCAACTTAAAACCTCTGCTCAGATGTAGCCCTTGGTAGCTCAGTATCCAAATGGATACCCTAATAAGGGGGACAGAGACTGCTTCTGACATGAACTCAATGGTGGGTTCTGTGACTTCCCCCTACAATAGAGGATCAGCCCTGCTAGATTAAAGAGGGGGACTTTGGAGCCAGTCCAGAAGACCTGATAAACCAGTATCAGATGGAAAGGGAGGAGGTTCTCCCCTATCAATGGACTGGGAAAGGGGCATGGAAATGAGGATGTAAGGTGCTATTAGGAGGGAAAGAGGGAGTGGGATACAGCAGGGATACAAAGTTAAGAAAATGTAACTGATATTAAAAAATAAAACAAACAAATAAACAAAAACCTGAGTTCATCCTTGCCACACCCTGACAGCATTACCAAGAAGAAGCCAACAGTCCTGAACTGATTTATACTTCATCACCTTGATCATAGTTTTTCTAATGTATTTATTTATTATGATTTGTTAACATTATATCCCTGCTGCTGCCCCCTCCCTCTTCTCCTTCCAGACCCACACACTCTCCTTCTATCCATATGCCCTCTTTTTAGTTCGCTGACAGGGGAGTTCCTCCTCCCCCTTCTATCTGACCCTAGCTTATCAGGTCTCAACAAGGCTGACTGCATCTTCTTCTGTAGCCTGATTCTCAGGGCATTGTTCTCCTTGTGTCCTCACCTCCCTCTATTTATGACACTCTTTCTGCCTCTTCTTCTGCAGGCTTCCTTGACCTCTGAGGTGAGGGAGAATTTCATAGGGAAATTGCATTTAGAGCTGGGTGTTTTAAGGTCTCTCTCTGCATAATATTGGACTATGGATCTCGGTTGCAATTTCCATTTGATGTGAAAAGGATACATCTATTGGATTCAACACATGGCACTGATCTATCAGTTGATGGCTTGAGAGCAACATATTTTAATAATAATGGCCTGGGTTGCTTTAAAATTTCTGTAGGACATCCTGGCCCAAAAATAATTAACTGCCACCTAATACCCCTAATCAAAGACTGCTGTGGTCACAAACAATGGCCAAATGAAACTTTATCCCCCAATATTAGGATATATTCTAATACTTGAGTAGATACCATATTTCTTTCTGCATTTTAGTTATTTCACCCAGAATGTTTTTTCCTGGATCCATTCATTTGCCTGAAAATATCATGACATCATTTTCTTAGAAAAATAATACTCCATTATGGAAATATTCCACATTTTCCCCAAACGAGGTTGTCAGTCCTATTCATTAGAACTTGGAAGTAATTAGGTCTTTAAACATTGCATTGAATGACAAACTATCAGGATATCTATGATCTTTTACCCTAGAATTCCCTCCATCATCTTCTACCTCCTGGTGATTTCAATTTTTATTGCTTATGTGGGAATTTCATAGAATATACATTACATTCCTTCTCCATTGTCCCAGCTTTAAGTTCTGTTTATGTGTCATACTAAATTATTATTTTTCTTTAAAATACATCAATTCTAGTATGTGTTGTTCATATACTCATTGGAACATGTTCAGAGTCTCAGTGCCAAGTCCCTTAAAGAAATCACTGGCACCACCCACAATTGATTTCAGCCCTGAGTTTGATTATTTCCAGCCATCTATTCCTCTTTGGTGTGTCTGATTCTTTTTTTTTTTCTAGGGCTCTTAAGTGAGCCATTAAGTTGCTTGCATGAGATGTTTGGAATTTCTTTTTGAAGGCACTTAGTGCTATGAACTTTCCTCTTAGCACTGCTTTCATTGTGTCCCATAAGTTTGGGTCTGTTATGCCTTCATATTCATTGAGTTATAGGAAGTCTTTATTTTTTTTTTATTTCTTCTCTGACCCAGCTGTCATTTAGAAGCAAGTTTTTCAGTTTCCATGTGTGTGTAGGCCTTTTGCTATTTTTGTCATTGAGGTCCAGTTTTAGTTCATGGTGATCAGATAGGATACAAGGTAGTATTTCAGTCTTCTTGTATCTGTTTAGGCTTGTTTTGTGACCAACTATATGGTCTATTTTGGACAAGTTTCCATGAGGTGCTGGGAAGAAGGTAAATTCTTTTGAGTTTGGGTGAAAGTTTCTATACATGTCTGTGAGGTCCATTTGATTCATGACCTCTGTAAGAGTTATTGTTTCTTTGTTTAATTTCTGTTTTGTTGACCTGTTCTTTGTTGAGAGTGGGGTGTTGAAGTCTCCCACCTTTAATGTGTGGGGTCTATGTATGTTTTAAGTTTTATTAAAGTTTCTTTTACAAATGTGGGTGCCCTTGCATTTGGGGCATACATGTTCAGGATTGTGATATCTTCCTGGTGGATTTTTCCCTTGATGACTATGAAGTGTCCTTCTCTATCTCCTTTGATTGATTTTGGTTGAAAATCTACTTTATTACATATTAGGATGGCTGCTCCTGCTTGCTTCTTGGGTACATTTGCTTGGAAAACCTTCTAGCCCTTTATTCTCGAGGAATGTCTATCTTTGTGATTTAAGTGTGTTTCTTGTATGCAACAGGTTGTTGAGTCTTGTTTATGCATACATTCTGTTAGTCTGTGTCATTTTATTGGAGAATTGAGTCTATTGATGTTGAGGGAGATTAATGACCAGTGGCTGTTAGATTCTTTGATATTGATATTGGGCATGGTAGTGTGTTTGTGTGTTTGGCTACTTTTCATTTGCTGTAGTGAGGTTATTTATTTCCTGTTGTTTTCTTGAAAATAATTTTCTTGGGTTGTATATTTCCTTCTAGTATCTTCTGTAATGTGGATTTTTGTGTAGGTATTGTTGAAATTTGTTTTTGTTGTTGAGTATCTTGTTTTCTCTGTCTATGAGGACTGAGAGTTTTGCTGGGTACAGTAGCCTAGGCTGACATCTGTGTTTTCTTAGGGTCTGCATGATATCTTTCCAGGCTCTTCTGGCTTTCATAGTTTCTGTTGAGAAGTCAGGTGTGATTTTGATGGGTTTGTCATTATACAATTCTTGGCCTTTTTCCCTTGCAGCTTTTAGTATTTTTTTTCTTTGTGCTACATACTTACTGTTTTCATTATTATGTGACAGGAGGATTTTCTTTTCTGGTCTAATTTATTAGGTGTTCTGTAGACCTCTTGTATTCATATAGGCTTCCTCTTTAAGTTGGGGAAATTTTCTTCAATGATTTTGTTGAAAATATTTTCTGGGCCTTCGAGTAGGGAATCTTCTTTTTCCTCGATTCCTATTAATCTTAGGTTTTGTCTTTTTATCTTCTCTTGGATTTCTTGGATGGTTTGTGTCAGGAATTTTTTAGATTTATTATTTTCTTTGACAAATACATTGATTTCTTCCAGTGTATCTTCCACACCTAAGATTCTTTCTTCCATCTCTTGTAGTATGTTGGTTATGCTTACCTCTGTAGTTCCTATTTTCTTTCCTAGTTTCTCCCTCTCCGTGATTTCTTCCGTTTGTGTTTTCTTTAATTCTTCCAATTCTATCTTCAGATTTTGAACTGTTTTCTTGATTTCCTTCACCTGTCTAACTGTATTTTCCCGTTTTTCTTTCAATTCCTTCAGCTGTTTGTTTGAACGTTCCTCTGTTTCTTTTATTTCTTTCAGTGACACAGACTGTTTTGCTGCATCTTCCTGTATTTCCTTAAGGATGACCATAATCTGTTTTTATTATATCTTCCCCTAATTCTTTACGCATTTTATTTACTTCCTCCATTAACCTCTTTGTTAGGATAGATATAAGGTCATTTTCCTGAATTTCACTTATGTTAGGGTGTCCAGGGCTACTTGCCCCTGGATAACTGGGTTCTGGGGATGCCATGTTGTTTTGCCTTTTGTTGGTTTTGCTTTTTTGCTGGCCTCTACCCATCTCTCTGTCTCAGGTGTTGTCTGTTAATTTGTGGTGCCTGCTGAGTCCTGGGGTGGGACTTGGCAGATTTCTGAATTTCCCCTCTGTTTTTTGGGTATGGTCAACTCAATAGTGGTGCTTCTCAGGGATTGTCACAGTTCACGTCAGGTGTATGGACATGTATGGTAACTGTGGTATTCAGGAAGGCTCACCTCTCATCAGGAGAGGTCCAGATGATAGCTGTCCTGATGCTGGGTTTCTTGCTCTGACTTTAGTGAGCAGCAGCTCTTGCTCTTAAGGTGTAATTTTTGGGTGCAGCCCTCTTGAACGACCAGGGATTCCCACAGTTTTGTCCATTTAGCTAGGGATAACTGGTTGATCCTTGGAGTTGTATCTGAGGGCTGCTGTAATGGCTCTCTCACTTTTGTAGGTCTTAGGATGCAGGTGTGTGCCTCAGTGCCTTAGCTATACTCAATAATGGCATGTGAGCACAGTGCTCCTGCCTGCAGTGGAAGGCTAGAGTCTTTGTGAATCCAGTAAGTCTTTTGGTGCTCGGTGTCATGAACATTAGACCTGATGCTCCCCTGCTGTGGGGTTTCCTCCTGACAGGGACACAAAGTTTTTGCTTTGGGGACCGCCATTCTGTCTGGGATGGTGAGTAGAACCCGCAGGCACAGACTCGTGTGACTCTGCCTTTCTAGCATATGGGAGCCTGGACGTCTGCCTAAACTAAGTAATTTTTTCCAAGAGCTTTTCGGGGTGGTGGTATCAGCTGAGTGCTCTGAGATCAGGCCAGCCATTCCCCTCCCTGTGGGTTTGCACCCGACAGTGAAACTCAGTCTCTGGTGCCCTGGGGCTCACAGTTCTATCTTTGGCAGTGAATCAGGTGCCCAGGCCTGGGTCCCTGGCTCTGGCTCTGGGCTGGCTCCTGGGGCACCCAAAGAACCCAAGTATTTTCCAGGGGATGTCTGGGTGACTTAAGGTCAGTCCAAATAATTTCCTGCAACTTGGGGTTATCTCTCGACTGGAAATTCCAGTCTGTGATGTTGTGATGCCCACAGTTCAGTCTGGGACAGTGACCAGAGTATGCTGGAGTGTTGCTCTGGGCTGGTGACCAAGGGCCTGGAGGAACCAGGATCTCTTCCACAGTTTAGCTGGATGAGTTAAAGCTGATTAAATCCCCCACTGTGGGGTATTATCTCACCTGGGAAACATAATCACTTGTGTTTTATCGCCACATGTTCTGATTGCTGGTCACTGTGCTGATCCTGCTGTACTTCTGGACAGAATGAGAGTCATTCTGGTGCCGCCATCTTGCCCCTATAAATGAATCTTAATTGTTTAGTGGGCATGCTCTACTATGCCATGTCCTTGTGTACTTGAGGATTGCAACATATTTTAGTTATGTGGGAAACTTGAAATTGTTGACAAAATCTTTCAAAAGATATGCTAGAATATGCTCTTGCATCGTCAGTTTTAAAATGCTTAGGTACTCCTAGAACATTAAAGGCTGTAGACAATGAGCAATAACATACCTTGCATGTTTTCCTGGTTGAGGATTGGCAAAAATAAATCCATAATAGGTATCTATGCAAACATGTACATATTTTAATTGTTTAAATTCAGAATATGAGTTATATCCATTTGCCAAATCTGATTTGGAACCATTCCTTTAGTGTTAACTCCAAAATGAGGAACAGGCTGAAATTGAGGACAAGTACTGCAAGCTTTGACTATACTATGGGGATGTTCTTTAGTCAATCCATATTTAAGTCTCAAGGTTTGACTATTAAGATGATGCATATTATGGGCATTTTGGGCTCTTTTTAACTGTGAACAATAAATTTAGTGATTTTTTCATGTCAATGCATTTCCTTTAGACAGGGGTTTTGGCAAATTAGAATGATCCCTCAAATGTCCTATAAAAAAGAGAGAGGTTTTTTTTTATCAAATTTTGAATCTGTAAAAATAAAATTCCAGCAGGAGGAGATGTCTGAATTTGACCTGCAGTCCCTAAAACTAGCCAAAGACTGAGCTACATATGCACTATCTGTATAATGTTCAAAGACTGCTTATTAAAACTTCAAAACATAGCCAATACTGCAGATAACTCTGCAGAGGAGTTAGACACCTTATCATCTGCTCCAAACTTCCTCCTATAAAACAGGATATTATAATCTTAATTTTGGCATATTTTTCAAATGTATGTTTTAGAACCAAATTTTAGGTAGATCTTTATTGGCAAACTTTATGGTCACCCATTTTAGATTTAGCCTTAAAAAAATTAAACAAATAGACTAGGTAAAACTCTATCTTGTACTCAACTATAATCTTTAGCATAACTTTTAATCTGCACTTTTTAAACTAAAATCAAAGCAAATCTTTTAATTAAACCTAATTTATAAAGGGCTAGTAAATCTTATTTATCCTATCACATTGTACTAAAACTTAACAACAAAAAATTAAAGGTCAAAAGTTTTGTTTGACATTAAAAAGAAAACTAAACTGTTGTCCTCCACAATAATGGACTATTCTGGCTGTACCAAATCTATAGGCCAAAAAGAAACAGGATTAAATCTTTTATGTAGGTACTGGGAGCCAGGCATATATTTTATATAATGGTTAACGATAATCTGAATATAACCCTGCATAACCTTGGGATAACATAGAACAATATTACTTTTTTTTCCTATAAAAGAGCATAAGGAAACATTTTGCACTGAAGAATCTCCAGCCTTTTTAAATGAAGAACAACATATTTTATACTTTTTATACATGATATATTGTAATAACTGTAGTTATTTTTTGTTTAATTGACTTAAACAGCATGGCTTGGTTTTGCTTGTAAAATAATAAAATAAATATCAAGGCTTTTTACTTCCCCAAAAGGGTTGAAAAACTGTTTTAAGTTCTTTCTTAGATTGCCCAAGGGTTGCTATATTAAAATAACTGATAAACTTTAGAATGTTTTTAATATTTAACTCTGATGGTTCAGGACCAATCTCAGAGGTGTTGATTCAAACTCTCTCATGTCTAAAAATATCCAAGTCTCCTGATGAACATACACACAGAGAGAGATACATAAGGAACATAGAAATGTGACATTGTCACTTTGGAGGAACCAGAATATCCAAATACCAGGACTTGACCAGCTCCTACTGGACACAAGTCCCACAGATTACAGAAGGAGTAGACCCCCTTATGGGTTTCCTCCATACACATAGGTTCTAGAAGGAGCAGATCCCCCCATGGCCCTTTCCACAGCTTCCAGGGGGAGAGCAGGCTCCTGCAGGCCACTTATCACACTGAATAGGGTCCCAATAACCCTCTTTCCTATTCCCAAAAGTAGTAGAACTTTTCGAAGCCTCTTCTCTGGGAATTGGAGTGTCCTCCAGATTCCCTCAACCAGATATTGGAAACTCTCCAAGTTTCCCAGACCTCGCAAGCAAACCAAAACTAGAAATCAAAGAAGAAGCCAGCAGACAAAAACAAAAACAGAGACAAAGACAAAAAACAACCATGGTACCTGCTTTTTAAACATTTAACATTTTTATTTAAACCTGTTTTTGTAATAATAAAACAAAGCATCCTCTTGAGGAGTGAAATCATAAAGCACTTTTATAATTTTAAAAATCAAAACCAGACTTTAAAATTTACCAGTGAAAACATCCAATTATTATTATTATTTCTCTTATTATTACTCTTATTATTATTATTTTGTAATATTTATTTCTTTAATTCCCTTAATAACTGAACTTGTTCCCTTTCTTATTGGACTTTCTCATGGAGAACAGTAGTATCCTCCTGCAGTTGTCTCATATCTTCTGCACATGTTTCAGGGAAAGCCACCTTGCCTCCCTTCCTATGATAGGCAGTCATCATGAAGCACATTTTTTTCCTTAGGCATGTGGAGCTCCAAAAACCAGCCTCTCTCACATTGCCCCTTGTTTTCAAGGTCCCTAAGTTGTGTACCATCTGATCCATCCTTCCAGGTAGTCGAAAAGGGTCCACCTGAAAGACGGAGTGTAAATGGGAGAACATAGACGCAAGGAATGAAAACAAGATAGATTCCTGATCAAGTCTCAGTTTACTGAATGTACAAACAACACTTAAAAAGCAAAGGGTATAAGCTTTTTTTTTTTTTTTTTTTTTTTTTTTTACAGTAACAACACATCTGTGCGACCTGGCAAGGCATTAAGTTTACACAAAGTTTGTGGTCTGGTTACCAAGCTTGCAGGGAGCTTGCTATTTACTTCTTAGGCCCAGAGCATCCAACATGTGGAGACTGCCAAGGATAATCTCTGAGACATGGTACTTAGATAAGGCCCACAAGTGACAAGGCCAGGAGGCAGAATTCCAATCACCAGACTCATTCAGTAACCAGACAATTCCTGGGAGAGAAAATCTGTGAGTGTAAAAGGAACAATGAGGAGAAATAAACTATTTGACAGCTGGTTCTGTTCCACACTAGTGTTGCCTTGGCTGACCTGGCTGGATGGGCAGCTATGTCCTACTGACCACTGTCAGTGAGGAACCCTCCTGGTCCTAGTGTTTACATTTAAAATTGGGCCTCAGGACAGTTAAATGGGTCTGTGTGATATGCCTAGGAAACAATAGGAGCTGTGTTTCCTGCTGTGGTCCTCCAGTCAAACCCTCTAAGTATAGTGTTATTACCTTTACTACTTGTTCAGTGATGCTACCTAAGCTCATAGTGTCTGAGATAGCTGGGAACGGACTAGTTCATTGCTAGGAATCTCTGCTACATAATTAGTTCCTGGAAAGCATGCCTTACAAAATCAAACTCTGGCCTCCTTTAGCTGTACCTTTTCTCCATGTAAAAAGTCATGGTAAAAGTTGTCAACATATTATTTTTTTAGTTATGTGGAAATTTAATATAATATACATTACACTCCTTTTTCATTGAGATCAGGTTCAAATTCTTAGCCATGTGCCACTCTAATTTTTTTTCTTTAAAATACATCAATTGAAATCTGTTTTGTTCATCTAATTATTGGCACATGATAAGAGTCTCAGTCCCACGCACCCTTCTTCATCTACCCCTAATGCCCTTTCTCTATTTCTATGATCGGGGAGGTCCTCCTGCCCATTCTATCTGACACCCTAGCTCATCAGGTCTCATCAAGGCTGGCTGAAAAATCCTCCTCTGCTGCCTGATTCTCAGGACATTGTTCTACTTCTGTCCTCAATTCACTCTACTTACAGTCTTCCTGCCTCCTCTCCTGATGACTTTCCAGAGCTATGAGGGAGGGAGAATTCCTTTGGTAAATCCCATTTAGAGGTAGGTGTTTTAAGGTCTCTTTCTGCATATTATAGTACTGTGGGTCTCTGTACATAATCCCATTTGATGCAGAACGAATCATCTCTGTGGATACAAGGACATAGCACTGATCTATCATGTGAGAGCAGAGAGCAACATATTTTAATAACAACAGAATTGGTTGCATGAAAGCTTCCATAGGATGCCCTGGCCCAACAAAATAATTAACTGACTGACACACAATGCCCCTAGTGGAAGCCTGATTTGTTCACAACAGATGGCCTTCTGGATTTTCTTTTTTCCTACACTGGAGGAAACCTCCTAATAAGTGAATACATACCATGTTTGTCTTTTTGCCTTTTAGTAAATTCGCCCAGGATGATTTTTCCTACTTCCATCCACTTGCCTGAAAATATCATGATGTCATTTTCTTGGCTGAATAATACTTCATTAAGGAACTATTCCACATCCAAAGGAGATTGTTATTTCTGTTCTTTAGTGCTTGGACGTTGTTGGGACTTTAATAATTGTATTGAATGAAAAACTATCAGGATAACTATGTTATTTTAGCCTAGAAGTCTCTCCATCTTCTTCTATTTACTGGTTATTTGAATTGCAAAACCCCTTGAAGCTTATCTATTTACATGTTTAGTCCCCAGTGACAAAAAGTCTGGGAAGGGTTGGAAGGCATTGCCTTGTTAGATAATATAATTCCTTTTGTTTCACTAATTTCTTTTTCTGCAATTTGTCTTTTCTATACAGAAAGGGTACTGTTTTTATTTGCTTTTTTTGAGTTAATTTTGAAACCAGTCACTTTGCCAAAGGTGTTTATCAGCTGTAGGAGCACCCTGGTAGAATTTTGGGGGTCACTGAGGTATACTAGCATGTCATTTACAAATAGTGATACTTTGATTTTTTTGGTTTAGCATTCCTATCCCCTTGATCTCCATCAATAGTCTCATTGCTATAGCAAGGACTTTCCAGAACTATGTTGAAGTGATATGGAGATAGTGGGCAGCCTTGCCTTGTCCATGATTTCAATGGGATTGCTTTAAGTTTCTCTCAGTTTAGTTTGGTGATTGCTCTAGGTGGTTCTATATTGCTTTTAGCATATTTAGATATGTATCCCTTGTATCCCTGATCTCCCCAGTCCTTTAAACATGATTGAAGGTTGGATTTTGTCAAATGTTTTTTCAGCATCTAAGGAAAAGTGATTATCATGTTTTGTTTTGTTTTTGCAGTTTGTTAATATGGTAAATCACATTAATGGATTTCCTTATATTGAACTACCCCTGAATACCTTGGATGAAGCCTGTGTGGTCATAGTGGATGATATCTTTGATGTGTTCTATTTTGTCAAAGACCTAAAGTACCTAGGTGTGACCCTTACCAAGCAAGTCAAAGACTTGTATGAAAAAAGGTCATGTCTCTGAAGAAAGAATTAGCAGAAGATATCAGATGATTGAAAATTCTCCCATGGTCATGGCTTAGCAGGATTTTCATTGTAAAAATGGCCATTTTACCAAAAGCAATCTACAGATTCAGTGCAATTCCCATCAAATTACTAACACAATTGTTTACAACGTTGAAAGAAAAATTCTCAACTTTATGTGGAAAAAAATAACGCAGAAATGCTAAAAGAGTGCTATAAAATAAAAGGTCTTCTGAAGGTAGCTCAATCCCTGATATCAAGGTGTATTATAGAGCAACAGTAATACAAACTGCATGGTCCTGGCATAGAAACAGAATGGTGGATCAATGGAACTGAATAGAAGACCCAGAAATAAACAAACACACTTATGGACACCTTATTTTTGACAAAGATGCCAAATCCATATAATGGATAAAAGACAGCATCTTCAACAAATGGTACTGGTGAAACTGTATGTCTACATGTAGAAAAATGCAAATAGATCCATACTTATCAACCTGCACAAAAGTAAAGTCCAAGTGGATCAAAGACCTCAACATAAAACCAGTCACATTAAATCAGTCAGCAGAAAAAGTACTCATTGGCACAGGAGGCAATTCATGAACAGACCACCAATAGCACAGTGCTAAGAGCAACAATCAATATATAGGACCTCATGAAACTGAAAAGTTTTTATAAATCAAAGGACATTGTCATCAAAACAAGACAAAAGGAATGCCTACAGATTACAAAAGATTCTTCACCAACCCTCTATGTGACAAAGGGCTAATATCCATATATGTAAAGAACTAAAGAAGTTGAAAAGCAACAAATCAAGGAATTCATTGAAAAAGGCAGAATAGAGCTAAACAGAGAATTCTCAATAGAGGATAATCAAATGGCAGAGAAATGCTCAACATCATTAGCCATCAGGGAAATCCAAATCCAAACCCTGAGATTTCACCTTACACCCATCATAATGGCCAAGATCAAGAACTCAATTGACAATACATGTTTGAGAGATTATGGAGAAAGGGGAAACTTCCTCCACTGCTAGTAGGAATGTAACTTTATATAACCACTCTGGAAAACAATCTGGCACTTTGTCAAACACCTAGGAATAATACATCCTCAATATCTAACTATATATAGCCAAAAGAGGCATATATCCAAAAGAGGCTTACATATACAAGAAGAGCATTTGCTCAACTATGTGTCTAGCAGCTTTATCTGTAATACTAAGAACCTGGAAACATTCCAGATGCCCCCTAACTGAAGAATGGATACAGAAATTTTGGTACATCTACACAATGGAATATTACTCAGCTATTTAAAAAAAAGGAAATTATGAAATTTGCAAGTAAGTGGTGGCAGCTGGAAAAGTTCATCCTGAGTGAGCTATCCCAGAAGAAGTAAGACACACATGTTATATACTCACACATATAGACATATAATATAGGATAAACCTACTAAAATCTATACACCTAAAGAAACTAATCAAGAGGGAGAACTCTGGCTAAAATGCCAATACCCCATCCCAAAAGAAAAAGATGGATATCAGAAGAAGGAGAAAATAGGGAACAAGTTAGGAGCCTGATACAGAGGGTGTCTGAAAGGCTCTGCCCTGCAGACTATCAAAACAGATGGAGAGACTTATAGCCAACTATTGGGCAGAGTACATGAAAACTAATAAATGAAGTGGGAAAGAGTACGATCTGGAGAGGCCAAGAGCTCCACAAGAAGAGCAACAGAGCAAAAAATGTGAGCACTGGGTTCATTCCTGGGGCCCATACTCTAATCAAGTACCATACATGGAGATAAACTAGAATCCCTGCACAAATGTAGCCCATAGCAGTTCAGTGTCCAAGTGGGTTCCACTGTAATGGAAATAGGGACTGTCTCTGACATGAAGTGATTAGCCAGATCTTTGATCGCCTCCCCCTGAGAGGGGAGCAGCCTTACCAGGCCACATAAGATGATAACACAGCCACTCCTGCTGACATATTATAGATTAGGTTCAGAAGGAGTGAGAGAAAAACCTCCCCTAATAGTGGACTTGAGGGGCGTCATACTTGGAGATAGGAGAGGGAAGGTGGGATTTGGAGTACAGGAGGGATGTATTTATGGGGAAAGACAAAGTGAATAAACTGTAATTAATAAAAATTAAAGTAAAAAAGAAAGAAAGGAGGAAATATGTGACCCTTTTCTTGAACTAAGTGTCTTGGACACAGGAGATGTCATTCTTGTTTGTGTGCTTTCAGCTGCCCAGATTGAGGCATGTTGTTATGCTTAGCCTTTCTCTCAAGCATGGTGTCCACTTGGCCCCCTTAATAACTGGCACCTGAAACTCTTACTGGCTCTCACCTGTTGGATGACATCATTCTCCCTCTCAGACAATCAGCACCTCAGAGAATTTTTGGATTCTATGGAGATGAGTACAAACTTTCCTCAGAGTCCAGGATCTCTGATCCTATGCCTATGTGACTTTTTTTGAGAAACCGACCAAGCCTTTATGTCATCCCTTTATCCAGATCCCAAAACTTTACTCCTGTTTGCCTCTGTGACAGTGTCAGGTAGAAAATGACACATTAATGTTTATTTAATTGAACAAAATCCTACTTAGGGAACTTCAAGATGATGTGGGATAAAGGAGAATATACTGAATGACAATGTGGTCTCCTACTGTGGTCTTGGATCTGAAGTTTGCTAGGTTGTGACTTAGAACTGAGTGGTTACTCATGTACTTACTAAATGTACCTTAATTTTTTTATTCATATAGGCTGGCAGGGTCTAGGGTTCTCTGGGCTATTCAGTCTTTAAGAGCAGGGAAAAAAAGAAGGAAAACAGACAATTCCTGGTACTGTTTTGGCTGAAACAGAGAAAGATTTGCATATGTAAAAGGAGAACTGAGGAGAAATACACTATTTGACAGCTAATGCTATTGCACATTAGTGTTGCCAATTCTCTGTGAATAGGATGGCCCTGGCTGGGGCAACACTAACCTGGCTGGATTTGCAGTTGTGTCCTATTCAGTGGTGATTTGAGAACTCTCCTGGTTCTAGGGTTTACAGTTAAAACTGAGCCTTAAGGACAGAAAAATAAGTCCGTGTTCTATGCCTAGGACATAAGAACAGCAGTTTTTTCTGCTATGGTCCTTTAGAAAAACCCTCTAAAAGTAGTGTTAGTGCCAAAACTGCTTGTTCAGAAGTGTCACCTGAGCTCATTGGGTCTCAGTTTGCTGGGTAAATACTAGTTCATGGCTAGCATTTTCTGCTACATAACGAGTTCCTGAAAAGCATGCCTTATAAAAATAAATTCTGCCCTCCTTTAGCAGTATCTTTTCTCCCTGTTAAAAGTCATTGTAAAAGTTGTCAAGATATTATTTCTATTGCTTACTTGGGAATTTCCTATAATATACATTATACTACTTTTCCATTGCTCCAGGTTAAAATGCCTACCCATGTGTCACACATAAATTATTTTTTCTTTAAAATACATCAGTTAAAGTATTTGTATTTCCTATACTCATTAAAACTTAATCACAGTCTCACTGGCAAGTTACTTAAAGAAAACTGACTTCATCGTTGCCACACCATGGCACCACCTGCAAGAAGACCATCAGTCCTGAAGAGCTCTATCCTTCATCACCTTGATCACAGTTTTTCTCCTGTATTTATTTACTAAGATTTGTTTACTTTGTATTCCCTATTTGCTCCCACCCTCTTATCCTTCCTGTCCTACCCACCCTCCATCTTCTACCCCTGTTCCTGTTTTCTCGTTCCCAGATAGGTGTTGGTCCTCCTCCCCATATATCTGACCATAGCTTATCAGGTCTCATCAAGCCTAGCTGCATCATCTTCCTCTACAGCCTGATTCTCAGGACATTGTTCTCCTTGTGTCCTCAGTTTTCTTTAGTTATGACATTCTTCCTGCCTCCTCTCCTTCAGGCTTCCCAGAGGTCTGAAAGAAGGGAGAATTTCATAGGGAAATCCCATTTAGAGCTGTGCATATATATCAGAATGTGGGTCTCTATATGCAATTCCATTTGGTGCAGATGGAAGCATCTCTTTGGATAGTTGAACACAGTAATGATCACAGTTGATGGCAGAGAGCAACATATTTAAATAACAACAGCCTGGATTGCTTGAAAATTTCCATAGGATGACCTGGCACAACAATTCAATTAACTGCCACCTATTCCACTAGTGGAAGACTGGTTTGGTCACAGTAGATTGCTTATTGGAACTTCATCACCCAGTAGTTAGGAAACCTTCTAATAAGTGAACACATACCATATTTGTCTTTCTGCATTTTAGGTACATCACCCAGTATAATTTTTCCTACTTCCATCCATTTGTTTGAATTAACAATTGTCATTTTCTTAGCTGAATAATACTCCATTATGGAAATATTCCACATTTTCCCCAAAGGAGATTGTCAGTCATGTTCTTTAGAACTTGGAGTTTAATCATTGTATTTAATGACAAACTATCAGGATAACTATTATCTTTTAGCTAAGAAGTCCCTCCATCTTCTTCCACTTCCTAGGTATTTAAATCACAAGGTCCACTTGAAGGTCATCTGTTTACATGTTGAGTCCCCAGTAATAAATATCTGGGAAGGATTAGGAATAAGGCCTTATTAGATAATATAATTACAAGAGGGTGTGCTTTGAGGTTGATGTGCTAATGAAAGTGACCAGACAAATGGAGTCTCTGCCTCTCATACTCTGTCACTTTCTATCTTTGATTTGGTCATTCTCTGTTTCTTCATCTGATTCTTTCTCTCTAGCTCTTTCTCTCCTTAGCCCCTCTCTCTTACTGTGCCTTATGAAAAACTCTCAGTTCAGCTGACTTCAACAAGATGACTGCTTGGTGACATGACATCCTGGATGGTCTCTGTAAAAAATATAAGCAAGCTGCCAATGAAATACTTTTTTGTTCAGAGTTGCCTTTGTCAGGGAGTATTTCCACAGTAAGTATTTCACTGCCTGAGGACATATTTGTGCATTTAACAAATAATAATGGAATCTGTGATGATGTGGAACTTAAATGTCAAGGATAGTTGACTTTAGTAACTATGACCATTTGAAATAAATATGTAACAATTTTCCTGAAATAAGAAAATTGGACACAGGAACTATCATCTATGTGTTTGTGCTTTCAGTTTCCCAGTTTGAGGCGTGTGGGGCTGCTTAGCCTTTCTCTCAAACAGGCTGTCCACATGGCACCTTTAATAACTGGTTCCTGAAACTCTTACTAGCTTTCACATGTTTCATGTCATCACTCTATCTCTCATCCAATCAATAGCTGAGAAAATCTTGAGGATTCCATGTAGATGAGCAAACAAAATTTACTCAGTGTCCAGTATCGCTGATACTAGGCATATGTGAATTTTTCTTATGAAACCCAACAAGCCTTTATCTCATCCTTTATCCAGATCCCACATCTTTACTCCTGTTTACCTCTGTGACAAAGTCAGGTAGAATGAAGCTTTAATGTTTATTTAACTGGACAGATTCCTAAGTAGGAAAGCTTCAAAGTGATGTGGGATTAGGGGAATATACCAAATGACAAGGTGGTCTCTTCCTCTGGTGTTGGATCTGAAATTTCCTAGGTTGTGACTTTGAACTGAGCAGTTACTACTGTACTCACTAAATGTACCTTAACATTCTTATTGATATAATAGGCTGTCAAGGTCTAGGGTTCCCTGGAGTATTGAGATTGTAAGAGCTGGAAAAGAGAAGAATACCAGACAATTCCTAGGACTTTTTTGACTACAACAGGGAAAGATAGGAGTATATAAAATGAGAACTGAGAGGCAATAAACTATTTGCCAGCTGATGCTGTTCCACACTAATGTTGGCAACCCTCTATGAGCAGAATTCCCTGGCTGTCCTGGCCAGATTGGGAGCTCTGCTCTCCGCAGAGGTCAGTAAAGAACCCTCCTGTTCTTGGAGTTTAGAGTTAAAACTGGGCCTTCAGGACAGAGAAAAGGGACTGTGTTATATGCCTAGGATGCAAAAGCAGCTGTCTTCCCCTGTATGGTCCTCCAGACAAACTGTCTGAATGTAGTGCTAGTACCAGGACGGTTTAGAGATGCCACCTGAGCTCTTAGGGTTTGAGGTAGCTGAGTACCCACTTGTCCATGGGTAGGATTCTCTGCTATATAATAAGTGCCTGTAAAGCATGCCTTACAAAGTCAAACTCTGCCCTCCTTTAGCAGAATCATTTCTCCATATTAAAATTCATTGTAAAGGGTTTTCAACATATTTTATTGCTTATGTTGGTTTTCATATAATGCACATTACATTCCTTTTCCATTGCTCCCAAGTTCAAATTCATAACCATATGTCACAATAGAATTTTTTAAATGCATCAAGTGAAGTATGTTTTGTGCATATACTCATGGAACATGATCAAAGTCTCACTGCCAACTCCCTTAAATAAAACTGAGTTCATTCTTGCTGTACCCTGACACTACCCCCAAGAAGAAGCCAATGGTCCTGAAGAACTCTATACTTTATCACCTTGATCACAGTTTTTCTTATGTATTTATTATGATATGTTCACTTTGTATGCACTCTGCTGCCCCTTTCCTTTTCTTGTTCCTGTTCCACCCAGACTCCTTCTTCTACCCCTATGCCCTTTCTCTACTTCCCTGATAGGGGAGGTCCTCCTTTTCATTCTATGTGACCCAAGCTTATCAGGTTTCATCAAGGCTGACTGCTTCATATTCCTCTGTGGCCTAATTCTCAGGGCATTGTTTTCCTTGCATCCCAATTCCTTCTACTTATGACACTCTCCCTGCCTCCTCTCTGGCAGGCTTCCCAGAGCTCTGAGGAAAGAGAATTTCATAGGGATATCCCATTTAGGGCTGGGTATTTTAAGGTCTCTCTTTATCTATCTATCTCTGCATAATATTCGACTGTGGACCTCCATATTCAATGCCATTTGATGTAGAAGGAAGCAACACTATAGATCCAAGAACATGGTACTGATCTATCAGTTGAGGGCAGAGAGCAACATATTTTAATAACAACAGCCTGGTTTACTTGAAAATTTCTGTAGGATGCCCTGGCACTAACTCAATTCACTGCCACCTGATCTCCCTTGTGGAAGACAGGTTTAGTCAAAATAGATGGCTTATTGGAACTTTATTTCCTACTATTAGGAAACCTCATAAAATTGAATAAATACCATATATGTCTTTCTACATTTTAGTTACTTCACCCAGGATGATTTTTCCTGGTTCCATCTATTTGCCTGAATTTATATTGTAGTCATTTTCTTAGGTGAATAATACACCATTATGGAAATATTCCACATTTTTACTGAAGGATATTGTCAGTCCTCTTCTTTAGTCCTTGTAATTTGCTGGGAATTTAATTTAATGATTGTATTGATTGATAAACTATCATGATAACTGTTTTCTTTTAGCCTAGAAGTTCCTCCCTCTTCTTCAATTTCCTGGTTATTTGAATTGCAGTGTCCACTTGAACCTCATCTGTTTATATGTTTAGACTCTATTGGGAAGTGTTAGGAGGAATTGCCTTGTTAGATAATATAATTACTGTTGGAGTTATATTATAGGTGTGCTTTGAATTTGATAGGCTAATGAAAATGACCAGACAAATGGAGTCTCTGTCCTTCAGCCTCTATAACTTTATATCTTTGTTTCTCTTGGTGGGTGTCGATCTCTCTATTTCTGAATCTCTCTAGCTTTTTCTCTCTCTTTGTTAGTCTCCTCTCTATTTATTGCTGCACTTGGTTCAGTAGGAAAAGATCTCAGTCTGCTGTAGAACTACAACAATATGATTGCATGCAGACGTGATATCCTGGATGGTGTCTGTAAAAATATAAGCAAGGTCCCAATAAATGCTTTTTGTTCTAAGATTTGCCATGGTCAGGGAGCAATTTCACAGTAATTAATTCACTGACTGAGGAAACATGTGTGCATTTAACAAGTAATAATGGAATCTCTGATAATGTGAAACCTACATGTCAAGGACATGTGACTTTATTAATGAAATCTTAAAAGAAATATGTGACCCTTTTCCTGAAATAAGAGTCTTGGACAAAGGAACACACAACCCTGGATTGTGTTCTTCTATCTTCTGAGATTTAGGCATGTAGGGCTGCTCAGCCTTTCTCTAAAGCAGGCTGTCCACTTGGCCATTTTAATAACTTGTTCCTGAAACTCTTACTGGCTTTCAATTGTTTCATGACATAATTCTTCCTGTCAGCCAATCAACACCTGAGAGAACCTTGAAGATTCTATGGAGATGAGTAAAAAACTTTCTTCCTGTTCATCTCTGTGACAATGTCAGGCAGGAAATGAAACTTTAATATTTATTTAACTGGACAGTTTCTTAAGTTTGGAAGTTTCAAAGTGATATCGGATTAAGGAGAATGTACCACATAACTAAGGGATTTCATACTGTGGTGTTGGATCTGAAATTTCCTAGGTTGTGACTATGAACTGAGCAGTTACTCCTATACTAACTAAATGTACCTTCACATTCTTATTGATATAATAAGCTGGCAGGGTTTAGGGTTCCCTGAGTTATTGAGTACTTTAGAGCAGGAAAAAGAGAAGGAAACCAGATAATTCCTGGGACTGGTTTGCCTGAAAAAGTGAAATATCTGTGAGTTAAAACAGAGAACAGAGAGACAAGATATTATTTGACACCTGGTGATGTTCCACACTAGTGTTGCCAAATCTCTATGAGGAGAGTTGCCTTGGCTGACTTGGCAGGCTAGGCAGCTGTGCCCTACTCAGTGGTCAGTTAGCAATCCTCCTGGTTCTGGTATTTACAGTTAAAATTCTGCCATCAGTACAGAGAAATTGTGTTTCCTCCTGTGGTTCTTTAGAAAAACTCTCTAAATGTAGTGTTAGTGCCAGGACTGTTTGTTAAGAGATGCCACCAGAGCTTCTGGGTCTGTGGTAGCTGGGTAACCACTAGTTCATGGCTAGGATTTTCTGTTACATAATGAGTTCCTGGAAAGCATGCCTTACAAAGTCAAACTCTACCTTCCTTTAGAAAATTTTTTTCTCTGTGTTAAAAGTCATTGTAAAAGTTGTCAACATATTATTTTTATTGTTTATGTGGAAATTTCATATAATATACCTTACACTTCTTTCTATTGCTCCCAGGTTCAAATTCCTACCCATGTGTCATGATAAAATATTTATCTTAAAATTTATCAGTTGAAGTATGTGTTGTTCATATACTGTTTGGAACTTGATCAGAATCTCAGTGCCAAGTCCTATAAAGAAAACTTGAGTTCATCATTGCCACACTATGAAACCACCCTCAAGGAGATTCCATCATTCCTGAGGAGCTCTATACATCATCACCTCAATAACAGTTCTCCTTATGTATTTATTTATTATGATTTTTTCACTTTTTAAATACTCTGCTGGGACCAGGTAAATCAACTAAATAGACCTATATCCCCCAAAGAAATAGAAGCGGTCATCAAAAGTCTCCCATCCAAAAAAAGCCCAGGACCAGAATTCAGCGCAGAATTCTACCAGACCTTCAAAGAAGAGCTAACACCAATTCTCTTCAAACTATTCCACAAAATAGAAACAGAAGGAATATTACCAAATTCATTCTATGAAGCCACAGTCACCTTGGTACCTAAACCTCACAAAGACTCAACAAAGAAAGAGAATTTCCGGCCAATCTCCCTTATGAACATTGATGCAAAAATACTTAATAAAATACTTGCAAACCGAATCCAAGAACACATCAAAGATATTATCCACTATGACCAAGTAGGCTTCATCCCAGGTATGCAGGGGTGGTTCAATATACGGAAATCCATCAATGTGATCCACCATATTAACAAACTGAAAGAAAAAAACCACATGATAATCTCCCTAGATGCTGAAAAAGCCTTTGACAAAATCCAACATCCATTCATGTTCAAAGTATTGGAGAGATCAGGGATACAAGGCACATATCTAAACATAGTAAAGGCGATATACAGCAAGCCTATAGCCAACATCAAACTGAATGGAGAGAAACTTAAAGCAATCCCACTGAAATCAGGGACAAGACAAGGCTGCCCACTCTCTCCATATCTCTTCAACATAGTGTTGGAAGTCCTTGCTAGAGCAATAAGACAGTTGAAGGAGATCAAGGGGATACAAATTGGAAAGGAAGAAGTCAAATTATCACTATTTGCAGATGATATGATAGTATACGTGAGTGACCCCAAAAACTCTACCAGGGAACTCCTACAGCTGATAAACACCTTCAGCAAAGTGGCAGGATACAAAATTAACTCAAAAAAATCAGTAGCCCTCCTGTATACAAAAGACAAAAGGGCTGAGAAAGAAATTAAGGAAACAACACCCTTCACAATAGCCACAAATGACATAAGGTACCTCGGAGTAACCCTAACCAAGGAAGTCAAAGACTTGTATGAAAAAAATTTCAAATCTCTGAAGAAAGAATTAGAAGAAGATATGAGAAGATGGAAAGATCTCCCATGCTCATGGCTTGGTAGGATTAACATAGTAAAAATGGCCATCTTACCAAAAGCAATCTACAGATTCAATGCAATGCCCATCAAATTACCAACACAATTCTTTACAGACCTGGAAAGGAAAATTCTCAACTTCATATGGAATAACAAGAAACCCAGAATTGCTAAAACAATCCTCTACAATAAAAGATCTTCTGGAGGTATCTCCATCCCTGATCTTAAGTTGTACTATAGAGCAACAGTTTTAAAAACTGCATGGTACTGGCATAGAAACAGAATGGTGGATCAATGGAACCGAACAGAGGACCCAGAAATAAACCCACACACTTATGGACACCTGATCTTTGACAAAGACGCCAAAACCATACAATGGAAAAAAGATAGCATCTTCAACAAATGGTGCTGGTCTAACTGGATGTCTACATGTAGAAAAATGAAAATAGATCCATACTTGTCACCCTGCACAAAACTGAAGTCCAAGTGGATCAAAGACCTCAACATAAAACCAGACACATTAAATCGGCTTGAAAAAAAAGTGGGAAATACCCTAGAACTCATTGGTACAGGGGGAAACTTCCTGAACAGAACACCAACAGCACAGGCTCTAAGAGCAACAACCAATAAATGGGACCTCATGAAACTGAAAAGCTTCTGTAAAGCAAAGGACACCATCATCAAAACAAAGCGACCACCTACAGATTGGGAAAGAATCTTCACCAACCCTTTATCTGACAGAGGACTCATATCCAGTATATATAAAGAACTAAAGAAGCTGAAAAGCAGCAAACCAAGTAATCCACTTAAAAAATGGGGAACAGAGCTAAACAGAGAATTCTCTGTAGAGGAATATCGAATGGCAGAGAAGCACTTAAAGAAATGCTCATCCTCACTAGCCATTAGGGAAATGCAAATCAAAACAACCCTGAGATTTCACCTTACACCCATGAGAATGGCCAAGATCAAAAACTCAAGTGACAACATATGCTGGAGAGGTTGTGGAGAAAGGGGAACCCTTCTCCACTGCTGGTGGAAATGTAAACTTGTACAACCACTCTGGAAATCAATCTGGCGCTTTCTCAGACAAGTAGGAATAGCGCTTCCTCAAGATCCAGCCATACCACTACTGGGCATATATCCAAAAGAGGCTCAAGTACACAAAAAGGACATTTGCTCAACCATGTTTGTAGCAGCTTTATTTGTAATAGCCAGAAGCTGGAAACAACCCAGATGCCCCTCAATTGAAGAATGGATGCAGAAATTGTGGTACATCTACACAATGGAATATTACTCAGCAATGAAAAATAAGGAAATCATGAAATTTGCAGGTAAATGGTGGGATCTGGAAAGGATCATCCTGAGTGAGTTGTCTCAGAAGCAAAAAGACACACATGGTATATACTCACTCATATAGACATACAACATAGGACAAACCCACTAAAACCTGTGCATCTAAAGAAACTAAGCAAGAGAGAGGACCCTAACTAAAACGTCCAATCCCCATCCAGAAAGGCAAAGAGGATGGACATCAGAAGAAGAAGAAAACAGGAAACAACCTAGGAACCTACCACAGAGGGCCTCTGAAAGCCTCTGCCCTTCAGACTATCAAAGCAGATGCTGAGCCTGATGGGCAACTGTTGGGCAGAGTGAACGGAATTTTAGGTAAGAACTGGGAAATAGTAAGAGCTGGAGAGGACAGGGTCTCCACAAGGAGAGCAACAGAACAAGAAAATTTGAACATAGGGAACTTCCCAGAGACTCATTCTCCAACCAAGGACTATTCATGGAGATAACCTAGAACCCCTGCACAGATGTAGCCCAGGGCAGTTCAGAGTCCAATTGGGTTACATAGTAATGTGAAGAGGGACTGCCTCTGACATACTCTGATTGGCCTGCTCTTTGATCACCTCCCCCTGAGGGGGGAGAAGCCTTACCAGGCCACAGTAGAGGACAATACAGCCACTTTTGATGTGAACTGACAGACTAAGATCAGAAAGGAGAGGAGAACCTCCCCTATTAGTGGACTTGGGGAGTGGCATGCAAGCAGAGGGAGGAGGGAGGGTGGGATTGGGATGGGAGGAGGGAGGGGCTTATGGGGGGATGCAGAATGAATAAAGTGTAATTGATGAAAAAAAAAAAAAGAAAAGTGATGTAATATAGTTCATAAATAAATTAGCAAAGTTTATCAAAAAAATAAAAATAAAAAATAAAAAAAAATAAATACTCTGCTGCCCACTTCCTCTTCTCCTTCCAGTCCCATCCACCCTCCTTCCATTACCCCTATGTCCGTCATCTAGTTCCCTGACAGGGGAGGTCCTTCTCTATCTCTAACTGACTGTTGCTTATCAGCTCTCATCATGGTGGGCTTCATTAACTTCTTCTGTGGCCTGGTCCTCAAAGCATTGTTCTTCTTGTGTCCAAAGTTCCCTCTACTTATTACATTCTTTCCAAAAACTCTCTAGCAGGCTACCCAGAGCTCTGAGGGAATGGAGAACTTCATAGGAAAATCCCAGTTAGAGCTGGGTGATTCAAGGTCTCTTTTTGCATATTATAGGACTTTAGGTCTCTGTATGCAATCCTATTGATGTAAAAGAAAGCATGTCTATGGATCCAAGAACATGGCACTGATCTAATAGTTGAGGGCAACAACAACATATTTTAATAACGTATATTAATAATTGGGTTCCTTGACAATTTCCATAGGCTGCTGTGGAACAACAACTCAATTAACTGTCACCCAAAACCCATAGTGGTACACTGGTCAGGTCACAATAAAGGACTTATTGGAATTTAATCCTCCACTATTAGGAAACCTCTTAATAAGTGAATACATACCATATTTGTCTTTCTGCCCTTTAGTTACTTCATACAGATGATGTTTCTTGATTCCATCCATTTGCCTGAATATATATCATGATGTCATTTTCTTACCTGAATAATACTCTGTTATGTAAATATTCCACATTGTCCCCAAAGGAGATTGTCATTCCTGTTCTTTAGTCCTTGGAAGTTGCTGGGACATTAATCATCGTATTGAATAACAAACTATCAGGATAATTATGTTCTTTTAGCTTAGAAGTCCCTCCATCTTCTTCCTCTTTCTGGTGATTTGAATTGTAATGTCCCTCAAAGACCATCTATTTACATGTGGAGTCCCCAGTAAGAAAATGTCTGGTAAGGGTTATGAATTATGGCCTTGTTACATAAAATAATGTCTTTTGATTTCCTAATTTCTTTCTCAGCCATTTTGGATTTTGTATACAGGAGGGCTAATGATATTATTGAGTTAATTTTGTATCCAGCCACTTTGCTGAAGCTGTTTATCAGCTGTAGGATTTCCAATATAGAATTCTTTGGTACACCAGATATACTGTTGTTCCATTGTAATGGGAACAAGGACTGCTTCTGACATGACCACACCCTGAGCAGGGAGCAGCCTTACCAGGCCACAGAGAAAGACAATACAGCCACTCCTTATGAGAGCTCATAGACTAGGATCAGAAACCAGGAAAGCAAGACCTCCCCTATCAGTGGACTAGGGAAAGGGAATGAATGGACAAGGGGTAAGGATGGTGGGATCGGGAGGGGAGTAAGGATGGGTTTATAAGGGAATGCAAATTGAATGAAGTGTAAATAATAAAAATGAAAATGAAAAGAAGATGAAAATCAGCAAACCAAGTAATCCAATTAAAAAATGGGGAACAGAACTAAACAGAGAATTCTCGACAGAGGAATATTGAATGGCAGAGAAACACTTAAAGAAATGCTCATCCTCATTAGCCATCAGGGAAATGCAAATCAAAACGACCCTGAGATATTACCTTACACCCATCAGAATGGCCAAGATGAAAAACTCAAGTGACAACACATGCTGGAGAAGTTGTGGAGAAAGGGGAACCCTCCTCCAGTGCTGGTGGGAATGTAAACTTGTACAACCACTCTGGAAATCTATCTGGCACTTTCTAAGACAATTAGGAATAGTGCTTCCTCAAGACCCAGCTATACCACTGCTATGTATATATCCAAACTTTGCTCAAGTACACAAAAGGGATACTTGCTCAACCATGTTTATAGCAGCTTTATTTGTAATAGCCAGAACCTGGAAACAACCCAGATGTCCATCAATGGAGGAATGGGAACAGAAATTGTGGTATTTTTACACAATGGAATACTACTCAGCAGTCAAAAAGGAGGAAATCATGAAATTTGCAGGCAAATGGTGGGATCTAGAAAATATCATTCTGAGTGAAATATCCCAGAACGAGAAAGACAAACACGGTATATACTCACTTATTTAGACCTATAAGATATGATAAACATAATGAAATCTATACACCTAAAAAAGATAATCAAGAGAGCAGACATTGGGTAAGATGCTCAATCCTCATTTAGAAAGACAGATGGGATGTGCATTGAATGTATGACAGGAGTCTACTGAGCGCATCTGAAAGACTAACTAGCAGTGGTTTCAAAGCAAAGACTCATGACCAAACTTTGGCAGAGTACAGGGAATCATAAGAAAAAAAGAGAGTTAGTATGATGGGGAAAGGATAAGAGCTCCACAAGGACCAAATATATCTTGGCACAGGGCCTTTTCTGAGACTGACATTCCACCAAGTACCATGTATGGATATAACCTAGAACCTCTGCTCAGATGTAGCCTGTGGTAGCTCAGTAACTAATTGGTTTCCCAAAGTGAGGGGAACAAGTACTATTTTTAACAGGAACTCAATGACTGGCTCTTTGGCTTCCCCATCCCCCAAGGGTGGAGCAGTCTTGTTAGGCCACAGAGGAGGGCTTTGCAGCCAGTCCTGAAGATACCTGATAAAACAGGATCAGATGAATGGGGAGGAGGTCCCCCCTATCAGTGGACTTGGAAAGGGGCACGGTGGAGATGAGTGAGGGAGGGAGGGACTGGGAGGGAATGAGGGATTGGGACACAGCTGGGATATAGAGTTAATAAAATGTAACTGATAAGAAAAAAATAAAATTAAAAAGAAAAGATTCAGCTGAGAACTTTTCAAAACGACATAATCCATCTTTTAACTTGAAAAAATATAATACATTTCAGGTTAATAAATATTACTTTTGTTGTAAAAAAATTAAAATGAAAAAATATTTTAAAAATATAATTTCTTTTTGGAGTTATATTATAGAAGGGTGTGCTTGGAGGTTGATATGCCAAAAATGTGACCAGACTGAATGTTGTCTCTGTCTTTTGGTCTAGGTCAGTTAATATTATTGTTTCTGTTGGTCTTGGTCATAATGTTTCTGAATCTCTTTCTCTAGCTTTTCTCTGTCTCTATCTCTCTGTCACCTTTTAGCTCTGCCTGCTGCTTGTGGTTCAGTATGAAAACCTCTCAGTTCTGCTGAAGAACTACATCAAGATGACTGTTTGCCTATGTGACACTGTAAAATTATAAGCAAGGTCCCAATTAAATGCTTTTTGTTCAAAGATTTGCCTTGGTCATGTACTGTTTTCTGAGTAAGTTATTCATTGACTTAGGACAAATCTGTGCTTTTAACAAATAATAATAGAATCTCTGATAATATAAAAGTCACATGTCTTTGACATGTGACTTTATTTTTGACCATTTGAAAGAACTATGTGACCCTTTTCCTGAACTAAGAGTCTTGGACACAGGAACTGACATCTTTGGGTTGTATGCTTTCAGCTGCCCACATTGAAGAATGCAGGGCTGCTCAGACTTTCTCTCAAACAGTCTGTCAACTTGGCCCTTTTTATAACTGGGTCCTGAAACTCATACTGGCTTTCCCTGGTTTCATGACATCTTTCTCCATCTCAGCCAATAATCACCTGAGAGAATCTTGAGGATTCCATGGAGATGAGTCAATCTTTTCTCAGTGTCCAGTATCTCTGATCCTGTGCACACTTTAGTTTTTGTTGTGAAACCCAACAAGCCTTTATCTCATCCCTTTGTCCAGATCCCACACATTACTCCTATTTACCACTGTGACGATGTCTGGTAGGAAATGTAGTTTACTGTTTATTACATTGAACACCTTCCTAAATAGGAAAGCTTCAAATTTATGTGTGATTAAGGGGAATGAACCAAATAACAAGGTGCTCTCCTGTGTTCTTGGATCTAAAATTTCCTAGGTTGTGATTTTGAACTTTGCATTTACTGGTGTACTCTCTATATGTACCTTCACATTCTTATTGATATAATAGGCTGAATGGGCTAGGGATTCCCTGGGGTATTGAGTCTTCAGAGCAGGGAAAATAAAAGGAAACCAGATAATTCCTGGGATTGGTTTGGCTCAAACAGAGAAAGATCTGTGAGTTTAAATGGAGAACTGAGGAGCAATAAAGGATTTGACAGCTGGTGCTGTTCCACACTAGTGTTGTGAACCCTCAATGAGCAGGGTTGCCGTGGCTGACCTGGCTAGATTCGCAGCTGTGACCTATTCAGTGTTCAGTGAGCAATTCAATTCAGTACTTCAGGATAGAGAAATATTTCCATGTTATAGGACTAGAACTCAAGAGTAGAAGTGTTTCCTGCAGGGATCCTCCAAGGAAATCCTCCATATTTAGTGTTAGTGCCAATAATACTTGTTCAGAAGTGGCCTCTAAGCTCATGAGATGTGAGATAGCTGGGTAACTACCAGTTCATGGCTAGGATTTTCTGCTACTTAATGAATTCCTGGAATGCATGCCTTACAAATTCAAACTCTGTCCTCATTTAACAAATGTCTTCTCCAGGTTAAAATTCATTGTAAAATTTGTCAACATATCATTTTTATTGATTATGTAGGAAATTCACATACTTCACATTACACTCCTATTCCATTGCTCCCAGGTTCAAATTCCTACCCATGTGTCACACTAATATTTTTGTCTTTAAAATACATCAATTGAAGTATGGGTTGTTCATATACTCACTGAAACATGATCACAGTCTCAGTGCCAAGTCCCCTAAAGAAAACTGAGTTAATCATTTCCTGTATGCTGGTACCTCCCCCAAGAAAAAGCCATCAGTCCTGAAAAGTTCTGTAATTCATCACCTTGATCACAGTTTTTCTTATATATTTATTTATTGCATATTATTAAATTTCTGTCCCCTCTGCTGCCACCTCCCTTTCTAATTGCAGTCCCAGCTTCCTTCATCTACCCCTATGACCTTTCTCCAGTTCCCTGATAGGGGAGGTCCTCTTTCTCCTTCTATCTGAACCTAGATTCTCAGGTCTCATCCAGGCTGGTTGCATAAGCTTCTTCTGTGATCTTATTCTCAGGGCAATGTTCTCATTGTGTCTTTAATTCACTCTACTTATGACATTCTTCCTGCCTCGTCTCCTGCAGGTTTCCCAGAACTCTGAGGGAAGGGAGAAATTCATAGGGAAATCCCATTTGAAGCTGGGTGTTTTAAGTTCTCTCACTCTGCATAATATTGGATTGTGGATTTCTGTATGCAATCAAATTTGATGAAGAAGGAAGCATTTCTCTGGATTCGAGAACATGGTACTGACCTAGCAGCTGAGGGCAGAGAATAGCATATTTTAATAACAAAAGCCTGGGTTCCTTGAAATTTTCTGTATGATGCCCTGGCAAAACAGATCAATTCACTGCTACAGAATGCCCCTAGTAGAAGACTGGTTATGTCACAATTAGATAGACTATTGAAACTTTATTCCCCAAAATTAAGGGACCACCTAATAAGTGAATACATACAAGATTTGTATTTCTGCATTTTAGTTATTTTATCCAGGATGATTTTTCCTGATTCCATCTATTTGCCTGAAAATATCATGATGTCATTTTCTTAGATTAATAATAATCCATTCTGGAAATATTCCACCTTTTCCTCAAAGGAGATTGTCAGTCCTTTTCTTTAGAACTTGGAATTTGCTGAGACTGTAATCATTGTATTGAATGACAAATTATCAGAATAACTGTATTCTTTTAGCCTAGAAGTCCCTAAATCTTCTTCCACTTCCTGGTGATTTGGATTGCAATGTCCCCTTGAAGTGCATTTATTTACATGTGGAGTCCGAAGTAAGGAAATGTCTGGGAAGTTTTAGGAGGTATGGCCTTATTAAATAATGTAATTACTATTGGAGTGATATTGTAGGAGTGTGTACTTTGAGGTTGATATGCCAATGAAAGTGACCAGATAGAATGGTTCTCTGTCTTTCCGTCTCTGTCACTTTATATCTTTCTGTAGGTCTCTGTTTCTCTATTTCTGAATCTGTTTCTCTAGATCATTTTCTTTCTCTCACTCAGTCTCTGTATCTCTGCCTGCTGCATGTGGTTCAGTATGAAAAGCTCTCAGTTCAGCTCAAGGACTACAACAAAACGACTGCTTGCTTATGTGATATCATGCATAGTCTCTCTAAAAATATAAGTAAGACCCCAATTAAATGTTTTCTGTTCAAAAAGTTGCCTTTGTCAGGGAGCATTTTCCCAGTAAGTAATTCACTGAATGAGGATTTGTCTGTGCATTGAACAAATAATAATGAAATCTGTGATAATTGGAAATTCACAAGTCAAGGACACTTGACTTTATTAATGATGACATAAAAGAAGTATGTGACACTTTTCCTGAACTAAGAGTCTTGGACACAGGAACTGTCATCTCTCAGTTGTGTGCTTTCAGCTGTATGGATTGAGGCCTGTGGGGCTGCTCAGGCTTTCTCTCAAGCATGCTGTCTATTGGCCCTTTTAATAAGTGACTCATGAAACTCTTACTTGCTTTTACCTGTTTCATGACATCATTATCCCTCTCAGCCAATCAGCACCTGATAGGATCTTGAGATTTCCATAGAGATGAGTAAACAAACTTTCCTCAGGGTCCAGTAGCTGTGATCCTGTACTCATGTGACTTTTGCTTGTGAAATCTAACAAGCTCTTATCTCATCCTTTATCGAGAGCCAACACCTTTCTTCCTCTTTAACTCTGTGATGTTGTCAGGTAAAATAATGAAACTTTAATGTTTTTTTTTTTTAATTGGACAGCTTCCTAAGTAAGGAAGCTTCAAAGTTATGTGGGATTGAGGGGAAGGTACTAAATGAAAAGGTAGTCTCCTACTGTGGTCTTGGATCTGGAATATCCTACTTTGAGAGTTTGTACTGAGCAGTTACTCCTATACTCACTAAATGAACCTTCACATTCTTACTGATATTAAAGTGTGATAGGGTTTATAGGTTACCTTGCTTATTGAGTCCTTAAAAGCAGTGAAAAGAGAAGAAAATCAGACAATTCCTTGGATTGGTTTAGCTGAAACAGACAAAGATCTGTGTATGTAAATGGAGAAATGAAAGGCAATAATTTATTTGACAGCTGGTACTGTTCTTTGATTCTGTTGCCAACCCTCTGTAAGCAGGATTGCCTTGGCTGACCCAACTTGATTGGCAGTTATGTCCTACTCAGTGGTCAATGAGAAATCCTCCTGGTTCTCAGGATTTGTGTTAAACCTGGGACTTCAGGACAGAGAAATGGGTCCATGTTATATGCCTAGGACACAAAGGCAGCTGTGTTTCCTGCTGTGGTCCTCCAGAGAAACACTCTAAACATAATGCCAGAACTTCTTGTTCAAAGGTGCCACCTGAGCTCATGGCATCTGGAGGTAGCTGGGCAACCACTAGTTCATGGCTAGGATTCTCTGCTACATAATGAGTTCCTGGAAATCATGCCCTACAAAGTCATACTCTGCCTTCCTTTCGTGGAATCTTTTCTCCATGTTAAAATTCATTTTAAAAGTTGTCATCATATTATTTTTATTGCTTATGTGGGAATTTCATATAATATACATTACCATTCATTTTCCATTGTTCCCAGGTTCAAATTACTACACAGGAGTCACACTAATTTTTTTTCTTGAAATACATCAATTCAATAGTGTGTTCTTCATATACTCATTGGAACATGAACTGAGTTCATCCTTGTCACACCCTGACACAACCCCAACAAGAATCCCTCAATCCTGAAGATACTTCATTACCTTTATCACAGTGTTTCTTATGTATTTATTAAGATTTGTTCACTTTGTATCACCTCTGTCATCCCTCCATCTTCTCCTTCCAGTCCCACCCAGCCTCCTCCTTCTACCCCTATACCCTTTCTCTATTTCCCTGATGGGGGGTCATCCTCCTCACACTTCTATAAGACCCTAGCTTATAAGGTCTCATCAAGGCTGGCTGCATCATCATCCTCTGGGGCCTGATTCCAGGGGATTGTTCTCCTTGTGTCCTCAATTCCCTCTACTTATCACACACATCCTGCCTCCTCTCCTGCAGGCTTATGAGAGAACTGAGGGAAGGTAGAATTTCATAGGGAAATCCCACTTAGTGTTGGGTGTTTTAAGGTATATGTCTGCATAATATCTGACTCTGGGTCTCTATAATCAATCCTATTTGATGCAGAAGGAAGTATGACTGTGGATCCAAAGCAACACATTTTAATTGGACAGCTTCCTAAACATGGAAGCTTCAAGGAGATGTAAGATTGAGGGGAATGTTCCAAATGACAATGTGGTTTCCTACTGTGGTCTTGGATCTGAAATTGTCTAGGTTTTGACTTTGAACTGAACAGTTACTGGTATACTCACTAAATGTACCTTCACATTCTTATTGATATAATAGGCTGGCAAGGTCTAGGGTTTTTTGGGATACTGAGTCTTTAAGAACAGGGAAAAGAGAAGGTACCCTGACAGTCCTGCAGGCTAGTCCACAGGGTCCACCTGAAAGAGGGAGTTTAAATGGGGGACAGAGATGTGAAGAATGGAGATAAGACAGATTCCTGTTCAAGTCACAGTTTACTGAATGTGTAAACAACACTTATAAATCAAAGGGTACAAGCAAATTTTTTTTCATAGTAGCAACACATCTGTGCCACATGGCAAGGCATCCAGGAATTCACTCAAGGTTACACAAAGTTTGCTCTCTGGTTCCCAAGCTTGCAGGGAGCTTGCTGTCTACTTCTCAGGCTCAGAATAGCCAGCATGCAGAGACTACCAAGGAGAGTTTCTGAGACATGGAACTTAGATATGACCCCTATCGGCCATGGCCAGGAGGCAGAATTCCTATTACCATCCTCCTTCAATTCCCCTGTCACTGTTTTATGGAGAGGTTGGCAAAATGTGTATTATTCTTGTCATCAAGATCTCTGATGTGATTTTTACAAGCCACTCTCTTAGTTCGAAAAAAAAAAAACCACAATTTTACTCTTACACATCATTGACTTACCTCCATATCAAATGGGGTTGTTAGAGATCTTTAATTTAAATTGATGCAACTGCACTTGTTTTCATTGAAGTTGTTGAAGAAGGAACCTTAACACACAGGAAGGCAGGCACAGGCCAACAAACCCACACCCACCACACCTGGAAGTGTCAGTCCCCACGTAAGCACAGAATCAAAGGATGGAAAGTACTTCCTGAGCCTAGTAAATATATCCCAGGCTGTTTAGGCCAATTTTAACCTAGGTCTCTTGGCAGATTCTATGTCATGGATCTTATTTCTCATCATTAATATGTCCAGTGAAAAATTTTAGCTAGACCAAATACCAGCAAGGTGATTCTGAACCTGAGTCCAAATAATTCTGTTTCATCATACCAAGAAATAGAGACCCTAATAGGAATCATAACAAAAACAGGTTGTTTAACAACTAATACTGAAAGAGCATTAATATCAACACTAACACAATTATTAAGATTGTAATATACAGGATTCAGCAAGATGGTGGTGCTGGGACCACTCTCCTTCTGACCAGCAGAACATCAGGATCTGCACAGTGACCAGCAGTCAGAACTCACTGCCCTAAAACACAAGTGACTGTGTTTTAGGTGAAAGGACATTCCATGGAGAAGATTCTGGGTTCTGAGGGCACCCAGAAACCAGCCCAGAGTCAGAGCCAGGAACCTAGGTGCCAGCAAAAAGTCTTGCCTGTGCACCTAACTCACTGCACTCAAAAGAACTGTGGGCCCCAGGGTTTCTGGGTTTCTCTGTTGGGCACAAAGCCAAAGTGAGGGGAACTGCTGCGCTAATCTCAGAGCACTCAGCCAATACCACCACCATAAAAGGTCTTGGGAAAAATAATGCAGTTTCACCAGATACATAGGCACCCAATCCCCAGAAAGGCAGAAAGGCAGAGCCATGTAATTCTGTGCCTGCAGGTTCTACTCACCATCATAGACAGAATGGCTGTCCCCAAAGCAAAGATTGGGTGTCCCTGTCAGGAGGAAACTCTACAGCAGGGGGATGATCAGGTCCAATGCTCAGGACTCCCAGTTCCAAAAGAATATCTGGATTCATGCAGACTCTAGGCTATAGCCTTCTATTAAAGGCAGGAGCACTGTGCTCACCTGCCATTATTGAGTATCACTAGGGCACTGGGACACACAGCTGCATCCTCATACCTACAAAAGCCAGAGAGCCATTACAGCAGCCCTCAGATACTGCTCTAAGGATTAACCAGTTATCCCTAGCTAAACTGACAAACCTGTGGGAATCCCTGGTTTTTCACGAGGGCTGCACCCAACAATTACACCTTAAGTGCAACAGCTGTTGCTCACTAAAGTCAGAGCAAGAAACCCAGCAGCAGGGCAGCCATCACCAGGACCTCTCCTGATGAAAGGAGAGCCTTCCTGAACACCACAGTTACCATACAGGTCCATACACCTGAAGTGAACTGTGACAATTCTTGAGGAGCAACACCATTCAGTTGACCATATCCAAAAAGCAGAAGAGAACTTCAGAACCCTGCCAAGTGTATTCTCCCCACCCCAGGGCCCAGCAGGCATGAGAAATTAACAGGCAACATCTGAGACAAAGAGATGTGTACAGGGCAGCAAAAAAGCACAACCAACAAAAGGCAAAGCAATATGGAATCCTCAGAACCCAGTTATCCAGGGGCAAGTAGCCCTAGATAACCTAACATAAGTGAAAAACAAGAAGATGACCTTACATCTATGCTTATGAAGGGGCTAATAGAGGAAGCAAATAAAATGTGTAAAGAATTAGGGGAAGATATAATAAAACAGATTATGGTCATCCATAAAGAAATATAGGAAGGTGCAGACAAACAGTTTGTGGCACTCACAGAGAAAATGATTAAATCACTGAAAGAAATAAAAGAAACAGGAATGTTCAAACAGCTGAAGGAACTGAAGGAAAAACAGGAAAATATTGTCAGACATGTGAAGAAAATCTACAAAATGGTTCACGATCTGAAGATAGATTGGAAAAATAGATTGTGTTTAAAGAAAACACAATGGAGGAAATCATGGAGAGTAAGAACCTAGGAAAGAAAACAGGAACTACAGAGGTAAACATAACCAACAGACTACAAGAGACAGAAAAAAGAATCTCAGGTATGGAAGATACAATGGAAGAAATTGATGTATCCATCAAAGAAAATAATAAATATAAAAAATTTCCGACACAGATCATCGAAGAAATTCAAGGCCACATAAAAAGACAAAACCTAAGAATAATAGGAATAGAGGAAAAAGAAGATTCCCTGCTCCAAGACCCAGAAAATATCTTCTACAAAATCACTGAAGAAAATTTCTGACATGTTTTCCGGCGGAGCCAAGATGGCTACAAGCACACACAGTTCCTGAGCTGTGGAAAAGCTAAACCATCACACTCGGTGAGTGGAAGTTCCTCTGAACCCAGGAAAAGAATGGTGAGGCTTTCTAAATGACAGGGAACATTGCAGGAGGTTAGGACTTTGATTTCAGGTCACCAGGGGACTTCTGGGACTTGTTCAGGGAAAGAGATAGAAGATCCTCTGATCATCAGCACTCCCCTCTCGCAGATCTTTCCCCTCCCCCACACAGTGGACTCACAAAGATTCTCAGCACAGACCTAAGTGCCTGGGGTCTGCAGCAGCTGAGGTGGAGCTTCTATCCTTTAGCAGCATCTGCCATCAGTACTGGTCTCAGAGTACCAGAGACCCTTGGAACCAGACCCGCACGACACCATCCTCCCAGGGTCCCGGGCCACTAGCCACCATATTGGCTCCATAGGACCACCCAGCCACTGACTGTACTCCACAACCAATCCCACAATGACAGATAATATGCTATATACTCACCAAAACTAGGCAGAAATGCCATACAAACTAGGCACAGCAGGCTCTGGGCCTCCCAAGCTCGGAGAGCACAGTGGAGAGCCTGCAGGAATTCACAGATGGCATCTGGACTGGTAAGCCAGAACCCAGCTACAGAGGAACTTCCTAACCTGGCAGCGAAGCAGCATTGAGCTGGCGGGGCACATCAGGCCTCCATTAAGTCCAACCAGGGCTAAACCAGAAAGCAGAGGACCCAGCTTCCTCAATCCTCCTGCCAACCACCTAAAGATCTCCAGCTACCATAGGACTTCCTAACCTGGTAGTGGCAGCAGCACTGAGCTGGCGGAGCACATCAAAGAAGCAGGACCAAACCAGAGAGCCAAGAGCCCAGATATCCCGATCCCTGCCAAGTGACCTGCCTGAGAGTGAGTGCACCCCCGAGAACCTACAGAGACCCAGACCCAGGGTCCTTCTAAAACAGATGCCAGGCATTGAATTCCCTCCCATCCACATACCCACTTTGGGAAACAGAGGGGCACTTGGGACATTGAAGCTCCTGCTCTGTGGGTCTAATTGAGGAGTTATGGCAGTTAATGCCAGAAATTGCACTGCAATCATTACTAGTGCCTGCGACATATAGAGTGCAGAGCCCCTCCCACACACTCAAGGGTTCAACATTATCCATCACTCTGTCCCTTGAGACACACGTCCAATGACACTTCCACTCACACACACACAAACATACACACACACACACACACACACATGCCTGCATTAGCCCCATTTGCACCTGTGTACTTTTCTCCCACAGGTACAGCTAGTCCTCAGCACATGCTGAGGACACGGGACCTCTCTCAGATTCCTGAAGAACTCTCCAGATGCCAGAGAGAGACAGTACCAGTGTGATCTGGTAATCAAAAAACAAACAGGGAAGGTTTCAGATAAGCCAATGGCCAGCGGTAGGCAAAAGAACACTTCCAAAATCAGGACATCATGACTTCACCAGCAAAACCCAAAATTGATGGATACTCCAATTCATCAGAAGCATAGGAAAATGACTTTAAAGCTATGCTTACCCAATTATTTGAGGCTCATAAGGAGGAAATGAACAAATCTTTCAAAGAGTTGGCCAGTCAATTGGAGGTAAAGAAAGAAGAAATACACAATATCCTTAAAGAAACACAGGCAAACATATCCAAGCAGAGACACAAGTAGAGATAAAATTAGTGACATATAAAAAGGAAATGAAAAAAAGAAATAGAGACCATCATAAAGAGACAAGAATCCAAATTCAAACACATGAAAGAAATGGTGCAAGGCATGAAAGCAGAATTAGAATCAATAAAGGAAACACAAACTGAGAAAACCCTTGACCTGGAGAACTTGGAGAAAAGAGCAGGAACCACAAAAGTAAGCATCACCAACAGAATACAAGAGATGGAAGAGAGAATCTCTGGAGCTGAAGACACACTTGCAAAAATTGATACTTCTCTCAAAGAAAAAGTAAAATTGGAAAAGTTCCAATCACAAAATATCCAAGAAATCAAGGATGCTATGAAAAGACGAAATCTGAGAATAATAGGAATTGATGAAAAAGAAGACTCCAGTCTCCAAGGTCCAGAAAATATTTTCAAGAAAATCATAGAAGAAAATCCTCCCAACTTAAAGAGATGGCCATAAATATACAAGAGGCCTACAGAACACCAAATAGACTAGACCAGAAAAGAAACACATCACATCACATAATAGCCAAACACCAAATCTTCAGAACAAAGAAAAGATATTAAAAGCCTCAAGGGAAAAAGACCAAGTAACATATGAAGGTAGACCTATCAGAATTACACCAGACTTCTCATCAACTATGAAACCCAGAAGGACCTGGGCAAGTAAATGGAGACTATAATAGCTCACAAATGTCACCCCAGATTACTATATCCTCCAAAGCTTCCAATCAACATAGATGGAGAAAACAAAATATTCCATGACAAAACTAAATTTACATAATATCTGCACAGCAAACCAAACCTACAGAAGATACTAGAAGGAAAAGTCCAATCCAATGACAACAACTTCACCCAAGAAAACAGGGCATGCAGATAATATCCCAACAAAAATGAAAAGAAAACAATCAATGAAACAGGGTAAGATCACCGACTCCATTACAGAAGGAACTAAGATGCATTGGTGACAATTATCTAACAATATCAATGGACTCAACTCACCAGAAAAATACACAGGCTAACAGAATGGTTGAGAAATTAGGATCCAACATTCTGTTGCATCTAAGAAACAAACCTATGCAACAAAGAGAAACACTACCTCAGAGTAAAGGACTGGAAAAATATTTTTTCAAGCAAATGGTTCCAGAAAACAAGCTGGAGTAGACATTCTAATATCTAATAAAATACACTTTCAACCCAAGTTAATAAAAAAAGATAAGGAAGGCCACTATATTCTCATCAAAGGAAAAATCCACCAAGAGGACATCGCAATTTTGAATATCTATGCCCCAAATACAAGAGCAACTACATTTATAAATAAAACAATATTAAAATTTAATCACACTTTGATCCTAATACCTTAATAGTGGGAGGCTTCAACACTCCACTCTCAACAAGAACCAGATCAACTAGACAGAAAACATATAGGGACATAAAAGCATTTACAGAGTCCCTAAATCAAATGGATCTAATAGAAGTCTACAGATATTTTCACCCAAACTCAAAAGAGTGTACCTTCTTTTCAGCACTGCATGGAACCTTCTCCAAAATAGACCATATAGTTGGTCAGAAAGCAAGCCTCAACAGATACAAAAAGATTGAAATAATCCCTTGTATTCTATCTGGCCACCATGGACTAAAGCTGGACCTCAACAACAGCAGAAATAACAAAAAGCTGACAAGCACATGGAAACTCAACAACTTGCTACTCAATGACAGCTGGGTTAAGGAAAAAATAAAGAAAGAAATTAAAGACTTCCTAGAATTCAATGAAAATGAAGGCACAACATACCCAATGCTCAGAGGAAAAATTATAGCATTAAATACCTTCAAGAAGAAATTCGTAACATCACATATAAGCACCTTAATGGCCCAACTGAAAACCCTAGAAAAAAAAAAGAAGAAGATACACCCAAGAGGAGCAGACAGCTGGAAATAATAAAACTCAGGACTGAAATCAATCAATTAGAAACAAATAAAACTATTCAAAGAATCAATGAAACAAAAAGCTGGTTCTTTGAGAAAATCAACATGATAGATAAACCCTTAGCCACACTAACTAAAAAGCAGAGAGAATCTATCCAAATCAGCAAAATCAGAAATGAAAAGGGGGACATAACTGCAGACATTGAAGAAATTCAAGCAATCATTAGGTCATACTACAAAAACCTATATGCCACAAAATTTGAAAATCTAAATGAAATGGACAATTTTCTTGACAGATTCTATCTACCAAAATTAAGTCAAGATCAGGTAGAATGAATGAATAGTCCTATATCTCCCAAGAAAATTGAAGCAGTCATTAATAGTCTCCCCTCCAAAAAAAGCAATGGGCCAGATGGCTTCAGCGCAGAATTCTACAAGACCTTCAAAGAAGTGCTAACACCAATTCTCCTCAATCTATTCAACAAAATATAAACAGAAGGAACATTACCAAACTCATTCTATGAAGCCACAGTCACAGTGATACCTAAACCACACAAAGACCCAACAAAAAAAGAGAACTTCAGACCTATCTCTCTTATGAACATTGACACAAAAATACTCAATAAGATACTTGCACACAAAATCCAAGAACACATCAAAGATATCATCCACCATGACCAAGTAGGCTTCATCCTAGGCATGCAAAGGTGGTTCAACATATGGAAATCCATCAATGTAATCCACCCCATAAACAAACTGAAGGAGAAAAACCACATGAACATCTCCTTAGATGCCGAAAAAGCATTTGACAAAGTCTAACACCCATTCATGTTTAAAATCTTAGAGAGATCAGGGATACAAGGCACATATATAAACATAGTGAAGGCAATATACAGCAAGCCTATAGCCAACATCAAAGTCAATAGAGAGAAACATAAATCAATCCCACTGAAATCAGGGACAAGGCTGCCCACTCTCTCCATACCTCTTCACCATAGTACTTGAAGTTCTAGCCAGAGCAATAAGACAACAAAAGGAGATCAAGGGGATACAAATCAGAAAGAAAGAGGTCAAAGTGTCACTCTTTGCAGATGATATGATAGTTTACATGAGTGACCCCAAAATTTCTACCAGAGAACTCCTTTAGCTGATAAACACCTTCAGCAAAGTGGCAGGATACAAAATCAACTCAAAAAAATCAGAAGCCCTCCTGTATACCAAAGAAAAAAAGGCTGAGAAAGAAATTAGGGAAACAACACCCTTCACAATAGCCACTAATAACATAAAGTACCTTGGTGTGACTCTAACCAAGCAAGTGAAAGACCTGTTTGAGAAAAACTTAAAGTCTCTGAAGAAAGAAATCGAAGAAGATATCTGAAGATGGAAAGATCTCCCATGTTCATGGGTTGGTAGGACTAGCATTGTGAAAATGTCAATCCTGCCGAAAGCAATCTACAGAGTCAATGCAATTCCCATCGAAATACCAACTCAATTCTTTACAGAACTTAAAAAAAAGATTCTCAGCTACTTATGGAGAAAGAAAAAACCCAGAATTTCCCAAACGGTCCTGTACAATAACAGATCAATGGGAGGTATCTCCATCCACAGTCTCAAGCTGTACTACAGTGCAACAGTAATAAAAACAGTGTGGTATTGGCATAGAAACAGAGAGGAGGATCAATGGAACCAATTAGAAAACCCAGAAATAAATCCACACACCTATGAATACTCCATATTTGACACAGAATCCAAACCTCTTCAATGGAAAAAAGAAAACATCTTCAACAAATGGTGCTGGACCAACTGGATGTCTACATGCAAAAAAATGAAAATAGATCCTTATTTATCAGTGCACAAAACTAAAGTCGAAGTGGATCAAGGACCTCAACATAAAACCAGATACTCTAAATCAGTTTGAAAAAAAAGTGGGGAACAGCCTAGAACTCATTGGCACAGGAGATAACTTCCTGAACAGAACACCAACAGCACAGGCTCTAAGAGCAACAATCAATAAATGGGACCTCATGAAACTGAAAATCTTCCATAAAGCAAAAGACACTGTCATCAAAACAAAACAACTGCCTACAGATTGGGAAAGAATTTTCACCAACCCTTTATCTGACAGAGGGCTAATATCCAGAATATATAAACAACAAAAGAAGGTGAAAAGCAACAAACCAAGTTATCCAATTAGAAAATGGGGAACACAGCTAAACAGAGAATTCTCCATAGAGGAATATCAAATGGCAGAGAAACACTTAAAGAAATGCTCTACCTCTTTGACCAATAGGGAAATGCAAATCAAAATGACCCTAAGATTTCACCTTACACCCATTAGAATGTCCATGATAAAAAACTCAAGTGACAAAACATGCTGGAGAGGTTGTGGAGAAAGGGGAACCCTCCTCCATTGCTGGTGGGAATGTAAACTGGTACAACCACTTTGGAAGTCTATCTGGCGCCTTCTCAGATCCAGCTATATCACTGTTAGGCATATACCCAAAATTTGCTCAAGTACACAATAAGGACATTTGCTCAACCATGTTTGTAGCAGCTTTATTTGTAATAGCCAGAACCTGGAACCAACCCAGATTTCCATCAACAGAGGAATGGATACAGAAATTGTGGTATTTTTACACAATGGAATACTACTCAGTAATCAAAAAGGAGGAAATCATGAAATTTTCAGGCAAATGGTGCGAACTAGAAAAGATCATGCTGAGTGAAGTATCCCAGAAGGAGACAGACAAACATGGTATATACTTGCTTATATAGACCTATAAGATATGATAAACATAATGAAATCTACACACTGAAAGAAGATACTCAAGAAAACGGACATGGGCGAAGATGATCAATCCTCATTTATAAAGACAAATGGGATGTGCATTGAACATATGACAGGAGTGTACCGCAGAAGGCATCTGAAAGACTCTACCCAGCAGTCTTTCAAAGTAGACACTAAGACTCATAACCAAACCCTCAGCAGAGTGCAGGGAATCATATGAAAGAATGCGAGTTAGTATGATATGGAAAGGATAGGAGCTCTACAAGGACCAAATATACCTGGCACAGGGTCTTTTCTGAAACTGACACTCAGCAAATTACCATCTATGGATATAACCTAGAACTTCTGCTCCGATGTGGCCTGTGGTATCTCAGTAACCAAGTAGTTTCCCAAAGTAAGGGGAACAAGGACTATTTCTAACAGGATCTCAAAGGCAGGTTCTTTGACTGCCCCCTCCTCCCTGGGGAGGAGCAGTCCTGTTAGGCCACAGAGGAGGAATTTGCAACCAGCCGTGAAGATACCTAATAAAACAAGGTCAAATGAAAGGGGAGGAGGTCCTACCCCATCAGTTGATTTGGAAAGGGACAGGGAGGAGACCAGGGAGGGAGTGTGGCATTGGGCAGGGAATGGGGGATTGGGATACAGCTGGGACACAGAATTAACAAAATCTAACTAATAAAAAAAATAAAATTAAAAAAAAAAGAAAATTTTCCCAAATTAAAGGAGAGGCCAATAAGAATACAAGAGACTTACAAAACACCCAATAAATTTGACCAGAAAAGAAAATCCTCCTGCCACATAATATTCAAAACAGTAAGTATTCAGAACAAACAAAAAATACTGAAAGCTGCAAAGGAAAAAGGCCAAGTAACATTTAATGGCAAACCCATCAGAACCACAATTAACTTCTCAAAAGAAACTATGAAAGCCAGAAGAGCCTTGAAAGACATCATGCAGACCTTAAGAGAACACAGATGTCAGCTTAGGCTACTGTACCCAGCAAAACTCTCAGTCTTCATAGATGGAGAAAACAAGATATTCAACAACAAAAACAATTTTCAACAATATCTACACAGAAATCTATCATTACAGAAGACACTCGAAGGAAAAATGCAACCCAAGAAAACTATTTTCAAGAAAACACAGGAAATAAATAACCTCACTACAGCAAAAGAAAAAGTAGTCAAACCCACAAACACTCTACCATAGCCAACATCAATACCAATGGATCTAACAGCCACTGGTCCTTAATCTTCCCCAACATCAATGGACTCAATTCCCCAATAAAAAGATACAGACTAAAAAAAATAGATGCATAAACAAGACCCAACAATCTGTAGCATACAAGAAACACAAGTAAATCACAAAGATAGACATTACATGAGAGTAAAGGGCTGGAAAAAGGTTTTCTAAGCAAAAGGACCCAAGAAGCAAGCAGGAGTAGCCATTCTAATATCTAATAAAATAGATTTTCAACCAAAATTATTCAAAAGAGGTAAAGACACTTCATAGTCATCAAGGGAAAAATCTACCAGCAAGATATCACAATCCTGAACATCTATGCACCCACATTTGTAAAAGAAACTTTAGTAAAACTTGAACCACATGTAGACTCACACACATTAATAGTGGAAGACTTCATCACCCCACTCTCAACAAAGGACCTGTCAACAAAACAGAAATTAAACAAAGAAACAGTGTCTCTAACAGAGGTCATGAATGAAATAGACCTAACTGACATTTACAGAACCTTTCACCCTAACACAAAAGAATTTACTTTCTTCTCAGCCCCTCATGGAACCTTCTCCAAACAGACCATGCAGTTGGTCAAAAAGCAAGACTCAACAGATACAGGAGGATTGAAATAACCCCTTGTGTCCTATCTGATCACCATGGACTAAAGCTGGACCTCAATGACAAAAATAGCAAAATGCCTATATACACACATGGAAACTGAACAACTTGTTACTAAATGACAGCTGGGTCAGAAAATAAATAAATAAAGAAATAAAGTCTTCCTAGAATTCAATAAAAATGAAGGTACAACATATTGAAACTTAAGGGACACCATGAAAGCAGTGCTAAGAGGAAAGTTCATAGCACTAAGTGCTTCAAAAAGAAATTTGCAACATCTCGTACAAAGAACTTAATGGCTCACTTAAAAAACATAGGAAAAAAAGAAGCAGACACACCAAAGAGAAATAGATGACTGGAAATAATCAAACTCAGGGCTGAAATCAATCAATTAGAAACAAATAAAACAATTCAAAGAATCAATGAAACCAAGAGCTGGTTCTTTGAGAAAATCAACAAGATAGACAAATCCTTAGCCAAACTAACTAAAAGGCAGAAAGAAACTATCCAAATCAACAAAATCCAAAACAAAAAGGGGGACATAACCACAGACACTGAAGAAATGCAAACAGTAATACTTCAAAGTCTATGTGCCACAAAATTTGAAACTCTAAATGAAATGGACAATTTTCTTGACCAATTGTACATGCCAAACCTGAATCATGACCAGGTAAACCAATTAAATAGTCCTACATCCCCTAAGGAAATAGAAGCTGTCATCAAAAGTCTACCATGAAAACAAAAAAAAAAAAGCCAAGGGCCAGATGGTTTTAGTGCAGAATTCTACCAGACCTTCAAAAAGAGCTAACACCAATAATCTTCAAACTATTCCACAAAATCGAAAAAGAAGGAACACTACCAAATACAGTCTATGAAGCCACAGTCACCTTGGTACCTAATCCTCTCAAAGACCCAACAAAGAAAAGAATTTCAGGCCAATCTCCCTCTTGCACATCAATGCAAAAATACTCAACAAAATACTAGCAAACTGAATCCAAGGACATAGCAAAGATATCATCCACTAGGACCAATTAGGCTTCATCCCAGGCATGAAGGCTTGGTTCAATAAATGGAAATCGATCAATGTGATCCAGCACATAAACAAACAGAAGGAGAAAAACCACATGATCATCTCCTTAGATGCTGAAAAGCATTTGACAAAATCCAACATCCATTCATATTTAAAATCTTGGAGAGATCAGGGATACATGGCTCATACCCAAACATAGTAAAGGCAATATACAACCAGCCAATAGCCAATATCAAACTCAATGGAGAGAAACTTAAATCATTCCCACTGAAAGCAGAGAAAAGTCAAGGCTCTCCACTCTCTCCATATCTCTTCAACATTGTTCTTGAAGTACATGCTAGAGCAATAAGTCAATTGAAGGAGATCAAGATGATACAAATTGGAAAGGAAGAAGGCAAAGTATCACTATTTGCAGATAATATGACAGTATACCTGAATGACCCCAAAAATTCTACCCAGGAACTCTTACATCTGAATAACACTTTCAGTAAAGTTGCTGGATTCAAAATTAACTCAAAAATATCATCACTTCTCCTGTATACAAAAGACAAAAGGTCCGAGAAAGAAATTAGGGAACCTAACCAAGTAAGTCAAAGAATTATATGAAAAAAATTTCCAGTCTCTGAAAAAATAATTAGAAGAAGTTATCAGCAGATGGAAAGATTTCCCATGCTCATGGCTTGGCAGGAATAATATACTATAAATGGCCATCTGACCAAAAGCAATCTACAGATCCAATGCAATTCCCATCAAATTTCCAACACAATTTTTAAAGGCCTTGAAAGAAAAATTTTCACTTTCATATGGAATAACAAGAAACACAGAATAGCTAAAAATCAATTCTTTACAGTAAAAGATCTTCAGGAGGTATTGCTATCCCTGATCTCAAGCTGTACTATAGAGCAACAATACTAAAAACTGCATGGTACTGGCATAGAAACAGATTGGTGGATCAAAGGAACCAAATAGAAGACCCTGACATGAATCCAAACACTAAAGAAAACCTGATTTCATCACAATGCTATGATGACATCACAATGCTATGTTGACATTACAACAGAGCTATCATATCTCAACGGTATAGATTTCACAATTGTGTCATATCTTAGCAATATTATGACTTTACAATGCTATTATGACATCATAATGCTTTTATGTCATCACATTGGTAATATGACATTACAATGCTATTATGACTGAACAATGCTTTTATGACATCACAATTTTATGACATCTCTGTTGTATGTGTTGATTAATATTTATATTTGATAATATCTTCTGGTAAATCTGCTGTTAATTCTACAAAGCTGTATAACCAAACCACCACACAGATCTGGTTATATATAGTTAACCTAGAACACAATGTATTCCAATAGTTACTCCCACCTAAACCTCCATCCCCACATAGTTTCCTAACATTTAGATTTTACCCATTTTACTTGTTTTTTTGTGAAATCTTAGGTCTGGTTTATTCTCCACATAGTTCTTATTTCCCTTCCCAGCTCACCTCTCCTAGTTCTGCCCTTGCCCTTTTTTCCTCCCACTCATTACCTGCATTCTGGCTTTTCCCCTCTTTCCTGTTCTCTGGCTCCTCTCCTCTCCTTGCTCAACTTTATGGCTAGTTGCTTTATTTTGGCCTGTTTACACAAAGTTGAGACAGGATGCTTAGAATAAGTATCACAATGCAATGTCGGAATTGAAACAAGAGAGTGTGCGTGAAGAGGGAAAGAAATCAGCATTTGAATGAAAAAGGGTGAGGTGCACAGATTTCAAAAGAACATTATACCAACAATATACCCCCTCTAAGTCCAATAAAAAGCTCCTTTTATTTCAATACAATAATAATTATGAAATTATGAAAACTATTAGGTAAAATTTACATGTGCAATGTATATATAGTCCATGTGTATTTAGCAAATTAGGAGAAAGTATCTGATTATCTTGACAAGTTTAGAGTTCTATACCTAAATTAATTTTTATCCTCATTTGTATGACCTATATGAAAGCAATTCTTAACTTCTAAATAACTTAAGCTTTTTTTTGTGGCACTGTACCTATTTGGTCTTCAACCCCAACTGAGACTTGAGAAGGAATAAAATTAGTTGCTAGAGTAAATAAAAAGTGCATGTTAGCCAATTCCAAAATTTAAAAAAAAAATAGACAGACAATGTTTGTTGCCTGAACTGTCATCTATAACTCTCTGTAACGTTGGAGCATCATCTTCAGCCTTCTGACTCAGAATATTTAACAGACATTAATGTGAAGCAGAAACTATTTCAGACTTGCTAAACTTGTCTTGGTGGAGTCCTACAAAGAACTGACATCTTAATGTTAGGATGACATCCCAATGTTATGACATCACAATGCTGTTATGACATCATAATTGTATGGCACCTCAATGCTATTATGACATAATTGTGGTAGGGAATTTTGACATCACAATGCTATAAAAAATATTACAATACTATTACGATAAGATAGTTTTAATATATCACAAGGGAATTAAAAAATCGCAATGCTACTATGACACAATGATATTATGCCATCACAAAAGTATGACATCTCAATGCTATTAAGAAATCAAACTGGTATTATGACATCACAATGTTATTATGACATTAAATGCTGTCATGACATCACAATGCTATTATGACATCATAATAATGTTACAACTTCACAATGCTGTTATGACATCACAATGGTATCATACATTACAATGCTAATGTGTCTTCAAAAATATTAGGACAATACAATGGCAATATGACATCACAAAGTTTTTATGACATCACAATGCTATTATGATATAACAGCCTTATGACATCAAAATTCATCATGTCATCTCAATGTAATTATGACATCACAATGCTATTAAGGAATGATTGTGGCATGACATCACAATGGAAATGAGACATCACAATGGAATTTTGATTTCACAATGCAATTATGACATCACTTTGGCATTTTGATATCAAAATTCATCATGACATCACAATACTATTATGATATCATGATGCTATTATGAAATCATTGTGCAATGATATAACATTGGAATTTTGATATCACAATGCTATTATGACCACAAAATGGTATTATGGCTTCAAAAGAGTATTAGAAAATCACAATGATATCATGATATCACAATGGTATTATGACATCACATTGCTATTTTGAATTCACAATGATATTATGATGTAACAACCCTAAGATGACAACACAATGCTATTAAGATATCACAATTATGTTATGACATCACAATGATATTGTGATATCACTATGCTATTATGACCTCAAAATGCTAAGATGACAACCCAGTGCTTTTATGCTTATCACAATGGTGTCATGACTCCACAATGATTTTATGACATCACGATGCTATGATAACCTCACCATGTTAAGGTTATATCAGAATTCTATTAAGACATGATTGTGTAATGACATCACAATGGGAATATGACACCACCATGGATATCTGACATCACTCTGCTATTGTGATATGACAATGGGGTTATGACCTCAATATGATATTATGACATCACAATTAGATTATGGCTTCGTAAAAGTATGACTTAAAAATGATATGATGAGATCACAATGCTATGATGACATCACCATGGTATGATGACATCAAACTGCTATTATAACTTCAAAAAGGTATAATGGCATCAAAATGGTATGACATGTAAATGCTTTAATAACATCGGAATGATAAGACTTCATAATGCTTTTATAATATAACAATACTATAATATCACAATGCTGTTATGACATTACAAAGGTATTATGACATCACAATGCTATGTCAACAGCGGTATTTCAACAATGGTATTATGAATTCAAAATAGTATTATGACAACCATTCTATTAATACAGTGGTATTACAAGATTGTGCTATTACATCATAATGTAATGTTGACATCAAAAGGCTATTATGACTTCAAAACTGTATGACTTCACAATGCTTTGATGATATCAAAATGCTCTGATGATATCACAATGTGATTATGATATCACAATGGCATTATGACATCAATTTTTTAAATTATACTTTATTTACTTTGTATCCCCCTCTTATTCCTCCCTACTCCCTTCCCAATCTCTCCCTTCCTCCCCCTTCTCCACACACTTCCCTCCAAAAGTCCATAGGTAGGGAAGGTTTTGTTTTTCTTTCTTCTGATCCTAGTCTGTTAGGGCTCATCAGGAGTGGCTGCAATGTCTTCCTCTGTGTCATGGGACTCCACAGGTGATCAAAGAGCAGTCAAATCAGTTTATGTCAGAGGCAGGCCCTCTTCACATTACAATGTAACCCACTTGGACACTAAATTGCCATGGGCTACATCTGTGCAGGGTTTCTAGGTTACCTCCATGCATGGTACTTGATTGGAGTATGAGTCTCTGACTTCTCAGAGACTCATATTTGAACCCCTGTGTTCAAATTTCTGGTTCTGTTGCTCTCCTTGTGGAGTTCCTGTCCTCTCCATATCTTACTATTTTTCACTTCTTACATAAGATTCCATGCACTCTGTCCAATAATTGACCATAACTCTCAGCATCTGCTTTGATAATTTGCAGGGAAGGGCCTTTCAAAGGACCTCATTGAAGGTTCCTAAATTGTTTCCTGTTTTCTTCTCCTTCTGGTGTCCATCCTCTGCCTTTCAGGATGGGGACTGAGCATTCTAGTCAGGATACTCTCTCTTGATTACTTCCTTTAGAAGTACAGATTTTAGAAGGTCTATTCAATATTATATATCTACATGAGTGAGTATATACCATGTGTATCTTTCTGTTTCTGGGACAGCTCACTCAGGATGATCCTTTTCAGGTCCCATCATTTATTTGCAAATTTCATGATTCCCTTATTTTTCATTGCTAAGTAATATTCAATTTTGTAGATGTACCACAATTTTTGCATCCATTCTTCAGTTCAGGGGTATCTGGGCTGTTTCTTGTTTCTGGGTATTACAAGTAAAGCTGCTATGAACATCATTTAGTAAGTGTCCTAATTGTGTACTTGAGCCTCTTTTGGATATATGCCTAGGGGTGGTATGGCTGGGTCTTGAGGAAGCGCTATTCCTAGTTGTCTGAGAAAGCACCGATTTAATTTCCAGAGTGGTATTACAAGTTTACATTCCACCAGCAATGGAGGAGGGTTCCCCTTTCTCCACAACCTCTCCAGCATATGTTGTCACTTGAGTTTTTGATCTTGGCCCCTCTAATGGGTGTAAGGTGAAATCTCAGTGTCGTTTTGATTTGCATTTCCCTAATGGCTAATGATGTTGAGCATTTCTTTAAGAGTTTCTGTGCCATTCAAAATTCCTCTAAAGAGAATTGTCTGTTTACCTCTGTTTTCCATTTTTTAACTGGATTACACGGTTTCCTGATTTTCACCTTCTTTAGTTCTTTATATATACTGAATATTAGCCCTCTGTCAGATAAAGGGTTGGTGAAGATTCTTTCCCAATCTGTAAACAGTCGTTTTGTTTAGATGATGGTGTTCTTTCCTTTACAGAAGCTTTTCAGTTTCATGAGGTCCCGTTTACTGATTGATGCTCTTAAAGCCTGTACTGTTGGTGTTCTGTTCAGGAAGTTGTTACCTGTACCAATGAGTTCTAGGGTCTTCCCAACGTTTTCTTCTAACCGAATTAATGTGTTGGCATTTTTTTGAAGTCTTTGATCCACTTGGACTTTATGTTTGTGCAGGTTGATAAGTAAGGATCTATTTGCATTTTTCTAATGTAGATCTCCAGCTATACCAGCACTATTTGTGGAAGATGATATATTTTTTTCCATTGTATGGTTTTGGCATCTTTGTCAAAGATTAGGTTTCCATAATTTTGTGTGTTAATTTCTGGATCTTCTGTTTGGTTCCATTGATCCATCATTCTGTTTTTATGCCAGTACTATGCACTTTTTAGTATTCTTGCTCTATAGTACAACTTAAGATCAGAGATGGATATACCTCCAGAATATCTTTTATTGTAGAGGATTGTTTTAGCAATTCTGGGTTTCTTGTTATTCCACATGAAGTTGAGAATTTTTCTTTCAAGGTCTGTGAAGAATTATGTTGGTAATTTGATGGGACTTCCACTGAATCTGTAGATTGCTTTTGGTAAGATATTTTTTTGTACTATGTTTATCCTCCAAATTCAAGAGCAAGGGAGATCTTTCCATCTTCTGATATCATCTTCTAATTCCATCTTTAGAGTCTTGAAATTTCTTTCATAAAAGCATTTGACTTGCTTGGTTAGGGTTACACCCAAGGTGTTTTATGTCATTTGTGACTATTGTGAAGACTGTTGTTTCTCTAATTTCTTTCTCAGCCATTTTTTCTTTTGTATACAGGAGAGATACTGATTTTTTGGAGTTAATTTTTTTTTATCCAGCCTCTTTGCTGAAGGTGTTTTTCAGCTGTAGGAGTTCCCTGGTAGAATTTTTGGTGTCACTCATGTATACTATCATATCATCTGCAAATAGTGATAATTATACTTCTTCATCTCCAGTTTGTATCCCCTTGATCTCCTTCAATGTCTTATTCTCTAACAAGGACTTCCAGAGTTATGTTTAACAGATATGGAAAGAGTAGGCAGCCTTGCCTTGTCCCTGACTTCAGTGGGATTGCTCTAAGTTTCTTTCTGTTTACTTTGATGCTGGCCATAGGCTTGCTGTATATCGCCTTTACTATGTTTAGATATGTGCCTTGTATCCCTGATATCTCCAATATTTTAAACATGAATGGATGCTGGATTTTGTCAAATGTTTTTTTCAGCATCTAAGGAAATTATCATTTGTTTTTTTTTTTTCCTTTCAGTTTGTTAATATGGTGGATCACATTGATGTATTTCCGTAAAATGAACCATGTCTGCATACCTGGGATGAAGCCTACTTGGTCATATTGTTTGATATCTTTGATGTGTTTTGTATTTGGTTTGCGAATATTTTCTTGAGTGTATTTGCATCAGTGTTCATAAGGGAGATTGGCCTAAAATTCTCTTTCTTTCTTTGGTCTTTGTGAGGTTTAGGTAGCAAGGTGACTGTGGATTCATAGAATGAGATGGTAATGTTCCTTCTGTTTCTATTTTGTAGAATATTTTGAAGAGAACTGGAGTTAGTTCTTCTTTGAAGGTCTGGTAGAATTCTGTGCTGAAACCATGTGGCTCCTGGCTGGTTTTTATTTATTTATTTATTTATTTAATTTATTTATTTTTTTAGGATGGAGGACATTTGATGATTGCTTCTATTTACTTGATTTACCTGGTCTTGAATCAGCTTTGGTAAGTGGAAGAGATCAAGAAAATTGTCAATTTCATTTAGATTTTCAAATATGTGGCATATAAATTTTTGAAGTAAGTCCTAATAATTCTTTAGAATTGCTCATTGTCTATAGTTATGTCCCCCTTTTCATTTCTGATTTTGTTGATTTGAATGGTGTCTCTCTGCCTTTTACTTAGCTTGGCTAAGGCTTTTTCTATCTTGTTGATTTTTTTCAAAGAAACAGCTCTTGAACAGCTCAAAGAAACAGGTTTCATTAATTCTTTGAATTATTTTATTTGTTTCTAATTGATTGATTTCAACCCTCAATTTGATTATTTCTAGCTGTCTACTCCTTTTTGGTGCATCTGCTTCTTTTTTCTAGTTTTTTTTTTTTTTTTTTTTTTTTTTTTTTTTATGTGAGCCATTAAGTTGTTTGAATAAACTGTCTTGAATTTCTTCTTGAAGGCACTTAGTGCTATGAACGTTCCTCTTAGCACTGCTTTCATTGTGTCCTACAAGTTTGGGTAGGTTGTGCCTTCATTTTTATTGAATTCTAGGAAGACTTTAATTCCTTTCTCTATTTCTATCTTGACCCAGCTGTCATTTAGTAGCAAGTTGTTCGGTTTCCATGTGTGTGTAGCCTGTTTGCTATTTCTATTGTTGTTGAGGTCCAGCTTTATTCCATGGTGATCAGATAGGATACAAGGTAGTATTTGAGTCTTCTTTTGTCTGTTGAGACTCCCTTTGTGACCAACCATATGGTATATTTTGGAGAAGTTTCCATAAGATGCTGAGAAGAAGGTAAATTCTTTTGTGTTTGTGTGTAAGGTTCTGTAAATGTCTTTTAGGTCCATTTGATTCTTGACCTCTGTTAGAGACATTGTTTTTTTGTTTAATTTTTATTATGTTGACCTGTCCTTTGTTGAGAGTGGGGTGTTGAAGTCTCCCATTAATAATGTGTGGGGAGCTATGTGTGGTTTAAGTTTTCTCAATGTTTCTTTTACAAATGTGTGTGCCCTTGTATTTGGGACATAGATGTTCAGGATTGTGATGTCTTCTTGGTGAAATTTTCCCTTGATGGGTATGAAATGTTCTTCCCCGTCTCTTTTGATTAATTTTGGTTGAAAGTCTATTTTATCAGATATTTGATTGGCTATGCCTGCTTGCTTCTTGGGTCTATTTGCTTGGAAAGTCGTCTTCCAGCCCTTTAACTTTAGGTATTGTCTATCTTTGTGACTTAGGTATATTTTTTTGTATGCAACAGATTGCTGAGTCTTGTTTACACATCCATTCTGTTAGTCTGTGAATTTTTATTTCATAATTGAGTACATTGATGTTGAGAGTGATTAATGAACAGTGGCTGTTAAATCCTGTGATTTTGATGTTGGCTGTGGTAGTAAGTTTGTGTGCTTGGTTGGTATTTGTTTTACTGTAGTGAGTTTAATTATTTCCTGTGTTTTCTTGAAAGTAGGTAGTTTTCTTGGGTTGTATTTTTTCTTCTATTGTCTTCTGTAGTGCTAGATTTGTGTGCAGGCATTGTTGAGTTGTTTTTTTGTTTGTTTGTTTGTTTGTTTGTTTTTAGCATTGAATATCTTGTTTTCTCCATCTATGAGACCTGGGATTTTTGATGGGTATGTTAGTCTGGGCTGACAGCTGTGTTCTCTCAGGGTCTGCATTATGTCCATCCAGGCCCTTCTAGCTTTCACAGTCTCTGTTGAGAAGTCAGGTGTGATTCTGATGTTTTTTTTCATTATATGTTACTTGGCCTTTTTCCCTTGCAGCTTTAATTTTTTTTTGTTTGTTTTAGTTTGGTTTTTGTTCTGTATACTTACTGTTTTGATTATTATGTGGCAGGAGAATTTTCTTTTTGGTCTAATTTTTTAGGTGTTCTGTAAGACTCCTATATTCTTCTTGTCCTCTCCTTTAAGTTGGGGATATTTTCTTCAATGATTTTGTTGAAAATATTTTCTGGGCCATTGGAGGAGGGAATCTTCTTTTTCCTCTATTCCTTTTATTTTTAGGTTTTGTTTTTTTATGTTGTCTTGAATTTCTTGGATGGTCTGTGTATGAATTTTTTAGATTTAACATTTTCTTTGACAGATACATTGATTTCTTCCACTGCATCTTCCAGAGCTGAGATTCTTCTTTCCATATCTTATAGTCTATTGGTTATGCTTACCTTTGTAGTTCCTGTTTCCTTCCCTAAGTTCTTTCTCTCCACAATTTCCTCTATTCGTGTTTTTCTTAATTTCTCCAAAATAATATGCAATGCTTCACGAATTTGCATGTCATCCTTGCACAGGGGCCATGCTAATCTTTTCTCTATCTTTCCAATTTCAGTGTATGGGCTGCCAAACTGAGGAACACATATTTATTTCAAACGGTCATTACTAAAGTAAGAGGTCCTTGATTTGTGCATTTCACATTATCACAGATTCCATTATTATTTGTTAAATGCACAGATATGTCCTCAGTCAGTGAATTATTTTCTATGAACCTGCTCCCTGATCAAATCTTAGAACAAAAAGCATTTTATTAGGACATTGCTCATATTTTTACAGAGACTATCCATGATGTTATTACAGGAAGCACTCATCTTTTTGTAGTCTTTCACCAAAACTGATAGCTTTTTGTATTGAACCAGAAGTGGCCGGCAGAGAGAGGGAGACTGAAAGACACAAATAGAGAGAGCTAGAGAGAGAGATTTAGAAGTAGACAGACTGAGACCAACAGAAACAAAGATATAAAGTGACAGAGACTGAGAGACAGAGACGCCATTGTGTCTGGTCACTTTCATTGGCATATCAACCTTAAAGCTCACCCTCATATATATATCCAAAAAGAATTATTTTAATACTACTTATTTTAATTTTTATTTATTATACTTATTTCACTTTTTATCCCCACATGAATCCCTCACTCCTCTTCTCCTAATCCTACCTTCCTTCCATCTTCTCCACATATACCACTACCCAAGTCCACTGATAATGGATTTCTTCCTCTCCTTCCTTCTAGTTTATCAGATCTCATCTGGATTGGATGCAATGTCTTCCTCTGTGGTCTGGTAAGGCTGCTCCTCTATCACTGTGAGGTGATCAAAGAGCAGGCCAATCACTTCATGTCAGAGGCAGTCCTTGTTCTCATTACTATGGAACCAACTTGGATACTGAATTACCATGGACTATATCTGTTCAGGGTTTCTAGGTTATCTCCATGCATGGTACTTGGTTGGAGTAAGAGTCTCAGGAATGACCCCTGTGCTTATAATTTTTGGTTCTCCTAACTTGTTCCCTGTTTTCTCCTTCTTCTGATGTACATCCACTTTGCCTTTCTGGATGGGGATTGAGCATTACAGTCAGGGTACTGTCTCTTGATTAGTTTCTCTACATGTAAAGATTTTTTTAGGTTTTTCCTATATTTTATGTCTATATGAATGAGTATATACTGTTTGTCTCTTTCTACTTCTGGGACAGTTCACTCAGGATGATCCTTTCCAGATCCTACTATTTACCTGCAAATTTCATGATTTCCTTTTTATTTTTATTGCTGAGTAATATTCCATTGAATAGATGAACCACAATTTCTGTATTAATTTCTCAGTTGGGAGTCATCTCAGTTGTTTCCACATTCTGGCTAGTACAAATAAAGTTGGGACAAACATGGTTGAGCAAATATCCCTATTGTGTACTTGAGCCTCTTTTTTATATATGCCTAGGAGTGGGTTAGCTGCATTAGGTGGAAATGCTATTCCTAATTGTCTGAGAAGGAGCCAGATTGATTTCCAGAGTGGTTGTACAAGTTAACATTCCCAGCAGCAGTGCAGGTTTCTCCTTTCTTCACAACCTCTCCAGCTTGTGTTGTCACTTCAGATTTTGATCTTGGCTAGTCTGATGGGTGTAAGGTGAAATGTCAGGGTAGTTTTAATTTGCATTTCCCTAATGGCTAATGACATTGAACATGTCTTTCAGAGTTTTGCTGAAAGCCATTCATTATACCTCTATCGAGAATTCTCTGTTTAGCTCTGTTCCCCATTTTTAATTGATTTGTTGCTTTTCAACTTCTTTAATTGTTTATATATACTGAATATTATACCTCTGTCCCATAGAGGCTTGGTGAAGAGTTTTTCACAATCTGTAGCATTTGTTTCATTTTGCTGACAATGTCCTTTGCTTTACAGAATCTTTCCAGTTTCATGAGGTCCCATTTCCTAATTGTTGCTCTTAGAGACTGTGCTTGCTGTAGGTGTACTATTCAGGAAGTTGTCTCCTGGGCCAATGAGTTCAATGCTTTTCTCCATTTTTTTTCTTCTAACCAATTTAATGTACCTGGTTAGAACTGTACCATTTGCTAAAGATACTATCTTCTTTTCCATTGTATGGCTTTGGCATCTTTGTCAAAACTCAGGTGTCCATAAGTGTGTGCTTATTTATGGGTGTTCTATTTGAATCCATTGATCCACCTTTCTGTGTCTATGTCAGTACTATGCAGTTTTTATTACTGTTGCTCCATAACACAACTTGAGATCAGGGATGGAGATACCTCCAGAAGATCTGAAAAAGCATTTGACAAAATCCAACCTACACTCTGATTTAAAGTATTGGAGAAATCAAAGATACAAGGCACATGTTTAAATATAGTAAAGGCAATACACAGTAAGCCAATAACCAACAACAAACTAAATGTAGAGAAACTTAAAGCAATCCCATATAAATCATGGACAAGTCAAGGCTTCCCACTCTCTTCATATCTCTTCAACACAGTTCAGGAAGTCCTTGCTTGAGAAATAAAACAATTGAAAGAAATCAAGGGGATAAAAATCAAAAAGGAAGAATTCAAATTATCACTCTTTGCACATGATATGATAATATACCAGAGTGACCTCCAAAACTCTACCTGGGAACTCCTACAGCTGATTAACACCTTTGTCAAAGTGACTGGATACAATATTAACTCAGAAAATTCAGTATCCCTCCTGTATACAAAAGATCAAAGAGCTGAAAAATAAATTAGGGAAACAAAAAAAATATATTACCTAACAAGGCCATACCACCTAACCCTACCCAGATATTTCCTCACTGTTGACTAAACATATAAATAGATAAGCTTCAAGTTGATTTGCAATTTAAATCACCAGGACATCGAAGAAGATGGAGGTACTACTAGACTAAAAGTTCATAGTTATCCTGATAGTTTGTCATTCAATACAATGTTAAAAGACCCAATTACTTCTAAGTTCTAAAGAACAGGACTGACAATATCCTCTGAGAAAATATGGGATATTTCCATAGCGAAGTATTATTTAGCTAAGAAAATGACAACAAGATATTTTCAGTCAAATGGAGGGATCCAGGAAAAATCATTGTGTGTAGTAACTAAAATGAAGAAAAAAAATATGGTATGTATTCTCTTATTAGGAGGTCCCTAATAGTGGAGGATAACATTCCATTTGGGCATCGTTTGTGACCAGACTAGATGTTCATTAGGGGGATTGGGTGGCAGTTAATTGAGTTGTTGGGCCAGGCCATCCTACAAAAATTTTCAAGCAACCCAGGCTGTTTTTATTAAAATATATTGTTCTCGGCCATCAGTGGATAGATAAGTGTAATGTTCTTAGATCCACAGAGATGCATCCTTCTGCTTCAATGAGATTGCATACAGAAATCCATGGTCCAGTTGACTATGAATTTCAGTATCTGCTTTGATTGTCTTTAGGGCAGAGCCTTTCAGATTCCCTCTGTGACCTGCTCCTAACTTATTCCCTGTTTTCTCCTTCATTCTGATGTCTATCCTCCTTGCCTTTCAGGATGGGGATTTAGCACTTAGCCAGAGTCCTCTCTCTTGATTAGTTTCTTTAGGTGTACAGATTTTAGTAGGTTTATTGTATACTATACTTCTATGTGTGTGAGTCTGTACCATGTGTTTTTTTCTGCTTCTGGGATAGCTCACTCAGGATGATCTTTTCTAGTTCCCAACATTTACCCACAGATTTTATTTTATTTTTATTGCTCAGCAATATTACATTTTGTAGTTGTACCACAATTTTGGAATCCATTCTTCAGGGGTCATCTGTGTTCTTTTGAGGTTCTAGTTATTACAAATAAAGCTGCTGCAAACATGGTTTGTAAATGTCCTTATTATGTACTTTAACCGCTTTGGGATATATGCCTAGGAGTGGTATAGCTGGATCTTGAGGAAGAACTATTCCTACTTGACTCAGAAAGAACCAGATTAATATCCAGAGTGGTTGTAAAAGTTTACCTTCCTGCCAGCAGTGGAGGAGATTTCCCCTTTTTCCACAACCTCTCTAGAATGTGTTTTCACTTGAGTTTTTTATATTGACCATTCTGATGGGTGTAAGGTGAAATCTCAGGTTTGTTTTGATTTGCATTTCTCTTATGGTTAAGGACAGTGAGCATTTCTTTAAGTGTTTCTATGCCATTTGATATCCCTCTATTGTGTATTCTCCATTTAGCTCTGTTCCCCATTTTTAAATGCATTTCTTGATTTGTTTTTCAGCTTCTTCAGTTCTTTATATATATTGGACATTAGCCCACTGTCATGCAGAGGCTTGGTGAACATTCTTTCACAATCTTTAGGCATTTGTTTCATTTTGATGACAGTATCCTTTGCTTTGAAGAAACTTTTTAATTTCATGAGGTTCCATTTACTGATTTTTTCTCTTGGAGCCTGTCCTGATGGTGTTTTGTGGAGGAAGTTGTCTCCTGTGTCAATGATTTCAAGGCTCTACTCCACTTTTTCTTCTAACCAATTTAATATGTGTGGATTTATGTTGAGGTGTTCGGTCCACATGGACTTTAGTTTTGTGCAGTGTGATAAGTATGGATCTATTTGCATTTTTCTACATGTAGACATCCAGTTACACAAGCAGCATTTGTTGAAGATGCTATCTTTTTTTTTCCATTGTATGGTTTTGGCATCTTTGTCAAAGATCATCTGTCCATAACTGTGTAGGTTTATTTCTGGGTCTTCTCTTCATTTCCATTGTTTCTATGCCAGTACCATACACAACTTGAAATCAGGGATGGTGGAACCTCCTGATGATCTTTTATTGTAGAGGATTGTTTTAGCAATTCTGGTTTTCTTCTTTTTCCATATGAAGTTGAGAATTGTTCTTTCAAGTTCTGTAACAAATTGTGTTGGTAATTTGATGGCAATTGCATTGAATCTGTAGATTGCTTTTGATAAGATGGCCTTTTTTACTATGTTAATCCTGCCAACCCATGAGCATTGGAGATATTTCCATATTCTGATATCTTCTCCTAATTCTTTCTTTAGAGTCTTGAATTTTTTTCATACATGTCTTTGACTTCCTTGGCTGGGGTCCCAGCAAGGTACTTTGTCTTTGACTGAATATAAGAACACAACAAAGATATCATCCCCTATGACCAAGTAGGCCTCATCCCAGATATGCATGGGTGGTTCAGTATGTGGAAATCCATCAATGTGATCCACCATAGTAAAAAATATGAAAGAGATATACCCCATGACAATCTCCTTAGATGGTGAAAAAGCATTTGAAGAAATCCAACCTCTACTCATGTTTAATGTATTGGAGAGTTCAGAGATACAAGGTACATATATAAATATGGTAAAGGCAATAAACAGCAAGCCTATAGACAATATCAAAATAAACAGAGAAAGACTTAAAGCAAGAAATCAAGGACAATGCAAGGCTGCCCACTCTCTCCATATCTCTTCAACATAGTTCTGGAAGTCCTTGCTAGATCAATAAGACAATTGAAGGAGATCAAGTGGATACAAATCAGAAAGGAAGAAGTCAAAGATTCACTATTTGTGGATGATATGATAATATAACTGAGTGACACCAAAAATTCTACCAGGGAACTCCTACAGCTGATAAACACCTTCAGCAATAATGTGCCTGGATAAAAAAATAAAATAAAAATATCAGTAGCCTTCCTGTATACAAAAGATAAAAGGGCTGAGAAAGAAATTAGGGAAGCAAATAATTATACCTCCTTACCCTCGTTAGAAATTTCCTCACATCAGACTCCACATGTAAATACATGGGCTTCGAGGTGACATTGCAATTAAAATCACCAGGAGGTAAGAAGATGGAGGGAATTCTAGGAAAAAAAAAGAATTGTTTTACTGAAAGTTTATCATTCAATTCAATGATTAAAGTCCAAGCAACTTCCACAAACTAAAGAACAGGACTGACAATCTCTTCAGTGAAAACATGGAATATTTTTATACCGGAGTTTTATTCAACTAAGAAAATGAGAACAAGGTATGTTCAGGGTAATGGATGGAACCAGAAACAATCATCCTGGGTGATGTAACTAAAATGCAGAAAGGCAAAGTTGGTATGTGTTCACTTATTATGAGGTCTCCTAATAGTGGCATTAAAGTTCCAAAAGGCCAACTACTGTTACCACACCAGTCTTCTACTAGGGGGATGGGGTAGCACGAAATGTTGAATTGGGGCCAGGTCATCCTATGAAAAATTTCAAACAACCCAGGCTGCTTTTATTAAAGTATGTTGCTCTCTGCCTTCAACTAATCAGTGCCATGTTCTTGTATCCAGAAAGATGCTTCTGTCTGCATCAAATGGAAGTCCATAGAAAGACCCATAGTCGATATTATGAAGAAAGTAAAACCTTAAAACACCCAGCACTGAATGGGATTTCTCTATGAAAATCTCCCTCCCCTCAGAGCTCTGGGAAGCCTGTAGGAGAGGAGGCATGAAGACTGTCATAAGTAGAGGGGATGGATGACACAAGGAGAACAATGCCCTGAAAATCAGGCCACAGAGGAAGATGATACAGCCAGACTTGAAAAGCAAGGTTTAGTTAGAAGGGGTGGAGGACCTTCTCCATCAGGTAACTACAAAAGGTCAAAAAGTAGAAGAAGGAGCTTAGGTGGGACTGGCAGGAGAAGAAGAAGGTGGCAGCTGAGGGGATACAAAGTGAAGAAAATAAAATAAATATATAAGAAAAGCTGTGATCAAGATTATGGAGTATAGAGCTCTTCAGGACAGATGGCTTCTTCTTGGGGGTGGTTCCAGGGTGCAGCAAGGATGAATCTAGTTTTCTTTAAGAGACTTGGCACTGAGACTCTGATCATGTTATAATGAGTATATGAACAACACATTCTTCAATTAATGTATTTTAAAGAAAAATATAGTTTGGCACATGGGTAAGAATTTGAAGCTTGGAGTAATAGAGAGTACAAGAAATATTATATGAAATTCCCATATAAGCAATAAAATAATATGTTGAGAACTGTTACACTGAAGTTTAACATGGAAAAACAATTCCTTTAAAGGAGCGCCGAGTTTGAAATTGTAAGACACGCTTTACAGGAACTCAATATGTAGCAGAGGTATCTACTCATGAACTAATGGTTACCTAGCTATTTCAGACCCCCTGAGTTCAGGTGGCACTTCTGAACCAGTCATCAATTATGGCCCTATCACTACATTTAGAGGTGTTTTTGTTTGTTTGTTTGTTTTTATTTTTGTGGAGGACCACAGCAAGCAAAACAGCTGCTCTTGTGTTCTAGTCATATAACACAGACCAATTTCTCTGTCCTAAAGGACCACTTTTAAATGTAAACCGGAGGTCCAGGAGGGTTCCTCACTGACCACTGAGGAGTACACATCTGCTAATCCAGCCAGATTGGCCAAGGGAATCTTTCTTATAGAGGGTTGGCAACACTATTGTTGAACAGCACTAGCTGTCAAATACTTTATTGCATCTCAGTTCTCCTTTTACATTCACCAATCTTTTTCTCTTTCAGCCTAACCAGTCCCATGAACTGTCTGCTCTCCTTCTCTTTTCCATGCTCTTAAAAACTCAATACCACAGGGAACCCTAGACCCTGCCAGACTATTATATCAATAAGAATTGGCACTGAGACTCTCACAATGTGCCAATGAGAAGATGAACATCACATACTTCAATTGATGTATCTTAAAAAAAATAAGTTTAGAGTGGTACATGGATAGTAATCTGAACCTGGGAGCAAAGGGAAAGGAGTGTAATGCATATTATATCAAATTCCCACATAAGCAATAAAAATAATATGTTGACAACTTTTACAATTATTTTTAACATGAAGAAAAGATTCTGCTAAAAGAGGGCGGAGTTTGACTTTGTAAGGCAGGCTTTCCAAGGACTCATTATGTAGCAGAAAATTCTAGCCATGAAGTAATATTTACCCAGCTACCTCAGACCCCATGAGCTCAGGTGACACCACTGAATTGTCAGTCCTGTCCCTAAGACTATGTTTGAGGGTGTGTCTGGAGGACCACAGTAGGAAGCACAATTGCTCTTTTTTCCTAGGTGTATAACACAGACCCATTTCACTGTCTTGAAGGCCCAATTTTAAATGTAAGCCCCAGGAACAGGAGGATTTCTCACTGACCACTGAGTAGGACATAGCTGCCCATCCAGCCAGGTCAGCCAAGACCACCCTGTTTGGCAACACTAGTGTGTAACAGAACCAGATGTCAAATAGTTTATTTCCCCTCATTTCTCCTTTTACATTCACAAATTTTCTTTTTTTCAACCAAAACAGTCTCAGGAATTGTCTGTTTTCAGGAGTCTAGTAAGTGTTATTCTGCTTCCTGGTCTTGGCAGATGCAGGTCTTATCTAAGTTTTTATTATTTTTTTAATTTTTATTGATTACACTTTATTCACTTTGTATCCCCCATAAACCCCTTCCTACTCCCCTCCCGATCCCAACCTCCCACTCCCTTCTTCATGCATACTCCTGCCCAAGTCCACTGATAGGGGAGGTCCTCTTTTCCTTCCTTTTAATCTTAATCTTTCAGATCACATCAGGAGTGGCTGCATTGTCATCTTCTGTGGCCTAGTAAGGCTTCTTCCCCTCATCTGAGGTGATCAAAGAGCAGGCCAGTCAGATTATGTCAGAGGCAGTCCTTCTTCACATTACTATATAAGTGCCATTGGCTACATCTGCGCAGGGTTTTTAGGTTATCTCCATGCATGGTACTTGATTGGAGTATGAGTCTCTGAGAAGACCACTGTGTTCAAATTTCTGGTTCTGTTGCTCTCCTTGTGGAGTTCCTGTTATCTCCATATCTTACTGTTTCCCACTTCTTACATAAGATTCTATGCACTCTGCCCAACAGTTGTTCACAAGTCTCAGCATCTGCTTTGATAATCTGCAGGGAAGAGCTTTGCAGAGGCCCTCCATGGTAGGTTTCTAGCTGGTTTCCTGTTTCTTCTTCTTCTGATGTCGTTCTTCTTGTTAGAGACTTTCTTTGGTGGTGTCTGCAAGAGGGGTGTTCTGAGTCTGAGAAATAGAAAGCAAGCTACCTGAAACCTTGGGAACCAGACATCATACTTTGTATAACCTAGTGAATTATTCAATGCCTTGCCAGGTGGCACAGATGTTTTGCTACTGTGAAAAAAAAATTTGCTTCTAACCTTTGCTTTATAAGTGTTGTTTGCTCTTTCAGTAACCTGAGACTTGAATCTGTCTTGCCTCCATTCTTCCTTTCTCTCTCCCCTATTTACATTCCCTACTTCATGTGGACCCTTTTCTGTTGGTATAATGTTCTTTTGAAATGTATACACCTCACTGTTGTTCATTCAAATGCTGATGATTTCTCCCCCTTCCCACAGTCTGTGGTATTAATTCAGATATTGCATTGTGATAAACAGGTCAAAATAAAATGATTAGTCACAATGTTGTTCAAAGGGCTGAGAGAGAGGACAGGAAAAAGGGGAGGAGCCAGAGGGCAGGAAATGAATGGGAGAAAAGGATTAGAGAGAGAGAGAGAACTGGAGGACAGATCTTTGAACTACATGGAAATGCACTGGACATAATATTTCACAAAAAGCAAGTATAATGTGTAAAATCTAAATGTTAGGTAATTATGAAGGCTTGGAGATTTAGAAGGGAGTAATGATTGCCCAGCATTATGTTCTAGGTTAACTAAATAAACCCAGTCTCTTTGTGGTGATTTGGTTATATAGCTGTTTAGGATTAACAGCAGCTTTACCAGAAGATAAATCAATACTAAATATTAATAGTCACCTACAACAAATGGCACCCAACAAATCTAAGTATCCACATTCCTTTAATCATACTTTATCATAATTTGGCGAGGATTGTAAGCTCCCAGTGATAAACTGCAAACTTAAAACCTAAAAATTTACTTAAAGTTAAATTACTGTATCTTTAAAAGAGACTCTTAAACCTGCCCAGGAGCAAAAGACAGCCTCCTGTAGGCAGACCTGAGAATTAACAAAACTGGCTGCTGCTACATTTTATCTGATGGGTAAACAAGCATGGCTCCCTTATACAGTGGCTGTCTTAAGTGGCTCAGCTCCACAGGCATGGCAGGAAAGAAAGAAACTGGAGAAAGAAAGACCTCTAGACAGAGATTGGCCTATCTGCTTCTGAAATTTAAAAAAAAATGCCATGGCAAAGGGTGATTTAATCCCTTTTGGCTTCATTTTGGCTGTCATAGTCATGGATCTGGTTGCAATATGTTTAATGGTGCTTGTTCTTCTCCATACCTTCTCCAAGGAAGCTGAAAGATAAAATGAGGAAAAACAAAAAACAAAAAACAACAAAAAAAAACCAAGAATTGGAATCCTAAGTTACAGTCAAGAAAAAGGGCACTCTTCCTAATAATTATATTAATAATGGCTAAAATTCAAAGCTCTCTAGCTGTTAGATGCTTTTCAGCTCTTTCTGGTAAGGATCCACGAATTTATTAAAACATCAATAAAAATAACCAACTGGGCTTTGTTTGTTATAGCATAAGTTGGCACAACTGACCCCAAACTTAAGTTTTTCTTTAATTTGTCCCTTTGTTTGATTTTCATTTAAAGGGTTTGAGTTACAATGATACTGATTTAATATATATATATACATATATATATATATACACATATGTGTGTGTGAGTGTGTGAACAAGTTGATAAAGGCACATGCCTTTATTGCCAACATAAAGTAAAAAGAAACAGGCATGTCTTTGAGTTCATTATCAAGCTTATTTATATAATAAAAGCCATGATGGCAACTCCTGCAATTTAGCCATTTGCAGAGATACTCTAAGATTCAAAATGACAAAATTTTCTTTAAGGTTGTCATGTAATTTTTTTTCTTAATAATATATGTTATGTCCTTACTGATATAAAGGTGGGATTCACATCATTCTTAGGTTTATGTAAAAAGAGATAATGTCACACTGCTCTGAAAACTGCCTTATCCTTTTAAACATGAAACATTTTCAAAGAAGAAAAATGTTGGTCATGACTATGTCAAAAAGACACAAGAGGTTTAAAGTTAACAAAGTACATTCCAACCTAGTTTAGTCTTAAAAAACTCAAAAATTATATTAATATGTTTAAAAAACAAAACTGTCCATCCCATATCATAAAGAGGGCAAGCCAAAGAGTAGCCAAAACCAATGTAAAATTCCAGGTACAAGATGCCTAGGATATACTTAAAGCTAAGGTTAAGAGAGTTTCTATGCTAATGCTAAGAGAGTTTATATGAAGTTTGGCTATAAAGTCATACCTGTCCATCCTGTATAAAAAAGGGGCAAGCCAAAAAATATCCACTATCAACGTAAAGCCCAGGTACAAGATGCCTAAGTTATGCTTAAATGCTAAAGGTAAGAAGGAATTAAAATTATGTTTGGCTATAAAGTCATAACTTCTCATTCTATATAAACAAGGGGATAGGAAAATTAACTACAACATATATAAAAATATAGGACTAAACCTCAAAACAGGTACAAGATACCTAACCGACAGTATGTTTATATTGGAAATTAAAAAAGAAGTTTATATAAAGTTTACTTAAAATATATGTTTTCTATTTCAAGGCAATAGGTAGCAACTTGGCTTAATAAAATAAGCATGAAAGAGCCCAAAACGGTATTTTGATCTATCCAACCATGTTTTGATTTCAACATGATAATGATTGTATGTTCAATAAAAATGGTAACTTATATTGCTAATCTCTTTATATGAGAACAACTCTAAAACTGACTGCGATATAAAAATCTGTCTCCAACCAAAACTTCAACAATACTTGGCAAATAAGTCCTTGAATATAATATCTTCAAAATGTATTATTCTAATCTTTTAATTGATAGAAATAAAATTGGCTTGCAGTTTAATTTCATGATGAAGATTTCTTATATTCATAATTTTAGAAATCTATAATGCTTTTGAGAAATTATATGTTTCCAGAATAAAAAAAACTGGACACCAGAGATGCTTCAGAAAACCTGACACAAGCATTCTTCAGCATGTTGAAACATGATACATCTGTTCCAGCATCTTGCATGTTCCAGTATTCTCCTTGTCCCTGCCTCAACTGCTTCAATTGCTGTTTCTCATCAAACCCTGCTCCCAAAAGTACTTTGAAGAAATCTACTAATCTTAATTGGTCCAGCATTTTATAGTGTTCCAAAGAGGACTTTTATTAAGCCTCAAATTTCTGACATTCAAAACCTAAACAAAAAATGTTGTTACTTGCTTAATTATTATTTTTTTCACAGTTTTATTTAGGCCCCCTACAGAATTTCTACATGTCCAAAATGTCAGCTAGAAGAAATGCATCAAAACATTGTCCAATTTTCTTTAAAGGGGATTGGGTATGTTTTTGATTGTTTGCCATGGCTATGAAATTTTATTGTCATTGGGAGATGTTTGTTATTAATGGTCTTATTCAAAGTGAAACAAGGAATATACAGGGATATCTTATAGAAATAGCAAAAGGTAGATTATTGAATCTACACAACTTAGGGTTTTATTTGTTATTCTCAAAATAGTTTATTTTTAACTCATTGGTAAAGGATTTTGTATATTGTTGCAAATATACAATATTATATTGTATATTGTATATTGTATATTGTCTCTTTTTGATACATTGGTATAAGCTTTAGTATAGTGATACAAATTCAAGGTTACTGCCAATGATTTGAAACTGCTATTTAAAACTGGTTAGGGTATTAGGTACTGCAAGATAATTGCTAGCCATTCAACTCATAGTCATGTTTGACACTAGTTTGCTTTATCACAAGAGTATACATCCTAGGTTTAACAGATATGATTTTGTAGACAGATTGATTACATAGAGATAGGTAGTCTTCAAAAACTTCAGAGACTTGTATTATATGGCATTTGAAAGTATTTTTATTATTTTAAAGGTTCTTTGACAATGAGACAAGTCATTTCCTGGCATCAACCTGCCTACCTGAAATAAAATAATGAGCATTAAAGAACCTCCACATGGAGATGACTTCAAATGTGGCAAACAAGCCACTTGGGTGAAGAAATTACCCTTGCTTCACAAAAGACAAATTCTGCTAAAAAATTGGCAGGCTTAAATGCAGGACAAGTCAATCGCTGAAATCTGCCCAGACAGGATAAGCAAGTCCTAAATAGTTCCTGCTTCACATATAGATCTGTGAAGGCTGAAGATGAATCTCCAATGTTATAAAGAGTTATGGGTGTCTGTTCAGGCAGCAAACCATCTCTGTCAATTTTTATTTTTTGGAAGCTGCTAGCATGCTCTTCCTATTTAATATAATAGCTATTTTTATTTCCTTCTCAAGTTTCTGATGGGGATGAAGACCAAATAGTTGTGGTGGTGCCACAACTAAGCTTGAGTTGTTTAGAAGTTAAATCCTTTTACATAGGTAATACCAATGAAGATAAAAGTGAATTTAGGTATAGAACTTTTTGCTTGTCACAATAGGATAATCAGATAACTTTCTCCTAAGTTGCTAAATACACATGGACTGTACATTGCACATGTAGATTTTGCCTAATAGTTTTCATAATTTCATAATTATTGTATTGAAATAAAAGGAGCCTTTTATTGAACTTAAAAGGTGGATATGTTGGTATAATATTCTTTTGAAATGTATACACCTTACCATTGTTCATTCAAATGCTGATTTGTCCCCTGACCCCCCAGTCTCTGGTTTCAATCAGTATATTGCATTGTGATAAACAGGCCAAAAGAAAACAACTAGCCACAATGTTGTGCAAAGGGAGAAGCCAGAGGCCAGGAAAGAGGGGAGGAGTCAGAGGGCAGGAAATGAGTGAGAGAAAAGGGTGAGAGAGCTTGGAGAGAGAGCTGGAGGACAGATCTTGGAACTACATAGTGATAGACTGTACATACTATTTCACAAAAAGCAATTATAATGGGTAAAACCCAAATGTTAGGAAACTATGAGAGCTTGGAGGTTTAGGATGGAGTAACTATTGCCCAGCATGTGTTCTAGGTAAAGTAAATAAACCCAGTCTATGTGTGGTGGATGATATTATTATTACTGTTCTCCATGAGAAAGTCCAATTAGAAATGGAACAAGTTCAGTTATTAAGGGAATTAGAGAAATTAAAATTACAAAATAATAATAGTAGTGATAATAATAATAATAGTAATAATAATAATTAGATTGCTTGCATTGGTAAATATTAAAGTCTGGTTTTGACTTTTAAAATTATAAATCTGCTTTATGATTTCACTCCTAAAGAGGATGGTTTGCTTTAATGTTACATAAACAGGTTTTAAAAAATATTTGAATGTTTAAAAAGCAGGTACCATGATTGTTTTTTGTCTTTGTCTCTGTGTTTTGTTGTTGTTGTTGTTGTTGTTGTTTGTTTGTTTGTTTGTTTTTGTCTATTGGCTTCTGTTTTGGTTTCTGGTTTTATTTTGCTAGTGTGGTCTAGGAAACAGAGAGTTTCCAGTCTGGTTGAGGGAATCTAGAGGATACTCTAATTCCTGGGTAAGAGGTCCCTAAAGCTTCTACTCCTTTTGGGTCCAGGATAGAGGGTTGCTGAGACCCTACATTGTGTGATAAGTGCGCTACTGGAGCCCACTCTCCATGTGAAAGCTGTAGAAGGAGACCTGGGGACTCTGCTTCTACTGGAATTTATGTATGTGGAAGGGACCCAACTGGGAGTTTACTCCTTCTGGAATCTGTAGTACTTATGTCCAGTAAGGGCTGGTTAAGTCCTCGTATTTGGGTATTCTGGTTACTCCATGGTGACAATGTTGGATTTCTATGTTCCTTATGTATCTCTCTCTGTGTATATTTTCTGTAGACTTGGATCTTTTTTTTAGACATGAGACAATTTGAATCAACATCTCTGAGATTGGTCCTGGACCATTGGAGTTAAATTCTATAAAACATTTTATAATTTATCAGGTATTTTAAAATAGTAACCCTTAGGCAGTCTAACAAAGAACTTACACCATTTCTCAACCCTTTGGGGGAAATACAAAACCTTGGTATTTATTTTATTAATTTTACAAAGTAAAACCAAACAAAGCAGTTTAAGCCAATTAAATAAAAACTGCAATTATTACAATCTATTCATGTAAAAAAAACCTGTAAAATATGTTGTTCTTCATTTAAAATTGCTGGATATTCTTCAGTGCAAAATATTTACTTATGCTCTTTTACAGGAAAAATATAGGACTAGAGTTTCATGTTAGGCCAAGGTTATGCAGGGTTATATTCAGATCATCGTTAATGATTATATAAAATATATGCCTGGCTCCCAGTACCTAAATAAAAGATTTAATCCTGTTTCTGTCTGGCCTATAGATTTGGTACAGCCAGAATAGTCCTTTTTGCTGAGGGCTACAGGCTAAGTTTAGTTCTTTGGTTAATGTTAAATAAAAGTTTTGTTCTTTAATTTTTTTGCTGTTAAGTTTAAATACAATATGATAGGATTAATAAGATTTGGTAGCCCCTTTAAAATAATGTTTAATTAAAAGTTTTGCTTTGATTTTAGTTTAAAAAGAGTAGATTTAAAGTTATGGTAAAGATTATAGTTGAGTACAAGATTGAGTTTTACCTAGTCTCATTTTTTTTTAGTTTTTTTTTTTTTAATTTTCATTATTAGTTACATTTTATTAACTCTGTATCCCAGCTGTATCCCAGTTCCCTCATTACCTCCCAATCCCACACTCTCTTCTTCATCTTCTCCCTGCCCCTTTCCAAGTCCACTGATTGCGAAGGACCTTCTCCCCTTTCATCTGACCCTGTTTTATCATGTACCTTCAGGACTGGTTGCAACGTCCTCCTCTGTGGCTTCAGAGGACTGCTTCTCTCTTGGGTGGTGAGGAGGTCAAAGAGCCTGCCATTGAGTTCCTGTCAGAAATAGTACCTGTTCCCCTTACTATGGGAAACCAATTGGTTACTGAGCTACCACGGGCTACATCTGAGCAGAAGTTCTAGGTTATAACCTTACATGGTCCTTGATGGAGTGTCAGTCTCAGAAAAGACCCCTGTGCCCAGATATATTTGGTCCTTGTGAAGCTTCTATGCTTTCCACATCATACTAACTCCCCCTTCTTTCATATGATTCACTGCTCTCTGGCGAAGGTTTGATTATGAATATTAATATCTGCTTTGATACACTGCTAGATAGAGTCTTTCAGAGGCCCTCTGTGGTAGGCTCCTGTCCTGTTACTTGTTTTCTCCTACATCCCATGTACATCCTGTTTGTCTTTCTAAGTGAAGATTGATCATCTTATCCCAGGTCCACTTTCTATTTTTATCTTCTTTAGGTGTATAGATTCCATTATGTTTATCATATCCTACAAATCTATATAAGTGAGTATACCATGTGTGTCTTTCTTTTTCTGGGATACCTAACTCAGAATGATCTTTTATAGATCCCACCATTTGCCTGCAAATATCATAATTTCCTCATTTTTGATTGCTGAGTAGTATTCCATTGTGTAAAAATACCAGAATTTCTGTATCCATTTCTTTGTTGGTGGACGTCTGGTTGTTTCCAGGTTCTGGCTATTACAAATAAAGCTGCTAAAAACATGGCTGAGCAAATATCCTTGTTGTGTCCTTGAGCAAATACCTAGGAGTGGTATAGCTGGGACTCCAGGAATATGCTCCCTGACAAATCTTTGAAGAAAAAGTGATTAACGGGGGCCTTGCTTATATTTTTATAAAAATCATCCATAATGTCATATCAGCAAGCATCATCTAGTTGGATTCCTTCAGCAGAACTGAGAGCTTTTCATACTGACCCACAATTGGCAGGCAGAGAGAGGGACACAGAGAGAGTGATAGAGTTAGAGAGTGATTCAGAAATACAGAGACCAAGATCTACAAAAAGATAGAAAGTGACAGACTGAGTGACAGAGACTCCATTCTCTCTAGTCATTTTCATTGGCATATCGACCTCAAAGAACGCTCTCCTATAATTTAACTCCAATAGGAATTATATTATCTAATCCTTACCAGACATATCCTTGCTGAGGATTCCACCTTAAATTAGAGGAGTTTCAAGGAGACATTGCAATTCAAATCACCAGGAAGCAGAAGAAGATGGAGATATTTGTAGGCTAAAAGAACATAGGTATCCTCATAGTTTGTAATTCAAAACAATGGTTAAAGTCCCAGCAACTTCCAAGGACTAAAGAACAAGACTGACAAACTCCTTTGAGGAAAATGAGGAATATTTCCATAAGAGAGTATTATTCAGCTAAGAAAATGACATCATGATATTTTAAGGCAAATGACTCGAACCAGGAAATATCATGAGTGAAGGAACTAAAATGAAGAAAGAAAAATATGGTATGTATTCGCATGTTAGAAGGTCTCCTAATATTAGGGGTTAAACTTCCAATAGGCCATCTAATGTGACCACACCAGGCTTCCACCAGCGGGATTGGGTGGCAGTTATTTGAGTTGTTGTGTCAGGACATCCTATGGAAATTTTAAAGCATCCCTTGCTTTTTTTTTTTTTTATATATTTTTTTATTTTTTTTATCAGTTACATTTTATTAACTCTGTATCCCAGCCGTGTCCCGATCCCTCATTCCCTCCCAGTCCCTCCCTCCCTCCCTCCCTCATCTCCACTGTGCCCCTTTCCAAGTCCACTGATGGGGGGGACCTCCTCCCCATTCATCTGATCCTGTTTTATCAGGTATCTTCAGGACTGGCTGCAAAGCCCTCCTCTGTGGCCTAACAGGACTGCTCCTCCCTTCGGGGGTGGGGATACCAAAGAGCCAGTCATCGAGTTCCTGTTAGAAATAGTCCCTGTTCCCCTCACTTTGGGAAACCAATTGGTTACTGAGCTACCACAGGCTACATCTGAGTGGAGGTTCTAGGTTATGTCCATACATGGTCCTTGGTTGAATGTCAGTCTCAGAAAAGACCCTGTGCCCAGATGTATTTGGTCCTTGTGGAGCTCCTATCCTTTCCCCATCAGACTAACTCCCCTTCTTTCTTATGATTCCCTGTACTCTGCCAAAGGTTTGGTCATGAGTCTTTGCTTTGAAAACACTGCTAGTTAGAGTCTTTCAGATGCGCTCAGTAGACTCCTGTCATACGTTCGATGCACATCCCATCTGTCTTTCTAAATGAGGATTGATCATCTTACCCCATGTCCGCTCAATTGATTATCTTTTTTAGGTGTATAGATTTCATTATGTTTATCATATCTTATAGGTCTATATAAGTGAGTATATCCCATGTTTGTCTTTCTCCTTCTGGGATATTTCACTCAGAATGATCTTTTCTAGATCCCACCATTTGCCTGCAAATTTCATGATTTCCTCCTTTTTGATTGCTGAGTAGTATTCCATTGTATAAAAATACCACAATTTCTGTACCCATTCCACCATTGATGGACATCTGGGTTGTTTCCAGGTTCTGGCTATTACAAATAGAGCTGCTATAAACATGGTTGAGCAAGTGTCCTTTTTGTGTACTTGAACAAACTTTGGGTATATACCTAGCAGTGGTATAGCTGGGTCTGTAGGAAGCACTATTCCTATTTGTCTTAGAAAGCGCCAGATAGCTTTCCAGAGTGGTTGTACCAGTTTACATTCCCACCAGCAGTGGAGCAGGGTTCCCCTTTCTCCACAACCTCTCCAGCATGTGTTATCGCTTGAGTTTTTCATCTTGGCCATTCTGATGGGTGTAAGGTGATATCTCAGGGTCGTTTTGATTTGCATTTCCCTGATGGCTAATGAGGATGAGCATTTCTTTAAGTGTTTTTCTGCCATTCGATATTCCTCTGCCGAGAATTTTCTGTTTAGCTCTGTTCCCCATTTTTTAATTGGATTACTTGGTTTGCTGCTTTTCAGCTTCTTTAGTTCTTTGTATATACTGGATATTAGTCCTCTGTCAGATAAAGGGTTAGTGAAGATTCTTTCCCAATCTGTAGGCAGTCGTTTTGTTTTGATGACGGTATCCTTTGCTTTACAGAAACTTTTCAGTTTCATGAGGTCCTATTTATTGATTGTTGCTCTTAGAGCCTGTGCTGTTGGTGTTCTGTTCAGGAAGTTGTCTCCTGTGCCAATGAGTTCTAGGCTGTTCCCCACTTTTTTTTCCAATTGATTTAGGGTATCTGGTTTTATGTTGAGGTCCTTGATCCACTTTGACTTTAGTTTTGTGCAGGGTGATAAATATGGATCTATTTTCATTTTTCTGCATGTAGACATCCAGTTGGTCCAGCACCATTTGTTGAAGATGCTGTCTTTTTTCCATTGAATGGAATTGGCTTCTTTGTCGAATATCGAGTATTCATAGGTGTGTGGATTTATTTCTGGGTCTTCTATGCGGTTCCATTGATCCTCCTTTCTGTTTCTATGCCAGTACCATGCAGTTTTTATTACTGTTGCCCTGTAGTACAGCTTGAGATCAGGGATGGAGATACCTCCAGATGATCTGTTGTTGTACAGGATCGTTTTGGAGATTCTGGGTTTTTTTTTCTCCATATGAAGCTGAGAATCTTTTTTTCAAGGTCTGTAAAGAATTGAGATGGTATTTTGATGGGAATTGCATTGAATCTGTAGATTGCTTTTGGCAGTATGGCCATTTTCACAATGTTAATCCTACCAATCCATGAGCACGGGAGATCTTTCCATCTTCTGATATCTTCTTCTATTTCTTTCTTCAGAGACTTGAAGTTTTTCTCAAACAGGTCTTTCACTTGCTTGGTTAGGGTCACACCAAGGTACTTTATGTTATTAGTGGCTATTGTGAAGGGTGTTGTTTCCCTAATTTCTTTCTCAGCCTTTTTGTCTTTGGTATATAGGAAGGCTTCTGATTTTTTCGAGTTGATTTTGTATCCTGCCACTTTGCTGAAGGTGTTTATCAGCTGAAGGAGTTCTCTGGTTGAATTTTTGGGGTCGCTCATGTATACTATCATATCATCTGCAAATAGTGACACTTTGCCCTCTCCCTTTCCGATTTGTATCCCCTTGATCTCCTTTAGTTGTCTTATTGCTCTGGCTAGGACTTCAAGTACTATGTTGAAGAGATATGGGGACAATGGACAGCCTTGTCTTGTCCCTGATTTCAGTGGGATTGATTTAAGTTTCTCTCCATTGAGTTTGATGTTAGCTATAGGCTTGCTATATATTGCCTTTACTATGTTTAGGTATGTGCCTTGTATCCCTGATCTCTCCAAGACTTTAAACATGAATGGGTGTTGGACTTTGTCAAATGCTTTTTCGGCGTCTAAGGAGATGATCATGTGGTTTTTCTCCTTCAGTTTGTTTATGTAGTGGATTACATTGATGGATTTCCGTATGTTGAACCACCCTTGCATGCCAGGGATGAAGCCTACTTGGTCATGGTGGATGATATCTTTGATGTGTTCTTGGATTCAGTTTGCAAGTATTTTATTGAGTATTTTTGCGTCAATGTTCATAAGAGAGATAGGCCTAAAGTTCTCTTTTTTTGTTGGGTCTTTGTGTGGTTTAGGTATTAAGGTGACTGTGGCTTCATAGAATGAGTTTGGTAGTGTTCCTTCTGTTTCTATTTTGTGGAATAGCTTGAGGAGAATTGGAGTTAGCACTTCTTTGAAGGTCTTGTAGAATTCTGCGCTGAAGCCATCTGGTCCAGGGCTTTTTTTGGAGGGGAGACTGTTAATGACTGCTTCGATTTCCTTGGGAGATATAGGGCTATTCAGTCTTTCTACCTGATCTTGACTTAGTTTTGGTAGATGGAATCTTTCAAGAAAATTATCCATTTCATTTAGATTCTCAAATTTTGTGGCATATAGGCTTTTGTAGTATGACCTAATAATTGTTTGGATTTCCTCAATGTCTGTGGTTATGTCCCCATTTTCATTTCTGATTTTGCTGATCTGGATAGTTTCTCTCTGCTTTTTAGTTAGTTTGGCTAAGGGTTTGTCTATCTTGTTGATTTTCTCAAAGAACCAGCTTTTTGTTTCATTGATTCTTTGGATAGTTTTATTTGTTTCTAGTTGATTGATTTCAGCCCTTAGTTTGATTATTTCCAGCCGTCTGCTCCTTTTGGGTGTATCTGCTTCTTTTTGTTCTAGGGTTTTCAGTTGGGCCATTAAGTTGTTTGTATGTGATGTTACGAATTTCTTCTTGCAGGCACTTAGTGCTATAAATTTTCCTCTGAGCACTGCTTTCAATGTGTCCCATAAATTTGGGTATGTTGTGCCTTCCTTTTCATTGAATTCTAGGAAGTCTTTAATTTCTTTCTTTATTTCTTCCTTAACCCAGCTGTCATTGAGTAGTAAGTTGTTTAGTTTCCATGTGTGTGTCGGCTTTTTGTTGTTTCTGTTGTTGTTGAGGTCGAGCTTTAGTCCATGGTGGTCAGATAGTATACAAGGGATTATTTCAATCCTTTTGTATCTCTTGAGGCTTGCTTTGTGGCCCACTATATGGTCTATTTTGGAAAAGGTTCCATGGGGTGCTGAAAAGTAGGTGTACTCTTTTGAGTTTGGGTGAAATGATCTGTAGACGTCTATTAGGTCCATTTGATTTAGGGATTCTGTGAGTGCTTTTATTTCCCTATTTGGTGTCTGTCTAGTTGATCTGTCCCTTGGTGAGAGTGGAGTGTTGAAGTCTCCCACTATTAAGGTATTAGGATCAATGTATGATTTAAGCTTTAATAATGTTTCATTTACGAATGTCGGTGCTCTTGTATTTGGGGCATAGATATTCAAGATTTTGATGTCCTCTTGGTGGATTTTTCCTTTGATGAGAATATAGTGGCCCTCCTTATCTTTTTTGATTAACTTGGGTTGAAAGTCTATTTTATTAGATATTAGGATGGCTACTCCAGCTTGTTTTCTGGAACCATTTGCTTGAAAAACATTTTTCCAGCCCTTTACTCTGAGGTAGTGTTTGTCTTTGTTGCATAGGTGTGTTTCTTGGATGCAACAGAATGTTGGATCCTGTTTCCTTAACCATTCTGTTAGCCTGTGTCTTTTTATTGGTGAGTTGAGTCCATTGATATTGATTGATAATAGTGACCAATGCATGTTAGTTCCTTTTGTAATGGAGTCGATGATCTAACCCTGATTCATTGCTTGTTTTCTTTTCATTTTTGTTGGGACATTATCTGTATGCCCTGTTTTCTTGGGTGAATTTGTTTTCATTGGATTGGAGTTTTCCTTCTAGTATCTTCTGTAGGGATGGTTTGCTGTGTAGATATTGTATAAATTTAGTTTTGTCATGGAATATTTTGTTTTCTCCATCTATGTTGATTGAAAGCTTTGCAGGGTATAGTAGTCTGGGTTGACATTTGTGATCTCTTAGAGTCTCCATGATACTTGCCCAGGCCCTTCTGGCTTTCATAGTTTCTGATGAGAAGTCCGGCGTGATTCTGATAGGTCTACCTTCATATGTTACTTGGCCTTTTTCCCTTGCTGCTTTTAATATCTTTTCTTTGTTCTGTAGATTTAGTGTTTTGACTATGATGTGACGTGATGTGTTTCTTTTCTGGTCTAGTCTATTTGGAGTTCTGTAGGCCTCTTGTATATTTATGGACATCTCTTTCTTTAAGTTGGGAAAATTTTCTTCTATGATTTTCTTGAAAATATTTTCTGGACCTTGGAGTCTGGAGTCTTCTTTTTCGTGAATTCCTATTATTCTTAGATTTTGTCTTTTCATAGCATCCTTGATTTCTTGGATATTTTGTGATTGGAACTTTTCTGATTTTACTTTTTCTTTGAGAGAAGTATCCATTTCTGCAAGTGTGTCTTCAGCTCCAGAGATTCTCTCTTCCATCTCTTGTATTCTGTTGGTGATGCTTACTTTTGTGGTTCCTGATCTTTTCTCCAAGTTCTCCAGCTCAAGGGTTTTCTCATTTTGTGTTTTCTTTATTGATTCTAATTCTGTTTTCATGCCTTGCACCATTTCTTTCATGTGTTTGAATTTGGATTCCTGTCTCTCTACGATGGCCTCTATTTCTTTTTTCATTTCCTTCTTATATGCCACTAATTTTTCCTCTACTTGTGTATCTATTTGTTTGGCTATGTTTGCCTGTGTTTCTTTAAGGATATTGTCTATTTCTTCTTTCTTTGCCTCCAATTGATTGGCCATCTCTTTGAAAGACTTGTTCATTTCCTCCTTATGAGCCTCAAATAATTGGGCAAGCATGGCTTTAAAATCATTTTCCTGTGCTTCTGCTGAATTGGTGTATCCATCGATTTTGGGGTTTGCTGGTGAAGTCATGATGTCCTGATTTATGTTGGAAGTGTTCTTTCGCCTACCTCTGGCCATTGGCTTATCTGAAACCTTCCCTGCTTGTTTTTGGAATCTGCAGATCAGACTGGTGCTGTCTCTCTCTGGTGTCTGGAGAGTTCTTCAGGAAACTGAGCACTCTCAGCGTGTGCTGAGGACTAGCTGTACCTGTGGGAGGAAAGTACGCAGGCGCAAACGGGGCAAATGCAAGCGTGTGTGTGCGCGCGCGCGTGTGTGCCTGTGTGTAAGTGTGCGTGGATGAGTTTCTCGAGGGACAGAGTGATGGCTAATGTTGAACCCTTGAGTGTGTGGGAGGGGCTCTGTACTGTATATGTCACAGGCGCTAATGATGATCGCAGCGCAATTTCTGGTATTAACTGTCTTAGCTCCTCAATCAGGCCCACAGGGCAGGAACTTCAATGTCCCTAGTGCCCCTCTGTTTCCCAAAGTGGGTATGTGGGTGGGAGGGGGGTTCGATGCCTGGCTTCTGATTTAGAAGGACCCAGGATCTGGGGAACTGCAGATTCTCAAGGGTGCACTCACTTACAGGCAGGTCTCTTGGTCGAGATCGTGGTATCCGGGGCTCTCTGCTCTCTGGTTTGGCCCTGCTTCTTTGATGTGTTCCGCCAGTTCTGTGCTGCTGTCACTGCCAGGTTCTGAGGTCTTGCTGCAGCTGGAGATTTCAGGGTGGTCACTTCAGCAGGGATGGGGTAACCAGGCTCTCTGTTCTCTGGTTTGGCCCTGGTTAGTCTTAAACTGGAGGGCTGTGGTGCCCCGCCAGTTCAGTACTGCTCCGCTGCCACGTCCTGCTGTAACTGGAGACTGGCTTGCTAGTCCCAATGCTTTCTGGGAAGTCCTGGGATCTCTTCGTTGTGCTCTCCAAGCTTGGGAGGCCCAGTGCCTGGTGTGTCCAGGTTGTATGACGTTTCTGCCTGGTTTAGGTGAGTATATAGCGTATTCTCTGTCACTGTGGGATTGGGCGGGTCGTACCGTCAGTGATGGCGATCCTGCGGAGCTAGTATGGTGTCTAGCAGATTCGCGCCCTGGGAGGATGGTGCAGCCGCTGCGCGAATCTGGGACTCCGGGGTACGTACTGCTGGCTTTTGACTGCCGCTAAAGTGGTTGGGGCTCCGTCTCAGCGGTTGTATACCGCAGGCAGTTAGGTCTGCGCTGAGAAAGATGAGTCCGCTGTGCCTCTGTGCCGAGGAGGAAGGAGGTCTGGGGGAAGGGAGTGCAGCAAGAACAAAGGATCTTTTCTCTCCCTCCCCAAGCAAGTCTCCGGGTGACCGGAGGCCAAAGTTTTCACCTCCTGCGATGTTCTCTGGTGTTCAGAAAGCCTCGCTGTGGTTTTCCTGGGTTGGGGGTCCTTCCATTCTCCAACTTAGAAGATCAGGTATCCCACTGCTCAGAAACTGTGTGTGCTAGTCGCCATCTTGGCTCCGCCCCCTGATCCCTTGCTTTTGTTATTAAAACATGTTGCTCTCTGCCTTCATGAGTACCATCTTCTTAGATCCACAGAGATGCTTCCTTCTGCATCAAATGGGATAACATACAGACACCCACAGTCTGTTATTGTGCAGAGAGAGATTTTAAAAAACCCAGCTCTAAATGAAATTTCCCTATGAAATTCTCCCCTCAGTCCTCTGTGAAGCCTGCAGGAGAGGAGGCAAGAGGAGTGTCATTAGTAAGGGAAATTGAGGACATAAGCCGAACAATGCCCTGAGAATCAGGACACTCAGGATGATGATGCAGCCAGACTTGATGAGACCTGATAAGCTACTGTCAGATAGAAGGATGGGGAGGACCTATTCTATCAGTGAAATAGAGAAAAGGTATAGGAGTAGAAGAAGGATGGACAGTGGGACTGGAAACAGAAAAGGGAGGAGGCAACAGATGGGAAACAAAGTGAACAAATCATAATAAATACATAAGAAAATTGTGAACAAGGTGATGAAGTATAGAGTTCTTCAGGACTGATAGCTTTGACTTGTGATTGGTATGTGGGTGCAGCAATGTTAAAATCAGTTTTCTTTAAGAGACTTGGCACTGAGACTCTGTTCATGTTTCAATAAAATGTGGACAACACATACTTCAAATTGATGTATTTCAAAGATACACAATTTTTAGTGTGAAACATGGGTAGGAGCAATAGAAAAGGAGTGTAAAGTACATAATGTGAAATTATATAATCAATAAAAATAATATGTTGACAACTTTTACAATGACTTTTAACATGAAAAAATTATTCTGCTAAAGGAGAATAGATATTTGAAAGGAATGATTTCCAGGAACTAATCAGGGAACAGAGAATCCTGGATATGAACAAGTGGTTACCCAGCTACCTCAGACCCCATGAGCTTAAGTGGCACCTCTGAAATAGCAGTCCTGGTACCAAAAATACTTTTAGAGAGTCTGTCTGGAGGGCACAGATGCTATTTTTTTTTTGTAGTCATATAACACTGACCAATTTCTCTGTCTTGAAGGCCCTGGTTGAATTTCAAACCTCAGGACCAGGAGGTCTCCTCACTGACCACTCAGTAAAACACAGCTGCTGATCCAGAAAGGTCATCCAAGGCAATCCTGCTCATAGAGGGTTGGCAACACTAGTGTGGAAGAGCACCAGCTGTCAAAAAGTTTATTGCCCCTCAGTTCTCTTTTTACATATACTGATCATTCTCTGTTTCAGCCAAATGAGTCCCTAGAATTGTCTGGTTTCCATCTCATTTTCCTGCTCTTAAAGACTCAATACATGAAGGAACCCTAGACCCTGACAGCCTATTATAGTAATAAGATATGAAGGTTCATATAGTGAGAATGCAGGAACTGCTTTGTTCAAAATCACAACCTAGGAAATTTTAGATCCAAGACCATGGTAAAAGATCACCTTGTCATTGGGTACATTCTTTTTAATCCCACATCACTTTGAAACTTCCAATTTGAAGCTGTCCAATTAAATAAACATTAAAGTTTCATTTTTTACCTGACATTGTCACACAAGGAAACAGCGGTAAAGGTGTGGGATCTGCATAAAGGGATGAGATAAAGGCTTATTTGGTTTCACAAGAAAATGTAACATGTGACAGGATTAGAGACACTGGACAGGGAGGAAAGATTGTTTACTCATCTCCATAGAAACCTCAAGATTTTCTCAGTTGCTGATTGGCTGAGAGGGTAAATGTTGTCATGATGCAGATGAGAGCCAGAATGAGTTTTAGGATCCAGTTGTTAAAAGTGCCAAGTGGACAGCCTGCTTGAGAGACAGACTGAGCAGCCCTACATGCCTCAATCTGGGCAACTGAATGCACACAACCCAGAGATAACAGCCCCTGTGTACAAGACTCTTATTTCAGAAAAATGTCACATTTTTTTTCAAGTGGTCATGAATAAAAACACGGACATGTGACTTTCACATTGTCACAGATTCCATTATTATTATTCAAATGCACAGATATGTACACAGTTTATTACTTACTGTGAAAATGTTCCCTGCTCAAGGCAACTCTTTAAGCTAAATGCATTTAATTGGGACCTTGCTTATATTTTTACAGAGACAATTCAGGATGTCATCAGAGAGCAGTCATCTTCTTGTACTCCTTCAGCAGAACTTATAACTTTTCATGCTGAACCACAAGCCGTATGTAGAGAGAAGGAGACTTAAAGATACAGAGAGAGAATGAGCTAGAGAGACAGATACAAAAATAGATAGACCAAGACTGACCGAAACAAAGATATAAAGTGACAGAGGCTGAGAGACAAAGGCTCCATTTTGTCTAGTCACTTTTATTGGCATATCAACCTTTAAGCACACCCTTCTATAATATAACACCAAAAGGAATTATATTTTTATTTTAATTTTTATTAGTTACACCTTATTTACTTTGTATACCCCCTATAACTCCCCCATCCTCCCCTCCCAATTCCACCATCCCTTCCACTTATCCAAATTTAAGGGATTGTCTGGAGGACACAGCTTCTCTTGTGTCCTAGCCCTATAACATGGATCCATTTCTCCTGTATGCTCAGTTTTAACTGTAAATCCCAGGACAAGGAAGGTTTCTCACTGAGTAAGACATAGCCGCTGATTCAGCCAGGTCAGCCAAGGCAGACTAAATTGGCAAAACTATTGTGGAACAGCACCAGCTGTCAAAAAATATCTTGCACCTCAGTTCTCCTTTTACACTAACCAATCTTTCTGTTTCAGCCAAACCAGTCCCAGGAATTGTATAGTTTCCTTTTCTTTTCCCTGGTCTTAAAGACTCAATACCCCAGGGAATCCTAGGCCCTGCCAACCTAGTATATCAATAAGAATGTGAAAGTACATTTAGTGAGTACACAAACTGTTCATTTCAAAGTCACAACTAGGGAAATTTCAGATCCAAGACAATAGTGCAATTCTACCTTGCACTATTCATTCAGTACATCTCCCTTAATTCCACATCACTTTGAAGATTCCCTAGTTAGGATTCAATAAACAGTAAAGTTTAATTTCAATAAACAGTAAAGTTTCATTTCATACCTGATATTGTCACAGAGGTAAACAGGAGTAAAACTGTGGTAGGTGGATAAAGAGTTGAGATAAAACGTTTTGGTTTTCATAAGAAAAGTCACAAGTGCACAGGATCAGAGATACTGTACAGTGAGGAAACTTTGTTTACTAATCTCAAGATTCTCTCAGGTGCTGATTGGCTGAGACAGAGAATGATATCATGAAACAGATGAAAGTCCATAATAGTTTCAGGAGCCAGTTATTAAAAGTCCAAGTGGAAAGCCTGCTTGAGAGACAGGCTGAGCTGCATTACATGCTTCTATATGGGCAGGTAAAAGCACACAACACAGAGATGACAGTTTCAGTGTCCAAGTCATTTAGTTCTGGAAAATTGTCACATATTTTTTCAAGTGGTCATTAATAACGTCACTTATCCTTGCCATGTGACTTTCACATCATAACAGATTCCATTCTTATTTATTAAATAAACAGATAGGTCCTCAGTGAATTACTTACTTGGAAAACATTCACTGACCAAGGAAACCCTTTTAACAAAAAGTGTTTAATTGGCAGATTGCTTATATTTTGACAGAGACTATCCATGATGTCACATCAGCAAGCAGACAACTTGTTGAAATACTTAAGCAGAATTGAGAGCTTTTCAGATTGATCCACAAGTGCCATGCAGAGAGAGGGAGACTAAGAAAGACAGAGAGTGAAAGTGCTAGAGAGACAGATTCAGAAATAGAGAGACAAAGACCAAAAGAAACAATGATATAAAGTAACAGAGACACAGAGAGAGTACATTCTGTCTGATCACTTTCATCAAAGCATACACTCATATAATGTAACTCCAATAGGAATTATATTATTAAGAAGGACATAACTCCTAACCATTCCAAGATATTTCCTCACTGTTGACTCAACACATAAATAAATGAGCTTCAATGGGACATTACAATTAAAATCATCAGGAAGTGGAAGAATATGGAGGGACTTCTATGATAAAAGAACATAGTTGTGCTGATACTTTTTCATTCAACACAATGATTACAGAGCAAGCAACTTCCAAAGAACAGGACTAAAAACCTCCCTTGAGGTAATTGTGGAGTATTTCCATAATGAAGTATTCTGCAGATAAGAAAATGACATAAAGACCTTTTTAGGCAAATGGATGGAACCGGGAAATTCATCAGGGTTGCAGTAACTAAAATGAAGACTAGAATGGTATGCAGTAACTAAAATGGTATGTATTAACTTATTAAGAGGTTTCCTAATACTAAGGGATAAAGTTTCAATAGTCCTTGTATTGTGACCTAACTAGTCTTACAATAGTGAGATTGGGGTGCAGTTAATTGAATTTTGTGGCCAGGTAATCCTATGGAAACTTTAAGCACTTCAGGCTGTTGTTATAAAAATATATTGCTCTCTGCCCTCAACTAATAGGTCAGTGCCATGTTATTGATTCTACAGAGTTGATTTCTTCTGCATCAAGTGGGATTGCATACAGAGACCCACAGTTTATACTTTAGAGAGAGGCTTTAACACACCTAGCTCTAAATGAAATTTTCCTATGAAATTCTTCCACCCATCAGAGCTCTGGGAAGCCTGCAAGAGAGGAGGCAGGGGTAGTGTCATAAGTAGACAGAATTGAGAACTCAAGGACAAAAATGCCCTGAGAAGTAGGCCACAGAGGAAGGTGATTCAGCCAGCCTTGACGAGACCTGATAAGCTAGAGCATAGGGGTAGAAGATGGAGGCTGGGTGGGACTGGAAGAAGAAAGAAGGGGCAACAGAGTGCACACAAAGTGAACAAATCATAATAAATAAATACATAAAAAAACTGTGATCAAGTGATAAAGTATAGAGCTCTTAAGGACTGATGGATTCTTTTTGGGTGTGGTGTCAGGGTGCTGTAAGGATTAACTCACTTTTATTTAAGGGACTTGGCAGTAAGGATTTGATCATGTTCCAATTAGTATATGCACAAAACATACTTCACTTGATGTATTTTAAAGAAAAAGAATTTTTATTGTGACACATGGGTAGAAATTTGAACCAGAGAGCAATGGAAAGGGAGTGTAATGAGTATTATAAGAAATTCCCATGTAACCCATGAAAATAATATGTTTACAACTTTTACAATGAACTTTAATATAAAGAAATGTTTCTGCTGAAGGAGGGCAGAGTTTGACTTTGTAAGACATGCTTTCCAGGAACTCATGTACCAGAGAATCCTAGCCTTGAAGTAGTGTTTACCCAGCTACCTGCAACCTAATGAGCTCAGGTGGCACCTGTGAACAAGTGGTCCTCACAATAACACTACATTCAGACAGTTTGTCTGGAGGACCATAGAAGGAAAGACAGCTGCTCCTATATCCTAGGCACATAACACATATATATTTCTCTGCCGTGAAGGTTCAGTTTTAATTCTAAACTCCAGGACCGGGGGGGGCGGGTACTTCACTGACAGCAGAGTAGGACACAGTTGCCAATCAATCCAGGTCAGGCAAAAAAAATTCTGCTTATAGAGGGTTGGCAAAACTAGTGTGGAACAGCACCAGCTGTCAAAGGGTTTATTGCCACTCAGTTCGCTTTTTACATACACCCATTTTCCTCTTTTTCAGCCAAACCAATGCCAGGAATTTTCTGGTCTTCTTCTCTTTTCCCTGATCTTAAAGTCAATACCCCAAGGAACCATAGGCCCTGCCAGTCTATGATATCAATAAGAATGTGAAGGTACATTTTGTGAGTACAGAAGTAAATGCTGAGTTCAAAGTCACAACCTAGAAATTTCAGATACAAAACCATAGTAGGAGACCTCCTTGTCCTTTGGTACATTACCCTTAATCCCACATCACTTTATCCCTACATAGGAAGCTTTTCAAATAAATAAACAGTAGAATTTTATTTCCTACCTGACATTGTCACAGAGGTAAAAAGTAGTAAAGGTGTGGGACATGGATAAGAGTCTTATTTCAGAGAAACTGTCACATATTTCTTTCAAGTGGTCATTACTGAAGTCATCTGTCCTTGACATGTGACTTTCATGTTATCACAGATTCCATTATTATTTGCTAAATACAAGGATATGTCCTCAGTCAATGAATTATTTATGTGAAAATGCTCCCTGACAAAGGCAACTATTTGAAAAAAAAACTGTTTAATTGGCAGCTTGCTTATATTTTTATAGAGATGATCCAGGATGTCATGTCACCAAGCAGTCATCTTGTTGTAGTCCTTCAGCAGAACCGAGAGTGTTTCATAAGCCTCAGTCAAAGATAGGGAGACAGAGAGGCACTGAATCAAAGATATAAATTGACAGAGACCAAGAGACAGAGACTCGATTTATCTGGTCACTTTCATTGGCATATCATCCTCAAAGCAAACCCTCCTATAATATAACTCCAATAGGAATATTATTATCTAACAAGGCCATTACTCCTAACACTTCCCAGATATTTCCTTGCTGGGGACTCAACATGTAAATAGATGAGCTTCAAGGAGACATTACAGTTCAAATCACCAGGAAGTGGAAGACGACTGAGAGACTTCTATGCTTAAAGAACAAAGTTATCCTGATAGTTTGTAATTCAGTACAATGATTGAAATCCCAATAACTTCAATCTCCTTTGGGGAAAATGTGGAATATTTTAATATTAGGTGAAGAATAAAGGAGTATTCTTCACCTAAGAAAATGACTTCATAATGTTTTTATGCGAATAGATGGAACCAAGAAAAAATCATCCTGGGTGAAGTAATTAAAGTGCAGAAAGACAAATATGGTATGCTTTCTCTTATTAGGAGGTCTAATAGTGGGGGATAATGTTCCAGTGGGCCATCTATTGTGACCAAACCAGTCTTCCAGTATAGGAATTGGGTGTCAGTCAATTGAATTGTTGGGCCAGGACATCCTATGGAAATTTTCAAGCAACTGAGGCTGTTTTTGTTGAAATATGTTGCTCTCTGCCCTCAATAGATCGATCAGTGCCATGTTCTTGTATCTGCATGGATGCTTCCTTCTGCATCAAATGGAATTTCATACATATAACCACAGTCCAATCTCTTGTAAAGAGAGACATTAAAACACAGAGCTCTAAATGTGATTTCCCTATGAAATTCTCTCTCTCCTCAGAGCTCCGGTAAGCCTGAAGCAGAGAAGGCAGGAACAGTGTCATCAGTAAAGGCAATTAATGACACAAGGATTACAATGTCAGGAGAATCAGGCTGCAGAGAAAGATGATGCAGCCAGTCTTGGTGAGACCAAGTAAGCTAGGGTCAGATAAAAGGGGGAGGAGGACCTCCCCTATCAGGGAACTAGATGAACAGCATAGGGGTAGAAGTAGGAGGGTGGGCGGGATTGGAAGGAGAAGAGAAAGGGAGCAGCAGAAATGATTCAAAGTGAACAATTTGTAATAAAGAAATACATAAGAAAAACTGTTTTCAATGTGATGAACGATAGAGCTCTACTGGACTGATAGCTTTTTCTTGAGAGTGGTGACAGGGTGAAGCAAGGCTGAACTCATTTTTGTTTAAGGGACTTGACACTGAGACTCTTATCATGTTCCAATGAGTATACAAACAACACATACTTCACTTGATGTATTTTTAAGAAAAAAAGAATTTTTATTGTGAAACATGGGTAGGAATTTGAACCAAGGTATAATGGAAAAGGAGTGTAATGTATATTATATGAAATTCCCATGTAGTCAATAAAAGTAATTAGTTGATAACTATTAAAATGACTTTTAACATGGAGAAAAGATTTTAAAAAGGAGGGAAGAGTTTGATTTTTTAAGACATGCTTTCCATTAACTCATCATGAAGCAGAGAATCCTAGCCATGATCTAGTAGTTACCCTGCTACGTCAGACAGCAAGAGCTAATGTAGCACATCTGAGCAAGGAGTCCTAGCACTATAACTCTATTTAGAGGGTTAGTCTGGAGGACCACAGCAGGAAACACAGCTGCTCTTGTATCCTCAGCATATAACACTGACCAGTTTCACTGTCCTAAATGCCCAGTTTTAAATGTAAAAACCAGGACCATGAATTTCCTCACTGACCACTGAGTAGGACATTGCTGCCCAGCCAGCCAGATCAGCCAAGACAACCATGCTCATAGAGGTTTGGCAACACTAGTGTGGAACAGAACCAGCTGTCAAAGAGTTTATTCCCCCTCATTTTTCCTTTTACACTTTTACATTTTCTGTTTCAGCCAAACAAGTCCCAGGAATTATCTGGTTTCTAAGGAGTCTGGTAATTGGAATTCTGCCTCCTGACCTTGGCAGTTGTCCATCCCATCTAAGTTCCATATCTCAGAGTCTGTCCTTGGTGGTCTCTACATGCCCGATTTTCTGACCCTGAGAAGTAGAGAGCAAGCTCCTTGCAACCTTGGGAACCAGACAGAAAACTTTGTATAACATTGAGTGAATTCCTGGATGCCTTGCCAGGTGGCACAGATGTGTTGCTACTGTGAAAAAAAAATTGCTTGTACCGTTTGCTTTATAAGTGTTGTTTGCACATTTAATAAACTGAGACTTGATCAGGAATCTGATTTGTCTCCATTCTTTGAATGTCTGTCCACCCTTTCCACTCCCTCTTTCAGATGGACCCTATTCGACTAGTGCGCAGGACAGGTCATTTGGTGCCTGAACAACGGACCTTGAAAATGAGGGGCAACATGAAAAAGGCTGATTTTTGGAGCACCATATGCCTATGGAAAAAAAAAAAAGCTTCATGATGAATGCCCATCACAGGGAGGAAGACCAAGGAAGCTTTTGCTAAACTAAAATGGAGGGATTCTTTAACAAATCAATGGCATGGACCTGGCACTGTACTCTTATGAAGACAAGGATCTGCCTGTGTTTATTAGTAGGAAAATTGTGCAGCTCAATGGCTACTGGAATATCTGCTGTGACAAGTGGATGAGGAGATTTCTCCTGACAGTGATAATGATGTCAATGAAGAACCCTTCTGTCAAATTGACTGTTTATTGGGAATAGGTTCCTAATCCATCTCTTCTACATCCAATTTCCTGGAATGATCCAGAAGTCCTTGTTATATGTCAACAACACTTGGTTGCTGGGTTTCCCTGATTTGGAAGGAGGGCAAGTAAAAGAGATTTTTAACTTTTCAGGAATCAAAAGAGGTGATCCTCTTTGCTTTACCAGAGAGAGTATCAGGACTGCTTACCAGTCTCCCCTGTTCAGGTCATAGGTCAGAATGCCTACTAATCTAAATTGTGATGGCAGCTCAAGCCTTCCTTTGCAAGCAGGCAAAGTAGAACATTGGAGGGATATTATTGTCCCTTCCTACAGGAGTTAAGGATGACTGTTGTACATCTCCACCCTTTGAGAAAAGGGATCAATGCACTTGTCCTTGACTGATGGCTCCTTGGACAAGATACATCGGAGAAATGCCCACCATCTACTCCTGGGAAAATAACCTTGCATTTACAGTCATGTAATGGACTGGTCTAACATTAAGGGTGTTAAGAACTTGGTTTTTGGTAAAGGGAGACAAAATTTCTTTGTTTTAGAAAAAAAGCTGTTAGTTCTGGACTTTGAAGGACTTCAAATAAAAATTGGCAAACCCATGCATGGAAATTGGGGGCTGTGTTTGGACATATACATATTCTCTCTGGGAACACAAGTAGCTTTGCTAAATTAATCAAGTATATTTTTGTTTTGGCCTATGTTAATCCTCCTTATTTAATCCTGCTAATTGAAAACATTGTAGTAAGACACTTTAAGAACAATGATACCTATTCAATTGAATGTGTATATTACAATCTTAATTATTGTGTTAGTGATGATAATATTGTTCTTTCAGTATTACTTGTTAAGCAACCTGCTTTAGTTATGATTCCTGTTACGGTTTCTGATTCTTGGTATGACGAAACACAATTTAATTGGACTCAAGTTCAGAATCACCTTGCTGGAATTTGGTCTACCTAAAATTTTTCACTGGACATGTTAATGATGAGAAATAAGATCCATGACGTAGAATCTGCCAAGAAACCTAAGTTATAATTGGCCAATACAGCCTGGGATATATTTACTAGCCTTAGGAGGTGCATTCCATCCTTTGTCTCGGTGCTTAAGTGGGTACTGACACTTGTGGGCGTAGCAGGTATTGGTTTGTTGACCTGTGCCTGGCTTCCTTGTGTGTTATATTTCCTTCTTCAATAACTTCAACACATGCAAGTGCAGTTGCATAAATTTAAATTAAATATCTTTAAAACCCCATTTGATATTGAGGTAAGTCAATGATGTGTAAGAGTAAAAATATGCTTTTCCAACCTAAGAGAGAGGCTCTAAAAATCACATCCAAGATGTTTATGACAAGTAAAGAAAGAATGTACATTTGCCAACCTAAGACAGACTCTCCATCATAAAACAAAGAAGGGTGAACTGAAAGAATCTGGTAATTGGAATTCTGCCTCCTGCACTTGGCAGATGGGGGTCTTATCTAAGTTCCATGTCTGAAAGCCTAAAAGTGGTGGTCTCTGCAAGCAGGCTGTTCTGAGCCTCTGAAGTAGATAGCAAACTCCCTGCAAACTTGGGAACCAGATAGCAAATATTTGTAAACTGGAGTGAATTCCTGGATACCTTGACAGGTTGTATAGAAGTTTTGCTATTGTAAGAAAAACAATTGCTCATACCCTTTGCTTTTTAAGTGTTGTTTGTACATTCCGTAAACTGAGACTTGATCAGGAATCTGTCTTGTTTCCATTCTTTGCATCTCTGTCTCTCCATTTTCACTTCCTCTTTCAGATGGACACTGTTTGACTAGTCTACAGGACGGGTTAGTTTACTATCTTTTTTTTTCTTCTCTTAATGACTCAATACCCAAGGGAAACCTACACACTGCTGGCCTTTTATATCAATAAAAATGTAAAGGTACATTTAGTGAATACAGGGGTAATTGCTCAGTTCAAAGTCACAACCTAAGAAATTTCAGATCCAAGACCACAATAGTAGACCACCTTGACACTTGGTACATTTCCATAATCCCACATGACTTTGAAGCTTCCCTACTTAGGAAGGTTTTCAGTTAAATTAACATTAAATTTTCATTTGTTACCTGACATTGTCACAGGGGTAAACAGGAGTAAACGTGTGAGATCTGCATAAAAGTATGAAATAAATGCTTATTGGTTTTCACAAGAAAAAATCGCATGTGTGCAGGATCATAGATACTGGACAATGAGGAAAGTTTGTTTATTCAACTCTATGGAAACCTCAAGATTCTCTCAGGTGCTGATTGGCTGAGAGGGAGAATTATGTCATGAAAAAGGTGAAATCCAGGAAGAGTTTCTGGAGCCAATATTAAAAGAGCCAGGTGGACAGTCTACTTGAGAGAAAGGCTGAGTAACCCTACATGCCTCAATCTGGGCCGCTGAAAGTGCTCAACCAAGAGATGACAGTTCCTATGTTCAAGACTCTTAATTCAGGAAAAGTGTCACATATTTCTTTCAAGTGGTTATTAATAAAGTCATGTTTCCTTGACATGTGACTTTTACATTATCACAGATTCCATTATTTGTTAAATGCACAGATATTGACTCAGTGAATTACTGTGAAAATACTTCCTGACCAAGGCAACTCTTTGAACAAAAAGTGTTTAATTGTGACCTTGCTTATATTTTTACAGAATTAATCCATGATGTAATGTTAGCAAAGTCATCTTGTTTAGTCCTTCAGCAGAACTGAGAGCTTTTTATACTAAACCACAAGCAGCAGACCAAAAGAAGGAGACAGAGACACAGAAAGAGATAAGAGCTAGAGAGACAGATACAGAAATAGAGAGACTGAGAGTGACAGAAACAAATATAAAAAGGGACATAGACCAAGAGACAGACTCCATTGTGTCTGGCATATCAATTTCAATTGGCATATCAAACTTCAACACACAGTCTCCTATAAATCCCTTAAAAACTATATTATCTAACAAGGCCATAACTCCTAAACTATACCAGACATTTCCTCACTGGTGAATCAACATCTAAATAGATGAGATTCAAGTGGACATTACAATTCAAATCACCAGGAGGTGGAAGAAGATGAAGGGACTTCTAGGTTAAAAGAACATAGTTATTCTAATATTTGTCATTCAATACAATGATTAAAGTCCAAGTTCTAAAGAACAGGACTGACAATATCCTTTGGAGAAAATGTGGAATTTTTCCCTAACAGAGTATTCTTCAGCTAAGAAAATGACATCATATTTTCAGGTAAATAGATGAATCCAGGCAAAATAATCCTGGGTGAAGCAACTAAAATCTGGAAAAAAATGTGGTATGTATTTAATTATTAGGAGGTCTCTGTAGGGATTGAATTTCTAATAGGCCAACTAGTATGACCAAACCACTCTTCAACTAGGGGGATTGGATGGCAGTTAATTGATTTTCTGAGCCAAGGCATCCTAAGAATTTTTTTAAGCACCCACATTATTGATATTAAAATATGGTGTTTCTCCCCTCACCTGATAGATGATTGCCATGTTCTTGGATCCACAGAGATGCTTCCTTCTGCATTAAATGGGATTGCATATAGAGACACACAGTCATATATTATGAAGAAAGAGACCATTAAACACCTAGCTCTAAATGGGATTTTCTATAAAATTCTCTCAACCCTCACAGCTCTGGGAAGCCTAGTGGAGAGAAGGCATGAACAGTGTCATAAGAGGAAATTGAAGACACAAGAACAATGGATTCATAATCAGGCTGCAGAAGAAGATGATGCAGCCAGCCTTCATGAGACCTGATAAGCTAGGGACAGAAAAAAAGGGGAGGTGGACCTCCCCCAACAGGGAAGTAGAGAAAGGGCATAGGGATAGAAGAAGGAGGGTAGGTGGGACTTTAAAGAGAAAAGGGATGGAGCAGCAGACAGCATACAAAGGGAACAAATCACAGTAAATAAATACATAAGAACTGTCATCAAAGTGATGAAGTATAGAGCTCTTCAGGACTGATGGCTTTTTCTTGATGGTGGTTCCAGGGTGCAGCTAGGACAAACTCTGTTATCTTTAATAGACTTGGCACTGAGATATTGATCATATTACAATGAGTATATGAACAACACATACTTCAATTGATGTATTTTAAAGAAAAAACAAATATTTTAGTGTGACACATGAGTAGGAATTTGAACCTGGGAGCAATGGAAAAGGAGTGTAATGTATTTTATATGAAATTTGCACATAATCAATAAAAATAATATATTGACAGCTTTTACATTGACTTTTAATATGGAGAAAATATTCCACTAATGGAGGGAAGAATTTGAGTTTGTAAGGCATGCTTTCCAGGAACTGATTATATAGAAGTGAATCTCAAACATGAACTAGTGGTTACCTAGCTACCTCAGACCCCATGAGCTCAATTGGCACCTCTGAACAAGAAGTCTTAGCAATAACACTACATTTAGAAGTATTTTCTGGGGGAACACAGAAAGAAACACAGCCTTCTTATGTCTTAGGCATATAATATGGACCCATTTATCTGTTGTAAAGGCCCAGATAGAAATGTAGATCCTAGGACTAGGAGGGTTCCTCACTGACCCTCCTAGTTGAGTAGGATACAACTTCTGATCCAGCCAGGTCAATCAAGACAACCTTGCCCATAAAGGGTTGGCAAAACTAGTGTGGAACAGTACCAACTGTCAAATACTTTATTGCCTATCTGTTCTACTTTTCCATACACCAATTTTTATATATTTCAGCCAAATTAGCCCCAGGGATTATCTGGATTCCTTCTCTTTTCCTTGCTCTTAAAGACTCAATAACATGGGGAATCCTAGACCCTGCCAGCCTCTTATATCAATAAGAATGTGAAAGTACATTTAGTGAGTACAGGAGTAACTGTTCAGTTCAATGTCACAATCTAGGAATTTTCAGATCCAAGACAACAGTAGGAAATCATATTGACATTCTCTACATATCTCTAATCCCACATCACTTTGAAGCTTCCTTATTTAGGAAGCTGTCCAATTAAATAAACATTAAAGTTTCATTTCCTACCTGCGATTGTCACAGAGGCAAACAGGAGAAAAGGTGTGTGAATTAGGTAAAAGGTTGAGATAAAGGCTTATTGGTTTTCATAAGAAAAAAGTTACATGTAACAGGATCAGAGATAGTGGACACTGAAGAAAGTTTGATTACTTTTCTACATGGAAACCTCAAGATTCTTTCAGGTGCTAAGTCGTAAAGACGGAGAATGATGTCATGCAAAAGATGAAAGCCAGTAAGACTCTAAGGAGCCAGTTATTAAAAGGGCTAATTGAACAGCCTGCCTGAGAGAAAGGCTGAGCAGTCCTACATGCTTCAATCTGGGCAGCTGAAAGCACACAACACAGAGATGACAATTCCTGTATCCAAGACATTTAGTTCAGGAAATGTGTTACATTTTTCTTTTAAGTGATGAGTAATAAAGTCATATTTCCTTGACATTTGACATGTGACACAGATTCCATTATTGTTTGTTAAATGCACAGATAATGTCCTCAGTCAATCCATTACTTACTGGAAAATGCTCTCTGACCAAGGCAAATCTTTGCAAAAAAAGCTTTTAATTGGTACCTTGCATATATATATATAACAGAGATGTTCCACGATGTCATGTCAGCAAGCAGTTATCTTGTTGTAGTCCTTCAGCACAACTGAGAGCATTTCTTACTAAAACAAGTGGCAGGGAGAAAAAGGGAGTTAGAGACAGAGAGATGGAAATAGTGAGAGACAAATTTAGAAATAGAGAGATGTAGACCAACTGAAAAAAGAAATAAACTGACAGATATTGAGAGACTGAGACTCCATTCTGAATGGTCACATTCATTGGCCTATCAAATTCAAATAAAACTTCTATAAATAAACCCAATAAATCCAATAGGAATTATATTATCTAAGAAGTCCATACTTTCTAATGCTTCCCAGATATTTCCTCACTGGGATTCAAAATGTAAATAAAAGAATTTCAAGGGACATTGTGTTTCAAATCTCCAGGAATGGAAGAAGATGCAGGGACTTCTAGGCTAAAAGAACATAGTTATCTTCAGGGTTTTTAATTCAATATAATAATTAATGTCCCAGCAAATTACAAGTTCTAAAGAACAGGTCTGACAATCTCCTTTGGGGAAAATGTGTAATATTTCCATAACGGAGTATTATTCAGCTAAGAAAATGACATCATGATATTTTCAGGCAAAGAGATGGAACCAGGAAAAATCATTCTGGTTGAAGTAACTAAAATGCAAAAAGACAAATATGGTATGTATTCACTTATTAGGAGGTCTTGTAATAGTGTGGGGCAAAGTTCCAAAAGAGCATAGTTTGTGACTAAACTAGTCTTTCTCTAGGGGGATTGGATAGCGGTTAATTGAGTTGTTGGGCCAGGGCACCCTAAGAAAATTTTCAAGCAACCCAGGCTGTTGTTACTAAAATATGTTGCTCTCTGCCTTCAATTGATAGATCAGTGCAATGTTCATGGATTCATAGAGATTCTTCCTTCTGCATCAAACGGGATTGCATACAGTGACCTACAGTCCAATATTATGCAGAGAGAGACCTTAAAACACTGAGCTTTAAGTGGGATTTCATATGAAATTCTCTCTCCACTCAATGTTCTGAGAAGCCTGCAGAAGAGGAGGCATGAAGAGTGTCATGAGTAGGGGGAATTGAGGACACAAGGAGAACAATTCCCTGAGAATCAGGCCAAAGAGAAAGATGATGCAGCCAGCCTAGATGAGACCTGATAATGTAGAATCAAGAGAAGAGGGAGGAGGACCTCCACCATCAGGTAACTAAAGAAAGGACATAGAAGTAGAAGGAAGATGATGGGTGGGACTTGAAGGAGAAGAGGGAGGGGACAGAAGAGGAGAAAGAAAGCGAACAAATCATAATGAATAATTACAAAAGAAAAACTGTGATCAAGAATATGAAGTATAGAGCTCTTCAGGACTGATAGCTTCTTCTTGGGGATGGTGCTAGGGTGCAGCAAGTATGAACTCAGTTTCTTTTGAGGGACATTGCACTGAGACTCTGTTCCAATGAGTATATGAACAACACATACTTAAATTGATCTATTTAAAAGAAAAACAAATATTTTAGTGTGACACATGAGTAGGAATTTGAACCTGGGAGCAATGCAAAATGAATGTTATGTATATTATATGAAATTCCTACATAATCAAGAAAAATAATATGTTGACAATGTTTATAATGACTTTTAACATGGAGAAAATATTCTGCTAAAAGAGGGCAGATTTTGACTTTGTAAGGCATGCTTTCCAGAAACTCATTATTGTGAATAGAATCTCAGCCATGAACTAATGTTTACCCAGCTACCTCAAACCCCATGAGCTAGGGTGGCATCTCTGTACAAGCAGTCCTAGCATTAACACTATTTTAAGAGCAATTTTCTGGAGAACCACAGTAGAAACACAGCTGCTCTTGTGTCCTAGGCATATAATATAGACCCATTTATCTGTCCTGAGGACCAGTTAGCACTGCAAACCTCAGCAAAAGGAGGGTTCCTCACTGACTCAAGAATAGAACAGAGCTGCCTATCCAGAAGCTAAGCCAAGGCAACCCCGCTTATACAGAGTTGCAAACACTACTGTGGAACAGCACCAGCTTTCAAATACTTTATTGGCTCTTAGTTATCCTTTTACACTCACAGATTTTCTCTGATTCAGCCAAACTAGTCCAGGAATTGTCTGATTTCCTTCTCTTACCCTGCTCTTAAAGACTCAATAACTCCAGGAACCCAATAAACTCCCAGCCTATTATATCAGTAAGAATGTGAAGGTACATTTAGTGCGTACCCCAGTGACTGCTCAGTTTAAAGTCACAACCTAGGAAATTTCAGATGCAAGACCACAGTGTAAGATCCAATTGTCATTCTATATATCCTCTTAATCCCACATCACTTTGAAGCTTTCCTACTTAGGAAGCTGACAATTAATAAACATTAAAGTTTCATTTTTTACCTGACAGTGTCACAGAGATAAACAGGAGTAAATGTGTGGGATCTGCATAAAGGCATGAGATAGTCTTTTCAGGTTTCACAAGGAAATGTCACATGTGCACAGGATCAGAGATACTGAACACTGAGGAAAGACTGTTTACTCATCTCCATGGAAACCTCAAGATTCTCTAAGGTACTGATTGCCTGAGAGGCTGAATGATGTCATAAAACAGGTGAAAACCAGGAAGAGTTTCAGGAGCCAGTTATTATAAGGGCTAAGTGGACAACCTGCTTGAGAGAACATCTGAAGAGCCCTGCATGGCTCATTCTGGGCAGCTTAAAGCACACATCCCAGAGATGAGAGTTCCTGTTCAGGAAAAATGTCACATATTGCTTCCTAGTTTTTCATTAATAAAGTCATGTGTACTTGAAATGTGACTTTCACATTTTCATATGTTCAATTATTATTTTGTAAATGCATAGATATGTCCTCTGTCAATGAATTACTTACTGGGAAAATGCTCCATGACCAAGGCAACTCTGAACAAAATGTGTTTAATTGGGATCTTGATTATATACTTATATATAATCATCCATGATGTCACATCAACAACCAGTCATCTTGTTGTAGTCCTACAGCAGAACTGTGAGCTTTCTTACTGAACCACAAGCCGCAGGCAGAGGGGAATGAGCTAGAGATACAGATTCAGAAAGAGAGAGACCAAAACTGACACAAAGATAGGAATTGATGGAGACTGAGAGACAGAGACTCCATTCAGTTTGGTCACTTTCATTGGCATATCAACCTCAAAGCACACGCTCCTATAATAAAACTCCAAAAACAATTATAGTATCTAACAACACCATACCTTCTAACCTTTCTCAGACATTTCCTCAATGGAGAATAAACATGTAAATAGATGAGCTTCAAGGAGACATTGCACTTCAAATCACCAGGAAGTGAAAGAAGATCAAGGTACTTCTAGACTAAAATTACATAATTATTCTGAACATTTGTCATTCAATTCAATGATTTAAATCCAGAAACTTCCAATGACTAAGAACTGGAATGACAATCTCCTTAAAGGAAAATGTGTAATATTTCTATAATGGAGTATTATTCAGCTAAGAAAATGACATCATGATATTTCCAGGCAAATGGATGGAAATCATCCTGGATTAAGTAAAGAAAACACAGACAAATATAGTATGTAATCACATAGTAGGAGATCTACTAATAGTGAGGTAAAAAATTACAATAGGCCATCTATTGTGAACAACCAGAGTTACTCTAGGGGGTTTAGGTGGCAGTTACTTTATTTGTTGGCCCATTGCATCCTATGGAAATTTTCAAACAACCCAGTCTGTTGTTATTAAAATAAGTTTCTCTCTAACCTCAATTAATAGATCAATGCTGTGTTCTTGGATCCACAAAGATGCTTCCTTCTGCATTAAATGTCATTGCATACAGAGACCACAGTCAGATATTATGCAGTGAGAGACCTCAAAACACCCAGGTCTAAATAGGATTTCCCTATGGAATTCTCCCTCCCCTCTGATCTCTGGGAAGCCTGCATTAGTGGAGACAGGAAGAGTTTCATAAGTAGAGTGAATACAGGACACAAGGAGAACAATACCCTGAGAATCAGACCACAGAGGAAGATGATATAGCCAGCCTTGATGAGACCTGATAATCTAGGGTCAGATAGAAGGGTAAAAGGAACTCCCTTATAAGGGAAGAAGAAAAAGGTCATAGGAGTAGAAGAAGGAGGGTGGGTAGGCTGGGAGGAGAAAGGGAGGTGGCAGAAGTGAACAAAGCATAATAAATAAATATATAAGAAAAACTGTGATAAAGGTGATAAAGTATAGAGCTTATAATGACTGATGGCTTCTTCGGGGTGGTGACCATGTATGGCAAGGATGAACTCAGATTTAAGGGACTTGGCACTGAGACGTGTTCTAATGTGTATATGATAAACCCATACCAATATTGACATATTTTAAAGAAAAAAAAAAGAAAACTTCAGTGTGACACATTAGTTGGAATTTGAACCTGGGAACAATGGAAAAGGAGTATAATGTATATTTTATGTAATTCCCAAATAAACAATAAAAATAATATGATGACAAATGTTTTCTTTATTAATTAAACTTTACTCAGTATGTATTCCCCCGTGGTTCCCTCCCTCCTCCCATCCCAATTCCTCCCTTCCTCCACCCTCTGCCTGCATGCCCCTCCACAAATCCACTGATAGTGGAGGACTTCTTTTCCTTCCTTCTGATCCTAGTCAATTAGGTCTTGTCAGGAGTGGCTGCATTGTTTTCTTCTGTGACCTGGTAATGATGCTTCCCCTCAGGGGGAAAAATTAAAGAGCAGGCCAATCAGTTCATGTCACAGACAGCCCCTGTTCCTATTACAAAGGAACCCCCTTGTATACTGAACTGTCATGGGCTACATCTGTGCAGGGGTCTTAGGTTTTTTCCATGAATAGTCCTTGGTTGGAATAGCAGTCTCAGGAAAGACACCTGTGCTCAGATTTTTTTGGTTCTGTTGCTCTCCTTATGGAGTTCCTGTCCTCTCCAGATCTTACTATTTCCCACTTCTTTCCTAAGATTCCCTGCACTCTGCCCAAAGGTTGCCCATAAGTCTCAATATCTACATTGATAGTCAGCAGGGCAGAGATTTTCATAGGTCCTCTGTGTCTGGCTCCTGACTTGTTCCCTCTTTTCTCCTTCTTCTGATGCCCAGCCTCTTTGCCTTTCTGGATAGGAATTGAGCATTTTAGCAAGAGTCCTCCCTCTTGATTAGTTTCTTTAGGTGTACAGATTTTTTTAAATGACTTTGAACATGGAGAAAAGATTCCTCAAAAGGAGGGCAAAGTTTGTCTTTGTAAGGCATGCTTCCAGGAACTAATTATGTAGCAGAGAATCCTAGCCATGAACTAGTTGTTAACATACTACCTCAGACCCCATTAGCTCAGGTGTCACCTTTGAACAAGCAGTTCTGGCACTGACACTATGTTGAGAGGTTTTGTCTAGAGGACAAATGCAGGAACACACAGCTGCTCCTGTGTCTAAGCATATAACAGGGACCCATTCCTCTGTCCTGAATTCCCAGTTTCAACTGTAAACCCCACCACCAGGAGGGTTCCTCACTGACCTAAGTGTAGGACACAGCTGCTGATCCAGCAAGGCCAGCCAAGGCAACCCTGCTCATAAGGGTTGCCAACAATAGTGTGGAACAACACCATATGTCAAATAGTTTATTGCACTTCAGTTCTCCTTTCACATACACCAATCTTTCTTTGTTTCAGCCAAACAAGTTGCAGGAACTGTCTGGTTTCCTTATCTTTTCCCTGCTCTTAAAGACTCAATAACCCAGGGAACCCTAGAAACTGCCAGCCTATTATATAAATAATAATGTGAGGGTATTTTTAGTGAGTACACAAGTAATTGTCCATTTTGGTGGCACAACCTGGGAAATTTCAGATTCAAGACCACAATAAGAGACCACCTCACTTTGAAGCTTCCCTACTTAGGAAGCTGTCCAATTAAATAAACATTAAAGTTTCATTTCTTACCTGATATTTTCACAGTGGTAAGCAGGAGTAAAGGTGTGGGATCTGCACATAGGAATGAGATAAAAGTCTTCTCAGGTTTCACAAGAAAAAGTCACATGTGCAAAGGATCAGAGATACTGAACACTGAGGAAAGATTGTTTACTCATCTTCATGGAAACCTCAAGATTCTCTCAGGTGCTGATTGCCTGAGAGGCAGAATGATGTCATGAAACAGGTGAAAGCTGGAAGAGTTTCAGGAGCCAGTTATCCTAAGGGCCAAGTGGACAGCCTTCTTGAAAGAAAGTCTAAGCAACCCTCATTCCATGCAGCATAAAGCACACATCCCAGAGATGACAGTTTCTGCGTCCAAGACTATTAGTTCAGGAAAAATATCATAAATTGCTTTCTAGTGTTCATTAATAAAGTCACATGTACCCCTTTCCAAGTCCACTGATAGGGGGGACCTCCTCCCCATTCATCTGATCCTGTTTTATCAGGTATCTTTAGGATTGGCTGCAAAGCCCCCCTCTGTGGCCTAACAGGACTGCTCCTCCCTTCGGGGGTGGGGAGACCAAAGAGCCGATCGGGACACGGCTGGGATACAGTTAATAAAATGTAACTGATTAAAAATAAATAAATAAATTCACATGTACTTGACATGTGACTTTCACATTATCACAGATTCTATTATTATTTGTTAAATGTACAGATATGTTCTCATCAGTGAATTACTAACTGGGAAAATGCTCCATGACCAAGGCAGATCTTTGAACAAAACACATTTAATTGGGACCTTGCTTATATTTTTACAGAGACCATCCAGGATGTAATGTCAGCAAGTAGTCATCTTGTTGTACTCCTTCAACAGAACTGAGAGCTTTTCATACTAATCCACAAGCAGCAGACTGAGAGAGGGTTACTGAGAGAGACAAAGAGAGATAAAGAGCTAGAGAAACAGATTCAGAAATATTAAGACCAAGACCAACAGAAACAAATATAGAAACTGACAGAGACCAAGAGACAGAGATTCTATTCTGTCTGGTTACTTTTATTTGCATATCAACCACCAAGCACACCCTCCTATAATATAAAAACAAAAGGAGTTATATTTTTAATATTTTTAAGTTTTATTCATTACATTTTATTTACTTTGTATACCCCCATAAAAGATTTCACCCTTCCCTCCCAATCCCACCATCCCTCCCATTTATCCATGCATGTCCTTCCCTTTTTCCACTGATAGGGGAGTTCTAATTCTCATTCCTTATGATCCTAGTCTTTCAGATCTCATCAGGAATGGCTGCATTGTCTTCCTATGTGGCCTATTAAGGCTGCTCCCCTATCATGGTGTGGTTTTCAAAGAGCAGGCCAATCACCTCATGTCAGAGGAAGTCCCTGTTCCCATTACTATGGGACCCCTTGGACACTGAACTTCCATGGGCTACATCTGTGAAGGTGTTTAGGTTGTCTCCATGCATGGTACTTGGTTGGAGTAAGAGTCCCAGGAAAGACACCTGTGTTCAGATTTTTTGGTTCTGTTGCTCTCCTTGTGGAGTTCATGTCCTCTCCAGATCTTACTATTTGCCACTTCTTTCATTAGATTACATGCACTCCACCCAACAGTTGGCCATAAGTTTCTGCATCTGCATTGATAGACTGCAGGGCAGAGCCTTTCAGAGGTCCCTTGTGGTAGGCTCCTAATTTCTTCCCTGTTTTCTCCTTCTTCTGATGTCCATCCTCTTTGTCTTTTGGGATGGGGATTGAGCATTTCAGTCAGAGTCCTCCCTCTTGATTAGTTTCTTTAAGTGTACAGATTTTAGTAGGTTTACCTTATATTATATGTCTATATGAGTGAGTATATACAGTGTGTGTCTTTCTGCTTCTGGGATAGCTCATTTCCAGTTCCCAACATTTACTTGTATATTTACAAATATTTCATTATTTCCTTGTTTTGATTATTGTCAAGTAGTATTCCAATGTGTAAAAAACCACAATTTCTGTATTCATTTTTCAGTTGGGGGCATCTGGGTTATTTCCAGATTCTGGCTATTACAAATAAAGCTGCTACAAACATGATTGAGCAAATGTATTTATTGTTTATTTGAGCCACTTTTGGATATATGCCGAGGAGTGGTATAACTGGAACTTGAGGAAGCAGTATTCCTAGTTGTCGGAGAAAGAACAAGATTGATTTCCAGAGTGGTTGTGCAAGTTTACATTCCCACCAGCAGTGGAGGAGGGTTTCCCTTTGTCTACAACCTCTCCAGCATGTGTTGTCACTTGAGTTTTTGATATTTGTAGAGGAATATAGTATGGCAGAGAAACACTTAAAGCAATGCTCAATGTCATTAGCCATCAGAGAAATGCAAATCAAAACGACCCTGAGATTTCAACTTATACCCATTAAAATGGATCAAACCAAGAACTCAAATGACAACACATGCTGTAGAGGAACTCATTACGTAGCAGAGAATCCTAGGATGAATTAGTGGTTAACCAACTACCTCAGACCATATGAGCTCCGATGGCACCTCTGAGGAAGCAGTCCTGGCACTAACACTGCATTTAGAGGGTTTGTCTGGAGGACCACAACTGCTGCTTTGTCCTAGGCATATAACATGAACACATTCTGTTTAATAGGATGAAATTTAGAGCAGATGATTAAGGTAGAGAAAGAATAACTCAAATATGCTGGCCTTCAGACTTTTAGAGATCTGATAAATATGTCATTTTAACATACGTAAGCTTATTATGATAGAGTCCAACCTCTTGAGGCCAAAAAAACAATAACAAAAACAAAAACAAATTATTTCAGTTTTTATAGCTGCAACCTATAGTTTTTCCATTTAAAACAAAAGTTTTAAATGTTAATTGTTGATACAGAATTTACTGATGGTTCATTATCTGGTGTTTCTGCCTATACTTATAAAAGAAAAGCAATATCATTCAAATGTCTAACACATCTGAGCAAATAGCAGAGTTATCTGTAGTATTGGCTGTGTTTCAAAGATTTAATAAGTAGTCTTTGAACCTTTTTACAGGTAGTGCATATATAACTCAGTCTTTGCCGAGGTTAGAGACTACAGGTCAAATTCAGACATCTTATTCTGCTGGAATTTTATTTTTTACAAATTCAAAATATGATACAAAAATAAAACCTTTCCATTTTTTTATAGAACATTAGAGGGCTCGTTCTAATTTTCCAGGACCCCTGTCTAAAGGAAATGCATTGGGAGATAAAGTCACCAAAGTTTATTGTTCACAGTTAAAAAGAGCCCAGGGAGCCCATAATATAAATGATCTAAATAGTCAAACCTTGAGAGTTAAATATGAATTGACTAAGGAAGAGGCCCATAGTATAGTCAAGACTTGTAGTGCTTGTCCTCAATTTCAGTCTATTCCTCATTTGGGAGTCAATCCTAAAATATTGGCTCCAAATCAGATTTGCAAATGGATATAACTCATATTCTTGAATTTGAACAATTATAATATGTATATGTTTGCATAGATATCTATTCTCAATTTATTTTTGGCACTCCTCATCTAAGAAAAGCTGCAAAGAATGTTATTGCTCCTTGGCTACAGGCTTTTAATATTCTAGAAGTTCCTAAGCAATTTAAAACTGACAATGGAACAGGATATACTAGCAAATCTTATAAAAGATTTCATCAACAGTTTCAAGTTTGTCATATAACTAAAATACCTTAACATCCTCAAGGACAAGGCGTGGTAGAGCATGCCCACTAAACAATTAAGATTTATTTTCGAAAACAAAGTAGTGGGAGCTAATAAATCAATGGCATGGAACCAACCCTGTACTCATATGTGGAGGAGGAGCTGTCTGTGTCTTTTCACAGGAAAATTATGCAGCTAGGTGGTTACTGGGATGTCTGGTGTGACAAGTGAATGATATCTTGACCCTTTCAGTTAAGATGACTGTTTGATATACATTCTTAATCCAGCTCTACTACACCCAGTTACCTAGGATAATCCAGAAATCCTTGTTTATGTGAAGAACACTTGGTTACTGGGTTTTCCTGCTTTGGAAGGAACACAAATAAAACAGACCCTTAATTTTTCAGAAATAGGAAGAGGTCATCCTCTTTGCTTTACCGGAGAGAGTATTCATCAGGACTGCTTACCAGACTCCTTTGTCCAGGTCATAGCTCAGAATGCGTACTGCTCTAAAGTTGGGGTGGCAGCTCAATCCTTCCTTTGCAAGCAGGAAAAGTGAAACGTTGGAGGGATATTATTGTCCCTTACTACAGGAGTTGAGAATGACAGTCTTACATCTCCAATGAGTTACTCATGCTGTGAGAAAGGGGATCAATGCTCTTGTCCTAAACTGATGGTTCCTTGGACAAGATGCATTGGAGAAATGCCCACCATTTACTCCTGTGACAATGATCCTGTATTACAGTTATGGACTGGACTGGTCTATCATAAAGGCTATTTACATTTGGTCCCTGCTAAAGGCAGTCAAAATTCCTTTCTCTTAGAAAAAGCTGTTAGTGATGGACTTCAGAGAACTTCAAATAAAAATTGCCAATCCTATGTATGGAAATTGGGACATATAGGTATTCTCTCTGTGAAGGCAATCAGCTTTAATGAAGTAATCAAGTATACCTTTGTTTTGTCATATGTTAATCCTCCTTATTTACTGCTAATTGGAAACACTGTAGTAAGACATTTTAAGAAAAATGATGCTGATTCAACTGAATGTGTATATTACAATCTTACTAATTGTTAGTGCTGATAATATTGCTCTTTCATTATTAGTTGTTAAGCAACCTGATTTTGTTATGATTCCTGTTAGGATTTCTGATTATTGGTATGATGAAACAGAATTTAATTAGACTCAGGTTCAGAATCACCTTGCTGGTATTTGGTCTAACAAAAACTTTTCATTGGACATGTTAACTATGAGAAATAAGATCCATGACATAGAATTTGCCAAGAAACTTAGGTTAGAATTGTCCAATACAGCCTGTGATATATTGACTAGCCTCAGGTGGCACTTTCCATCCTTTGAATCACCAACCTAAAACAGGCTCTCCATAAAACAAAGAAGGGGTTTTGAAGGAGTCTGGTAATTGGAATTCTGCCTTGTGGCCTTGTCAGATGCTGGTCTTATCTAAATTCCATGTTTCAGAGACTGTCCTTGGCAGTTTTTGGAAGCTAGCTCTTCTGAGCCTGAAAGTAGGTTGCAAACTCCCTACAACCTTGTGAACCAGACAAGAAACTCTGTTTAACCTTGAGTGAATTTCAGGAGGCCTTGACAGGTGGCACCAATATGTTGTTTCTATGAAAAAAAAAATTGGTAGTACCCTTTGCTTTGTTAGAGTTGCAAGTTCAGGAAACTGAGACTTGATGAGGAATCTGTCTTGTCTCCATTCTGTACATCTCTTTACCCCCATTTATACTGCCTTTTCCAGGTGAATGCTGTTTGAATAGACTGCAGATCTCTCAGGTTACCTTCTCTTTTCCCTGACTTTAAAGACTCAATACCCCAGGGAACCCCAGACCTTGCTAACCTATATATTGATAAGAATGTGAAGATACATTTAGTCAGTATGCCACTAACTATTCAGTTCAAAGCCACAATCTAGGAAATTTCAGATCCAAGACAACAAGAGGAGACCACTTTGTCATTAGGTACAATTCCCCTTAATCCTATATTACTTTGAAGCTTCCCTATTTAGAAAGCTGTCCAATTCAATAAACATTAAACTTTTTTTTCTACCTGACCTTGTCACAGAGGTAAACAGGAGTAAAGATGTAGGATCTGGATAAAAGGATGAAGATAAAAGTTTGTTGGGTTTCACAAGAAACAGTCATGTGTGCACACTGTGGATAGATGCTGGATACTGAGGAAAGTTTGTTTACCCATCTCCATGGAAACCCCAAGATTCTTTTAGACACTGATTGGCTGACAGGCACAGTGATGTCATGTAACAGGTGAAAGCCAGTAAAAGTTTCAGGAATCAGTTATTAAATGGGCCAAGTGGATAGCCTGCTTTAGAGACAGGCTGAGCAACCCTACTTACCTCAATCTTGGATGCTGAAAGCACACAACACAGAGATGACTGTTCCTTTGTCTAAGACTATTAGTTCATGAAAAGCATCACATATTTCTTTACAGTGATCACTAAAAAAGTTATGTGTCCTTTACATGTGAGTTTCCCATTATCACAATTCCATTATTATTTGTTAAATGCACAGATATGTCCACAGGCAGTGAATTACTTACTGTAACAATTCTCCCTGAACAAGGCAACTTTTTGAACAAAAAGCCTTTATTTGGGATCTTGCTTATATTTTTACAGAAACCATCCATGATGTCACCTCATCAAGCAGTCATCTTCAGCAGAACTGAGAGCTTTTTGTACTCTAACACAAGCTGCAGGCTAAGAGAGGAAGACTGAGGGAGACAGAGAGAGAAAGTGCTAAAGTGACAGATTCAGAAATAGAGAGCTTCAACGGGACTTTGCAATTCAAATCATGAGGAAGTGGAAGAAGATGTAGGTACTTCTAGATGAAAATATCATAGTTATCCAGATAGTTTGTCATTCAATACAATGATTAACATCCCAGAAACTTCCAAGTTCTAAAGAACAGGACTGACAATCTCTTTTGAGGAAAATATGTAATACTTCTATAACAGAGTAGTTTTCAGCTAAGAAAATGACATCATGGTATTTTCAAGCATATGGATGGAACAAGGGAAAATCATCCTGGGTGAAGTAAATAAATGTAGAAATACAAATATTGTATGTATTCATTTATTAGGAGTTCTTCTTATAGTGTGGGATAAATTTCGATTAGGCCATGTATTGTGACCAAACTATTATTCTACTCTGGAATTGATGACAGTTATTTGAGTCATTAGGACAGGGCATCCTACAGAAATGTTCATGCAATCTAGGCTGTAATTTAAAAAAAAATGTCGCTCTCTGACCTAAAATGATAGATCAATGCAATGTTCTTGCATCCACAAAGAGGCTTCCTTCTGCATCAAATGGAATTACATATAGAGACCCACAGTCTGATATTTTAAGAGAGACCTTAAAACACCCAGCTCTAAATTGGATTACCCTATGAAGTTCTCCCTCTCCATAGAGCTCTGGGAAGACTGAAGGAGAGTAGGGAGGAAGAGTATCCTAAGTAGAGGGAATTGAGGACACAAGGAGAACAATCCTCTGAGAATCAGGCCACAGAAGAAGATGATGCAGCCAGCCTTAATGAGACCTGATAAGCTAGGATCAGATAGAAGGGGGAGGAGGGCCTCCTCTATTAGGGAAATCGAGAAAGGGCATAGGGGTAGAAGGAGGCTGGGTGGGACTAGAAGGAGAAGAGGGAGGGGCAGCAAAAGTGATAAAATGTGAATAAATCATAAAAATAAATACATAAGAAAAATGGTGATCAAGGTGATGAAGTTCTACAAGACTGATGGCTTTCTCTTTGGTTTGGTACCATGCTGCAACAAGGATGAACTCAGTTTTCTTTAAGGGACTTGACACTGAGACTCTGATCTTGTTTCAGGGAGTATATGAACAACACATATTTCAACTGATGTATTTTAAAGAAAAAATTTAGTTTGACTCATAGGTATGAATTCAAACCTTGGAATAATGGAAAAGGAGTGTAATATATATTATATAAAATTCAAAATAATCAGTAAAAATAATAGGTAGACAAATTTACAATGAGAAAAGATTCTGGTAAAGGAGGGCAGATTTTGACTTTGTATGGCATGCTTTCCAGGAACTCATTATGTACCAGAGAATCCTAGCCATGAACTAGTGGTTACCGAACTACCTCAGACACCATGAGCTCAGTAGGCACCTCTGAGCAAGCAATTCAAGCACTAACACTACGTTTAGAGGGTTTGTCTGGAGGATCACAGCAGTTAACACAGTTGTTCTTGTGTCCTAAAGATATAACATGGACCAATTTCTCTGCCCTGACAGCCTATTTTTAACTGTAAACCCCAGGACCAGGAACATTCCTCATTGAACCAAGAGTAGGACACAGCTGCAGATGCAGCCAGATCAGCTAAGGAAATCCTGCTCATAGAGGTTTGGTAACAGAAGTGTGGAACCGCACCAGCTGTCAAATAATATCTTGCCCCTCAGTTCTCCTTTTACCCTCACTGATCTTTCTCTGTTTCAGTCAAACCAGTCCCAGGAATTATATGGTTCCTTCTCTTTTCTCTGATCTTAATGTCTCAATACCCCAGAGAACCCTAGAACCTGCAAGCCTATTATATTAGTAAGAATGTGAAGGTAAATTAAGTGAGTATGTCAGTAACTGCTTAGTTCAAAGTCACAAACTAGGAAATTTCAGAACCCAGACCACAATAGGAGATGACTTGTCATTTGATACATTCCACTTAATCTCACATCACTTTGATGCTTCCCTACTTAGGAAGCTGTCCAATTCAATAAATATTAAGCATTCATTTCCTATCTGACATTGCCACAGAGGTAAACAGGAGTAAAGGTGTGGGATCTGGATAAAAGGATGGGGATAAAACCTTGTTCAGAGGTCTAAATTGACAGGTACCAAGAGATAGAAACTCCCTTATGTCTTATCTCTTTTTATTGGTATTTTAACATCCAAGCACATCCTCCTATAATATAGCTCCAAAATGAATTATACTTTTTAATATTTTTATTTTGATTTTCCTTAATTTCAATTTATTCATTTTGTGTCTTCCCATAAACCCATCATTTCTCCCCTCCTCATCATACTTTACCTTCCCTTTCTCCAGACACACCACTCCAAAAGTCCACTGATAGGAGAGGACTTGTTCTCCTTACTTCTAATCCTAGTCTATCAGATCACACTAGGAGTTAATGCATTGTCTTCTCCTGTGGCCTGGTAAGGCTGCTCCCCCATCAGGGTGAGGTAAACAAAGTACAGGCCAAACAGTTCATGTCAGAGGGAGTCCCTGTTCTCATTATTGTGGAACCCACATGGACACTGAACTGCCATGGGCTACATTAGCACAGGGATTCTAGGTTATCTCCATTCATGGTACTGGATTTAGAGTATGAGTCTAAGGAAAGATACCTGTACTCAACTTTTTTGGATCTGTTGATCTACTATTTCCCACTTCTTTAATTAGATAATGCACTTTACTCTACAGTTGGCCATACATCTCAGCTTCTGCTTTGACCATCTGCAGGGCAGAGCCTTTCAGAGGCCCCCTGTGGCAGGTTCCTAGCTCCTTCCCTGTTTTCTTCTCCTTCTGATATCCATCCTCTTTGTCTTTCAGGATGCGATTTAGCATTTTAGCCAGAGTCCTCCCTCTTGATTAGTTTCTTTACGTGTACAGATTTTAGTAGGTTTATCCTATGTTAGTAAGTATATACCATGTATGTCTTTTTTATTCTGGGATAGCTCAATCAGGATGATCTTTTCTAGTTCCCACAACTTACCTGCAAATTTCATGATTTCCTTGTTTTTTATCGATGAGTAATATGGATGACTGAGCAAGCAGTCATCTTGTTGTAGTTCTTTATCAGAACTGGGAGTTTTTCATACTGAACCACAAGTAGCAGGCAGAGAGATGGAGACAGACACAGACTAAGAGACAAAGAACTAGAGAGACCAAAACCTATGGAAACAATGATTTAAAGTGACAGATACTGAGATTCAGAGACTCCGTTCTATCTGGTTACTTTTGTTGGCGTATCAACCTCAAAGCACACTCTCCCATAACATAACTCCAATAGGAATTACATTATCTAACAAGGCCATATTGCCTAACCCTTCCTAGTTATTTCCTCTCAGGTACTCCACATGTAAACAAATAATATTCAAGGGGAATTGCAATTCCAATCACCAGGAAGTGGAATAAAATGGAGGCACTTCTAGGCTAAAAGAACATAATTATCCTGATTGTTTGTCATTCAACAAACAATTATTAGAGTCTCAGAAACTTCCAAGTTCTACAGAACAGGACTGACAATCTCCTTTGTGGAAAATGTGGAATACTTCCATAACAGAGAATTATTCAACTAAGAAAATTATATCATGATATTTTCAGGCAAATGGATGGAACCAGGAAAAATCATCCTGATTGGAGTAACTAAAATGCAGAAAGACAAATATAATATGTACTCACTTATTATGAGGTCTCCTAATAATAGGAGATAAAGCACCACCAGGACATCTATTGTGTCCAAAGTAGTCTTCCAAAAGTGGGATTGGGTGGCAGCTTATTGAGTTTCTGGGCCTGGGCATTCTATGGAAATTGTCAAGCAGTCCAGTCTGTGGTTATGTAAATATGTTGCTCTCTGCCCTGAAATGATTAGTTATTGCCATGTTCTTCTGTTTATGGAGATGCTTCTTCTGCATCAAATGGGATTGCATACAGAGACCTATAGTCTGATATCATGCAAAGAGAGGGACCTTAAAACACCCAGCTGTAAATGGGATTTCCCTATAAAATTTTCTCCCCTCAGGTTTCTGGGAAGCCTGCATGAAAGGAGGCAGGAAGAGTGTCATGAGTGGAGGGAGTTGAGGACAATAGGAAAATTATGCCCTGAGAATCAGGCCACAGAGGAACATTATGCAGTCAGCCTTGATGAGAGCTGATAAGCTAGGGTCAGATAGAAGGGGGAGGAGGATCTCCACTATCAGGGAACTAGAGTAAGTGCATAGGGGCAGAAGAAGGAGGGTTGATGGAACTGGAGGGAGAAGAGAGAGGGGGAAGAAAAGGGGATGCACAGTGAACAAATCATAATATATAAATACATAAGAAAAACTGTTATCAAGGGGATGTCTTCAAGACTGATGGCTTCTTCTTGGGGTTGGTGCCAGGGTTTGGCAACTGTGAACTCAGTTTTCTTTAAAAGGCTTGGCACTGAGACTCTGATCATGTTCCTCACTGACCACTGTGTAGGACACAGGCTGCTTGAGAGAAAGGGTGAGCACCCTACATTCCTCAATCTGGGCAGGTAGTAGCATACAACCCAGAGATGACAGTTCCTGTGTCCAAGACTCTTAGTTCAGGAATATTCTTACATATTTGTTTCAAGAGGTCATTAATAAAAACAACTGGTATTACAACAGAATGGAGTTTTGACATAAAAATGGTATTTTGACATCACTGGGATTATAATATCACAACGCTATTATGACCTCAAATGGTATGATATCACAATGGAATTATAACATCACAATAATAACATAACAATGCAATTATAACATCAAAATGCTATCATAACATCACATTATTTTTATCATATCACAATCATATAACATCACAATTCTTATGACATCGTTGTGGTGTGACATCACAATGGAATTTTGACTTCACAGTGGCATTACCTCACAATACTAATAGATCTTCACAATGCTTTTATGACATCATGATATCACAGTGGCAGTATGATATCACAATAGTATGATATCACAATGCTAGTGACATCCTAATGGTATTATGACATCACCATGGTATGATGACATAACAATGTTGTCATGATATCCCAATGGTATTATGTCATCCTGTTGCAAGTGGGGATTAATATTTACTACTAATTAGCTTGCTGTTTATCCCAGACAGCTGTATATCCAAATTACCACACAGAGACTGGGTTTATTTAGTCAAGCTAGAAAACAATGCTGAGTAATAGGTACTCCATCCTAAACCTCCAAGCACTCATAGTTTCCTAACATTTAGATTTCCCACATTATAAGTGCTTTTAGTGATATCTTAGGTCCAGTCCATCTCTCTAGGTAGTTCCAAGATCTGTCTTCCAGCTCTGCTCTCCAAGCTCTGCTCCCTTGCCCTCTCTCCTCCCACTCATTTAATGCCCTCTGACTCCTCCTATCTCTCAATATTGTGCCTAGTTGCTTTATTCTGTCTTATTTACACAAAGTTGAGACAAGATGCTTAGAATAAGTATCCCAATGCAATATCTGGATTGAAAAGATAAAGTAAGGTGTAGAAATCAGCATTTGAATGAACAAGGGTAAGGTATATGCATTTCAAAGAACATTATAATAATGGTATGACAACATCACAAAGATATGATGACATAACAAGTGATTATGACCTCAATATGCTATTATGACATCACACTGATATTATGATATCAAAATATTATGACATCACAAAGGTATTATTAATTCAAAATGCTATTATGACTTAATGCTATTATGATATCCCATTGAGATTAAGGCATCACATGTTATTATGACATCACAAGTATATTATGACTTCATAATATACTTATTTTATTATGACATTTCATAAGTTTGGCTTATTGGGGTTGTATTACTGTGAGCTTTATTATGACTTTTATAACTTTATTATAACTTTACTATGACATTTCAATTGTATCATGTCATCACATCTCAGTCTTATTAAGAGATCACATTATTATGACATCTCAGTAATATTATGTCATGACATTTCAGTGCTATTATGACATCACTATGGTATTATGACCTAACAATGGTGTCATGATTGTCCATTGGTATTATGAAATCACAATTCTATTATGACTTGACATTGTCACTATGACATCATAGTGTAATTTTGACATCACAGCTTCATTATGACTTCAAAATGAATTTATGATATTACAACATTTTTATGATATCTCAATTATATTATATCACAGGTATTATGACAACACAATGCTATTATGATCGCAAAATGGTATTATGACTTCCTGATGGTATTATGATATGATTGGGGTATGACATCACAATGGAATTTTTATATCAAAACGATTTCATGACTTGACAGTGGTATGACTTCACAATGATATTATGACATCGCAATGCTATGATGACATCTCAATGCTATTATGACATAGCAATAGTATTATGATTTTACAATTGTATTATTATATCAACATGCTATTAAGACATCACAATGCTATTATGACATCATAATGCTATGATACTTCAAAGGATTTATGATATCAAAGGATTTATGATGTCATGTTATATTGACATTAAAATGGTATTATTACATCACATTAATATCATGAAATCCCAATGGCTTATGATTTCACAATGGTATTATGACATCACAATGGTATTATGACTTCACATGAGTATTATAACATCAAAATGGTATTATGATTTCACCATGGTATTATAATATCACAAAGACATTATGATATCACAATCCTATTATGACACTGAAAATTTAAGAAATATGAAAAAAAGAAAATTGGGTCCAGGCATGGAGATGCAGCTCAGAGGTTAAAAGCATTGTTAACTATTACAGATGTTTTTTTTTTCAATTCCCAGCAACCACATTGTGGCTCACAACCATTTATAATGAGATCTGGTGCCCTCTTTCAGCATGCCAGCAGACCACTGTATATGCAATATATATATTTTTTATGTATATGTGAAATAAATAAGTAAATAAATTGTTGGTACAATGTTCTTTTGGAATGTATACATTTTACCATTGTTCATTCAAATATTGATTTCTGTCCCCCACTCTCTCATTTCAATCTGGAAATTGCACTGTGATGCTTATTCTACGCATCAGTTGTCTCAAATTTGTGTAACCATGCCATCTTTTGTTCTCTGTATTTTCAGTGACACAAACAGCTACAATGCTGAGCAATGGAAAGGAGAGGGTAGTACATCCTGGTACATAGTGGGGGTAAGAAGAATGAAGCAGAGGAAGAGAGGTGAAGAATCAGCAGGAGATGTCTTGTAACCATGTGGAGAGATGGACTGTACCTAATATATAACTAAAAGCAATTATAATGGGTGAAATATGAATGGTAGGAATATATGTGGTCTTTGAGGTTTAGGGTGGAGTAACTATTGCCCAGCATTGTGTTCTAGGCTAATTAAATAAATTCTAGTCTCTGTGTTGTGATTTGGGTATACAGCTGGTTTAGGAATAACTGCTGCTTAACTAAAAGATATTTCAATAGAAAATATTAATAACTAGCAACAAATGGCACCCAGCTAATCTAACTGTACAATAAATGGCAACCAAACAATCTAAGTATCCCCAGCCTTTAAATCATGCTTTAACATAATTTGGTGGGGGAATTAAGCTCACAGTAATACAACCCCAATAAGCCAAACTTAAAACCTAAAAACTCACAGGTCAATTACTCTCTCTTTAAGAGATACTGTTACAGGCCCAAGAGGAAAAGACAGCCTATTGTGGACAGACCTGAGACTTAACCTAACAAAACTGGCTGCTGCTGCAGTCTAACTGGAAGGATAAGCAAGCATGGCTTCTTTATACTGTGGCTGGCTCAGCTCAGCTAAACTCAGCAGCCATGTGTGGAAAGAAAGGAAATGCAGTCACACAGACCTCTAGAAAGAGTTTGGCCTAAAACTGCATCTAAAATAAAAATTTTAAAAAGTGCCATGGCAGACGGTGTTTTAATCCACTTTGACTTTGTTTGGTTGTCATAGTCATGGATCTGGTTGCAATATATTTAATGGTGGTGGCTCTTCTGGAGGACTTCTCCAAGAAAGTGTAAGGAGAAAATGGGGAAAACAACTAAGATATGTGTTAGGAATTATATGAAATGTGAGGTTACACGGGGGTCCACAGATCACACCAGGAGATCAGTTCCACGCGGGAGGTTTATTAGGTAAAGGGGGTTACAGAGAGGGAGATAGAGAGAGAGAGAGACAGACAGATGTGGAGAGCCGGGGTTTGGTTGCCATGGCACTGGCTTCCGCCCTCAAAACTGGTAAACCGTTAAGACCATTGGGCAACCGTTGTCACGAGCCCAGCCTAGGGCGTCATATGGGGTGATGGGTGAGCAGCCAATCAGGGGATGATAGGTCATCTCACACCACTTTGGTGCGAGCAGGGCTTCTATAAACAGCGCCACTTCGGGGACTCGGGGTCTTCCTCCTTTCATCATTTGACTGCAATAAAGCTTGCTGCAGAAGGATCCTGTTGTTCGCGTGCATTCTTGCTGGCAAGACGACCACGCGGCTTGCAACATTTGGTGCTGAAACTCGGGAACCTGCCATCGCCGGTGCCGAGGAGACCCCTCGTTCATGAGGAGGATTCAGAACTGCAGCAGCAAGATAAGTTCTGAGAGGCATGTTTGGTCTTGATTTATATCATCTTTCACTTCAGCTAGCAGAAGCCTTTATTGCTTTCTCTGTTGTGACCGTTGCCCTCGTCCTCTTTCTTTTGGTTTCCTACAAGCTTAAGGGTGACCTCGAAAGGAAAGAGACTAACGGAAAGCTAAGAGTAGGCACTAAGGGAGTGTTAGAGGAAATACAAGACAGCATGTCAGAAACAGAACGTGACAAAAGATTAGGGGCCCCAATGGATAGAAATAAAGACGTCTCTAAGAAAAAAGGCCCTTCTGCAGATGTTAAAGCCGCAGGAGCGAGAGATAAGGGAAAGAACGCCCTGGGAGAGAAACATGATAAGGAGAAGAAAAAGTCAAAAGAGAAGCCTCTTTATCTGATAAAAGAATTGGAGGCTTGGGGGATATAGCTCTGAATCTGAGCAGCTGAATCCCTCTGAGGAAGAGGACTTAGAGGAAGAAGCAGCCCGCTATGAGGAAGAACGATACCACCTGGATCCACCTGGATAAGCGGCAACTATTGAGAAACAGGAAGCGTATACTTTCTTAATCAGCCGCTCCTGTTGTCCCTAGTGATTTTTCAAAAATTATTAGGTGATATAAATTGGCTTAGGCCATTTTTAAAGATTCCTTCTGCTGAATTAAAACCCCTATTTGATATTTTGGAAGGGGATGTTCATATTTCTTCACCCAGAGCCTTAACACCGGCTGCAAGTCCCGCCCTGCAAGTGGTAGAAAACGCTTTACAAGATGCCCAATTAAAACGTGTAGATAAAACTAAGACCTTTGACCTGTGTGTTATTAAAACTAAACATTTACCAACTGCTGTATTATGGCAAGATGGACCCTTATTGTGGGTTCATCCTAATGCTTCTCCTGCAAAAATTATTAAATAGTATCCAGATGCAGTTGCTCAACTTGCACTACAAGGGTTAAAAGCCGCCATTACACACTTTGGGAAGGAGCCAAAGTTCTTAATAGTGCCTTATACAACTCATGAGGTTCAGGAATTGACTGCTGCCTCTGATACTTGGGCGGTGCTAGTTACCTCCTTTAGTGGCTTGATTGATAATCATTACCCTCGACACCCTGTTTTGCAATTTGCTTTAACTCAAGAGGTAGTCTTCCCGCATGTAACGTCCCAGAAACCACTTCGGGATGGACTGGTAGTTTTTACAGATGGGTCAAAAACAGGAGTAGGAGCTTTTGTGGTTAATAATAAAGTAGTTTCTAAGCAATCTCATAAGACTTTACCTCAAATTGTGGAATGTTTAGTAGTGTTAGAAGTTTTGAAAAAATTTCCAGGTCCGTTAAATATTGTTTCTGATTCTAGTTATGTGGTAAATGCAACCAAAATTTTAGAGGCTGCTGGATTGATCAAGGCATCTAGCAAGCTTGCAAAAATTTTTCAATGAATTCAGTTTGCCTTAATTATCAGAAAATCCCCTGTTTTTATTACACATATTAGGGCTCACTCAGGTCTACCGGGACCCATGTCCCATGGAAATGACCTGGCAGATCAAGCCACAAAGATGATTGCATTTGCCCTCTTCTCAAATTTGGAATTGGCTAAAGAGTTTCATAAGAAATTTCATGTGACAGCTGAAACACTGCGTCATCGATTTGACATAACTAGATAAATTTGGACAGTCAGGGCCACTCGGCAGCTGATCACCACTGCTTAGAGCCTGATAGGCCTAAGGAAATGGTCAAATGGAAGGATGTCTTGACTGGTCAATGGAAAGGCCCAGATCCTATCTTAATAAGATCCAGGGGAGCTGTCTTTGTTTTCCCACAGGAAGAAAACAATCCATTCTGGGTACCGGAGCGCCTCACGCGAAAGCTTGCGGCAGCTGAAGATGATCTTTCAACAAATATACCTGCAACTAATTCCAGTTCTTGCTTGGATCCTTCTAAATCGGGTTCCTAGTATTGTGGGGGTACAATGTTGGGCCATTTTGTCTGCATTCCCAAAGCCTATGCCGGTCAGACATGATTCATTGGTTTTTCCTAAATTTTTCTCGTCCAATACAAATCAGACAGTTTTTCCGCCTAGTCCTGTCTGTGTTTATTCCCCTTTTTTACTTGTTTTGTCCAATAATTCTTTTAGAAATTGTACCAATGAGACATGCTGGATGTCGCAATGTTTGAATGCCAGGCCTTACACTCGTGCCCTGGTTGTTAGAGTCCCGCAGTGGATCCCAATCCCTGTGGAGACTCCATCCACCCTCTCCCTGTTTAGACAGAAGAAAGATTTTGGCATCACCACAGCCGTTGTTACTGCCATCCCTGACTGCAGTCGGCTTGGCAATGGCAAATTCAGTCCAAACAAGCACAACAGTAAATCAATTGTCGGCAGGTGTGGCTGAAGCCATAAACCTTCATGCATCTGCTAGCACACAATTAAAAGGCAGATTGATGGTTCTTAACCAGCGTCTGGATCTTGTGGAGGAAAGAATAGATATTTTATCTCAATTGGCTCAATTAGGGTGTGAAAGAAAAATAGGAGCACTCTGTATTACCAGTGTACAATATGAAAATCTTACCCAAGCCACTATTTGTCCAGGAAATTGTCCCTATATCTTGCAGGAAATTGGTCAGAAGGATTTGAAGAAATGAAGAGCTAAGGGCGGCGGTGGTGACCATTCTACTCGAGTGGATTTATTGCTCACAGATGGCTTATTATCTTGGGCTTCTTCCACCTTTTCTTATTTTAAGGAATGGGTGGGCGTTGGGATGTTTGGCGCTGCCCTGTGCTGTGGTTTAATATTTGTCCTCTGGTTGTTCTGCAAACTCAAAACCCAACAAAAACGTGACAAGGTGGTGATCATACAGGCGCTAGCTGCTCTGGAGCAAGGCACCTCCCCCAATATTTGCTTATCCATGCTGAAAAATTGATGTTTGACAAGGTTGCCTCTGTCTTTGCAAGCACAGGCCACAATCTGGATTTACAGCCCTTGCACTCCCTGGGGATCTGTTTCCCATTGCATGGGGATGGGTGTAAATCACAATTTTTCTCTTGCCAAACGATCTGGAAAGTCAGTGACGGAAGAGTGCAAATAAGTCTTCACTGACCTAAAACAGGACAGCCTCACAGTGAGGAGGTTGCTCCAATGACGGGCAACGGCTGAAGCATTGCCTTCCACCAGGCTCAGACATTGGCTTTCTGGCATAATGCTGTATTGACAGTAGGAAGCTTACTGTTCAAACAAAATAAAAAAGGGGGAGATGTGGAGAGCCTGGGTTTGGTTGCCATGGCTCTGGCTTCCGCCCTCAAAACTGGTAAACCGTTAAGACCGTTGGGCAACCGTTGTCACGAGCCCAGCCTGGGACATCATATGGAGTGATGGGTGAGCAGCCAATCAGGGGATGATACGTCATCTGACACCACTTTGGTGCTAGCAGGGCTTATATAAACAGCGCCACTTCGGGGACTCGGTGTCTTCCTCCTTTCATCGTTTGACTGCAATAAAGCTTGCTGCAGAAGGAGCCTGTTGTTCGCGTGCATTCTTGCTGGCGAGACGACCACGCGGCTCGCAACAGACAGAGAGAGAGAGCTAGAGAGAGGAAAGGGAAGGAAGAGAGGAAGGAAGAGAGAGGAGGAGGAGAAAGGGGAGAGGCTCCAGTTCTCTGATATGGTGACCCAGAGCATGTGCGGGTAGTTCCAGGTGGTCAGCAGGTGGTCTGGGTGTCTTTCCAAATGCCTGATACCTGGTCTGCCAGGCCCCAGGGGCTGCCTGTAGAAATGCCTGCTTGCTGATCCCAACATTCCCCCCTTTTTCTATAATTAAAAATAGGGAGCTTGGGCTGCCTTTTATAAGGTAAGTTAAAGTATATAAATTTAGGCTCATTGGAAGCAGCTCTTGGTTGTCATGTAAGAGGTTGAGAAAGAGGGGAATTATAGCAACAAATGGTCAGGTTGTAAGGTTAAGAATAAGAGAAGTCTCTGCCCTGGAAAATTTAGGGCAGACTGTTTCTGTGGAGAAAGAAATGAGAGAATGGCCTCACCTTACCCTTAGCAATGTGAAACATTGACTCCAGGTGTCCACAGTTTTGGCTGGGCCATAGCAGTGAGCCAGTTGAGGCCCAGTGGTTAGCATACCACAATTTAGAGTAGCAGTCATCTGCTGTTGTGCCCAAATCTTCTAGGAGACCTTGGGGAGCTACTGCCAGGATTTTGGGACTTCCTGTCACAATAAGTTTACACATGTTAAAATTTTATATTCAGATTTTTGACAAGCTTGAGGGCCAGCATATCTGAGTTACTCTTTGTCTATTTTAATAATCTGCTCTAAACTGTGTCCTATAAAACAGAATGCTATTTAGAACCATATTTTAAGTAGATTTATAAAGGCAACTCAACATCTTAACCAACTGTAATTGTTAGCATAACTTTAAATCTGCTCTTTTTTAACTAAAATCAAAGTAAACCTTTTAATCAGATATAGTTTATAGAGAGGCTAGCAAATCTTGCTGTTCCTACCACTTACATTAAAATTGAACAGTAAAAAGCACTAATCAGATGACTGAACATAACATTTAAAAACTGTGATTTTTTTTTAATTAGCACAAACGATAGGGCAGGATTTTATTTAGTGAAATTGATAAGATACCCAAGATCATTGTCATACCCAAATGCCTGATAAGCTTTAAACATTTTTTTAAAACCCATTTTGTATAGAAACATTACACTTAAGGCTAGCATAAAAACCTTTGGGTCAGGTTTCTGGAGTCCTGGGGAGCCAGGACGAGCCCCCAAAGTGTTGTGCCCAGTTTATGAACCCCAAAAGACCAGGAACATAAACCCAATGAGAAAATTATGAGGGTGTTTAAATAGAAGCTGCTTGGGAAAGGGGCTGGGTTATTGAGGGGGAGAGGGAGGCACACGGGAGACAGGGCCTCCTTGCCCAAATCAAAGATGGTGCCAGCCACATGGAAACCTCTGATGTACCCAAGGTCCCGCCCATTTTTCCCAAAGCCATGATGGCTGAGCCCAGTTACCTTACTGGTCACGTGGAAGCCTCTGATGAAAGCCAAGATGGCTGTGCCCAGGCATTTAGCGGGAATTTTAAAGTTTAGAAAACTCCCTACCAAGTTTTGAAAAGTCAGTTATGGCTCTGTGTCCAGGCAGCAGCGGTGGCAGCAGCGGCGGTGGCAGTGGCGGGAAAAATGGCAGGGATGGCAGGGGCGTCGGGGGCAGCAGCGGCAGCATTGGCGGGTGGGCGGTGGCGTGAGTTTATTGGTGTTGGAGGGTGCGGCGGTGGCAGGAGAGGTGGTGGACGTGGGAGTTTAGTAGGAGTTTTAGAGGGAAGGAGAAAGAAATAGGTCCCCAAAAGCTCCCGTGCTCTTGGTAAACTTAAGGGGGTTACCTAGTCTGGCCTAATGCAAACTGTACACCTGCCATGTCAAAATAACTTTCAAATGCTGAATAAATTAACATGTCACACTGCCCTGGAAGCTAACATCCTTTCAACATGAGATATTTTCACTAGGGAGATAAATATTGGTCATGCCTAAAGCAAGATAGACACAGGAGGATCACAGCTGGTAAAGTACACACCAGCCTACTTAAGTACTAAAAACTCAAAAATTATACTTCATATGTTTAAAAGGCAAAACTATCCATCCCATATCAAAACGGGCAAAAACAAATGATAGCCAAAACAAATGTCAAAACCCATGTACAAAATCCCTATCCTTAACCCTAAATATAAACCCTAACCCTAAATTTAATCCTAAACATGATCCTAACCCTAATCCTAGATATGCTGACATCACAATGATATAATGGCTTCAAAATGCTATTATGACATCATAATGGAATTTTGACATCAAAATGCTATTATAACATCACAATGGAATTTTGACATCACAATGGCATTATATCCTCAAAATGCTATTATGATATGACTATTGAATTTTGACATCACAATGGTGTTATGACATCACAATGGTTTTATTATATCACAATGGATTTATGACATCAAAATGTTATTATTACATCAAAATTCTATATATCACCATCATATTATGATATCATAATGGCATTATTACATCAAAATGCTATTATGACATCAAAATGCTATTAAGACATAACAATGCTATTATCTTATTGATAAAATCATATAACAATGGTATTATGACATCACAAATTTATTATGATATCTCAATGGTATTATGTTATTCCAAGACTGTCATCATATATAAGTGCTTTTATGATATCACAATGGTGTTATAAAATAAAAATGGTCTCATAAAATCCCAATGGTATTATAATATCAAAATAGTATGCCATTCCAATGCTAATTTAATATCAAAATGGCATTATGATATCACAGTGCTGTTATGACATCTAATGTAATTATTACATGGCAATGGTAAGACATCCCAATGCTATAATATCCTCACAATGATTTGAAATCACAATGGTAATGTAAGGTCATGATAGTATTATGACTTCACACTGGTATTATGACAACACAATGCTAGTATGACATCACATTGCTCTTATGACCTCAAAATGCTATTATAACATTACAAAGGTATTATAACTTCACATTGTTCTTATGACATAACAATGCAATCATGACATCACCATGACATAACACCTAAATGCTATTATGATGTCACAATGACATTATGACATCATGCTGCTTTTATGACTTCTCAGTGCTATTATGACATCACAATTATGTGACATCACACTGGCATTAGGACATATTATACAATGATGACAACTTAATGATATTATGACATCATGATACAATGATGACATCCTGAAGGTATGGAATCACAAGGCTATTATGACATCACAATGGTATGACATATCAATGCTATAATGTCTTCACAATAATATGACATCACAATGCTATGTTGACATCACAATTGTATTATGACTTTACCATGCTATTATAACATTACAGTGGTATTACAGCATGATTATGGTATGACATCACAATGGAAATTTGACATCAAAATGCCATTATGACTTCACAGCGATATTACAATACAATGCTATTATGACATCACAATGTCATCATGACATGAAAATTCATCATTATATTCCAATACTATTACGATATCACAATGGTTAGGTGCTGATTGGTGAATGGGAGAATGATGTCAGGAAACAGGTGAAAGACAGTAAGAGTTTCAGGAGCCAGTCATCATGAAATCCCAATGGTATTATAATATCAAAATAGTATGACATTCCAATGCTAATTTAATATCAAAATGGCATTATGATATCACAGTGCTGTTATGACATCTAATGTAATTATTAAAAGGGCCAAGTGGACAGCCTGCTAAAGAGAAAGGCTGAGCAGACCTACATGCCTCCATTTGGCAAGTTGAAAGCACAAAAAAGAGAGATGACAGTTCCTGTGTCAAATTGTTATTACTACATTACAATGATATGAAAGCACAATGCTTTTATGACATCACAGATGTATTTTCTTATCAAAATGCTATTATGACATCACAATATTATAACATCCCAATGGTATTATCTTTGCACAATGTTAATTTGACATCACAATGGTATTATGATAACACAATGCTTGATGACATCATAATGCTCTTATGACAGATAATCTGTCTCATATTTCCTTTAAGTGGTCATTAATAAAGTCACATGTCTTTGACATGTGAGTTTCATATTATCACAGATTCAAATATTATTTATTAAATGCACAGATACTTACTGGGAAAATGCTCCCTGACCAAGGCAACTTTTTAACAAAAAGCATTTAATTGTGACCTTGTTTATATTTTTACAAACTATCAATGATGTCACATCAGCAAGCAGGCAACTTGTCATCCTTCAGCAGAACTGAGAGCTTTTCATACTGAAATACAAGCAGCATGCAGTGAGGAGATTCAGAGAGAGAAAGAGTTAGAGAGACAGAAATAGAGAGACTGAGACCCACAGAAACAAAGATACAAAGTTACAGAGACAAAGAGAGAAAAAAAAAACACCATTCTGTCTGGTCACTTTCATTGGTATATCAACCTCAAGCACACAATATTACTCTAAAAGAAATTATATTATCTAAGAAGGCCATACTTCCTAACCTTTCCCAAACATTTCTTCACTGGGGACTCCACATGTAAATAGATAAGCTTCAAGCAAACATTGGAATTCAAATCACAAGGAAGTATAAGAAGATAGAGGGTTCTAGGCTAATAGAAAACAGTTATCCTGATAGTTTGTCATTCAATACAGTGATTAAAATCCCTTCAAATTTCAAGCACCAAAGAAGAGGACTGACAATTTCTTTTTGGGGAAAGTGTAGAATATTTCCATAATAGAATATTATTCAGCTAAGAAAATGACATCATAATATTTTTAAGTAAATGGCTGGAACCCAGAGAAATTATCCTGGTTGAAGTAACTACAATGCAGAAATTCAAATATGGTATGTATTCACTTATTAGGAGGTTTCCCAATGGGGGGGGGTAAAGTTCCAAAATGCCATCTATTGTGAACAAACAGGGATTGTGTGACAGTTAATTGTGTTGTTGGGCCAAGGCATCCTATGGAAATTTTCAAGCCACCCAGGCTGTTTTTATTAAAGTATGTTGCTCTCTGCCCTCAGTTGACAGATCAGTGTCATGTTTTTTGTATGCACAGAGATGCTTCCTTCTGAATCAATGGGATTGCATACAGAGACACACAGAGACATCTGGCACTAAACAGGATTTTGCTATGAAATTCTCCTCCTCAGAGCTCTGAGAGGCCTCCAGGAGAGGAGGCAGGAAGAGTGTCATAAGTAGAGGGAATTGTGGACAAAAGGAAAGCAATGCCCTGAGAATCAGAACACAAAGGAAGATGATGCAGCCAGCCTTGATGATAGCTGATAGGCTAGGTTCAGATTGAAGGAGATGGAGGAACTCCTCTCTCCTAGAACTAGAAAAAGCTCATAGAGATATAATGAGGGTGGGTGGGACTGGAAGAAGAAGGAGAGAGCAACAGAGGGGATTCCACGTGAACAAACTGCAATACATAAATATATAAGGAAAACCTCTGATCAAGGTTATGAAGTATAGAGCTCTTAGGGACTGATGGCTTCTTCTTGGGGGTGGTTCCAGAGTACAGCAAGGATGAAATCAATTTTTTAAGGGAATTAGCCCTGAGACTGTGATCATGTTTATTTGAGTACATGAACAACATATAATTGAAGTATTTTAAAGAAAAAAATTAGTGTGACATATGTGTAGGATTTTGAACCTGAGAGCAATGGAACAGAAGTAAAATGTATAGCATATGAATTTCTCTTAGTTCAGGAATAGTGTCACACATTTCTTGAAGAGATTATTAATAAAATCTCTGGTAGAACAGCAAAATTAAATTTTGACATCACAATGGTTATGACATCAGAATGCTATGATGATATCAAAATGATATTATGACATCATTAGGGGTTATGACCTCAGTATTGTAATATGACTCACATTGATATTATGACATCACAATGGAAGTATGACATCACAATGCTATTATGACCTCATGTGATATGATATTACAATGGAATTATAACATCATAGTAATAATATAACAAAACAATGCAATTATGACATCACAATGCTATCATGACATCACATTATTGTTATCATATTACAATCATTATGACATCACAATGCTATTACAACATGATTGTGGTATGATATCACAATGGAATTTTTATTTCACAGTGGCATTATGTTCTGTAAATACTATTACATCATCACAATGATATCATGACATCACAATGGTATTATAACATCACAATAGTATGACATCACAATGAAATTTTGAGCTCCCAATGGTATTATGATATCACCATGGTATAATGACATCCTAATGTTCTCATCATATCCCAATGGTATATGACATCCCAATGTATTAGAACATCACAATGCTATTTTATCTTCACAGTGATATGACATCATAATGGTATTATAACATCACAATGGTATAATGGCTGCCCTGCCTTCTTCTCCATCCAATCACTTTCACCCTCCTTCTCCTACTCTTATGCCCTTTCTAAAGTTCCCCTTTTTGGGGCGGTCCTCCTCCCCTTTATATCTGACCTGAGCTTATCAGTTCTCATCAAAGCTGGCTGTGTTGTCTTCCTCTGCTGCCTGATTTTCAAGGCATTGTTCTTCTTGTGTCCTCAGTTTCCTGTACTTATGACACTCTTGCTGTCTCCTTTCCTGCAGCTTTTCTAGAGTTTTTTCTAGAATTTTCTAGAGCTTTTCTGAGATGAGGTAGAATTTCATTACAAAATACCATTTAGAGCTGGGTTTTTTAAGGTTTCTCTGGGCATAATATTGGACTGTGGGTCTCTATATGTTGATTCAGAAGGAAGCAACTCTGTGGATACAAGAACATGGCCCTGATCTCTCAGGTGAGGGCAGAGAGCAACATATTTGAAAAACATCAGCCTGTGTTTCTTGAAATTTTCTATAGGATGCCCTGGCCAACAACTCAATTCACTGCCATCCAATCCCCCTAGTGTCCTCAATTTTCTCTACTTATGACACTCTTCAGGGCAGCAGAGGGGAGGGGATACAAAGTGTACAAATCATAATAAATAGGTGATAAAGTATAGAGATATTCAGAACTGATGACTTCTTCTTGGGGTTGGTACCAGGGTGCAGCAAGGATGAATTCAGTTTTCTTTAAGAGGCTCGGTGTTCTATCCAGGTCCATTGATCCACTATTCTTCTTCTATGCCCGTACCATGCAGTTTTTATTACTGTTTCTCTATAATACAGCTGACGATCAGGGATGGAGATACCTCCAGAAGATCTCTTATTGTAGTTTGTTTTAGTAATTTTGGGTTTTTTGTTTTTCCATATGTAGTTGAGAATTTTTCTTTCAAGATCTGTAAAGAATTGTGTTAGTATTTTGTTGGGAATTGCACTGAATTTGTAGTTTGCTTTTGGTAAGATGGCCATTTTTTACTATGTTAATCCTGCCAAGCCATGAGCATGGGTGTTCTGATGGCATAAAGTACTTGTAAAATGTATACACCTTACCCTTGTTCATTCAAATGTTGATTTTTCCACTCTCTGGTATCAATCGGTATATTGCATTTGGATGTTCATTCTAAGCATCCTATCTCAACTCTTTTGTAAACAGGACAAAATAAAGCAACTAGATACAATGTTGAGCAGGGATGAGTCAGAGGACAGGAAAGAGGGGAGGAGCCAGAATGTAGAAAATGAGTGGGAGGAGAAGGGCAAGAGAACAGAGCTCAGAGAACAGAGCAGGAGGAGAGATCTTGGAACTACATGGAGAGATGGATTGGACCTAAGATATTACTAAAAGCAAGTATAATCTGGGAAATCTAAATGTTAGGAAACTATGAGGGCTTGGAGGTTTAGGATGGTGTAACAATTTCCCAGCATTGTGTTCTAGCTTAAATAAATAGTTTAGGACTAACAGCAAGCATTACCAAAGATAAATCAATAGTAAATATTGATAGTGCCTACAAAAAATGGTGATTAACTACTCTAAGTATCCACACCCATTAAATCATATTTTATCATAACTTGGTGGTGGTGGGGAATAAGCTCCCATTGGAAAAAAACAAACTTAAAGCCTAAAATCTCCCAGGAGCAAAAGACAGCCTCCCATGTGCAGACTGGCTGCTGCTGCAGTTTAACTGAAGGGTAAACAAGCATGGCTCCTTTATACTATGGCTGGCTCAATTGGCTCAGCTTCACAGCAAAGGAACTAGAGGCAGCTAGATGTGTAGATAGAGTTTGGTCTAAACTGCCTCTAAAATTAAAAAAAAGCCATGGCAGAGGGTGTTTTAATCCCTTTTGGCTTCATTTTGGCTGTCATATTCATGTTTCTGGGTGCAATATGTTTAATGGTGTTGGTTCTTCTCCATGCCTTCTCCAAGAAAGTTCAAGGAGAAAATGTGGAATAAACCAAGCATTGAGGTAGTAAGTTACAGACAAGAAAAAGAGCATTCTTCTTAATAACTTGGTTAATAATGGCTAAAATCCAAAGCTCTCTGGCTGCAAGATACTTGTCAAGTGTATTGCCGAGGGTCCTCCAATTCACTGAAACATCAACTAAAATAATCAACTGGGCTTTGTTTGCTACAGTGTAAATTGGCATAACTGACCCCAAACTTAAGATTTTCTTGTCTCTTTGTTTTATTTTCATTTAGAGGCTTTGAGTTACTTCGGTGTTAATTTGAGAAAAAAAAATTAAACAAATTGGTGAAGATCCATGCATTTATCCCATCACAAATTAAAGAAAACAGGGAGATCTTTGAGGTCTGAATCAAGCTTATTTATACAATAAAAGCCAGGATGGCAACTACTGCTGTTTAGCCATTTGCAGAGATAAAGATTCAAAATGACAAAATTTTCCTTAAGGTTACCATGTAATTTCTTTTTTCTTAATAATAGATGTTATGTACTTACTGGTCTAAAGGTGGGATTCACATATATTTTAGATTTATGTAAAGAGAGACAATGTCACACTGCTATGGAAACTGCCTTATCCTTTTAAATGTGAGATATTTTCATGGGGGAAAATGTTGGTCATGCCTGATGCAAAAAAGATATAAGGGGTTTAAAAATGGAAAGTACCTGCCAACGTAGTTCAGTCCTAAAAACTCAAAATTATATTCATATGTTTAAAAAACAAAACTCTAGATGCCATATCTAAAAAAGAGGACAAGTCAAAAAATAGCCAAAACCAATGTTAAAACCCAGATACAAGATGCCTGGGATATACTTAAATGCTAACAGTAAGAGAGTTTATATGCTAATGCTAAGACAGTGAATATAAAGTGGCTATAAAGGCATAACTGCCCATCCTGTGTAAAAGAGAGACAAAAAAATAAAAACAGCCACTCTCAATGTAAAGCCCAGTTACAAGATGCCTAGGGCATGCTTAAGTGCTAAAGGTAAGAGGGAGTTAAAATTAAATTTGGCTATAAAGGCATAACTGTCCATTCTATATAAACAAGGGGACAGGACAAATAGCTTCAACATATATAAAAATCTAGGCATAAACCTCTAAACAGGTACAAGATACCTATGGAATACTTATATTCTAAATTAAAAAGGAAGGTTATATAAAGTTTACTTAAAACATGCATTTTCTATTGTTCAAGGCAACCAGCTTGTCTCTCTAATGGGAGAATTCTCAGGGAAATAGGTAGTAATGTGGCCTAATACAATAGGCAGGCAAGAGCCTGAGAAGATATACTAATATATCGAACTTTGTTTTTATTTCAACATGATAATGATTGTATTTTCAATAATAATGGAAACTTATATTGCTGATCCCTTTACATGGGAACAACTCTAAAACTGGCTGAGACATTTAAAATATATCTCCAGAACAATACTTGGCCAATAAATCCTTGGCTATATTATCAAGATGTATTATGCTAATCTTTTAAATGGCATAGATAAAATTTGCTTACAGTTTAGTTGCATCCTGAAGATCTCATACATTTATAATTTTAGAACTCTATAATGCTTGTGGGAAATTAGATGTTTGCAGAACAAAAGAACTGGACACCAGAGATGCTGGATCAAACCTAAGAGAAGCATTCTTCAGCATACTGAGATATTGACACATCCGTTCCAGCCTCTTGTATGTTCCAGCATTCTGCTTGTTCCTGCCTCAACTGCTTCAATTGCTTTTCTCATCAAAGTCTTATCCTAAAAGAACTTTGAAGAAAGCTACTAATTTTAACTGGTCCAGCATTTTAGACTGTTCCAAAGAGGACTTTTATTAAGCAAGAAATTTCTCAACATTCAAATGTTATTGGTTGCTTAACTAAACATTTTTTTTTTTTACCAATTTTACTTGGGCCCCCTATAGGATTTCTACATGTCCAAAATGTAACCTAGAAGAAATTCAAGAGAACAGCATCCAGTTTTCCTTAAAGGAGGTTGGGTATGTTTTTGGTTGTTTGCTATGGCTATGATTTTTTTTGTCATTGGAGATGTTTATTATTAATGGTCTTATTCAAAGTGAAGGAAGGATTATACAGGAATATTTTGTAGGAATAGAAAAAAGGTAGATTCTTGAATCTAGTCAACTTAGGGTTTGATTTGTTATTCCCAAATAAAGATAATTTTAACCCTGGTATAGGATTTTGCATATTGATGCAAAAATAAGTCTATTTTGATACATTGGTATAAGCTTTAGTATATTGATAGAGAGTCAAGGTTACTTCCTATACTTTTAAACAACTATTAAGAACTGGTTAAGGTATTAGATAATGCAAGTTATTTCCTAATCATTCAACTTATAGTCATGTCACATAGTAGTCTAATTTATCACAGGGGTATATATCCTAGCTTTAACAGATTGATATGTTTTTCTATACAGATTGATTACATAAAATAGGCAGTCTTCAAAAACTGCAGAGACCTACAGAATATGGCATTGAAACATGTTTTTTATTATTTTGAAGATCCCTTGACAATGAGACAAGTCATTTCCTGACATTACCCTGCCTACCTGAAAGAAGATAATGAGCATAGAAGAACCTCCATATGCAAATGGCTTCAAATGTGGCAAACAAGCCACTCCGGTAAAGAAAACACCCACGCTTCAAGACAACTTCTGTCAAAAATGGGCAAACATAAATGCAGGACAAGTCAACTGCTGAACTCTGCCAAGACAGGATAAGCAAGTCCTAAATAGTTCCTGCAGCACTTTTGTATGTCTGTCGGATATTCTGAGCCAGGATGCTGAAGATGATGCTCCAACGTTACAGAAAGTTATGGGTGACTGTTCAGGCAGCATACTATACCCGTCAAATTTTTATTTTTTGGAAGCTGCTAACATGCTCTTTCTATTTACTCTACGAACTAATTTTATTCCATCTTAAGTCTCTGATGGGTTTGAACACCAAATATTTATTGTGCTACAATTAAGCTTGAGTGGTTTAGAAGTTTAAAAATCTTATCATATAGGTAATATCAGTAAGGATACAAGTTAATTTAGGTATAGAAGTTTTAAATTGTCAAGATAGATCAGATGCTTTCTCCTAGAATACCCTCTCCATGTGCTAAATACACATGGACTGGACATTGACATATAGATTTTACATAACAGTTTTCATAATTTCATAATTATTATTGATTTGAAAGAAAAGGAGCCTTTTTTGGACTTAAAGGGGTAAATGTTGTTACAATGTTCTTTTAAAATGTACACACCTTATCCTTGTTCACTCAAATGCTGATTTCTCCCCCCATTCTCTGGTTTCAATCCAGATATTGCATTGAGATCCTCATTCTAAACATCCTGTCTCAACTTTGTGTAAACAGGACAAAAGAAAGCAACTAGACACAATGTTGAGAATGGAGGAGCCAGAGGATGGGATAGAAGGGAGGAGTCAGAAGTCAGGAAATGAGTGGGAGGAGAAAGGGTGAGAGGAGAGCTTGGAGAACAGAGCTGGAGGAGAGATCTTGGAACTGCTTGGAGAGATGGACTTTACCTAAGATTCACCAAAATGGGGAAATCTAAATGTTAAGAAACTATGAAGGATTAGAGGTTGAGGATGAAATAACTAATGCCCAACATTGTGTTCTAGGTAAACTAAATGAACCCAGTCTCTGTGTGGTGATTTGGGTATACAGCTGATTAGGACTAACAGCAAGCATTACAAGAAGATATATCAATAGTAAATATTAGCCAATGCAAACAACAGTGTTATTTCCATCTTCTGATATCTTCTTCTAATTCTTTCCTCAGAGACTTAAAATTTATTTTCATACAAGTCCTTGCCTTGCTTGATTAGGGTCATACCAAGGTACTTTATGTCTTTGACCAAATACAAGGACACATTAAAGATATCATCCACTATGACCAAGGAGGTTTCATCCCAGGTATGCAGGAGTGGTTCAGAATAGGGAAATACATCAATGTGTTCCACCATATTAACAAACTGAAATAAAAACCCAATGATAATCTCCTTAGATGCTGAAAAAGCATTTCACAAAATCCAACCTCCATTCATGTTTAAAGTATTGGAGAGATCAGAGATAAAAGGCACATATAAAAAATAGTAAAGGCAATATACATCAAGCCTATAGCCAACATCAAACTACACTGAGAGACTTTTAAAGCAATCCTACTGAAATCAGGAACAACCAATGCTGCCCACTGTCTCCATATCTATTAAACTTGGTTCTCGAAGGCCTTGTTAGAGCAATAAAACAATTGAAGAGGATCAAGGGGATAAAAATACAAAATGAAGAAATCAAAGTATCACTATTTACAGATGATATAATAGTATACCTCAGTGACCCCCAATATTCTACATGGAAAATCTTACAGCTGATAAAAAGCTTTGGCATAGTGACTGGATACAAAATTAACTCAGAAAATCAATAAAACTGCTGTATAGAAAAGAAAAAAAAAGGACTGAAAAAGAAATTAGGGAAACAAAGGAATTATATTATCTAACAAAGCCATACCTCCTAATCCTAACCATACATTTCCTCACTGGGGACTAAACATGTAAATAGATGAGCTTCAAGGGGATATTGCAATTCATATCAGGAAGTGGAAGAAGATGGAGGGACTTCTAGGATAAAAGAACATAGTTATCCTGAAAGTTTGACATTCAATACAATGAATAAAGTCCCAGCAACTTCCAAAGAACAACTAAAGAACAGGACTGACAATCTCCCTTGGGGAAAATTAGAATATTTCCATAAAGGAGTATTATTTAGTTAAGGAAATGACATCATGTTTTTCAGAGAAATGGTTGGAACATGTTTGTCTTTCCTGGCTGAATTACCTAAAATGAAAAAAGACAAATATGTTATGTATTCACTTATTAGGCAAATGTGGAATATTTCCACAATGGACTTCTAATTGTGGGGGATAAAGTTCCAATAGGCCATTTATTCTGACCAAACCATTCTTCCACTAAGGTGATTGGGTGGCAGTTAATCGAGTTGTTGGGCCAGGACATCCTACAGAAATTTTCAAGCAATCTAGGATGTTCTTATTAAAAAATGTTGCTCTCTCCTATCAACTGATAGATCAGTGCCATGTTCTTGCATCCACAGAAATGCTTCCTTCTGCATCAAATGGGGTTGCATACAGAGACCCACAGACTGATATTATGCAGAGAGAGAAACCTGAATAAACCCAGCTCTAGATGGGATTTCCCTATGAAATTCTTCCTCACCTCAGAGATTTGGGATGGCTGCAGGAGAAAAGGCAGGAAGAATGTCATAACTAGAGGAATTGACAACACAAGGAGAACAATGCCCTGAGAATCATGGATAGTGGAAGATGATGCACCTGACTTAATGAGACCTGATAAAATGTGGTCAAGGATGAAGAGAAAGGGCATGGAGTAGAGGTATGCTGGGTGGGACTGGATGGATAAGAGGAATCGGGCAGCAGAGTGAGCAAATCATAAGGAATAAACACATAAGACAAACTGTGATCAAGATAAAGTATAGAGATATTCAGGACTGATGGATTCTTCTTGGGGTCGGTACCAGGGTGCAGCAAGGATGATCTCAGTTTTCTTTAAGGGACTTGGTGTTCTATCTGGATCCATTTATCCACCATTCTTTTTCTATGCCAGCACCATGCAGTTTTTATTACTGTTGCTCTGTAATACAACTTGAGATCAGGGATGGAGATCCCTCCAGAAGATCTTTTATTATAGAGGATCATTAACAATTTTGGGATTTTGTTTTTCCATATGTAGTTGAGAATTTTTCTTTCAAGGTATGTAAAGAATTGTATTGGTAATTTGATGGAAATTGAATTGAATCTGTAGTTTACTTTTAGTAAGATGGCCATTTTTACTATGTTAATTCTGTCAAGCCATGAGCGTGGGTGTTATTTCCATCTTCTGATATTTTATTCTAATTCTTTCTTCAGAGACTTGAAATTTATTTTCATACAAGTCCTTGCCTTGCTTGGTTAGGGTCATACCAAGGTAATTTATGTCTTTGACAGAATACAAGAACACATCAAAGCTATTATCCAGTATGACCAAGTAGGCTTCATCCCAGGTATGCAGGGGTGGTACAGTATAGGGTAATCCATCAATGTGATCTACCATATTAACAAGGAAGGAAAAAAATGATAATCTCCTTAGATGCTGAAAAAGCATTTGACGAAATCTAACCTCCATTCATGTTTAAAGTATTGGAGAGATCAGTGTTAAAAGGCACATATCTAAATATAGTAAACGCAATATACAGCAAGACAACATCAAACTACACTGAGAGAAACTTAAACAATCCTTCTGAAATCAGAGACAAGGCAAGGCTGCCTACTCTCTCCATATCTCTTCAACATACATAGTTCCTGAAGTCCTTGCTAGAGCAATAAAACAATTGAAGAAGATCAAGGGGAGAGAAATGCAAAATGATAAACATATTTGGCATAGTGACTGGTTACAAAATTAACTCAAAAAAATCAATAGTTCTCTTGTATGCAATAGATAAAAGGGCTGAAAAGGAAATTAGGGAAACAAAAGGAATTATATTATCTAACAAGGCCATACCTCCTAACCCTAACTAGACATTTCCTTACTGGGGACGAACCATGTAAATATATGATCTTCAAGGTGATTTGCAATTCAATTCACCAGGAAGTGGAAGAAGAAGGAGGGACTTCTAGGCTAAAAGAACAAAGATACCCTGAAAGTTTGCCATTAGATGCAATGATTAAAGTCCCAACAACTTCCAAAGACTAAAGAACAGGACTGACAATCTCCTATGGGGAAAATGTAGAATATTTCCACAATGGAGTATTATTCAGCTAGGAAAATGACATCAGTGTATTTTCAGGCAAATGGTTAGTTCTAGAAATAATCATCCTGGGTGAAGTACCTAAAATGCAGAAAGACAAATATGGTATGTATTCACTTATTAGAAGGACTCCTAACAGTGTGGGAAAATTTTCCAATAGGCCATCTATTTTGACCAAAACATTCTTCCACTGTGGGGATTAGGTGGCAGTTAATTGAGTTTTGGGCCAAGGCATCCTACAGAAATTTTCAAGCAACCCAGGCTGTTTTCATTAAAATATGTTGCTCTCTGCCCACATCTGGTAGATCAGTGCCATGTCCTTGTATCCACAGAGATGCTTCCTTTAGAATCACATAAGATTCAATCCAGAGACCCCACACTCTTAAAATATTCAGAGAGAAACCTTAAAACACCCATCTCTAAATGGGATTTCCCAGTAGAATTCTCCTTTGCCTTAGAGCTCTGGGAATCTTGTAGGAGAGGAAGCAGGAAGAGTGGCATAAGTAGAGGGAATTGAGGACACAAGGAGAGCAATTCCCTGAGAATGACCACAGAGGAAGATGATGAGCCAGCCTTCATAGGACCTGACAAGCTAGGGTCAGATAGAAGGAGGACCTCCCTTTTATGGAAGTAGAAAAAGGAGGGTGGGTGGGACTGGAAGAAGAAGAGGGAAGGGGTGGCAGAGGAGATACAATGTGAACAAACGTAATAAATATATACATGAAAAACCTGTCAGAAGAAGATGAAATATAGAGTTCTTCAGGACTGATTGCTTCTTCTTGGTGGTGGTGCCATGGTGCAGCAAGGATGAACCCCTTATTCTTTAAGAGACTTGGAAACTCTGACCATGTGCCAATGATTAGATAAACAACACATACTAAACTTGATGTATTTAAAAAAAAAAAATAGAGTGGGACATGGGTAGGAATTTAAACCTGGGAGCAATGGAATAGGAGTGAAATGTATATTATATAAAATTCACTCACAGGCAATAAAAATAATATGGTGACAGTTTTTACAATGATTTTTAACCTAGAGAAAAGATTCTGATAAAGGATGGCAGAGTTTTTGTTTGTAAGGCATGCTTTCCAAGAACTTATGTAGCAGAGAATCCTAGCCATGAACTAGTGGTTACCCAGCTACCTCAGATCATATGAGCTCAAGTGTCACATCTGAGCAAGCAGTCCTGCCACTAACTCTGTTTTTGTCTAGAGGACCACAGCAGGAAACTCAGCTGCTCTTTTTTTCTAGGCACATAATATGGACCCATTTCACTGTCCAGAAGGCCCAGTTTTAAATGTAAATACCAGGACCAGGAGGGTTCCTCACTGACCACTGAGAAGAACATAGCTGCCCATCCAGACAGGTCAGCCAAGGCAACACAAATCATAGAGATTTGGCAACACTAGTGTGGAACAGAACCAGCTGTCAAATAGTTTATTTCCCCTCATTTCTCCTTTTACACTCACAGATTTTCTCATTTTCAGCCAAACCAGTCCCAGGAATTGGAGGTTTTCTGAAGCAGTCTAGTAATTGGAATTCTCCCTCATGGACTTGCCAAATGCACCTCTTATCTAAGTTCTATGTCTCAGAGACTTCATCCTCGGTTGTCTCTGCAAGTGGGCTGTTCTGAATCTGAGATGTAGATAGCAAGCTCCCTGCAACCTTAGGAACCAGACCGCAAACTTTGTGTAAGTTTGCATGAATTCCTGGATGCCTTGGCAGGTTGCACAGATGTGTTGCTACTGTGAAAAATGTTTTGCTAATACCTTTGCTTTATAAGTGTTGTTTGCTCGTTCGGTATACTGAGACTTGATCAGGAATCTGTCTTGTCTCTGATGTTTGCGTCTCTGTCCCCTATTTATATGCCCTCTTTCAGGTGGACCCTTTTTTGTTGGTATATTGTTCTTTTGAAATGCATATAGTTTACCCTTGTTCACTCAAATGCTTATTCGTTGTCCCCCAGTCTCTTGTTTCAGTCCAGACATTGCATTTTTATAAAAAAGCCAAAATAAAACACCTAGCCATAATGTTGTGCAAAGGGAGGAGCCAGAGGACAGGAAAGAGGGGAGGAGCAAGAGGGTAGGAAATTAGTTGGAGAAAAGGGCAAGAGAGCTTGGAGAGAGAGCTGCAGAACAGATCCTGGAACTATGTGGAGATGAACTGGACATGCTATTTCACAGAAAGCAAGTATAATGGGTAAAAATGAAATGTTAGATAACTATGAGGGCTTGGAGGTTTAGGAAGGAGCAACTATTGCCCAGCATTGTGTTCTAGGTTACCTAAATAAACCCAGTCTCTGTGTGGTGATTTGTTTATACAGCTGTTTAGGATTAACAGCAAGCTTTATTAAAGATAATTATTAGATAAATATTAATCTCACATACGATACTTTTCAACAATCCCCAAAAATGGGTTATTTAAAGCCCGAACAAGGGACCTTGAAAACAAGGGGCAACATGAGAAATGGTGGTATTTGGAGCTCTGGATGCCTAAAAAATGTGCTTCTTGATGACCACCCATCCCAGGGAGGAAGACAACTTATGCAGGCAGGGATATCATGGAGCAGAGAAGTAGGAGGGAGATGTCAATGAGGGCTTTAAAGTAAATGCTAATAAAAGGGAGGAGTTGGGTGAAAACCTCTTATTCCCTTTAGTTTGTAAGTGAAGTTTGTCCCTTGTTCATAGTTGAAGGTACCATTAATCTGGAAAATTAGGAAAAGGAATCTCACAAGCTAAAGAATTACTTGGAGAAATTAGGGCAGCCAAACAGGCAGAAAAAAAAGTACTTCTGTGGTCATTTCAAATGTTTATAAAGGAGCTCAAAAAGATTTATGTAATTTGAGAGCAAAAAAATAATTTAGGAGCTAGATAGTGAGGATGAAACAAAGTCAGAAGAAGAAACTACCAAGTCTCATAATTCAAGCTTGCCTCCTGTGCCCTCTGTCCTCTTGGCTTTCCCTGCCACATGTGCAGGAGATATAGGACCACTGTAGGAGGATATTACACTTCTCTGAGAGAAAGTCCATTAGAAGAGAACAAGTACGGTTATTAAGGGAATTAGAGAAATTAAAATGACTAAATAATAATAGTAATGATAAACAATAATAATAATAAAATTGGATTGTTTGTACTGGTCAATATTAAAGAATGTTTTTGACTTTAAAATTATAAATGTGCTTTATGATTTCACTCCTAAAGAGGATGTGTTGTTTTAATATTACAAAAACAGGTTTTAAAAAATATTTAAATATTTTAGAAGCAGGTACCACTGTGGTTGTTTTCATCTTTGTCTCTGTTTTTAGGATTTTGTCTGCTGGATTCTGTTTTATTTTTTGGTTTTGGTTTGCTCATAATGTCTGGGAAATTTGGAGAGTTTCCAATCTGGTCAAGAGAATAAGGAGGACATTCTAATTCCCAGGAAAGTGGCCTCTAAAAGTTCTACTCCTTTTGGGACAAGGAGAGAGAGTAACCATAAATTTGTTAACCATAAAGATTCCCTATATAGATTGACCTAAAATTTGGTTCTAAAACATAGAGTTGAAAATATGCCAAAATTGAGATTATAGCATCCTGTTTTATAGGATGAAGTTTTGAACATATTTGACAAAGGTAGACATAGAGTAACTCAAATATGCTGGCCCTCAGACTTGTCAGAGATCTGATAAATATAGCATTTTTACATATGTAAGCTTATTATGACAGATTCCAACCTGTTGAGGCACAAAAAACCCCAAATTACTTCAGTTTTTATATGTGCAACCTATACTTTTTCCATTTAAAACAAAAGTTAGCTCAATTGTTGATACTTTAACAGTAGTTATTGATGGTACATTATCTGCTGTTGCTGCCTATGCCTATGCTTATAAAAGAAAAACAATATTTTTTCAAGTGTCTAATACATCTGCATAAATAGCAGAGTTATCTGCCATAATATCTGTGTTTCAAAGTTTTAATAAGCAGTCTTTGAACATTTTTACAAATAGTACATATGTAGAACACCCTTTGCCTAGGTTAGAGACTGCAGGTCAAATTCAGACATCTTCTCTTGCTGGAATTTTATTATCACAAATGCAAAATTTGATAAAAAAAAACTTTCCATTTTTATAGAACATTTGAGGCCTCATTCTAATTTGCCAGGACCCCTATCTAAAGGAAATGCACTGGCAAATAAAGTCACTGAAGTTTATTTTCACAATTAAAAAGAGCCCAGGATGCTCATGATATGCATCATCATAATAGTCAAACCTTGATACGTAAATATGGATTGACTAAGGAACAGGCCCACAGTATAGGCAAGTACTTGTCCGCAATTTCAGCCTTTTCCTCATTGGGGAGTCAATCCCAAAAGACTGGTTCCCACTCAGATTTGGCAAATGCATATTACTCATATTCCTGAATTTAAACAATTAAAATATATTCATGTTTGCATAGATACCTATTCTGGATTTATTTTTGCCACTCCTCAACCAGGAAAAGCTTGAAAAAAAATATTGCTCCTTTTCTACAGGCTTTTAATATTCTAGGGTTTCCTAAGCAAGTTAAAACTGACAATGAAACAGGATATACTAGCAAATCTTTTTTTTTTTTTTTTCAATGCAGTTTATTCAGGAACATTGAACAATCCTCGGACCCCGGGGAAAGCCAGCCCACAGCTTAAATAGCCTCTGGGTAGCCAACCCAGGCGTGCCACGGGGGCAATGCAGATAGGTCCACATACATGGAAGCAAGCCAGATCCTCGGCCTTAGCCAAATGTGGAGTTGTTCGTGACAGAGAGCACTTACCATCGGGAAGGTGGGAGGCGGAAACCAGCTCCATCTTTAAGGCATAGCATTCCGCAGCTCTCTACAGTTCCCCCTTTTTGTTTTAGACGCATCAGGCAAGAGTAGAGGTCTGATCTCTGATATTAGAAATAAATTGGGACTTTGTACAGATGTTCATTTAGGTGTCATCCACCCAAAGAGCATCAGACCGTCCGATACCTTTTTCTCAGAGGCGGGACCTGGGGCATCAACCCGCATGCAATCAGACATGCTCTTCTCTGGGTCCAAAGCGGCTGACCCTGAGTGCAGTGCTTAGCCTCGCATCCTGAGCGTATCATTTTAGCTTTTTATGGTATCCAACCATGCTTGGGGAGAATGTCCTGCTTCAATGGCTGTAAAGGCCTGAATGATCATGGCTGCATCACACTGTTGTGAGACTCTAATCTTGCATATATACCACAGGCAAACCAAGGAGACCAACACCAGAAGGCCTGCTAACACTCCCATGCCCGCCCATTCCTTCAGATGATTCATGGCTGCAGCAATCCATGTTGATAATCCTGTGGCTAGTCCTGCGTCCACTCTGGTAGAATTTACTGTGACAATGGCCACTCTCAGCTGCTCCATCATAGTATCGAATTCTCCAGTCCAATTACCTAAAATATAGCTCGACAATTGTTTAGACAGATTTGCAGCGCAGGAAAAATTCTCATGTTGTATGCTAGTGACACAAAGTCCAGCACACTTTCATTGGCAGCCAGGTTGAGCGATTTGCCATAGGGTATCAATTTGCTCCTGCAAGAGGTCAATCCTCTGATTGAACACCATCAAGCTTCCTTTTAGTTGAGCATTAATTCCTTTATGTACAACTAAACTAAGGCATGAGCTACATTGGCTAAATGATTATTCAGGGTTTGAGCAGTCTGCCCAGTATGACTCATGGCTAATGCACTGGTGGTAGCTCCAACAGCCGTCAATGAGATGGTAGTAACAATGGTGGCTGTAGTTCCAAGATCCCTTTTCTGTCTGAAGAGAGTCATAGCGTGAGGGGCATCAATGGGCATAGGCACCCAGTGAGGCATGCGAGTAACCAGGGCATACCTAACTTTACTAGCATTCCAGCATTGGGCAAAAAAGCAAGTATCATTACCACAATTACTTGGCTCTATCTGGCTAATAATGAATAAAAATGGGGGATATAGACAAACAGGTGTGGGCTTATAGGAAATATTATGAGAAGCCTTAACCCCTCGTTGGAACATCCTGCGTCAGTTCTAGAACTAGCAGTGGTGGTGTCCGAGGTCTGAGTAGGTTCAGGAGACCATTGCCCCCAGGGGCGAGACGTGCTCCATGCCAATTGACTAACTCCATGTTTTCCTCCAATTTTGAAAGTCATTTAAGGTTCTTAAATTACTTTTTTCCCTTTTTTTCTTAAATTTTTCATCAATTACACTTTATTCATTCTGCATCCCCCCATAACCCCCTCCCTCCTCCCATCCCAATCCCACCCTCCCTCCTCCCTCTGCTTGCATGCCACTCCCCAAGTCCACTAATAGGGGAGGTTCTCCTCTCCTTTCTGATCTTAGTCTGTCAGTTCACATCAAAAGTGGCTGCATTGTCCTCTACTGTGGCCTGGTAAGGCTGCTCCCCCCCCCCCCAGAGGGAGGTGATCAAAGAGCAGGCCAATCAGATTATGTCAGAGGCAGTCCCTCTTCACATTACTATGTAACCCAATTGGACTCTGAACTGCCCTGGGCTACATCTGTGCAGGGGTTCTAGGTTATCTCCATGAATAGTCCTTGGTTGGAGTATGAGTCTCTGGGAAGTTCCCTATGTTCAAATTTTCTTGTTCTGTTGCTCTCCTTGTGGAGACCCTGTCCTCTCCAGCTCTTACCATTTCCCAGTTCTTACCTAAAATTCCGTTCACTCTGCCCAACAGTTGCCCATCAGGCTCAGCATCTGCTTTGATAGTCTGAAGGGCAGAGGCTTTCAGAGGCCCTCTGTGGTAGGTTCCTAGGTTGTTTCCTGTTTTCTTCTTCTTCTGATGTCCATCCTCTTTGCCTTTCTGGATGGGGTTTGGACGTTTTAGTTAGGGTCCTCTCTCTTGCTTAGTTTCTTTAGATGCACAGGTTTTAGTGGGTTTGTCCTATGTTGTATGTCTATATGAGTGAGTATATACCATGTGTGTCTTTTTGCTTCTGAGACAACTCACTCAGGATGATCCTTTCCAGATCCCACCATTTACCTGCAAATTTCATGATTTCCTTATTTTTCATTGCTGAGTAATATTCCATTGTGTAGATGTACCACAATTTCTGCATCCATTCTTCAGTTGAGGGGCATCTGGGTTGTTTCCAGCTTCTGGCTATTACAAATAAAGCTGCTACAAACATGGTTGAGCAAATGTCCTTTTTGTGTACTTGAGCCTCTTTTGGATATATGCCCAGTAGTGGTATGGCTGGATCTTGAGGAAGCGCTATTCCTAGTTGTCTGAGAAAGCGCCAGATTGATTTCCAGAGTGGTTGTACAAGTTTACATTCCCACCAACAGTGGAGAAGGGTTCCCCTTTCTCCACAACCTCTCCAGCATGTGTTGTCACTTGAGTTTTTGATTTTGGCCATTCTCATGGGTGTAAGGTGAAATCTCAGGGTTGTTTTGATTTGCATTTCCCTAATGGCTAATGAGGTTGAGCATTTCTTTAAGTGCTTCTCTGCCATTCGGTATTCCTCTACAGAGAATTCTCTGTTTAGCTCTGTTCCCCATTTTTTAAGTGGATTACTTGGTTTGCTGCTTTTCAGCTTCTTTAGTTCTTTATATATACTGGATATGAGTCCTCTGTCAGATAAAGGGTTGGTGAAGATTCTTTCCCAATCTGTAGGTGGTCGCTTTGTTTTGATGACGGTGTCCTTTGCTTTACAGAAGCTTTTCAATTTCATGAGGTCCCATTTATTGGTTGTTGCTCTTAGAGCCTGTGCTGTTGGTGTTCTGTTCAGGAAGTTTCCCCCTGTACCAATGAGTTCTAGGGTATTTCCCACTTTTTTTTCAAGCCGATTTAATGTGTCTGGTTTTATGTTGAGGTCTTTGATCCACTTGGACTTCAGTTTTGTGCAGGGTGACAAGTATGGATCTATTTTCATTTTTCTACATGTAGACATCCAGTTAGACCAGCACCATTTGTTGAAGATGTACTAGCAAATCTTTTAAAAGATTTTGTCAACAGTTTCAAGTTTCTCATATAACTAAAATACTTTACAATCCTCAAGGACAAGGATGCCAGAGCTAAACAATTATGATTTATTTCCAAAAAACAAAGAAGGGGAAGCTTTTCCCCCTGAAAACCTAAGAATCATCTTAATCATGTTCTTTTCTGAATTTTAAAATTGTATAAGCATGGTAAATCTGCAGCATATAGATTTTGGCAGAGAGAAACCAAGAAAACTTTTGCTAAAGTAAAATAGAGGGATCCTTTAACAAATCAATGGCATGGACCCATGTACTCATATGGGGATGAAGATCTGTCTTTGTTTATTCACAGAAGATTGTTGCAGCTTGACGGCTACCAGAATGTCTGGTGTGACAAGTGGATGAGGAGTATTCTTCTGACAATGATAATGATATCAAAGAAGACACCTCCAGTCCAGATGACTGTTTATTGGGTGTACATTCCTAATCCACCTCTACTATATCCAGCTTCCTGGAATGATGTAGAAGTCCTTGTTCATGTCAAGAACACTTGGTTTTTGGTTTTTCCTTCTTTTGAAGGAATACAAGTAAAACAGACTTTTCAGGAATACGAAGAGGTAATCCTCTTTTCTTTACCAGAGGGAATATTCATCAGGAAAGCGTACCAGTCTCCTCTGTCCAGTTCATAGTTGGGATGCCTACTAATCTAAAGTTGAGGTGGGATCTAAAGCCTCCCTTTACAAACAGGCCACGTGGAACTTTGGAGAAATATTATTGTCCCTTACTACGGAGAGTAAAGAATGACAGTCTTACATTTCAAATGAGTTACATACCCTGGAAGAAAGGGGTTCAGTGCACTTTTCCTTGGACAAGATGCATCAGAGAAACACCCACCATCTACTATTGGGAAAATATCCCTGCATTTATAGTCATGGACTGGACTGGTCTATTATTAGGATATTAAGAATTTGTTTTCTTGTAAAGGCACTCAAATTTCTTTTGTTTTTGAAAAAACTGAAAGGGCTAGACTTTGGAGGACTTCAAATAAAAATTGGCAAACCTATGTTTGGAAATTTGGGGCTACATTGGGATATATAGGCATTCACTCTGGGAATGTAAGTAACTGCTAAATTATTCAAGTATACTTATGTTTTGGCATGTGTTAATCCTCCTTATTTACTGATAACTGGAAACATTGTAGTAAGACATTTTAAGAACAATGATATCTATTCAATTGAATGTGTATTACAATCTTACTCACTGTGTTAGTGCTGACAATAATGCTCTTTCAATACTAGTTGGTAAGCATGCTGCTTTTGTTATGATTCCATTTGGATTTCTGATTCTTGATATGATGAAACAGAATTTAATTGGATCAGGTTCAGAATCACCTTGCTGGTATTTGGTCTAACCAAACTCATTGGACATGTGAGCAAAGAGAAATAAGATCCAAGACATAGACTCTGCCAAGAAACCTATGTTAGAATTGGTCAATACAGCCTGGAATATATTTACTACCCTTAGAAGGCACTTCACAACCTTTGACTCTGTGCTTAAGTGGGGACAGACACTTTTTGGTATGGCTAGTATGGGTTTTTTGGCCTGTGCCTGCCTTCCTTGTGTTACAGGTCCTTCTTCAACAACTTCAACGCAATCATGCAAGTGCACTTGCATGAATTTAAATTAAAGATCTATAACAACCTCATTTGATATGGAGGTAAGTAAATGGCATGTAAGAGTAAAATTGTGTTTTTTCCAACCTAAGACAGAGTATTGTAAAAATCACATCCAAGACCTTGATGTCAAGTAGGAAAAAATGCATATTTCACCATCATAAGACAGGCTCTTCATAAAACAAAGAAGGGGGAACTGAAGGAGTATGGTAATTGAAATTTTGCCTCCTGGCCTTACCAGATACTGGTCTGATCTAAGTTCAACGTCTCAGAGACTTTGCTTGGCAGTCTCTGCAAGGGTGCTGTTCTGAACCTGAGAAGTAGATAGCAAGCTTCCTGCAACCTTGGGAACCAGAGAGAAAACTTTGTGTAACCTTAACCTTGGTGCCTTGCCAGGTGGCAGAGATGTGCTGCTAAAGTGAAAAAAAAAATGTTGCTTGAACCCTCTGCTTTATAAGTGTTGTTTGCATGTTCAGGAAACTGAGACTTGAACAGGGATCTGTATTGCATCCATTCTTCCCGTCTGTGTCCCCCCATTTACAATCCCTCTTTCATTTGGACCCAGTTAGACTAGATCACAGGTCTGTCTGGTTACCTTCTCTTTTCCCTGCTCTTAAGGACTCAGTACCCCAGGGAAGCCCAGACCCTGCTAGCCTATTATATCAATAAGAATGTGAAGGTACATTTAGTCAGCACACCACTAACTGAGCAGTTCAATTTTCAAACCTAGAAAATTTCAGATCCAAGACAACAGTAGAAGACCACTCTGTCGTTCATACATTCCCCTTAATCCCACATCACTACTTAGGAATAAATAAACATTGAAGTTTAATTTTCTATCTGACATTGTCACAGAGGTAAACATGAGTAAATGTGTGGGATCTGGATAAAAGGATGAGGATAAAAGCTTGTTGGGTTTCACAAGAAAAAGTCATGTGTGCACAGAATCAGAGATACTGGACACTGAGGAAAGTTTGTTTACCCATCTCAATGGAATCATCAAGATTCTCTCAGATTGTAATTGGCTGAGAGGCAGGATGGTGTGATAAAACAGGTGAAATCCAGTAAGAGTTTCAGGAGCCAGTTATTAAAAGGGCCAATTGGACAGACTGCTTGAAAGAAAGGCTGAGCAGCCCTAAACTCATCAAGCTGGGCAAGAGCAAGCACACAACCCAGAAATGACAGTTCCTGTGTCCAAGACTCTTAGTTCAGGAAAAGTGTCACATATTCCTTTCAAGTGGTCACTAATTAAGTCACGTGTCCTTGATATGTGAGTTTCCCACTATCACAGATTCCATGATTATTTGTTAAATGCATAGATATGTTCTTAGTCAGCAAATTACTTACTGTGAAAATATTTCCTGGACAAGGCAACTCTGAACAAAAAGCATTTAATTGGGATCTTGCTTATGTTTTTACAGAGACCATCCATGTTTTCATGTAATCAAGGAGTCATCTTGTTGTAGTACTTCCCCAGAACTGAGAGTTTTTCATTCTGAATCATGAGTAGCAGTGTAAGAGAGGGAGACCAAGAGAGAGACAGAAAGAAAGTGCTAGAATGACAGATTCAGAAGTAAAGAGCTACAACAGGACATTGCAATTGAAATCACCATGAATTGGAAGAAGATAGAGGGACTGCTAGATTAAAAGTTCATAATTATCCAGATATTTTTTCATTCAATACAATGATTAAGGTCTCAGAAACTTCCAAGTTCTAAACAACAGGACTGAAAATCTCCTTTGGGGAAAATGTGTAATATTTCCATAACAGCAGTTTTCAGCTAAGAAAATGACATCATGATATTTTCAGGCAAATGGATGGAATAAGGGAACATAATCCTGGGTGAAGTAAATAAATGTAGAAATACAAATATGGTATGTATTCATTTATTAGGAGGGCTTCTTATACTGGGGAATAAAGTTACCAAAGGCCATATATTGTAACCAAATAATTGTTCCAATATAGGGATTGATGGCAGTTAATTGAGTTGCTAGGACAGAGAATCATACAGAAATTTTCAAGCAACCCATGCTGTTTATTTTATTATATTATTATTTTTTATTTATTTTTTCTTATCAGTTACATTTCATTAAATCTGTATCCCAGCTGTATCCGCTCCCTCATTCCCTCCCAGTCCTAACCTCCCTTCCTCATCACCACCATGCCTCTTTCCAAGTCCACTGATAGGGGGGGACCTCCTCCTCATTCATCTAATCCTGTTTAATCAGGTATCTTCAGGATTGGCTCCTCTGTGGCCTAACAGGATTGCTCCTCCCTTAGGGGGTAGGGAGGTCAAAGAGCCAGCCTTTGAGTTCCTGTTAGAAATAGTCCTTGTTCCCTTACTATGGGAAACCAACTGGTTACTGAGCTACCACAGGCTACATTCGAGCAGAGGTTCTAGGTTATATCCATACATTATATCCATCCTTGGTTGAATGTCAGTCTCAGGAAAGACCCTGTCCCCAGATGTATTTCATCCTTGTGGAGCTCCTATCCTTTCCCCATCATACTAACTCCCCTTCTTTCATATGATTCCCTGTAGTCTGCCAAAGGTTTGGTTATGAGTCTTTGTATCTGCTTTGAAAACACTGATAGAGTCTTTCAGATGCCTTCAGTAGACTCCTGTCATACTTTCAATGCACATCCCATCTGTCTTTCTAAACAAGGATTGATCATCTTACCTGATGTCTGCTCTCTTGATTACCTTTTTTAGGTGTATAGATTTCATTATGTTTATCATATCTTATAGGTCTATATAAGCGAGTATATACCATATTTGTCTTTCTGCTTCTGGAATATTTCACTCAGAATGATCTTTTCTAGACCCCACCATTTGCTGGAAAATTTCAAGATTTCCTCCTTTTTGATTGCTGAGTAGTATTCCATTGTGTAAAAATACCACAATTTCTGTATCCATTCCTCCATTGATGGACATCTGGGTGGTTTCCAGGTTCTAGCTGTTACAAATAAAGCTGCTATAAACATGGTTGAGCAAGTATTCCTTTGTGTACTTGAGCAAAGTTTGGGTATATACCTAGCAGTGGGATAGCTGGGTCTTGATGAAGCACTATTCCTAATTGTCTGAGAAAGCACCAGATAGATTTCCAAAGTGGTTGTACCAGTTTACATTCCCACCAGCAGTGGAGGAGGGTTCCCCTTTCTCCACAACCTCTCCAGCATGTGTTGTCACTTGAGTTTTTCATCTTGGCCATTCTGATGGGTGTGAAGTGAAATCTCAGGGTCTTTTTGATTTGCATTTCCCTGATGGCTAATGAGGTTGTACATTTCTTTAAGTGTTTCTCTGCCATTCAATATTCCTCTGTCAAGAATTCTCTGTTTAGCTCTGTTCCCCATATTTTAATTGGATTACTTGGTTTGCTGCTTTTCAGCTTCTTTAGTTCTTTGTATATACTGGATATTAGTCCTCTGTCAGATAAAGGGTTAGTGAAGATTCTTTCCCAATCTGTAGGCAGTCCTTTTGTTTTGATGACAGTTTTCTTTGCTTTCCAGAAGCTTTTCAGTTTCATGAGGTCCCATTTATTGATTGTTGCTCTTAGGGACTGTGCTGTTAGTGTTCTGTTCAGGAAGTTGTCTCCTGTGCCAATGAGTTCTAGGCTGTTCCCACTTTTTCTTCTAACAGATTTAGAGTATCTGGTTTTATGTTGAGGTCTTTGATCCACTTGGACTTTAGTTTTCTGCAGGGTGATAAATATGGATCTATTTTCGTTTTTCTGCATGTAGACATCCAGTTAGAACAGCACCATTTGTTGAAGATGCTGTCTTTTTTCCATTGAATGGTTTTGGCTTCTTTGTCAAATCTCGAATATTCATAGTTGTGTGGGTTTATTTCTGGGTCTTCTGTGTGGTTCAATTGATCCTCCGTTCTGTTTTTATGCCAATACCATGCAGTTTTTATTCTATTGCTCTGTAGTACAGCTTGAGAATGGGGATGGAGATGCCTCCAGATGATCTGTTGTTGTACAGGATTGTTATGGAGAATCTGTTTTTTGTTTTTTTGTTTTTTTTTGTTATTGTTTTTGTTTTTATGAAGCTGAGAATCTTTTTTTCAAGGTCTGTAAAGAATTGAGTTGGTATTTTGTTGGGAATTGCATTGAATCTTTAGATTGCTTTTGGCAGGATGGCCATTTTCACACTGTTAATCCTACCAATCCATGAGCATGGAAGATCTTTCCTTCTTCTGATATCTTCTTCAATTTCTTTCTTCAGAGACTTGAAGTTTTTCTCAAATAGGTCTTTCACTTTTTTGGTTAGTGTCACTCCAAGGTACTTTATGTCATTAGGGGCTATTGTGAAGGGTGTTGTTTCCCTAATTTCTTTCTTGGCCCTTTTTTCTTTGGTATACAGTAGGGCTTCTGAATTCTTTTGAGCTGATTTTGTATCCTGCCACTTTGCTGAAGGTGTTTATCAGCTAAAGGAGTTCTCTGGTTGAATTTTTGGGGTCGCTCATATATACTATCATATCATCTGAGAATAACGACACTTTGACTTCTTCCTTTCTGATCTGTATGACCTTGATCTCCTTTAGTTGTCTTATTGCTCTGGCGAGGACTTTAAGTACTATGTTGAAGAGGTATGGAGAGAATGGGCAGCCTTGTCTTGTCCATGATTTCAGTGGGATTGATTTAAGTTTCTCTCCATTGAGTTTGATGTTGGCTATAGGCTTGCTGTATATTGCCTTTACTATGTTTAGATATGTGCCTTGTATCCCTGATCTCTCCAAGACTTTAAACATGAATGGGTGTTGGACTTTGTCAAATGCTTTTTCAGCTCTAAGGAATTGATCACGTGGTTTTTCTCCTTCAGTTTGTTTATGTGGTGGGTTCAACTGATGAATTTCCATATGTTGAACTATCCTTGCATGCCTGGGATGAAGCCTACTTGGGATATCTTTGATGTGTCCTTAGATTCGGTTTGCAAGTATTTTATTGAGTATTTTTCCATCAATGTTCATAAGAGAGATAGGTCTGAAGTTCTCTTTTTTTGTATGGTCTTTGTGTGGTTTAGGTATCATGGTGACTGTCGCTTCATAAAATGAGTTTGGTAGTATTTCTTCTGTTTCTATTTTGTGGAATAGTTTGAGGAGAATTGGTGTTAGCACATCTTTGAAGGTCTGGTAAATTCCATGCTGAAACCATCAGGCCCGGGACATTTTTTGGAGGAGATACTGTGAATGACTGCTTCAATATACATGGGGGATACAGGGCTATTCAGTCTTTCTACCTGATCTTGACTTAATTTTGGTAGATGGACTCTATCAAGGAAATTGTTCATTTCATTTAGGTTTTAAAATTTTGTGGCATATAGGATTTTGTAGTATGACATGATGATTGTATGAATTTCCTCAATGTCTGTAGTTATGTCACACTTTTCATTTCTGATTTTGCTGATTTGGAAAGATATTCTCTGCTTTTTAGTTAGCTTGGCTAAGGGTTTGTCTATCTTGTTGATTTTCTCAAAGAACCAGCTTTTTGTTTCATTGCTTCTTTGAACAGTTTTATTTGTTTCTAATTGATTGATTTCAGCCCTGAGTTTGATTATTTCGAGTTCTCTGCTCCTCTTGGGTTTATCTGCTTCTTCTTTTTCTAGGGTTTTCAGTTGGGTCATTAAGGTGCTAATATGTGATGTTACAAATTTATTTTTAAAGGCACTTAATGCTATAAATTTTCCTCTGAGCACTGATTTTAATGTGTCCCATAAATTTGGGTATGTTGTGCCTTCATTTTCATTGAATTCTAGGAAGTCTTTAATTTCTTTCCTTATTTCTTCCTTAACCCAGCTGTCATTGAGTAATAAGTTGTTCATTTTCCATGTGCATGTAAGCTTTTTGTTATTTCTGTTGTTGAGATCCAGCTTTAGTCCATGGTGGTCAGACAGAATACAAGGGATTATTTCAATCTTTTTGTATCTGTTGAGGCTTGCTTTATGACCAAAACTATATGGTCTATTTTGGAGAAGGTTCCATGCAGTGCTGAAAAGAAGTTATACTCTTTTGAGTTTGGATGAAAAGATTTGAAGACGTCTATTAGGTCCATTTAATTTAGGAACTCTGTAGGTGTTTTTATTTCCCTATTTGTGTTCTGTCTAGTTGATCTGTCCCTTGGTGACAGTGGAGTGTTGAAGTCTCCCACTATTAAGGTATTAGGATCAAAGTGTGATAAAATTTTAATATTGTTTCATTTATAAATGTAGGTGCTATTGTATTTGGGGCATAGATATTCAAAATTGTGATGTCCTCTTGGTGGATTTTTCCTTTGATGAGAATATAGTGGTCTTTCTTATCTTTTTTGATTAACTTGGGTTGAAAGTCTATTTTATTAGATATTAGGATTGCTACTCCAGCTTGTTTTCTGGGACCATTTGCTTGAAAAACATTTTTCCAGTGCTTTACTCTGAGGTAGTGTTTATCTTTGTTGAATAGGTGTGTTTCTTGGATGCATCAGAATGTTGCATCTTGTTTCCACAACCATTCTGTTAGTCTGTGTCTTTTTACTGGGGAGTTGAGTCCCTTGATGTTGATAGATACTAGTGACCAACAATTGTTACTTACTTTTGATGTGGGGTTGGTGGTGTCACTGAGTTCCGTTGCTTGTATTCTTTTAGTTGTTGTGTAGTTATCTATTTCCTCTGTTTCCTTAGATGTAGTTGTTTTCTTTGGTTTGGAGTTTCCCTTCTTGTAACTTCTCTAGAGCTGGGTTAATATGTAGATATTGTTTAAATTTGGTTTTGTCATGGAATATTTTGAATTCTCCATCTATGTTGATTGAAAGTTTTGCTGGGTATAGTAGTCTGGCTTGGAATCTGTGGTCCTTTATGGACTGTATGATTTCTGTCCAGGCCCTTCTGGATTTCATAGTGTATGTTGAGAAATCTGGTGTGATTCTGATAGGTCTACCTTCATATGTTACTTGGCCTTTTTCCCTTGCTGCTTTTAGGATTTTTTGTTGTTGTTGTTCTGTAGGTTCAGTGTTCTGACTATGATGTGACGTTAAGAATTTATTTTCTTGTCTACTCTACTTGGTGTTCTGTAGGCCTCATGTATATTTATGGCCATCTCCTTCTTTAAATTGGGAAAGTTTTCTTCTATAATTTTCTTGAAAATATTTTCCAGACCTTTTAGCCTGATTTTTTCTTTTTCTTCTCCTCCTATTATTATTAGATTTTGTCTTTTCATGGTGTCCTTGATTTCTTGGATGTTTTGTGTTTGAAACTTTTCCGATGTTTTTTTCTTGAGAGATGTGTCAATTTCCATAAGTGTATCTTTGGCTCCTGAGAGTCTTTCTTCCATCTCTTGTGTTCTGTTGGTGATGCTTACCTTTGTAGTTCCTGATCTTTTCTCTATGTTCTCCAGCTCCAGGTTTTTCTCTATTTGTGTTTTTTTTTAATTGATTCTAATTCTGTTTTCATGTCTTGCATCATTTCCTTCATCTGTTTGAATGTGGAGTCCTGCTTTCCAATGACAGCTTCTATTTTTTTTTGTTCTTTTCCTCTTTATGTATCACTAATTGTGCCTCTACTTCTTTGGCTATAATTACTTGTATTTCTATGAGAGCTTTGTTCATTTCTTCTTTATTTGCCTTCATTTGTGTGGACATTTCTATGAGAGCTTTGTTCATTTCTTGTTTTTTTTTTTTTTGCCTCGATTTCTGTGGTCATTTCTCTGAGATCTCAATTTGTTTCCTCTTTGTTCATAATATTTTCAGGCAAATGTATGGAACCAGGAAAAATAATTGGGGCAAGTAACTAAACTGCAGAAAGACAAATATGGTATGAGAAAAACCATTTATGAGAGGTTTCCTAATAGTGGGGGATAAAGTTCCAAAAGGCCATCTATTGTGAACAACCAGTCTTCTACTAGGCTGGTTAGGTGACAGTTACTTTATTTGGTGGCTCAGGGTATCCTATTGAAATTTTCAACCATCCCAGTCTGTTGTTATTGAAATATGTTGCTTTCTAACTCTAACCTCAACTGATAGGTCAGTGCCTTGTTATTTGATCCACAGAGATGCTTCCTTCTGCATCAAATGGAATTTCATACAAAGACTCACAGTCTGATATTATGCAGAGAGACCTTAAAACACCCAGATCTAAATGGGATTTCCCATGAAATTCTTCCTCCCCTCAGAGCTCTGGGAAACCTGCAGGAGATTAGGCAGGAAGACTGTCAAATGTAGTGGGAATTGAAGATACAAGGTGAAAAAATTTCCCAAGAATCAGGCCACAGAAGAAGATGATGCAGCCAGTCATGAAGAGACCCGATAATCTAGACTTAGATCAAAGGGGGAGGAGGACCTAGCCTAACAATGAAATAGAGAAAAGGCATAAGAGTAGGAGGAGGGTGGGAGGGAACAGAAGGAGAAGGGATAGGGTGCAACAGAGGGGAAACAAAGTGAAAAAAATCTTAAAAATACATTAAAAAACTGATCAAGTTGATGAAGTATAGAGATCTTTAGGACTGATGGCTTCTTCTTGAGGGTGGTACCAGGATGAAGCAAGGATGAACTCAGGGACATGGCACTGAGACTCCTATCATGTTCCATTTAGTATATGAACAACACATTCTTAAGCTGAAGCATTTTGAAGAAAAAAAAATTAGTGACACATGGTAGGAATTTGAAAACAGGAGCAATGGAAAATGAGTGTAACGTATACTATATGAAATTCCCACATAATCAATAAAAATAATGTGGAGACAACTTTTTCAGTGACTTTTAACATGGAAAAGATTCTGCTAAAAGAGGGCAGAGTTTGACTTTGTAAGGCATGCTTTCCAGGAACTAATTTTGTCCGAGAGAATCCTAGCCATAATCTAGTGTTTACCAGCTACCTCAGACTACATGAGCTCAGGTGGCACCTCTGAACAAGCAGTCCTTGCACTAATACTATGTTTAACATTTTTTTTTTCTAGAGGACAAGAGCTGGAAACAGTGCTGCATTTGTGTCCTAGGCATATATCATGGACATATTTCTCATCCTAAATGCCCAGTTTTAACTGTAAAGCTCAGGAAAAGGAATGTTTCTTCCTGACCACTGAGTAGAACACAGCTGCCTATCCAGCCAGGTCAGCCAAGGCAAGCCTGTTCATAGACAGTGGCAACAATAGTGTGGAACAGCACCAGATGTCAAATAGTTTTTTGACCCTCAGTTCTCATTTTACATTTTTCACAGTTCTTTCACCGTTTCAGCCAAACCAGCTTCAGGAATTGTCTGGTTTCCTTCTGTTTTCCCTGCTCTTAGTGTGTCAATATCCCAGGGAACCTTAGACCCTGATAGCCTCTTATATTATAAGAATGTGCAGGTACATTTAGTGAGTACTCAAGTAAATGCTCAGTTCAAAGTCATAAACTGGGAAATTTCAGAAACAAGACCACAATAGGAGACAACCTTTTCATTTGGTACAATTGACTCAATCTCACATCACTTTGAAGCTTCCCTACTTAGGAAGCTGTCCAATTAAATAAATATTAAATTTTCATCTCCTACCTAATACTGGCACAGAAGTAAAAAGGAGTAAAGGTGTGGGATCTGGATAAAGGGATGAGATTAAATCTTGTTCAGTATCACAAGAAAAAGTCACGTGCACACAGGATAAGAGATACTGGACACTGAGAAATGTTTATTTACTCATCTCCATGGAAACCTCAAAATTCTCTCATGTCCTGATTGGCTGAAAGGGAGAATGATGGCATGCAAAAGGTGAAAGTCAGTAAGAGTTTCAGAAGGCAGTTATTAAAAGGCCAAGTGGACAGCATGCTTGGGAGAATGGCTGAGAAGCCCTATATGACTCAATCTGGGCAGGTGAAAGCACACAAACCAGAGATGACAGTTACTGTGTCCAAGAACATTAGTTCAGGAAATGTTTCACATATTTCTTTCAAGTGTTCATTAATAAAATTACATTTCCTTGAGGTGTGATTTTCACGTTATCACTGATTCCATTATTATTTGTTAAATGCATACATATGTCCTCTTTCAGTGAATTACTTACTGGGAAAACAATCCCTAACCAAGACAAATATTTGAACAAAAAGAATTTAATTGAGATCTTGCTTATATTTTTACAGAGAACACTCCTGATGTCATGTCAGCAATCAGTCATCTTATTGTAGTCTTTCAGCTGATCTGAGATCTTTTCATACTGAAACACAAGTGGCAGGCAGAGATAGGGAGACACAAGAGCAAGACAGAAAGAGCTAGAGAGTCAGATTCAGAAATATTGAGACCAAGATTGACAAAAACTGAGGTATAATTTGACAGAGAGCAAGAGACAGAGACTCCCTTCTGTCTGGTCACATTTATTGGAATCTCCACCTATAAATACATCCTCCTCTAATATAAATCCAAAATGAATTAAAATTTTTAAATAATTTTTATTAATTACAATTTATTCACATTGTGTCTCCCCATAAACTCCTCTTTCTCCCCTCCCCATCCCAACTTACCTCCCCCTTCTGCATGCACACCCTCCCCCAAGTCCATTGATTGGGGAGGACTTCTTATCATTACTTCTCATCCTAGTCTATTAGGTCTCATCAGGAGTGGCTGCAATGTCTTCCTCTGTGGCCTGGTAAGGCTGATTCCTCTAACAGGGTGAGGTGATCAAAGTGCAGGCCAAGCAATTAATGCCAGAGGAAGTCCTTGTTCCCATTACTGTGGAAACCATTTGGGTACTGAACTGCCATTGTGCTAATCAGTGCAGGGGTTTACTTTATCTCCATGTGTGGTACTTGGATGGAGAATGAGTCTCAGGAAAATTCCCTGTGACCAGATTTTTTGGATCTGTTGCTCTCCTTGTGGAGCTTCTGTCCTCTCCAGATCTTACTGTTTCCCACTTCCTTCATTAGATTCTATGCACTCTGCCCAACAGTTGGCCGTAAGTCTCAGCATCTACTTTGATAATCTTGCAGTGAAGAGCCTTTCAGAGGCCTTCTGTGGAAGGCTCCTAACTTATTCGCTGTATTCTCCTTTTTCTGAAGTCCATCCTCTTTGCCTTTCGGGATGAGATTGTGAATTTTACCCAGAATCCTCACTCTTGATTTCTTTAGTTGTACAAATTTCTATCCTATATTATATGTCTATATGAGTGAGTATATACCATATATGTCTTTCTCCTTCTGAGATAGCTCTATCAGGATAATCTTTTCCAGTTCCTACCATTTACCTGCACATTGCATGTTTCCATTGATTTTTATTGCTTAGTAATATTGATGACTGAGGAAGCAGTCATCTTGCTGTAGTACTTCAGCAGAACTGAGAGCTTTTCATACTGAACCACAAGTGGCAGGCAGAGAGAGGAAGACAGAGACAGAGAGAAAGAGCTAGAGAGACAGATTCAGAAAGAAAGAGACTAACATTGACAGAAACAAAGTTATAAAGTGACAGATTCTTAGAGACAGAGAATCCATTCTGTCTGGTCACTTTCATTGTCATATCACCACAACCTCCCAAAATAAAACTCCAATAGAAATTATATTTTCTGGCAAGGCCATATCAGATATTTCCTTCCCAGACATTTCCTCTCTGGGGACTCCATATGAAAATAGATGAGCTTCAAGTGGATATTGCAATTCAAATCACCAGGAAGTTGAAGAAAATGGAAGGACTTCTAGGCTAAAAGAACATAGTTATCCTGATAGTTTGTCATTCAATACAATTATTAAAGTCCCAGCAATTTCTAATGACTAAAGAATAGGACTGTCAATCTCCTTTGAGGAAAATGTAGAATATTTCCATAACAGAGAAGTATTCATCTAAGAAAATGACATCATGATATTTTCAGTAAATGAATAGAACAAGGAAAAAAATCATCCTGTGTTAAGTAACTAAATTGCAGAAAGACAAATATGGTATGTATTCACTTATTAGGAGGTCTCCTAATAGTGGGAGACAAAGATCCACTAGGACATCTACGGTGACCAAACCAGTCTTCCACTAGTGGCATTGGGTGGCAATTTATTGAGTTGTTGGGCCTGGGAACTCTATGGAAATTTTCAAGCAACCCAGGCTGTTGTTATTTAAATATGTTGCTCTCTGCCCTCAAATGTTTAATTAGTGCCATGGTCTTCTATCCATGGAGATGCTTCCTTCTGCCTCAATGGGATTGCATACAGAGATCCCCAGTCTGATATTTTGCAGACAGAGAGACCTTAAAACACCCAGCTCTAAATGTGATTTCCCTATGAAATTTCCTCCCCTCAGAGCTCTGGAAAGCCTGCATGAGAGGAGGAAGGAAGAGTGTCATAAGTGGAGGTGATTGAGGACACAAGGAGAAGAGTGCTCTGGGAATCAGGCTGCAGAGAAAGATGATGCAGCCAGTCATGATGAGACCTGATAAACTAGGGTCAGATAGAAGGGGGAGGAGGACCTGACATGTCAGAGAATTAGGAGGAGGATGGGTGATATTGGGAGGAGAAGAGAGAGGGGACAGCAGAGGGGATCAAAATGAACAAATGGTAATAAATAAATACATAAGAAAGACTGTGAACAAGGGAATGATGTATAGAGCTCCTCAGGACTAATGACATCTTTTTGGGATGATGCCAGGTGCGGCAACAATGAACACATGTTCTTTAAAGGACTTGGCACTGACACACTAATCAGGTTCCAATGAATTTATGAAAAACACATACTTCAATTGATGCATTTTAAAGAAAAAAATTACTGTGACAAAGGTAGGAATTAGAATCTGGTAGAAATAGAAAAGAAATATGTTAGTGTGACACATGGGTAGGAATTTGAATGTGGGAGCAATGGAAAAGAAGTGCAATGTATATTATATGAAATTCCCACATAATCAATAAAAGTAATATGTTGACAACTTAAGCAGTGACTGTGAAAATGGAGAAAACTTCCACTGAATAAGCAGTCCTTGCACTAACACTACATTTAGAAGGTTTGTCTGGAACAAAACTGAAGGAAACACAGCTGCTCTTGTGTCCTAGGCTTATAGCATGGATCCATTTCTCTGTCCTAAAAGCCCAGGTATAACTGTAAACCCCAGGATCAGGATGGTTCCTCATTGACCACTGTGTAGGCCACAGCTTGCTTGAGAGAAGTGGTAAGCAGCCTTAAATGCCTCAGTCTGGGCAGCTGATAGCACACAACCCAGAGATGACAGTTCTTGTCCAAGACTTTTATTTCAGAAAGAGTGTCACATAATTCTTTCAAGAGGTCATTAATAAAATCACCTAGTATGACAGCAGAATGGAATTTTGACATTACAGTGGTATGACATCACAATGCTATGATGACATCACAATGCCATTATGACATCATGTTACTGTTATCATTTCATAATTGTATTATGATACCAAAATGCTATTACAACATCATTGTGCTATGATCTCACAATGGAATTTTGACTTCACAGTGGCATTATGACCTCAAAATACTATTATATCATCATAATGCCTTTATGACATCCCAATGATATCATGATATCACAAAGGTTCTATGACAAAATGGTATGATGATATAATAATTTTGTCATGATATAACAATGGTATTATGACATCCCAAAGCTATATGATATCACAATGCTATTGTATTTTCACAATGAATATGACATTGTATGATGTTATAATATCACAATGGTATTAAGGCTTTACAACGGTATGTTGTAGGTGATGATTATTGTAGGTGATGATTATTGTAGGTGATGCTTAATATTTACTATTTTTTATTATGCTTGCTGTTAATCCTAAACAGCCTATAACCAATTCACCACATAGAGACTGGGTTTATTTTCTTAACTTAGAACATATTGCTTGTGAACAGTTACTTCATCCTAAACCTCCTTGCCCTCATTGTTTCCTAACATTTAGATTTTACCCATTATACTTGCTTTCTGTGAAATCTTAGGTCTGGTTCATTCTCTCCATGCTTTTCTAAGATCTCTTCTCTGGCTCTTTTCTCCAAGCTCTGCTTCCTCATGCTCTCTCCTCCCACTCATTTCCTGAACTCTGGCTCTTCCCACTAATTTTGTGTCCTCTGCCTCTTCCCATTGTTCAACATTTTGGCTAGTTGCTTTATTTGGCTTGTTTACATAATGTTGAGACAGGATGTTTAGAATAAGTATCACAATGCAATATCTGATTGAAACCAGAGAGTGGGAGGTTGAAATAAGCATTTAAATGACCACGGGTAAGGTGTATACACTTTAAACAAACATCATATCAACAATGATATGACAACATAACTATGCTATGATGACATCACAAAGCAATTATGGGCTCACAATGGGGTTATGACCTCAATATGCTATTATGACATCTCAATTGTATCATGACATCACAATTGTGTCATGACATCTTCAGTGCTATTATGACATCACAATTTCATTATGACCTCAAAATGCTATTATGACATCACATTGCTCATATGGCATTACTCATATTATGACATACCAATACTATAATGACATCACAATGATATAATGACATCACAAAAGTATTATTTCACAATGGTATTATGACATTCCAATGCTCATGTGACATCTCAATGCAATTATGACATCACAATGATATAATGACATGAAAATGGTATGACATCTGAAAGGAATTTTTTCACAGTGCTATCATGAGATCACAATGGTATTATGATGTCATAATGCTATGATGGCATCACAATGTCATTAGAACATGACAATGCTGCAATGATATCACAATAGTATGACATTGAAATGCTATTACAACATGATTGTGGTATGACATCACAATGGAATTATGACCTCAAAATGCTATTATGACATCGCAATAGTATTATAACATCACAATGGTAGGATGTTTTCACAATGGTATGACATTCAATTGGTATAAAGATTTTACAATGCTATTATAACAGCACAATGCTATTATGACATCACAATGGTATTTTGACATCACAACGGTATGACATATCAACAGTATCATGACAACACAATGATATGACATCACAATACTTTTATGACATCTCAAATATATTATGATAATATAATTTTATAATGATATCACAATTTTTCAATCCATCTCAATGGTGTTATGTCATCTGAATGGTGTCATGGCAACACAGTGCTATTATGACTTCACAATGCTATTGTGATAGTATGATATTGCACATTACAATGTAATTATGATGTCACAATGATATCCTGAAATCACATGAGTATTATAATGGTATTATGACATCACAATTCTGTTTGACATTAAAATGATATTATAATATCACAGTGGTATAATGACATCAAAATGCTACAATAACATCACATACGTATGTCATCTAAATGCTATTATATCATCAAAATGGTTTTATGACATCATAATGATAGAACATCCCAATGTTATTGTAACATCACAATGGTATTATGACTTCACAATTGTACTATGACATCACAGTGTTATAATTACATTGCAATGATATAAGATCACAATGCTATTAAGATATAACAAAGCTACTATGATATCACAATGCTATTATGATATCACAATGCTATTACAATATGATTGTGGTATGACATCACAATGGAATTTTGATATATCAATGACATTATGACCTGAAAATGCTATTATGACATCAAAATAGTATTTGACATCAGAATGATATTAAGACATCACAATGCTAGGTAGTATGACTTCATAATGGAATGAGTTCACAATGGTATTAGGACATCACAATGCTATTAAAACATCATAATGTTATGACATCACAATGTTATTATGATGCCACAATGGTATTATGACTTAAAAATGTATTAAAATATAACATCTAAATGCTATTATGATGTCACAATGATACAACATCACAATAGTATTACGACATCACATTGTTATTATGACTTCACAATGCTATTACGATATCTCAATGATGTTATGACTTCCCAATGTTATTATGACATTACAATTCCTGTTTCCAAGAGTCTTTGTTCAGGGAAAGTATCACATATTTCATATAAGTGGTCATTAATAAAGTCATTAATAAAGTGGTCATTAATAAAGAATTTTATATTATTACATATTCCATTATTAGTTGTTAAATGCACAGATATGCCCTCAGTCAGTGAATTATTTACTGGAAAAATGTTCCCTGACCAAGGCAACACTTTGTTTAAAATGAGATTAATTGGGACCTTGATTATATTTTTACAGAGACTAGCCAGGATGTCACATCAGCAAGCAGTCATCTTGTTGTCCTTTAGCAGAACGGAGACCTCATATTGAACCATATGCAGAAAGCAGAGAGAAGGGACTGAGAGAGATAGAGAGAAAGTGAGCTAGAGAGACAGATTCAGAAATAGAGAGACCAAGACCAACAGAAACAATGATATAAAGTGACAGAGATCAAGAGACAGAGACTCCATTTTTTTTTTACTTTCATTGTCATATCAACCTCAACACACACCCTCCCATAATATAACTCCAATAGGAATTATATTATCTGACCTTGCCAACCTCCTAACCCTTCCCAGACTTTTCCTCACCGGGGATTCCACATGTAAATAGATGAGCTTCAAGGGTACATTACAATTCAAATCACTAGGAAGTGGAAGAAGATAGAGGTACTTCTAGGCTAAAAGAACATAGTTATCCTGATCATTTGGAATTCAATATAATGTTTAAAGTCCCAGCAACTTCTAAGGTATAAAGAACAGGACTGACAATATCCTTTGAGATAAAATGTGGAGTATTTCCTTAATGGAGTATTATTCAGCTAAAAAAATAAATAAATAAATAAAAACATCATGTCATTTCAAGGAAAATGGATGAAAACAGGAAAAATCATCCTGGATGATGTAATTAAATGCAGAAAGACAATATGGTATGTATTCACTTATTAGGAGGTCGCCTAATAATGGGGGATAAAGTTCCAATAAGCCATTTATTGTGAACAACCAGTCTTCCCCTAGGGTGGTTAGGTGGCAGTTAATTGAGTTGTTGGCCCAAGGCATCCTACTGTGAACAAACCAGTCTTAATTGAGGGGAATTGGTGGCAGTTAATTGAGTTGTGGGGCCAGGGCATCGTATGGAAAAATTCAAGCAAACTAGTCTGTTGCTAAGTCATGCTGCTCTCTGCCCTCAACTAATAAATCAGTGACATGTTTTTGTACCCACAGAGATGCCTACCTCTGCATCAATTGGTATTGCATACAGAGACCCACAATCTTATATTATGCAGACAGAGACCACCCCTATCTAGGTAATTAGAGAAAGGCATAGGGGTAGAAGAAGGATGGTGGGTGATCCTAGATGGAGAAGACTGAGGGGGCAGCAGATAGTATACAAAGTGAACAAATCATAATAAATAAATACATAAGAAAAACTGTTATCAAGGGGATGAAGTGTAGAGTTCTTCAGGACTGATGGCTTTTTTTGAGGGGGGGGTATTGCCAGGGTTTGGAAATGATGAACTCAGTTTTCTTTAAGGGACTTGGCACTGAGACTCTGATTAAATTCCTCACTGACAACTGAGTAGGACACAACCTGCTTGAGAGAAAGGCTGAGCAGCCCTACATTCCTAAATCTGGGCAGCTGGTAGCACACAACCCAGAGATAACAGTTCCTGTACATTCTAAGACTCTTAGTTCAGGAATAATGTCACATATTTCTTTCAAAAGGGCATTAATAAAAGCACCTGGTATGACAGCAGAATGGAATTTTGACATCACAATGGTAGTATGACATCACAATGCCATTATGACATTACAATGGGGTTATGGCATCAATATGCTATTATGACATCACATTAACATTATGCAATCACAATGCTATCATGACATCACATTATTGTTATCATATCACAATTGTATTATGACATCTCAACTTTATTATGACATTACTGAGGTGTGACATCACAATGGAATTTTGACTTCACAGTGGCATTATGACCTCAAAATACTATTATATCATCACAATGCTTTTATGACATCCCAATGATATCATGATATCACAATGGTATTATGACATCACAATGCTATGTGACATCCTTATAGTATGTCATAATCCATGTTATAATGACATAACAATGTTGTCATGATATCCCAATGGTATTATGTCATCCTGTTGTAAGTGGTGATTAATATTTACAAATAATTATCTTTCAGTAATGCTTGCTGTTCATCTTAAACAGCTGAATACCCAATATACCACACAGAGACTAGGTTTATTTAGTTAAACTAGAACACATTGCTAGGCAATAGTTTCTCCATCCTAAACCTCCAAGCAGTCATAGTCTCATAACATTTTGATTTCCCACAATATACTTGCTTTTAGTAATATCTCCAGTCCAGTCCATCTCTCCACATAGTTCCAAGATCTGTCCTCCAGCTCTGCTCTCCAAGGTCTCCTCTCACCCTTTCTGCTCACACTCATTTCCTTTCCTGTAGCTCCTCCCCTCTTTCCTGTCCTCTGGCTCTTCCCAACTCAATATTGTATATAGTTGTTTTATTTTGGCCTGTTTACAGAAGAGTTGAGACAGTATGCTTAGAATGAGTATCAAAATGCAATATCCCAGTTGAAACCAGAGAGTGGAGGGAGGGGAGGGAAATCAGCTTTTGAATGTACAAGGATAGGTGTATACATTTTAAAAAAGATACTAACAACATACCAATGCTATTATAATATCACAATGCTATTATGACATCACAATGCTATTATAATGATATGACATTGCAATGATATGACATTGCAATGGTTTTATGACATCATAAGGTTATAATGGCTTCACAATGTTATGTTGCAGGTAATGCTTAATATTTACTATTGGTTTATCTTTTATTAATGCTTGCTGTTATTCCTAAACAGTGTAAAAACAATTTACCACACAGAGACTGGGTTTATTTAGTTAATTTAGAACACAATGCTGGTCAATAGTTACTCCCTCCTAAAACTTCAAGCCCAAATAGTCTCCTAACATTTAGATTTTACCCGTTATACTTGCTTTTTGTGAAGTCTTATGTCTGGTTCATTCTCTCCATGCTGTTCCAACCTCTCTCCTCCCTCTCTGCTCTCCAAGCTCTGCTCCCTCAACCTCTTTCCTTCCATTCATTTCATGCACTCTGGCTCTACCTATCACTCAACATTGTGGCTTTATTCTGGCCTGTTTACACCAAGTTGACACAAGATATAATAAATATCACAATGCAATATCTGAATCTAAAAGAGAAAGTAAGGGGTAGAAATCAAAACAACAATGGTATGATAACATCACAATGCTATGATGACATTACAAATCTATTATGACATCACAATGGGATTATGACCTCACATTGATATTATAACTTCAAAATGTTATTATAATATCACAATGGTATTAATAATTCACACTGATTTTATGACATAACAATGTTATTTTGAGATCACAATGCTCTTATGACATCCCATTGAGATTATGACATCACAGTACTACTATAACATCTCAACGATACTATATCACAACATTTTTATGACATCTCAATGCTATAATGTCATCAGAATTGTGTCATGACATCAAAGTGCTATTATGATATCACTATGGTATTATGACATAATAATGGTGTCATTGTTATAGGAAATTATTAATATTTAATATTGATTTATCTTCTGGTAACACTGCTGTTAATCCTCAGCAGCTGTATAACCAAATCACCACACAGAGACTGGGTTTTTAATTAACCTAGAACACAATGCCGGGCAATATTTACTCCCTCCCAAACCTCCAAGCCCTCAGTTTCCTAACATTTAGATTTCCAACATTATACTTGCTTTTTGTGAAATTTTTGGTCTGATTCATGCTCCACGTCCTCCAAGATCTCTCCTCCAGCTCTGTTCTCCTAGCTCTCCTCTCACCCCTGCTCCTCCCCTCTTTCCTGTCCTCTGGCTACTCCCTGAACAACACTGTGTCCAGTTGCTTTATTTTGTCCTGTTTACACAAGAGTTGAGACAGGATGCTTAGAATGAGTATCACAATGCAATATCCCAATTGAAACTAGAGAGTTTGGAGTAGGGTGGAGGAGAAATCAGAAATCAGTATTTGAATGAACAAGGGTAAGGTGTATGCATAAAAAAGAAAAACAAACATTATACCAACATTTCCCCCTTTAAGTCCAATAACAGGCTCCTTTTCTTTCAATACAATAATTATTAAGAAATTATGAAAACTGTTAGGTGTAATCTATTTGTGCAATGTCCAGCCCATGTGTATTTAGCACATGGAGAGGGTATCTTAGGAGAAAGTATCTGATTATCCTATCTATCTTGACAAATTTAAAGTTCTACACCTAAATTAACTTTTATCCTTATTGGTATTACCTACATGAAAAGATTTTTTTTAACTTCTAAACAGCTTAAACTTAAATGTGGTACTGTAACTATTTGGTCTTCAACCCCATCAGAGACTTGAGAAGGAATAAAATTAGTTATGAGAGTAAATAGGAAGTACATGTTAGCAGCTTCCAAAAAATAAAAACTTGAAAGAGACAGTTTGCTGCTGAACAGTCACCCATAACTCTCTATAATGTTGGAGCATCATCTTCAGCCTTCTGGCTCAGAATATTTTGACAGACATATACATGAAGCAGGAATTATTTGGGACTTGCTTACCCTGTCTTGGCAGAGTTCAGCAGTTGACCTGTCCTGCATTTAGGCTTGCCCATTTTAGGCAGAATTTGTCTATTGTAAAGCGAGGGTATTTTCTTTACCCAAGTGGCTTGTTTGCCACATTTGAAGACATCTCCATATGGAGGTTTTTGATGCTCATTATCTTCTTTCAGGTAGGTGGGGTGCTGCCAGGAAAGGACCTGTCTCATTGTCAAAGAATCTTTGAAATAATAAGAACATTTTAAATGCCATATTCCATAGATCTCCAAAGTTTTTGAAGACTACCTATCTTTATGTAATCACTTTGTATACAAAATCATATCTATCTGTTAAACCTATGATGTATACTCCTATGATAAATTAGACTAGTGTCTGACATGACTATGAGTTGAATAACTAGCAATTAACTTGCATACATAATATCTTAACCACTTTTTAATAGTACTTTAAAATATTGGAAGTAACCTTAACTTTCTATCAATATACTAAAGCTTATATCAATGTATTAAAAATACTAATTTTTGCATCAATATGCAAAATTCTATAGCAGAGATAAAATTAACATTATTTGGGAATAACAAATAAATCCTTAAATGAAGTAGATTCAATGATCTACTTTTTTCTATTTCTATAAAATATCCCTGTATATTCCTTGTTTTACTTTGAATAAGACCATTAATGATAAACATCTCCCAATGACAATAAAATTTTGTAGCCTTAGGAAACAACCAAAAACTTACCCAACCCCTTTAAAGGAAATTGGACACTGTTCTCATGAGTTTCTTTTATCTGACATTGTGGACATGTAGAAATCCTGTAGGGGGCCCAAATAAAATGGTTAATTAAGCAAGCAATAACATTTGTGGTCCAATAACATTTGAATGTTGAGAAATTTCAGGCTTAATAAAAGTCCTTTTTGGAACAGGCAAAAGTGCTCGACCAGTTAAAATTAGTAGCTTTCTTCAAAGTTCTTTTGGGAGCAGGCTTTGATGAGAAAACAGCAATTGAGGCAGTTGAGGAAGGAACAAGCAGAAAGCTGGAACATGCAAGATGCTGGAACAGATGTGTCAATTTCTCAGCATGCTGAAGAATGAATCTATTAGCTTTGATCCAGCATCTCTGCCATGTAGTTCTTTTGTTCTGCAAACATATAACTTCTCACAAGCATTATGGGGTTCTAAAATTATAAATGTATGAGATGTGCAGGATGAAACTCAGCTATAAGCCAATTTAATCTACATCAATTAAAAGGTTAGCATAATACATGTTGAAGATATTATAGCCAAGGATTTATTGGCCAAGTATTGACATTTTGGCTGGAGACATATTTTTATGTCTCAGTCAGTTTTAGAGTTGTTCCCATGTAAAGGGATTAGCAATATAAGATACCATCTTCAAAACAGGGTTAGATAGATTAAAATATCTTTTTTGGGCTTTTGTGTGCCTGTTGTATTAGGCCAAGTTGCTACCTATTTTCCTAGAGATGCCTCCCATTAGAGAGACAAGCTGGTTGCCTTGAGCAACAAAAAATGCACTTTTTAAGTAAACTTTACATAAACTCCTTTTTAATTTAGAATATAAGCATACTGTATGTATCTTGTACCTGTTCTGAGGTTTAGTCCTAGATTTTTATATATGTTGTAGCTATTTGTCTTATCCCTTTGTTTATATAGAATGGGTAGTTATGCCTTTATAGCCAAACTTTTTTTAAGCTCCCTCTTATTTTTAGCATCCCTAGGCATCTTTTACCTGTGCTTTATATTGATAAGCATACCCTAGGCATCTTGTACCTGAGTTTTACATTGTTTGTGGCTATTCTTTTTGGCTTGCCCCTTATTTACAAAGACTGGACAGTTATGCCTTTATAGCCAAACTTTATTAAAACTCCCTCTTACCTCCAGCACTTAAGCATACCCTAGGCATCTTAAACCTGGGCTTTACTTTGATAGTGGCTATTTTTTGGCTTGCCCCTTATTTATACAGACTGGACAGTTATGCCTTTATAGCCAAACTTTATATAAACTCTCTTAACATTAGCATATAAACTGTCCTACCCTTAGCATTAAGTATATCCTAGGCATCTTGTACCTGGACTTTACACTGATAGTGGCTATTTTTTGGCTTGCCCCTTTTTTATGCAGACTGGACAGTTATGCCTTTATAGCCGAACTTTATATAAACTCTCTTAGCATTAACATATAAACTCTCTTACCCTTAGCGTTAAGTATATCCTAGGCATTTTGTACCTGGACTCTACATTGATAGTAGCTATTCTTTGGCTTGCCCTCTTTTTTATATGGGATGGACAGGTTTGTGTTTTAAACATATTATTATAAATTTTTGAGTTTTTAGGACTAAACTATGTTAGCATGTACTTTGCCATCTTTAAGCCTCTTGTGTATTTTTTTACATTAAGCATGACTAACAGTTTTCCCACGTGAAAATGTCTCACGTTTAAAAGGATAAGGCAGTTTTCAGAGCAGTGTGACATTATCTCTCTTTATATAAACCTAAAAATGATGTGAAGCCCATCTTTAGATCAGTAAGAACATAACATCTATTATTAAGAAAAAAAAATCATGGTAACCATAAGGAAAATTTTGTCATTTTTAATCTTAGACTATCCCTGTAAAAAACAGCAGGAGTTGCCATCCTGGCTTTTATTTTGTAAATAAGCTTGATCCAGAACTCAGAGATCTGCCTGTTTCTTTTTACTTTGTGTTGGGAAGAAAGGCATGTGCCTTCACCAACTTGTTCAGATGTATATAGTTTCAAATCAGTATATTTGTAACTGAAAGCCTGTAAATGAAAATCAAACAAAGAGACAAGAAATTTTTAAGTTTGAAATCAGTTGTGCCAATTTACAAATAAAGTCCAGTTGGTTATTTTAGTTTATGATTCAATAAACTGGTGTACCCTTACCAGAAAGATCCGACAAATACCTTGCATCCAGAGGGCTTTGAATTTTAGCCATTATTAACCTAACTATTTTTTTGAGTACAATTGTCTGTAACTTAGTATCCCAATCCTTGGCTTTTTCCCCATTTTCTCCATGAACTTTCTTGGAGAAGGCATGGAGAAAAACCAACACCATTAAACATATTGCAACCCAGATCCATGAATATAACAGCCAAAATGAAGCAATAGAGATTAAAACACCCTCTGCCATGGCAATTTTTTATTTTACATGCAGTTTAGGCCAAACTTTGTCTAGAGGTTTGTTTGCCTCCAATTCCTTTTTTGCCTGCCATGGCTGTGGAGCTGAGCCAGATGAGCCAGCCACAGTATAAAAAAGCCATAACTGCAACAGCAGCCAGTTTTGTTATGGAAGTCTCATTTTTGCCCACAGGAGGCTGTCTTTTGCTCCTGGGCTGGTTTAAGAGCCTCTCTTAAAGAGACAGTAACTGACCTGGGAGTTTTTTTAATTTTAAGTTTAATTTTATCACTGGGAGCTTATTCCCCCCACCAAATTATGATAAAGTATGATTTAAAAAGTGTGGATTCTTGGATTATTTGAGCGCCATTTGTTGTAGGAAATTAATATTTACTATTTACTATTGATTTATCTTTTGGTAACACTGCTGTTAATCCTCAGCAGCTGTATAACCAAATCACCACACAGAGACTGGGTTTTTAATTAACCTAGAACACAATGCCGGGCAATATTTACTCCCTCCTAAACCTCCAAGCCCTCAGTTTCCTAACATTTAGATTTCCAACATTATACTTGCTTTTTGTGAAATTTTAGGTCTGATTCATGCTCCACGTCCTCCAAGATCTCTCCTCCAGCTCTGTTCTCCTAGCTCTCCTCTCACCCCTTCTCCTCCCACTCATCTCCTGCCTTCTGGCTCCTCCCTGTTCAACATTGTGTCCAGTTGTTTGATTTTGTCCTGTTTACACAAGAGTTGAGACAGGATGCTTATAGTGAGTATAACAATACAATATCCCAATTGAAACTAGAGAGTTGGGAGTAGGATGGGGGAGAAAATCAGTATTTGAATGATTAAGGGTAAGGTGTATACATTAAAAAAGACATTATACCAACATGTCATGATAGTCCAATGCTATTATGACATTACAATTCTGATATGACTTCACAATGTCATCTGATATAATAGTGAAATTTGACATCACAGTTTTATTATGACCTCAAAATAAAACTATGATATAACAATACTTTTATGACATCACAATTATATTATGATATCACATTTGTATTAGGACATGAAAATGCTATTATGATTGAAAAATGGTATTATGTCTTCCTAATGGTATTACGACATGTTTGGGGTATGACATCACAATAGATATCAAAATGCTTTTATGAATTCACAGCGATATGATGTCACAATGATATTAGGACATCACAATGCTATGATGACATCACAAAGCCAACATAACATTAAAATTCATCATGACATCTAATGCTATTATGACATATCAATATTATTATGATTTCACAATGCTATTATGACATCATAATGGAATTATGGCATCAGAATGGACATCATAATATTATGATGACATCATAATGTTATTATGACAAAACAATGGCATTATGACATCTCAATTCTATTATGACATCAAAATTCATCATGACATCCCAATGCTATTATGATCTTACAATGCTATTAAAACATGATGATGTTATGATAGATTACAATGTTATTAGAAAATTACAATGGAATTTTGATATCACAGTGGTAATATGACATTACAATGGTATGAAATCTCAATGCTATCGTGACATCACAATGCTATTATAACCTAAAAATGGTATTACAAGACTATTACAATATCACATTTTTTATGAATTCACAATGCTATTATGACCTCACAATGTTCTGATGACATCAATAAGCTATTACGATATCACAATGGTATTATGACAACCAAATTCATCATGACATCTCAAAGCTCTTATAACATCACAATGCTACTATGACATCACAATAGTTTTAGGATATTGCAATTCTATGATGACTTCAAAATGGTTTTATGACATCACAATAGTATTAGGATGTCAAACTTCTATGATTACTTCAAAAATGTCATGACATCCCACTGGTATTATGACATCCCAATTCAATTATAACATCCAATGCTATCATGATATCCAATGCTATTATGACACCCCAATGCTATGATGACATCCCAATGCTATATTGACATCAAAATGCTATTATGGTATCTCAATGGTGATATGACTTCACAATACTATTATGACATAACAATGCTATTATGACATCACAATACTATTAAGATATAACAATGTTCTTATAACAAAATTATGTTATAACATCACAATGGAATTAGGACATCTCAATGCTATTATGATATCACATTTCTATTATGACATGATTGTGGTATGACATCCCAAGAAATTTTGATATCAAAATGCTATTATGACATCACAATACTATTATGAAATCATAATTTTATGATGACACTACAATGCTATGATGACATCACAATTCCATGATGATATAACTTTGGCATTATTACATCAAAATTCATTATAACATTCCATTGCTATTATAAAAGAACAATGCTATTAAGACATGATTGTGGTACGATATCAGAATGGAATTTTGATATCATAATGGTATTATGGTATCACAAACATGCTATGACTTCACAATACTATTATGACATAACAATGGTATTCTGACATCACAATGGTTTTAGGACTTCACATAGTATTATGACATCATAATGCTATTATGAAATCACAATGGTATAACAACATGACTGTGGTATGACATCACAATAGAATTTTGACATCAAAAACATATTATGACTTCACAATGGTATGACTTCACAATGATATTAGGACATCCCAATGCTATGATGACATCACAAAAGTATTATGACATCATAATGGCCTCATTACATCAAAATTCATCATGACATCCAAATGCTATTCTCACATCACAATCCTATTATGACATGATTCTGGTATGAAATCACAATGGCATTTTGACATCAAAAATGCTACTGTGTCTTCACAATGCTATAATGATATCACAATAGTAGTATGACATCACAATGCACTGATGATATCACAATGCAATTATTCTATCACCATAGCTTTATGACATCAAAATTCATCATGAAATCATAATGCAATTCTGAAGTCAAAATGCTATCATGACATGATTGTGTTATGACATCACAAAGGAAATTTAACAAACACAATATTATGATGTCACAATGCTCTTATGATATCATAGTGCTATGTCATCACAATTAGACATCACAATGTTTTTATAACATCACAATTCTATTATTTCATCACATAGCTATTATGACCTCAAAATGTTATTATGTCATCCAATGATATGACATCGCTGGGTTAGTATGCCATCACAATGCTATTATGGCTTCACAATGCTAAAATATCTCCGTGTTATGACATTACAAAGATATGAAATCAAAATGCTATTACAACATCACAAAGGTATTATGACATCATAATACAATTATGATATCAATATTATGACATCCCAATGGCATTATGATTTGACAATATTATTAAGATACCACAATACTATTATGAATTCACCATGGCATTTCAACACAATTGTGTTATGACATCACAATGGAATTTTTAAATTAAAAAAACCTATTATGCAAATTTCATGATTTCCTTATTTTTCACTGCAGAGTAATATTTTTCACTCCATTGTGTAGATGTACCACAATTTCTGCATACATTCTTCAGTTAAGGCACATGTGGATTGTTTCCAGCTTCTGGCTATTACAGATAAAGCTGCTACAGAAATGGTTGAACAAATGTCCTTATTGTGTACTTGAGCCTCTTTTGAATATATGCCTATGAGTGGTATGGCTGGATATTGAGGAAGTGCTATTCCTAGTTGTCTGACTGTTGCGAGCCGCATGGTCGTCTCGCCAGCAAGAACGCACATGAACAACAGGATCCTTCTGCAGCAAGCTTTATTGCAGTCAAATGATGAAAGGAGGAAGACCCCGAGTCCCCGAAGTGGCGCTGTTTATATAAGCCCTGCTCGCACCAAAGTGTTGTGAGATGACCTATCATCCCCTGATTGGCTGCTCACCCATCACCCCATAAGACGCCCCGGGCTGGGCTCATGATGACGGTTGCCCAACGGTCATAATGGTCATGCGCTCTAGGACTTGTTTACCAGTTTAGAAGGGCGGAAGCCAGCACCATGGCAACCAAACCCTGGCTCTCCACATCTCCCCCTTTTTTATTTTGTTTGAACAGTAAGCTTCCTACTGTCAATACAGCATTATGCCAGAAAGCCAATGTCTGAGCCTGGTGGAAGGCAATGCTTCAGCCGTTGCCTGTCATTGGAGCAACCTCCTCACTGTGAGGCTGTCCTGTCTTAGGTCAGTGAAGACTTATTTGCACTCTTCCGTCACTGACTTTCCAGATCGTTTGGCAAGAGAAAAATTGTGATTTACACCCATCCCCATGCAATGGGAAACAAATCCCCAGGGAGTGCAAGGGCTGTAAATCCAGATTGTGGCATGTGCTTGCAAAGACAGAGGCAACCTTGTCAAACATTAATTTTTCAGCATGGATAACCAAATATTAGGGGAGGTGCCTTGCTCCAGAGCAGCTAGCGCCTGTACGATCACCACCTTGTCACGTTTTTGTTGGGTTTTGAGTTTGCAGAACAACCAGAGGACAAATATTAAACCACAGCACAGGGTAGCGCCAAACATCCCAATGCCCACCTTTTCCTTAAAATAAGAAAAGGCGGAAGAAGCCCAAGATAATAAGCCATCTGTGAGCGATAAATCCACTCGAGTAGAAAGGTTGCCACTGCTGCCCTTAGCTCTTCCTTTCTGCAAATCCTTCTGACCAATTTCCTCCAAGATATAGGGACAATTTCCTGGACAAATTAGCGGCTCGGGTAAGATTTTCATATTGTACACTGGTAATAAAGAGTGCTCCTATTTTTCTTTCACATCCTAATTGAGCCAATTGAGATAAAATATCTATTCTTTCATCCACAAGATCCAGATGCTGGTTAAGAACCATCAATCCGCCTTTAAATTGTGCACTAGCAGATGCATGAAGATTTATGGCTTCAGCCACACTTGCCGACAATTGATTTACTGTTGTGCTTGTTTGGACTGAATTTGCCATTGCCAAGCTGACTGCAGTCAGCGATGGCAGTAACAACGGCTGTGGTGATGCCAAAATCTTTCTTCTGTCTAAACAGGGAGAGGGTGGATGGAGTCTCCACAGGGATTGGGATCCACTGCGGGACTCTAACAACCAGGGCACGAGTGTAAGGCCTGGCATTCAAACATTGCGACATCCAGCATGTCTCATTGGTACAATTTCTAAAAGAATTATTGAACAAAACAAGTAAAAAAGGGGAATAAACACAGACAGGACTAGGCAGAAAAACTATCTGATTTGTATTGGACGAGAAAAATTTAGGAAAAACCAATGAATTATGTCTGACCGGCATAAGCTTTGGGAATGCAGACAAAATGGCCAAACATTGTACCCCCACAATACTAGGAACCCAATTTAGAAGGATCCAAGCAAGAAGTGGAATTAGTTGCAGGTATATTCATTGAAAGATCACCTTCAGCTGCCACGAGATTTTGTGTGAGGCGCTCCGGTACCCAGAATGGATTGTTTTCTTCCTGTGGGAAAACACAGACAGCTCCCTGGATCTTATTAAGATAGGATCCGGGCCTTACCATTGACCAGTCAAGACATCCTTCCATTTGACCATTTCCTTAGGCCTATCAGGCTCTAAGCAGTGGCGAAGAACTGCCGAGTGGCCCTGTCCAAATTTAAAAAATTGAGAGTAAAGAGTACCAAGGAAACAGTCACTCGTGGCACTGAGGGCAGAGCCTCCTCGAGTCCCCCTTTTTGTTTTATTAAGTAGGATTTTAGAGTGCAATGAGCACATTCAATAATACCCTGTCCCTGAGGTTTATATGGGAGACCCGTTAGGTGGGTCACTCCCATTTGATGACAAAACTGTCCAAATTTCTGAGAAGTATAGGCTGGCCCATTGTCAGTTTTTAGACTTTTGGGCTTTCCCCAGGCACTCCATGTCTCCAGGCAATGTTGAATTACATGGGTTGCCTTTTCTCCAGTCAGGGGAGAAGCAAACATAACTTCAGAGCAAGTATCAATGGACACATGTAAATATTGAAGTTTACCAAAAAATGAAATGTAACATCCATCTGCCACACTTGTAGTGGACGGATTCCTCTGGGATTAATTCCAACATGAGGCATAGGTAAGAACTGACAACAATTTTGACATTGGGTTACAATATCTCTAGCTTCATTTCTAGTTATGTCAAATCGATGATGCAGTGTTTCAGCTGTCACATGAAATTTCTTATGACACTCTTTAGCCAAATCCAAATTTGAGAAGAGGGCAAATGCAATCATCTTTGTGGCTCGATCTGCCAGGTCATTTCCATGGGACATGGGTCCCGGTAGACCTGAGTGAGCCTTAATATGTGTAATAAAAACAGGGGATTTTCTGATAATTAAGGCAAACTGATTTTTTTTGAAAAATTTTTGCACGCTTGCTAGATGCCTTGATCAATACAGCAGCCTCTAAAATTTTGGTTGCATTTACCACATAACTAGAATCAGAAACAATATTTAAAGACCTGGAAATTTTGTCAAAACTTCTAACACTACTAAACATTCCACAATTTGAGGCAAAGTCTCATGATATTGCTTAGAAACAACTTTATTATTAACCACATAAGCTCCTACTCCTGTTTTTGACCCATCTGTATAAACTACCAGTCCATCCCGAAGTTATTTCTGGGACGTTACATGCGGGAAGACTACCTCTTGAGTTAAAGCAAATTGCAAAACAGGGTGTTGAGGGTAATGATTATCAATCAAGCCACTAAAGGAGGTAACTAGCACTGCCCAAGTATCAGAGGTAGCAGTCAATACCTGAACCTCATGAGCTGTATAAGGCACTATTAAGAACTTTGGCTCCTTCCCAAAGTGTGTAATGGTGGCTTTTAACCCTCGTAGTGCAAGTTGAGCAACTGCATCTGGATACCATTTAATAATTTTTGCAGGAGAAGCATTAGGATGAACCCACAATAAGGGTCCATCTTGCCATAATACAGCAGTTGGTAAATGTTTAGTTTTAATAACACACAGGTCAAAGGTCTTAGTTTTATCTACACGTTTTAATTGGGCATCTTGTAAAGCGTTTTCTACCACTCGCAGGGCGCGGCTTGCAGCCGGTGTTAAGGCTCTGGTTGAAGAAATATGAACATCCCCTTCCTAAATATCAAATAGGGGTTTTAATTCAGCAGAAGGAATCTTTAAAAATGGCCTAAGCCAATTTATATCACCTAATAATTTTTGAAAATCATTTAAGGTATGCAAATGGTCCCTGTGAATTTCTATTTTTTGAGGAACTATTTTGTCGGGGTAAATGACCGTTCCCAAAAAGGAACCTACCTCAGAAATCTGGACCTTTTCAGTGGCAATATGCAATCCCCATTGCTGCAGGGTTTTTTGCAACAAAGGATATGCATCTTGCAAAATGGCTAACTCCTCATGGTACAAGAGAATATCATCCATATAATGAATCAGCAACAAAGAAGGAAATTGCTGTCTAACTGGTTCAAGAGCCATCTGTACATACAATTGACACATGGTAGGGCTATTAGCCATGCCTTGAGGTAAAACTCTCCATTGATATCTTTTGTCTGGCTCATGATGATTAACAGCAGATAGGGTAATGGCAAATCTCTGTCTGTCTCGTGGACACAGAGTAACGGAGAAGAAGCAATCCTTGATATCTATAATTATGACTCTCCATTGTTTAGGCAAAGCAGAAAGTAAAGGTAGGCCTCGCTGAACAGAGCCAAAGAGCCGCATCTGTTCATTAATGGCCCTTAAATCATGAAGAAGTCTCCATTTTCCAGACTTCTTTTTAATAACAAAAATAGGTGTGTTCCAGGGGGAAGTAGATGGTTCCAAATGACCAAGCTGTACCTGTTCTTTAACCAGCCTTGTAGCAGCTTCCAGCTTTTCAGAGCAAAGGGGCCATTGAGGAACCCATACGGCCTCCTCTGTGAGCCAAGATATGGGCATGGAACCCTCAATGGCAGGTAATGAAAACCCAAGCCTTGTTTCCCTGTATTACTTTCCTGTGAAATCGGGTGTAATCTCACTTGTTCCTGTTTACCAAGGCCTTTTCCTTCCTTATAACCCATCCTTTTCATTATATCAACTGCTTGTTGCGAATACTCATTGGTCAATGCTAATCTTAAATCCTGCAAAATATCTCTTCCCCAGAGATTGACAGGGAGAGGAAGAACATATGGTATGAAGCTTCCTGTTTGACCTTCTGATGCCTGCCACATCAAAGAATGTGAACTAATCGCAGGGCTGGCCTTATATCCCAACCCTTGTAAGGAATGGGATGATTGTGTAACAGGCCACGCCTTAGGCCACCAAGTGGAAGAGATAATGGTTTTATCAGCCCCTGTGTCCAAAATACCAGTAAAACTTTTCCCTTCTATCGGTAATTGTAGAGTAGGTCTAGTTTTAAGATCAACTACCAAATGAGCAAAATCTGTTCCTGTGAAACCAAGCCCTCTTGCACCCCTCGATGTTTCGGTAAATGGAAAGCAGTCATGAAGTCTTGGGAGGAGGACCAATTGAGCAATCCTATCTCCAGGAGAAATAGAAAATACGCCTTGAGGGCAGAAACAAAGCACCTCGAGCTGTCCCGTAAAATCTTGATCTAATACTCCAGGATGGACCATAAGTCCTTTTAGAGTGAGAGAGGAGTGACCCAAAATAAGACCTACACTTCCTTCAGGCAGGGGGCCTTCAAACTTCACTGGGACAGGTTGCATCCCCATGTGTGGCATTAATAAGAATTGGGAGGTGGAACGGAGGTCCAACCCTGCTGATCCTCTTGTTGTTCTACAGCTGGATAAACCCTCCTGTTGTCTGCCTGTGTCCCATATCTTTTGGGGCCCTGAGATCTGGGGCCCTGAAGTCCGTTTTTTGGAACATTTTTATCTCTCTCCTCAGAGGGGGTGTCGTGCTGTATAAGTTCTCCCTGAATATCTCTGACTGAGCGGCATTCATTAGCCAAGTGATTGCCTTTTCTACACTTAGGGCAAAGTCCAGGAACCTTCTTTTGTGCAGACATATGACAGTCTCTTTTTAAATGACCCATTTTGCCACAATTAAAACAAACTTTATTGTTTCCAGAACTTGGGTGGTTATTGTTTTGCAATATGGCTGCCGCCAGGCTGGCATTGGTAAGCAGGCCTCCGAGTCCTCGGCAAACTTTTATCCAATCTGTCAATCCTTTGCTCTTTCTGGGGGTAATGACTGCCTTGCATTCTGGTGAAGCATTCTCATACACCAGTTGCTCTATCATTGGTCGGACCCTTTCTGGGTCTCCAAATATTCTGCCTGCTGCATCTGTCATTCTGGCCACAAATTCTGGGAATGACTCCTGTGGACCCTGGATAATTTTTGTTAAATGGCCCTCGGTCCCGCCCTTCTTTGAAAGGGCCTTCCGTGCTTTAATTGCAGCAGCAGATATTTGGCTATACGCTCCCCAATCATAATCTGTCTGTTGCTGAACATGTGGACCTTGTCCTGTTAGTAGCTCAAATGTCCAGTGTCGTTGATTGTCTTCTGCATTGGCATTAGCCCTAGCTTGGGATTGACAGGCATCATGCCATAAGGCTTTCCATTCTAAATACACTCCCATATTAGGGAGGGCAGCTTTCACTACAGTCTGCCAATCATTTGGGGTCATTGCTGTAGAGCCTAGCCTTTCAAGCTGCATAATTGTAAAATTAGCATCCACCCCGTACTTATTAACTGACTCTGCCAGTTCCTTGACTAGAGGGTAATCTACAGGCATGTGGACATGGCCTCCCTCCACATCTTCAAATACTGGAAAAGTCTGAAAAATTTTGTGTCTATCTTTTGTTGAAAAGAAGGAATTAGGACAGTGCCTCCCAGGTGTAGGGTGGAGGAGCACTAGAGACAACGGGAGCGGCCGACTGAGAAAGTGCGCCCTTCCTGTTCCTCATACTACTTTGCTTCCGATACAACAGTAATGGCTGCTCATCTGGGTGGTATAGTTCTTCCTCATAGTGAGCTGCTTCTTCCTCTGACCCCTCGGAGGGACTTAACTCCTTCGACTCAGAATTGCCAATTTCTAAAGCCTCTAGTTTTTTGTCGGATAGAGAGGCTCCTTTTTAGATTTTTTCTTCTCCTTATTGTGTTTCTCTCCCAGGGCGTTCTTTCCCTTATCTCTCGGTCCTGTGGCTTTAACATCTGCAGAAGGGCCTTTTTTCTTAGAGACGTCTTTATTTCTATCTTTTGGGGCCCCTAATCTTTTGTCACGTTCTGTTTCTTGACATGCTGTCTTGTATCTCCTCTAACACTTCCTTAGTGCCTACTCTTAGCTTTCCGTTAATCTCTTTCCTTTCGAGGTCACCCTTAAGCTTGTACAAAACCAAAAGAAAGAGGACGAGGGCAACGGTCACAACAGAGAAAGCAATAAAGGCTTCTGCTAGCTGAAGTGAAAGATGATATAAATCAAGACCAAACATGCCTCTCAGAACTTACCTCTCTGCTGCAGTTCTGAATCCTCCCCATGAACGAGGGGTCTCCTCGGTACCGGCGATGGCAGGTTCCCGGGTTTCAGCACCAAATGTTGCATGCCGCGTGGTCGTCTTGCCAGCAAGAATGCAAGCGAACAACAGGATCCTTCTGCAGCAAGCTTTATTGCAGTCAAAAGATGAAAGGAGGAAGATCCCGAGTCCCTGAAGTGGCGCTGTTTATATAAGTCCTGCTCCCACCAAAGTGGTGTGAGATGACCTATCATCCCCTGATTGGCTGCTCACCATCACCCCATATGACACCCTGGGCTGGGCTCGTGATGACGGTTGCCCAACGGTCATAATGGTCATAACGGTCATGTGCTCTAGGACTTGTTTACCAGTTTAGAAGGGCAGAAGCCAGCACCATGGCAACCAAACCCCGGCTCTCCACATCTGACAAAGCACCAGATTGATTTCCACAGTAATTGTACAAGTTTACATGCACACCAGCAGTGGAGGAGGGTTCTCCTTTCTCCACAACCTCTCCAACCATGTGTTGTCACATGGTGGGAACTGGAAAGGATCATCTTGAGTGAGATGTTCCAGAAACAGAAAGATACACACAGTATATACACTCTCATAAAGACATATAACATAAGATAAACCTACTAAACCTGTACGTCTAAAGAAACTAATCAAGAGAGAGAAACCTGACTAACATGTTCAATCCCCATCTCGAAAGGCAAAGAGGATGGACATCAGAAGAAGAAGAAAACAGGCAACAACCTAGGAACCTGCCACAGAAGGCCTCTGCATGGCTTTACCCTGCAGACTATCAAAGCAGACACTGAGACTTATGGCCAACTGTTGGGCAGAGTGCATGGAATCTTATGTAAGAAGTGGGAAATAGTGAGATCTGGAAAGGACAGCTACTCCACAAGGAGAGCAACAGAACCAGAAAAATTAAACACAAGAATCTTTCCAGAGACTCATATACCAACCAAGTCTCAGCCATGAAGATAACCTAGATTCCCTGCACTGATGTAGTCCATGGCAGTTTACTGTCTAAGTGGGTTACATAGTAATGGGAAGAAGGACTGCCTCTGACATAATCTGATTGGCCTGCTCTTTAATCACCTCCCCATGAGGGGAGAGCAGCCTTATCAGGCTGCAGAAGATGACAATGCAGCCACTCCTGATGTGATCTGATAGACTAAGATCAGAAGGAAGGAGGATCTTCCCTATCAGTGGACTTGGGGAGGGGCATTCATAAAGGGAAAGAAAGGGTAGGATCAGGAGGAAAGGAGGGAGGAGGGGCTTATGGAGGGATACAAAGTGAATATAGTGTAATAAATAAAAGCTATTATGAGTTTACAACAGTGAGACTTCACAATGATATTAGGACAGCCAATGCTATGATGCTATCACAATACTATTATGAAATGACAATGGCATCATGAAAACAAAATTCATCATTGTATCCCAATGATATTATCATATCAAAATGGTTAGGTGCTGATTGGCTGATAAGGAGAATGATGTCAAGAAACAGGTGAAAGCCAGTAAGAATTTCTGGAGCTAGTTATTAAAAGGGCCAAGTGTACAGCCTACTTGAGAGAAAGGCTGAGCAACCCTACATGCCTCAATCTGGGCAGCTGAAAGCATACAACTCAGAGATGACAGTTTCTGTGTCCAAGACCCTTAGTTAAGTTAATCTGTCACATATTTTTTCAAGTGGTCATTATTAAAGTCCTGTGTTCTTGACATGTGACTTTCACATTATCACAGATTACAATTTTATTTATTAAATGCACAGATATGTCCTCAGTCAGTGAATTACTTACGGGAAAAACGCTCCTTGACCATGACAACTTTTTGAACAAAAAACATTTAATTGGGACCTTGCTTATATTTTTATAGAGACTATCCATGGCTTCCCATCTGCAAGCAGAGAACTTGTTATAATTTTTCAGCAGAACTGAAAGCTTTTCATCCTGAACCACAAGTGGAAGGCAGAGAGAGGGAGACACAGAGAGATAGGGAGAGAAAGAGCCAGAGAGAAAGAATCAGAAATACAGAGACCGAGACCGAGACCTACAGAAACAAAGACATAAAGTGACAGAGACAAGGAGAAATAAACATATTCTGTCTGGTCACTTTAATTGGCATATCAACCACAAAACACACTCTCCTACAATGTACCTACAATAGGGATTATATTATCTAATAATGCAATACCTCCTAACACTTCCCAGATATTTCCTTACTGGGAACTCAATATGTAAATAGATGTGTGTCTTTCTGCTTCTGGGATAGCTCATTTCCAGTCCCCACCATTGACTTGCAAAATGTCATGATTTCCTTGTTTTTTTATTGCTGAGTGATATTCCATTGTGTAGATGTACCACAATTTCTGTATCCATTTTTAATTTGGGGGCATCTGGGTTGTTTCTAGGTTCTGGCTGTAACAAATAATGCCGTTACCGACATCGTTGGGCAAATCATCTTATTGTGTACTTCATCTGCTTTAGGATATATGTCCAGGAGTGGTATGGCTGGATCTTGAGGAATCTCAAGGAATCTAATTGTCTGATATATTGCCAGATTGAATTCCAGAGTGGTTCTACAAGATTACATTCCCACTAGCAGGAGAGGAAGGTTCGCCTTTCTCCACAACCTCTACAGCATTTGTGGTCACTTGGGTTTTTGATCTTGGCAATTCTGATGGGTGTAAGGTGAAATCTCAGGGTTGTTTTGATTTGCATTTCCCTGAGGACTAATGAGGTTGAGCATTTCTTTAAGTGTTTCTCTGCCATTCCGTATTCCTCTATGGAGAATTCTCTGATTATCTCTGTTACCCATTTCTTAATTGGATTACTTGATTTGTTGCTTTTCAATTTCTTTACTTCTTTATATACACTGGATATTAGCCCTCTGTCACAGAGAGGCTTCGTGAAGATTCTTTCCCTATCTGTAGGGATTCATTTGTCTTCATGATAGTGTCCTTTGCTTTACAGAAGCTTTTCAGTTCCATGAGTTCCCATTTACTGATTTTTACTCTTAGAGCCTTTTCTGTTGGTGTTCTGTTAAGGAAGCTGTCTCCTGTGTCAATAAGTTCAAGTCTCTTCCCCACTTTTTCTTCTTTTTTAAAAGTTTTATTAATTACACTTTATTCACTTTGTATCCCCTCATAAGCCCCTCCATCCTCCCCTCCCAATCCTACCCTTCCTCCTCCTTCTTCACACATGCCCCTCCCTAAGTCCACTGATTGGGGAGATCCTCCTCTCTTTTCTTTTGATCTTATTCTATCAGATCTCATCAGGAGTGGTTGCATTGTCATCTTCTGCAGCCTGATAAGGCTGCTCTCCCCTCATGGGGAGGTGTTCCATGTGAAGGTTAATCAGATTATGTCAGAGGCAGTCCTTCTTCCCATTACTATGTAAACCACTTGGACACTAAACTGCCATGGACTACAACTGTGCAGGGGTTCTAGGTTATCTCCATACATGGTACTTTGTTGGAATATAAGTCTCTAGAAAGACCCCTGTGTTCAAATTTTCTGGTTCTGCTGCTCTCCTGTGGGGTACCTGTTCTTTCAATATCTTAATATTTCCCACATCTTACATAAGATTCCATGCACACTGCCCAACAGTTGGCCATAAGTCTCAGTGTCCGCTTTGATAGTCTGAAGGGTAAAGCCATGCAGAGGCCCTCTGTGGCCAGTTCCTAGGTTGTTTCCTGTTTTCTTCTTCTTCTGATGTCCATCCTCTTTGCCTGTCAGGGTGGGGATTGATCATTTTAGTCAGTGTCCTCTCTCTTGATTAGTTTCTCTAGATATAGAGATTTTACTAGGTTCATCCTGTTATGTGTATTTATGAGTGAGTATATACTGTGTGTATCTTGCTGTTTCTGGGACATCTCACTCAGTATGATCGTTTCCAGGTCCCACCATTTCCCTACAAATTTCATGATTTTCTTATTTTTCATTGCAGAGTAATACTCCATTGTGTAGATGTACCACAATTTCTGCATCCATTCTTCAGTTGAGGGACATCTAGGCTATTTCCAGCTTCTGGCTATTACAAATAAAGCTGCTACAAACATGGTTGAGCAAATGTCCTTATTGTGTACTTGTTTAAAGTAATGGAGAGATCAGTGATACAAGGCACATATCTAAACATGGTAAAGGCATTATACATCAAGCCTATAGCCCACATAAAATTAAACAGAGAGAAAGTTAAATCAATTCCACTGAAATCAGGGACAAGTTAAGGCTGCCCATTCCCTCTATCTCTCTTCAACATAGTTCTTGAAGTCCATGCTAGATAAATAAGACAATTGTCAGAGATCAAGAGGATAGAAATCTGAAAGGAAGATGTCAAAATATCAGTATTTGCAGATGATATGATAGAATACTTGAGTGACTCCAAAAATTCTACCACGGAAGTCCTATAGCTGAAGAAGCCCTACACCTTCAGCAAAGTGGCTGGATAGAAAATTAACTCAAAACATCAGTAGCTCTCCTGTATACAAAAGATAAAAGGGCTGAGAAAGAAATTATGGGAAAAAAAGAATTTTTTTAAAAGAAGGCCATACTCTTAAACCGTTATAACCAGACAATTCCTCACTGTGGACTTGACATGTGAATAGATGGGCTTCAATAATATATTGCAATTCAAATCACCAGGAAGTAGAAGATGGAGGGAATTCTATGCTACAAGAATATTGTTATTCTGAAAGTTTGTTTATTTTATAACCACAAACCAAGGCTCCAGAACAAGGTAGTTTAAATTGTTTTCTCACATCACAGGTTAATCTGTGACCTTGTTTTGAATATGCACTACAAATTTTAAGCAATTAAATTTCTAAGAAAGATTGGAATACCCATATCTTCTCAGATTGAAGATTATTTAAGTCATTTTATCCAGATCTGTTCTGTGAAAAGCAGAAATGTATCTGTCATTGCTTTCATGAAGGTTTATATTTAGGATAACTGTATCTGTACAAATGACAGAAAGCCACACAGTGAAATAGTCCCACTTTCTGCCAAATGCATCTTTCCAAGCACTTTGAGTAGACAGCTAGGATATTCTATTTACACATCTGGTCCACTTGCTTGAAAGCCTTGGTATTCTTTTCTAATGAATTGTAACTTGACAGGAAGATAGAATCTGACCTCATTCTGGGGACAACAAAATAGTTGTGCTGACATCTCTGGTTCTGTGTATAATTGTGAGGACTAAGGGAAAATAGCAAAATAAATTGTTTCCCAAAAGAACAATATAAAGTGCATATCAAAAAGATCACTTGCTGCATACCAGTTCAATCAAATTCCAAGCAAGACTGAACTAAAAATTGCTCATTTGCATTCCCTTGTATCATCATGTTTTATTTTAACTACTTGCACAGATTAATTAGTAGTGTTGATGAGAGCCGTGTGACTAGACTGATCCTTGCATTTTCCCATAGATGAATGGTTCTCTTTCTGTGAGGTTTTTACTCCTTTTGTTTTAGGTGGGAACATGTAAGCCTTTCACAGAATTCACATATCATTTGTCTTGCAAATCAGATATTTACATTATGATTCATAACACTAGCAAAGCTACAGTTTTAAAGTACCAAACATGTTTTATTTTGGGTTATGGACACCATAAAGTAAGGAAATCTTTTGAAGTTTCACAGCATTAGGGAGGTTGAGAACACTACTCTAGACTGTGAGTACAATAGGACTGATCATGAAATTAGGGAAAGAAAAGAAATCATAGGATGTGGCCAGTGGTAGCTCAGTAGACAAGTAGTTTTCCAAAGTAAGGGGAACAAGGACTATTTCTAACAGGATCTCAAAGGAAGGCTCTTTGACCTCCCTTCCCCCCCAGGGGAGGAGCAGTCCTGTTAGGCCACAGAGGAGGACTTTGCAGCCAGCCCTGAAGATACCTGATAAAACAGGGTCAAATGAAAGGAGAGGAGGTCCTCCCCTATCAGTGGACTTGGAAAGGGGCAGGGAGGAGACCAGGAAGCGAGTGTGGGGTTGGGGAGGGAATGAGGGAGCGGGATACAGCTGGGACACAGAGTTAACAAAATGTAACTAAAAAGAAAAAGAAAAATTAAAAAAAAAAGAAATTATATTATTTAACAATGCCTTAACTACTAACACTTCCCAGACATTTCTTAACTGGGGACTCCACATGTAAATAGATGGGCTTCAAGGGGACATTCCAATTCCAACAACCAGTAAGTGAAAGAAAATAGAGGTATTTCTAGGCTAAAAGAACATAGTTATCCTGAAAGTTTGTCATTCAATACAATGATTAAAGGCCCAACAACTTCCAAAGACTAAAGAACAGGACAGATAATCTCCTTTGAAGAAAATGTGGAATATTTCCATAATGGAGTATTACTCAGCTAAGAAAATGACATCATGCTATTTTCGGGTAAATGGATGGAACCAAGAAAAAACATCCTGGGAGAAGTAACTAAAATGCAGACAGAAAATATGGTATGTATTCACTTATTAGGAGCACCATTAGCCAAATAGTTTATTGCCCCTCAGTTCACTTTTACCCTCAACAATCTTTCTCTGTTTCAGTCAGACCAGTCCCAAGAATTGTCTGGTATTCTTCCCTTTTCCCTGCTCTTAAAGACTCAAAGCCCAGGGAACCCTATACCCTGACAGATTATTATATTAATAAGAATGTGAAAGTACATTTAGTGAGGTTGTGAGTAACCGCTCAGTTCAAAGTCACTGAGTCAAAAATCTCAGTTCTGAGATTTTCAGATCCAAGACAACAGTAGGGGACCATATTGGCATTGTGTACAGCTCTTTAATCCTACATCACATTGAAGCTTCCCTATGTAGGAAGCTGTCCAATTAAACATTAAAATTTCATTTCCTACCTGACATTCTCACAGAGGTAAACAGGAGTAAAGGTGTGAGATCTGGATAAAAGAATGAGATAAAGTCTTGCTGGTTTTCCCAAGAAAAAGTCACATATGCACAGGATCAGAGATACAGGACACTGAGTAATGTTTATTTTTTTAGTATCCATGGAAACCAAGATTCTCTCAGGTGCAGACTGGCTGAGAGGGAGAATGATGTCATGAAACAGGTGAAAGCCAGTAAGAATTTCAGGAACCAGTTATTAAAAGGGACAAGTGGTAGCCTGCTGAAGCAAAAGGGTGGACAGGTCAACAGGCCTTAATCTGTGCATCTAAAGCACTCAACCCAGAGATGACAGTTCCTGTGTCCAAGACTCTTAGTTCAGGAAAAAATGTCATTAATAAAGTCATGTGTCCTGGACATGTCTATCTTTGTGACTTAGGTTTGTTTCTTATATGCAAAAGATTGGTGGGTGTTGTTTACACTTTCATTCTGTTAGTCTGTGTCTTTTATTGGAGAATTGTTTCCATTGATGTTGAGAGACATTAATGACCAGTGGCTGTTAGATTCTTTGATTTTGATGTTGGCTGTGGTAGTAAATTTGTGTGTTTGTTTGCTTTTTGTTTTACTGTAGTGAGGTTAATTATGTCCTGTGTTTTCTTGAAAGTAGCTAGTTTTCTTGGGTTTTATTTTTCCTTCTAGTTTCTTCTGTAAAGCTAGATTTGTGTTTAGGTATTGTTGAAATTTGTTTTTGTCAGTGAATATCTTGCTTTCTCTCTCTAAGAGGACTGAGAGTTGTGCTGAGCATAGTAGCTTGGGATGACATTTGTGTTAGGGCCTGCATGACATTCATTCAGGCTTTCATAGTCTCTATTGAGAAGTCAGGTGTGATTCTGAGGGGTTTGCCATTATATGTTACTTGGCCTTTTTCCCTTGCAGCTTTTAGTATTTTTTCTTTGTTCTATATACTTACTGTTTTGATTATTATGTGGTGGGAAGATTTTCTTTTCTTGACTAATATATTGGGTGTTATGTAGACCTCTTGTTTTCTTATTGGCCTCTCCTTTAAATTGGGGAATTTTTCTTCAATGATTTTTTTTTATATATACTGAGCCTTGGAGGAGGGAATCTTCTTTTTCCTCTATTCCTATTATTCTTAGGTTTTGTCTTTTTACGTTGTCTTGAATATCTTGGATGGTATATGTCAGGCATTTTTTTAGATATAACATTTTCTTTGAGAGATGCATTGATTTCTTCCACTGTATCTTCCACACCTGATATTCTTTCTTCCATTTTTTGTAATATGTTGGTTATGTAGTTCCTGTTTTCTTCCCTAAGTTCTTTGTCTCCACAATTTCCTCTATTTGCATTTTCTTTAATTTCTCAAAAAATATGGAATTCTACGTGAATTTGAGTGTCATTCTTGCTCAGGGGCCATGCTAATCTTATCTGTATCATTCCAAATTTTGTATATGTGCTGTTGAAGTGAGAACCACATATTTCTTTCAAGTAGTCATTATTAAAGTCATGTGTCCTTGACTTGTGAGTTTTACATTATTACAGTTTCCATTAGTATTTGTCAAATGCACAGATATGCCCTCCGTAAGTGAATTATTTTCTGTGAAAATGCTCCTTGACCAAGCAAATCATTGAACAAAAAGGGATTAATTGGGACCTTGCTTATATCAGCAAAACTGAGAGATTTTCATACTGAAGTACAAGTGGCAGGCAGATTGAGGGAGATTAAAGGAGACACACAAAGAGAGAAAACTAGAGAGACATATTCAGAAATAGACTTAGAACAAGAGAAACAAAGATATAAAGTGACAGAGATGGATAGACAGCAATTCTATTCTGCCTGGTCACTTTCATTGGCATATAACCTCAAAGCACACTCTCCTATAATATATATACAAATGGAATTATATTTATTATAATATTTTTATTTTAATTTTTATTAATTACACTTTCTTCATTTTGTATTCACCCATGACCCCCATCCCCTCCCAATTCCATCTTCACTCCTCCTTTTCTGCACATGCCCCTATCCAAGTCCAGCAATAGGGGAGGTCTTCCTCTCCTTCCCTCTGATCCTAGTTTATCAGATCTCATTAAGTGTGGCTGCATTGTCTTGCTCTGTGGCCTATTAATAATTCTTCCCCATCAGGGTGATGTGATCAAAGAGTAGGCCAATCAGTTCATGTCAGAGGTAATCTCTCTTCCCATTACTATGGACTGCCATGGGCTACATCTGTGCAGGGGTTCTAGGTTATCTCTATTCGTGGTACTTGGTGAGAGTATGAGTCTCATAAAGACCCCTGTGTTCAGATTTTATGATTCTGTTGCTCTTCTTGAGGAGCTGCTGTACTCTCCAGATCTTACTATTTCCTACTTATTACATAAGATTCCATGCACTCTGCCCAACAGTTGGCCTTAAGTCTCAGGAGCTTCTTTGATAGTCTCCAGGGCAGAGCCTTTCAAAACCATTCTGTGGCAGTCTCCAAACTTGTTCCCTGTTTTCTCCTTCTTCTGATGTCCATCCTCTTTACCTTTTGGGATGTGGACTGAGCATTTTAGCTCCCTCTTCATTACTTTCTTCAGGTATATAGATTTTAGTAGGTTTATCCTATATAATTATATGTCTATATGTGTGAGCATATACCATGTGTGTTTTTCTGCTTCTGGGATAGGTCACTCAGCATGATCCTTTTCAGTTCCCACCATTTATCTGAAATTTTCATGATTTCCTTTTTTTTTTTATTGCTTAGCAATATTCCATTGTGTAGATGTACCATAATTTCTATATCCATTTTTCAGTTGGGGCATCTGGGTTCTTTCCAGATTCTGACTACTACAAATAAAGCTACTAAAAACATGGCTGAGCAAATGTCCTTATTGTGTACTTGAGCTTCTTTCAGATATATGCCTAGTAGTAGTATATCTGGATCTTTAGAATGCGATATTCCTAGTTGTCTGAGAAAGCGCCAGAGTGATTTTCAGAGTGGTTCTACAAGATTGCATTGCCACCAGCAGGGGAGAAGTGTTCCCCTTTTTCAACAATCTCTCCAGCATGTATTGTCACTTGAGTTTTTGGTCTTGGCCATTCTGATGTGTGTAAGGTAAAATCTCAGGTTCGTTTTGATTTGCACTTCCCTGATTGTTAATCATATTGAGCATTTCTTTAAGAGTTTCTCCCTCATTTTATATTCCTATATCGAGAATTTTCTGGTTAGCCCTGTTCCCCTTTTTTTAAAGACATAACTTGATTTGTTGCTTTTCAACTTCTTTAGTTCTTCCTATATAATGGATATTAGCCCTCTTTCACATAGAGGTTTGGTAAAGAGTCTTTCATAATTTGTAGGCATTCATTTTGCTTTGATAGAATATCCTTTCCTCAACAGAAGCTTTTCAGTTTCATGAGGTCCCATTTACTGACTTTTGCTCTTAGAGCCTATGCTGTTGGTGTTCTGTTCAGGAAGTAGTCTCCTGTGCCAGAGTTCAAGACTCTTCCCCACTTTTTATTCTGACTGATTTAATGTCTCTGGTTTTGTGTTGAGTTCTTTGATCCACTTGTGCAGGGTGATCAGTATGAGTCTATTTGCTTTTTTTTTACACATAGACATCCTGTTAGACTAGCACAATTTTTTGAAGATGCTATCATTTTTTTCCATTGTAAGGTTTTGGAATCTTTGACAAAGATCAGGTGTCCAAACATGTGTAGGTTTATTTCTGGGTCTTCTATTTGGATCCATTGATCCACCATTCTGTATCTATGCAAGTTCCATGCAATTTTTATTACTATTGCTCTATAATACACCTTGAGATCAGGGATGGAACGACCTCTGGAAGATCTTCCGTTTTAGAGGATTGTTTTAGCAATTCTGGGCCTCTTGTTTTTTCATATGAGGTTGAAAATTTTTCTTTCTAAGTCTGTAATAATTGTGTTGGTATTATAATAATTGTTGGGAATTGCATTGAATCTCTAGATTGCTTATGGTAAGATTTTTACAATGTTAAGCCTGCCAAGGCATGAAAATGGGAGATCTTTCCAACTTCTGATATCATCTTCCAATTATTTCTTCAGAGACTTGAAATTTTTTTATACAAGTCTTTGACTTGCTTGGTTAGGGTGACATCATGGTACATTATCTCTGTGACCGAATACAAGAACATAACAAAGATATCATTCACTATGACCTAGTAGGATTCTTCCCAGGTATTTGGTAGTGGCTCAATATTAAAAAAATCTATTAATGTGATACACCATGTTAACAAACTGCAAGAAAAAAATGATAATCATTAAATACTGAAAAAGCACTTGCCAAAATCCAACCTCCATTCATGTTTAAAGTAATGGTGAGATCAGGGATACAAAGCACATATCTAAATATCGTAAAGGTAATATAAAACAAGCATATAGCCATCATCCAACTCAAGTGAGAGAAAGTTAAAGCTATCCCACTGTAATCAGGAACAAGGCAAGGTTGCCCACTCTTTCCGTATCTCTTCAACATAGGACTGGAAATTCTGGCTAGATCAATAAGACAATTGAATGAGATCAAGGGGATAGAAATGCGAAATGAAGAAGTCAGAGTATCACTATTTGCAGATGATATGACAGTATACCTCAGTGACCCCCAAAATATTACCAGGGAACACCTACAGCTGATAAATACCTTTGGCAAAGTGCCTGGATACAAAATTAATTCAAAAAATCAGTAGCCCTGCTGTATACAAAACACAAAAGGGCTGAAAAAATTAGGGAAACAAAATAAATTCTATTATCTGACAAGGATATACCTCCTAACCATTCCCAAACATTTCCTCACTGGAGACTAAACATAAATATATGAGCTCCAAGGTGATTTGCAATTCAAATTACCAAGAAGTGAAAGAAGATGGATGGACTTCTAGGCTAAAAGAACATATTTTTTCTGATAATTTATCATTCAATACAATGATTAAAGTCCAAACAAATTCAAAAGACTAAAGAACAAGACTGACCATCTCCTTTGGGGAAAATGTGGAATATTCCAGTAACGGAGTATTATTCAGCTAAGAAAATATCCATCATGATGTTTTCAGGCAAATTGTTGGAACTAGGAAAATCATACTTTGTGAATTTACTAATGTGCAACAAGACAAATATTGTTTGTATTCACTTATTAGGAGATCTCCTAATAGTGGGGAAAAATTTCAAAAGACCATCTATCGTGAACAAATCAGGCATCCACTAGGGAGATTGGGTGTCATTTAACTGAGTTGTTGGGCCAGGGCCTCCTACAGAAATTTTCAAGCAAACCACCCTATTGTTATTGAAATATGTTGCTCTCTACCCTCAACTGATAGATCAGTGCCATGTCCTTGTATCCAAAGAGATGTTTTCTTCTGTATCAAATGGGATTTCATACAGAAACCCTCAGTACTAAAATATACAGATAGAGACCTTAAAACACCCAGCTCTAACTGGGATTTACCAAAGCAATTTTCCCTCCCCTCAGAGCTCTGGGAAGCCTGCAGGAGAGAAGGAAGAAAGAGTATCCTAAGTAGAGGGAATTGAAGACCCAAGGAAAACAATGCCCTGAGAATCAGGCCACAGAGGAAGATGATGCAGCTAGCCTTGATGAGACCTGATAAACTAGGGTCAGATAGAATGGGAGGAGGACCTCCGAATTAGGGAAGTAATAAAAAGGCATAAGGGTAGAAGAAGGAGGGTGATTGGGACTGAGACTCTGATCATGAGCCAGTGATTAGTTGAACAACATGTACTTCAATTGATGTATTTTAAAGAAAAAAAAATTAGAAGGGTACATGGTAAGAATTTTTACCTGAGAGCAATGGAAAATGAGTGTAATGTATATTATATGAAATTCCCACATAACCAATAAAAATAATTTATTGATTCACTTTTCCAATGACTTTTTAACATAGAAAAAAGATTCTGCTAATGGAGGGCTGAGTTTGATTTTGTTATGCATGCTTTCCAGGAACTCATGATGTAGCAGAGAATCCTAGCCTTTAACTAGTGCTTACCCAACTACCTCAGACCCTATGAGCTCAGGTGGCATCTCTGAACAAGCAGTCCTAGCACGAACACTATATTTAGAAGGTTTGTCTGGAGGACCACAGCAGAAAACACAGCTGCTCTTGTGTCCTAGGCTTATAACATGGACCCATTTCACTGTCCTGATGGCCCAGTTTTACATGTAAACACCAGGACCAGGAGGATTCCTCACTGATCAGTCAGTAGGACATTGCTGAAAATCCAGCTAGGTCAGCCAAGGCAATCCTGCTTATAGAAGTTTGGCAACGTTAGTGTGGAACAGAATTAGCTGTCAAATAGTTTATTGCCCCTAATTTCTCCTTTTACAATCATAGATTTTCTTTTTCAGGCAAACCAATCCCAGGTATTGTCTGGTTTCTGAAGGGGTCTGATAATGGCATTTCTATATCCTGGCCTTGCCAGATGCAGCTCTTGTCTAAGTTCTATTTCTCAGAGACTTTTATTAATGGTCTCTGCAAACAGGTTGTTCTGAGTCTGAGAAGTAGATAGCAAGCTCCTGAAACCTCGGTAACCAGACCACAAAAGTTGTGTAACCTTGAGTGAATTCCTGGATGCTTTGCCAGGTGGCACAGAAGTGTTGATACTCTGAAAAAAAAATCGCTTTCCTATTTGCTTCATAAGTGTTATTTGCACATTCACTAAACTGAGACTTGACCAGGAATCTGTCTTGTCTTCAATCTTTGCATCTCTGTTCCCCCATTGCTCTGTTTTTTTTGTTTGTTTGTTTGTTTGGTTGGTTGGTTTTTTTTAGGTGGAACCTATTTTACTAGCCTGAAGGATGGGACAGTTGGTGCCCAAAAAGAGATCTTGAAAATGAGGGGCAACATGGGAAATGCTGGGTTTTGGAGCTCCAGATGCCCAAGAAAAATATGTGCTTCATGATGACCACCTATCACAGGGAGGAAAACAAGGTGACTTTCCCTGCCACATGTGCAGGAGATATGGGACCACTGCAGGATGATATTACTGTTTTCTGTGAGAAAGTCCAATTAGAAAGGGAAAAAGTTGATTTATTAAGGGAATTAAAGAAATTACAATTACAAAATAATAATAACAGTAATAATAAATAACAACAATAATAATATTGGATTGTTTGCACTGGTAAATTTTTTTATATTTTTTAAATTATATTTTTTTTCTTATCAGTTAATTTAGTTAACTCTGTATCCCAGCTGTATCCTGCTCCCGCTCCCTCATTCCTTCCCAATCACACCCTACCTCCCTCATCTCCACCCTGCCCCTTTCCAAGTCCACTGATGGGGGAGACCTCCTCCCTATTCATCTGATCCTGTTTTATCAGGTATCTGGCTGCAAAGTCTTCCTCTGTGGCTTAACAGGACTGCTCTTACCTTGGGGGGAAGGGAGGTCAAAGAGTCAGCCATTGAGTTCCTGTTAGAGATAGTCCTTGTTCCCCTTACTACGGGAAACCAATTGGTTACTGAACTACCACATGCTACATCTGAGCTGAGGATCTAGGTTATATCCATACATGGTCTTTGGTTGAATGTCAGTCTCAGAAAAGACCCTGTGCCCAGATATATTTGGTCCTTGTGGAGCTCCTATCCTTTCCCCATCATACTAACTCCCCATCTATCATATGATTCTCTGTAGTCTGCCGAAGGTTTGTTTATGAGTCTTTGTATCTGCTTTGAAAACACTAATAGAGTCTTTCAGATGCCTTCAGGAGACTCCTGTCATACTTTCAATGCACATCCCATCTGTCTTTCTAAATGAGGATTGATCATCTTACCTGATGTCTGCTCTCTTGATTATCTTTTTTAGGTGTATAGATTTCATTATGTTTATCATATCTTATAGATCTATATAAGCGAGTATATACCATGTTTGTCTTTCTCCTTCTGGTATATTTTACTCAGAATGATCTTTTCTAGACCCACCATTTGCTGGAAAATTTCAAGATTTCCTCCATTTTGATTGCTGAGTAGTATTCCATCCTGCAAAAATACCACAATCTCTATATCCATTCCTCCATTGATGGACATCTGCTTTGTTTCCAGGTTCCAGCTGTTACAAATAAAGCTGCTATAAACATGGTTGAGCAAGTATCCCTTTGTGTCCTTGAGCATGGGTATATACCTAGCAGTGGTATAGCTGGGTCTTGAGGAAGCACTATTCCTAATTGTCTGAGAAAGCTCCAGATAGCTTTCCAAAGTGATTGTACCAGTTTACATTTCCACCAGCAGTGGAGGAGGGTTCCCCTTTCTCTACAACCTCTCCAGCATGTGTTGTCACTTGCATTTTTCATCTTGGCCATTCTGATGGGTGTGGGGTGAAATCTCAGGGTCTTTTTGATTTGCATTTCCCTGAAGGCTAATGAGGTTGAACATTTCTTTAAGTGTTTCATGGCCATTCGATATTCCTCTGTGGAGAGTTTTCTGTTTAGCTCTATTCCCCATTTTTTAATTGGATTACTTGGTTTGCTGCTTTTCAGCTTCTTTAGTTCTTTATATATACTGGATATTAGTCCTCTGTCAGAAAAAGGGTTGGTGAAGATTCTTTCCCAATCTGTAGGCAGTCATTTTGTTTTGATGACAGTGTTCTTTGCTTTACAGAAGGTTTTCCGTTTCATGAGGTTCCATTTATTGATTGTTGCTCTTAGGGACTGTGCTGTTGGTATTCTGTTCAGGAAGTTGTCTCCTGTGCCAATGAGTTCTAGGCTGTTCCCACTTTTTCTTCTAACAGATTTAGAGTATCTGGTTTTATGTTGAGGTCTTTGATCCACTTGGACTTCAGTTTTCTGCAGGGTGATAAATATGGATCTATTTTCATTTTTCTGCATGTAGACATCCAGTTGGACCAGCACCATTTGTTGAAGATGCTGTCTTTTTTCCATTGAATGGTTTTGGCTTCTTTGTCAAATCTCGAGTATTCATAGGTATGTGGGTTTATTTTTGGGTCTTCTATTTGGTTCCATTAATTCTCTGTTCTGTTTTTATGACAATACCATGCAGTTTTTATTCTATTACTCTGTAGTACAGCTTGAGAACAGGGATGGAGATACCTCCAGATGATCTGTTGTTGTACAGGATTGTTTTTGAGATTCTGTTTTGTTTTTTTTTTTTTTATGAAGCTGAGAATTTTTTTTCAAGGTATGTAAAGAATTGAGTTGATATTTTGATGGTAATTGTGTTGAATCTGTAGATTGCTTTTGGCAGGATGGCCATTTTCACAACGTTAATCCTACTAATCCATGAGCACTGAAGATCTTTGCATCTTCTGATATCTTCTTCAATTTCTTTCTTCAGAGACTTGAAGTTTTTCTCAAACACGTATTTCACTTTTTTGGTTAGTGTCACCCTAATGTACTTTATGTTATTAGTGGCAATTTTGAAGGGTGTTGTCTCCCTAACTTCTTTCTCAGCCCTTTTGTCTTTGGAGGGCTTCTGATTTTTTGAGTTGATTTTGTATCCTGCCAATTTGCTGAAGGTATTTATCAGCTGAAGGTGTTCTCTGGTTGAATTTTGGTGGTCGCTCATGTATACTAACATATCATCTGCAAATATTGACAGTTTGATCTCTTCCTTCCCGATTTGTATCCCCTTGATCTATTTAATTGTCTTATTGCTCTGGCGAGAACTTCAAGTACTATGTTGAAGAGGTATGGAGAGAGTGGGCAGCCTTGTCTTGTCCCTGATTTCAGTGGGATTGATTTAAGTTGCTCTCCATTGAATTTGATTTTGGCTATAGGCTTGCTATATATTGCTTTACTATGTTTAGATATGTGCCTTGTATCCCTGATCTTAAACATGAATGGGTATTGGACTTTGTCAAATGCTTTTTCAGGTCTAAGGAATTGATCATGTGGTTTTTCTCCTTCAGTTTGTTTATGTGGTGGATTCAACTGATGAATTTCCATATTTTGAAATTCCCTTGCATGCCTGGGATGAAGCCTACTTGGTCATGGTGGATGATATCTTTGATGTGTTCTTGGATTCGGTTTGTAAGTATTTTATTGAGTATTTTTGCATCAATGTTCATAAGAGAGATAGGTCTAAAGTTCTCTATTTTTGTTGGGTCTTTGTTTTGTTTAGGTATCCCAGGAACTGTCGTTTCATAGAATGAGTTTGGTAGTGTTCCTTCTGTTTCTATTTTGTGGAATACTTTGAGGAGAATTGGTGTTAGCACGTTTTGAAGGTCTGGTAGAATTCTGTGCTGAAACCATCTGCCCCAGGGCTTTTTTTGGAGGGAAGACTGTTAATGACTGCTACAATTTCCTTGGGGGATATAGGGCTATTCACTCTTTCTACCTGATCTTGACTTAATCTTGGAAGATGGAATCTATCAACAAAATTGTCCATTTCATTTAGGTTTTCAAATTATGTGGCATATAGGCTTTTGTAGTATGACCTAATGATTGTATGAATTTCCTCAGTGTCTGTAGTTATGTCACCCTTTTCATTTCTGATTTTGCTGATATGGATAGATTCTCTCTGTTTTTTAGTTAGTTTGGCTAAGGGTTTGTCTATCTTGTTGAATTTCTCAAAGAACCAGCTTTTTGTTTCATTGATTCTTTGAATAGTTTTATCTGTTTCTAATTGATTGATTTTCAGCCCTGAGTTTGATTATTTCCAGCTGTCTGCTCCTCTTGGGTTTATCTGCTTCTTTTTTTTTCTAGGGTTTTCAGTTGGGCCATTAAGGTGCTTGTATGTGATGTTACAAATTTCTTTTTAAAGGCACTTAATGCTATAAATTTTCCTCTGAGCACTGATTTTAATGTGTCCCATAAATTTGGGTATGTTGTGCCTTCATTTTCTTTGATTTCTAGGTAGTATTTAATTTCTTTCCTTATTTCTTCCTTAACCCAGCTGTCATTGAGTAAAAAGTTGTTCAGTTTCCATGTTAGTGTAGGCTTTTTGTTATTTCTGTTGTTGAGGTCCAGCTTTAGTCCATGGTGGTCTGATAGAACACATGGGATTATTTCGATCTTTTTATATCTTTTGTAGCTTGCTTTATGACCAACTATATGGTCTATTTTGGAAAAGGTTCCATGAGGTGCTGAAAAGAAGGTATACACTTTTGAGTTTGGATGAAAAGATCTGTAGACATCTATTACATCCATTTGATTTAGGGACTCTGTAGGTGTTTTTATTTCCCTATTTGTTTTCTGTCTAGTTGATCTGTCCCTGAGAGTGGAGTGTTGAAGTCTCCCACTATTAAGGTATTAGGATCAAAGTGTGATTAAATTTTAATATTGTTTCATTTATGAATGTAGGTGCTCTTGTATTTAGGGCATAGATATTCAAAATTCTGATGTCCTCTTGGTGGATTTTTCCTTTGATGAGAATATAGTGGCCCTCCTTATCTTTTTTGGTTAACTTGGGTTGAAAGTCTGTTTTATTAGATATTAGGATGTCTACTCCAGCTTGTTTTGTGGAACCATTTGCTTGAAAAACATTTTTCCAGTGCTTTACTCTGAGGTAGTGTTTATCTTTGTTGCATAGGTGTGTTTCTTGAATGCAACAGAATGTTGGATCCTGTTTACACAACCATTCTGTTAGTCTGTGTCTTTTTACTGGGGAGTTGAATCTATTGATGTTGATAGATACTAGTGACCAACAATTGTTACTTACTTTAGATGTGGGGTTGGTGATGTCACTGAGTTTCATTCCTTGTATTCGTTTGGTTTTTTTGTTGTGTAGTTATCTATGTCCTCTGTCTCCTTAGATGTAGTTGTATTCTTTGGTTTGGAGTTTCCCTTCTAGTAACTTCTGTAGAGCTGGGTTACTATGTAGATATTTTTTAAATTTGGTTTTGTCATGGAATATTTTTGAATTCTCCATCTATGTTGATTGAACATTTTGCTGGGGATAGTAGTCTGGCTTGGAATCTGTGGTCCTTTAAGGACTGTGTGATTTCTGTCCAGACCCTTCTGGCTTTCATAATTTATGTTGAGAAATCTGGTGTGATTCTGATAGGTCTACCTTCATATGTTACTTGGCCATTTTCCCTTGCTGCTTTTAGAATTTTTTGTTGTTGCTGTTCTGTAGGTTCAGTGTTTTGACTATGATGTGACATGAAGAATTTATTTTCTGGTCTAGTCTATTTGGTGTTTTGTAGGCCTCTTGTATGTTTATGGATATCTCTTTCTTTAAGTTGGGAAAGTTTTCTTCTATAATTTTCTTGAAAATATTTTCCAGACCTTTGAGCCTGATGTCTTCTTTTTCTTCTACTCCTATTATTCTTAGATTTTGTCTTTTCATGGTGTACTTGATTTCTTGGATGTTTTGTGTTTGGAACTTTTCTGATTTTATTTTTTCTATGAGAGATATGTCAATTTCCACAAGTGTATCTTCAACTCCTGAGATTATTTCTTCCATCTCTTGTATTCTGTTGGTGATGCTTAACTTTGTAGTTCCTGATCTTTTCTCTATGTTCTCCAGCTCCAGGTTTTTCTCTATTTTTTTTATTAATTTTATTTCTGTTTTCATGTATTCCACCATTTCCTTCATCTGTTTGAATGTGGAGTTCTGCTTTTCAATGACTGCTTCTATTTTTTTTTTTTTTTGTCTGTTTCCTCTCTATGTATCACTAATTGTGCCTCTACTTCTTTGGCTATAATTACTTGTATTTCTGTGAGAGCTTTGTTTATTTCTTCTTTATTTGCCTTCATTAGTGTGGACATTTCTATGAGAGCTTTGTTCATTTTTTTTTTTTGCCTCAATTTCTGTGGTCATTTCTCTGAGAGCTCAATTTGTTTCCTCTTGTTCCTCTCGATTTCTTTGGCTATTTCTCTAAGGGCGTTGTTCATTTTATCTTTATGGGCCTCTAATAGCTGCAGAAACATAGTTTTGAGGTCGTTTTCTTGTATATCTAGTGAATTGAAGTGTCCATTGGTTTGTTGGTTTGCTGGTGAGGTCATTATGTCTGATTTTTGTTGGGTGTGTTCTTAAGTCTGCTTCTAACCATTTGGTTATTTATAACTCTCACTGTTTTTTTCCTTGATGTTTGTAGTTTGGGCTATGATCATCTCTTTCTGTTTTCTGGAATGTTTTTTCAGGAAGATGAGAGAGATTCACTGGTTTGGGAGTGTGCGTTGTGACACTGGCACTATTTGCATGTGCTTTTAGGGGTGCAGTGTGCATGCAGGGATTTATGATTATTGCAATGGCCTACAGGCCACTATTATGCAGTTCTGTCTGAGATCCAGGGATTGTTTGCCTGGATTACACTGGTGGATCCACAAGGCAGAGGTTTCAATGTTGGGGTCGCTATCCCAAGTATCCCTATGATGCCCACACTAGGAATGTGGGTGGCAGGGATCTCTTCTGGTTGCTGCTATGGCAAGGCCCTGGGTCTGGTGCAAACTCCCTAGAAGGCTCACTCCTTCTGTTGCAGGACCAGTTGTAATGCACAGGGGTTCCCTTTGCTCTCTACTCTCTGATTTGGTCCTGCTGTAAAAAATGTGCGGGGCGGGTAGGCTAACAGTCAGCTCTGTGGCACTGTGGCCATAGGACTCGGTGTCCACTTTTTCTGTGTGCTGCCTCTCTCTCCTTTCCCTCTGCCAGGAGGGGTTATGTTCACTGGTCCTGGGGTATCCTAGGAAAGAGTTAGGTTGAGTGTTCTCAATCCTACATCCCGGGCCCAGATCTCTCTGCCAGAAGCAGCCTGGTGGTAGAACCTATGTTTGCTGATCCTGAGAGAGTACCAGGTAGGGTTGAGTGTCCTCAGACCCAGAGCTTGGGTTTTTCTGCTAGGGGCCGCTGGGTGAGCTGGAGAGGGGGTGCTGTGTCCTGTGGCAGGCTGCCTCTCTGTCCTTCCCCTCTGACCTTCCCCTCTGCTAGGGAAAGCTTATGGTGCTAGGGCAAGCATATGGTGCTAGGGCAAGCTTATGGTGGTGCTCTCAGGTGAGTGCCAGAAGGGGTTGGGACTTCTCAGTCCTGATCCTGAGCCTTGGTTTCTCTGTCAGGGGTCAGGGGGCAACCAGTGTTAGGACTTGGTCCTAGACCTTATTGCACTGGACCCAGGAGAGTCTCAGGACATGTTGAATGACCACAGTCCCAGATCCCAAGCTGAAGTTTGTTTGCTAGGAGCAGCCAGCAGCACTGTGGTCCGGGTACTGTGAAGCTGCCCTGCGCATCTCTATTCTTCCACTTTGCTGTGGCAGGATTATGGTGGGGTTCTGGTTCTCAGGGGAGTGCTGGATAGGATTGGGTTTTCTCAGCCCTGATCTCAGGTTTTGTTTTTTGTTTGTTTGTTTGTTTGTTTTTGGTGGGAGATGCAGCTCTCATGGCTGTGGTACAGACAATGCGGTCTGTGGCAGTTTCTGATGGACCCTCCTGCCTCCTCCGAATAGGGTGTAGGGTTTTGGGTGCTGAGAGTGCCTGGGGATGACCTCTCAGGGTGTCTCCTCCTGGAGGAGTCTGCTGTGATCTGATTCTATATGGACTCAGATCATGGTTAGTCTCTTTCTTCTTGGAACTCTAGATAACTCTGTTCTGGGTTGATCAGCCCCTTCGCTCACCAATTTCCACGTTGAGGGTCTTCTTCCCTTTAGCTAATCTGCACAATAGGTGCCACCACCATTTTGGGTCCAACCTGCAGTGGTAAATTTTAAAGTCTGGATTTGACTTTTAAAATTATAAATGTGCTTCATGATTTCACTTCTAAAAAGGAAGCATTGTTTTAATGTTACAAAAAAAGGTTTTAAAAATATTTAAATGTTTAAAAAGCAGGTACTGTGGTTCTTTTTTGTCTTTGTCTCTGTTATTTTTTTATTTTTGTCTTCAGGCTTGTTTTGTTTTCCGGTTTTTGTTTTCTTGTGAGATCTGGGAAACTTGGAGAGTTTCCACTCTGGTCAAGGGAATCTGGAGGATGCTCAGATTCCTGGGAGGAGGCCTCTAAAGATTCTACTCCTTTTGACAACAAGACAGAGGGTTGCTGGGACCCGATTCTTTGTAATAAGATGGCTGCTGGAGCTTGCTCTCCATCTGGAAGCTGCGGAAAGTACAATGGGTGCTCTTCTCTTTCTGAAATCTACGTGTGTAGAGGTGACCCATGAGGGTGTCTACCTCTTCTGGAATATGTGGGACTTGTGGCAGTAGGAGCTGGTCAACTCCTGTAATTCGGGTTAATTCTGGTTAATCCAAGGTGACAATATTGTATTTCTATGTTACTTATGTATCTATCTCTGTGTGTATTCTGTAGACTTGGATATTTTTAGACATGGGACAATTTGAATCAACACCTCTGAGTTTGGTCCTGGACCATTTGACTTAAATTCTATAAAACATTTAAATGTTATCAGGCATTTTAAAATCATAACCCTTGATCAGTCTAACAAAGACCTTAAAATAATTTCTCAATCATTTGGGGGAAATTAAAAACCTTGGTATTTATTATATTAAGTTTACAAAGTAAAAGCAAGACATGCTGATTAATTCAATTAAACAAAAACTGCAGTTATTACAAAGTCTCATGTAAAATAAAACTATAAAATATGTTGTTCTTCATTTTAAAAAGGCTGGAGATTCTTCAATGCAAAATGTTTGCTTCTGCTTTTTAAAGAAAAAAAAAAGAGACTACAGTTCCATATTAGCTCAAGGTTATGCAGGGTTGTATTCAGATCATTGTTAACCATTATATAAAATATATGCCTGGCTAACAGGTGCTACATAAATGATTTAATGCTGTTTCTTTCTGGCCTATAGATTTGGTTGGCCAGTACAGTACATTTTTGCTGATGGCTACAGGCTAAGATTAGTTTTAATTAATATTAAATAAAACTTTTGTTCTTTAATTTTTGGTGTTAAGTTCTAAAACAATAGGATAAGTTTAATAACATTTACTAGCCCCTTTATAAGTTATGTTTAATTAAAAGTTTTGATTTGATTTCAGTCTAAAAGAGCAGATTTAAAGTTATGCTAAAGATTATAGTTGAATAAAAGATTGAGTTTTACCTAGTCTCTTTGTTTAGGTTGTTTTTTTTTAAGGTTAAATCTAAAATTAGTTACTGTAAAATTTGCCTATATAGATCTAGCTAAAATTTGGTCCTAAAACATACATTTGAAAAATATGCCAAAATTGAGAATATAACATCCTGTTATATAGGATGAAGTTTAGAGCAAATGATAAATAGAAAAAGAGTAACTCAAACATGCTTGCCATCACAATTGTCAGAGATCTGATAATTATGGCATCTTAACATATGTAAGTTCATTATGTTGAAGCACAAAAAAAAACTTCTTAATTTAGTTTTTATAGGTGCAGCTTATAGTTTTACCATTTAAAACAAAAGTTACCCCAACTGTTGATACTTTAATAGTATTTATTGATGGTTCAATATCTGGTGTTGCAGTCTATACTTATAAAAGAAAAACAATATCTTTTCAAGTGTCTAACACATTTTTCACAAATACCAGATTATTGGCTGTGTTCCAAATTGTAATAAGTAGTCTTGAACATTTTTTACAGATAGTGCATACATAGCTCAGTCTTTGTCTAGGTAAGAGACTGCAGGTCAAATTCAGACATCTTCTCCTGCTGGAATTTTGTTTTCACAAATTCAAAATTTGATACAAAAAATAAATATTTAATAGGACATTTGAGGGCTAATTCTAATTTGGCAGAATACATGTTCTAAAGGAAGTGCATTAGCAGATAAAGTCACCAAAGTTTATTGTCCACAGTTATAAAGAGCCCAGGATGCTCATAATATGCATCATCTTAATGGTCAAACCTTGAGACTTATATATGGATTGACTAAGGAACAGGTCCATAGTATAGTCAAGGCTTGTAGTACTTGTCCTCAATTTCAGCCTGTTCATCATGTGGGAGTCAATCCTAATGGATTGGCTGCAAATAAGTTTTGGCAAATGGATATCACTCATATTCCTGAATTTAAACAATTAAAATATGTACATGTTTGCATAGGTACCTATTCTGGATTAATTTTTTGCCACTCCTCAACTAGGAAAGGCTGCAAAGAATGTTATTGCTTCTTGTCTACAGGCTTTTAATGTTCTGAGAGTTCCTAAGCAATTTAAAACTGACAGTTGAACAAGCTATACAAGCAAATCTTTTAAAAGATTTTGTAACCAGTTTCAAGTTTCTCATATAACTAAAATACCTTACAATCCTCAACGAAAAGGCATGGTAAAGCATGTCCACTAAATAAATCAGATGTATTTGAAAATAATCACCTTGCTGGTATTTGGTCTAGCAAAATTTTTTTTGTTGGACATGTTAACAATGAGAAATAAGATCCATGACATAGAATCTGCCAAGACACCTAGATTAGAATTGGCCAGTACAGCCTTGGATATATTAATTAGCCTCAGGAGGCCCTTTTCATTTGTTGACTCTGTACTTAAGTAGGACTTCCAGGAATGGTGGGTATGTGATTGCTGGCCTGTGCCTGCCTTCCTTGTATGTTACAGCTCCTTCTTCAACAACTTCAATGCATGCAAGTGCAGTTGCATGAATTTAAATTAAAAATCTCTAACAACCCCTTTTGATATGGAGGTAAGTCAATGACATGTAAGAGTAAAATTGTGTTTTTTTCCAAACTAAGATAGAGGCTTGTAAAAATCACATTTAAGACCTTGAAGACAAGTAAGTAAAAAATGTATATTTCACCAACCTAAGCCAGGCTCTCCGTAAAACAAAGAAGGGAGAACTGAAGGAGTCTGGAAATTCCTATTCTGCCTCATATCCTTGCCAGATGTAGCTCTTATCTAAGTTCCATGTCTCAGAGAGTGTCCATGGTGGTCTCTGGAGATGGGCTGTTCTGAGCCTGAGAAGTAGATAACAAGCTACCTGCAACCTTGGGAACCAGAGAGCAAGCTGTGTGTAAACTGGAGTGAATTACTGTATGTGCCAGGTGGCACAAATGTGTTGCTATGCTACAGTGAAAAAATTTTTCAGTATACCATTGGCTTTATAAGCATTGTTTGCACTTTCAGTAAATTCAGACTTGAAAATGAATCTCTCTTTTCTCCATTCTTCCCCACTCTGTCCCCACCATTGACAATCCCTCTTAGGTAGATCCTGTTAGACTAGACCTCACAACTCTCAGGTTACATTCTCTTTTACCTGCTCATAAAAACTCAATACCCCAGAAACCCTAGAACCTGCCAGACTATTATAACAATAAGAATGTGAAGGTTCATTTCGTCAGTATGCAAGTAACTGCTCAATTCAAAGTCACAACTCAGAAATTTTTAATCAATGAAAGGAGACCACTTTGCCATTTGGTACATTCCCCTTTATTCTCACATTTGCAGACATTTACTCACTGGGGATAAAAGAGGTGGAGATACAGATTCAGAAATAGAAAGACCTAGACTGAGAAACAAAGCTATAAAGTGACAGAGATGGAGAGACAGAGAATCTATTCTGTCTGGTAACTTTCTTTGGCATAACAACCTCACAGCACACCCTCCTATAATATAACTCAATAGGAATTATATTATATAACAAGGCTATAACTCCTAACCCTTTCCAGACATTTCGTCTTTGGCCACAATGCATGTAAATAGATGAGCTTCAAGTGGACAGTGCAATTCAAATCACCAGAAAGTGGAAAAAGATGTATGGACTTCTAGGCTAAAAGAATATAGTTAGCAATTCTCACAGTTTGTCATTCAATACACTGACTAAAGTCCCAGAAATATTCAAGGACTAAAGAACAGGACTGACCATGTCCTTGGGAAAAATTTAGAATATTTCCTTAATGAAATATTATTCAGCTAAGAAAATAACGTCATGATATTTTCAGGCAAATGGATGGAACCAGGAAAACTCATCCTGCGTGAAGTAAAGAAAATGCAGAAAGATAAATATGGTATGTATTCACTTATTAGGAGGCCTCCAAATAGTGGGTGATAAAGTACCAATAGGCCATAGTTTGTTACCAAACCAGTGTCCAACTTGAGGATTTGGGTGGCAGTTAAATGAGTTGTTGAGCAAGGGCATCCTATGAAAATTTTAAACAACCCAGGCTTCTGTTATTAAAATATGTTTTCCTCTCCCCTCAACTGATAAGTCCGTGCCATATTCTTGGATCCGCAGAAATGCTTCCTTCTGTGTCAAATGGGATTGCATAAAGAAACACACAGTCTTATATTATTCAGGGATAGAGACCTTAAAACACCCAGCTCTAAGTGGGATTTCCCATGAAATTCACCCTCTCCTCAGAACTCTGGAAAGTCTGCAGGAGAGAAGGTAGGAACAGTGTCATAAGCAGAGGGAATTGAGGACACAAGAACAATGCCCTGAGAATCAGGCCACAAACAAAGATGATGCAGCCAGCCTTGGTGAGATCTGATAAGCTAGGGTCAGATAGAAGGGGAAGGAGGTCTTCATCTATCAGGGAACTAGAGAAAGGGCATGGGGGTAGAAGAATTAGGGTGGGTGGGCCTGGAGGGAGAAAGAGAACCTTGACTATCAGGGAACTAGAAAATGGGTATAGGGATAGAAGAAGGAGGGTGTTTGGGACAGGAAGAAGAATCAGAAGTGGGCAGCAGAGGGGATACAAAATAAACAAATCGTAATAAGGAAATACATAAGAAAAAAAGGTGGTCAATGTGAAGAAATATAGACCTCTTAAGGACCGATGGCTTCTTCTTGTGTATTGTGTCAGGGTGCAGTAAAGGTGAACTCAGTTTTCTTTAAGGGACATGGCACTGGGATTCTGATCATGTTACAAGGAGTAGATGAACAACTCATACTTCAATTGATATATTTTAATAAAAAGAAATTTAGTGTGACACATGGGTAGGAATTTGAACCTGGGAGCAATGGAAAAGGAGTGTAATGTATATTTTATGAAATTCCCAGATAATCAGTAAAAATAATATGTAGACAAACAATGACTTTTAACATGGAGAAAAGTTTCTGCTAAAGGAAGGCAGAGTATGATTTTGTAAGGCATGCTTTCCAGAAATCCATTAGGTAGCACAGAATCTCAGCCATGAAATAGTATTTACCCAGCTACCTCTGACCCCATGAGCTCAGGTAACACCATTGAACTAGCAGTCCTTACACTAACACTAAATTTAGAGGGTTTGTTATGAGGACCACAGTAGAAAACACAGCTGCTTTTTTGTCCTAGGCATTTAACATGGATTCATATATCTGCATTGATTGAAAAATTTTAAATGAAAACTTCAGGACCAGGAGGGTTCCTCACTGACCACTGAGTAGGACACAGATGCTGATCCAGCCAGATCAGACAAGGCAACCCTACTCATAGATGTTTGCCAACACTAGTGGGGAACAACACCAGCTGTTAAGTAGTTTATTGTTTCTCAGTTCTCTTTTACATACACAATCTTTCTGTTTTTCAGCCAAACCACTCCAAGGAATTATCTAGTTTCCTTTTCTTTTAACTGCTCTTAAGGAATCAATACCCCAGTGAACCCTAGACCCTGTTAGCCTCTTAAATCAATGAGAATGTGAATGTACATTTAGTGAGGATGTGAGTAACTGCTCAGTTCAAAGTCACAACATAGGGATTTTCAGAACCAAGACCGCAGTAGGAGACCACCTTGTCATTTGGTACATTCCCCTTAATCCCACTGCATTTTTAAGCCTCCCTACTTAGGGAGCTGTCCAATTAAATAAACATTAAAGTTTCATTTCCTACCTGACATTGTCACAGAGGTAAACAGGAATAAATGTGTGGGATCTGGATATAGTGATGAGATAAAGGCTTGATTCGTTTCAAAATAAAATGTCACATGTGGACAGGATCAGATATACCCGACACTGAGGAAAGTTTGTTTACTCATTTCCATGGAAATCTCAAGGACCTCTCAGGTGTTGATTGGCTGAGAGGGAGAATACTGTCATGCAAAAGGTGAAAGCCAGTGAGAGTTTTAGAAGCCAGTAATTAATGAGGCCAAGTGGACAAAAAAGCTTGAGAGAAAGGCTGAGCAGCCCTATGTGCCTCAATGTAGGCACCTGAAAGCACACAACCCAGAGATAATCAGTTCCTGTATCCAAGATTCTTAGTTTAGGAAAAGTGTCATTTATTTCTTTCAAGTGGTCTTTATGTTTCACATTATCACAGATCCCATTATTATTTGTTAAATGTTCAGATATGTCCTCAGTCAGTGAATTACTTACTGGGAAAATTCACAATGCCATTATGACATTATAATGATATTAAAACAAAACAATGGTATTACACATCACAATACTATTGTGACTTCAAAGTAGTATTATGACATCATGACAATGGTAATATGACTTCACAATGGTATTATATATCACAATGCTAAGATGACATCACAATGCTATTATGACATCACAATTATGTTATGACTTCACTATGATATTATGACATTACAATGCTAGAATGACTTTACAATGCTATTATGACATCAAAACGGCATTATGACATCAAAATTCATCATGAAATTCCAATGCTATTATAACATCATAATGCTATTAAGACATGATTGTCGTATCACTTCACAATAGAATTATAATATCCCAAAGAATTTTGTTATCGCAACAGTATTATGTTATCACAATTCTATGATGACATCACAAAGCTATTATGACATTACAATGTTGTTATATTATCACAATGCTATTATGACATCCCAATTCTATTACAACATCACAATGCTATGATAACTTAACAATGCTATTATGTCATCACAATAGCATTATGACATCAAAATACATCATGACATACCAATCCTATTATAAAATCACAATTATTATGACGCTGAAAATTTAAGGAATATGAACTAAAGAAATTTGGGACCAGGGCTGGAGATGCGCTCAGAGGTTATGAGCATTGGTTGCTTACAGATGTCCTTCAGTGCCCAGCAAGCACACTGTGTCTCACAACCATCTATAATGAGTTCTGGTGCCCTCTTTTGGCATGCCAGCAGAACACTGTATATACAATACATATAATATATATATATACATATATATATAATAAGTAAATAAATTGTTGGTATAATGTACTTTTGGAATGTATACAATTTACCCTTTTTCATTCAAATGCTGATTTCTGTCCCCCACTCTCTGCTTTCAATCCGGAAATTTCACTGTGATGCTTACACATCTCCTGTCTCAAGTTTGTGTAAACATGCCACAATTTGTTATCTTTATTTTCAATAAAACAACCAGCCACAATGCTGAGCAACGGAGAGGAGAGGAAGGGACTCCTGGTCCATAGCAGGAGGAAAAGGAAGGAAGCAAGAGAGGAGAGGTAGAAAATCGGGTGGAGAGGTCTTGGAACCACGTGGAAAGATGGACCGTACCTAAAATATGACTAAAAGCACATATAATGAGTGAAATCTGAATGTTAGGAATTTATGTGGTCTTGGAGATTTAGGATGGAATAACTATTGCCCAGCCTTGTGCTCTAGGTTAATTAAATAAATACCAGTGTCTGTGTCGTGATTGGGGTATACCTCTGGTTTAGGAATAATTGCTGCTTAACTAAAAGTTATTTCTATATTAAACATTAATAACTATTAACAAATGGCACCCAGCTAATCTAACTATATAATAGATGGCCACTAACTTTTCTAAGTATCCACACCCTTTAAATCATACATTAACATAATGTGGTGGGGGGGGATAAGCTTGCAGTGATACAAATCTAACATACTTAAAACCTAAAACCTCCCAGGTCAATTACTATCTCTCTAAGAGAGACTCTAAAACAGGCCCAGGAGCAAAAAACAGCCTATTGTGGACAGACCTGAGACTTAACATAAGAAAACTGGCTGCTGCTACAGACTAATAGGATGATATACAAGCATGGCTTCCTTATACTGTGACTGCTCAGCACAGCTAAACTCAGCAGCCATGTGTGGAAAGAAAGGAAATGGAGGCACACAGACCACTAGACAGACCTTGGCCTAAAACTGCATCTAAAAAAAAATGCCATGGCAGAGGGTGTTTTAATCTACTTTGACTTTGTTTTGGTTGTCATAGTCACGGATCTGGTTGCAATCTGTTTAATGGTGATGGCTCTTCTGGAAGAATTCTCCAAGAAAGTGCAAGAAGAAAATGGGGAAAACAACTAAGGAATGGAATACTAAGTTACAGACAATACAAGGGGCACTCTTCCTAATAAAAATTAGGTTAATAAGGCTAAAATTCAAAGCTGTTTGGCTGCAAGATACTTGTCAGCTATTTTTGGTAAGGGTCCACCAATTCACAAAAACATCAAATCATCAACTAAATTCCAATAAAGAACCGACTGGGCTTTGCTTGTTACAGCGTAACAACTGACCCAAAACTTACAATTTTCTTGTCTCTTTCCTTAATTTTCATTTAAAGGCTTTGAGTTACACTTATATTAATTTGAGAAAAAAAAATTGAACAAGTTGATGAAGGCACATGCCTTTAATCCTAACACAAAATAAAAAGAAACAGGTAGATCTGTGAGTCCCTGATCCACCTAATTTACATAATAACATTTACATAATAAAAGCCAGGATGGCAACTCCTGCTGTTTAGCCACTTGCAGAGATAGTCTAAAATTCAAAATGACAAAATTTTCCTTAAGGTTACCATGTATGTCCTTTTTCTTAATGAAAGATGTTATGTCCTTACTGTTTTAAAGGTTGAATTCACATCAGTTTTAGGTTTATATGAGGAGACATGATGTCACAATGCTCTAAAAAGGTCAGCCAATCTCAGAAAGTGGGACTTCCACAGAAGAACTGGTGCTAAAGGGCATTTTGGCTTAAGAGATATGTTCTGTTGGTCAATGTAAGGACCTAAAATTATGCTGGGAGACAAACATGCAAACTGCATGCCTGCCATCTCAATAAAACTTTAAATGCTGACTAAATTTCCATGTCACACTGCTCTGGAAGCTGACTTATCCTTTTAACATGAGATATTTTCATAGGAGATAAATATTGATCGTCCTTAATGCAAGAGAGACACAGGAGGCTTACAGCTGGCAAAGTACACTCCAGCCTAATTAAGTACTAAAAACTCAAAAGCAATACTTCATATGTTTAAAAGGCAAAACAGACCATCCCATATCAAAATGTGCACAAACAAAAGATAGCCAAAACAAATGTCAGCACCCAGGTACAAGATGCCTAATCCTAACCCCTAACCCTATTCCTAATCCTAACCCTATTCTATGCTGACAAAACAATTGTATAACAGCATTGAAATGCAATATTATGACATCAAAATGGCATTATACCCTCAAAATACTATTATGATATCACTATGGCATTTTGACATCACCAAGATAGTATGACATCACAATAGAATTATGACATCACAATGCTATGATGCCATCACAATAGTGTCATGACATCCAATGCTATTATGATATCACAATACTATTACAACAAGATTGTCATATGACACCACGATGTTTGACATTGCAATGCTATTATGACAGCACAATGCTATTATGACATCACCATTCTATTACGACATGATTGTTGTATGACATAAAAATGAAATTTTGACTTCACAATTAAATTATGTTGTCAAAATGCTATTATGGTCTCACAGTGGTATTTGGACATCATAATGATAGTATGACATCACAATGGAATTGTGACATGATAATGCTCTTATGATATCATATGGTATAATATCACATTGGAATTAGAACATCAAAATAATAATATAACATCACAATGGAATTATGACATCACAGTACTATGATGACATCACAATGCTATGAAATCGAATGCTATTTTGATATCACAATAGGTTTATGGCATCACAATGGTATTATGATATCACAATACTTTTATGACTTCACAATGGTATTAGAACATCACAATGCTATTATGAGAAAATAACGCTATTCTGAAATATTTGTTGTATGACATCACAGTGGAATTTTGAGATCACAATGGCATTATGACCTAAAAATACTGTTACTTCATCACAATCCTCTTATAACATCACAAGGATATTATGATATTGATATCGCAATGGAATTATAACATCAAAAGGCTATTATGACATCACAATTGTCTGATATCTCAATGCTATTATGATATCACAATGCTATATATAATTACAGTGGCATTATATCACAATGATATTATGACATAACAATTGTATGACAAGCAAGGACTATTAAAATATCACAATAGTATTATGACATCAAAATGCTATTATGACATCAAAATAGTAAGGCATTCCAATACAATTATGATATCACAATGTTATTTTGACATCACAATGATATTATGAGATCACAATGCTATTAATACATCACAATGGTATGACATTTCAATGCTTTTTTTGACATCAAAATGAAATGACATCAGAATGGTATTATGACAGTACAATCATATTATGATATCACAATGGCTTTATGGCATCAAATGATATTATTATATCAAAATGCTGTTATGACATCACAATCATATGACATTACAATGGTATTATGACATCACAATGGCATTATGACATCAAAATGCTATTCTGATATCACAATGGTATTATGCTATCACAAGGGTGTGATCACATATAAGAGCTTTTCTGACATCACAATGCTAGTTTGATATCACAATGGTGATATGAATTCACAATGCTATTATGACATTGCAATGCTATTATGACTTCACAATACTATAATGACATAACATTGTTCTTACAATATTGTGTTATGACATCACACTGGAATTAGGGCATCTCATTGCTGTGATAACATATGAATGCAACAAAACTAAAAAATATGAGGACAGGGGTATTTCATGAGACTGATACTCCAACCAAGGACTATGCATGGAGATAACCTAAGACCCCTGCACAGATGTAGCCCATGGCAATTCAGTATCCAACTGGGTTCCATTGTAATAGGAACAGGGATTGTCTCTGACATGAACTGGTTGGCCTGCTCTTTAATTGCCTCCCCTTGAGGGGGAAGCAGCATTACCAGGCCACAGAAGAAGATAATGCAGCCACTCCTGATGAGATCTAATTGACTAGGATCAGAACGAAGGAAAAGAAGACCTCCCCTATCAGTGAACTTGGGGAGAGGCATGCATGCAGAGGGTAGAGGAAGGGAGGAATTTGGACAGGAGGAGGGAGGGAACCACGGGGGGGGATACAAAGTGAATAAATTGTAATTAATAAAGAAAAAAAAAGAAAAAAGAATGCTATTACTCTTTCACGCTGTTGTTGTAACGTCACAATGTTATTATGATATCACAATGCTATTATGAGATCACAATGACATCATGAATCAAAATTCATCATGACATCTCAATGATATTATGACATCCCAATGCTATTACGACATGATTGTGGCATGACATTTCAAGAAATTTTGATATCACAATGTGATTATAACATCAGAATGCCATTATGACATCTTAATGATATGACATCACAATGCTATTATGAAATCACAACATTATTATGATACCGAAATGCTATGATGACATTAAAATGCCATTATGATATTACAATGGCATTAAGACATAAAAATTTATCATGACATCCCATTAATATTATTATAGCACAGTGCTATTAAGACATTATTGTGGTATGACATCACAATGGAATTTTGACATTACAATGCTATTATGATATCACAATGCTATTACTACATCACAATGATATAAAAGCACTATGCTCGTAAGACATCACAAAGGTATTTTCTCAACACAATGTTATTATGACATCACAATGTTATGACATCCAAAATGGTATAATTATTTCACAATATTTTTATGACATCACAAAGCTATTATTACATTACAATGGTATTATGAATCACATGCTATTATGGCTTCAGAAGAGTATTATGACATCACAATGTTATGATATCTAAGTGCTTTTATGGCATCAGAATTATATGACATCACAATGTTTTTATGATAGCACAGTGCTATTATGATATCACAATGCTGTTATGACATCACAATGTTGAAATAACAATTCTATGTTGACATCACAATGGCATTATGACTTCAAAATTTTATTATGATATAACCATGCTATTAATACAGTAGTATTACAAGATTTTGCTATAACATCATAATGGAATTAGGACATCCAAATGCAATTATGATTTCACAACGGTATGACTTCATAATGCTATGATTATATCACAATGCTTTTATGATATAACAATGCTCTTATAATATCACAATGCTATTGTGATATCACAATGCTATTATGACCTCAAAATATTATAACATCACAATCATATGACATTGCAATGGTACTATGACATCACACTGCTCTGATGGATTCACAATGCTATTATCTCAATAATAAAACATTACAATGACATGAAATCACAATTCTATTACGACATCACAAAGCTTTTATGACATCATAATACTATTATTACATCACAATGGTTTTATGATTTCACAATGTTATTATATCACAATGATATTATGACATCACATTCTATTATGATATCACAATTCTTGATGACATCACAATGCTCTTACAACATGATTGTATTATGATATGCTATTATAACATCACAATGATAGCAAATCACAATACTATTATCATATCACAAAGGTATTTTGACATCACAATTCTATTATGACATTACAAAATTATGACATCCCAATTGAATTATGATTTCACAATGTTATTATGACATCACAGTGCTATTATGACTTTGAAATGGTATTTTGACATTATTGTGTTAAGACATCACAATGGAATTTTGAAATAAAAAAGCTATTAGGAATTCAAAACAGTAAGACTTCACTGTGATATTAGGACATCCAAGGGTATAATGACATCGCAATGCTATTATGACATCACAATGGCATCATCAGAATTCATCCTGACATTATAATGCTTGCAGGATCTCACAAATGTTAGGTACTGATTGGGTAATAGGGCAAATGATGTCATGAAACAGGTGAAAGCCTGTAAGAGTTTCCGGGGCTAGTTATTAAAAGGGCTTATTGGACAGCATGCTTGAGAGAAAGACTGAACAGCCTTACTTGCCTCAATCTGGGCAGCTAAAAGCACAAAACCCAGTGATGACAATTCCTCTGTCAAAGACTCTTAGTTCATTTATTCTGTCACATATTTCTTCAAGTAGTCATTAGTAAAATCCCATGTACTTGACATGTGACTTTCATATTACCACAAATTCCAATATTATTTATTAAATGCACAGATATGTCCTCAATCAGTGAATTACTTATTGTGAAAACATTCCCTGACCAAGGCAACTTTTTGAACAAAAAGCATTTAATTAGGACCTTGCTTGTATTTTTAAAGAGACTGTTTAAGATGTCACATCAGCAAGCAGACAACTTGTTGTTGTCCTCCACAGAACTGAGAGCATTTCATACTAAACAACAAGCAGCAGGCAGAGAGATGGAGACTGAGTGAGACAAAGAGAGAAAGAGCTAGAGAGACAGATTCAGAAATAGAGAGACCAAGACTGACAGAAACAAAGATATAAAGTGACAGAGAGAGAGAGAGAGAGAGAGAGAGAGAGAGAGAGAGAGAGAGAGAGTCCATTCTGTCTGGTCACATTCATTGAAATATTCACCTGAAAGCACAACCTTCTACAGTATAACTCCAATAGGAATTATATTACCTAACAAGGCCATACCTCCTAGCCCTCCCAGACATTTCCTCACTGGGAACTCAACAAGATGAGCTTCAAGGAGACATTGCAATTCAAATCGCTGGGAAACAGAAGATGGAGGGACTTTTAGGCTAAAATAACTTGGTTATATTGATAGTTTGTCATTTAATATAATGATTAAACTCCCAGCAACTTCCAAGGACTAAAGAACAGGATTGACAATCTCCTTTGGTAAAAATGTGGAATATTTCCATAATGGAGTATTATTCAGCTAAGAAAATGACATCATGATATTTTCAGGCAAATAGATTGAACCAGGAATAATCATCCTTGGTGAAGTAACTAAAATGCAGAAAGACAAAAATGGCATATATTCTCTTATTAGGAGTTCTCCTAATAATGCGTGATAAAGTTCTAAAATACCATCTATTGGCACCAAACCAGATTTCCACAAGGAGGACTGGATGGCAGTTAATTGAGTTGTTGGCCCAGGGTATCCTACGGAAAATTTGAAGGAACCAGGCTGTTTTAATTAAATTATGATGCTCTCTGCCCTCAAATGATACATTAAGTGCCATGTTTTTCTTTCCGCAGATATGCTTCCTTCTACATCAAATGGGATTTCATACGGAGACCCACAATCTGATATTATGCATAGAGGGACCTTAAAACACCCAACTCTAATTGAAATTTCCCTATGAAATTCTCCCTCTCCTCAGAGCTCTGGGAAGCCTGCAGGAGAAGATCCAGGAAGAGAGTCATAAGTAGAGGGGATTGAGGACACAGGAGAACATTGCACTGAGAATCAGGCCACAGAGGAAGATTATGCAGCCAGCCTTGAGGACACCTGATGAGCTAGGGTCATATAGAAGGGGGAAGAGAACCTTCCATGTCAAGGAACTAGAAAAAGTTCATATTGATAGAAGGAGGAGGATGGGTGGGACTGGAAGAAGAAGGAAGTTGCATCAGAGTGGATCCAAAGTGAACAAATCATTATAAATAAATACATAAGAAAAACTGTGATTCAAGGTGATGAATTATAGAGCTCTTCAAGGCAGATGGCTTCTTCTTGGGGGTTCTTCTAGAATCCCACAAGGATGAACTTTGTTTTCTTTAAGGGACTTGGCACTGAGACTCTGATCATGTTCCAATGAGTATATGAACAACACATACTTGACTTGAAGTATTTAAAAAAAATAGTGTGACACATGGGTTGGAATTTGAAGCTGGGAGGAGTAGAAAAGTTGTGTAATGTATATTATAAGGAATTCCCACATATACTATGAAAATATGTTGACAACATTTACAATGACTTTTAATATGGAAAAAAGTTTCTGCTAAAGGAGGGCAAAAATTGACTTTGTAAGGCATGCTTTCCAGGAACTCATTTTGTAGCAGAGAATCCTAGCCATGAACTAGTGGTTTCCAAGCTACCTCAAACCCCATGAGATGAGGTGGCACCTTTTAACAAAAATTCCTGACATTAATACTACATTTAGAGTGTTTGCCTTCAGGACCACAACAGGAAACACTACTGCTCTTTTGTCCTAGGCATATTCTGTACCCGGTTTTAAATGTAAGAGAATTGCTCAGTGACCACTGGGTAGGTCATAGTTGCCAGGTCGGCCAAGGCAACCCTACTCATAGAGGGTTGCTAACACTAGGGTGGAATATTACTATCTGTAAATAGTTTATTGCCCCTCAGTTCTCCATTTACATTCACAGATCTTTCTCTCTTTAAGGCAAACTAGTCCCAGTAATTGTTAGGTTTCCTTCTCTTTTCCCTACTCTTAATGACTCTTTGAGGTATTAATACCTCAAAGAACCCTAGACCCTTCCTGCCTGTTATATCAATGAGAATGTGAAGGTCCATTTAATGAGTACACCAGTAAATGTTCAGTTCAAAATCACAACCTCGGATCCGAGACCACAGTAGAACACCTTGTTAATTGGTACATTCCTCTCAATCCAACATCACTTTGAAGCTTCCCTACTTAGGAAGCTTTCCAATTCAATAAACATTAAAGTTTCATTTACTACCTGACATTGTCACAGCAGTAAACAGGAGTAAATATGTGGGATCTGGATAAAGAGATGAGAAAAAGGCTTGTTGGGTTTCACAAGAAAAGGTCACATGTGTATAGGATCAGATATATTGGACACTGAGGAAAGTTTGTTTACTCATCTCCATGGAAACCTCAAGATTCTCTCAGGTGTTGATTGACTGAGAGGAAGAATGATGTCATGAAACAGGTGAAAGCCAGTAAGTGTTGCAGGAGACAGCTATTGAAAGGGATAATTGGATAGCCTGTTTGAGGGAAAGGCTGAGCAGCCCTACAGGACTTAGTCTGGGCAGGTGAAAGCACACAACCCAGAGGTAACTGTTCATGTGTCTAAGACTCTTAGTTCAGATAAAGTATAACATATTTCTTTCAAGTGGTTTTTAGTAAAGTCACTAGTCCTTGACATGGGAATTTCACGTTATGACAGATTCAATTATTAACTGTTAAATGGACAGGTATATCCTCAGTCAGTGAATTATTGCTGGGTTATCGCTCCCTGACCAAGGCAAATCTTTGAACACAAAGCTTTTAATTGGGACATTGCTTATATATTTACAGAGACTATACAGGATGTCATGTTGGCAAGTAGTCATCTTGTTGTAGCCCTTCAGTAGATTTCACACTGAATCACAAGCGGCAGGCAGAGAATGGTTGACAGAGAGAACAAGAGAGAGAAAGAGCCTGAGAAACATATTCAGAAACATTAAGACTGAGACTGACAGAAACAAAGCTATAAATTGACAAAGACCAAGAGACAGAGTTTACATTTTATGTGGTCACCTTTATTGGCATATCAACCTCTAAGCAAAACCTCCTATAATATAACACCAAAAGTAATTAACTTTTTAAATGTTTTTTTTTAATTTTAATTTTCATTATTTACACTTTATTCACTTTGTATCCCCTCATAAACCCCTTTCCCCTCTCCTCCCAATCTCAATATACATCCCCTTGTCCACACATGCTCCTCCCCACATCCACTGATAGGGGAGGTCTTCCTCTCCTTCCTTTTGATACTAGTTTATCAGATCTCATCAGGAGTGGCTGCATTGTCTCTCTCTGTAGCCTGTTAATGGAACTCCCTCATCAGGGTGTGGTGTTCAGTGAGCAGGACAATCATTTCAAGTCATAGGCAGTCCCTATTCCAATTATTATGGAACTCTCTTAGACACTGTACTCCCTTGGGCTACATCTGTGAAGGGGTTCAAGGATATCTCCATGGAAGGTGCTTCATTAGTGTATGAGTGTCAGGAAAGATGCCTGTGCTCAGATATTTTGGTACTGTTGCTCTCCTTGTGGAGCTCCTGTCCTCTCCAGGTCTTACTATTTCCCACTTCTTTCATTAGATTCTATGCTTTCTGCCCAACAGTTGGCAATCAGTCCCAACATTTGCTTTGATAGTCTATAGGGCAAGAGCCTTTCAGAGGCCCTCTGTGACAGGCTCCTAACTTTTTCCCTGTTTTCTCCTTTTTCTGATGTCCATCCTCTTTGCCCTTCCCAATGGGGATTGAGCATTCTAGCCAGAGTCCTCCCTCTTGATTAGTTTCTTTAGGTGTACAGATTTTAGTAGTTTTATCCCATATTATATGTCTATAGAGTGAGCATATTCCATATGTGTCTTTCTGCTAATGGGTTTGCTCACTTCTAGTTTCCATCATTTACCTGAAAATTTCATGATTACCTTGCTTTTTTATTGCTGAGTAATATTCCATTGTGTAGATGCCCCACAAATTCTGTATCCATTCTTCAGTTGCAGGGCATCTGGGTTGTTTCCAGCTTCTAATTATTAAAAATAAAGCTGTTACAAGTACAGTTGAGAAAATATCCTAATTGTGTGCTTCAGTATCTTTGGGATAAATGCCTAGAAGTGGTGTAAATGGATCTTTCCAGAGTGCTTATACAAGTTTACATACACACCAGCCATGGATGAGTGTTCCCCTTTCTCCACAACCTCTCCAGCATGTCTTGCCACTTGAGTTTTTGATCTTGGCCATTCTGATGGATATAAGGTGAAATCTCAGGGTAGTTTTGATTTGCATTATGCTGATGGCTAATAATGTTGAACATTTCTTTCATTGTTTCTCTGCCATTCAATATTCCTCTATCAAGAAATCCCTGTTTAGTTCTGTTCCCCATTTTTTAATTGGATTACTTTATTTGCTGCTTTTCAACTTCTTTAGTTCTTTATATACTTGATATTAGCCCTCTATAACAAAAAGGGTTGGTAAAGAGTCTTTCACAATCTCTAGGCATTTGTTTTGTGTTGACTATGTCCTTTGCTTTAAAGAAGCTTTTCAGTTTCATGAGGTCCCATTTAATGATTATTGCCCTTAGAGCTTGTGCTGTTGGTGTTCTGTTCAGAAACTTTTCCCTTGTGCTGATGCTTTCAAGGCTCTTCCTCACTTTTTCTTCTAACTGATTTAATATGTCTGGTTTTATGTTGAGGTCTTGGATCTACTTGGACTTTAGTTTTGTGCAGGGTGATAAGTATGACTTTATTTGCATTTTTCTACATGTAGATTCTAGCACCATTTGTTGAAGGTGCTATCCCTTTTCTGTTGTATGATTTGGACATATTTGTAAAAAATCAGGTGTCCATAGATTGTGGGTTTATTTCTGTGTCTTCTATTCAGTTCCATTGATCCACCTTTCTGTGTCTATGACTGAACCATGCAGATTTTATTACTGTTTCTCTCTAGTACAGTTTGAGCCAGGGATGGAAATACCTTCAGAAGATCTTTTATTGTAGAGGATTATTTTAGCAATTCTGGGTTTTTGTTTTTTCCATATGAAGTAGTGAATTTTTCTTTCAAGGTCTGTAAAAATTGTGTTGGTAATTTGATGGGAATTGCATTGAATCTGTAGATTGCTTTTGGTAAGATGGCCATTTTTACAATGAAAGCCTGCCAAACTATGAGCATGGGAGCTCTTTCCATCTTCTGATATCTTATTCTAATTCTTTATTTAGAGACTTCAAAGTTTTTACATGCAAGTATTTGGCTTCCTTGCTTAGGGTCATACCTAAGCAAAGAAGCAAAAAGAAGAACACATCAAATATATCGTCCACTATGACAAAATAGGCTTTATCTTAGATATGCAGGGGTGGTTCAATATATGGATATCCATCAATGTGATCCACCATCTAAAAAAATGAAAAAAAAAACACATGATAATCTCCTTAGATGCTGAAAAAGCATTTGACAAAATCCATCCTCCATTCATATTGATAATATTGTATAGAATACAGTTATAAGACACATATTTAAATATAGTAAAGGCCATATACTGCAAGCCTATGCCCAACATCACACTAAATGGAGAGAATCTTAAAAGTATCCAACTGAAATCAAGGACAAGCCAACATAGTTCTGGAAGTCCTTGCTAAAGCGATAAGGCAATTGATGGAGATCAAGTTTATACAAACTGGAAAGAAAGAAGTCAAAGTATCACTATTTACAGACTATATTATAGTATTATTGAGTGACCCCAAAAATTCTACCAGGGAATTTCTACAGCTGATAAATACGTTTAGCAAAGTGGCTGGATAAAAATTAACCAAAAAAATCAGCAGCCATCCTGTATACAAAAGATAAATAGTTGAGAATGAAATTAGATAAATGAAATTAGTAAAGCAAAAGGAATTATATTTTAAAAAACCATATCTCCTAACACTTCCGAGACATTTCCTCATGTAAATAGATGTGCTTCGAAGAGACATTTGCAATTCAAATCACCAGTAGAAGTAGAAAATAATGTAGGAAATATTAGGCTAAAAGCAAATTATTATCCTTAAATTTGTCATTAAAGTTTCAGCAAAATTCAAAGACTAAAGAATAGGACTGACAATCTCCTTCAGGAAAAAACGTGGAATATTTCCATAATGGAATAATATTCAGCTAAGAAAATGACATCATTATATTTCTAAGCAAATGGATGGAACCAGGAAAAATGATACTCTGTGAAGTAACTAAAATTCAGAAACAAACATGGAATGTATTCACTTATTAGGAGGTTTCCTAATAGTGGCAGATTACATTCCAATAGGCCATCTACTGTGACCCAAGCAGTCTTCCAATAGGGGTATTGGATGGTAGTTAATTGAGTTGTTGGGCCAAGGTGTCCTATGGAAATTGTCAAGCAACCTAGGCTGTTGTTATTAAAATATATTGCTCTCTGCCCTCAACTGATGTATCAGTGCCAAGTTCTTGGATCAACAAAGATGATTCCTTCTGCATCAAATGGTATTGCATACAGAGACACGCAGCCAATATTATGCAGAGAGAGAGAACTTAAAACATCCAGCTCTAAATGAAATTTCACTATAAAATTCTACCTTCCCTGAGTTCTCTGCTAAGTCTGCAGAAGAAAAGGCAGGAAGAGTGTCATAATTAGAGTGAATTGAGGATACAAGGAGAAAAATGCCCTGTGAATCAGGCCGCAGAGGAAGACGATGCAGCCAGCCTTGATGAGACATGATAAGCTAGGGTTATAGAGAAGAGGGAATAGACCCTCCCCTATCAGGGAACTAGAAAAATGCCATTGTGGTATAAGAATGAAGGTGGGGACAACTGGAAAGAGAAGAGGGAAGAGGCAGAAGTGGGGATAAAAAGTGAACAATTCGTAATAAATAAATACATAAAAAATGTGATCAAGGTGATGAAGTATAAGGCTCTTCAGGCCTGATGACTTCTCCTTGGGGGTGGTACCATGGTTCAGAAAGAATGAACTTAGTTTTTTTTAAGGGACTTGGCACTGAGACACTGATCATGATCCAATGAGTATATGAACAACACATACTTCAATTGATGTACTTAAAAGATAAATATTTGTGTGACACCTAGGTAGGAATTTGAACCTGAGACAAATGGAAAAGGACTGTAATGTATACCATATGAAATTCCCACATAATCAATAAAATAACATTGACAACTTTTACAATGTCTTTTAACATGAAGTAAAGATTCCACTAAAGGAGGGCAGAGTATGACTTTGGAAGGCAGTTTTTTTTTTTTTTTTTTTTTTTTTTCCCAGGAACTCATTGTTTAGCAGAGAATTCTTCCCATGAACTAGTGGTTACCCAGGTATGTCAGAAAACATGAGCTCAGGTTGTTCCTCTGAACAACATTCCTGGCACTAACACTATGTTTTGAAAATTTGTCTGGAGAACCACTTCAGGTAAAGCAGCTCCTCATGTATCCCAGGCATATAACACTGACCAATTATGCTGTTCTCATGGCCCAGTTTTAACTGTAAAACTCAGGAGCAGGAAACTTGCTAACTCATCACTGTGAGTATACAGCTGCCCATCCAGCCAGGTCATAGGATTGGCAACCTTAGTGTGGAACAGCACCAGCTGTCAAATCCTTTTTTGCCCCTCAGTTCTCCTTTTAAACTCCCCAAACATTCTCTGTTTCAGCCAAACCAGTTCAAGGAATTTTCCAGTTTGCTTCTCTTTTCCCTGCTTTTAAAGACTCAATAACACAGTGAACCATAGACCTTGCCAACTTATTATATCAATAAAATATAAAGGTCCATTTAGTGAGTATGCCATTAACTGCTCAGTTCAAAGTCACAACCTATGAATATTCAGATCCAAGACCACCATTGAAGACCACCTTGTCATTCAGTACAATCCCCATAATCCCACATCACATTGAAGCTTCCCTACTTAGAAAGCTGTTCAATTAAATAAACATTAAAGTTTCATTTCCTACCTGATATTGTCACCGAGGTAAACAGGAATAAAGGTGCGGGATCTGTATAAAAGGATGAGATAAAGTCTGGTTGGATTTCACAAGAAAAAGTCACATGTACACAGGATCAGAGATACAGGGCACTGAGGAAAGTTTATTTACTCATCTCCATGGAAACTTCAAGATTCTCTCAGGCACTGATTTTCTGAGAGGCAGAATGATGTCATGAAACAGGTTAAAGCCAATGTTTATGAAGCCAATTATTAAAAGAGCCAAGTGGACAGCCTGCATAATAAAAAGGCTCAGCAGCCTTACATGCCTCAATCTGGGCACCTGAAAGCACAACCCAAAGATGTCAGTTCCTGTGCCCAAGACTCTTAATTTTGGAAAAGAGTTACATTTTTCTTTCAAGGGTCATTAATAAAGTCACATGTCCTTTAAATGTGACTATCACGTTATCAAATATTCCATTATTATTTGTTAAATGCACAAATATGTCTTCAGTCAGTGAATTACTTTTGGTGAAAAATGTCTCTGAACAAGGCAACTCCTTAAACAAAAAGCATTTTGTTGGGACCTTATTGATATTTTAACAAGACCATTGATGATGTCACCACAGCAAGTAGTCATTTTGTTCTAGTCCTTCTGCAGAATTGAGAGATTTTCATAATGAACAACATGTGGCAATGAAGAGAGAGGGAGATTGATGGAGATAGAGAGAGAAAGAGCTACAGAGAGAGATTCACAAATAGAGAGACTGACACCAACAGAAACAATGATATAAAGTGAGAGAGACTGAGAGACAGAGACTCCATTATGTCTAGTCACTTTCATGGAATATCAACTTCAAACACACCCTCCTATAATATAACTCCATAGGAATAACATTATTTAACAAGGCCATAACTTCTAACCATTCCCTGACATTCTTTTACTGGGGACTCCACATGTAAATAGAGGAGCTTTAAAGGGACATTGCAATTCAAATCATCAGGAAGTGAAAGAAGACAGAGGTACTTCAAGGCTAAAGAACATAGGTATCCTCATAGTTTGTCATTCAAGACAATGACATAGTACCAGCAACTTCCAGAGTCTAAAATACAGGACTGACAATCTCCTTTAGTGAAAATGTGTAATATTTCCATAACAGAGTATTATTCTGCTAAGAAAATGACATCAAAATATTTCAGGCAAATGGATGGAAACAGAAAAAAAATCATCCTGTGTGAATGAATTACTATGCAGAAAGACAAATACAGTATGTATTCACTTATTAGGTGGTCTCGTAATAGTGGGGGGAAAAGTTCCAATAGGGCAGCTATTGTGCCAAATCACTGTTCCACTGGTAGGATTGGGTGGCTGTTAATTGATATGTTGGGTGAGGGCAACCTATGGAAATTTTCTAACAACACAGGCAGTTTTTAGTAAAATATGACTCACAGTCTATACTATGCAGAGAGAGAACTTTTCACTATGAAATTCTCCCTCACCCAAGAGATCTGGGAAGCCTGCAGGAGCAGAGGCAGGAAGAGTGTCATAATTAGAGGGAATTAAGGACACAATGAGAATAATGACCTGAGAATCAGGCCACAGAGGAAGATGATGCAGCCAGCCTTGATGAGACCTGATAAGCTAAGGTCAGTTAGAAGGGGAGGAGGACCTCTCCTGTCAGGAAACTAGAGAAAGGGCATGGGGGTAGATGAAGGTGCCTAGGTAGTACTGGACAGAGAAAAGGGAAGAGGCAGCAGAGTAGATAAAACATAAAAAAAATAATAATAAATAAGTACATAAGAAAAACTGTGATAAAGGTGATGAAGTATAAGGCTTCTCAGGACTGATGACTTCTCCTTGGGGATGGTGTCAGGGTGTGGAAAGAATGAACTCAGTTTTTTTTTTTTATTTTATTTATTACACTTTATTCACTTTGTATTCCCCCATAAGTCCCACTCTCCTCCTCTCCTTGTCCCACCCTCCCTCCCCATTTTTCACGCATGCCCCTTCCCAAGTCCACTGATAGGGGAGGTCCTTCCTTCTGAATTTAGTCTATCAGATCACATCAGGAGTGGCTACACTGTCATCTTCTGTGGCCTGATAAGACTGCTCTCCTTTCAGGTGATCAAAGAGCAGGCCAATCAGATTATGTCAGAGGCAGTCCCTCTTCGCATTACTTTGTCACCCTCTTGGACATTAAATTGCCATGAGCTACACTGTGCAGGGGTTCTAGGTTATCTCCATGCCTGGTACTTGGTTGGAGTATGAGTATCTAGGAAGACCCCTGTGTTCAGATTTTCAGGTTCTGTTGCTCTCCTTGTGGAGTTCCTGTCCTCAACATATCTTATTATTACCCACTTCTTACATAAGATTCCATGCACACTGGCAAACAGTTGACCATAAGTCTCAGCATATGCTTTGATAGTCTGAAGGGCAGAGCCTTTCAGAGTCCCTCTGTGGCAGGTTCCTAGCTTGACTTGGCACTGAGACACTGATCATGAACCAATGAGTATATGAATAACACATCCTTCAAATGATGTATTTTAAAGATATACATTTTAGTGTCACATATAGGAAGGAATTTGAACCCAGGAGCAATGGAAAAAGACTGTAATGTATAATATATGAAATTACCATATAATCACTAAAAATAATGTTGACACCTTTTTTTTCAATGCAGTTTATTCAGGAACCTTGAACAATCATCTGACCCTGGGAAAATCCAGCCCACAGCTTAAATAGCCTCTGGGTAGCCAACCCCAGCGTGCCATGTGGGCAATGCAGATAGGTACACATACAGGGAAGCAAGCCAGATCCTCAGCCTTAGCCAAATGTGGAATTGTGAGTGAGAGAGAGCACTCACCATTGGGAAGGTGGAAGGCGGAAACCAGCTCCATCTTTAAGGCACAGCATTCCGCAGCTCTCTACAGTTCCCCCTTTTTGTTGTAGACGCATCAGGCAAGAGTAGAGGTCTGATCTCTGGTATTAGAAATAAATTGGGCCTTTGTACTGATGTTTATTTAGGTGTCATCCACCCAAAGAGCATCAAACCCATCTGATACCTTTTTCTCAGAGGCGGGACCTGGGGCATCAACCCGCATGCAATCAGACATGCTCTTCTCTGGGTCGAAAGCAGCTGACCCTGAGTGCAGTGCTTAGCCTCGCATCCTGAGCATAACATTTTAGCTTTTTATGGTATCCAACCATGCTTGGGGAGAATGTCCTGCTTCAATGGCTGTAAAGGCCTGAATGATCATGGCTGCATCACACTGTTGTGAGACTCTAATCTTGCATATATACCACAGGCAAACCAAGGAGACCAACACCAGAAGGCCTGCTAACGCTCCCATGCCCGCCCATTCCTTCAGATGATTCATGGCTGCAGCAATCCATGATGATAATCCTGTGGCTAGTCCTGCGTCCACTCTGGTAGAATTTACTGTGACAATGGCCCCTCTCAGCTGCTCCATCGTAGTATCGAATTCTCCAGTCCAATTACCTAAAACATAGCTCGACAATTGTTTAGACAAATTTGCAGCACAGGAAAAATTTTCATGTTATATGCTAGTGACTCAAAGTCCAGCATATTTTCATTGACAGCCAAGTTGAGCGATTTGCCATAGGGTATCAATTTGCTCCTGCACGAGGTCAATCCTTTGATTGAACACCCTCAAGCTTCCTTTTAGTTGAACATTAATTCCTTTTTGTACAACTAAGGCATGAGCTACATTGGCTAAATGATTATTCATGGTCTGAGCAGTCTGCCCAGTATGACTCATGGCTAATGCCCCGGTGGTAGCTCCAACAGCCGCCAATGAGATGGCAGTAACAATGGTGGCTGTAGTTCCAAGATCCCTTTTCTGTCTGAAGAGAGTCATAGCGTGAGGGGCATCAATGGGCACAGGCACCCAGCGAGGCATGTGAGTAACCAGGGCATACCTAAATTTACTAGCATTCCAGCATTGTGCAAAAAAGCAAGTATCATCACGACAATTACTTGGCTCTATCTGGCTAATAATGAATAAAAATGGGGGATATAAACAAACAGGTGTGGGCTTATAGGAAATATTATGAGAAGGCTTAACCCCCTCGTTGGAACATCCTGCATCAGTTCTAGAACTAGCAGTGGTGGTGTCCAAGGTATGAGTAGTTTCAGGAGACCATTGCCCCCAGGTGCGAGACGTGCTCCATGCCAATTGACTAACTCCATGTTTTCCTCCACTTTTGAAAGTCATTTAAGGTTCTTAAATTATTTTTTTCCGTTTTTTTTTTAATTTTTATCAATTACACTTTATTCATTCTGCATCCCCCCATAAGCCCCTCCCTCCTCCCCTCCCAATCCCACCTTTCCTCCTCCCTCTGCTTGCATGCCACTCCCCAAGTCCACTGATAGGGGAGGTTCTCCTCTCCTTTCTGATCTTAGTCTATCAGTTCACATCAAAAGTGGCTGCTTTGTCCTCTACTATGGCCTGGTAAGGCTGGTCTCCCCCAGGGGGAGGTGATCAAAGAGCAGGCCAATCAGATTATGTCAGAGGCAGTCCCTTTTCCCATTACTATGTAACCCAATTGGACTCTGAACTGCCCTGGGCTACATCTGTGCAGGGGTTCTGGGTTATCTCCATGAATAGTCCTTGTTTGGAGTATGAGTCTCTGGGAAGTTGATAACTTTTACAATGACATTTAACACAGAGTAAAGAAAAAGAGAGCAGAGTTTTACTTTGTAAGGCATGCTTTCCAGGAACTTATTATGTAGCAGAGATTCCTAGCCATGAAATAGGGGTTTTCCAGGGACCTCAGACCCCAGAAGCTCAGGTGGAACCTCTGAAAAAAACAGCCATGGCACTAACAGTATATTTAGAGAGTTTGTCTGCAGGACGAGAGCAGTAAAAACTGCTGCTCGTATGTCCTAGGCATATAACACTGACCCATTTCTCTGTCTAGATGGCAGAATTTTAACTGTAAACCTCAGGACCAGGAGAGTTGCTCACTGACCACTGAGTAGGTCACAGCTGCTGATCCAGCAAGATCAGCCAAGGCAACCCTGCTCATAGAGGGTTGTCAACAGTAGTGTAGAACAGAACCAGCTCTGAAATAATATCTTGTCCCTCAGTTCTTCTTTTACACTCATAGATCTTTCACTGTTTCAGGCCAACCTGTCCCAGGAATTGACTTTTTCCTCCTCTTTTCCCTGTTCTTAAATATTCAATAATTCAGAGAAACCTAGAATCTGACAGCCTATTATATCAATAAGAATGAGAAGGTACATTTAGTGAGTACAGGTGTAACTGCTCAGTTCAGAGTCACAACCTAGGAAATTTCAGATCCAGTACCACAGTAGGAGATCATGTTGTCATTCAGTTCATTTTCCTTAATCCCACATCATTTTCAAGCTTCCCTACTTAGGAAGCTGTCCAATTAAATAAACATTAAAATTTAAATTTCCTTCCTGACATTGTCACAGAAATAAACAGGAATGAAGGTTTGGGATCTGGATAAAGAAATGAGATAAAAGCTTGCTGGGTTTCACAAGAAAAAGTCACCTGTACACAGGATCAGAGATACTGGATATTGAAGAAAGTAGTTTTACTCATCTGCATGGAAACCTCAAGGTTCTTTCAGACACTGATTGGCTGAGAAGGAGAATGATGTCATGAAACAGATGAAGGATGGTAAGAGTTTCAGGAGCCAGTTATTAAAAGGACCAATTACACTGCCTTCTTGAGAGAAAGGCTTAGAATCCCTACATGCCTCAGTCAGTGCACCTGAAAGTACAACCCAGAGATGTCAGTTCCCGTGCCCAGGACTCATAGTTCAGGAAAAGTGTCACTTATTTCTTTAACTGATCATTAATAAAGTCACATGTCTTTGACATGTGTCTTTCATATTATCACAGTTTCAATTATTATTTTTTAAATGTGCAGATATATCCTCAGTCAGTGAATTACATATTGTGAAAAAGATCCATGTCCAAGGCAACTCTTTCAACAGAAAGCATTTAATTAGGACCTTGCTTATATTTTTACAGAGGCCATCCACGATGTCATGTCTGCATGCAGTCATCTTGTAGTCCATCAGTAGAACTGAGAGCTTTTCCTTCTGAACGACAAGTGGCAATGAAGTGAGAGGGAGACTGACAGAGAGAGAGAAAAAAGAGCTAGAGAGTGATATTCAGAAGTAAAGAAGCCAACTCCAAAAGAAATAATGATATAAAGTGATGGAGACTGAGAGACAGAGACTCCATTCTGTCTGGTCATTTTCATTGGCATATCAACCTCAAAGCACACTGTTCTTTAAGATAAGTCCTTTAAGATAAATCCAATAATGTCCTATAAGATAACTCCAACAAGAATTATATTATCTAACAAGGCCATACCTCCTAACACTTCCCAGAAATTTCCTCAACAGAGAATCAACATGTAAACAGATGAGCTTCTCATGGACATTGCAATTCAAATCACCAGGAAGTAGAAGAGGATGGAGGAACTCCTAGTCTAAAAGAACATAGTTATCCTGATAGTTTGTCATTCAATAAAATGATTAAAGTCCCAGCATATTTCAATGACTAAATAACAGTACTTACAATCTCCTTCAGGGAAAAATATTGAATATTACCATAACAGAGTATTCTTTGGCTAAGAATATGACAACAAGATATTTTCTGAAAAATGGATGGAAACAGGAAAAACCATTCTTCGTGAAGTATCTGAAATGCAGAAAGACAAATATGGTATGTATTCACTTATTCTGAGATCTCCTAATAGTGGCATATAAAGTTCCAATATGCCATCTATTATAAAAAAAACTTGTCTTCCATTAGGGTGATTGGGTGGCAGTTGATTGAGTGGGTGCCAGGGCATCCTACAGAAATTTTAAATCAACCCAGGCTTTTGTTATTAAAATATGTTGCTCTCTGCCCACAACTGATAGATCAGTGACATTTTCTGAATCCACAGAGATGCTTCTTTCTGCATCAAATTGGGCTTCATACAGAGACACAGAGTCTGATATTATCAGAGAGAGAGACCTTAAAACACAGCCCTAAATGGGATTTCACTATAAAATTCTTCCTCCCCTCAGAGCTTTGAGAACCCTGCAGGAGAGGAGGCATGAAGAATATCATAAGTAGAGGGAATTGAGGAGATTTCCAGGAACTTATTATGTAGCAGAGTATCTTAACCATGAACTAGTGGTTATCTCACAAGAGCTTAGCTGGCACCTCTGAACAAGCAGTCCTAGCACTAACACTACATTTAGAGGGTTTTCTGGAAGTCACAGCAGGAAACACAGCTGCTCTTGTGTCCTAAGCATAGAATCCTGACCCATTTCACTGTCACAAAGTCCCAATTTTAAATGTAAATGCCAGGAACAGGAGGGTCCCTCACTGACCACTGAATAGGACATAGCTGCACATCCATCCAGGTCAGCCAATGCAATCCTGCTCATAGAGAGTTGGCAACACTAGTGTGGAACAGTACCAACTGATAAATAGTTTATTATCCCTCATTTCTCCTTTTACACTCACAGATTTTATGTTTCAGCCAAACCAGTCACAAGAATTGTCAGGTTTCTGAAAGAGTCTGGTAATTGAAATTCTGCATTCTGGCCTTTGCAGGTTTTATTTAAGTGCCATGTCTCATAGACTGTCCTTGGTGTTCTCAGATAGTGGGGTGTTCTGAGCCTGAGTAGCAAATAGGAAGCTCCCTGCTACCTTGGGAACCAGACAGCAAACTTTGTGTAACCTTGAGTGAATTCCTGGATGACTTGCCAGGTGGCACTGATGTGTTGCTACTGTGGAAAAAAATTGCTTGTTCCCTTTGCTTTATAAGTGTTGTTTGCACGTTTAGGAAATTGAGATTTGATAAGGAATCTGTCTTGTCTCCATTCTTTGTGTGTCTGTCCCCCCATTTACACTCCCTCTTTCAGGTGGACGCTGTTGGATGAGCTGGCAGTACAGGTCAGTTGGAACCTTAAAAAGGGACCTTGAAAAAGGGCAGCAATGTACAAAAAGAAACAGTGGCTTTTGGAGCTCTGAACACCTAAGAAAAAAGTGCTTCCTGAAGACCGCCCATTGTATTGAGGAAGACAAGGTAGGCAGGCAGTGAAATCATGGGGCAGAGAAAAAGCAGGAATTAGTCAATGCTAATAAAAGCATGGAACTGGGAGAAATGCCCTCATCCCCTTTTGGAAACATGGGAAAAAGAATCTCACAAGCAAAAGAGCTACTTGGGAAAAAAGCCAAACAGACAAAAAATATATATATACTTCTAAAGTTATTTCAAATGTTTATAAAGGAGCTCAAACAGATCTGTGTAATTTGAGAGCAAAAAATAATTTATGAGCTATATAGTAAGGATGAAACAGAGTCAGAAGAAGAAACTGCCAAGTCTCATAATTCAGTCTGGCCTCTTATGCCCTCTAGCCCTGTTGCTTTCCCTGCCACATGTGCAGGAGATACAGGACCACTGCAGGAGGATATTACTATTCTCCAAGAAAAAGTCCAATTAGAAAATGAACAATTTCAGTTATTATGGGAATTGGAGAAATTAAAATTACAAAATAATAATAATAATAGTAACAATAGTAACAATAGGGAGGAGGGAGAAGATGGCGGCGCCGGGAGGACTCTCATTCTGAGCAGCAGCAGCACGATCAGCACAGTGACCAGTAATCAGAACTCGCGGCCATAAAACACACTCACTGTGTTTACCAGGTGAGAGGATACCCCACGGTGGGGAATTCAATCAGCTTTTAACTCACCCAGCTAAACCGTGGAAGAGATCCCGGTTCCGCCAGACCCTTGGCTGTCAGCCGCCAGCCCCAACCCCAGGCCAGAGCTACAAGCCAGTGTCTCTGGTCACGGTCCCAGACTGAACCGTGGGCACCACACTATCAGAGACTGGAATTTTTAGTCTGGAGATAACCCCAGGATACAGGAAACGATTGGGACCTGCCTTAGGTCACCCAGACATCCACTGGAAAAAGACTCGGGTTCCACAGGCACCCCAGGACCCAACCCAGAGCCAGAACCCGAGACCCAGGCTCCAGCACAAAGCCCTGCCTACCTGTGCGCCTGATTCGCCACCTGAGATAGAACTGTGGGCACCAGGGCACCAGTGAATGAGTTTCACTGTCCAGTGCAAACACACAGGGAGGGAAACGGCTGGTCTGATCTCAGAGCACTCAGCCGACACTCCCAGCCTGAAAACATCCCCGGAAAATTACCCATCTTAGGGAGGCACCCAGGCTCTGAAAGGCCACACAAAGGCAGACACAGGCAGTTTCTGCGCACCAGACAGCTGGCAGAGACTGAGCTGCCATCACACAACTGTACTCCAGGCACAGGCAGTTTCTGCGGCCAGCCAGCTAGCAGACACTGAGCAGTGTGCACCAGGGCAAAAAAGACAATGGGAGTCCATGTCTCCAGAGAATCCACAGGGAAGGAAGGAAACTGTACTAACTTAAATCACCCAATCCTTCCCCAGAAAAAGTCTAACAGTGTAGCAGACCAGTGGGGCCATCATTCAGCTATGCTCCAGTCACAGGCACAAACAGTTGCTGCTTGCCTGATGTCCAACTGGGTTACAGCAGCTGATCATTAAATTTACAACAAGAAACCCAGAAACAGGGCAGCTGCCCTCAGGACATCCCTGGGTGAGAGATGAACCCTCTCGACTAACAAAGACCACAGTTACCACTCAGGTCTATATCCCTGAGGTGAGCAACTCCTGAAAAAACACCAGCCATCCAGGGACTATACCCAAAAAGCTGAGAAGACATCCTTCAGGAAAAACCAGCTTTCTGCAAAGGGGATTCTCTCCACCACAGGATCCCCAGGAACCACCAGAAAATAACCCCAAACACCTAAGATAACACAATGGGTAGAGGCCAGCGTAAAAGCTCAAGCAACAAAAGACAGAGCAATATGGCATCTCCAGAACCCAGTTACCCAGGGGCAAGTAGCCCTGGACACCCCACCATAACTGAAATCCAAGAAGATGACCTAAAAACTATGCTCATGAAGATGATAACAGAGGAAACAAATAAGATACATGAAGACATAGAGGAAGATAAACTCAAACAGAATATTGCCATCCGTAAAGAAATAGAGGAAGCCGCAGCCAAACAGTTTATGGCCTTTAGAAAGGAAATGCTTAAAACACTGAATGAAATGATAGAAACAGAGTTGAAGGAACTAAAAGAAAAACAGGAAAGTACAATCACACAGGTGAAGGAAGTAAATAAAACAACGCAAGACCTGAAGATAGAATTGGAAAAATTAAAGAAAACACAAATGGAGGAAATAATGGAGAGGAAGAATCTAGGGAAGAAAACAGGAACTACAGAGGTAAGCATAACCAACAGACTACAAGAGATGGAAGAAAGAATCTCAGGTGTAGAAGATACAATGGAAGAAATCAATGTATCTGTCAAAGAAAATGTTAAATCCGAAAAATTCCTGACACAGACCATCCAAGAAATGCAAGACAATATGAAAAGACAAAACCTAAGAATAATAGGTATAGAGGAAAAAGAAGACTCTTCTCCAAGGCCCAGAAAATATTTTCAACAAAATCAATGAAGAACATTTCCGCAAGCTAAAGGAGAGGCCAATTAGAATACATGAGGCCTACAGAACACCCAACAAATTTGACTAGAAAAAAAAAATCCTCCCGCCACATAATAATCAAAACAGTAAGTATACAGAACAAAGAAAAAAAAATACTAAAAGCTGGAAGGGAAAAAGGCCAAGTTACATATAATGGCAAACTCATTAGAATCACACCTGACTTTTCAACAGAGACTATGAAAGCCAGAAGGGCCTGAACAAATATCATGCAGACCCTAAGAGAACACAGATGTCAGCCCAGGCTACTATACCCCAGAAAACTCTCAGTCCTCATAGATGGAGAAAACAAGATATTCAATGACAAAAACAAATTTCAACAATACCTATGAACAAATCCAGCTTTACAGAAGACACTAGAAGGGAAAATACAACCCAGGAAAACTAGCTACATTGAAGAAAACACAGGAAATCAATAACCTCACTTCAGTAAAACAAAAAGCAACCAAGCACACAACCTGATGACCACAGCCAACATCAAAATCAAGGGATCTAGCAGCCACTGGTCAATAATCTCTCTCAACATCAATGGACTCAACTCTCCAATAAAAAGACACAGATTAACAGAACGAAAACTAAACCCAGCAATCTGTTGCATACAAGAAACACACTTAAGACACAAAGATAGACATTACCTGAGGGTAAAGGGTTGGAAGACGACTTTCCAAGCAAACGGACCCAAGAAGTAAGCAGGAGTAGCCATTCTAATATCTGATAAAATAGACTTTCAACCAAAATTAATCAAAAGAAATGGGGAAAGACACTTCATACTCATCAAGGGAAAATTCCACCAGGAAGACATCACAATCTTGAACATCTATGCCCCAAATACAAGAGCACCCACATTTGTGAAAGAAACATTGATAAAATTTAAAGCACATATAGATCCCCACACATTAATAGTGGGAGACTTCAACACCCCACTCTCAACAAAGGACAGGTCAACAAAACAGAAATTAAACAAAGAAACAATGTCTCTGACAGAGGTCATGAATCAAATGGACCTAACAGACATTTACAGAACTTTACACCCAAACACAAAAGAATTTACCTTCTTCTCAGCACCTCATGGAACCTTCTCCAAAATAGACCATATAGTGGGTCACAAAGCAAGCCTCAACAGATAGAAGAAGATTGAAATAATCCCTTGTATCTTGTCTGATCACCATGGAATAAAGCTGGACCTCAACAATAACAGAAATAGCAAAAAGCCTACACACACATGGAAACTGAACAACTTGTTACTAAATGACAGCTCAGTCAGGGAAGAAATAAAGAAAGAAATTAAAGTTTTTCTAGAAATCAATGAAAATGAAGACACAACATACCCAAACTTGTGGGACACAATGAAAGCAGTACTAAGAGGAAAGTTCATAGCACTAAGTGCCTTGAAGAAGAAATTTGAGACAGCTCATTCAAGCACCTTAATGGCTCACTTAAAAACCCTAGAAAAAGAAGAAGCAGACACACCAAGAAAGAGTAGACGGCTGGAAATAATCAAACTCAGGGCTGAAATCAATCAATTGGAAACGAATAAAACAATTCAAAGAATCAATGAAACCAAGAGCTGGTTCTTTGAGAAAATCAACAAGATCGACAAACCCTTAGCCAATCTAACTCAAATGCAGAGAGACACCACCCAAATCAACAAAATCAGAAATGAAAAGGGGGATATAACTACAGACACTGAGGAAATCCAAACAATCATTAGGACTTACTTCAAAAGTCTATATGCCACAAAATTTGAAAATCTAAATGAAATGGACAATTTTCTTGATCGATTTGACTTACCAAAGCTGAATCAGGACCACGTAAATCAAATAAAAAGTCCTATATCCCCCAAAGAAATAGAAGTGGTCATCAAAAGTCTCCCATCCAAAAAAAAGCCCAGGACCAGATGGCTTCAGCACAGAATTCTACCAGACCTTCACAGAAGAGCTAACACCAATTCTCTTCAAACTATTCCACAAAATAGAAACAAAAGGAACATTACCAAACTCATTCTATGAAGCCACAGTCACCTTGGTACCTAAACCTCACAAAGACTCAACAAAGAAAGAGAATTTCAGGCCAATCTCCCTTATGAACATTGATGCAAAAATACTTAATAAAATACTCGCGAACCGAATATAAGAACAAATTAAAGATATTATCCATTATGACCAAGTAGGCTTCATCCCAGGTATGCAGGGGTGGTTCAATATACAGAAATCCATCAACGTGATCCACCATATTAACAAACTGAAAGAAAAAAAACACATGATAATCTCCCTAGATGCTGAAAAAGCATTTGACAAAATCCAACATCCATTCATATTTAAAGTATTGGAGAGATCAGGGATGCAAGGCACATATCTAAACATTGTAAAGGCGATATACAGCAAGCCTATAGCCAACATCAAACTGAACGGAGAGAAACTTAAAGCAATCCCACTAAAATCAGGGACAAGACAAGGCTGCCCACTCTCTCCATATCTCTTCAACATAGTGCTGGAAGTCCTTGCTAGAGCAATAAGACAGTTGAAGGGGATAAAGGGGATACAAATTGGAAAGGAAGAAGTCAAATTATCACTATTTGCAGATGATATGATAGTATACGTGAGTGTCCCCAAAAACTCTACCAGGGAACTCCTACAGCTGATAAACACCTTCACAAAGTGGCCAGATACAAAATTAACTCATCAAAATCAGTAGCCCTCCTGTATACAAAAGACAAAAGGGCTGAGAAAGAAATTAGGGAAACAACACCCTTCACAATAGCCACAAAATAAGGTACCTTGGAGTAACCCTAACCAAGGAAGTCAAAGACCTGTATGAAAAAAATTACAAATCTCTGAAGAAAGAATTAGAAGAAGATATGAGAAGATGGAAAGATCTCCCATGCTCATGGCTTGGCAAGATTAACATAGTAAAAATGGCCATCTTACCAAAAGCAATCTACAGATTCAATGCAATGCCCATCAAATTACCAACACAAATCTTTACAGACCTGGAAAGGAAAATTCTCAGCTTCATATGGAATAACAAGAAACCCAGAATTGCTAAAACAATCCTCTACAATAAAAGATCTTCTGGAGGTATCTCCATCCCTGATCTTAAGTTGTACTATAGAGCAACAGTTTTAAAAACTGCATGGTACTGGCATAGAAACAGAATCGTGGATCAATGGAACTGAACAGAGGACCCAGAAATACACCCACACACTTATGGACACCTTATATTTGACAAAGATGCCAAAACCATACAATAGAAAAAAGATAGCATCTTCAACAAATGGTGCTCGTCCAACTGGATGTCTACATGTAGAAAAATGAAAATAGATCCATACTTATCACCCTGCACAAAACTGAAGTCCAAATGGATCAAAGACCTCAACATAAAACCAGACACATTAAATCAGCTTGAAAAAAAAGGGGGAAATACTCTAGAACTCATTGGTACAGGAGAAAACTTCCTGAACAGAACACCAACAGCATAGGCTCTAAGAGCAACAATCAATAAATGGGACCTCATGAAACTGAAAAGCTTCTGCAAAGCAAAGGACACCGTCATCAAAACAAAGCGACCGCCTACAGATTGGGAAAGAATCTTCACCAACCCTTTATCTGACAGAGGACTCATATCCAGTATATATAAAGAACTAAAGAAGCTGAAAAGCAGCAAACCAAGTAATCCACTTAAAAAATGGGGAACAGAGCTAAACAGAGAATTCTCTGTAGAGGAATACCAAATGGCAGAGAAGCACTTAAAGAAATGCTCAACCTCACTAGCCATTAGGGAAATGCAAATCAAAACAACCCTGAGATTTCACCTTATACCCATGAGAATGGCCAAGATCAAAAACTCAAGTGACAACACATGCTGGAGAGGTTGTGGAGAAGGTGAACCCTTCTCCACTGCTGGTGGGAATGTAAACTTGTACAACCACTCTGGAAATCATCTGGTGCTTTCTCAGACAACTAGGAATAGCGCTTCCTCAAGATCCAGCCATACTACTGCTGGGCATATATCCAAAAGAGGCTCAAGTACACAAAAAGGACATTTGCTCAACCATGTTTGTAGCAGCTTTATTTGTAATAGCCAGAAGCTGGAAGCAAGAGAGAGGACCCTAACTAAAATGTCCAATCCCCATCCGGAATGGCAAAGAGGATGGACATCAGAAGAAGAAAAAAAACAGGAAACAACCTAGGATCCTACCACAGAGGGCCTCTGAAAGCCTCTGCCCTACAGACTTTCAAAGCAGATGCTGAGCCTGATGGGCAACTGTTGGGCAGAGTGAATGGAATTTTACGTAAGAACTAGGAAATAGTAAGAGCTGGAGAGGACAGGGTCTCCACAAGGAGAGCAACAGAACAAGAAAATTTGAACACAGGGAACTTCCCAGAGACTCATACTCCAACCAAGGACTATTCATAGAGATAACCCAGAACTCCTGCACAGATGTAGCCCAGGGCAGTTCAGAGTCTAATTGGTTTACATAGTAATATGAAGAGGGACTGCTTCTGACATAATCTGATTGGCCTGCTCTTTGATCACCTCCCCCTGGGGGGGGGGCAGCCTTACCAGGCCATAGTAGAGGACAATGCAACCACTTTTGATGTGAAGTGATAGACTAAGATCAGAAAGGAGAGCAGAACCTCCCCTATCAGTGGACTTGGGGAGTGTCATGCGTGCAGATGGAGGAGGGAGGGTGGAGTCGGAAGGGGAGAAGGGAGAGACTTATGGGGGGATGCAGAATGAATAAAGTGTAATTCATGAAGAATTAAAAAAAGAAAAAAATAGTAACAATAAATAATAATAAAATTGGACTGTTTGTACTGGTCAATATTAAAGTCTGGTTTTGACTTTTAAAATTATAAATGTGCTTTATGATTTCTCTCCTAAAGAGGATCCTTTGTTTTAATATTACAAAATTGGGTTTATAAAAAAAATATCTAAATGTTTAAAAAGCAGGTGCTATGGTTGTTTTTTGTCTTTGTCTCTGTTTTTTTTTTTTGTTGTTTTTTATTTTTTTGTTTTTGTTTTTGTCTGCCATCTTCTATTTTGCTTTCTGGTTTCATTTTGCTTGCGAGGTCTGGGAAATTGGGAGAGTTTCCAAATTGGTTGAGGAAATCTGGAGGATCCTTCAATTCCCCTGGAAGAGGCCCCTAGATGTTCTACACCTTTTGGCACAAGGAGAGAGGATTGCTGGAACCCTATTCTGTATGGTAAGAGGGCTGCTTAAACCTCCTCTTCATTGGGAAGCTGTGGAAAGGGCCATGGGTGTTCTGCTCCTTCTGGAATCTATGTGTGTGGAGGGGACCCATGAGGTGGTCCAATCCATTTGGAATCTGTGGGACTTGTGTCCTGTAGGGGCTGGTCAAGTTCTGGCATTTGGGTATACTGGTTACTGCAAGGTGACAATGTTGGTTTCTATGTTCCTTATGTATCTCACTCTGTGTGTGTGTGTGTATGTGTGTGTGTGTTTATCTGTAGACTTGGATATTTTTAGACATGAGACAATTGGAATCAACAGCTCTGAATCTGGTCCTGGGCATTCGGAGTTAAATTCTATAAAACACAGATATTTTAAAATAGTAAACCTTGTGAAGTCTAACAAAGAACTTAAAACAATTTCTCAACCCTTTGGGGGAAATTAAAACCTTGGTATTTATTTTATTAATTTTACAGAGTAAAAGCAAGCATGCTGTTTAAGCCAATTAAACAAAAACTGCAGTTATTACAACATATCATGTAAAAAAATATATAAAATATGTTGTTCTTCATTTAAAAAGGCTGGCAATTCTTCAATGCAAAATGTTTGCTTCTGCTCTTTTACAGGAAAAAAAAAGGACTACAGTTTCCATTTTAGCCCAGGGTTATGCAGGGTTATATTTAAATCATTGTTAATCATTATATAAAATATATGTCTGGCTGCCAGGACCTAATTAAATGATTTAATACTGTTTCTTTCTGGCCTATATATTTGGTGTGGCCAGAATAACCCATTTCTGCTGAGGACTACAAGCTAAGTTTAGTTTTCTGTTTAACATTAAATAATACTTTTGTCCTTTTTTTTTGCTGTTAAGTTTTAATACAATATGATAGCATTATAAGATTCAGTAACCACTTTATAAAATATGTTTAAAATTTTGCTTTGATTTCAGTTTTAAAAAGCACATTTAAAGTTATGGCAAGAAATATAGTTGAGTATAAGTTTGAGTTTTATTTAGTCTCTTTGTTTAGGTTGTTTATATTTTTAGGTCAAATTTAAAATTGGTAACCATAAAATTTGACTGTATAGATCTCCCTAAAGTTTAGTTCTAAAACATACATTTAAAAAATATGCCAAAATTGAGATTATAACATTCTATTTAATAGGATGAAGTTTAGAGCAGATGATAAAGGTAGACAAAGAGTAACTCAAGTATGCTGGCACTCAGAGTTGTCTGAGATCTGACAAATATGGCATGTTAATATATATAAGCTTTTTATGACAGAGTCCAACTTGTTGAGGCATTAATAAAAAACTAATTAATTCAGTTTTTATAGGTTCAAGCTATAGTTTTTCCATTAAAACAAAAGTTAGCCCAATTGTTGATACTTTAATTGTATTTACCGATGGCTCATTATCTGGTGTTGCTGGCTGTGCTTATTAAAAAAAAAAAACAGTATCTTTTCAAGTGTCTAACACATTTGCATGAACAGCAGAGTTATCTGCAGTATTGGCTGTGTTTCAAAGTTTAATAAGCAGTCTTTGAACATTTTTACAGATAGTGCATAGGTAGCTCAGTCTTTGCCTAGGGTAGAGACTGCAGGTCAAATTCAGACATCTTCTGCTGGAATTTTATTTTTACAAATTCAAAATTTGATGAAAAAAATAAACTTTCCCTGTTTTTATAGGACATTTGAGGGCTCATTCTAATTTGCCACAACCCCTGTTCTAAAGGAAATTCATTGGTGGATAAAGTCAACAAAGTTTATTGTCCACAGTTAAAAGAGCCCAGGATGCCCATAATATACATCATCTTAATAGTCAAACCTTGAAACTTAAATATGGATTGTGTAAGAAACAGACTCATACTATAGTTAAGACTTGCAGTACTTGTCCTCAATTTCAGCCTGTTCCTCATTTGGGAGTTAATCCTAAAGATTGGTTCCAGATCAAATTTGGCAAATGGATATCAATCATATTCCTGAATTTAAACAATTAAAATATGTACATAATTGCATAGATAACTATTCTGGATTTAGTTTTGCAACTCTTCAACCAGGAAAGCTGCAAAGAATGGTGTTGCTCATTGTCTACTGGCTTTTAATGTTCTAGGATTTCCTAAGCACTTTAAAACTGACAATGCAGTAGGATATACTAGAAAATCTTTAAAAAGATTTGTCAACAATTTCAAGTGTCACATATTAGTAAAATACCTTACAATTCTTAAGGATAAGGCATGGTACAAAATGCCCACTAAACAATTAAGATTTATTTCTAAAAAACAAAGAAGGGGTAGTTACTCCTCTGGACATCTGAGAATCATGTTATTTTCATTCGGAATTGTTAATTTGGATAAGCATGGTAAGTTTGCAGCAGACATATTTTGGCAAATAGAAACCAAGAAAACTTTTGCTAAAGTACAATTGAGGGATTCTTTAACCAATCAATGGCATGGACCCAACCCTGTACTCGTATGGAGATAAGCATCTGTTTGTGTTTTTTCACAGGAAATTAATGCAGCTAAATGGCGACTGAAACATCTGGTGCCACAAGTGGATGAGCAGTTTTCTCCTGGCAATGATAATGATGTCAAAGAACACCCCTCTGGTCAAGATGACTGTTTATTGGACATACGTTTGTAATCCACCTATACTACATCCAGTTTCCTAGGATGATCCAGAAGTCCTTGTTTATGTCAACAACACTTGGTTGCTGGATTTTCCTGCTTTTAAAGAACACAAGGAAAACAGACTCTAACATTTCAGGAATAGGAAGAGGGCATCCTCTTTGTTTCATCAGAGAAAATATTCATCAGGACTTCTTACCAGGCTCCCCTTTCCAGGTAATAGGTCAAAATGCCTACTACTCTAAAGTTGGGGTGAGAGCTCAAGCCTCCCTTTGCAATCAGGCAAGTGGTAAATTGGAGGGGTATTATTGTTCCTTCCTATGGGAGTTAAGAATGGCAGCCTTACATCTCCAATGTGTTCCCCATGATGTGAGAAAGGGGATCAATGCACCTGTTCTTGACTGATGGATCCTTGGACAAGATGCATCAGAGAAACACCCATCATCTACTTCTGGGACAATGACCCTGCATTTACAGGTGTGGACTGGTTTAGTGTATTTTTAAGGGTATTAAGAACTTGGCTTCTGGTAAAGGCAGTCAAAATTCCTTCGTTTTAGAAAAAGCTCTTAGTGCTGGGCTTTGGAGGATTTCAAATAAAAATTGGCCAAACAACGTATGGAAATTGGGGGCTATGTTGGGATATATAGACTTTCTCCCAGAGAGAAAGTCTATATATTTCTATATATATTTCTATATATTTCTCTCTGGGAATGAAAGTAGCTTTGCTAAATTAATCAAGTATATTTTTGTTTTGGCTTGTGTTAATCCTCCTTATTTACAGCTAATTGGAAATATTTTAGTAAGGGATTTTAAGAACAATGATAGCTATTCAATTGAATGTCTATATTACAATCTTACTAATTATGTTAGTGCTGATAATAATGCTCTTTCAGTATTAGTCATTAAGTCATTAAGTAATCTGCTTTTGTAATGATTCTTGTTATGGTTTCTGATTCTTGGTATGATGAAAGAGAATTTATTTCGACTCAGGAAAAGAATCATCTTGCTGGTATTTGGTCTAGCAAAAACTTCACATTGGACATGTTAACGATGAGAAATAAGATCCATACAACAGAATCTTCCAAGAAACCTAGATTAGAATTGGCCAATACAGCCTTGGATATATTAACTAGCCTCAGGAGGTGCTTTCGTTGACTCTGTGCTCAAGTGGGGACTGGCACATGCAGGTCTGGAGGGTGTGGGTGTGTTGGCCTGTGTTATAGTTACTTCTTCAACAACTTCAATGCATGTAAGTGCACTTGCATGAATTTAAGTTAAATATCTCTAACAATCCCATTTAATATGGAGGTAAGTCAATGACATGTAAGAGTAAAATTGTGGTTTTTACAACCTAAAACAGAGGCTAGTAATCAAGGTCACATCCAAGACCTTGATTATGAATAAGGAAAAATGCACATTTCACAAACCCAAGACAGGCTCTCCTTAAAACAAAAAAGCAGGAACTGAAGGAGTATGATAATTGGAATTCTGCCTCCTGGCCTTGCCAGACGCTGGTCTTATCTAAATTCCATGTCTCAGAGACTGTTCATGGCAGTTTCTGCAAGCAAGATAGCAAGGTCCCTACAACCTTGGGAACCAGACAGAAAATTCTGTATAACATTGAGTGAAATTCCCAAGTAATCAGCAAAAATAATATGTTGACAAATTTACAACGACTTTTAACATGGAGAAAAGATTCTGCTAAAGAATGGCAGAGTATGACTTTGTGAGGCATTCTTTCCAAGAACTTATTATGTAGCAGAGAATCCTAGACATGAACTTGAGATTACCCAGCTACCTCAGACCTCATGAGCTCAGGTGGCACCTCTGAACAAGCAGTCTGAGCACTAACCCTCATTGAGTGGTTTTGTCTGGAGAATCATAGGAGGACATAGAGCTGCTCTGTGTCCTGGATATATAACAGGGACATATTTCTCTCCTGAGGGCCTAGTTTTAACTGTAAACCCCAGGACCAGGAGGGTTCCTTACTAAACCAAGAATAGGACACAGCTGCAGAAGCAGCCTAGTCAGACAAGGCAACCTTGCTCATAGAGGGTTGGTAACAGTAGTGTGGAACAACACCAGTTGTCAAATAATATATTGCCCCACAGTTCCCCTTTTACTCTCACCAATCTTTCTCTGTTTCAGCCAAACCAGTCCCAGGGATTGTCTGGTTCTTTCTCTTTTCCCTGCTCTTAATGTCTCAATACCCCAGGGAAACTTAGACCCTGCCAGTCTATTATATTAGCAAGAATGTGAAGGTACATTTAGTGAATACACAAGGAACTGCTCAGTTCAAAGCCACAAACTGGGAAATTTTAGAACCAAGACCACAATAGGAGACAACCTTTTCATTAGGTACATTCCATTTAATCTCATATCACTTTGGAAGCTGTCCATTTAAATAAACATCAAAGTTTCATTTCCTACCTAACATTGTAACAGAGGTAAACCGGCATAAAGGTGTGGGATCTGAATAAAGGGATGAGATAAAGGCTTTTTTAGTATCACAAGAAAATCAGGTGTGCACATGATAAGAGATACAGGACACTGAGAAAAGTTTGTTTACTCATCTAAATGGAAACCTCAAGATTCTTTTAGGTGCTGATTGGCTGAGACAGAGAATGATGGCATGCAAAAGGTGAAAGCCAGTGTTTCAGGAGCCAGTTATTATAAGGGCCAGGTGGACAGCCTGCTTGTAAGAAAGGTTGAGCAGCCCTACATGTCTCAATCTGGGCAGCTAAAATCACACAACCCAGAGATGACACTTGCTGTGTTCAAGACTCTTAGCTCAGGAAAAGTGTCACATATTTCTTTCAAGTAGTCATTAATAAAGTCACATGAATTTCACATTATCACAGATTTTGTTTTCATTTGTTAAATGTACAGACATGTCCTCAGTCAGTGAAGTACTTACTGGGAAAACCCTCCGCAGCAGAGGCAAATCTTTGAACAAAAAGCATTTACTTAGGACCTTGCTTATATTTTTACAAAGATGATCCAGGATGACATATCATCTGGTTGTAGTCCTTTAACAAAATGGAGGGCTTTTCTTACTGAATCACAAGCAGCAGGCAGAAAGAGGAAGACAGAGCAAGAAAGTGCTACAGAGACAGATTCAGAAATAGAAAGACCAAGACCTACAGAAACATAGATGTAAAGTGACAGATACTGAGAGACAGAGACTCGATTCTGTCAGGTCACTTTCAATGGCATATCAACCTCAAAGCACACCCTCTTAAAATATTCTAAAAGGAATTATGTTACCTAACAATGCCATATATCCTAATCCTTCCCAGATATTTTCTCACTGGGAACTCAACATGTAAATATATGAGCTTCAAGAGGATAGTGAAATTCAAATCACCAAGAAGTGAAAGAAGATGGAAGGACTTCTAAGCTAAAAGAGTATAGTTGTCCTGATACTTTGTCATTCAAAAAATGGTAAAATCCCAGCAACTTCCAAGGATTAAATAACATGACTGATAATCTGCTCTGGGGAAAATGTGGAATATTTTCATAATTGAGTATTACTCAGCTGAGTAAATGACATCATGAACACTTTGAGCCAAATGGATGGAACCAGGAAGAATCTTCCTGTGTGAAGTAACTAAAATGCAGAAATACAAATATGGGAAATATTCACTTATTAGAAGGCCTCCTAGTAGTGGAGGATAAAGTTCCAAAAGGCAATCTATTGTGATCAAACCACTCTTGCACTAGAGTAATTGGGCAGTAGTACATTGAATTGTTGGGCCAGGTTATACTATGGAAATTTTCCAGCAACCCAGGCTGTTGTTTATAAAATATGTTGCTCTGTACCCTCAATTGATAGATGAGTGTCATGTTCTTACAGATGCTTCCTTCTGCATCAAATGGGACTAAATATAGAGACCCACATTCCAATATTATGCAGAGAGAAACCTTAAAAAACACAGCACTGAATGGAATTTTCTCAAGAAATTTTCCTTCCCCTGAGAGCTCTGGGCACCTACAGGAGAGGAGGCAGGAAGAGTGTCATAAGTAGGGGGAACTGAAAATACATGGAGAAAAATGCTGTGAGATTCAGGCCACAGAGGAAGATGATGCAGCCAGCCTTGATGAGACCTGATAAGCTCAGTTCAGATAGAATGAGGAGGGGGTCTGCCCCTATCAGGGAACTAGAGAAAGTCATAGGGGTAGTTGAAAGAGTGGGAGGGACTGGAATGAGAAGGGGCAGCAGAGGGGATACAAAAATGAACAAATCATAATAAATAAATATATAAGAAAAACTGTAATCAAGGTGATGAAGTATAGAGCTCTTCCATACTGATGGCTTCTCCTTGGAGGATAGTGTCAGGTTGAAGAAAGGATGAACTCAGTTTTCCTTAGAGGATATGTCACTGAGATCATGGGTGGTAGTTGGTTGTTAGTAAATTGAGTTTTTGGGCCAGGGCATCCTATGGAAATTTTCAAGCAGTCCAGGCTGTTATTAAAATATGCTGCTTTGTGCCCTCAAATGACAGATCAGTGCCATGATCTTGTATCCACAGATATGCTTTCTGCTGCATCAAATGGGATTGCATATAGGGACCTACAGTTCGATATTATGCAGGGAGAGACCTTAATACACCCTCCAAATGGGATTTTCCTATGAAATGCTCCCTCCTCTGGATCTTGAAAACCTGCAGGATATCTGGCCAGCAGAGTGTCATATTTAGGGGAAATTGAAGACACAAGGAGAACAATGTCCTGGAAATCAGGCCACAGAGGAAGATGATTCAGAGAGCCTTGATGAGACCTGATAATCTTAGTTCAAATAGAAGGGGACATCCTCTATCTGGGAAATAGAAAATGGGAATAGGGGTAGAAGAAGGAGAGTGGTTTGGACTGGAATGAGAATAGAAAGTAGGCTCCAGAAGGGGATAGAAAATGAACAAATCTTAATAAATAAATACATAAGAAAAACTGTGATCAAGGTAATGAATTGGGGTCAGGGCAAGATGTGGGCCATCACTATACATCATTTCTGAGAGCCACAAGATTTCTAACTGCAAAACTGGTGCTTAAAGGGGCAACTGAAGCACAGAAATTGACTTTGTGATTTCCTGAAGGAGAGGGGACAACACGGGAGTGGAGAACTTTTTCGTTGGGGTCAGACATTGATGTCTTGTGAATGGAAAAGGCCACTTTCCTTCCTCTGGCCTCCCTCCAAGTAGGAGTAGCAGAGCCACAGCATCAGTGATGCAGATCTTGCTGCCTGAAAACTGAGACAGCAAAGGTGGGAACACTAGCACCATATCCTCAGCAGTGAGCCTAATCTGCTTGCCTAACCCCAGATCCATAGTAAATGCCTGCCTGGTTCACACTCCCAAGAATGTCCAGGTTTATCAACTCCACAGGTTCTGACTGTACTGCCTGGGGCCACTTAGTCCCTCAGTGGTAGACAGAGGGCTGTGCAATGGGCTGTGTGGTGCTTGTGCAAAAAAAATCCCAGGTGCACCAAGTGCTCAGTCAGGGAACAGGCTCCACAGGACTTCCTTGTAGGCAACTAGACCCCCCAGTTTTGCACCCACAGGTGGACTCCTGAGTACAGGGGCTACAACTTCACCAATGTGTCTGAACACACATTTGGCTCACACAATAGGAGGATCCCCTGTGCTTTATGATTTGACCTGCTAGAGGGTAGTCTAGCAGATCTTTGTACCTCTCTAATTTCCCTGAAGGTGACCTAGCAGGTCTTTGTACCTCTGTACATTCCCTAGGGGGTGGTCTAGCAGGTCTCTGGACCTCTTTAATCCCTGAAAATTCTCCAGACACATGAGAAAGACTATCAATCTGAAATGCAGAATCCAAGAACAAATGGTGAAGGTCACAGATAAAGAAATGCCTAGAGGCAGTGAAAGAACACACCCAGCAAAATTCAGGAAATTGTAGCCTCACCAGCAACCCCTCAAATTGATGGATACCCCAATTCTTCAGAAACACAGGAAAATGACCTTAAAGATTTGCATATTAGAGTTATTAGAGTCACAAAGAAGAAAACAAATCTTTCAGAGAAATAGCCATGCAAATAGAAAGACACATAGAGGCAAAATTAGTGGCATATAGAGAAAAAGTGAACAACAACAAAAAATAGAGGCCATCATACAGAGACAGGAAGGCACATTCAAAAGGAAATCATACAAGACATAAAAATAGAATTAGAATCAATAAACTAGAAACAGCCTACATACCCCTCAACTGAAGAATGGATGCAGAAATTGTGGTACAACTACACACTGGAATATTACTCAGCAATGCCAAATAAGGAAATCATGAAATTTTTTAGGTCCTGGAAAGGATCAGCTTGAGTGAGCTGCCCAGAAGCAGAAAGAAACACATGGTATATACTCACTCATATGGACACGTAATATAGGATACACCTACTAAAATCTGTCATCTAAAGAAACTAATCAAGAGAGAGGACCCTGAATAAAATGTTCAATTCCCATCCTGAAAGGCAAAGAGGAAGGACATCAAAAGAAGAAGATAAAAGGAAACAAGCTAGAAACCCGCCATGGAGGGCTTCTGAAAGGATCTTCCCTGCAGACTATCAAAGCAGATGCTGAGACTCATGTCCAATTGTTGGGCAGTGTATATGGAATCTTATGTAAGAAGCGAAAAATAGTAAGATCTGGAGGAACTCCACAAGGAGAGCAACAGAACCAGAAATTTGAACACAGGGGCCTTCTCAGAGCCTCATACTCCAACCAGGTACCATGCATGGAGATAACCTAAAACCCCTGCATAAATGTATAGCCCATGGCAGTTTACTGTCCAAGTGGGTTACATAGTAATGGGAAGAGGGACTGACTCTGACATAATCTGATTGGCCTGCTCTTTATCACCTCCCTCTGAGGAGTGGACAGCCTTCAGGCCACAGAAGATGACAATGCAGCCACTCCTGAAGAGACCTGATAGACTTAAGATCAGAAGGAAAGAGAGGAGGACCTCCCCTATCAGGGGACTTGTGGAGGGGTATTCGCGAAGAAGGGAGTGGGAGGGTGGGATTTGGAGGGGAGGAGGGAGGGACTTATGGGGAATAGAAAGTGAATAAAGTGTAATTAATAAAAAGAAAAGAGTCAATAAATAAACACAAAGACAGAAAACCCTGGAGCTGGAGAACTTAGAGAAAAGATCAGGAACCACAAAAGTAAGCATCATTAACAGAATACAAGACATGGAAGAAAGAATCTCTGGAGCTGAATACACACTTGCAGAAATTGATAATTCTGTCAAAGAAAAAACAAAATCAGAAAAGTCACAAACATAAAACTTCCAAAAACTCAAAGATGTCATGAAAAGTTGAAGTCTAAGAATAATAGGAATTGTTGAAAAAGAAGACTCCAGTCTCCAAGATCCAGCAAATATTTTTAAGAAAATCCTAGAAGAAAAATTTCCCAACTTAAAGAAAGAAATGTCCATAAACATACAAAAATCCTATAGAACACCCAACAGATGAGACCAGAAAAGAAAATTCTCACATCTTATCACTGTCAAAACATTAAATATACAGTAAAAAGGAAAGATATTGAAAGCAGTAAGGGAAAAAGGCCAAGTAACATTTAAAAGTAGACCTATCAGAATAACACACCAGTTATTAAAAGGTCCAGGTGAACAGCCTGCTTGAGAGAAAAGCCCTACATGTCTCAATCTGGGCAGCTGAAAGCACACAACCCAGAGATGACAGTTCCTGGGTCCAAGTTTCTTAGTTCAGGAAAAGTGTCACATATTTCTTTCAAGTGGTCATTAATAAAATAGGACAAACCCACTAAAATCTGTGCATATAAAGAAACTAAGCAAGAGAGAGGACCCTAACTAAAACGCTCAATCCCCATCCTGAAAGGCAAAGAGGATGGACATCCGAAGAAGAAGAAAACAGGAAACAACCTAGGAACCTTCTACAGAGGGCTTCTGAAAGCCAGAAGAAGAAAACAGGAAACAAACTAAGAACCTACCACAGAGGGCCTCTGAAAGCCTGTGCCCTGCAAACTATCAAAGTGGATGCTGAGCCTGATGGGCAACTGTTGGGCAGAGTGAATGGAATTTTTTGTAAGAAGTGGGAAATAGTAAGAGCTGGAGAGGACAGGGTCTCCACAAGGAGAGCAACAGAACAAGAAAATTTGAACACAGGGAATTTCCCAGAGACGCATACTCCAACAAAGGACTATTTATTCATGGAGATAACCTAGAACCCCTACACAGATGTAGCCCATGGCAGTTCAGTGTCCAAGTGGGTTACATAGTAATGAGAAGAGGGACTGCCTCTGACATAATCTGATTGGCCTGCTCTTTGATCACCTCCCCCTGAGTGGGGAGCAGCCTTACCAGGCCACAGTAGAGGACAATGCAGCCACACCTGAGGTGATCTGATAGACTAAGATCAGAAAGAAGAAGAGAACCTCCCCTATCAGTGGACTTGGGGAGTGGCATGCATGCAGAAAGGGGAGGGAGGAAGGGATCGGAAGAGGAGGAGGGAGGGGCTTATGGGGGGATACAAAATGAATAAAGTGTAATAAAAAATTTAAAAAAAATAAATAAATAATAAAATTATATCTTTGACATGTTACTTTTACATTATCACAGAAAACATTAGTATTTATTAAATGCACATATATGTCCTCTGTCATGGAAATATTTACTGGTAAAATGTTACCTCACCAAGGCAATTCTTTGTAAAAGAATGGATTAATTAGGACCTGGCTTATATTTTTACAGAGATAATCCAGGATGTCACCTCAGTAAGCATTCATCTTGTGGTATTCCTTCAGAAGAACGGAGAGCTTTTCATATTGAATGCTAAACAGCAGGCAGACAGGGAGACAGAGAGATACTGAGAGAGAAAGAGCTAGAGAGATAGATTCAGAAAATAGAGACTGTGACTGACAGAAATAAAGACATAAACTGACAGAGACCAAGAGACAGAGACTTCATTCTGTCTGGTCACTTTCATTGGCATATCAACCTCAAACACAATTTCATATCATATGACTTTAATAGGAAATATATTATCTAATAAAGCCATATCTCCTAACCCTTCCCAGACATTTTCTTTCTGAGGACTCCACATATAAAGAGATGACCTTCAAGAGGACATTGCAATTCAAATCAACAGGAAGTAGAAGAAAATTGAGGCAATTCTAAACTAAAATAACATAGTTATCCTGATGAGTTGTCATTCAATACAATGATTAAAATCCTAGCAATTTCTAAGGACTAAAGAACAGGAATGGCAATTTCCTTTGGGGAAAATGTGCAATATTTCCATAAAGGAGAATTATTCAGCTGAGAACATGACACCATGATATTTCCAGGTAAATGGTTAGAACCAGAAAAATCATCCTGGTTTAAGTAAGTAAAATGCAGAAAGATAAATATGATATCTATTCTCATATTAGGCAGTCTCTAACAGTGGGAGATAAAGATCCAGTAGGGTATCTACTGTGACCAAACCAGTCTTCTACTAGGGGGATTGTGTGGCAGATTACTGAGTTGATGGGCCTGGGTATTCTATGGAAATTTTCAAGTAACACAGGCTGTTGTAATTTAAATATTTTGCTTCCTGCCCTGAAATTATTGACTACTGCCATTTTCTTCCATCCATGCAAATGCTTCATTCCAAATCAACTGGGATTACATACAGAGACCCACACTCTCATATTATGCACAGAGACCTTAAAATACCCAGCTCTAAATGGGATTTCCCTATTAAATTTCCTCCCCTCAGTGCTCTCAGAAGCTCTCGGAGGCAAGAGTGTCATAAGTAGAGGGATCGAGGACACATTGGGAACAATGCCCTAATAATTAGGCCACAGAGGAAGATAATGCATCCAGCCTTGAAAAGACCGGATAAGTTAGGGTCAGATAGAAGGGGGAAGAGGACCTTACCTCTCAGGGAACTAGAGAAAGGGCCTGAGGGTAGGTGAAGGAGGGTGGGTAGGACTGGGATGAGGAGGGGACAGCAGATGGGATGCAAAGTAAACAAATCATAATAAATACATAATAAAAACTGTGATCAAGGTGATGAAGTATAGTGCTTTTCAGGACTGATGGCTTCTTTTTGGCGGTGGTGCCAGGATGCAGCTACAATGAACTCAGTTTTCTTTAAGAGACTTGGCACTGAGATTCTTATCATGTTCCAATGAGTATATGAACAACACATATTTCAATTAATATATTTAAAAAAAAAGTGTGACGTGTAAGAATTTGAACCTGGGAGCAATGGAAAAGAAGTATAATGCATATTATATGAAATTTCCATATAATCAGTAAAAATAATATGTTGACAACTTATACAATGACTGTGAAAATGGAGAAAAGATTCTGCTGAACAAGCAGTCCTTTCACTAACACTACTTTTAGAGGACTTGGCTGGAGCACTATTGAAGGAAACACAGCTGCTCTTGTGTCCTAGGCATATAGCATGGACCCATTTCTCAATCTTGAAGCCACAGGTATAACTGTAAACCACAGGGCCAGGAAGGTTCCTCACTGCAGAACACAGCTTGCTTGAAGAAAATGGTGATCAGCTCTACATGCCTCAACCTGTGCATCTGAAATCACACAACCCAGAGATTGAGAGTTCCTGTCCTAGACTCTAAGTTCAGGAATATTCTCACATATTTCTTTCAAGAGGTCATTAATAAAATCACCTGGTATGACAGCAGAATGGAATTTTGACATCACAATGGTATCATGATACCACAATGGGGTTATGACTTCAATATGCTGTTATGACATGTCTTTGATATTATGACATCACAAATGAATTATGACATCACAATGCTATTATATCATAATGCTATTATGACCTCATATGGTATGATATCACAATGGGTGTCATAGTATTATGATAAAAATACAATGTAACAATGCAATTTGGACATCACAATGCTATCATAATATCACATTATTGTTTTTATATCACAATCGTATTATGACACACAGTGCTATTACAACATCAATATTGTATAACGTCACAATGGAATTTTGACTTCACAGTGGCATTATGAACTCAAAATACTATTATATCATCACAATGCTTTTATATCATTACAGTGATATCACAATATCAAAATAGTATTATGACATCACAATAGAATGACATCACAATGCTATTATAACATCACAACGCTGTTGTATCTTCATAATGATATGACATTGTAATGATGTTTTGACATCAGAATGGTATAATGGCTTCATAATGGTATGTTGTAGGTGATGCTTAATATTTACTATTGGTTTATCTTTTTTTTTCAATGCAGTTTATTCAGGAACCTTGAACAATCATCTGACCCTGGGGAAAGCCAGCCCACAGCTTAAATAGCCTCTGGGTAGCCAACCCCAGCATGCCACGTGGGTAGTGCAGATAGGTCCACATACATGGAAGCAAGCCAGATCCTCAGCCTTAGCCAAATGTGGAGTTGTTTGTGACAGAGAGCACTCACCATCGGGAAGGTGGAAGGCGGAAACCAGCTCCATCTTTAAGGTGTGGCATTACGCAGCTCTCTACAGTTCTAAGGCTCTAAGAGCAACAATCAATAAATGGGACGTCATGAAACTGAAAAGCTTCTGCAAAGCAAAGTACACCGTCATCAAAACAAAGCCACCTCCTACAGATTGGGAAAGAATCTTGGTTTATCTTTTTTAATGCTTGCTGTTAAACCTAAACAGCTGTATAACCAATTCATGACACAGAGACTGGGTTTATTTAGTTAACTTAAAACACAATGCTGGTCAATAGTTACTTCCTCATAGTTTCCTAATATTAGGTTTTACCCATTATATTTGCTCTTTGTGAAATCTTAGGTCTGGTTCATTCTCTCCATGCTGTCCCAGGATCTTTCCTCCCTCTCTGCTCTCCAAGCTCTGCTCCCTCACCCTCTCTCCTTCCACTCATTTTGTGCACTCTAGCTCCTCCTATTGCTCAACATTGTGGCTAGTTGCTTTATTCTGGCCTGTTTGCACAAAGTTGTGGCAGGATGTTTAGAATAAGTGTCATAATGCAATATCCAGATTGAAACCAGAGAGTGAGGGGTAGAAATCAGCAGTTGAATGAACAAGGGTAAGGTATATACATTTCAATCAGATTTTATAACAACAATGGTATGACAACGTCACAATTCTATGATGACTTCACAATGCTATTATGACATCACAATGGGGTTATGATCTCAATATGTTGGCATCACATAGATATTATGACATAATAATGCTATTATGACATCACCATGGTATTATTCATTCACATGCTATTATGAATTCACAATGATATTATGATATCATAATGCTATTATGACATCACAACTTTACTATTCCATCTCAATGGTATTATGTCATCACAATGGTGTCATGACATCTCAGTGCTATTATGACTTCACAATGCTATTAGAACATCTATTATGGTATGATATGGAATTAGTATGATATAACAAAGGAATTATAACATCACAATAATTACACAACAGTGCAATTATCACATCTCAATGATATCCTAACATCACATCAGTATTATCATATCATAATGGTGTTATGACATCACAATGCTGTTTTGATATCACAATGGTATTATAACGTCACAGTGATATTATGACATTAAAATATGATGACATCACATTGGTATGTCACCTCAATGCTATCATGACATTACAATGTTATGACATCACAATGTTTTTTATGACTTCACAATGATAGAACATCCAATGCTATTGTGATATCACAATGTTATTATGACATCACAATTGTACTATGACATCAGAATGCTATAATTACATCACAATGATACGACATCACAATGCTTTGTAATATCTCCATGCTTTTTTTAATGCATGATTGTGGTAACATCACTATGGAATTTGACATATCAATGACATTATGAACTGAAAATGCTATTATGACATTACAATGGTATTTTGATATCAAAATGATATTAAGACATGACAAAGCTAATATGACTTCATAAAGGTATGAGTTCACAGTGGTATTAGGACATCACAATGATATGACATTACAATGCTAGTATGACTACACACTGCCATTATGGCATCACAAAACTATTATGATATAACAATGCATTTATTACATCACAACAGTATTACAACATGATTGTGATATGACATGACAATAGAATTTTTACATCACAATGAAATGAAAACAATGATATTATAACATCACAAATCTATTATGACATCATAGTATTATGATTTCTCAATGCTATTATGATGCCACAATGCTGTTATGACTTAAACAAGGTATTAAATCACATAAAATCTAAATGTTATTATGATGTCCCAATGATATGACATCACAATAGTATTATGACTCACAATGATATTATGATATCTCAATGGTGTTATGATTTTACAATGCTATTATGACATTAAAATCCTATTATAACATCACAATGGTCACCAACCCTTTATCTGACAGAGGGCTAATATCCAGTATATTTAAAGAACTAAAGAAATTGAAAAGCAACAAACCAAGTAATCCACTTAAAAAAAATGAGGAACAGACCTAAACATAGAATTCTCGATAGAGGAATCAGAGAAACACTTAAAGAAATGCTCAACCTCATTAGCCATTAGGGAAATGCAAATCAAAACAACCTTGAGATGTCACCTTACACCCATCAGAATGGCCAAGATGAAAAACTCAAGTGATAACCCATGCTGGAGAGGTTGTGGAGAAAGGGGAACCCTCCTCCATTGCTGGTGGGAATGTAAACTGGTACAACCACTTTGGAAGTCAATCTGGCATTTTCTCAGACAATTAGGAATAGTGCTTCATCAAGACCCAGCTATACCACTGCTAGGTATATACCCAAAATTTGCTCAAGTACACAACTATATTTGTAGCAGCTTTATTCATAATAGCCAGAAGCTGGAAACAATCCAGATGTCCATCAGTGGAGTAATGGATACAAAAATTGTGGTATGTTTACACAATGGAATACTACTCAGCAATCAAAAATGAGGAAGTCATAAAATTTGCAGGCAAATGGTGGGATCTAGAAAAGATCATTCTGAGTCAAGTATCCCAGACAAACATGATAAGTACTTGCTTATATAGACCTACAAGATATGATAAACATAATGAAATCTATACATCTAAAGAAGATAAACAAGAAAGCAGACATGGGGTAAGATGATAAATCCTCACTTAGAAAGGCAAATGGGATGTGCATTGGATGCATGACAGGAGTCTACCTTAGAAGGCATCTGAAAGACTCTACCTAACAGTGGTTCAAAACAGATACTAAGACTCATAACCAAACCTTCGGCAGAAGGGGAATTAGTATGTCGTGAAAAGGACAGGAGCTCCACAAGGACCAAATGTATATGGGCACAGGAGTCTTCTCTGAGACTGACACTCCACCAAGGGCCATGTATGGATATAACCTAGATCCTTTGGTCGGATGAAGCCCGTGGTAGCTCAGTAACCAATTGTTTTCACATAGTAATGGGAACAGGGACTACTTCTGACAGAAACTCAATGGCAGGCTCTTTGACCCTCCCCCACCCCCAAGGGAGGAGAAGTCCTGCTAGGCCACAGAGGAAGACTCTGGAGATACCTGATGAAACAGGGTGAGATGAAAGGGGAGAAGGTCCTCCCCAATCAGTGGACTTGGAAAGGGTAGGGAGAAGATGAGGGAGGGAGTGTATGATTGGGAGGGAGTAAGGGAGCAGGATATACCTGGGATGCAAAGTTAATAAAATGTAACTAAGAATAAAAAATAAAATTAAATTAAAAATAAAGAAAAAATAAAATAAAATTGTATTATAACATCTCAATGGTATTATAAATTCACAATGATACTATGACATCACCATGTTACTATGACATCACAATGGTATCATGACATGGTAGTGGCATGATATCACAATGGAATTTTCAAATTACAATGATATTGTGATATCACAATGCTATTATGACATCAAAATGCTGTTATGACATCACAATGGTATTATGAGATCCCAATGCTTTTATGACATTGCAATGGTGTTTTGACATCACAATGGCATTATGACCTAAAAAATACTAGTACGGCATCACATTGTTCATATCATATCTCAAGGCTATTATGACATAACAATGGTATTATGACATCAAAATGATACATCACAAAATTATTATTATTTCAAAATATTATCATGACATAATCATGCTCATATGACATCTCAATGTTATGACTTCACAATGATATGACATGACAATGGTATGATATCACAAAGGTATTATTTCACAGTGCTTTTATGACCTCACAACGCTATTATGACTACACACTGCCATTATCATATGAAAATGCTCATATGAAGTCAACATGCTATTAGGATATCATAGCGGTATTACGACCTGATTGTGATATGACTTCAAAATATATTTTTGACATCCCAATGATATCATGACATCACAATGGGATTAGAACATCACAATGCTATTTATACGACACAAAATGTTATGACATAACAATCCTATTTTGAGGCCACATGGGTATGACGACTTAAAAATGGTATTAATAAATCAAAATTATATGACAACTGTTGGGAGCCGTGTGATCATCTCGCTGGCAGAAACGCACGCAGACACAAGGATCCTCCCACAACAAAACTTTATTACAGTCACACGATGAAAAGAGGAGAGGAGAGAGAGAGCCCCAATGTGGCACTGTTTATATAAGCCCGGGTCACACCTAAGTGACGTGTCAATACCCTGCCTGATGACTCGGGCCCAGCGTGCTTAGCGTGCTTACGCAATTCGTGCATGCGTACTGGAGGCTGTTTACAGTTTTGAGGGTGGAATGTCAGCGCAATCTAGTGGTGTCTGAGTCTCAGCTCTCCACATCCCCCTTTTGTTTTAATAAATGAAAACTGCCTTAAAGCCTATATAAGCACGGTAGAAGAGGGCCCTAAGCTCGATCAAGCGAACGCCTTCTTTGGGGAGTAAGCGATCAAGAGCTTTAGATTACTTCCTTACCCCACCAGGTGCAATGGAGACAGGTCCTCTGGGTGCAGGGGCTAAGGGAGAAGATTAAAGAAGGAGGTGACACCCATTCCCTTTATTCCCGTGCAATGGAATAAAATTCCAGGGAATGCAAGGGCTGTCATTCTCCTATTTAGGTACCATAGCCGCTTAGGCAAAGGCAAACATTGAGACTTGGATCACTCATCAACTCAGTGCAATGGGTAAAACCCCTGAGGTGCATCGACTGAGTGTCACAGTCTGTTTTAATTTTTTAACATGGATAACCAAATTTTTGGGAGATTATCTTTGTTTCAAGGTTGCTAGTACTTGCGTGATTGCGACCTAGTCACATTTGTTTTGGGTATTGAGTTTGCAGAACAACCAGAGTAAAAACACTAAGCCACGACATAGTGCTGCAACAAACATTCCAACCCCCACCCAATCTTAAAGTAAGGAAAGGCAGAAGAAACCCAGGGTAAAGCCATCTGTGGGCAATGAATCCACTCGAGTAGAATTAGTGGTCATCCTCGCCACCCTTCACTCTTTAAGCAGTAGCAGGTGTATCTGTTGAAAGATCATCTTCAGCTGTCACGAGCTTTCGCGTGAGGCGCTCTGGTACCCAGAATGGATTGTTTTCTTCCTGTAGAAAAACACAGACAGCTCCCCTGGATCTTATTAAGATAGGATCCGGGCCTTTCCACTGACCGGTTAAGACATCCTTCCATTTGATCATTTCCTTGGGCCTATTAGGCCCTAAGCAGTGGCGATCAGCCGACGAATGGCCTTGACTGTCCAAATTTAAAAAATTGAGAGTGAAGAGTGCCAAGGAAACGGTCACTTGTGGCACTGAGGGCAGAGCCTCCTGGACTCCTCCCTTTTGTTTTATTAAGTAGGATTTTAGGGTGCGATGAGCATGTTCAATAATACCCTGACTTTGAGGGTTATATGGGAGACTGGTTAGATGGGTTATTTCCATTTGATGACAAAACTGTCTAAATTTTTGAGAAGTATAGGCTGGCCCATTGTCAGTTTTTAGAATTTTGGGCTTTCCCCAGACACTCCATGCCTCTAGGCAATGTTGAATAACATGGGCTGCCTTTTCTCCAGTCAGGGGAGAAGCAAACATAACTCCAGAGCAAGTATCAACAGAAACATGCAAATATTGAAGTTTACCAAAAAATGAAATGTGGGTAACATCCATCTGCCACACATGTAGTGGACAGATTCCTCTGGGATTAATCCCAACATGAGGCATAGGTAAGAACTGACAACAATTTTGACATTGGGTAACAATATCTCTAGCTTCTTTTCTAGTTATGTCAAATCGATGACGCAATGTCTCAGCTGTAACATGAAACCTTTTATGAAATTCCTTAGCCAATTCTAAATTTGAAAGGAGGGCAAATGCAATCATCTTTGTGGCTCGATCTGCCAGGTCATTTCCATGGGACATGGGCCCGGTAGACCGGAATGAGCCCTAATATGTGTAATGAAAACAGGGGATTTTCTGGTAATTAAGGCAAACTGAATCCTTTGAAAAATTTTGGCAAGGTTGCTAGATGCTTTAATTAATCCAGCAGCCTCTAAGATTTTGGTTGCATTTACCACATAACTAGAATCAGAAACAATATTTAAAGGACTTGGAATTTTTTTCAAAACTTCTAGCACTACTAAACATTCCACAAATTAAGGCGAGGTCTCATGATATTGCTTAGAAATAACTTTATTATTAACCACATAAGCTCCTATTCCTGTTTTTGATCTGTCTGTATAAATTACCAGTCAATCCCAAAGTGGTTTTTGGGATGTTACATGCGGGAAGACTACCTCCTGAGTTAAAGCAAATTGCAAAATAGGATGTCTTGGGTAATGATTATCAATTAAACCACTAAAGGAGGTAACTAGCACCGCCCAAGTATCAGAGGTAGCAGTTAATACCTGAACTTGGTGAGCAGTATAAGGCACTATTAAAGACTTTGGCTCCTTCCCAAAGTATGTAATGGCTGTTTTTAACCCACGAAGTGCGAGTTGAGCGACTGCATCCGGATACCATTCAATAATTTTTGTAGGAGAAGCATTGGGATGAACCCACACTAAGGGTCCATCTTGCCATAATACAGCAGTTGGTAAATGTTTAGTTTTAATGACACACAGGTCAAAGGTCTTAGTTTCATCTACACATTTTAATTGGGCATCCTGTAAAGCATTTTCTACCACTCGCAGGGCGTGGCTTGCAGCCAGTGTTAAGGCTCTGGGTGAAGAAATATGAGCATCCCCTTCCAAAATATCAAATAGGGGTTTTAATTCAGTAGAAGGAATCTTTAAAAACGGCCTAAGCCAATTTATATCACCTAATAATTTTTGAAAATCATTTAAGGTATGTAAATGATCCCTGCGAATTTCTATTTTTTGAGGAACTATTTGTTCTGGATAAATAACAGTCCCTAGAAAGGAACCTACTTCTGAAATTTGGACCGTTTCAGTGGCAATATGCAATCCCCATTGTTGCAGGGTTTTTTGCAACAAAGGATACGCATCTTGTAAGATGGCTAACTCCTCATGGCACAAGAGAATATCATCCATATAATGAATCAGCAACAAAGAAGGAAATTGCTGTCTAATTTCCTGGTTCAAGAGCCATCTGCACATACAATTGACACATGGTGGGGCTATTAGCCATGCCTTGAGGTAGAACTGTCCACTGATATCTTTGGTCTGGCTCATGGTTATTAACAGCAGGTAGGGTAAAGGCAAATCTCTGTCTGTCTCTTGGGCACAATGGAATAGAGAAAAAACAATCCTTGATGTCTATTATTATAACTCTCCATTGCTTAGGCAGGGCTGAAAGCAGAGGCAAGCCTCGTTGCACTGTTCCAAATAATCGCATCTGTGCATTAATAGCCCTCAGGTCATGGAGAAGCCTCCACTTTCCTGATTTCTTTTTTTATAACAAAAATGGGTGTATTCCAGGGGAAAGTAGATGGTTCCAAATGAACAAGCTGTACCTGTTCTTTAACCAGCCTTGTAGTGGCTTCTAGCTTTTCAGAGGAAAGGGGCCATTGAGGAACCCATACGGCTTCCTCTGTGAGCCAAGATATGGGCATGGAACCCTCAATGGTGGTTAATGAAAACCCAGGCCTTGTTTTTCCTGTATTATTTTCCTGTGATATCAGGTGCAATCTCTCTTGTTCCTGTTTACCAAGGCCTTTTCCTTCCTTATAACCCATCCTTTTTATTATATCAATTGCCTGTTGAGAGTACTCATTGGTCAATGCTAATCCTAAATCCTGCAAAATATCTCTTCCCCAGAGATTGACAGGGAGAGGAAGAACATATAGTATGAAACTTCCTGTTTGACCTTCTGGTGCTTGCCACCTCAAAGAGCATGAACTAACTGCAGGGCTGGGCTCATATCCCAACCCTTGTAAGGAGTGGGATGATTGTGTAACAGGCCATGCCTTAGGCCACCAGGTAGAAGAAATAATGCTTTTATCAGCCCCTGTGTCCAAAATACCAGTAAAACCCTTTCCTTCTATTTGTAATTGTAAGGTAGGTCTGGTCTTAAGATCAACTACCAAATGAGAAAAATCTGTTCCTGTGGAACCGAGTCCTTTTGCGCCCCTTGGTGTTTTGGTAGATGGAAAACAGTCATGAAGACTTGGGAGGAGGACTAATTGAGCAATCCTATCTCCAGGAGAAATAGAAAATATGCCTTGGGGGCAGGAACAAAGCACCTGGAGCTGTCCTGTAAAATCCTGATCTAAAATTCCAGGATGGACCATAAGTCCTTTTAAAGTGAGAGAGGAGCGACCCAAAATAAGACCGACACTTCCTTCAGGCAGAGGACCTTCAAACTCCACTGGGACAGGTTGCACCCCCATGTGTGGCATTAATAAGAATTGGGAGGTGGAACGGAGGTCTAGGCCTGCTGCTCCTCTTGTTGCTCTACAGCTGGATAAGCCCTCCTGTTGTCTGTCTGTGTCCCATTTTTTTCTGGAGCCCTGAGACTTGGGGCCCTGCAATCCGTTTTTTGGAATATTTTCATTCCTCTCATCGGAGGGGGGGTTTCATGCTAGATAAGCTTTCCCTGAATATCTCTAATTGAACGGCATTCATTAGCCCAGTGATTGCCCTTTTTACACTTAGGGCAAAGTCCAGGAACCTTCTTTTGCACAGACACACGACAGTCTCTTTTAAAATGACCCATTTTGCCACAATTAAAACAAACTTTATTATTTTCAGAACTTGGGCAGTTATTGTTTTGTAATATGGCTGCCGCCAGGCCTGTGTTGGTAAGTGGGCCTCCGAGTCCTTGGCAAACCTTTATCCAGTCTGTCAGTCCTTTGTTCCTTCTGGGGGTAATGACTGCCTTGCATTCTGGTGAAGCATTTTCATACACCAGTTGTTCTATCATTGGCCGGACCCGTTCTGAGTCTCCAAATATCCTGCCTGCTGCATCCGTCATTCTGGCCACAAATTCTGGGAATGACTCCTGAGGACCCTGGATAATTTTTGTTAAATGGCCCTCGGTCCCACCCTTCTTTGAAAGGGCCTTCCATGCTATAATTGCAGCAGCAGATATTTGGCTATATGCTCCCCAATCATAATCTGTCTGTTGCTGGACATGCGGACCTTGTCCTGTTAGTAGCTCAAATGTCCAGTGTCATTGATTGTCTTCTGCATTGGCATTAGCCCTAGCTTGGGTTTGACAGTCATCATACCATAGGGCTTTCCATTCCAAATACACTCCCATATTAGGGAGGGCAGCTTTCACTACAGTCTGCCAATCATTTGGGGTCATTGCTGTAGAGCCTAGCCTCTCCAGCTGCATAATTGTGAAATTAGCATCCGTCCCGTACTTATTAACTGACTCTGCCAGTTCCTTGACTAGAGGGTAATCTACAGGCACGTGGACACGGCCTCCCTCCACATCTTCAAATACTGGAAAAGTCTGAAAATTTTTGTGTCTGTCTTCTGTTGAAAAGAAGGAATCAGGACAATGCCTCCCGGTGTAGGATGGGGGGGCACTAGAGACAACGGGAGCAGCCGACTGAGAAAGTGCGCCCTTCCTGTTCCTTTTACTACTTTGCTTTTGATATAATAGTAACGGCCGCTCATCCGGATGGTATCGTTTTTCCTCATAGCGGGCTGCTTCCCCCTCCAAGTCCTCTTTGCCAGTGGGATATAGCTGCTCAAATTCCAGGGCATTTTTTTTCCCCTTACCTCTCACTTCCGTAGCTTTAAAATCCACAGAAGGGTCTTTTTTCTTAGAGACGTCATCTTTATTTCTATCTATTGGGGCCCCTAATCTTTCATGTCCTGTTTCTGGCATGTTGTCTCGCATCTCCCCTACCATTAGCCTTTTGCTAATCCCTTTCCTTCCGAGGCAGCCCTCAAGTTTGCACGAAACCAAAAGAAAGAGAACTATGGCAGCTATCACAGCAGGGAAGGCCATAAGGGCTTCTGCTAGCCTAAATGATAAATGAGATAAATCAAGATCTAACATGTCTCTCAGGACAAACCTCAACGTTGAATCCCTCCGGGCGAACGGGCGCTCTCCTCGGTACCGGTGGTGTTCCCGGGTTTCGGCACCAGATGTTGGGAGCTGCGTGATTGTCTCGCTGGCAGAAATGCACGCGGACACAAGGATCCTCCCACAACAAAACTTTATTACAGTCACGCGATGAAAAGAGGAGAAGAGAGAGAGAGAGCCCCGATGTGGCGCTGTTTATATAAGCCCGGGTCGCACCTAAGTGATGTGTCAATACTCTGATTGGCTGCTCACTCTTTACCCTGCCTGATGACTCCGGCCCAGCATGCTTAGCGTGCTTACACAATTCGCGCATGTATACTGGAGGCTGTTTACAGTTTTGAGGGTGGAATGTCAGCGCCATCTAGTGGCGTCTGAGTCTCAGCTCTCCACAGACATTGCTATTATGACATCATGATGATATGGCATCATAATGTTATTATGACATCACAATGATATTATGATTTATCATTGGTGTTATGACTTCACAATGCTTTTATGATATTACAATTCTATTATGACATCATAATTGTATTGTAAATTCACAATGGAAACATGACATCACCATGTTATTAGGACATCACAATTGTATTAGGACATGATTGTGGCATGACATCACAATGGAATTTTTTTTTTATCAGTTACATTTTATTAACTCTGTATCCCAGCCGTGTCCCGATCCCTCATTCCCTCCCAGTCCCTCCCTCCCTCCCTCCCTCATCTCCACCGTGCCCCTTTCCAAGTCCACTGATGGGGGGGACCTCCTCCCCATTCATCTGATCCTGTTTTATCAGGTATCTTCAGGACTGGCTGCAAAGCCCTCCTCTGTGGCCTAACAGGACTGCTCCTCCCTTCGGGGGTGGGGAGACCAAAGAGCCAGTCATCGAGTTCCTGTTAGAAATAGTCCCTGTTCCCCTCACTTTGGGAAACCAATTGGTTACTGAGCTACCACAGGCTACATCTGAGTGGAGGTTCTAGGTTATATCCATACATGGTCCTTGGTTGAATGTCAGTCTCAGAAAAGACCCTGTGCCCAGATATATTTGGTCCTTGTGGAGCTCCTATCCTTTCCCCATCAGACTAACTCCCCTTCTTTCTTATGATTCCCTGTACTCTGCCAAAGGTTTGGTCATGAGTCTTTGCTTTGAAAACACTGCTAGTTAGAGTCTTTCAGATGCGCTCAGTAGACTCCTGTCATACGTTCAATGCACATCCCATCTGTCTTTCTAAACGAGGATTGATCATCTTACCCCATGTCCGCTCAATTGATTATCTTTTTTTAGGTGTATAGATTTCATTATGTTTATCATATCTTATAGGTCTATATAAGTGAGTATATCCCATGTTTGTCTTTCTCCTTCTGGGATATTTCACTCAGAATGATCTTTTCTAGATCCCACCATTTGCCTGCAAATTTCATGATTTCCTCCTTTTTGATTGCTGAGTAGTATTCCATTGTATAAAAATACCACAATTTCTGTACCCATTCCACCGTTGATGGACATCTGGGTTGTTTCCAGGTTCTGGCTATTACAAATAGAGCTGCTATAAACATGGTTGAGCAAGTGTCCTTTTTGTGTACTTGAACAAACTTTGGGTATATACCTAGCAGTGGTATAGCTGGGTCTGGAGGAAGCACTATTCCTATTTGTCTTAGAAAGCGCCAGATAGCTTTCCAGAGTGGTTGTACCAGTTTACATTCCCACCAGCAGTGGAGCAGGGTTCCCCTTTCTCCACAACCTCTCCAGCATGTGTTATCGCTTGAGTTTTTCATCTTGGCCATTCTGATGGGTGTAAGGTGATATCTCAGGGTCGTTTTGATTTGCATTTCCCTGATGGCTAATGAGGATGAGCATTTCTTTAAGTGTTTTTCTGCCATTCGATATTCCTCTGTCAAGAATTCTCTGTTTAGCTCTGTTCCCCATTTTTTAATTGGATTACTTGGATTGCTGCTTTTCAGCTTCTTTAGTTCTTTGTATATACTGGATATTAGTCCTCTGTCAGATAAAGGGTTAGTGAAGATTCTTTCCCAATCTGTAGGCAGTCGTTTTGTTTTGATGACGGTATCCTTTGCTTTACAGAAACTTTTCAGTTTCATGAGGTCCCATTTATTGATTGTTGCTCTTAGAGCCTATGCTGTTGGTGTTCTGTTCAGGAAGTTGTCTCCTGTGCCAATGAGTTCTAGGCTGTTCCCCACTTTTTTTTCCAATTGATTTAGGGTATCTGGTTTTATGTTGAGGTCCTTGATCCACTTTGACTTTAGTTTTGTGCAGGGTGATAAATATGGATCTATTTTCATTTTTCTGCATGTAGACATCCAGTTGGTCCAGCACCATTTGTTGAAGATGCTGTCTTTTTTCCATTGAATGGAATTGGCTTCTTTGTCGAATATCGAATATTCATAGGTGTGTGGATTTATTTCTGGGTCTTCTATGCGGTTCCATTGATCCTCCTTTCTGTTTCTATGCCAGTACCATGCAGTTTTTATTACTGTTGCCCTGTAGTACAGCTTGAGATCAGGAATGGAGATACCTCCAGATGATCTGTTGTTGTACAGGATCGTTTTGGAGATTCTGGGTTTTTTGTTTCTCCATATGAAGCTGAGAATCTTTTTTTCAAGGTCTGTAAAGAATTGAGTTGGTATTTTGATGGGAATTGCATTGAATCTGTAGATTGCTTTTGGCAGTATGGCCATTTTCACAATGTTAATCCTACCAATCCATGAGCACGGGAGATCTTTCCATCTTCTGATATCTTCTTCGATTTCTTTCTTCAGAGACTTGAAGTTTTTCTCAAACAGGTCTTTCACTTGCTTGGTTAGGGTCACACCAAGGTACTTTATGTTATTAGTGGCTATTGTGAAGGGTGTTGTTTCCCTAATTTCTTTCTCAGCCTTTTTGTCTTTGGTATATAGGAGGGCTTCTGATTTTTTTGAGTTGATTTTGTATCCTGCCACTTTGCTGAAGGTGTTTATCAGCTGAAGGAGTTCTCTGATTGAATTTTTGGGGATGTATTTCGCTCATGTATACTATCATATCATCTGCAAATAGTGACACTTTGACCTCTTCCTTTCCGATTTGTATCCCCTTGATCTCCTTTAGTTGTCTTATTGCTCTGGCTAGGACTTCAAGTACTATGTTGAAGAGATATGGGGACAATGGACAGCCTTGTCTTGTCCCTGATTTCAGTGGGATTGATTTAAGTTTCTCTCCATTGAGTTTGATGTCAGCTATAGGCTTGCTATATATTGCCTTTACTATGTTTAGGTATGTGCCTTGTATCCCTGATCTCTCCAAGACTTTAAACATGAATGGGTGTTGGACTTTGTCAAATGCTTTTTCGGCGTCTAAGGAGATGATCATGTGGTTTTTCTCCTTCAGTTTGTTTATGTAGTGGATTACATTGATGGATTTCCGTATGTTGAACCACCCTTGCATGCCTGGGATGAAGCCTACTTGGTCATGGTGGATGATATCTTTGATGTGTTCTTGGATTCAGTTTGCAAGTATTTTATTGAGTATTTTTGCGTCAATGTTCATAAGAGAGATAGGCCTAAAGTTCTCTTTTTTTGTTGGGTCTTTGTGTGGTTTAGGTATTAAGGTGACTGTGGCTTCATAGAATGAGTTTGGTAGTGTTCCTTCTGTTTCTATTTTGTGGAATAGCTTGAGGAGAATTGGAGTTAGCACTTCTTTGAAGGTCTTGTAGAATTCTGCGCTGAAGCCATCTGGTCCAGGGCTTTTTTTGGAGGGGAGACTGTTAATGACTGCTTCGATTTCCTTGGGAGATATAGGGCTATTCAGTCTTTCTACCTGATGTTGACTTAGTTTTGGTAGATGGAATCTTTCAAGAAAATTATCCATTTCATTTAGATTCTCAAATTTTGTGGCATATAGGCTTTTGTAGTATGACCTAATAATTGTTTGGATTTCCTCAATGTCTGTGGCTATGTCCCCATTTTCATTTCTGATTTTGCTGATCTGGATAGTTTCTCTCTGCTTTTTAGTTAGTTTGGCTAAGGGTTTGTCTATCTTGTTGATTTTCTCAAAGAACCAGCTTTTTGTTTCATTGATTCTTTGGATAGTTTTATTTGTTTCTAGTTGATTGATTTCAGCCCTTAGTTTGATTATTTCTAGCCGTCTGCTCCTTTTGGGTGTATCTGCTTCTTTTTGTTCTAGGGTTTTCAGTTGGGCCATTAAGTTGTTTGTATGTGATGTTACGAATTTCTTCTTGCAGGCACTTAGTGCTATAAATTTTCCTCTGAGCACTGCTTTCAGTGTGTCCCATAAATTTGGGTATGTTGTGCCTTCCTTTTCATTGAATTCTAGGAAGTCTTTAATTTCTTTCTTTATTTCTTCCTTAACCCAGCTGTCATTGAGTAGTAAGTTGTTTAGTTTCCATGTGCGTGTCGGCTTTTTGTTGTTTCTGTTGTTGTTGAGGTCGAGCTTTAGTCCATGGTGGTCAGATAGTATACAAGGGATTATTTCAATCCTTTTGTATCTGTTGAGGCTTGCTTTGTGGCCCACTATATGGTCTATTTTGGAAAAGGTTCCATGGGGTGCTGAAAAGAAGGTGTACTCTTTTGAGTTTGGGTGAAATAATCTGTAGACATCTATTAGGTCCATTTGATTTAGGGATTCTGTGAGTGCTTTTATTTCCCTATTTGGTGTCTGTCTAGTTGATCTGTCCCTTGGTGAGAGTGGAGTGTTGAAGTCTCCCACTATTAAGGTATTAGGATCAATGTATGATTTAAGCTTTAATAATGTTTCATTTACGAATGTTGGTGCTCTTGTATTTGGGGCATAGATATTCAAGATTGTGATGTCCTCTTGGTGGATTTTTCCTTTGATGAGAATATAGTGGCCCTCCTTATCTTTTTTCATTAACTTGGGTTGAAAGTCTATTTTATTAGATATTAGGATGGCTACTCCAGCTTGTTTTCTGGAACCGTTTGCTTGAAAAACAGTTTTCCAGCCCTTTACTCTGAGGTAGTGTTTGTCTTTGTTGCATAGGTGTGTTTCTTGGATGCAACAGAATGTTGGATCCTGTTTCCTTAACCATTCTGTTAGCCTGTGTCTTTTTATTGGTGAGTTGAGTCCATTGATATTGATAGATAATAGTGACCAATGCATGTTAGTTCCTTTTGTAATGGAGTCGATGATCTAACCCTGATTCATTGCTTGCTTTCTTTTCATTTTTGTTGGGATATTATCTGTATGCCCTGTTTTCTTGGGTGAATTTGTTTTCATTGGATTGGAGTTTTCCTTCTAGTATCTTCTGTAGGGATGGTTTGCTGTGTAGATATTGTATAAATTTAGTTTTGTCATGGAATATTTTGTTTTCTCCATCTATGTTAATTGAAAGCTTTGCAGGGTATAGTAGTCTGGGTTGACATTTGTGATCTCTTAGAGTCTCCATGATACTGGCCCAGGCCCTTCTGGCTTTCATAGTTTCTGATGAGAAGTCCGGCGTGATTCTGATAGGTCTACCTTCATATGTTACTTGGCCTTTTTCCCTTGCTGCTTTTAATATCTTTTCTTTGTTCTGTAGATTTAGTGTTTTGACTATGATGTGACGTGATGTGTTTCTTTTCTGGTCTAGTCTATTTGGAGTTCTGTAGGCCTCTTGTATATTTATGGACATCTCTTTCTTTAAGTTGGGAAAATTTTCTTCTATGATTTTCTTGAAAATATTTTCTGGACCTTGGAGTCTGGAGTCTTCTTTTTCGTGAATTCCTATTATTCTTAGATTTTGTCTTTTCATAGCATCCTTGATTTTTTGGATATTTTGTGATTGGAACTTTTCTGATTTTACTTTTTCTTTGAGAGAAGTATCCATTTCTGCAAGTGTGTCTTCAGCTCCAGAGATTCTCTCTTCCATCTCTTGTATTCTGTTGGTGATGCTTACTTTTGTGGTTCCTGATCTTTTCTCCAAGTTCTCCAGCTCAAGGGTTTTCTCATTTTGTGTTTTCTTTATTGATTCTAATTCTGTTTTCATGCCTTGCACCATTTCTTTCATGTGTTTGAATTTGGATTCCTGTCTCTCTACGATGGCCTCTATTTCTTTTTTCATTTCCTTCTTATATGCCACTAATTTTTCCTCTACTTGTGTATCTATTTGTTTGGCTATGTTTGCCTGTGTTTCTTTAAGGATATTGTCCATTTCTTCTTTCTTTGCCTCCAATTGACTGGCCATCTCTTTGAAAGACTTGTTCATTTCCTCCTTATGAGCCTCAAATAATTGGGCAAGCATGGCTTTAAAATCATTTTCCTGTGCTTCTGCTGAATTGGTGTATCCATCGATTTTGGGGTTTGCTGGTGAAGTCATGATGTCCTGATTTATGTTGGAAGTGTTCTTTCGCCTACCTCTGGCCATTTGCTTATCTGAAACCTTCCCTGTTTGTTTTTGGATTCTGCAGATCAGACTGGTGCTGTCTTTCTCTGGTGTCTGGAGAGTTCTTCAGGAAGCTGAGCACTCTCAGCTTGTGCTGAGGACTAGCTGTACAGGCAGGTCTCTTGGCCGAGATCGTGGTATCCGGGGCTCTCTGCTCTCTGGTTTGGCCCTGCTTCTTTGATGTGTTCCGCCAGTTCTGTGCTGCTGTCACTGCCAGGTTCTGAGGTCTTGCTGCAGCTGGAGATTTCAGGGTGGTCACTTCAGCAGGGATGGGGTAATCAGGCTCTCTGTTCTCTGGTTTGGCCCTGGTTAGTCTTAAACTGGAGGGCTGTGGTGCCCCGCCAGTTCAGTACTGCTCCGCTGCCACGTCCTGCTGTAACTGGAGACTGGCTTGCTAGTCCCAATGCTTTCTGGGAAGTCCTGGGATCTCTTCGTTGTGCTCTCCAAGCTTGGGAGGCACAGTACCTGGTGTGTCCAGGTTGTATGACGTTTCTGCCTGGTTTCAGTGAGTATATAGCGTATTCTCTGTCACTGTGGGATTGGGCGGGTCGTACGTCAGTGATGGCGATCCTGTGGAGCTAGTATGGTGTCTAGCAGATTCGCGCCCTGGGAGGATGGTGCAGCCGCTGCGCGAATCTGGGACTCCGGGGTACGTACTGCTGGCTTTTGTCTGCCGCTAAAGTGGTTGGGGCTCCGTCTCAGCGGTTGTATACCCCAGGCAGTTAGGTCTGCGCTGAGAAAGATGAGTCCGCTGTGCCGCTGTGCTGAGGAGGAAGGAGGTCTGGGGGAAGTGAGTGCAGCAAGAACAAAGGATCTTTTCTCTCCCTCCCCAAGTAAGTCTCCGGGTGACCGGAGGCCAAAGTTTTCACCTCCTGCGATGTTCTCTGGTGTTCAGAAAGCCTCGCTGTGGTTTTCCTGGGTTGGGGGTCCTTCCATTCTCCAACTCAGAAGATCAGGTATCCCACTGCTCAGAAACTGTGTGTGCTAGTCGCCATCTTGGCTCCGCCCCCCCACAATGGAATTTTAAAATAACAATATATTTTGACATGACACTGCTATTATGACATTGTAATGCTGTTATGACTTCACAGTGGTATTATGACATAACAATGCTATTATAACATCACAATGGTATTTTGACATCACAATGGTATTATGGGGTAAAATGTTATGTTAGCATCACAATGCATTGATGACAACACAAATGTATTATGACTTCACAGTGCTATTATAACATCACAATGCTATTATGACATCACAAAATGATGTCATAATTCATCAGAGAATCCTTGCCATTAACCAGTGGTTACCCAGCTACCTGCCTCAAGAGCTCAGTTGGCACTTCTGAACAGTAAGTTCTGGAAATAACACTACATTTAGAGGGTTTGTCTGGAGGACACAGCTGTTCTTGTGTCCTAGGCCTATAACATAGACCCATTTTTTTTTGTCCTGAAAGCCCAGTTTTAACTGTAAACCCTAGAATCAGGAGGGTTCCTCACTGACAACTTATTAGGACAAATCTGTTGTTTCAGCCAGGTCAGGGAAGGGAGTCTTGATAATAGAGGGTTGGCAAAACTATTGTGGAACAGCACCAGCTGTCAAATAATACCTTGCACCTCTGTTCTTTTACTTCCACTAATCTTTCTCTGTTTCAGCAAAAACAGTTCCAGGAATTGTCTAGTTTCCTTCTCTTCTCTCTCCTCTTAAAGACTCAATATCCCAGGGAACCCTAGACCCTGGAAGCCTATGATATCAATGAAAATGTGAAGATACATTTAGTGATTATGCAAGGAACTGTTCAGTTCATAGTCATAACCTAAGAAATTTCAGATCCAAGACAACAGTAGGAGTCCACCTTGTCATTCAGTACCTTCCCCTTAATCCCACATCACTTTGTAGCTTCCCAACTTAGGAAGCTGTCCAATTAAATAAACATTAAACTTTCATTTCATACCTGACATTGTCACAGAGGTAAACAAGAGTACAGTGTAGGATTTGAATAAAGGGATGAGATAAAGGCTTGTTGAGTTTCAAAAGAAAAGTCACATGTGCACAGCATCAGAGATATTGGACACTGAGAAAAGTTTCTTTACTCATATCCATGCATACCTAAAAATTCTATCATGTGTTGATTGGCTGAGAGAGAGAATGATGTCATGAAACAGGTGAGAGCCTGTGAGATAGGAGCCAGTTATTAAAAGTCCAAGTGAACAGCCTGATTCAGAGACAGGCTGAGTAGTCTTACATTCTTCAATTCTTACATTGGCAGCTGAAAGCATAAAACTCAGAGATGACAATTCTGGTGTCTAAGAATTTTACTTCAGGAAAATTGTCATATATTTCTTTCAAGTGGTCATTAATAAAGTCATGTGTCCTTGACATGTGACTTTTACATTTTCACAGATTCCATTTTTATTTAGTATATGTCCTCAGTCAATGAATTGCTTACTGGGAAAATATTACCTAACCAAGGAAACTTGGAACAAAAAGCATTTAATGACCAGCTTTCTTATATTTTTAAAGAGACTATCCATGCTGTCACATCAGCAAACAGACAACTTGTTGTAGTCCTTCAGCAGAACTGAAAGCTTTTTCTACTGATCTGCAAGTGGCAAGCAGAGAAAGGGAGACTGAAAGAGACAGAGAGAAAAAGAGATAGAGAGACAGTTTCAGAAATAGAGAGACTGAGACCTGTAGAAAAAAATATATATAAAGTGACAGAAACAGAGAGAAAGAGACTCCATTTTGTCTGGTCACTTTCATTTAATTATGAAGCTTAAAACACACCCTCCTATAATATAAATCCAATGTGAATTGGTAGCAAGGACAAAACTCCTAACCCTGCCAATACATTTCCTCACTGGGACTCAACAAGCATATAGATAAGTTTCAAGGGGACATTGAAATTCAAATCACCAGGAAGTGGAAGAAGATGGAGAGACTTCTAGGATAAAAGAACATAGTTATCCTGATACTTTGTCATTCAACACAATGATTAAAGACCAAACAACTTCCTGTTCTATAAAGAGGACTTACAATCTCCTTTGGGGAAAGTGTGGAGTATTTCCATAATGGAGTATTATTTAGCTAAGAAAATGACATCAAGACATTTTCAGTTAAATGCATGGAACCAGGAAAATCATCCTGGTTGTAGTAACTAAAATGAAGACAGACAAATATGGTATGTATTTACTTATTAGGAGGTTTCCTAATACTGGGGGATAAAGTTACGACATGCCATGTATTGTGAACAAACCAATCTTCCAGTAGGGAGATTGGGGTGCAGTTAATTGAGTTGTTCAGCCAGGTATTCATATGGAAACTATCAAGCAACCCAGGTTGTTATTATTAAAATATATTGCTCTCTGTCCTCAACTGATAGATCAGTGTGATATTCTTGATTCCACAGAGTTGCTTCCTTCTGTATCAAGTGAGATTGCATACAGAGACCCACAGTCCAATATTGTACAGAGAGAGACCTTAAAACACCCAGCTCTAAAAGGGATTTCCCTATGAAATTCTCCCTTCCCTCAGAGCTCTGGAAAGCCTGCAGTAGAGGAAGCAGGGAGAGTGTCATGAGTAGAGGGAATTGAAGACACAACAAAAACAATGCCCTTAGAATTAAGCCACAGAGGAAGATGATGCAGTCAGCCTTGATGAGACCTGATAAGCTAAGGTCACATAGAAGAAGAAGGAGATCTCTCTATCAGGGAACTAGAGAAAGGGTATACGAGTAGAAGGAGGAGGCTGGGTGGGACTAGAAGGAGAAGAGGAAAAGGGCAGCAGAGTGCATACAAAGCGAACATATCATGATAAATAAATACATAAGAAAAAAAAGCTGATCAAGGTGATAAAATATGAGACTTTGATCATGTTCCAATAAGTATATGTACAAAACATACTTCACTTGATGTATTTTAAAGAAAAAGAATTTTTATTGTGACATGTGGAAGACCAATACATATCTGGGAACTAGAAAAAGGGCATAGGAGGAGGATGGGTAGGAAAGCAAGGAGAAGAGGGTGGGAGCAGAATCAGGAATAAAAGTAAATAAATCTTAATAAATAAATACATGAGAAAAACTGTGGTCAAGGTGACGAAGTATAGAGCTCTTCAGGACTTTTTGTGGATAGAGCCAGGGTTTGGCAAGGATGAACTCAGTTTTCTTTAAGTAATTTGCCACTGAGACTGTGATCATGTTTTAATGAGTATAGGAAAACCAAATACTTCAATTGATGTATTTTAAAGAGAAAAAAATTTATGTGTGACATATGGGTAGGTATTTTAACATGGAGCAAGTTAAAGTAGCATAATGTATATTATAGGAAATTCCCACATAAACAATAAAAATAATATGTTGACAACTTTTACAATGACTTTTAACATGGAGAAAAGATTCTGCTAAAGGAGGGCAGAATATGTTTTTGTAAAGCATGCTTTCCAGGAACTAATTATGTAGCATAGAATCCTTGACATGAACTAGTGTTTACCCAGCTACCTCAGAACCAATATGCTCAGGTGGCACTTCTGAACAAGCAGTCATGACACTACCACTACTTTTAGAGGATTTTTCTGGAGGACCGCAGCAGAAAACATGGCTACTCTTGTGTCCTAAACATATAACATGGACCTATTTCTCTGTCTTAAGGCTCAGTTTTAACTATAAACCCTAGCACCAGGATAGTTCCCCACTCACTACTCAATTAGACACAATCCAAATCCAGCCAGGTCAGACAAGGCAATCCTGTTCACAGAGGGTTGGGACACTAGTATGCAACAGCATTACCTGTCAAATAGTTTATTGCCCCTCAGTTCTCCTTTTACATACACAGATCTTTCTCTGTTTCAGTCAAACCAGTCCCAGGAGTTATCTCATTTCCTTCTTTTTTTCCTGCTTTTGAAGATGCAATACCCCAGAGAACTCTAGACCCTGCCAGCCTATTATATCAATAAAAATGTGAAAGTACATTTAGTGAGTGCAGGAGTGACTGCTCAGTTCAAAGTCACAACCAAAGAAATTTCAGATCAAAGACTATAGTAGGAGACCACCTTGTCATTCAGTACATTCCCCTAATCCCAAATCACTTTGAAGTTCCCTAAGTAGGAAGTTGTCCAGTTAAATAAATATTAAAGTTTCATTTAGTACCTGACATTGTCACAGAGGCAAACAAGAGTACAGTTTTGGAATCTGGATAAAGGGATGAGATAAAGACTTGTTGGGTTTCTCAAGAAAAAGTTACATATTCATACAATCAGAGATACTTGTCTCTGAGGAAAGTTTGTACTCATCTCCACAGAATCCTCAAAATCCTCAACATGTTCTGATTGGCCAAGAGGGAGAATAATGTCATGAGGTGAAAGCCAGCAAGAGATTCAGGAGCCAGTTATTTGAATGGTAAGTGGACAGCATCCTTGAGAGAAAGGCTGAGCATCCCTACCCGCCTCAATCTGGGCAGCTGAAATCAAACAAACAAGAGATGACATTTCCTCTGTCCAAGACTCTTAGTTCAGGAAAATGGTCAAATATTTCTTTTTTTATTTTGAGTTTTTTATTTTAATTTTTATTAATTAAACTTTATTCACTTTGTCACCCCATAAATACATCCCTCCTCCACTCCAAATCCCACATTCTCTCCCTCCCTCTCCACTTATGCCCCTCCTCAAGTCCACTATTAGGGAAGGGTTTTCTCTCCTTTTTTCTGAACCTAGTCTATCAGATGTCAACAGGAGTGGCTGCATTGTCATCTTATGTGGCCTGGTAATGTTGCTTCCCCCTCAGGGGGAAGTGATCAAAGATCTGGCTAATCACTTCATGTCAGAGGCAGACCCTATTTCCATTACTATGGAACACCCTTGGACACTGAACTGCCTTGGGCTACATCTGTGCAGGGGTTCTAGTTTATCTCCATGTATGTACTTAGTTGGAGTATGAGCCTCAGGAATTAACCCTGTGATCACATTTTTGGGTTCTGTTGCTCTTCTTGTGGAGCTCTTGACCTCTTCAGATCTTACTATTTCCCCATTCATTTATTAGATTCGATGTACTTTGTCCAATAGTTGCCCGTAAGTCTCAGTATCTGCTTTGCTAGTCTGTAGGGCAGAGCCTTTCAGAGGCCCTTTGTGGGAGGCTCCTAAGTTGTTCCCTGTTTTCTCCTTCTTCTGATGTCCATCCTCTTTGCCTTTTGGGATGGGGATTAAACATTTTAGCCAGAGTCCTCCCTCTTGATTTGTTTCTTTAGATGTACAGATTTTTGTAGGTTTATTCTATATTATATGTCTATATGTGTGAGTATATAACATGTATGACTTTCTTCTTATGGGATAGCTCACACAGGATGATCTTTTCCAGTTTACACCATTTACCTGCAAATTTCATGATTTCCTTGTATTTTATTTTATTTTTTTTGTACCTGAGTTATATTCCATTGTGTAGATGTACCAAAATTTCTGTGTCCATTTTTCAGTTTTGGTGTGTGTCGGGGGGTCATCTGGGGATGTTTCCAGGTTCAGACTCTTACAAATAAAGCTGCTATAAACATGGTGGAGCAAATGTTCTTCTTGTGTATTTGAGCCTCATTTGGCTCAAGGCTCACTTGAGCCTAGAAGTAGTATAGCTGGATCTTGAGGTTGCGCTATTCCTAGGTGTCTGAGAAAGCCCCACACTGATTTCTACAGTGGTTATACAAGTTTACATTCCCACCAGCAGAGGAGGAAATTAGCCCTTTCTCTACAACCTATCCAACATGTATTGTTACTTGAGTTCTTGATCTTGGCCATTCTGATGAGGTGAACTCTGAGGGTTGTTTGGATTTGCATTCCCTGATGGCTAATGATGTTGAGCATTTCTCTGCCATTCGATACTCCTCTATTGAAAATTCTCTGTTTAGCTCTGCTACCTGTTCTTTTTTTTTTAAATACATTCCTTGATTTGTTGCTTCTCAGGCTCTTTAACTCTTTACATATACTGGATATTAGCCATCTGTCACATAGAGGGTTGGTGAAGATTCTTTCCCAATCTGTAGGCATTCCTTTTGTTTTGTTTTTATGACTGTGTCCTTTCTTTACAGGAGCTTTTCAGTTTCATGAGGTCCCACATATTGATTTTTGCTGTTAGAACCTGTGCTGTTGGTGTTATGTTCAGGAAGTTGTCTCCTATGCCAATGAGTTCAAGGCTCTTCCCCACTTTTTCTTCTAATTGCTTTAATGTGTCTGGTTTTATGTTGAGGGCTTTGATTCCCCTTGACTTTAGTTTTGTGCAGGGTGATAAGTATGGAACTATTTTTATTTTTCTACATGTAGACATCCAGATAGTCCAGCACCATTTGTTGAAGATGCTATCATTTTTCCTTTGTATGGTTTTGGAATCTTTGTCAAAACTCAGGTGTCCATAAATGTGTGGGTTTATTTCTGAGTCTACTATTCCATCCCATAGACCCACCATTCAGTTTCTATGACAGTACCATTCAGTTTTTATTACTATTGCTCTATAAGACACCTTGATATCAGGGATGGAGCCACTTCCGGAAGACCTTTTATTTTAGAGCATTCTTTTTAGCATTTCTGGGTTTTTTTGGTTTTCCTTATGAAGTTTAAAATTTTTCTTTCAAGTTCTCTAAAGAATTGTGTTGGTAATTTGATGGGAATTGCATTGAATCTGTAGATTGCCTTTTGTAAAATGGACATTTTTACTATGAAAATCCTACTAAGCCATAACCATGGGAGAATTTTCAATCTTCTGATATCTTCTTCTAATTATTTCTTTAGAGACTTGAAATTTTGTTCATACTGTTTTTTGACTTGCTTGGTTAGGATCACACCAGGGTACTTTAGGCCTTTGACCAAATACAAGAACATATAAAAGATATCATTCACTATGATGAAGTAGGTTTCATCCCAGTTATTCAGGTGTGGTTCAATATATAGAAATCCATCAATGTGATCCACCATATTAAGAAACTGCAAGAAAAAAAAAACATAATAATCTCCTTAGATGTTAAAAAAGCATTTGACAATATCCAATCTCCATTCATGTTTAAAGGATTAGAGATATCAGGGATTCAAGGCACATATCTAAGTATACTAAAGACAATATAGAACAAGCCTATATCAATCATCAACCTTAACTGAGGAAACTTAAAGCAATCCCACTGAAATCAGGGATAAGGCAGTCTGCCCCACTCTTTCCATCTCTCTTCAACATAGTTCTGGAAGTCCTTGCTAGAGCAATGAGACAATTGAAGGAGATCAAGGGAATAGGAATGCTCAAGGAAGAAGTCAAAGTATCACTATTTGCAGATACTATTTACATGATAGTGTACCTCAGTGACCCCAAAATTCTACCAGGGAACTCCTACAACTGATAAATAGCTTTGACAATGTTACTGGATACAAAATTAATCAATTAATTAATTTTTAAATTAATTATTTTTTTAATTAAAAATTAATTAAAAATTAATTCAAAAATACAGTAGCCTTTCTGTATAGGAAAGACAAATGGCTGAAAAAAATTAGGGAAACAAAAGGAATTATATTATTAAACAAGGCTATACCTTCCAACTCTTCCCAGACATTTTATCACTGGGGACTAAACATGTAAATAGATGAGCTTCAAGGGGATTTGCATTTCAAATAACCAGTAAGCAGAAGATGATGGAGGGACTTCTAGACTAAAAGAGCATAGTTATCCTGATAGTTTGTCATTTAATACAATGATTAATGTCCCAACAACTTCCAAGGACTAAAGAACAGAAATGACAATCTCCTTAGGAGAAAATGTGGAATATTTCCTTAATGGAGTAGTATTCAGCTAAGAAAAATGACATCATGATATTTTTCAGGCAAATGGTTGGAAGTAGGAAAAAAACATCCTGGGTAAAGTTACTAAAAGGCAAAAAGACAAATATGGTATGTATTCATTTATAAGAAAGTCTCCTAACAGTGTGGGAAAAAGTTCCAAAAGGCCATCTGTTGTCAGCAAATCAGGCTTCCACTAGGGGGATTGGGTGTCAGTTTATTGAGTTGTTGGGCCAGGGCATTTTATGAAAATTTTCATGCAACCCAGGTTGTTCTTATTAAAATATGTTGCTCTCTGCTTTCACATGATAGATCAGTGCCATGTCCTTGAATCCACAAAGATGACTCCTTGTGCATCAAATGGGATTGCATACAGAGAACCACAGTACTATAATATGCAGAAATAGACCTTAGAAAACCTAGCTCCAAAGAAATTTACAAAAGATATTTACCAAAGGAATCCTCCCTCCCCTCAGAGCTCTGGGAAGTCAGCAAGAGAGGAGGCAGGAAGAGTGTCCTAAGTAGAGTGAATTGAGGACACAAGGAGAAAAATGCCCTGAAAATCACGCTGCAGAGGAAGATGATTCAGCCTCGATGAGATCTGATGAGCTATGGTCAGATAGAATGGGAAGGAAGATCTCCCCTATTAGCAAAGTAGAGAAAGGGCATAGGGGTAGAAGAAGGAGCATGGGTGGGATTGAGACTCTTGTCATGTACCAATGATTAGACGAACACAACATACTTCAATTGATGCATTTTAAGGAAAAAAATCAGAGTGGCACATGGCTAGGAGTTTGAACCTTAGATCAATGGAAACAGAGTGTAATGTATATTGTATTAAATTCCCACATAACCAATAAAAATAATATGTTGGCAACTTTTACAATGACTTTTAAACTGGAGAAAAGATACAGATAAAGGAGGCTAGAGTTTGATTTTGTAAGGCATGCTTTCCAGGAACTCTTATGTAGCAGAGTTTCCTAGCAATGAACTACTTCTTTCCCAGCTTTCTCAGACCCTATGAGCTCAGGTGGCTTGCTGAACAAGCAGTAAAAGGCAATGACACTATGTTTAGAGGGTTTGTCTGGAGGACCACAGCAGGAAACACAGGTGCTATTATTTTCCAAGCATATAGCACAGACCCATTTAATGGTCCTGAAGGCCAAAATTTAAATGTAAACGCCAGGACCAGGAATTTTAAATGTAAACACCAGGAACAGGTGGGTTCCTCATTGACCACACAGTAGGACATAGCTGCACATCCAGCCTGGTCAGCCAGGGCAACCCTGCTCTTAGAGTTTTGGCAACACTACTGTGGAACAGAACCAGTTTATTTACCCTCATTTTTAATTTTACACTCACAGATTTTCTTTTTCATCCAAAAACATCCAAGGAATTGTCTGGTTACTGAAGGAGTCTGGTAATTGAAATTCTTCCTCCTGGCCTTCTCACTTGTGGGTCTTGTCTAAGTTCCATGTCTCAGAGACTGTCATTGGTGGTCTCTGTATGCTGGGTGTTCTTAGCCTGAGAAGTAGATAGCAATCTCCTTGCAACCTTGGGAACTAGAGTGCAAACTTTGTGTAAAGCTGAGTGAATTCCTAGATGCCTTGCCAGGTGGCACAGATGTGTTGCTACTGTGAAAATAATTTTTCCATGTACTCTTTAATTTATAAATGTTGTTTGCACATTCAGTAAACTGAGATTGATCAGGAATCTGTCTTATTTCCATTCTTTGCATCTCTGTCCCCCCATTTACACTCCTTCTTTCAGGTGGAGTGTAGACTAGACAGAGGGATGGGTCATTGGGCACCCAAGTTAGGGACCTTGAAAATAAGAGGCAACCTGAGAAAGGCTGGATTTTGCAGTTTCAGATGCTTAAGAAAAAAATGTGCTTTGTGATGATCACCTATCACAGGGAGGAAGACAAGTGGCTTTTCCTGCAACATGTGCAGGAGATATGGGACCACTGCAGGATGATATTACTTTCTCCATGAGAAAGTCCAATTAGAAAGGGAACAATTTCAGTTATTAAAGGAATTAAAGAAATAAATATTACAAAATAATAATAGTAATAATAAGAGTAATAAATAATAATAATAATAATAATAATATTGGATTGTTTGCACTGGTAAATTTTAAGTCTGGTTTTGACTTCTAAAATTATAAAAGTGCTTTATGATTTTACTCCTTAAGTGGATGCTTTGTTTTAATATTACAAAAACAGGTTTTAATAAAAATGTTTAAATATTTAAAAAGCAGGTACCATGGTGTTTTTTTGTCTTTGTCTCTGTTTTGTTTTTGTTTTCATCTGCTAGCTTCTGTTTTGGTTTCTATTTTTGGTTTGCTCATGAGTTCAGGGAAACTTGGAGAGTTTCCAATCTGTTCAAGGGAATCTGGATGGCACTCCAATTCCTGGGGAAGAGGCTTCTAAAAGTTCTACTCCTTTCTGTACCAGGAGAGAGGGTTGCTGGGACCATATTGTGTGTGATAAAAGGCCTGCTCTTCATCTGGAAGCTGTGGAAAGGGCCATGGGGGCTATGCTCCTCCTGGAGTCTATGTGTGTTGAGGGGACCTATGAGAGGGTCCACTTCTTCTGGAATCTGTGGGACTTGTGTCTGGTAGGGGCTGGTCAAGTCCTGGTCTTTGGGTATTCTGGTTTCTCCAAGGTGACAATGTCACATTTTTATGTTCCTTAGGTATCTGTGTGTGTGTGTGTGTGTGTGTGTGTGTGTGTTTATCTGTAGACTTGGATATTTTTAGACATGAGAGTTGGTCCTGGACCATCAGAGTTAAATTTTATAAAATATTTTAAAATTTATCAGGCATTTTAAAATAGTAACCCTTGGACAGTGTAACAAAGAACTTAAAATAGTTTTTCAACGCTTTTGAGGGAAATAAAAAATCTTGGTATTTATTTTATTAAGTTTACAAAGTAAAACCAAGCCATGCTGTTTAAGCCAATTAAACAAAAACTGCAGTTACTATATATCACGTATAAAAAAAACTATAAAATATGTTGGTCTTCATTTAAAAAGGTGGGAGTTTCTTTAATGCAAAATGTTTCCTTATGCTCTTTTATATGAAAAAAAAGGACTATTTTTCCATGTTAGCCCAGGGTTATGCAGGGTTATATTCAAATCATTGTTAACCATTATATAAAACATATGCCTTGCTGCCAGTACCTAAATAAATTATTTAATGCTGTTTCTTTCTGGCCTATGGATTTTGTAAGGCCAGAATAGTCCATTTTTGCTGATGGCTACAGGGTAAGTTTAGTTCTCTGTTTAATGTCAAATAAAACTTTTTTCCTTTAATTTTTTGCTGTTAAATTTTAGTACAAGATGATAGGATTAAGAAGATTTACTAACCCTTTTATAAATTAGGTTTAATTAAAAGTTGTGCTTTGATTTTAGTTTAAAAAGTGCAGATTAAAAGTTATGCTAAAGATTATAGTTGAGTACAAGATTGAGTTTAACCTATTCTCTTTGTTTAAGTTTTTTTTTTTTTTTTAAGGTTAAATCTAAAATGGGTTACCATAAAGTTTGCCGATATAGATCTACCTAAAATTTGGTTCTAAAACATACATTTGAAAAGTATGCCAAAATTGAGATTATAACATCCAGTTTCATAGAATAAAAATTAAAACAGATGATTAAGCAGATGAGTAACACATATATGCTGGCACTCAGCTTTGTCAGAAATCTTATACATATAGCTTTTTAACATATGTAAGTTTATTATGACAGAGTCCAACCTGTTGTGGCATAAATTCACACACAAAAAAATTAATTCTATGCTTAGCCTTGCATCCTGAGCATATTTTAGCTTTTTATGGTAGCCAACCATGCTTGGGGAGACTGTCCTGCTTCAATGGCTGTAAAGACCTGAATAGTCATGGCTGCATTATGCTGTTGTGAGACTCTAATCTTGCATATATACCACAGGCAAACCAAGGAGACCATCACCAGAAGGCCTGCTAACACTCCCATGCCCACCCATTCCTTCAGATGATTCATGGCTGCAGCAATCCATGATGATAATCCTGTGGCTAGTCCTGCATCCACTCTGGTAGAATTTACTGTGACAATGACCACTCTCAGCTGCTCCATCGTAGTATCGAATTCTCCAGTCCAATTACCTAAAATATAGCTAAATAAAAAGCTTTGGACCCAGAGAAGAGCATGTCTGATAGCATGCGGGTTGATGCCCCAGGTCCGGCCTCTGAGAAAAAGGTATTAAACGCGTCTGATGCTCTTTGGGTGGATGACACCTAAATGAACATCAGTACAAAGTCCCAATTAATTTCTAATATCAGAGATCAGACCTCTACTCTTGCCTGATGCGTCTAAAACAAAAAGAGGGAACTGTAGAGAGCTGCATAATGCCACGCCTTAAAGATGGAGATGGTTTCCGCCTTCCACCTTCCCGATGGTGAGTGCTCTCTGTCACAAACAACTCCACATTTGGCTAAGGCTGAGGATCTGGCTTGCTTCCATGTATGTGGACCTATCTGCATTGCCCACGTGGCATGCTGCGGCTGGCTACCCGGAGGCTATTTAAGCTGTGGGCTGGCTTTTCCCAGGGTCAGATGATTGTTCAAGGTTCCTGAATAAACTGCATTGAAAAAAAAATTAATTCAGTTTTTATAGGTGCAACCTATATTTTTTCCATTTAAAAGTTAGCCCAATTGTTGATACTTTAATGATATTTACTGATGATTCATTATCTGGTGTTGCCTATGCTTATAAAAGAAAAACTATCTTTTTAAGTGTCTAACACATCTGTGCAAATAGCAGAGTTAGTTGTAGTATTGGTTGTTTCAAAGTTTTAATAAGCAGTCTTTGAACATTTTTAAAGGTAGTGCATATGTGGCTAAGTCTTTGCCTAGGTTAGAGACTGCAGGTCAAATTCAGACACCTTCTCCTGATGGAATTTTATTTTTACAAGTTCAAAATTTGATACACAAATTTTTCTGTGCTTAGCCTTGCATCCTGAGCGTAATATTTTAACTTTTTATGGTAGCCAACCATGCTTGGCTACCATAAAAATCTTTCCCTTTTTTATAGGACATTAGAGGGCTCATTCTAATTTGTCATTACACCTGTATAAAGAAAATGCATTGGCAGATAAAGTCACTAAAGTTTATTGTTCACAGTAAAAAGAGCCCAGGATGCTCATGATATGCATCATCTTAATAGTCAAACCTTGAGAGCAAAATATGGATTGACTAAGGAATAGGCCCATAGTATAGTCAAGGCTTGCAGTTCTTGTTATCAATTTCAGCCTGTTCCTCATCTGGGAGTCACTCCTAAAATCAGATTTGACAAATGGATATTACTCATATTCCTGAATTTAAACAATTAAAATATGTACATGTTTACATACATACCTATTCTGGATTTATTTTTGCCACTCCTCAACCAGGAAAACCTGCAAAGAATGTTATTGCTCATTCTCTACAACCTTTTAATGTTCTAGGAGTTCCTAAGCAATTAAAACTGACAGTGCAACAGGATATACTAGCAAATCATATGTAATATTTCATCATCAGTTTCAAGTTTCTCATATAACTAAAATACCTTACAATCCTCAAGGACAAGGCATGGTAGAGCATACCCACTAAACAATTAAGATTCATTTGCAAAAAACAAAGAAGGGGGAGCTACTCCCTTGGACACCTAAGAATCATCTTAATCATGTTCTTTTCATTCTGAATTTTTAAAATTTAGATAAGCATGGTAAATATGCGGCAGATAGATTTTGGCATAGAGAAACCAAGGAAGCTTTTGCTAAAGTAAAATGGAGGCATCCTTTAACAAATCAATGGCATGGACCTGGCCTTCTACTCATATGAGGATGAGGATTTGTCTGTGTTTATTCACAGGAAAATGATTCACCTTTATGGTTACAGGAATGTCTGGTGTAACAGTTTTCTCCTGACAATGATAATGTCAGTGAAGACCCCTCTGGTCAAGATGACTATTTATTAGACATACATTCCTAATCCACCTACATCCAGTTTCCAGGGATGATCCAGAAGTCCTCATTTATGTTAACAACACTTGGTTGCTTGGTTTTCCTGCTTTTGAAGGAAGGCAAGTAAAACAGACTCTTAAAGGTTAAGATCAAGATTAGAAAGAAGTCATCCTACTTGCTTTATCAGAGAAAGTATTCTGCAGAACAGCTTACCAGTCTCTCTTGTCAAGGTCATAGGTCAGAATGACCACTAATCTAAAGTTGAGGTGGCAGCTCAAGCCTTCTTTTGCAAGCAGGCAATGTGGAACATTGGAGGGCTATTACTGCCTATTCCTATGGGACTTAAGAATGACAGTCTTACATCACTCTGTGAGAAAGTGGATCAACACACTTGTCCTCTACTGATGGTTCCATAGACTATATGCATCAGAGAAATGCCCACCATCTACTTCTGGGACAATGACCCTGCATTTACAATTCTCTACTGGACTGGTCTATCATTAAGGTAGTGCTCTCTGTCACGAACAATTCCACATTTGGGTAAGGCTGAGGATCTGGCTTGCTTCCATGTATCCACTGGACCTATCTGCATTGCCCACGTGGCACGCCTGGGTTGGCTACCCAGAGGCTATTTAAGCTGTGGGCTGGCTTTCCCCAGGGTCCGAGGATTGTTCAAGGTTCCTGAATAAACTGCATTGAAAAAAAAAAAGACCTTGGCTTCTCGTAATTCCTTTGTTTTAGGAAAAGCTGTTTGTGCTGGACTTTGGAGGACTTCAAATAAAAATTGGCAAGCCTATTTATGGAAATTGGGGGCTACATTGGGAGATAATGGCATTCTCTCCTGGAATGCAAGTACCTTTGCTAAATTAATCAAGTATACTTCTGTTTGGTATGTGTTAATCTCCTTTATTTACTGCTAATTGGAAACATTGTAGTAAGATATTTTAAGAGCAATGATACATATTCAATTGAATGTGTATATTATAATCTTACTAATTGTGTTAGTGCTGATAATAATGCTCTTTCTGTCTTAGTTGTAAAGCAACCTGCTTTTGTTATGATTCCTGTTAGGATTTCTGATTCTTGGTATTATGAAACAGAATTTCATTGGATTCAGGTTCAGAATCACCTTGCTGGTATTTGGTGTAGCAAAAACTTCTCATTGGACATGTTAATAATGAGAAATAAGATCCATAACATAGAATCTGCCAAGAAACCTACGTTAGAATTGTCCAATACAACCTGGGATATATTTTCTAGTATCAGGAGGCACTTTCCATCCTTTACTCTGTACTTAAGTGACACTTGCAAACATGCTGGGTGTGGGTTTGTTGGTCTGTGTCTGACTACTCTGTGTGTTACAGTTCTTTCTTCAACAACATCAGCACATGTAAGTGCAGTTGCGTGCATATGAATTAAAGATCTCTAACTACCCCATTTGATATGGAGCAAATCAATGACAGGTAAGAATAAAATGGTGTTTTTCCAACCTCAGACAGAGGCTCTGAAAAATTGCATCCTAGACTTTGATGACAAGTAAGGAAAATGCATATTTTGCCAACCACAGACATGCTCTCCATAAAACAAAAAAGGGAGAATTAAAGGAGTCTGGTAATTGGAATTCTGCCTCCTGACCATGGCAGATGCAGGTCTTACCTAAGTTCCATGTCAGAAAGAATACTTTCTGGTCTCTGCAAGTGTGATGTTCTGAGCTTAAGAAGTAGATAGCAATCTCTCTTCAACCTTAAACAGGAAAATATCTTTTCTACATTCATCTCATCTCTATCCCCCCATTTACACTTCCTCTTTCAGATGGACCCTATTAGACAAGCCTGTAGGACTGCCAGGGTACATTCCTTTTCCCTGATCTTGAAGACCAAATATCCCAGGGAACTCTAGACCTTGCCTGCTTCTTATATCAGTAAGAATGTGAAGGTACATTTATTCATCATGCCAGTAACTACTCAGTTCAAAGTCAAAACTTGGGAAATTACAGATCCAAAACAGAAGCAGGAGGCCACCTTGTCACTCCTTACATTCTCCTTAAACCCACATCATTTTGAAGCTTTCCTATTTAGGAAAATGTCCAATTAAATAAACATTAAAGTTTCTTTTCTACCTGACATTGTCGCAGAGGTAAACAGAAGTAAAAGTGTGGGATCTGGGTAAAGGGATGAGATAAAGGCTTGTTGGGATTCACAAGAAAGTGTCAAGTGTGCACAGTATCAGAAATACTGGACACTGAGGAAAGTTTGTTTACTTATCTCCATGGAAATTTCAAGATTCTCTCAGGGGCTAATTGGCTGAGAAGGAGAATGATGCCATGTTAAAGGTAAAAGCCAGTAAGAGTTTCAGGGGCCAGTTATTTAAATGGCCAAGTGGTCAGCATGCTTGAGAGAAAGGCTGAGCAGCCCTACAAGCCTCAATCTGGACAGCTGAAAATACAACCCTGAGATGACAGTTCCTGTGTCCAAGATTCTTAGTTCAGGAAAATTTTCACAAATTTATTTTGAGTGGTCCCAAATAAATCAAGGGTGCTTGACATGTGAGTTTCCCATTGTCACAGATTCCATTATTATTTGTTAAATGTACAGACATGTCCTTAGTCAGTGACTTACTTACTGTGAAAACATTCCCTGACAAAGGCAAATCTTTGAACAAAAATTATTTAATAGGGGCTTTGCTTATATTTTACAGAGACCATCCATGATGCCATATCATCAAGAGGATATTTTATTGTAGTTCTTCAGCACAATTGAGAGCATTTCATACTGAACCACAAGCAGAAGGCTGAGAGAGGGAGACTGAGAGAAACAGGTAGAAAAAGAGCTAGAGAGACAAATTCAGAAATAGACTGAGACTGATAGAAACAAAGATAATTTGTGACAAAGACTGATACACAAATAATCCATTCTGTATGGTTACTTTCATTGGCATATCAACCTCACAGCACACCCACCTGTAAAATTCTTCCAACAGGAATCATATTATCTAACAAGACCATACCTCCTAGACCTTCCCAGAAATTTCCTCACTGGTGAATAAACATGTAAATAGATGAGCTTCAAGGGGATATTGCAATTCAAATTACCAGGAAGTAGAAAAAGAAGGAGGAACTTCTAGGCTAAAAGAACATAGTTATCCTGACTGCTTGCCGTTCAATACAATGATTAAGGTCCCATCAACTTCTAAATTATAAAGAACAGAATTGACAATCTCCTTTGAGGAAAATGTAGAATATTTCCATAACTGAGTATTATTCAGCTACAAAAAGTACATCACGATATTTTTAGGCAAAAGTATGTAACCAGGAAAAATAATTCTGTGAGCAGTAACTAAAATGTAGAAAAACAAATATATTATCTATTCACTTATAAACACGTCTCCTAATGGTGGGAGTTAAAGTTACAATAGGCCATCTAATTATGACCAAACCAGCCTTTCACTAGGGGGATTGAGTGGCAGTTAGTTTTTGGGTCAGCACATACTTCAATTGGGGTTGGGGTGGGGATCTGGGTTGTTTCCAGGTTCTGGCTAATACAAATAAAGCTACTACAAACATAGTTGAGCAAATGTCCTTATTGTGTACTTGAGCCTCTTTTGGATATATGTCTAGGAGTGGCATAGGTGGATCTTGAGGTAGCACTATTAATAGTTTTCTGATAAAACACCAGATTGATTTCCAGAGCAATTGTACAAGTTTATATTCCCACCAGCAGTGGAGGAGGGTTCCTCTTTGTCCACAACCTCTCCAGCCTGTTTTTTCTCTTGAGTTTTGGATGTTGGCCAATGTGATGGGTGTAAGGTGAATTCTCAGGGTCATTTGGATTTGGATTTCCCAGATGGCTAATGACATTGAGCATTTCTTTAAGTGTTTCTCTGCCATTCGATATTCCTCTATTGAGAATTCTCTATTTGGCCATTTTTTTAATTGAATTAATTGATTTGTTGCTTTTCATCTTCTTTAGTTTTTTATATGTACTGAATGTTAGCCCTCTGTTACATAGAGGGTTGGTGAAGATTCCTTCCCAATCTGTAGGGTATTCATTTTGTTTTGATGACAGTGTCCTTTGCTTTACAAAAGCTTTTCAGGTTCATGAGGTCCCATTTATTGATTGTTGTTCTTAGAGCCTGTGCTGTTGGTGCTTTGTGCAGAAAGTTGTCTCCTGTGCCAATGAAGTCAAGGCTCTTCCCCACGTTTTCTTCTAATGGATTTAATGTGTCTGGTTTTATGTTAAGCTATTTGATCCTCTTGGACTTTAGTTTTGTACAGTCTGATGAGTATGGATCTATTTGGATTTGTCTATATGTAGACATCCAGTTAGACCAGAACCATTTGTTGAAGATGCTATCTTTTTTTCCATTGTGTGGTTTTGCCCTCTTTGTCAAAAATCAGATGTCCACAAGTGTTTGTGTTTATTTCTGGTTCTTCTATTTGGTTCCATTGATCCAACATTCTGTTTCTATGCCGGTACCATGCAGTTTTTATTACTGTTGCTCTATAACACAGCTTGTGTCATGGACAGTGATATCTCCAGAAGATCTCTTATTGTAGAAGATTTGTTTTAGAATTCTGGGTTTCTTGTTTTTCCATATTAAGTTGAGAATTTTTCTTTCAAGGTCTGTAAAGAATTGTGTTGGTAATTTGATGGGAATTGCATTGAATCTGTAGATTGTTTTTGGTAAGATGGCCATTTTTACTATGTTAAGCCTGCCAAGCCATGAGCATGGGAGATCTTTCCACCTTCTAATATCTTCTTCTAATTCTTTCTTCAGAGACTTGAAATTTTTTCATACAAGTCTTTGACTTGCCTGTTTAGGCTCATAACAAGGTACTTCATATCTTTGAATGAATACAAAAACACATCAAAGATATCATCCACTATAACCAAGTAGTTTTCATCCCAGGTATGCAGTGGAGGTAGAATATACTAAATCCATCAATGTGATCCACCATCTTAAAAAATGGGATAAAAACAATTACATCATAATCTCCTACAATGCTGAAAAAGCATATGAGAAAATCCAACAAGCTGTTCTGCCCAGTTCACTAACCCCAAAAGATCAGGAATAAACAGACTCTGCTGTAAATACATGAGGTTCTTTTTATTGTAAATTACAAGCTGCAGCTTGGGCCCACATACAACCACTGCTGAAGCAATGAGAGCTGAGTGCCTGTGCCCAGGATAGTTGGATGATTTAAAGATTCTGGTCCATTCCAGCATGCCCAAGGCAGGGGCGATCCCTGCTTGGCAAGCATCTGCTGGTCAAAATGCTACTTTTTGAATTGATTTGCTATAGGAAAGTTCCCAGGCCATTAATGATCTGGTATTCCTCCCTAGGGGGATGGGCCAGTTTCCTAGCAACTGTTATTGCTAGTGGGTGGGGAAATAATGCAGTAAGGCGGTCCTTCTCTTGAGGGCATTACTGAACTTCTCCACCCACCTACTTCAGGTCTTAATAATAGCTGCTTATTTATCTTTTGGTCTCTCATTTCCCCCTTTCCCATGATCATTTGAAGACCCAATCTTCCAGACATGACCCTTTGTATCTTATAGATTTACCTTTTTTATAGTGGGATCTGAGTACCATTAGTGTATTGTTCTCAAGCATTTCTTTATGAAAACCATTAAGCAATTAAAAATACAAGGCCCAAAGATAAAAATCAAAATGAGTAGGGGTCCCACCAGGGTGGATAAAGGGGTAGTAAGCCAAGGAGAACTATTATCCTTTCTCTCTAGGGTCTTCCTAGGCTTTTAGCCCAGTTGCTGCAATATTAGTTTCCAATTCAGCTAAGCAGATGCCCAAGATAATAGCTAATGCCAGGGAACCCCTTTTGACTTAGCATTTCAGCCTGCTAAGGGGGATTTGGGTGAATATTCATCTTCTGGAGCTTCTTCAATTCTGACCATTGGACTGTAGGCATCAGGGGCTAGGGAGGCTGGAATGCCAGTCAAAGGCTGGGTAAAAGGGCAGCCCCAAGCATCTGGTTAGTTGATCCACCCAAAGAGGCAGGGAGCAATCATGTCAGTTTCCAGGAAGTCCAGATTTCAGCTTCTGGTCCACAGCTGATCCCTGAACAGAGTTAAACAGGTGAAAATTTGCTGAGACAAATTCAGACTGGAGGCAGAAGTTAAAATTTGTTTAGTAAATGGGAAAGATCAGGGAAAATCTCATCTGTGATCCTTTTGAGGTATATAAGGTCCAGGTCACATCCTGAAATTCATATGAATTTTTTTGGTACACAAAAGGAAATATATATTCAGCAAATCTAATATAACATTCTGACAATAACATGTAAAACTGCATCCCCCTAAATGAGTATAGGTTAGCTATTTGTTTTATAACCTTTATAAACAACTTAATTGTGTCCATGGTCTGAAACTTCTTCTTCTGTGGGCATAGCTTTTGGCAATTAGTCATGAATGGAGCTTGGCCATTTTCCATACACTCAGTATCTACTTTTAACCCCCACTTCTATGTTCACACTGGAAAGTTAGGCAGAAATACATTACTGGCTTAATGCTAAACGCTGGATGCTTGGAATTTCCTCAACAAAGCAACTATAAGGGATATATTTAAGATATGGTTGTGTCAAAGTCTACCCCAGAAATGGCAGCGATTAAGAAGCTATGACTTTTGGGTCAGATATACACATTAAACAGATGTTTTTAACATGACGAGAAGCACCTTTAAGTCTATCTCCAGAAGACAACCAAAGGAAATTAAAATCTCAAGTTGATGAATGAATAATAAGCAGTTGGGGCTCCATCAACTTATCAGAACTCTATTGATTAATGCCAAACCTCTTAACTTCTGAAATCTTATAACATAAGCACAACAGTAGCAAAAGGGGAAGCAGGAGAGAAAAATATAAAGTATCTCCCATTTTTAATGTGTTTTAAATTATTTTTGTATTTTTATAACTCATAATTATACCTTAAAATATCAATTTAGACTCTCCAATCTTTTTTGCATTTATTAACTCTGAAACATTTTCTCAGACAAAATAACAACATTGTTTAGATTTTTAAAACCTAAACTCCTATATCCTCAGACCCTACATAGGCTACATTTATTATGTTAAGACACAGGCAACTAACATGAGTCCTGTGAGCAAGGGAAACCTGTTTTTCTTCTAATAAGAGATCTAATACCCAGTAGTTCTAGCTAATGAACCAATCAATGAGCTAACAGTGGATCTAATTGTCTTCTCTCTAGCTTCAAAGCTACCATAAGCTTAGCATAGTCATCAACGTGTTCCTCTCTAGCTGCAAAGCTACCACAAGCTTAGCATAGCCATCAAGGTGTTCAGAGACATGAAAAGGATAAATTATAAGCTAAATAAATATACTAATCCATGTGCCAATCAAAATGACAGAGATGACTAATTAGTCCATCACCTAGGCAATGTCCCTGGCTCCTGTGGTCTCATAATATCATGGGCAGAGGCAGTCCAGCTAGGCATAGATGAGAGACTGCTTCTGGGAAAGAAGAACATGAGAGATTGACTTCAACTTACCTCTCACAATGTGAGACAATAGTTCTCAAGGTGTCCATGGCTTTGTCCACAGTTTAGGCTGGGCCCTAGCAGTGAGCCAGTTGAGGCAGTATTGTCCAGTGGTTAGCATACCACAATCCAGAGTCACAGACATCTGTTGTTGTACCCAAATCTTCTCGGAGACCTTGGGGAGCTACTGCCAGGATTTCAGGACTTTCTGCCCCAATAAGCTTACACATGTTGAAATGCCATACTCATCAGATCTCTGACAAGCTTGAGGGCCAGCATATCTGAGTTACTCTTTGTCTTTATCATCTGCTCTAAATTGTGCCCTATAAAACAGAATGCTATACTCTCTAGTTCTAGAATATTTTTAAGATGCATGTTTTAGAACTCTGTTTTAAGTAGACTAGCCTTAACCTTAAAAAAAAACTAAACAAAGAGACTAGATAAGGCTGAACATCTTAACCAACTGCAGTTGTTAGCATAACTTTAAGTCTGCTCTTTCTGAACTAAAATTAAAGCAAAGATTTTAATCAGATACAGTTTATAGAGGGGCTACCAAATCTTGCTGCTCCTACCACTTTGCGTTAAAATTGAACAGTAAAAAGCTTTGCACTTAGCACTAATCAGAGGACTGAACATAACTGAGATACCTAAACAAAATGGTGGTAAACTCATGGTTCCACCCTCTTTATCTCTGGACCAGCATGGTGGCTGGCCATGTGTAACTGAACTCAGTTGGAAGCCCTAAACAAATATGGCAGCAAAACTACAGCTTCACGTGCTCTCTTTCCCTGAACCATCATAGTGGCTAGCCATGTGTTAGCACAGGCTACAAACTAACAATACCAAACATAGCCATTAGGTGCTGCTAATAATACAGCAAACACTGTGGAACATCCACAATCCCCCACAACCAAAAGTTCTAACATAGTGATCAAACAAGTTTTAGAACCAACTGCATAACAGAATAGTACAGAACAATTTTAAACTATATGAATTATTCTAGCCATACCATACCTATCAGCCAGAATTCTTTATCCTTAAAAGATTCATTTTGCAATGAAGAATCACCAGCCTTTTAAATGAATTATAACATATTTAAATACAGTTCTTTCTCAAATCATATCAATTCTCTGGCTTTTTATAATACAGCCACTAACCTTCTGCAACATTCTATATACATTAAAAACTCATTAAAATCATTTCCATTCTGACCACGATCCTGCTGGAGCCCAGCATCTACGATTTGCTTTTTATAGGCAAAGCAAAAACAAGTTACATTAATACAAAAAGTTCTGAAACTGCCAAATTCTTTTTCTAAAATTATTTCCCTGTAGTAGATATGGTAGTCCAAGATCATAAAAACAAACTCTAAGGAACTTAGAACCAGTTTTAAGGAACTTGGTGAAACTTCCTCTTTTCTCTGTCTCAAAGTAAAGAACAGGGTAGAAACAAGGTATAATTTTCTCTGTCTCAAGTTAAAGAACAGGGTGGAAAAATGGTATAAAAAAAGTACCTTAACAAACAAACAGCTCTCCATAAGATACATTTTATAAAAATTGCAACTTTCTCAATTAGCGCAAACCATGACTTGGTTTCATTTAAAATTGATAAAATAAATTCCAAAGTACTTTTACTCTTGCCCAAAGGATCGAGAAACTTTCAAAAAGGATCAAAAATCTTTCAAATTTTCTGTTAGACTACCCAAGATCATTGTCATACCCTAATGCCTGATAAACTTTAAACATTTATAGCCTTAAAAATTTAAACATTTTAAAACCTGTTTTTGCAATATAAACCAGAATTTACCAGAGCAAACAATTTAAACATTTAAACTTTTTTTTAAAACCTGTTCTTGCAATATCAAAATAAATTACCCCTTTTGTAGGAGAGAAGTCACAGGGCATAAACCTAATCTTAAAAGTCAAAACCAGATTTTAAAACCAGAATTTACCAGTGTAAACAATTTAATTTCTAAAACCGAAACCAATTTAAAATAACCCATCTTTTTAACCTAGAAGGAAATGAGAATTATTTGACCAAGGTTCCCTTTTTTTATTTTAATTTTTACCAATACCAAGATGGCAGTCACATTATAACCCACATGGTAAAGTCAAGATGGCAGTCAGGCACTAAGGCACTTCATATACCACGTTGTAACCTATACATATGCGATCATAGACCTTATAAACACATAGGCACACATATACATTTTAAACAAGTTTCATGAGGCCTTTCAGAATAAAAAACAGAAGGTAGACACAAACAAATACTGCACAGAGACATTGAAATAAAAAAAAAAAAAAACAAACAAACAACACTGTACCAGCTGGCCAAATTTCTCGGGACCAAAACTGACTCTTCTGGGACAGGCTGAATATACTGATTCCTCCTGTACTTGGTACAGAAAGCATGGGCCCTGATGCCCCAGGAGACATTGAGAGTGGGCTGTTGCCCCAGGAGACACTGAGTGGCACTCACTGGGACCAGGCAGTACAGATTAACCATCAAAATACTGGAAATACTGATGAAGTTAGGGGCGTCCCACTGAACTTCAGCAACTGTGACCACCAGTGCATCCACCTTGATCATGTCTTGTTACCCCTACCCAGATACTGACACCCTGAGCTCCAAGGAATTTTCAGAATAGAGAACAGAAAGTACAGCACATACAGACATTACAGAGACAATTAGACACTTACAGCTGGCATAAAAACCTCCGGGTCATGTTCCTGGGGTCTTGGGGTCCCAGGAGGAGTGCCCAAAATGTTCTGCCCAGTTAATGAACCCCAAAAGACCAGGAATAATCAGACTCTGCTATAAATACATGAGGTTCTTTTTTATTTTTTTAATTTTATTTTTCGTTTTAGTTACATTTTGTTAACTCTGTGTCCCAGCTGTATCCCATTCCCTCATTCCCTCCCCAACCCCACACTCCCTCCCTGTTCTCTTCCCTGCCCCTTTCCAAGTCCACTGATGGGGAGGACCTCCTCCCCTTTCATTTGACCCTGTTTTATCAGGTATCTTCAGGGCTGGGTGCAAAGTCCTCCTTTGTGGCTTAACAGGACTGCTCCTCCCCTGTGGGGGGGGGTGTCAAAGTGCCTGCTCTTGAGATCCTGTTAGAAATAGTTCTTGTTCCCCTTACTTTGGAAAACTACTTGGTTACAGAGCTAGCACTGGCCACGTCCGAGCAGAAGTTCTAGGTTATTTCCATAGATGGTCCTGGGTTGACTGTCAGTCTCAGAAAAGACCCTGTGCCTGGATATATTTGGTCCTTGTAGAGCTCCTATCCTTTCCATATCATACTAACAGCCCTTCTTACATATGATTCCCTGCACTCTACCTAGGGTTTGGTTATGAGTCTTAGTGTCTGCTTTGAAACACTGCTAGGTAGAGTCTTTCAGATGCCTTTAGTGGTAGACTCCTGTCATATGTTCAATGCACATCCCATTTGTCTTTCAAAGTGAGGATTGATCATCTTCACCTGTGTCCACTTTCTTGATTATCTTTTTTAGGTGTATAGATTTCATTATGTTTATCATATCTTGTAGGTTTATATAAGTGAATATATACCATGTTTGTCTTTCTCCTTCTGGGATACTTCAGTTAGAATGTTCTTTTCTAGATCCCACCACTTGCCTGCAAATTTCATGATTTCCTTCTTTTTGATTGCTGAGTAGAATTCCATTGTGTAAAAATACCACAATTTCTGTATCCATTCCTCCTTTGATGGACATCTGGGTTGTTTCTAAGTTCTGGCTATTACAAATAAAGCTGCTACAAACATGGTTGAACAAATGTCCTTGTTGTGTACTTGAGTAAATTTTGGGTATATACCTAGGAGTGGTATAGCTGGGTCTTGAGGTAGCACTACTCTTAATTGAATGAGAAAGCACCAGATTGACTTCCAAAGTGGTTGTACCAGTTTACATTCACACCAGCAATGGAGGATAGTTCCCCTTTCTCCACAACCTCTCCAGCATGTGTTATCACTTGAGTTTTTCATCTTGGCCATTCTCATGGGCGTAAGGTGAAATCTCAGGGTTGTTTTGACTTGCATTTCTCTAATGGCTAATGAGGATGAGCATTTCTCTAAGTGTTTCTCTGCCATTTGATGTTCATCTTTCAAGAATTCTCTGTTTAGCTCTGTTCCCCATTTTTTAATGGGATTACTTCGGTTGTTGCTTTTCTGCTTCTTTAGTTCTTTATATATACTGGATATTAGCCTTCTGTCAAATAAAGGTTTGGTGAATATTCTTTCCCAATCTGTAGGCAGTCGTTTTGTTTTGATGATGGTGTCCTTTGCTTTACAGAAGCTTTTCAGTTTCATGAGGTCCCATTTATTGATTGTTGCTCTTAGAACCTGTGCTGTTGGTGTTCTGTTCAGGAAGGTGTCTCCTGTGCCAATGAGTTCTAGGCTGTTTTCCACTTTTTTTCCAACTGATTTAGAGTATCTGTTTTTATGTTGAGGTCCTTGATCCACTTTGACTTTAATTTTGTGCAGGGTGATAAATATGGATCTATTTTCATTTTTCTGCATGTAGACATCCAGTTGGTCCAGCACCATTTGTTGAAGATGCTGTCTTTTTTCCATTGAATGGATTTGGCTTCTTTGTCAAATATCCAGTATTCATACATGTGTGGGTTTATTTCTGGGTCCTCTATGCAGTTACATTGATTCTTCTTTCTATTTCTATGCCAATACCATGCAGTTTTTATTACTGTTGCCCTGTAGTACAGCTTGCGTTCGGGGTTGGAGATACCTCCAGATGATCTGTTGTTGTACAGGATTGTTTTGGAAATTCTGGGTTTTTTGTTTCGTCATATGAAGCTGAGAATTCTTTTTTCAAGGTCTGTAAATAATTGAGTTGGTATTTTGATGGGAATTGCATTGAATCTGTAGATTGCTTTTGGCAGTATGGCCATTTTCACAATGTTAATCCTACCAATACATGAGCACGGGAGATCTTTCCTTCTTCTGATATCTTCTTCAATTTCTTTCTTCAGAGACTTGAAGTTTTTCTCAAACAAGTCTTTCACTTGCTTGATTAGAGTCACACCAAGGTGCTTTATGTTATTAGTGGCTATTGTGAAGGGTGTTGTTCCTCTAATTTCTTTCTCAGCCTTTTTGTCTTTGGTATACAGGAGGACTTCTGATTATTTTTGAGTTGACTTTGTATCTTGCCAATTTGTTGAAGGTGTTTATCAGCTGAAGAAGTTCTCTGGTTGAATTTTTGGGGTCGCTCATGTATACTATCATATCATCTGAAAATAGTGACACTTTGACCTCCTCCTTTCTGATTTGTATCCCCTTGATCTCCTTTAGTTGTCTTATTGCTCTGGCTAGGACTTCAAATACTATGTTGAAGAGGTATGGAGAGAGTGGGCAGCCTCGTCTTGTCCCTGATTTCAGTGGGATTGATTTAAGTTTCTCTCTATTGAATTTGATGTTAGCTATAGGCTTGCTGTATATTGCCTTTACTATGTTGAGATATGTGCCTTGTATCCCTGATCTCTCCAAGACTTTAAATATGAATGGGTGTTGGACTTTGTCAAATGCTTTTTCAGCATCTAAGAAGATGATCATGTGGTTTTTCTCCTTCAGTTTGTTTATGTGGTGGATTACATTGATGTATTTCTGTATGTTGAACTACCCTTGCATGCCTGGAATGAAGCCTCCTTGGTTGTGATGGATGATATCTTTGATGTGTTCTTGGATTCGGTTTGCAAGTATTTTATTGAGTATTTTTGCATCAATGTTCATAAGGGATATTGGCCTGAAATTCTCTTTCTTTGTTGTGTTTTTGTGAGGTTTAGGTACCAAGCTGACTGGTGCTTATAGAATGAGTTTGATAGTGTTTCTTCTGTTTCTATTTTGGGGAATTGTTTGAAGAGAACTAGAATTAGCTCTTCTTTGAAGATCTTTGAAGATTCTGTGTTGGAACAATCTGGTCCAAGGCTTTTATGGATGAAAGACTTTGATGACTGCTTCTATTTTCTTAGGGGATATAAAACTATTTAATTGATTTACCTGGTCTTGATTCAGCTTTGGTAAGTGGAATCGATCAATAAAATTGTCTATTTCTTTTAGATTTTCAAATTTTGTGTCATATAGAAGTAATTCCTAATGATTATTTGGATTTTTTCAGTGTTTGTGTTTATATTCCCCTTTTCAATTAGTTTCTGTTGATTTGGATGGTGTCTTTCTGCCTTTTAGTTAGGTTGGCTAAGGTTTTCTCTATTTTGTTGATTTTCTCAAAGAACCAGCTTTTGGTTCTTTGATTCTTTGAATTGTTTTATTTATTTCTAATTGATTGATTTCATCCCTGAGTTTGATTATTTCCAGCTGTCTACTCATTTTTGGTGTGTCTGCTTCTTTTTTTTTTCTAATGTTTTTAGGTGAGCCATTAAGCTGTTTGCATGAGATGTTTCAAATTTCTTCTTGAAGGCCATTAGTGCTATGAACTTTCCTCTTAGCTCTGCTTTTATTGTGTCCCATCAGTGTGGGTATGTTTTGCCTTCATTTTCATTGAATTCTAGGAAGACTTTGATTTCTTTCATTATCTCTTCCATGCCAGGGAAGAAATGTACTATCAAGTTGTTCAGTTTACATGTTTGTATAGCCTTTTTGCTATTTCTGTTGTTGTTGATGTCCAGCTTTATATCCATGGTGATCAGATAAGATACAAGGGAGTATTTCAATCTACTTGTATCTGTTAAGGCTCGCTTTGTGACCAACCCTATGGTTTATTTTGGAGAAGGTTCCATGGGATTCGAAGAAGGAGGTAATTATTTTTTATATGTTTGTATGTAAGGTTCTGTAAATGTCTGTTAAGTCCATTTGAAACATGACCTTCGTGGAGACATTGTTTCTTTGTTTAATTTATGTTTTGTCGACCTGTCTTTTCTTGAGTGTATGGTGTTGAAGTCTCCCACTATTAACATGTGGGAATCTGTGTGTTTGAAAATTATCAATGTTTCTTTTACATATGTGGATGCCCTTTTATTTGGGAAATAGATGTTCAGAATTGTGATGTCTTCCTGGTGGAATTTTCCCTTGATGAGTATGAGTCTCTTTGCCCATTTCTTTTTATTAATTTTGGTTGAAAGTCTATTTTATCATATTTTAGAATGGCTACTTTTGCTTGCTTCTTGGGTCCATTTACTTGGAAAATCATCTTCTACTGTCTTCTGTAAAGCTGGATTTGTGAGTAGGTATTGTTGAATTTTTTTAATTGAATGTCTTGTTTTCTCCATTTATGATCACTGTGATTTTTGCGGGGTACAGTAGCCTGGCTGACATTTGTGTTCTCGTGGGGTCTGAATGATATCCATCCATCCATCCATATATATATATATATATATATATATATATATATATATATATATATATATAGTGTGTGTGTGTGCTGTACATTACTGTTTTGATTATTATGTAATGCAAAGATTTTCTTTTCTGGACAAATTTATTGGGTGTTTTGTAAACCTTGTATTCTTCTTGGCCTCTCCTTTAAGTTTGGGAAATTATCTTCAATGATTTTGTTGAAAGTACAATTGAAATATGAGCATGTTTGCATAGATAGCTATTCTTGATCTATTTTTGCCACTCCTCAACCAGAAAAAGCTGCAAAGAATGTTATCTAGTGTTGTTTACAGGATTTTACTGTCCCAGGAGTTCCTAAGCAATTTAAAACTGAGAATGGAACAGAATATACTAGCAAATCTTTTAAAAGATTTTGTCAACCATTCAATGTTTCTCATATAACTAAAATACCTTACAATCCTCAAGGACAAGGAAAGGGAGAGCATGCCCACTAAACAATTAAGATTTATTTGCAAAAAAACAGAGAAGAGGGCTACTCCCCTGAATACCTAAGAATCATCTTAATCATGTTCTTTTCATTCTGAAATTTTTAAATTTGGATAAGCATGGTAAATCTGTAGCAGACAGATTATGGCAAAGAGAAAACTTTTTCTAAAGTAAAATGGAGGGAACCTTTAACAAATGAATGGCATGGACCCAACCCTGTAGTCATATGTGGATGAGGATATGTCGGTGTTTCTCTGCAGGAAAATGAGGCAGTTACCAGAATGTCTGGTGCAACAAGTTTATGAGGAGTTTCTCTTGATAATGATAATGATGTAAATGAAGACTCCTTCGGGCAAGATGACAGTTTATCGGGCTTATGTTCCTAATCCACCTGTATTACATCGTTTCCTGGGCTGATGCAGAAGTCCTTGTTTATGTCAACAACACTTGGTTGCTAGGTTTTCCTGCTTTTGAAGGAACACAAGTAAAACAGACTCTTAACTTTTCAGGAATAGGAAGAGGTCATTCTCTTTGCTTTACCAGAGAGAGTATTCAACAGGAGCACTTACATTTCTTCCCTGTCCAGGTTATTGGAATGCCTACCACTCTAAATTGGGGCGGCAGCTCAAGCATCCCTTTGCAGCCAGACAAAGTAGAACATTGGAGGGATACTATTGTCCCTTCCTACAGGAGTTAAGAATGACAGTCTTACATCTCCAATGAGTTACCCACTCTGTGAGAAAGGGGATCAATGTACTTATCCTTGACTGATGTTTCCTTGGACAAGATGCTTTGGAGACACACACGCCTTCTACTTCTGGGACAATTACCCTGCATTTTCAGTCCTGGACTGGACTGCTCCTTTGTTAAGGGTATTAAGATCTTAGATTCTGGTAAATGAAGTCAAAATTCCTTTGTTTTAGGTAACACTGTTAGTGCTGGACTTTTGAGGACTTCAAATAAAAATTGGCATACCTATGTATGGAAATTGGAGACTGGGTTAGGATATATAGGCATTCTCTCTGGGAATGCTAAATTAATCAAGTATACTTCTGTTTTGGCATGTGTTAATCCTCCTTAATTACTGCTAAATGGAAGCACAATAATAAGATATTTTAAGAAAAATGATACCTATTCAATTGAATGTGTATATTACAATCTTAATAATTGTGTTAGTGCTGATAATAATGCTCTTTCAGTATTAGTTGTTAAGCAACCTGCTTTTGTTATGATTCCTGTTAGGTTTTCAGGTTCTTGGTATGATGAAATATAATTTAATTGGACTCAGGTTCAGAATCACCTTGCTGGTATTTGGTCTAGCAAAAACTTCTCAATGGACATGTTAATGATGAGAAATAAGATCCATGACATATAATCTGCCAAGAAACCTTTGTTAGAATTGCCAGTACAGCCTGGGATATATTTACTAGCCTCAGGAGGCACTTTCCAACTCTTTGCTTAAGTGGGGACTGACACTTATGGGCATGGTGGGTATGAGTTTGTTGAGCTGTGTCTTCTTTTCTTTTGTATTACTGTTCCTTCTCCAACAACATTAACTCATGCAAGTACCATTGCATGAATTTAAATTAAAGATCTCTAACAGCACCATTTGATATGCAAGTAAGGTAATGGCAGATAAGAGTAAAATTGTGGTTTTTACAACCTCTACAGAGGCTCCTAAAAATCTCATCATAGACCTTGATGAGAAGTAAGGAAATATACACATTTCACCACCCTAAGACAGGCTCTCCATAAAACAAAGAAGGGGGAAAGGAAGGAATCTGGTAATTGTAATTCTGCCTCCAGGCCATGGCAGATCCCGGTCTTAACTAAGTTCCATGTCTCAGAGAGAGTTCTTGGCAGTCTCTGCAAGCAGGCAGAGCCTGAAAAGTAGATAGCAAGCTCCCATCAACCTTTGGAACCAGACTGCAAACATATTGCATCCTTGAGTGAATTCCTGAATACCTTGACAAGTGGTGGCACAGATATGTTGCTACTGTGAAAAAAAATTGCTCATATTCTTTGCTTTATAAGTACTGTTTGCAAGTTCAGAACTGAGACTAGAAGAGGAATCTGTCTTCTCTCCATTCTTTGCATCTCTGTCCCCCCACTTATGCTCTCTCTTTCAGATGGACCAGGTTAGATGAGCCAGGAGGACTGTCAGTTTAACTTCTATTTTCCCTGCTCATAAAGACTCAATAACACAGGGAAGCCTAGACCCTGCCATCCTATTATATCCATAAGAATGTGAAGGTATATTTAGTCAGTACACCAGTAACTTCTCAGTTCAAAGTCACAACTTAGGAAATTACAGATCAAAGATCACAGTAGGAGACCACCATGTCATTCAGTACATTCCCTTTAATCCCACATCACTTTGAAGCTTCTCGACTTAGGAAGCTGTCCAATTCAAAACATTAAAGTTTCATTTCCTATCTGATATTGTCACAGAGGTAAACAGGAGTAAGGTGTGGGATCTGGATAAAGGGATGAGATAAAGGCTTGTTGGATTTAACAAGAAAAAGTCACATGTGCACAGGATCAGAGAAAATGGACACTGAGGAATGTTAGTTTATTAATCTCCATGAAAACCTCAAGATTCTTTTAGGCGCTGCTTGGTTGAGAGGGGGAATGAAGCCATGTCAACGGTGAAAGCCAGTAAGAGTTTCAGGAGCCGGTTATTAAAAAGGCCAAGTGGACAGCATGCTTTAGAGAAATTCTGAGCAGCCCTACAAGCTTCAGTCTGGACTGCTGAAAATATACAACCCATAGATAACAGTTCCTGTGTCCAAGACTCTTAGTTCAGCAAAAGTGTCACGTATTTCTTTCAAGTGGTCACAAATAAAGTCACGTTTCCTTGACATGTGAGTTTTCCATTATCACAGATTCCATTCCTATTTGTTAAATGCACACATATGACCTCAGTGAATTGCTTACTGTGAAAATATTCCCTCACTGAAGCAAATATTTGGACAAAAAGCATTTAATTATATTATATATTTTGCTTATATTTTGACAGAGACCGTCCATGATTCCATGTCATCAAGCAGTCATCCTTCAGCAGAATAGAGTATTTCATACTGAAACACAAGTGGCAGGCTGAGAGACGGAGACTGAGAGAGAAACATAGAGAAAGAGCTAGAGAGACAGATTCAGAAAGACAGAGACGGAGACCAACAGAAACAAAAATAGAATGTGACAGAGACTGAGAGACAAAGACTCCATACACTCTTGTCACTTTCATTGGCATATCACGCTCACAGCACATCTGACTGTAATATAATTCCAATAGGAATCATATTATCTATCAAAGCCATATCTCCTAGGCCTTCCCAGAAATTTCCTCACTGGTAACTAAACATGTAAATAGATGAGCTTCAAGGTCACATTGCAATTCAAATCACCAGGATGTGGAAGAATATGGAGGAACTTCTAGGCTAAAATTAAATAAGTATCCTGATAATTAGTCATTCAATATAATGATTAATGTCCCAGCAACTTCTAAGGTCTAAAGAACAGGACTGACAGTCTTCTTTGGGAAAAATGTGGATATTTTCATAATGGAGGATCATTCAGCTAAGAAGATGACATTGCGATATTTTCAGGCTAATAGATGTAACCAGGAAACAATCATTCTGAGTGAAGTAACTAAAATGCAGAAAGACAAATATGGTATGTATTCAATTATAAGGTGGTCTCCTAATAGTTGGAGTTAAAGTTCCAATATGCCATCTAATTGTGACCATACCAGCATCCACTAGGGGGATTGGGTCACAATTATTTTAGTTTTGGGGTCAGCACATCCAATGGAAATTCTAAAGCAACCCATGCTGTTATTATTAAAATATGTCACTCTCTGCCCTCAACTGATGGATGAGTACAGTCCTCTTGGATCCACAGAGATGTTTCCTTCTGTATCAAATGTGATAGCATATAGAGACCCCCAGTCTGATATTATGCAGAGAGATACCTTAAATTGCCCTGCTTCAAATGGGATTTTCCTAAAATTTTTTTCTTCCTCTCAGTCCCCTGGGAAGCCTGAAGGAGCGGAGGCAGGAAGAATGTCCTATCTAGAGGGAATTGAGGACACAAGAGAAAAATGCCCAGAGAATCAGGCTGCTTCGGAAGAAAATGCAGCCAGACTTGATAAGACCTGATAAACTAGGGTCATATAGAAGGGCAAGGAGTACCTACCCTATCAGGGAAATAGAAAAAGAGCATAGGGGTAGAGAAGGAGGGTGTGGGGGACAGAAAAGAGAAGAGGGAGGGTGTGGCAGAAAGGAAACAAAGTGAAAAATTGTAATAAATAAATACATAAGAAAAACTGTGATCAAGGTGATGAAGTATAGAGCTCTTCAGGACTGAAGTCTTCTTCTTGTGGGTGGTGCCAGGGTATGGCAAGGATGAACTCAGTTTTCTCTAAGAGACATGGCATTGAGACTTTGATCATGTTTAAATGAGTATATGTATAACACATACTTCAACTGAGGTATTTAAAGGTACAAAATTTTTAGTGTGACACATGGGTAGGAATTTGAACCTGAGAGAAATAGAAAAGGAGTATAATGTATATTATATGAAATTACATATTCAATAAAAATAACATGTTGACACTTTTTACAATGATTTTTAACATGGAGAAATTATTCTGTTAAAGAGGACATATTTTTGACATTGTATGGCATGCTTTCCAGAAACTCATTATGGAGCAGAGAATCCTTGCCATCAACTAGTGGATACCCACCTACCTCAGATGCCATGAGTTCAGGTGACACCTTTTAACAAGCAGTCCTGGAACTAACCAAACTTTTAGAGAGTTTGTTTAAAGGACACATAGGCTATTGCGTCCCAGGCATAGAACACATACACATTACACTATCCTGAAGGCACAGTGTTAACTGTAAACCCCAGGACCCGGAGGGCTCCCTACTGACCACTCAGTAGGACACAGCTGATGATCCAGCCAGGGCAGCCAAAGCAAGCCTGCTCATAGAGGTTTGGCAACAGTAGTGTGGAAAAGCACCAGCTGTCAAAAAGTTTATTGCCCCTCAGTTCTTTTTTTACATACACCAAACATTCATCCTTTACAAAAGCTTTTCATGTTCATGAGGTCCCATGTATTGATTGAGCCTTTGCTGTTGGTGTTTTGTTTAGGAGGTTGTCTCCTGTACCAATGAGTTCAAGGCTTTTCCCCACTTTTTCTTCTAACCAATTTAATGTGTCTGGTTTCATGTTGAGGTCTGGGATCCACTTGGACTTTACTTTTGGGCAGGATGATGAGTGTGGATCTATGTGCATATTTCTACATTTAGACATCCAGCTAGAAGAACACCATTTTTATTGTTTTTTTTTATTAATTACACTTTACTCACTTTGTATCCCCCCCTTGGTTTCCTCCCTCCTCCTGTCTCAACCCCTCCCTTCCTCCATCCTCTGCATGCATGCCCCTCCCCAAGTCCACTGATAGGGGAGGACTTCTTTTCCTTCCTTAAAATCCTAGTCAATTAGGTCTCATCAGGAGTGGCTGCCTTGTCCTCTTCTGTGGCCTGGTACTACTGCTTCCCCCACAGGGGGGAAGTAATTAAAGGGCAGGCCAGTCAGTTCATGTCAGAGACAGTCCCTGTTCCTATCACAATGGAACCCACTTGTATACTGAACTGCCATGGGCTACATCTGTGCAGGGGTATTAGATTATCTCAATGCATAGTCCTTGGTTGGAATAACAGTCTCAGGAAAGACCCCTGTGCTCAGTTTTTTTGGTTCTGTTACTGTCCTTATAGAGTTCCTGTCCTCTCCAGATCTTACTGTCTCACACTTCTTTCCTAAGATTCCCTGTGCTCTGCCCAAAGGTTGCCCATAAGTCTCACTATCTACATTGATAGTCTGCAGGGCAGAGCTTTTCAGCGGTCCTCTGTGTCAGACTCCTGACTTGTTCCCTCTTTTCTCCTTCTTCTGATGTCCAGCCTCTTTGCTTTTCTGGGTAGGAATTGAGCATTTTAGCAAGAGTCCCCCTCTTGATTAGTTTCTTTAGGAAGAACACCATTTTTTGAAGATGCTATCTTTTATCCATTGTATGCTTTTGGCCTCTTTGTCAACACTCAGATGTCCATAAGTGTGTGGGTTTATTTCTGAGTCTTCTATTTGTTTTAAATAAATCCCATTTTGTTTCTATGCCAGCACCAAGCAGTTTTTATTACTTGTGTGCTATAACACACCTTGAGATCAGGGATGGAGATACCTCCAGAAGATCTTTTATTGTAGAGGAATGTTTTAAAAATTCTGGGTATCTTGTTTTTCCATATGAAGTTGAGAATTTTTCTTTCCAGGTCAGTAAAGAATTGTGTTTGTAATTTGATGAGAATTGCATTGAATCTGTAGATTGCTTTTGGTATGATGGCCATTTTTACAATATTAATCCTGCCAAGCCATGAGCATGGGAGATCTTTCCAGCTTCTGTTATCATCTTTCAATTCTTTCTTCAGAGATTTTATTTTTTTTCATACAATTCTTTGACTTGCTTGGTTTGAGTACTTCATGTCTTTGATCGAATATAAGAACCCATTAAAGATATCATCCACTATGACCAAGTAGGCTTCATCTCAGGTATGCAGTGGTGGTACAATATATGGAAGTCCATTAATGTGATCTACCATATTAAAAAAAAAGAAAAAAAAACACATCATATTCTTCTTAGATGTTGAAAAAGCATTTGACAAAATCCAACATCCATTCATGTTTAACGTATTAGAGATATAAAAGACACAAAACATATATCTAAATATAATAAAGGCAATATACAGCATGCCTATAGCCAATATCAATCTAAACAGAGAGAAACTTAAATCAGTTCGACTATATCAGGAACAAGACAAGGCTGCCCACTGTCTCCATATCTCTTCAATATAGATCTGGAGGTCCTTGCTAGAACAATAAAGCAATTGAAACAGATCAAGGGGATAGAAATCAGAAAAGAAGTCAAACTATCAGTATTTACAGATGATATGATAGTATTCCTGAGTGAGCTCAAAAAGTCTATCAGTGAAATCCTACAGCTGATAAACACCTTCAGCAAAGTGACTGGATACAAAATTATTTTAAAAAAATCAGTAGCCCACTTGTATACAAAAGACAATAGAGCTGAAAATAAATTAGGGAAACAAAAAAAATTATATTATCTAACAATGCCTTAACTCCTAACCATCCCAGATCTTTCCTCACTGGTGATTCCACATGTAAATAGAAGAGCTTCAAAGGTGACATTGCAATTCAAAACAACAGTAAGTGAAAGAAGATGGAGGAATTTCTAGGTTAAAAAAACATGGTCATCCTGAAAGTTTGCATTCAATACAATGATTAAAGGCCCAACAAATTCCATAGACTACAGAACAGGACTGACAAATACCTTTGGGAAAAATGTGGAATATCTCCATAATGAAGAATTATTCAACTAAGAAAGTGACATCATGATATTTTCAGGCAAATGGATGGAATCAGGAAAAATCATCCTGGGTGAAGTAAATAAAATGCAGATGGAAAATATGGTATTCACTTATTAGTAGTACCATCTGTCAAATAGTTTATTGCCCCTCAGTACTCCATTTACACTCAACAATCTTTCTCTGTTTCAGCCAAACCAGTCCCAGGAATGGTTTGGTCTCCTTCATTTGCACTTTCCTGATGGCAAATGATGTTGAGCATATCTTAAAGAGTTTATCCATAGTTGAATATTCCTATATTGAGAATTCTCTGTTTAGCTCTGTTCCACATTTTGTAGTTTGGATTACTTCATCTGTTCCTTTTCAGTTTATTTAGTTCTTTATAGATACTGGATATTAGCCTTCTGTCACATAGAGGATTGGTAGTCTTTCTTAATCGGTAGGCATTCATTTTGTTATGATGAGAGTATCCTTTACTCTACAGAAGATTTTCAGTTTCATGAAGTCCCATTTACTGACTTTTGCTCTTAGAGCTTGAGCTATTGGTGTCCTGTTCAGGAAGTTTTCTACTGTGCCAATGAGTTCAAGGCTCTTCTCTACTTTTTCTTCTAACTGATTTAATGTGTCTGGTTTTATTATTGAGGTCTTGGATTCACTTGAACTTTAGCTTTGTGCAAGGTGAAAAGTATGGATCTATTTGCATTTTTCTACTGGTAGACATCCAGTTAGACTAGTACAATTTGTTGAATATGCTATCTTTTTTTTCCATTGTATGGTTTTGGCATATTTGTCAAAGATGAGGTGACCATAGTGTGTTCATTTATTTCTGGGTTGTATTTGTGTCCTTTGATCCACCATTCTATTTCTATAAAATAGAAATAGTTTTTATTACTATTGCTCTATAATACACCTTGAGATCAGGGATGGAGCTACCTCCAGAAGACCTTCCATTGTAGAGGATTGTTTTAGCAATTCTAGGCTTCTTGTTTTTCCATATGAAGTTGAAAATTTTTCTTTCAAGTTCTGTAGAGAATTGTGTTGGTAATTAACTGGGAATTGTATTCAATCTGTAGATTGCTTTTGGTGAGATGGCCATTTTTATTATGTTAATCCTGCCAAGCCATGAATGAGAGATTTTTCAATCTTCAAAAAATATACATTTTTTTTTAATTTTTACTTCAGAGACTTGAATTTTTTTTTCATACAAGTTTTTGACTTGCTTTGTTCGGGTGATACCATGGTATTTTATGTCTGTGACTGAATACAAGAACACATCAAAGATATCATTCACTCTGACCAAGTAGGCTTCATCCAAGGCATGCAAGGGTGGTTCAATATACAGAAATTCAAGAATGTAATACTCCATATTAACAAACTGCAAGAAAAAAAATAAAAATTTCTTTAAATGCTGAAAAAGCATTTGAAAAAATTCAACCTCCAAGCATGTTTAAAGTATTGGAGAGATCACAGATACAAGGCACATATCTAAATATAGTAAAGGCAATATAAAACAAGCCTATAAACATCCAAATACAGTGAGAGAAACTTAAATCTATCCCACTGAAATCAGGGATGAGGAAAGGCTGCCCACTCTCTCCATATCTCTTCAATATAGTACTGGAATTCCTGCTAGAGCAATAAGACAACTGAAGGAGATCAAGGGGATAGAAATGTGAAATGAAGAAGTGAAAGTATCACAGTATACCTCAGTGATCCCCAAAATTCTACATGGGAACTCCTACAGCTGAAAAAAGAACTGGCAAAGGGCCTGGGTACAAAATTAACTCAAGAAAAAAAAATCAGTAGCCCTCCTGTATACCAAATACAAAAGAGATGAAAAAGAAATTAAGGAAACAAGAGAAATTATATTATCTAACAAGGCTATGTCTCCTAACCCTTCCCAGATATTTATTTCCTCACGGTGGACTAAACATGTTAAATAGATGAGCTTCAAGGGAATTTACAATTCAAATCACCAAGAAGTGGAAGAAGATTTAGGGACTTCTAGGCCAAAGAACATATTTATCCTGATAGTTTGTCATTCAATACAATGTTTAAAGTCCCCCAAAATTCCAAAGATTAAAGAATAGGACTAACCATCTCCTTTGGGGAAAGTGTGGAATATTTCCATAATGGAGCATTTATGATATTTTCAGACAAATTGTTGGATCTAGGAAAATCATCCTGTGTGAAGTTACTAATTGTTTGTATTTACTTATTAGGAGGTCTACTAACAGTGTGGGGAAAAAGTTCCAAAAGGCCATCTATTGTGAACAAATCAGGCATCCACTAGGGGGATTGGGTGGCATTTAACTGGGTTGTTGGGTCAGGGCATTCTACAGAAACCCAAGGTATTGTTATTAAACTATGTTGTTCTCTGCCTTCAACTGATAGATCAGTGCCATGTCCTTGAATCCACAGAGATGCTTCCTTCTGCATCAAATGGGATTACATCTACAGTACTAAATATGCAGAGAGACCCACAGTACTAAAATATGCAGAGATGAAGTTTAGAGCAGATGATAAATTTAGACAAAGAGTAACTCAAATTTGCTGGACTTCACAATTGTCAGAGATCTGATAAATATGGCATCTTAACATATGTAAGCTTATTATAACAGAATCCAACCTGTTGAAGGAAAAATAAATTAATTTTATTTTTATAGGTTCAACACATAGTTTTTCCATTTAAAACAAAAGTTAACCCAATTGTTGAATCTTTAACAGTATTTATTGATGATTCATTATCTGATGTTGCTGCCTATGCTTATAAAAGTAAAACATTATCTTTTCAAGTGTCTAACACATCTTCAAAAATAGCAGAGTTATTGGCTGTGTTTCAAAGTTTTAATAAGGAATCTTTGAATATTTTTACAGATAGTGCATATGTAGCTCAGTCTTTGCCTAGGTTAGAGACTGCAGGTCAAATTCACACATCTTTTGCTTCTGGAATTTAATTTTTACAAATTCAAAATTTGATAAAAAAACATCTTACCCTTTTTAATAGGATATTTGATGACTCATTCTAATCTGCCAGGACCCCTGTTCTAAAGGAAATGATTGGCAGATAAAGTCAACAAGTTTATTGATAACAGGTAAAAAGAGACCAGGATGCTCATAACACAAATCATCTTAATAGTCAAACCTTGAGACTTAAATATGGATTGAATAAGGAATAGGCCCATAGGATAGTCAAGGCTTGCAGTACTTGTGCTCAATTTCAGCATGTTCCTCATGTGGGAATCAATCCTAAAGGATTGGCTCCAAATCAGATTTGGCAAATGGATATTGCTCATATTCCTGAATTTAAACAGTTAAAATATGTTCATGTTTGCATAGATACCTATTCTGGGTTTACTTTTACCACTCCTCAACCAGGAAAAGATGCAAAGAATGTTATTGCTCATTGCCTACAGGCTTTTAATATTCTAGGAGTACCTAAGCAATTTAAAACTGACAATGAAACAGGATATACTAGCAAATATTTTAAAAGATTTTGTAAAGAGTATCAAGTTTCTCATATAACTAAAATACCTTACAATCCTCAAAGACAAGGCATGGTATATCATGCCCACTAAACAATTAAGATTTATTTACAAAAAAACAAAGAAGTGGGAGCTACTCCCCTGGACAGCTAAAAATCATATTAATCATGTTTTTTTTTCATTCTGAATTTTTGCAATTTGGATGAGCATGTTAAATCTGCAGCAGATAGATTTTGGCATATAGAAACCAAAAAAAAATATATTTTGTTAAAGTAAAATGGAGGGATCCTTCAACAAATCAATGGCATGGACCGGATCCTGATCTCATATGGGGATGAGGATCTGTCTGTTTCTTTCTGCAGGAAAACGATGCAGCTCAATGGCTACTGGAAGGTCCAGTGTGACAAGTGGATGAGGAGTTTTCTCCTGATAATGATAATGATGTCAATGAAGACACCTCCGGTTAAGATGACTGTTTTTGGGGCATAGGTTCCGAATCCACCTGTACTACATCCATTTTCCTGGGATGATCCAAAAGTCCTTGTTCATGTCAACAACACTTGGTTACTGGGTTTTCCTGCTTTTGAAGGAACACAAGTTAAACAGACTCTTAAATGTTCAGGAATAAGAAGAGGTCATCCTCTTTGCTTTATCATCTGGACTGCTTACCAGTCTCCTCTGTTCAGGTCATAGTTTGAAATACCTACTACTCTAAAGTTGGGTTGTCAGCTCAAGCCTCCCTTTGCAACCAGGTAAAGAGGAATATTGGAGGGATATTATCATCCCTTCCTGTGGAACTTAAGAATGACAGTCTCACATATCGAATAAGTTACCCACCATGTGAGAAAGGGATCAACTCACTTGTCTTTGACTGATGGTTCCTTAGACAAGATGCATCATAGAACTGCCCACCATATACTCCTGGGACAATGATGCTGCAGTTATAGTTGTGGAGTGGTCTGGTCTATTATTAAGAGTATTAAGAAGTTGGCTTCTGATAAATGCAGTCAAAATTCCTTTGTTTTAGAAAAAGCTGTTAGTGCTGAACTTTGGAGGACTTCAAATAAAAATTGGCAAACCTATGTATGGAAATTGGGGGCTGCATTGGGATACATAGGAATTCTTTCTGGGAATGCAAGTAGCTTTACTAAATTAATCAAGTATACTTCTGATTTGGCATGAGTTAATGCTCCTTATTTACAGGTAATTGGAAACATTGTAGTAAGACATTTTAAGAACAATGATACATATTTAATTAAATGTGTATATTACAATCTTACTAATGGTGTTAGTGCTGATAATAATGCTCTTTCATCATTAGTTGTTAAGCAACCCAACCCTCTTTTGTTATGATTCCTGTTAGAGTTTCTAATTCTTGGTATGATGAAACATTAATTCAATTGGACTCAGTTTCAGAATCACCTTGTTGGCATTTGGTCCTGCAAAAATGTCCCATTGGACATGTTAATAATGAGAAAGAAGATCGGTGATATAGAATCTGCCAAGAACCTAGGTTAGAATTGGCCAATACAGCCCGGGATATATTAACTAGCCTCAGGAGGCCCTTTCAATCAGTTGACTCTGTGCTTATGTGGGGACTGACATTGTGGGCATGGCAGATTTGTGTTTGTTGGCCTGTGCCTGTCTTTCTTGTGTGTTACAGTTCCTTCTTCAACAACTTCAACACATTCAAGTGCAGTTGCATGAATTTAAGTTAAAACCCCATTTAATATGGAGATAAGTCAGTGACATGTAAGAGTAAAATTATGGTTTTTCCAAACTAAGACAGAGGCTCAGAAAAATCACATCCAAGACCTTGGTGACAAGTAAGCAAATATGCATATATCACCAACCTCATACACTCTTTCCATAAAACAAAGAAGGAGGAACTGAAGGAGTCTTGTAATTCTAATTCTGCCTCATGGCCTTGCCAGATGCAGGTCTTAGAGACTGTCCTTGGCAGTCTCTGCAAGTGGGCTGTTCTGAGCCTGAGAAGTAGATAGCAAGCTCCCTACAACCTTGGGAACCAGTCAGCAAACTGTGTGTAATCTGGAGTGAATTCCTGGATGTGCCAGGTGGCACAAATGTGTTGCTACAGTGAAAAAATTGTCCTTGTACCCTTAGCTTTATAAGCGTTGTTTGTACATTCAGTAAATTGAGACTTGAAAATGAATCTGTCTTTTCTCCATTCTTCACAAATCTGTCTCCCCATTTACATTCCCTCTTTCAGTTGGACCCTGTTAGACTAGACTGCAGGACAGTCAGGTTACCTTCTCTTTTCTCTGCTCATATAGACTCAATACCTCAGAGAACATTAGAAACTGCCAGCCTATTATATCAGTAAGAATGTGAAGGTTCATTTAGTCAATATACCAGTAACTGCTCTGTTCAAAATCACAACTAGAAAATTTTTTATCAAAGACCACAGTAGAGGACCACCTTGCCATTCAGTACCTTCCTCTTAATCCTGCATTCGCTGACATTTACTCACTGGGGTGAAAGAACTAGAGAGACAGATTCATAAGTAGAGAGATCTAGACTGACAAAAACAAAGGTATAAAGTGATAGAGATGGAGATTCAGAGAATCCATTCTGTCTGGTCACTTTATTTGGCACATCAAATTCACAGAACACCCTCCTATAATGCAGGAATTATACTATCTAACAAGGCCATAACTCCTAACCCTTCCCAGACATTTCCTCTTTGGGGACAACACATGTAAATATATGAGATCCAGGTGGACATTACAATTCCATAAATCACAGATGGACAATTCAATTCAATCACCAGGAAGTGAAAAAAGATGGAGGAACTTTCAGGCTAAAAGAATATATTTATCTATCCTCATACTTTGTCATTCAATACAACAATGAAAGTCCCAAGAATTTCCAAGTTCTAAAGAACAGGACTGACCATCTCTTTTAGAGGAAATGTGGAATATTTCCATAATAGAGTATTATTCAGCTAAGAAAATAACATCAGTATAATTTCAGGCAAATGGATAGTACCAGAAAATGTCATCCTGGGGGAAGTAACTAAAATGCAGAAAGACAAATATGTTATGTAGTCACTTATTAGAAGGTCTCCTAATAGTGGGAGATTAAGTTCAATAGGCTTTGTGAAAAAACCTGTCTTCCACTAGGAGGATTGGGTGGCAGTTAATTGAGTTGTTGGGCCAGGGCATCCTATGGTAATTTTCAAGCAACTCAGGCTGTTGTTATTAAAATATCTTGCTCTCTGCCCTCAACTGATAGATTAGTGCCATGTTCTTGGATCCACAGATATGCTTCCTTCTGCATCAAACTGGATTGCATACAGAGACCAACAGTCCGATATTGTGCAGAGAGAGACCTTAAAAAAACAGCTCTAATTGGGATTACATTATGAAATTCTCCTTCAGCTCAGATCTCTAGGAAGCCTGCAGGAGAGTAGGCAGGAAGAGTGTCATAATTAGAGGGAATTGAGGACACAAGGAGAATAAAACCCTGAGAATCAGACCACATAGGAAGATGATGCAACCAGACATAATGACGCATGATAAGCCAGGGTCAGTTAAAAGGAGGAGGAGGACCTCCTCTATGAAGGAACTAGAGATAGGGCCTAAGGGTAGGAGAAGGATGATAGGAGAAGGAGAAGAGGGAGGGGTAGCAGAGCTGAAACAAAGTGAACAAAGCATAATAAATAAATACATAAGAAAAACTGTGATCATGGTGATGAAGTATAGAACTCTTCAGGATTGATGGCTTCTTCTTGTGGGTCATGCAGCAAGGATGAACTCAGTTTTATTTAAGGGACTTGGCACTGAGATGCTAATCATGTTCCAATGAGTATATGAACAACACATAGTAGAATTGATGTATATAAAAAATATTTTAGTGTGACACATGAGTAGGAATTTGAAGCTGGGACAATGGAGAAGGAGTATAATGTATATTATATCAAATTCTCACATAAGCAATAAAAATGATATGTTCAGAACATTTACAATGACCTTTATCTTGGAGATTAATCAGTGCCATGTTTTTGGATCCACAATGATGCTTCCTTCTGCATCAAATTACAGTGACCTTTGACATGGAGAAAAGATTCCATTAAAGGAGGGCGGAGGTTTACTTTGAAAGGCATTCTCTCCAGGATCTCATTATGTAGCAGAGAATACTAGCCATGTACTAGTAGTTACCCGGATATGTCAGACCCCATGAGCTCACGTGGCAACTCTGAATAAGCAGTCTTGGTATTAACACTACTTTTAGAGGATTTTTTCTGGAGGACCACAGCAGGTAACACAGGTGCTCTTGTATCCTGGGCACATAACATAGACCCATTTCTCTCTCCTGGTGGCTGAGTTTTAACTGTAAAACCCAAGACCAGAAAATTTACTCACTGATCACTGAATAGGATACAGCTGCCCATCCAGCTAGTTCAGAGAAGGCAACCATGCTCACAGAGGGTTTCCAAAACTGGTGTGGAATAGCACAAGCTGTCATATAATATCTTATTCATCAGTTCTCCTTTCACAGACAATGATCTTTCTCTGTTTCAGCCAAACCAGTCCAAGAAATTATCTGGTTTCTTTCTCTTTTCCCTGCTATTAAATAATGAATACCCCAGGAAAACCTATTATATCAATAAGAATGTGAAGGTCCATTTAGTGAGTATACAAGTAACTGCTCAGTTCAATTGCACAACCTAGTAATCTTCAGAGCTAAGACCACCATAGGATACCAACTTGTCATTTGCTGCATTCCCCTTAACACACATCACTTTAAAGCTTCCCTACTTAGGAAATTGTCCAATTAAATAAAGTAAAATTAAAGTTTCTTTGCTTGCCTGACATTGTCACAGAGGTAAACAGGGGTAAAGGTGTGGAATCTGGATAAAAGGATGAGATAAAAGCTTGTTGAGTGTCATGGGAAAAAGGTCAGGTGTTCACAGGATCAGAGATACTGGAAATTGATGAAAATTTCTTTACTCATCTCAAGAGAAACCTCAAGATTCTCTCAGGTGGTAATTGGCTGAGAGGAAGGATGATATCATGCAACAGGTGAAAGCCAGTAAGATTTTTCAGGAGCCAGTTATTAAAAGGGCAATGTGGATAGCCTGCTTGAGAGAAAGGCTGAGAAGCCCTACACCTCATTCTGGGCAGCTGAAAGCAACCAACCCAGAGATGACAGTTCCTGTGTTACATATTTCTTTCAAGTGGTCATGATAAAATCATATTATCACAGATTCCTTTATTATTTGTTAAATGCACAGGTATATCCTCAGTCAGTGAATTATTTACTGTGAAAACGCTCCTTGACCAAGGCAAATCTTTGAACAAAAAGTGATTAATTAGGACCTTGCTTACATTTTTACAGAGACCATCCAGGATGTCATGTCAGCAAGCAGTCATCTTGTTGTAGTCTTTCAGCAGAAATGACAGCATTTCATAGTGAATCACAAGTGGCTGGCAGATTGAGGGTGAAAGAGAGAGAGACAGTGCAAGAAAGAGCTAAAGAAACAGATTCAGAAATAGAGAGAATGAGACCTACAGAAACAAAGATTGTAAAGTAACAGAGACTGAGAGACAGAGATTTGATTCTGTCAGGAAACTTTCATTGGCATATCAACCTCCAAGCACACCCTCTTGCAATAAAACTCCAAGAGAAATTATTTTATTTAACAAGACCATATCTCCTAACCCTTCCCAAACATTTCTTTACTGGTGACTCCACATGTAAATAGATGAGCTTCAAGAGGACAATGCAATTCAAATCACAAGGGAGTGAAAGAAAATGGACGGACTTCTAGGCTAAAAGTATATAGTTATCATTCAAAACAATGATAAAAGACACAGTTACTTACAAGTTCTAAAGAATAGGACTGACAAACTCCTTTGGGGAAAATGTGGAATATTTCTATAATGGATTATTATTCGGTTAAGAAAATGCCATCATGATATTTTCAGGCCAATGGATGGAACCAGGAAAAATCAATCTTGGTGAAGTAACTGAAATGCAGAAAGATAAATATGGTATGTATTCACTTATGAGCAGATCTCTAAATAGTGGATGATCGAATAGCAATAGGCCATAGTTCGTGTCCAAACCAGTGTTCTACTTAAGGATTTGGGTGGCAGTTCATTGAGTTGTTGAGCTAGGGTATCCTATGCAAATTTTAAACAACACAGGATTTTGTTATTAAAATATGTTTTCCTCTGCCCTCAACTGATAGGTCAGTGCCATATTCTTTGATCCACAGAGATGCTTCCTTCTGCATCAAATGTGATTACATACAGAGAACCACAGTCCGATATTATGCAGAGAGAGAGAGACGATAAAACACCCAGCTCTGAATGGGATTTCCCATCAAATTTGCCCTCCCTTCAGAGCTCTGGAAATCCTGCATGAGAGGAGGTAGGAAGAATGTTATAAGCAGAGGAAATTGAGGACAGAAGGAGAACAATGCCCTGAGAATCAGGCCGTAGAGGAAGATGATGCAGCCAGCCTTGTTGAGACCTAATAACCTAGGGTCAGATAGAAGGGGGAGGAGAACCTCGGCAATCAGGCAATCAGGGAACTAGTGAACAGGCATAGGAGTAGAAGAAGGAGGGTAGTGGTACTGGAAGGAGAAGGGGGAGTGGGCAGCAGAGAAGACACAAAGTGGAAAAAATCGTAATAAGTAAATCATAATAAGAAAATCTGTGTTCAAGGTGATGAAGGATAGAACTCTTAATGACCGATGGCTTCATCACCCTGTGTTGTGCCAGGGTGCAGTAAAGATAAACTCAGTTTTCTTTAAGGGACTTGGCATTGAGACTCTGATCATATTCCAATGAGTAGCTGAACAACACATACTTCAATTGATGCATTTTAATGAAAAAAAATACTGTGAAACATGGGAAGGAACTTAACGTGGGAGCAATAAGAAAGGAGTGTAAGGTATATTATATAAAGTTCCCACATAATTAGTAAAAATAATATGTAGACAAATTTTCAATGACTTTTAACATGGAGAAAAGATTCTGCTAATGGAGGGCAAAATATGAGTTTGTAAGGCATGCTTTCCAGGAACTCATTAGGTAGCAGAGAATCTCAGCCATGAAGTAATGTTGACCTAGCTACCTCCGACACTATGAGCTCACTTGACACCACTGAAATTTCAGTCCTGGCACTAACACTATTAACACTATGTTTAGAGGGCTTGTTGGGAGGACCACAGCAGAAAACACAGCTACTCTTGTGTCGTAGGCATTTAACATGGACACATTTTTCTGCATTGATTAACATTTTAAAATGAAAACCCCAGGACCAGGAGGTTCCTCACTGATGACTGAGTAGGACACAGATGCTGATCCAGCCAGGTCAGACAAGGCAACCCTACTCATAGAGGTTTGCCAAAACTAGTGGGGAACAGAACCAGCTGTTAAATATTTATTGCTTCTTAGTTCTCCTTTAACATCCACAATCTTTCTGTTTTTCCAACCAAACTAGTCTCAGGAACTGTCTAGTTTCCTTTTCTTTTAACTGCTCTTAAAGAATCAATACTCCAGGGAACCCTAGACCCTGCCAGCCTATGATATCAATAAGAATGTGAAGGTACATTTAGTGAGGATTCTCAGTTCAAAGTCACAACCTAGGAATTTTCAGAAGCAAGACCACAGTAGGAAATTACCTTGTCATCAGGCACATTCACCTCCATCCCACTTCACTTAGAAGCTTCTGTACTGATGAAGCTGTCCAATTAAATGAACATTAAAGTTTCATTTTCTAGCTGACATTGTCACAGAGGTAAACAGAAGTAAAGGTGTGGGATCTGGATATAGCAATGAGATAAAGGCTTGTTTGGTTTCATAATAAAATGTCACAAATGGGTAAAGGATTAGATATATTGGACACTGAGGAAAGTTTCTTTACTCATCTTCATGGAAATCTCAAGATTCTCCCATGTGTTGATTGGCTGACTGGGGGAATATTGTCATGCAAAAGGTGAAACCCAGTGAGAGTTTCAAAAAACAGTTATTAATAGGGCCAAGTGGACAACAAGCTTGAGAGAAAGGCTGAGCAACCCTACATGCCACAATCTGGGCAGCTAAAAGCACATAACTCAAAGATGACAGTTCCTGTGTCCAAGACTCTTAGTTCAGGAAAAGTGTCATATATTTCTTTCAAGTTTTCATTAGTAAAGTCATTTATCCTGGACATGTGACTTTCACATTATCACAGATTCAATTATTATTTGTTAAATATACAGATATATCCTCAGTCAGTGAATTACTTACTGGGAAAAATTCTCCATGACCAAGGCAAGTCTTTGAACACAAAGTGTTTAACTGGGACCTTGCTCATATTTTTAGAGACCATTCAGGATGTCACATTAGCAAGTAGTCATCTTTTTGTAGTCCTTTAACAGAACTGAGAGCTTTTCATACCACAATCAACAGGCAGAGAGTTGCAGACAAACACAGAAAGAGCTAGAGAGACACATTCAGAAATAGAGAGACTGAGACTGACAGAAACAAAGATAGAAATTGACAGAGACTGATAGACAGAGACTCCATTCTCTCTGTTCACTTTCATTGGCATATCAATCTCAAAGCACACCCTACTCTAATATTACTCTAAAAGGAATTATATCATCTAACAAGGCCATACCTTATAACCCTTCCTGACATTCGCTTACTGGTGACTAAATATATAAATAGATGACTAAATAGGTGACTAAATAGATGAGCTTGAAGGGAACATTGCAATGTAAACACCAGGAAGTGGAAGAAGATGGAGGGACTTTTAGGCTAAAAGAACATAGTTATCTTGATATTTTGTCATTCAATACAATGATTAAAGTCCCAAGCAAGTTCCAAGTTCTAAAAAACAAACTGACGATCTCTTTTGGGGAAAATGTGGAATATTTCCATAAGGGAGTATTATTCAGCTAAGAAAAAGACATCATGATGTTTTCAGGCAAATGGATGGATCGAGGAAAAGTCATCCTGTGTGAAGTAACTGAAATATAGAAAGACAAATATGGTACATATTCACTTATTAGGAGGATTTCTAAGAGTGAGGGATAAAGTTCCAATAGGCTATCTATTTTAACCATTTAGTGTTCAACTGGGGGAATTGGATGGCAGTTAATTGGGTTGTTGGGCCATGTCATCTAATGGAAATTTTCAAGGAACCAAGGCTATTATTATTAAATATAAATGTTATTCTCAGCCTTCAAGTGATAGATCAGTGCCATATTCTTGGATTCACAGAAATGTGAGTCCAAACAGGGACCCAGAGTCCAATATTATGCAGAGAGAGACCTTAAAACACCCAGCTCTAAATAGGATTTTCCTATGAAATTCTCCCTCCCCTCAGAGCTCTGGGAAGCCTGCAGGAGAGGAGATAGGAAGAATGTCATAAATAGAGGGAATTGAGGACCCAAAGAGAACAATCCCCTTATAATCAGGTGGCAGAGGAAGATGATGCAGCCAGCCTTGCTGCAGTCCTGATAAGATAGGGTCAGATAGAAGAGGGAGGAGGTACTCCCCTATCAAGGAACTAGAGATAGGGCATGGGATTAGATGAAGGAGGGTAGGTGGGCCTGGAAAGAGGAGAGGAAGGGGCAGCAGATTTTAATGAATAAATGCACATGAAAAACTCTGATCAAAGAGATGAAGTTTAGAGCTCTTCAAGACTGATGATTTATCCTTGGAGGCGGTTGCAGGGTATAGCAAGGATGAACTCACTTTTCTTTAAGGGAGTTGGACTGAGACTCTCATCATGTTCCAATAAGTTTATGGACAACACATACTTGAAATGGTGTATTTTAAACAAAAACAACAAATTATTGTGACACATGGGTAGGAATTTGAACCCGGAAGCAATGGAAAAGGAGTATAATGTATATTATATGAAAGTCCCATATAATTAGTAAAAATAATATATTGTCAACTCATACAATGACTGTGAAAATGGAGAAAAAATTCCACTGAACAAGCAGCTCTGTCACTAACACTACGTTTAGCGGGTTTGTCTGGAGCAACATTGAAGGAAAAACACCTGCTCTTGTGTCCTAGGCATATAGCATGGACCCAATTTTCTGTCCTGAAGGCCCAAGTATAACTGAACATCCCACGACCAGTAGGGTTTCTCACTCACCACTGAGTAGGACATAGTTTGTTTGAGAGAAAGCCTGAGCAGCCCTATATACTTCAATCTGGGGAGCTGATAGTACACAACCCAGTGATGACAGTTCCTTTCCAAGACACATAGTTCAGGAATAGTTTCACATATTTCTTTCAAGAGGTCATTAATAAAATTGCCTGATATGACAGCAAAATGGAATTTTGCCATCACAATTGTATTATGACATCACAATGCTATTATGATATCACAATGCTATTATGACCTCATATGGAATGATGTCACAATGGAATTATAACATCACAATAATAATATAATATAACACTGCAATTTTGACATCACAATGCTATCATGACATCACATTTTTATTGTATCAAAATCATATTATGACATCACAGTGCTATTATTACATCATTGTGATATGACATCACAATTGAATTTTGACTTCACATTGTCATTATGACCTCAAAATACTTTTATATCATCACAACGTTTTTATGACATCACAAATGATATCATGATATCACAATGGTACTATGATATCACAATAGCATAACATCACAATGCTATGATTACATCCAAATGGTATTATGACATTAACATGGTGTGATAAAATAACAATGTTGTCATGATATCCCAATGGTGTATGATATTGATATGTGTATAACACCACAATGCTACTATGACCTCACAATGCTATTTTGACATCTCAAGGATAGTATATCTTCATAATGATATGACATCGCAATGGTGTTATGACATCACAATAGTATAATGACTTCACAATAGTATGTCATAGGTGATGACTAATATTTACTATTGGTTTATATTTTATTAATGCTTGCCGTTAATCCTAAACAGCTGTATAACCATTTCACCACAAGAGACTGTTTATTTAGGTAACTTTAGAACACAATGTTGGTCAATAGTTACTACCTCCTTAACCTTCAAGTCCTCATAGTTTCCTAACATTTAGATATTACCCATTTACATGTTTTTTTTTTTTTTTTTTTTTTGTAAAGTCTTAGGTCTGGTTCATTCTCGCCACGCTGTTCCAAGATCTCTTCTCCCTCTCTGCTCTAAAAGCTCTTCTCCCACCCCTCTCTCCTCCCACTAATCTCCTGCACTCTGGCTCCTCCTATCACTCAACATTGTGGCATAGTTGCTTTATTTTGGCCTGTTTACACACAGTTGAAACAGGATGCTTAGAATAAGTATCACAATGTAATACCTGGATTGTAACCAGAGAGTTGAGGGGAAGGAGAAATCAGCATTTGAATGAACAAGGGTAAGGTGTATACATTTTAAAAGAACATTATACCAACAATATTATGACAAATCACAATGCTATGATGACATCACTATGCTATTATGACATCTTAACTTTATTATGACATTTCAATGGTATTATGTCATCACAATGGTGTCTTAACATCTCAGTGCTATTATAATATCATAATGGTATTATCCCATAACAATAGTGTAGTGATATCCAGTGGTATTATGACATCAGTATACTATTATGACTTCACATTGTCATTATGACATCATAGTGAAATTTTGAACCACAATTTCATTATGACCTCAAAATGCTATTATAACATCAAAATGCTATTACAACATGATTGTGGTATGATTTCACAATAGAATTTTGACATCACACTGGCATTATGACATCAAAATAATATTACAACATGACTGTGTTTTGACATTATAATGGTACTATGACTTTACAATTTTTTTGACATTTCAAAACCATTATTGCAGTATGATATGACATCACAAAGCTCTTATGACATAACAATTCTAATATGACAGACAATAGTATTACGACATCACAATGGTATTATGTCATCACAATGGCATTATGCCATCACAATGTTGTGACATCACAATGCTAATATGAAATGTCTATGCTGTTATAACATCTCAATGCTATTATGACATCACAATTGTATGACGTATCAACGGTATCATGACAACACAATGATATGATATCACAATACTTCTATGACATCTCAATTTTATTATGCAATCACAGTTATATTATATCATAATTTTTTATGGCATCATAATGGTTTTATGTCATCTCAATGGTGTCATGACATCTCAGTGCGACTATATCTTCACAATGCTATTAGGACATCACACTGCTATTAAGATATCATATGGTATGATATCACAATTGAATTTTAACCTCACAATAATAATAATATAACATAGCTAGGCTATTATGACATCCCAATGCTTTTATGACATCACATGAGATATTATCATATCACAATGGTATTATGAGATCACAATGCTGTTTTGATAATATCACAATGGTATTATAACATCACAATATTGTTATGACATCAAAATGCTATAATGACATCATGATGGTATGTCACCTCAATGCTATTATGACATCACAATGGTTTTATGACTTCATAATGATAAAACACAAAAAATACTCTTGTGACATCACAATGGTGTCATAATATCACAATGCTATAATTATATTATAAAATATGACATCGAAATGCTATTTTGACATTACTAATATATGATATCACAATTCTATTATGACATCATAATGGTATGACATTCAATATTATTATGACTTCACAAATGGTATTATTACATCACAATACTATAATGACATTACAGTGGTATTATGTTAGAACAATCCTATGATGAGTTCACATGGTATTATGACATCACAATGTTATTTTACATCACACTCATTATGATGCCACAGTCCTATTATGACTTCATAGTGGTATGAGTTCAAAATGGTATTAGGACATCACAACAATATTATAGCACAATGCTATTAAAACGTAACAATACTATTATGACATCACAGTGGTATCATGAATTCACTCTGGTATTATGACCACAATGCTATAATTAAATCAAAATGATATGACATCTCTAAGTTATTATGAAAAAACAATGATATGACATCAAAATGTTATTATTATGTTATTATGACATCACAATTCTATTATGATGTCACAAAGGTATGGCTTCACAATGTTATTAGGACATCACAGTGATATGAACAAATTAAAATGCTTTTATGATATGACAGCGATATTATGACATCAAAATGTTATTATGACATCACAGTACTATTATGCCTTAAAAATAATATGATATCACAATGCTATGATGACATTACAACACTTGTATCACATCCCAATGATATTATGTCATCACAATTGTGTCATGACATCTCAGTGCTATTATGACTTCACAATGCTATTATGATATCATAATGCTTTTATGTAATCACAATGGTTTCAGGACATCACATGGTATTTTGAATTCACAATGGTATTATGACATTACAATGCTATTATGACTTAAAATGCTTTTATGACATCACAATTGTATGACATCACTGTTGTATGTGTCAATTAATATTTACATTTGATATATCTTCTGGAAAAGCTACTGTTAATGTTATAGACCTATATAATCAAATCACAACACAGATTCTGGATATATATATATAGTTAATCTAGTATATAAGGCTGGCAAATAGTTACTTCCTCCTGAACCTCCAAGCCCTCTAAACAACTTAAGCTCTTTTGTGACATTGTACCTCATTTGATCTTCAACCCCATCAGAGACTTGAGAAGGAATAAAATCAGTTACTAGACTAAATAGGAAGTGCATGTTAGCAGCTTCCAAAAAATAAAAAAAAAAAAAATGACAGAAACCATTTGTTTCCTGGGAGTCACCCATAAATCTCTGTAACATTGGAACATCATCTTCAGCCTTCTGGCTCAGTATATTTGACAGACATATATGTGCAGGAGGAACTACTTAGGACTTGCCTACCATGTCCTGGTGGAGTCCTGCAAAAGGTATTTCATCTCAATGCTATGATGACATTCCAATGTTATGACATCATAGTATTATTATGACAACACAATTGTATGACACCTCAACGGTATCATGGCATGATTTTGGTATATCTAAATGGAATTTTGACATCACAATGCTATAAAAACATCACAATACTATTATGATAAGATAGATTTATAACATCACAAGGGAATTATGAAATCATAATGCTATTATGATACAACAATGCTATTATTCTGTTGCAAAAGTATGACATCTCAATGCTATTAAGAAATCAGAATGGTGTCATGATATCACAATGCTATGATGACATCACAATAGTGTTATGACTTCACAATGCTATTATGATATTATAATGCTATGTGACAACACAATGGTATTATATACATCACAATGCTATTGTGACTTCAAATTAGTGTTATGACATGACAATAGTAATATGACATCACAATGGTATTATACACCACAATGCTAAGATTATACATCACTATGCTATTATGACATCAAAATTGTGTTATGACTACACAATGATAATAAGACATCACAATGCTAGGATGACTCCACAATGCTATTATGACATCAAACTTCATCATGAAATTCTAATGCTATCATAACATCATAATTTTTATTAATATTTAATTTAACTTTTATTAATTACATTTTATTCCTTTTGTATCCCCCCATGAGCCCCTCCCTCCTCCCCTCCCAGTCCCAACCTCCCCCCCCTTTGTGCATGCATGCCTCTCCCCAAGTCCACTGATAGGGGAGGTCCTCCTCTCCTTCTTTCTGATCATTTTTTTTATTCTTCTCAATGCAGTTTATTCAGGAACCTTGAACAATCTTCTGACCCTGGGGAAAGCCAGTACACAGCTTAAAATAGCCTCTGGGTAGCCAACCCCAGCGTGCCTCGTGGACAATGCAGATCGGTCCACATACACGGAAGCAAGCCAGATCCTCAGCCTTAGCCAAATATGGAGTTGTTTGTGACAGAGAGCACTCACCATCGGGAAGGTGGAAGGGAGAAACCAGCTCCATCTTTAAGGCACGGCATTACACAGCTCTCTACAGTTCCCCCTTTTTGTTTTAGATGCATCAGGCAAGAGTAGAGGTCTGATCTCTGATATTAGAAATAAATTGGGACTTTGTACCGATGTTCATTTAGGTGTCATCCACCCAAAGAGCATCAGACCCATCCAATACCTTTTTCTCAGAGGCGGGACCTGGGGCATCAACCCGCATGCAATCAGACATGCTCTTCTTTGGGTCGAAAGCAGCTGCCCTGAGTGCAGTGCTTAGCCTCACATCCTGAGCATAACATTTTAGCTTTTTATGGTAGCCAACCATGATTGGGGAGAATGTCCTCCTTCAATGGCTGTAAAGGCCTGAATGATCATGGCTGCATCACACTGTTGTGAGACTCTAATCTTGCATATATACCATAGGCAAACCAAGGAGACCAACACCAGAAGGCCTGCTAACGCTCCCATGCCCGCCCATTCCTTCAGATGATTCATGGCTGTAGCAATCCATGATGATAATCCTGTGGCTAGTCCTGCGTCCACTCTGGTAGAATTTGCCGTAACAATGGCCACTCTCAGCTGCTCCATCATAGTATTGAATTCTTCAATCCAATTACCTAAAATATAGCTAGACAATTGTTTAGACAGATTTGCAGCATGGGAAAAATTCTCATATTGTATGCTAGTGACACAAAGTCCAGCATAATTCCATTGACAGCCAAGTTGAGTGATTTGCCATAGGGTATCAATTTGCTCCTGCACAAGGTCAATCCTCTGATTGAACATCATCAAGTCTCTTTTTAGTTGAGCATTAATTCCTTTTTTTACATCTAAAGCATGAGCTACATTAGCTAAAAGGTTATTTAGGGTCTGAGCAGTCTGCATAGTATGACTCATGACTAATGCCGCAGTGGTAGCTCAAACAGCTGCCGATGAGATGGCAGTAACAATGGCGGCTGTAATTTCAAGATCCCTTTTCTGTCTGAAGAGAGTCATAGCATGAAGGGCATCAATGGGCACAGGCACACAGCGAGGCATGTGAGTAACCAGGGCATACCTAAATTCACTAGCATTCCAGCATTGTTCAAAAAAGCAAATATCATTACCACAATTACTTGGCTCTATCTGGCTAACAATGAATAAAAATGAGGGTTATAAACAAACAGGTGTGGACTTATAGGAAATATTATGAGAAGCCTTAACCCCCTCGTTGAAACATCCTGCATCAGTTCTAGAATTAGCAGTGGTGGGTGTCCGAGGTCTGAGTAGGTTCAGGAGACCATTGTCCCCAGGGGAGAGACATGCTCCATGTAAATTGACGAACTCCATGTTTTCCTCCACTGTTGAAAGTCATTTAAGGTTCTTAAATTACCTTTTCTTTTTTTTCTTTTCTTTTAAATTTTTCATCAATTACACTTTATTCATTGTGCATCCCCCCATAAGCCTCTCCCTCCTCCCCTCCTGATCCCACCCTCCCTCTCCTTTCTGCATGCATGCCACTCCCCAAGTCCACTGATAGGGAAGGTTCTCCTCTCCTTTCTGATCTTAGTCCATCAGTTCACATCAAAAGTGGCTGCATTGTCCTCTACTATGGCCTGGTAAGGCTGTTCCCCCCCAGGGGGAGGTGATCAAAGAGCAGAGCAGTCAGATTATGTCAGAGGCAGTCCCTCTTCATATTACTATGTAACCCAATTGGACTCTGAAATGCCCTGGGCTACATCTGTGCAGGGGTTCTGGGTTATCTCTATGAATAGTCCTTGGTTGGAGTATGAGTCTCTGGGAAGTTCCCTGTGTTCAAATTTTCTTGTTCTGTTGCTCTCTTTGTGGAGGCCCTGTCCTCTCCAGCTCTTACTATCTCCCAGTTCTTACATAAAATTCCATTCACTCTACCCAACAGTTGCCCATCAGGCTCAGCATCTGCTTTGATAGTCTGTAGGACAGAGGCTTTCAGAGGCCCTCTGTGGTAAGTTCCTAGGTTGTTTCCTGTTTTCTTCTTTTTCTGATGTCCATCCTCTTTGCCTTTCAGGATGGGGATTGATCTTTTTAGTTAGGGTCCTGTCACTTGCTTAGTTTCTTTAGATGCACAGATTTTAGTGGAGTTGTCCTATGTTGTATGTCTATATGAGTGAGTATATAAAGTGTGTGTCTTTTGGCTTCTGGGAGAACTCACTCAGGATGATCCTTTCCAGGTCCCACTATTTACCTGCAAATTTCATGATTTCCTTATTTTTCATTGCTGAGTAATATTCCATTGTATAGATGTACCACAATTTCTGCATCCATTCTTCAGTTGAGGGGCATCTGGGTTGTTTCCAGCTTCGCCTATTACAAATAAAGCTGGTACAAACATGGTTGAGCAAATGTCCTTTTTGTGTACTTGAGCCTCTTTTGGCTATGCCCAGGAGTGGTATGGCTTGATCTTGAGGAAGCGCTATTCCTTGTTGTCTGAGAAAGTGCCAGATTGATTTCCATAGTTGTTTGTACAAGTTTACATTCCCACCAGCAGTGGAGAAGGTTCCCTTTTCTCCACAACCTCTCAAGCATGTGTTGTCACTTGAGTTTTTGATCGTGGCCATTCTGATGGGTGTAAGGTGATATCTCAGGGTTGTTTTGATTTGTATTTCCCTAATGGCTAATGAGGTTGAACATTTCTTTAAGTGCTTCTCTGCCATTCGGTATTCCTCTGTTGAGAATTCTCTGTTTACCTCTGTAACCCATTTTTAAGTGGATTACTTGGTTTGCTGCTTTTCAGCGTTTTTAGTTCTTTATATATACTGGATATGAGTCCTCTGTCAGATAAAGAGTTGATGAAGATTCTTTCCCAATCTGTAGGCAGTCGCTTTGTTTTGATGACGGTGTCCTTTGCTTTGCAGAAGCTTTCAGTTTCATGAGGTCCCATTTATTGATTGTTGCTCTTAGAGCCTGTTCTGTTGGTGTTCTGTTCAGGAAGTTTTCTCCTGTACCAATGAGTTCTAGGGTATTCCCCACTTTTTTTCAAGCTGATTTAATGTGTCTCGTTTTATGTTGAGGTCTTTGATCCACTTGGACTTCAGTTTTGTGCAGGGTGATAAGTGTGGATCTATTTTCATTTTTCTACATGTAGACCTCCAGTTGGACCAGCACCATTTTTTGAAGAGGCTATCTTTTTTCCATTGTATGGTTTTGGTGTCTTTGTCAAAGATCAGGTGTCCATAAGTGTGTGGGTTTATTTCTGGGTCCTCTGTTCGGTTCCATTGATCCACCATTCTGTTTCTATGTCAGTACCATGCCGTTTTTAAAACTGTAGCTCTATAGTACAACTTAAGATCAGGAATGGAGATACCTCCAGAAGATCTTTTATTGTAGAGGATTGTTTTAGCAATTCTGGGTTTCTTGTTATTCCTTATGAAGTTGAGAATTTTTCTTTCCAGGTATGTAAAGAATTGTGTTGGTAATTTGATGGGAATTGCATTGAATCTGTAGATTGCTTTTGGTAAGATGGCCATTTTTACTATGTTAATCCTGACAAGCCATGAGCATGGGAGATCTTTCCATCTTCTCATATGTTCTTCTAATTCTTTCTTCAGAGATTTGAAATTTTTTTCATTCAAGTCTTTGACTTCCTTGGTTAAGGTTACTCCGAGGTACCTTATGTCTTTGGGGCTATTGTGAAGGGTGTAGTTTCCGTAATTTCTTTCTCAGCCATTTTGTCTTTTGTATACAGGAGGGCTACTGATTTTGTTGAGGTAATTTTGTATCTGGCCATTTTGCTGAAGGTGTTCATCAGCTGTAGGAGTTCACTGGTAGAGTTTTTGGGGTCACTCACTATCATATAATCTGCAAATAGTGATAATTTGACTTCTTCCTTTCCAATTTGTATCCCCTTGATCTCCTTCAACTGTCTTATTGCTCTAGCAAGGGCTTCCAGAACTATGTTTGAACAGATATGGAGAGAGTGGGCAGTCTTGTCTTGTCCCTGATTTCAGTGGGATTGCTTTAAATTTCTCTCCATTCAATTTGATGTTGGCTATAGGTTTGCTGTATATCGCCTTTACTTTAGATATGTGCCTTGTATCCCTGATCTCTCCAAATCTTTAAACATGAATGGAAGTTGGATTTTGTCAAATGCTTTTTCAGTATCTAGGGAGATTATCATGTGTTTTTTTTTTTCTTTCAGTTTGTTAATATGGTGGATCACATTGATGGATTTCTGTATATTGAACCACCCCTGCATACCTGGGATGAAGCCTACTTGGTCATGGTGGATGATATCTTTGATGTATTCTTGAATTCGGTTTGCAAGTATTTTGTTGAGTATTTTTGCATCAATCTTCATAAGGGAGATTGGCCTGAAGTTCTCTTTTTTGGTTGGGTCTTTGTGAAGTTTAGGTACCAAGGTGACTGTGGCTTCATAGAATGAGTTTGGTAATATTGCTTCTGTTTCGATTTTGTGGAATAGTTTGAAGAGAACTGTAGTTAGCTCTTTTTTGAATGTCTGGTAGAATTCTGTGCTGAAACCATCAGGTTCTGGGTGTTTTTTTTTTTTTGGATGGGAGACTTTCGATGACTGCTTCTATTTCCTTGGGGGATATAGGACTATTTAATTGATTTACCTCTTCCTGATTTAGCTTTGATAAGTGGAATTGATCAATTAAAATATCCATTTCATTTAAATTTTCAAATTTTGTTGCATATAGACTTTTGCAGTAAGTCCTAATGATTGCTTGGATTTCCTCAGTGTGCAGTTATGTCCCCTTTTCATTTCTGATTTTGTTGATTTGGATGGTGTCTCGCTGTCTTTTACTTAGCTTGGCTAAGGGTTTGTCTATCTTGTTGATTTTCTCAAAGAACCAGCTCTTAGTTTCATTGATTCTTTGAATTGTTTTATTTGTTTCTAATTGATTGATTTCAGCCCTGATTCTGATTATTTCCAGCCGTCTGCTCCTTCTTGGTGTGTCTGCTTCTTCTTTTTCTAGGGTTTTAATTGGGCCATTATGTTGCTTGAATGCACTGTCTCAAATTTCTTCTTGAAGGCACTTAGTGCTTTGAACTTTCCTCTTAGTACTGCCTTCATTGTGTCCCACGAGTTTGGGTATGTTGTGTCTTCATTTTCATTGAGTTCTAGGAAGATTTTAATTTCTTTCTTTATTTCTTCCCTGACCCAGCTGTCATTTAGTAGCAAGTTGTTGAGGTTCCATACGCGTGTAGGCTTTTTGCTATTTCTGTTGTTACTGAGGTCCAGCTTTATTCCATGGTGATCATACAGGATACAAAGGATTATTTCAATCTTCTTGTATCTGTTGAGGCTTGCTTTGTGACCAACTATGTGGTCTATTTTGGAGAAGTTTCCATGAGGTGCTGAGAAGAAGGTAAATTCTTTTGTGTTTGGGTGTAAGGTTCTGTAAATGTCTGTTAGGTCCATTTGATTCATGACCTCTGTCAGAGACATTATTTCTTTTTTTAATTTCTGTTTTGTTGACCTGTCCTTTGTTGAGAGTGGGGTGTTGAAGTCTCCCACTATTAGTGTGTGTGGATCTATATGTGTTTTAAGTTTTATCAATGTTTCTTTCACAAATGTGGGTGCCCTTGTATTTGGGGCATAGATGTTCAGGATTGTGATGTCTTCTTGGTGGAATTTTCCCTTGATGAGTATGAAGTGTCCTTCCCCATCTCTTTTGATTAATTTTGGTTGAAATTTTTTTTTATCAGATATTAGAATGACTACTCCTGCTTGCTTCTTGCATCCATTTGCTTGAAAAGCCGTCTTCCATCCCTTTACCCTCAGGTAATGTCTATTTTTGTGACTTAGGTGTTTTTCTTCTATATAACAGATTGCTGGGTTTTGTTTACACATCCATTCTGTTAGTCTGTGTCTTTTTATTGGAGAATTAAGTCCATTGATATTGAGAGAGATTAATGACCAGTGCCTGTGAGATCCTTTGAATGTGATGTTGGCTGTGGTCATATGGTTATGTGCTTGGTTGCTTTTTGTTTTACTGTAGTGGGGTTATTTATTTCCTGTGTTTTCTTGAATGTAGCTAGTTTTCTTGGGTTGTATTTTCCCTTCCAGTGTCTTCTGTATTGCTGGATTTGTATGTAGGTATTGTTGAAATTTGTTTCTGTCACTGAATATCTTGTTTTCTCCGTCTATGAGGACTGAGAGTTTTGCAGGGTATAGTAGCATGGGCTGACATCTGTGTTCTCTTAGGGTCTGCATGATATTCGTCCAGGCCCTTCTGGTTTTCATAGTCTCTGTTGAAAAGTCAGATGTAGTTCTATTGGGTTTGGCATTATATGGTACTTGGCCTTTTTCTCTTCTAGCTTTTAGTATTTTTTCTTCATTCTGTATACTTACTGTTTTGATTATTATGTGGCAGGAGGATTTTCTTTTCTGGTCTAATTTGTTGTGTGTTCTATAGGCCACTTGTATTCTTATTGGCCTCTCCTTTAAGTTGGGAAATTTTCTTCAATTATTTTGTTGAAAATATTTTCTGGGCCTTGGTGCAGGGAATCTTCTTTTTCCTCTATTCCTATTGTTCTTATGTTTTGTCTTTTTATGATGTCTTGAATTTCTTGGACGGTCAGTGTCAGGAATTTTTTAGATTTAACATTTTCTTTGACAGATACATCTATTTCTTACATTTCTTGTAGCCTATTGGTTATGCTAACCTCTGTAGTTCCTGCTTTCTTCCCTAAGTTCTTTCTCTCCACAATTTTTTCCATTTTTTTTTTAATTTTTCCAAATTTATCTTCAGGTCTTGAGCCATTTTGTTGGTTTCCTTCCCCTGTCTGACTGTATTTTCATGTTTTTCCATCAATACCTTCAGCTGTTTTTTTGAACAATCCACTGTTTCTTTTATTTCATTCAGTGATTTAAGCATTTCCTCTCTAAAGGCCACAAACTGTTTGGTTTCAGCTTCTTCTATTTCTTTTAGTATTTTATTTGTTTCCTCTGTTATCATCTTCGTGAGCATAGATGTTAGATCGTCTCCTTGAATTTCATTTATGCTGGGGTGTCTAGGGCTATTTGCCCCTGGATAACTTGGTTCTGGAGATGCCATAATGCTCTGGCTTTTTTTGGTTGAACTTTTACCTTGTCCTCTACCCATTGGGCTATCTTAGTTGTTTGAATTTAATTTCTGGTTGTTCCTGGAGTCTTGTAGTGGAGAGAATCCCTTTGGCAGGAAGATGGTTTTTCCTGAAGGAAGCCTTCCCAGCTTTTTGGGTATAGTTCCTGGATGTCAGCTGTTTTTCAGGAGTTGCTACAGCTCACCTCAGGCATAGAGACCTGGGTGGTAACTGTGGTCCTGATTAGTCAAGAGAGGACTTCTCACTGGGAGAAGTCCTGGAGACAGCTGCCCTCCTTTCTGGGTTTCTTGCTGTAAATTTAGTGATCAGCTGCTGTAACCTGAGTGTGTCCCGTGGTTTGGTCGGTTTTGTTAGGGATAACTGGTTGCCCCTTGGAGCAGTATCTGGGGGTTGATCTCAGGTTTCCCGGTCTTTTGTAGGTCTGAGGTTGGGGCTCTGTGCACCAGAACCCAAGAGGTAGTCTGTGGTGGGTGAGTACTGCTCTGGTGTCTTGGGGCACACAGTTCTGTCTGTAAGGAGTAGTTGGTACAAAGCAGGCCTCTGGGCTGGTGGAGCATGCTCCCACCTGCTAGTCTGGGGGAGCTGAGTTTCCAATCACTCTGTTCTCCTTGTTTGGGCCCAGATCTGTGATGGCTGGGCGTACTCACCTGTTTGCAATCTGCAGGCTGCTAGACTTTCCCTAGGTGACCCCAGCAGCACGGTTTCTTCCTTCTCTGTGGAGTCATCTCCGGACAGGGGTTCCCAGTCCTTGTTGTACTGGGGCGCGCAGCTTGTCTGTACTGCTGAGCTGAGCGCACAACTCTCCATGTGCGGCAGGAGCTCAGCTGCGGTGGCAGTGGGCAACTGCAGTCCCAGAGACCTTCTGGGGAAAGACTGGGTGACCCGCAATCAGACCCGCAACTTTGCTTCCCTGTGGGGTCCCCCCGCAACTGGGACTCCCAGCCTCAGGCACCCTTGTGTCCACGGATCAGCCTGGGAAAGTGATGGGGACATGCAGGCTTAAGGCACCAGCCTGGAGACCCAAAGCCTGCATCACCCGGTATCTCTTCCGGGTTCTGGCTGGGCAGCCGAGAGTGGACCTGACCGTTTCCCATGCTGTGGGAGCCTCCCCTCACCTGGGAAACATGACTGCTGTAGTTTCAGGGCCTAGAGTTCAGTCTCCTGGTCACTGCATGGAGAGTGCTGTCCTGCTTCTCAGACACAGTGCTCTCCCAGCGCAACCATCTTGGCTCCCCAACATCATAATGTTATTAAGACATGATAGTGGTATGAAAACACAATTTAATTATGATATCACAAAGGTATATTGGTATCACAACGGTATTATGACATCACAATTCTATGATGACATCAGAAAGCTATTGTGACATTACAATGGTGTTACATCATCACAATGCTATTATGACTTCACAACGATATTATATCATCACAATAGTACTGACATCAAGATTCATCATGACATCTCAATCCTATTATGATATCACAATGCTATTAACACATCAAAATGGTGTCATGATATCCCAATGGTGTTATGAGAAAGTAATGCTATTATAAAATCACAATGCTATATAACTTCACAAGAGGATAACTTCACAATGCTATCATGACATCATTATCTTTTGATGACAATACAGTGCTTTTATGCTATCACAATGGTGGTATGACTCCATAATAATTTTATGACATCACAATGCTCTTGTGACATCACAATGCCTTTATGACATTACAATGCTGTGAAGAGCTCACAATGTTATGATGACATTAGAATGCTATTACAGCATGATTATGTTATGACATCAGAATCAAATTGTGACACCACACTTCTATTATTACAACACAAATTTATTATAACATGACTACGTGGTTATGACCTCAATATGCTATTATGATATCATAATGATATTATGACTTGATAAAGAGATTACTTCACAATGATATTAGGACACCACAATGCTATCATTACATCACAATGCTATTATGTTTTCACAACCAGATGAATTCACAATGGCATTAAGACATTACAATGCTATGATTAGATCACAATGCTCTGAAGACAGCACAATACTTTTATTTCATCACAATACTTTGATGACATCACAATGCTATTATGATATCAAAATGTATTACAATACTACAACACTATGATGATATCACACTGCTTTCATGACATCACAATGTTAGTATGATATCACAATTGTCTTATGACACCACAGTAGTATGGCATTACAGTGCTATGATGAAATCAAATTGGTATTATGACATCTCAATAGTATTATGATATCACCATGCTATTATGATATCACAATGCAATGAATACATCAAAATGGTATTATGATATCAAAATGGTATCACATCACAATGCTATGATGACATCACATTGGTATTAAGACATCACAATTTTATTATGCCATCCCAATGGTAATATGACAACAGAATGGTACTATGACTTCACATTAGTATTATGACATCCCTATGGAATTATGATTTCACAGTAGTATTATAACATCACAAAGTTATTATGATATCATAATTCAAACATGACACCAAAAATTTAAGGAATATGAACTAAAGAAAATTGGGACCGGGGCTGGAGATGTGGCTCAGAAGTTAAGAGCACTAGTTGCTTACCAATGTCCTTCTTCGATTCTGAGCAACCACACTGTGGCTTACAACCATCTATAATAAGTTCTGGTGCCCTCTTTCAGTATGTAGGCAGAACAATATATATATATATATATATATATATTAAATAAATTGTTGGCACAATGTTCTGTTGAAATATATACAATTTACCCTTGTTCATTCAAATACTGATTTTTGTCCCCTACTTTCTGGTTTCTATCCGGAAATTGCACTGTGATGCTTATACTGCATATCACCTGTCTCAAGTTTGTGTAAACACTTCACCATTTGTTCTCTGTATTTTCAATAAAACAACCAGCTACAATGTGAGCAATGGAGAGGAAAGAATGGGACATCCTGGTCCATAGTGGGAGGAAGAGGAAGGAAGCAGGGGAGGAAAGGTGGAGTATCAGCTCTTGGAACCAGGTGAAGACATGGACCATACCTAAGATATGACTAAAACCACACATAATGAGTGAAATCTGAATGGTAGGAATCTATGTGGTCTTGGAGGTTTAGGATGGAGTAACTCTTGGCCTGCATTGTACTCTAGGTTAATTAAATAAATTCCACTCTCTGTGTCATGACTGGGGTATACAGCTTGTTGAGGAATAAGAGATACTCTTAAACAGCCCCAGGAAGAAAAGACAGCCTATTGTGGACAGATCTGAGACTTAACATAACAAAACTGGCTGCTGTTACAGTCTAACAGGGGAATGCACAAGCATGGCTTCTTTATACTGTGGCTAGCTCAGTTCAGCTAAATTCAGCAGCCATGTCTGGAAAAGAGCTTGGCCTAAAACTGCATCTAAAATAAATAATACCATGGCAGAGGGTATTATTTAAATCCACTTGGCTTTGTTTTGGTTATCATAGTCATCATGGATCTGGTTGCAACATATTTAACAGTCGTGGCTCTTCTGGAGGACTTCTCCAAGAAAGTGCAAGGAGAAAATGGGGAAAAAAAAGAATGGAATACTAAGTTACAGAAAATAGAACGGGCTCTTTGCCTAATAAAAATTCAGTTAATAATGGCTAAAATTCAAAGCTCTCTGGTTGCAAGATACTTGTCAGCCCTTTCTGGTAAGGGTCTACTAATTCATTAAAATATCAACTAAATTCCAAAATCAACCAACTGGGCTTTGCTTGTTACAGCTTAACAACAAAACTTAAAATTTTCTTGTCTGATTATTTTCCTTTAAGGGCTGTGAGTTACAATTGTATTGATTTGAGAAAAAAAAATATTTGAACAAGTTGATGAAAGCATATGCCTTTAATCCCAACACAAAGTAAAAAAGAAACAGGCAGATTTGTGAGTTCTGATCAGCCTAATTTACATTATAAAAGTCATGAAGGCAACTCCTGCTCTTTAGCCAATAGCAGAGAGTAAAGGTGTGGGATATGGAAAAAGGGATGAGAGAAAGACTTGTTGGGATTCACAAGAAAAAGTCACATCTGGACAGGACCAGAGATGCAGGACACTGAGGAAAGTTTGTTTCCTAATGTCCATGGAAATCTGAAGATTCTTTCGGGTGCTGATTGGCTGAGACGAAGAATGATGTCATGACACAGTTTAAAGAGTTTCAGGAGCCAGTTATTAAAGAGCCAAGTGGACAGTGTGCTTGAGAGAAAGTCTGAGCAGCCCTACATGCCTCAATATGGGCAGTTGAAAGCACACAACCCATTTCCTGTGTCTTCATTTAGGAAAAGAGAAAGATATTTCTTTCAAATGGTCTTTCACAAAGTCACTTGTCCTTGACATACGACTTTCACATTATCACAGATTCTATTGTTATTTGTTAAATGTACAGATCTGTCCTCAGTCAGCGAATTACTTATACAGAAAAAGCTTCCAGACCAAGGCAAATCTTTGCACAAAAGCATCTAATTGGGTCCTTACTTATATTTTTACAGGGACCACCCAGGATATCAAATCAGCAAGCAGTCATCTCCTTGTAGTCTGTCAGCAGAACTGATAGTTCTCATACATAACCCCAAAGATATAAATTGACAGAGACCAAGAGACAAAGACTCCATTCTGTCTGGTCACTTTTATTAGCATATCAACCTCCAAGAACACCCTTCTACAATATAAGACCAAAACAAAATATATTTTTAAAATATTTTAATTTTTATTAATTATACTTTATTCACTTCGCATCCCCCAATAAACCCCTTTTTCCTCCCCTTCCAATCTCACCCTCCCTCCCTGTCCAAGCATCCTCTCCCCAAGTCCACTGATGTGGTAGGTCTTCTTCTCATTCCTTTCAATCCTAGTCTCTCAGATGTAATCAGGAGTGATGATTGGCTGACAGCAAGAATGATGTCATGAAACAGGTGAAAGCTAGTTACTGTTTCAGGAGCCAGTTTTTAAAATAGCCATGTGGACAGCCTGCTGGAGTGAAAGGGTAGTTAGCCCTACATGCCTCAATCTGGGCAGCTAAAGAAAACTGCCAAGAGATGACAGTTCCTGTGTCCAAGACTCTTAGTTCAGGAAAATTGGCACATATTTCTTTCAAGTGGTCATTAATAATGTCATGGGTCCTTAATATGTGACTTTCGCATTATCACAGATCCCATTATTATTTGTTAAATGAATATATATGTCTTCAGTCAGTGAACTACTTACTGTGAAAATGTTCCCTGACCAAGGCAACTCTGTACAAAAAGTGTTTAATGAAGACCTTTGCCTATATTTTGACAGAGACCTTCCATGATGTTATGTCAGCAAGCTCTCATTTGTTGTAGTCCTTCAGCAGAACTTAAATATTTTCATACTAAACCACAAATGGCAAGCAGAGAGAGAAAGACCTCAAGAGATAGATTCAGAAATAGAGACAATGAGACAGACAACAACAACAAAAAAATATATAAAGTGACAGAAGCCTGGAAAAAGAGACTAAATTATGTCTGGTCACTTTCATTTGCATATCAACCTCCAAGGACACCATCCTATAATATAACTCTAATAGGAATTACATTATCTAACAAGGCCTTACCATGTAACCTTTCCAGACATTTCCTCACTGTGCATTAATCCTTTAAATAGATGAGCTTCTAGGAGACATTGAAATTCAAATCCCAGGAAATGGAAGAAAATGGAGAGACTTCTAGGATAAATGAACATAGTTATCCAGATAGTTTGTCATTCAATACAATGATTAAAGTCCCAGAGGCTTTGAAGTTCTAAAGAATGGGACTGACAATCTCCTTTGGAAAAAAAAAAAAGTGGATCATTCCCATAATGGAGTATTATTCAGCTAAGAAAATGACATCATGATACTTTCAGGCAAATGGATGGAACCAGAAAAAAATCATCCTGGGTGAAGTAACTAAAATGCAGAAAGTTAAATATGGTGTGAATTCACTTCTTAGGAGGTCTTCTAATAGTGAGAGATAAAGTTCCAATAAGAAATCTATTATGATTAAGACAGTGTTCCACCAGGGGGATTGGGTGGCAGTTGATTGAGTTGTTGGGCCAGGGTATGCTATGGAAATTTTCAAGCAAGCCAGGCTGTTGTTATTAAATTATGTTTTTCTCTGCCATGAACTGATAGATCAGTGTCATGTTCTTGTGCACACAGCGATGCTTCCTTCAGCATCAAATGTGAATGCATAGAGAACCACAGTCTGATATTATGCAGAGAAAGACCTTAAAACAACCAGCTCTAAATGGGATTTGATTATGAAATTCTCCCTCTCTTAAGAGATCTGGGAAGCTTCAGGAGAGGAGGCAGGAAGAGTGTCATAAATAGAGGAATTGACTACTGAAAAGGATACAGCTTCAGATTCTTTCAGAGCAGCCAAGGCAACCCTACTCATAGAAGTTTGCTAACACTAGTGTGGAAGAATATCAGATGTCAAATATCTTATTTCCCCTCAGTTCTCCTTTTACACTAACCGATCTTTCTCTGTTTCAGCCAAAACAGTCCCAGGAATTACCCAGTTTCCTTCTCTTTTCCCAGGTCTTAAAGACTCAATAACCCAGGGAACCCTAGGCACTGAAAGCCTATTATATCAATAGGAACGTGAAAATACATTTAGTGAGGACTCAAGTAACGGCTCAGTTCAAAATCACAACCTAGACTATTTCAGAACCAAGACAATGATAGGAGACCACCTTCTCATTTGGTACATCCCCTTTAATCCCACATCACTTTGAAACTTCCCTACTTAGGAAGCTGTCAAATTAAATAAACAATAAAGTTTCATTTCCTACCTGATATTGTCACTGAGGAAATCAGGAGTAAGGTGTGGGATCTGGATAAAGCAGTGAGATAAAGGCTTGTTGGGTTTTACAAGAAAAAGTGATATGTTCACAGGATCAGAGATACTGTACCCTGAGGAATGTTTGTTTACTCATCTCCATGGAAACCTTAAGATTCTCTCATGTGCTGATTGGCTGAGAGGCAGAATGATGTCATGAAACAGGGGAAAGCAAGACACAGTATCATGAGGCAGTCATTTAAAGGGCCAAGAGAACAACAAGCTAGAGAGAAAGGCTGAGCAGCCCTATATTACTCAATCTGGGCACCTGAAAGTATACAACCCAGAGATGACAGTTCCTGTGTCCAAGACTCTTAGTTCAGAAAAAGTGTCACATATTTCTTTCAAGTGGTCATTAATAATGTGATTTGTCCTGGACATGTGACTTTCACATTATGACAGATTCCATTATTATTTGTTAAAAGCACACATATGTCATCAGTCAGTGAATTACTGTGAAAATTCTCCCTGACCAAGGCAAGTCTTTGAACAAAAAGCATTTAATTGGGACCTTGCTTATATTTTTACAGAGACAATACAGGATGTCACATCAGCAAATAGTCATCTTGTTTTAGTCATTCAGTAGAACTGAGAGATTTTCATACCACCGCAGCAGGCAGAGAGATGTAGACAGAGATAGAAAGAGCTAAAGAGACAGATTCAGAAATAGAGAGACCAAGACAAACAAAAACCATGATATAAGTGACGGGCCAAGAGACAGAGAATCAATTATGTCTGGTCACTATCATTGGCATATCAATTTCAAAGCACACCCACGTATAATATAACTCTGATAGAAATTATATTATCTAAAATGGCCATAACTCCTATCCCCTCCCAAATATTTCCTCACTGGGGACTCCACATGTAAATAAAGAGCTTCAAGTGGACACTGCAATTCAAATCACCAGGAAGTGAAAGAAGATGGAGAGAATTTTAGGCTAAAAGAGCATTATTATCTTGATATTTTGTCATTCAATACAATGATTAAATTTCCATAAACTTCCTAGGTCTAAACAACAGGACTGACAAGCTGCTTGGGTAAAATGTGGAATATTTCCATAATGGAGTATTCTTCAGCTAAGAAAATGCCATCATGATATTTTCAGGCAAATTAAGGGAACCAGGAAAAATCATCCTGGGTAAATTAAGTAAAATGCAGAAAGACAAATATGGTATGTATTCACTTATTATGAGCTCTCCAAAGAGTGGGGGATAAAGTTTCAATAGGCCGTAGATTGTGACCAAACCAGTCTTCTACTTGAGCAATTGGGTGGCATTTAATTGAGTTGTTGAGCTAGGGTATCCTAGGCAAATTTTAAGCCACTAAGGCTCTCATTATTAAAATATGTTTTTCTCTGCCCTCAACTGATAGATCAATGCCATATTCTTGAATCCAGAGAGATGCTTCCTTCTACATCAATTGGTATTTCATAAAGAGACCCACATTCTGATATTATGCAGAGAAAGAGACCTTAAAACACTCAGCTTAAAATTCTATTTCCCTATGAATTTCTCCCTCCCCTCAGAGCTCCAGAAAGCCTGCAGGAGAGGAGATAGAATGAATGTGAAAAGTAGAGGGAATTAAGGACACAAGGAGAAAAATGCCCTGAGAATGAAGCCTCAGAGGAAGATGATGCAGCCAGCCTTGATAAGACCTGATAAGCTAGGGTCAGATAGAAGGCAGAGGAGAACCTCCCCTATCAGGGATTTAGAGAAAGGTCATAGGGATAGAAGAAGGAGGGTGGCTGGGACTGGAAGAAGAAACTGGAGTGGGTATCAGAAGGGATACAAAGTGAACAAATTGTAATAAGTAAATGCATACGAAAAACTGCTATCAAGGTGATGGAGTATAGACCTCTTCAGGACTGATGACTTCTTGTGGGTTGTGTCAGGGTGCAGTAAAGACTAATTCAGTTTTCTTTAAGGGACTTGACACTGAGACTCTGATAATGTTCCAATGAGTAGATGAACAACACCTACTTCAATTGATGTATTTAAAAAAAAATTAGTGTGACACATGGGTAGGAATTTGAGTCTGTGAGCAATGGAAAAGGAGTGTAATGTATATTATGTGAAATTTCCACATAATCAGTAAAAATAATATGTAGATAAATTTTACAATGACTTTAAACATGGAGAAAAGATTCTGGTAAATGGGGCATAGTATGACTTCATAAGGCATGCTTTCCAGAAACTCATTATGTAGCAGAGAATCTCAGCCATGAATTAATGTTTATCCAGCTACCTCAGACTCCATGAGCTCAGGTGACAACACTGAACTTGCAGTGCTGGCACTAACACTATGTTTAGAGGGTTTATCTGAAGTACCACAGCAGAAAATACAGCTGCTCTTGTGTCCTAGGCATTTAACATGGACTCATTTATCTGCATTGAAGGAACATATTTAAATGAAAACCCCAGGACCAGGAGGGTTCCTCCCTGACCACTGAATATGACACAGATGCCGATCCAGCCAGGTCAGACAAGGCAACCCTATTCACAGAGGGTTGCCAAAACTAGGGTCGTACAGCCCTGGCTGTTAAATAGTCTATTGCTTCTCAGTTCTCCTTTTATATACACAAACTTTCTGTTTTTCAACCTAACAAGTCCCAGGAATTGTCTGGTTTCCTTCTCTTTTCCCTGCTCTTCAAGACTCAATACTCCAGGGAACCCTAGACTCTACCAGCCTATTATATCAATAAGAATGTGAAGGTACATTAGTGAGTATGCCAACAAATGCTCAGTTCAAAGCCAAAACCAGGAAATTAGATATCCAAGACCACAATAGGAGACCACCTTGTCATTTGGTACATTCCTCTTAATCCCACTTCACTTTGAAGCTTCCCTACTTAGATAGCTGTCTAATTAAATAAACACTAAAGTTTCATTTCCTACCTGATATTTTCAGAGAGGTAAACAGAAGTAAAGGTGTGGGGTCTGGATAAAGTGATGAGATAAAGGCTTGTTGGGTTTCACAAGAAAATGTCACATGTATACAGGATCAGAGATGCTGGACACTGAGCAAAGTTTGTTTACTCATCTCCATGGAAACCTCAAGCTTCTCTCAGGTGTTGATTGGCTGAGAGGCTGAATGATGTCATGCAAAAGGTGAAAGCCAGTGAGAGTTTCAGAAGCCAGTTATTAAAAGGGCCAGGTGGAAAATAAGCTTGAGAGAAATGCTGAGCAGCCCTATATGCCTCAGTATGCTCAGATGAAAGCACATACACACAGATGACAGTTCCTGTGTCCAAGACTCTCAGTTCCATAAAAGTGTCACATATTTCTTTCAAGTGGTCATTAATAAAGTCAATGTCCTTGACATGTAACTTTCGCATTATGACAGATTCCATTATTATTTGTTGAAAACACAGATATGTCCTCACACAGTGAATTACTTACTGTGAAAATGCTCCATGACCAAGGCAAGTCTTTGAACAAAAGGCATTTAATTGGGACCTGGCTCATATTTTTATATCCAGGATGTCACATCAGCAAGTAGTCACCTTTTTGTAGTCCTTGAGCAGAACTGAGAGCTTTTCATATCACAAGCAGCAGGCAAAGAGATATAGACAGAGATAAAAGGAGCGAGGCAGATTCAGAAATAGAGAGTGTGAGACTGACAGAAACAAAGATAGAATATGAAAGAAACAGAGACAAAGAATCTATTCTCTCTCTTCACTTTCATTGGCATATCAATCTCAAAGCACACCCTCCTCTAATATTACTCCAATAGGAATTATATTATCTAAACAAGGCCACAACTTATAACCATTCCCAGACATTTGCTTACTGGAAACTAAATATGTAAATGGATGTGCTTTAAGGGGACATTGAAATTCAAATCACAAGGAAGTAGAACATGGAGGGAATTCTAGGCTAAAAGAACATTGTTAACCTGAAAGTTTTTCATTAAATACAATAATTAAAATCCCAGCAACTTCCAAGTTCTAAAGAAGAGGACTGACAACCTCCTTTGGGGAAAATATGGAATATTTCCATAATGGAGTATTATTCAGCTAAGAAAATGACCTCATGATATTTTCAGGCAAATGAATGGAACCACGAAAAATCATCCTGGGTGAAGTTACTAAAATGAAGAAAGACAAATATAGTACATATTCACTTATTAGGAGGATTTCTAATAGTGAGGAATAAAGTTCCAATAGGCCATCTATTGTAATCAAACCAGTCTTCAACTGGGGGGGAATTGGGTGGCAGTTAATTGGGTTGTTGGGCTATGGCATGTAACAGAATTTTCATGGAATGAAGGCTATTATTATTAAAATATATTGCTCTCTATCCTCAAGTGATAAATCAGTGTCATATTTTTGGATCCACATAGATGTGATTCTATACAGAGATCAACAGTCTGATATTAAACAGAGAAAAACTTTAAAACACCCAGCTCTAAATGGGACTATGAAATTCTCTCTCCCCTCAGAGCTCTGGAAAGCCTGTAGGAGAGGAGGAAGGAAGGGTGTCATAAGTAGAAGTAACTGAGGACACAAGGAGAGCAATGTCCTGAGAATCAGGCTGCAGAGGAAGATGATGCAGCCAGCCTTGATGAGTCCTGAAAAGTTAGGGTCAGATAGAAGGGGGAGGAGGAAATCTCCTATTAGGGAAGTAGAGAAAGGGCATAGGGATAGATGGAGGAGGGTGGGTGAGACTGGAATGAGAAGAGTGAGGGAGCAGCAAAGGGGATACAGAGTGAACAAATCATAATAAATAAATACACAAGAAAAACTGTAATCAAGGGGATGAAATATAGACCTCTTCAGGACTGGTGACTTCTTTTTGGAAGTGGTTGCAGGGTGCAGCAAGGTTGAACTCAGTTTTTCTTAAGGTACTTGAACTGAGACTCTCATCATGCTCCAATGAGTATATGAATAACACATACTTGAAATGGTGTATTTTAAACAAACAAACAAAAAACATTAGTGTGATACATGGCTATAATTTTGAACCTGGGAGCAATTGAAAAGGAAAGCAATTTTATAGTATATGATATTCTCATATAATCAGTAAAAATAATATGTTGAAAACTTATACAATGACTTTGAAAATGGAGAAAAGATCCTGATGAACAAGCAGTCCTGGCAGTAACACTATGTTTAGAGGGTTTGTCTGGAGCACCACTGAAGGAAACAAAGCTGTTCTTGTGTCCTAAGCATATAGCATGTAGCAGCCAGTTCTTTTTCCCAAAGGCCCAGGTATAACTGTAAACCCCAGGACCAGGAAGGTTCTTCACTCACCACTGAGTAGGACATAACTTGCTTGAGAGAAAGCCTGAGTAGCCCTACATACCTCAGTCTGGGCAGCTGATAGCAAACAACCCAGCAATGACAGTTCCTGTCCAAGACTCTTAGTTCAGGAATGGTGTCACATATTGCTCTCAAGCAGTCATTAATAAAGTCACCTGGTATGACAGCAAAATGGAATTTTGAAATCACAATGGTATTATGACATCACAGTGCTGTGATGACATCATAATGCTATTATGATATCACAATGCTATTATGACCTCATATGGTATGATATCATTCTCCATATATTTCCTAGTTCCCCTCCCAGCTCGGTCCTCCTAGCTCTGCCCTAGCCCTTTTTCCTCCCTTTCATTTCTTGCACTCTGACTCTTCCCTTCTTTCCTGTCCTCTGTATCATCTCCTCTTCATATTCATCTTAATGGCTAGTTGCCTTATTTTGGCTTGTTTACACAAAGTAAACAAGGATGCATATAATAAGTATCACAATGCAATATCTGGATTGAAACCAAGGAGTGCAAGGGGGGGTATAAATCAGCATATGAATGAGCAAAGGTAAGGTGTATATATTTCAAAAGATCATTATGCCAACAATGTATGTCAAATCACAATGCTATGATGAGATCACAATGCTATTATGACATCATGATGAGGTTAAGACATCAAAATGCTGTTATGACATCACATGGTTATTAACTCACAATGCTATTATGACTTCACAAGGGTATTATGACATCACAATACTCTTATGCCTTAACAATAATATGATATCACAATGCTATGATGAACTCAGAACATATTGATGACATCAGAATGCTATTATAATTGTGTTATGACATCACAGTGGAATTATGACATCACAATGTATTATGATATCAGAATATGACATCACAATGCTGTGATGATACCACAGTGGTATAACATCCCAATGGTATTTTGATTTCAAAATGGTGTCATGACATCTCAATGCTATTATGACTTCACAATGCTATCATGACATCATAATGCTTTTATGACATCACAATGGTATTATGACTTCACAATGGTATTATGACCTAACAATGCTATTATGAGTTAGCAATGATATTATGACATCACAATTGTATGACATTTCTGTTAATTAATATTTGCATTTGATATATCTTCTGATAAAGCTGCTGTTAATACTATACAGCTTTATAACCAAATCACCACACAGATTCTGGTTATATTTAGTTAACTTAGAACACAATGATGGCCAATAGTTACTCCCTCCTAAACCTCCAAGCCCTCATAGTGTCCTAGCATTTAGATTTTACCCATTTCGCTTGCTTTTTTGTGAAACCTTAGGAGGTCTGGTTCATTCGCCACATAGTTCCTAGTTCTCTTCCCAGCTTGGCTCTTGTAGCTCTACCCTAGCCCTCTTTTCCTCTCAGTCATTTCTTGCACTCTGGATCCTCTCCTCTTTCCTATCTTCTGGCTCCTCTTCTCTCCTTGCTCAACATTTTGGCTAGTTGCTTTATTTTGGCCTGTTTACACCAAGATGAGACAGGATGCATAGAATAAGAATCACAATGCAATATCCATATTGAAACCAGAGAGTGGGGTGGAAATCAGCATTTGAATGAACAAGGGTAAGGTGTATACATTTTAAAAGAACATTTTACCAACATTTCCCCCTTTAAATCCAATGAAAAGCTCCTGTTATTTCAATATAATAATAATTATGAAATTATGAAAACTATTAGGTAAAATCTACATGTGCAATGTCCACTCTGTGTGTATTTAGCAATTTAGGAGAAAGTATATGATTATCCTATCTATATTAACAAGTTTAAAGTTCTGTACCTAAATTAACTTTTATCCTCATTGGTATTACCTATATGAAAGCAGTTCTTAATTTCTAAGCAACTTAAGCTTTTTTTGTGTTATTGTACCTATTTGGTCTTCAACCTCATCAGAGACTTAAGAGGAAATAAAATTAGTTACTAGAGTAAACAGAAAATGCATGTTAGCAGCTTCCAAAAAAATTTTAAAAAAATGACAGAAACAACTTGTTGCCAGAATATTCACCCCTAAATCTCTGTAATGTTGGAGCATCATCTTCAGCTTTCTTGCTCAGAATATTTGACAGACATATACGTGAAGGAGGAAATATTTAGGACTTGCTTACTGTGTCTTGGCAGAGTCCAGAAAAGGTATGATATCTCAATGCTATGATGACATCCCAATGTTATGACATCACAATGTTATTATGATATCACTATTGTATGACACCTCAATGCTTTTATGACATGATTGTGGTATGACATCAAAATGGAATTTTGACATAACAATGCTATAAAAACTTCACAATACTATTACTATAAGATAAAAGTTTTTTTACATCATAAGGTAATTATGAAATCACAATTGTATTATGACACAACAATGTGATTATGCCATCACAAAAGTATGACATCTCAATGCTATTAAGAAATCACAATGATATTATGATATCAAAATGCTATTTTTATATCACAATGGTATCATTATGTCACAATGCGATGATGACAGCACAATAGGATTATGACCTCACAATGCTATTATGAGATTACAATGCTATTATGACAACACAATGGTATTATACATCACAATGCTATTGTGACTTCAAGAGTATTATGACATCACAATGGTAATATGACATCACAGTGCTATTATTATATCACAATGCTGTTATGATATCACAATGGTGTTATGACATCACAGTGCTATTACAACATCACAATGCTATTATGACATCATAACTCTATTATGACATCACAATGCTTGATGACACCACAGTGTTCTTACAAGTTGGTGTTATGATATCAAAATGGAATTATTACATTAAAACGCTATTATGACTTCACAACAGTATGAATTTCCAATGATATTAAGACATCTCAATGCATTTATGACATTAAAATGCTCTTATGACATCACAAAGCAACTATGATAGCTCAATGCAATTATGACATCACAATGATAGGAAATCACAATGCTATTATGATATCACAAATGTATTTTGACATCACAATTCTATTATAACTTTAGAATATCATCACATCCCAATGGTATTATGATTTCACAATATTATGCCAGAACAATGTATTATGACATTGCAATGGTATTTCAACATAATTGTGTTATGACATCACAATGGAATTTTGAAATAAAAAAGCAAGTATGACTTCACAACAGTATGATTTCACAATGTTATGATTTCATCACAATGCTATTATGACATTACAATGGCAGCATGATATCAAAATTCACCGTGACATCCCTATGTTATTATGATATCATAATGGTTAGGTGCTGATTGGCTGAGAGGGAGAAGGATGTCACGAAACAGGTGAGAGCCAGTAATAGTTTCTAGAGTTAGTTATTAAAAGGGCCAAGTGGACAGCATGCTTGAGAGAAAGGTTGAGGGAGCCCTACATGGCTCAGTCTGGGCAGGTGAAAGCACACAGCCCAGAGATGACAGTTCCTGTGTCCAAGAGTCTTAGTTTTGTTAATCTGTCACATATTTCCTTCAAATGGTCATTAGTAAAGTCACCTGTCCTTGTCATGCCAATTTCATATTATCATAGATTCCAATATTATTTATTAAATGCACAGATATGTTCTCACTCAGTGAATTACTTACTGGGAAAATGTTCCCTGACCAAGGAAATTTTTGAACAAAAAGCATTTAATTGTGACCTTGCTTTTATTTTGACAAAAGCTATCAATGATGTCACATCAGCAAGCAGACAAAATGTTGTAGTCCTCAGCAGAACTTAAAGCTTTTCATACTGATGCACAAGCAGCAGTCAGAGAGAAGGAGACTGAGTGAGACAGAAAGAGAAACAATTAGACAGACAGATTCATAAATATAAAAAACAAGACCGACAGAAACAAAGATGTAAAGTGACAGAGACAAAGAGACAGAGACCCATTCTGTCTAGTCACTTTCATTAGCATATCAACCTCAAAACACAACCAGCTACAAAATAACTCCAATAGAAATTATATTATCTAAAAAGGTCATACTTTCTAACATTTTCTAGCCATTTCCTCACTGGGGACTCCACATGTAAATAGATGAGCTTCAAGGGGACATTTCAATTCAAATTACCAGGAAGTGGAAGAAGATGGAGGGACTTCTAGGCTAAAAGAATATAGTTATCCTGATAGTTTGTCATTCAATACAATGATTAAAATCCCAGAGAATTCCAAGCATTAAAGAACAGGACTAACAATCTCCTTCCAGGAAAATGTGGAATATTTCCATAAAAGAGTATTATTCATCTAAGAAAATGACATATGATATTTTCAGGCAAATAGATGGGACCAGGAAAAATCATCCTCGGTAAAGTAACTAAAATGCAGAAAGACAAATATGGTATGTATTCATTTATTATGAGGCCTCCTAATAGTGGGGGATAAAGTTCCAATAGGCAATCTAATTGTGACCAAACGAGTATACTACTAGGGGGATTTGGTGGCAGTGAATTGAGCTGTTGAGAATATACGGACATTTTCAAGCAACACAGGCTTTTGTTATTAAATATATAACTCTCTGCCCTCAACTGATTGATCATTGCCATGTCCTTGTATCCACATGAATGCTTTCTTCTGCATCAAATGGGATTGCATACAAAGACCCACAGTCTGATATTATGCACAGAGAGACCTTTAAACACCCAGCTCTAAATGGGATATCTCTATGAAATTGTCCTTCCACTCAGAGCTCTGGGAAGCCTGCAGGGGAGGAGTCAGGAAGACTGTCCTTAGTAGAGGGAATTGAGGACACAAGGAGAATAGTACCCTAAGAATCAGACTGTAGAGGAAGCTGAGGCAGTCATCCTTGATGACACCTGATAAGCTAGGTTCAGATAGAAGGACAAGGAGGACCACCCCTTACAGGGAACTATAGAATGGTCTTGGAGATAGAAGAAGAAGGGTTGGTGGGACTGCAAGGAGAAGTGAAGGGGGCAGCAGAGGGAATAAAAATTGAACAATATGTAATACATAAATACATGAGAAAAACAGTGATCCAGGTGATGAAGTATAGAGCTCTTGAGGACTGATGGCTTAGACTTGGGGGTGGTACCAGCATGCAGCAAGGATGAACTCAGTTTTCTTTAAGGGACTTGGGGAAAGGCATGTGTTTACAAGTGGGAGGGAAAGTGGGATTGGAAGAAGATTGGGAGAGGGGATGGATTATGGGGGTATACAAAGTGAATAAAGCATAATTAATAAAAAATAAAATAAAAATATTAATTCCTTTTGGAGATATATTATTAAAGGGTGTACTTTGAGGTTGATATGCCAATGAAAATGACCAAAGTGATGGAGTCTCTGTCTCTTGGTCTCTGTCACTTTGTATATCTGTTTCTGTCAATCTTGGACACTATTTCTGAATCTGTCTCTATGACTCTCTCTTTGTCTATCAGTCTCCCTTTTTCTACTTGTGGTTCAGTATGAAAAGCTCTCAGTTCTGCTGAAGGACTGAAAAATGATGACTGACTGCTTGCTGACTTGACATCCTGGAGGGTCTCTGTAAATAATATAAGCAATGTCCCAATTGAATGCCTGTGTTCAAAGAGGTGCCTTAGTCAGAGAGCAATTTTCAAATATATATTTCCATGACAGAGGACATGTCTGTGACTTTAACAAATTATAATGGAATCTATGATAATGTAAAAGTCACATGTCAAGGACAAATGACATTATTAATGACCACTTGAAAGACATATGGGACACTTTTCCTAAACTAAGAGTCTTGGACACAAAAACTGTCATCTCTGTACTGTGTGATTTCAGCTGCCCATATTGAGGCATGTAGGACTGCTCAATCTTTCTTTCATGCAGTCTGTCCACATGGTCCTTTTAATAACTGGATCCAGAAACTTGTACTGGCTTTCAGCTGTTTCATGATATCAATCTCCCACTCAGACAAACAGTACCTGAGAGAATCTTAAAGTTTCCATGGAGATGAGTAAACAAACTTTCCTCAGTGTCCATTATCTGTGATCCTGTGTACATGTGACTTTTTCTTGTGAATCCAAACAAGCCTTTATCTCATCCCTTTTTCCAGATCTCAAACCTTCACTCCTGTTTACCTCTGTGACAATGTCAGGTAGGAAATGAAACTTTAATATTTATTTAATTGAACAGCTTCCTAAGGAATTTTCAAAGAATGTGGGATTAAGGGGAATTTACAGAATAAAATGGTTACCTACTGTGGTCTTGGTTCTGAAATATCGTGGGTTGTGACTTAGAAATGTGCAGTTACTCACATACTAAATGTACCTTCACATTTTTACTGATATAATAGGCAATATGGCCCTAGGGTTACTTGGAGTATTAAGTCTTTAAGAACAGGGAAAAGAGAAGGAAACCCTACAATTCCTAGGAATGGTTTGACTAAAACAGAGATAGATTAGTGAGTGTAAAAGGAGAAATGAGGGCAAGATATTCTTTGACAGCTGAAGCTGTTAAACGCTAGTGTTGGCAACACTCTGTGAGCAGGATTGCCTTGTCTGAACTGGCTGTATATGCAATTGTGTCCTATTCAGTGGTAAGTCAGAAACTCTCCTGTTTTGGGGTTTAAAGTTAAAACTGAGCCTTAAGGACAGAGAAATGAGTCCGTGTATATGCTTAGGACAAAAGAGCAGCTGTGTTTTCTGCTGATGTCCTCCAAACAAACCCTCTAAACATAGTGTTAGTGCTGGGACTGCTTGTTCAGATGTGCCACCTGAGCTCATTGGGTCTCAGGTAGCTGGGTAAACACTAGTTCATGGCTAGGATTCTCTGCTACATAATGAGATTCTGGAAAGCATTCCTTACAAAGTCAAACTCTGCCCTTTTATAGGCAGAATCTTTTCTCCATATTCAAAGTCATTGTAAACATAGTCAACATATTATTTTTCTAATTTGGATATTTCATATAATATACATTACAATAGTTTTTCATTGCTCCAGGTTAAAATACCTACCCATGGGTCGCACCTAATTTTGTTTTCTTTAAAATACTTCAATTGAAGTGTGTGTTGTTCATATACTCAGAAAAACATGAGCAGAGCCTCAGTGCCAATTAAAGAAAACTGAGTTCATCTTTGCCACACCCTGGCACCACCCGCAAGAAGACCATTAGTCCTGAAGAACTCTATACTTCATCACCTTGATCATAGTTTTTCCTATGTGTTTATATATTAAGATTTGTTTACTTTGTATCCCCTATTCTGTCCCCTACCTTTTCTCCTTCCAGTCCTACCCAGCCTTCTTCTTCTTCCTCTGTGCCTTCTTTCTAGTTCCCAAATAGGTATTAGTTCTCCTCTCACTTCTATCTGACCTTACCTTATCAGGTCTCATCAAGTCTGGCTGAACCTTTTTCTTCTGTGTCCTGATTCTCAAAGCACTGTTCTCCTTGTGTCCTCAATTCCTTCTACTTAGGATGCTCTTTCTGCCTCTTCTCCTGCAGGATTCCCAGAGCTCTGAGGAGAAGGAGTATTTCATAGAGAAATCCCATTTAGAGCTGTCTGTTTTAAGCTCTTTCTGTGCATAATATAAGACTGTGGGTCTCTGTATACAATCACATTTTATGCAGAAGGAAGCATCACAGTGGACACAAGAACATGGCACTGATCTATCAGTTGAGGGCAGAGAGCAACATATTTAAATAACAACAGCTTTGGTTGCTTGGAAATTTCCCTAAGATCCCCTGTCCCAACAACTCAATTAAGTGCCACCTAATCCCCCTATGAAAGACTAGTTTGGTCACAATAGATACCTTATTGGAACTTTATTCCCCACTATTAGGAAACCTTCTAATAAGTGAGTACATACTATATTTGTCTTTCTGCATTTTAGTTACTTCACCCAGGATGATTTTTCCTGGTTCCATCCATATTCCTCATTGACATGCAAATTTCATTATTTCCTTTTTTATTGCTGAGTAATATTCCATTGTAGAGATGTACCACAATTTTCATATTCATTTTTCAGTTGGGGAGCATCTGGATAGTTCTCATGTTCTGGCTATTACAAATAAAGCTGCTAAAACCATGGTTGAGCAAATGTCCTTATTGTGTACTTGAGCCTCTTTTGGATATATGCCTAGGAGTGGTACAGCTGGATCTTGAGGAAGCACTCTTCCCAGTTGTCTGATAAAGTGCCAGATTGATTTCCAGAGTGGTTTTACAATTTTACATTCCTGCCAGCAATGGAGAAGGGGAACAACCTTTCCAGCATATGTTGTCAACTGAGTTTTTAATCTTGGCCATTCTGATGGGTGTAAGGTGAAATATCAAGGTCATTTTGATTTTCATTCTCCTGATGGCTAATGACATTGAGCATTTCTTTCAGTGTTTCTCTGCCATTTGATATTGTCTATTGATAATTCTGTTTATCTCTGTTCCCCATTTTTTAATTGGGTTATTTGATTTGTTGCTTTTCAACTTCTTTAGTTCTTTCTATATACTGGATATTAGCCCTCTGTCACATAGAAGATTGGTGAAGAGTCTTTCCCAATCTGTAGGCATCCGTTTTGTTTTGATGACAGTGTCCTTTGCTTTACAGAAGCTTTTCAGATTCATGAGGTCTCATTTGCTGATTTTTGTTCTTAGAGCCTATGCAGTTGTGATTCTGTTCAGGAAGTTGTCTCCCGTGCCAATGAGTTCAGGGCTCTGCCCATTTTTCTTCTAACTGATTTAATGTGTCTGGTTTTATATTGAGGGCTTTGATCCACTTGGACTTTAGTTTTCTGCAGGGTGATATGTATGTATCTATTTGCATATTTCTACAGGTAGACAAGCACCATTTGTTGAAGATGCTATCTTTTTTTCCATTTTATGGTTTTGGCATTTTTGTCAATAATCAGGTGTCCATAGTGAGCTTGTTTAATTTTGAGTCTTCACTTCGGTTCCATTGATCCACAATTCTGTTTCTAAGTCAGTACCATGCAATTTTTTTATTACTATTGCTCTGTAATATAGCTTGAAAATCAGTGATGGAGATCACTCCAGAAGATCTTTTATTGTATTTTAGCAATTCTGGGTTTCTTGTTTTTCCATATGAAGTTGATTTTTCTTTCAAGGTCTGTAAAGAATTGTGTGATAACATGATGGGAATTGCATTGAATCTGTAGATTGCTTTTGGTGAGATGGCCATTTTTATTATGTTAATCCTGCCATGAGGATGGGAGATCATTCCATCTTCTGATATCTTCTTCTAATTTTTTCTTCAGAGAATTGAAATTATTTTTATACAAGACTTTGATATGCTTGGTTAGGGTCACACCAAGGTTCTTTGACCAAATATAAGAACACATCAAAGATATCATCCATTATGACCCAGGTTCATCCCAGGTAGGCAGGGAAGTTTCGATATATGGAAATCCATCAATGTAATCCACCATGTTAACATACTGAATTAAAAATACCACATGATATTCTCCTTAGATGCTGAAAAAGCATATCATAAAATCCAACATCCAGTCATGTTTAAAGCATTGATCATGGATATAAGGCACATATTTAAATATAATAAAGGCAACATATAGCAAGCCTATAGCCAACATCAAACTAAATGGAGAGAAACTGAAAGCAATCCTGCTGAAATCAGGGACAAGGCAAGGCTACCCACTCTCTCCATACCTCTTCAACATACTTCTGGAAATCCTTGCTAGAGCAATAAAACAATTGAAGAAGATCAAGGGGTAAAATGTGAAATGAAGAAGTCAAAGTATCACTATATGCAGATGATATGATAATATACCTGAATGACCCACAAAATTCTACATGGGGACTCCTACAGCTGATAACATGTTTGGAAAAGTGACTGGATACAAAATTAACTCAAAAACATCAGTAGCCCTCCTGTATAAAAAAGACAAAAGTGCTGAGAAAGAAATTAGGGAAACAAAACGAATTATAGTGTCTAATAAGGCCATATACATAACCTTTTCCAGACATTTCCTCACTGGGGACTAAACATGTAAAGAGATGAGCTAAAGGGGATTTGCAATTCAAATCATCAGTAAGTAGAAGAAGATGGAGGGACTTCCAGGCTAAAATAACATAATTATCATGGTAGTTTTTCATTCAATACAATGATTAGAGTCCCAAAAATTTCCAAAGACTAAAGAACAGGACTGACAATCTCCTTTGGGGGAAATGTGGAATATTTCCATAATGGAGTATTATTCATCTAAGAAAATGACATTATCATATTTTCAGGCAAATAGTTGAAACTATGAAAAAATCATCCTGGGTGAAGATACTAAAAGGCAAAAGACAAATATGGTATGTATTCACTTATAAGGAGGTCCCCTAAAAGTGTGAATAAGGTTCCAAAAGGCCATCTATGGTGAACAAATCAGTCTACCACTAGGGGGATTGGGTGGCAGTTAATTGATTTGTTGAGACAGGGAATCCTAGGAAAATTTTCCAGCAACCCAGGCTCCTGCTATTAAAATATGTTGCTCTCTACCCACATCTGCTAGATCAGGGCCATGTCCTTGTATTCACAGAGATGCTTCCTTTTGCATCAAATGTGATTGTATAGAGAGAACCACAGTCTGACGTTATGCAGAGAGAGACCTTAAAACACACAGCTCTTAATGGGATTTCCCTATGAAATATTCCCTCTTTCAGAACTCTGAGAAACCTGCAGGAGAGGAGGCAGGGAATTGAGGACACAAGGAGAACAATGCCCTGAGAATCAGGCTGCAGAGGAAGATGATGCAGAGAGTGTTAATGAGACCTGATAAGCTAGGTTCAGATAGAAGTGTGAGGAGCACATCCCCTCTTAGGGAAGTAGAGAAAGAGCATGGGGTTTGAAGAAAGAGAGTGGATGGGACTGGAAATAGAAGAGTGAGGGGGCAGCAGAGGAGATACAATGTGAGCAAATCATGATAAATAAATACATAAGAAAAAAGGTGATCAAGGTGATGAAGTATAGACCTCTTCAGGACCGATCTTCTTGGATGTGGTGCCAGGGTTGGGCAAGGATGAGCTCAGTTTTCTCTAAGAGACTTGGCACTGAAAATCATGTGCCAATGATTAGATGAAAAACACATACTTCAACTGATATATTTTAAAGAAAAAATATTTAGAGTGACACATGGGTAGGAATTTGAAACTGGGAGCAATGGAAAAGAAGTATAATGAATATTATATCAAATTCCCATGTAAGCAATAAAAATAATATGTTGACAACTTTATTTTTTATTTATTTCTTATTATTATTAGTTACATTTAATTAACTCTGTATCCCAGCTGTATCCCACTCCCTTATTCCCTCCCAATCCCACCCTCCTTCTCTCAGCTTCTCCCTGCCCCTTTCCAAGTCCACAGATTGGGGAGGATCTCCTCTCCTTTTGTCTGGCCATGTTTTATCAGGTAACTTCAGGGCTGGCTGCAAAATCTTCCTCTGTGGCCTACCAGGACTGCTCCTCCCTTGGGGGATGGGAGGTCAAAGAGCCTGCCATTGAGTTCCTGTCAGAGATAGTCCCTGTACCCATTACTATGGGAAACCAATTGGTTATTGAGTTACCATGGCTTCGTCCAAACAAAGGTTCTAGGTTATATCCATACATGGTCCTTGGTTGGAGCAAAAGTTTCAGAAAAAAAAACCTGTGCCCAGCTATATTTGGTCCTTCTGGGGCTCCTATCCTATCCTCCTCATACTAACTCCCCTTCTGTCAAAGGTTTGGTTATGAGTCTTAGTATCTGTTTTGAAACACTGGTTGGTAGGGTCTTTCAGATGCCTTCTGTGTTAGACTCATGTCATATGTCCAAAGCACATCTCATTTGTCTTTCTAAGTGAGGATTGATCATCTTACCTCGTGTCTGCTTTCTTGTTTATCTTCTTTAGGTGTATAGACTTCATTATGTTTATCATATCTTGTAGGTTTATATAAGTGAGTATATACCATGTTTGACTTTCTCCTTCTGGGATACTTCACTCAGAATGATCTTTTCTAGATCCCACCATTTGCCTGCAAATTTCATGACTTCCCCCTTTTTGATTGCTGAGTAGTAGTACTCCATTGTGTAAAAATACCACAATTTCTGTATCCATTCCTCCGTTGATAGACGTCTAGGTTGTTTCCAGGTTCTGGCTATTATGAATAAAGCTGCTACAAACATGGTTGAGCAAATGTCCTTGTTCTGTACTTGAGCAAATTTGCAATGACTTTTAACATGGAGAAAAAAAATCCGCTAAGGGAGGGCAGAATTTGTCTTTGTAAGACATGCTTCCAGGAACTCATTAAGTAGCAGACAATCCTAGCCATGAACTAGTGAGGTAACCAACTACCTCACATCCCATTAGCTCAGGTGGCACCTTTAAACAATCAGTCCTGGCACTAACACTAAGTTTATATGGTTTGTCTGGACAACCACAGTAGGAAACACAACTGTTCTTGTTTCCTAAGGGTATAACACTTCAATGTCCTGAAGGCCCAATTTTAAATGTAAACACCAGGACCAGGAGGGTTCCTCACTGACCACTAAGTAGGACATAACTGCCAATCCAGCCAGGTCAGCCAAGGCAACCCTGCTCATAGAGGTTTGGCAACACTAGTGTTGAACACAACTAGCTGTCAAATAGTTTATTTCCTGCATTTCTTCTTTTACACTCACAGATATTCTCTTATTCAGCCAATCCAGTCTCAGGAATTATCTGGCTTCTGAAGGAGTCTGGTATTGGAATTCTGCCTCCTGGTCTTGGCAGATGTGGGTCTTATCTAAGTTCTATATCTCAGACACTTTCCTTGGTGATCTCTGCAAGTCGGGTGTTCAGAGTCTGAGAAGTAGAAAGCAAGCTCCCTGCAATCTTGGGAACCAGAGAGCAAACTTTTTATATCCTTGAGTGAATTCCTGGATGAGTTGCCAGGTGGCACAAATATGTTTCTATTGTGAAAAAGAATTTTGCTTGTACCCTTTGCTTTATAAGTGTTGTTTGCCTGTTCAGTAAAGTGAGACTTGATCAGGAATCTGTCGTGTCTCTGTCCCCCTATTTCCACTCACTCTTTCAGGTGATCCTTTTTTTGTTGGTATAATGTTCTTTTGAAATGTATACACCTTACCCTTCTTCATTCAAATGCTGATTCCACTGCTTCTCCCACCCCGCCCCACCTCTGGTTTCAATTGCATTGTGAAAACAGGCCAAAATAACACAACTAGCCAAAATGTTGTACAAAGGGAGGAGCCAGAGGACAGGAAAGAGTGGAGGAGTCAGAGGGCAGGAAATGAGTGGGAGGAAAGGGTGTGAGAGCTTGGAAAGAGAGCTGGAGGACAGATCTTGGAATTACATGGAGGTGGCCTGTACATAATATTTCACAAAAAGCAAGTATGATGGCTAAAATCTAAATGTTAGGAAACTATGAGGGCTTGGAGGTTTAGGAGGGAGTACCTATTGCCCAGCATTGTGTTCTAGGTTCAGTAAATAAACCCAGTCTCTGTGTGGTGATTTGGTTATATAGCAGTTTAGGACTAACACAGCTTTACCAGAAGATAAATCAATAGAAATATTAATAGTCATTTAAAACAATTGGTACCAAACTAATCTAAGTATCCACACCCCTCACATCATACTTTATTATAATTTGGTAGGGGGAATAATATCCCAGTGAAAAAACCCTAACTTAAAACCTAAAAACTCCCAGGCAAATTACTGTCTCTTTATGAGAGACACTTAAACCTGTCCAGAAGTAAAAGATAGCATCCTCTGGGCATACCTGAGACTTAAGAAAACTGGCTGCTGCTGCAGTTTATCTGAGGGGTAAAGAAGCATCACTCCTTTAATACTGTGGCTAGCTGAACTGGCTCAGCTCCACAGCCATGGTGGGAAAGAATGAAACTGGGGGCAGACAGACCTCTAGACAGAGTTTAGCCTAAACTGCATGTAAAATAAAAAAAAAAAAATTGCCATGGCAGAGGGTGTTTTAATCCTTTTTGGCTTCATTTTGGCTGTCATAGTCATGGATCTGGTTGCTATATGTTTAATGGTGTTGGTTCTTGGCTATGCCTTCTCCAAGAAAGTTGAAGGAGAAAGTGGGGGAAAACAGAGATGCTGCATCAAACCTGACAGAATCATTCTTCAGCATGCTGAGACATTGACACATCTGTTCCAGCATCTTGCATGTTCCAGCATTCTGCTTGTTTCTGCCTCAACTGCTTGAATTGCTGTTTCTCATCAAAGCCTGCTCCCAAAAAATTTTTGAAGAAAGCTAATAATCTTAATTGATCCAGCATTTTAGACTGCTCCAAAGATGATTTCTATTAAGCCCATATTTTCTCAACATTCAAAGACTAGACCACAAATGTTATTTCTTGCTTAATTAGCTATTTTTTCTAATTTTACTTGGGCACCCTACAGGATTTCTATATGTTCAAAATGTCAACTAGAAGAAATACATGAAAAGAATGTCCAATTTTCCTTAAAAGAGGTTGGGCATGTTTTTGGCTGTTTGCTATGCCTATGAAATTTTATTGTCATTGGGAGATGTTTATTATTATTGGTTTCATTCAAAGTGAAACAAGGAATATAGAGGGATATCTTATAGGAATAGATAAAAGGTAGATTATTGAATGTACTAAACTTCAGGTTTTATTAGTTATTCTCAAATAAGGTTATTTTTAACTCATTGATAAAGGATTTTGTATATTGATGCAAAAATAAGTCTATTTTTGATACAATGGTATACATTTATACAAATTCAATGTTACTTCCAATAATTTTAAACTGCTATTAAAATTTGGTTAGGGTATTAGGTAATGCAAGTAAATTGCTAGTTATTCAACTCATAGTCATGTCAGACCCTAGTCTACTTTATCACTGGAGTAGTATACATCTAGGTTTATCAGATACATATGATTTTGTAGACAGATTGATTACATAAAGAAATGTAGTCTTCAAAATTTGCAGAGACCAAAAGAATATGGCATTTAAAAGTGTCTTTAATAATGTAAAGACGTTTTGACAATGAGACAAGTCATTTCTTGGCATCACCGCACCTACATGAAAGAAGATAATGAGCATTGAAGAACCTCCATATGGAGAGGGCTACAAATGTGGCAAACAAGCCACTCTGATAAAGAAATTACCCTTCACAACAGACAAATTCTGCCTAAAATGGACAAGCTTAAATGCAGGACAAGTTGACTGCCAAACTCTGCCAAGGCAGGGTAAGCAAGTCCTAAATAGTTCCTGCTTTACATATATGTCTGTCAAATATTCTCAACTTAAAGGGTGAAGATGATGCTCCAACATTATAAAGAGTTATGGGTGTCTGTTCAGGCAGCAAACTGTCTCTGTCAATTTTTATTTTTTGGAAGCTGCTAACATGTACTTCCTATTTACTCTAATAGCTAATTTTATTCTTTCTCCGTGTCTGATGGAGTTGAAGACCAAATATTTATGGTGCCACAAATAAGCTTGAGTTGTTTAGAAGTTAAGAAATCCTTTCATATAGGTAATATCAATAAGGATAAAAGTTAATTTAGGTATAGAACTTTTAACTTGTCAAGATAGTTTGGATAATCAGATTACTTTCTCCTAAGTTGCTAAATACACATGGACTAGACATTGCACATGTATATTTTACCTAATAGTTTTCATAATTTCATAATTATTATTGTATTGAAAGAAAAAGAGACTTTTATTGGACTTAAAGGGGGACTGTTGGTATAATATTCTTTTGAAATGTATACACCTTACCCTTGTTCATTGAAATGCTGATTTCTTTCCCCTTCCCACCCTCCAGGTCTCTGGTTTCAATCCAGAAATTGCATTTTGATAAACAGGCCAAAACAAAATAACTAGCCACAATGTTGTGCAAAGGGAAGAGTCAGAGGACAGGAAAGACAAGAAGAGCCACAGGGCAGGAAATGAGTGGGAGAAAAGAGAGAGCTTGGAGAGATCTGGAGAACAGATCTTGGAACTACTTGGAGAAGGACTTGACATAAAATTTCACAAAAATCAGGTATAATGGCTAAAATCTAAATGTTAGGAAACTATGAGGGCTTGGAGGTTTAGGAGGGAGTAACTATTGCCCAGCATTGTGTTCTATGTTAACTAAATAATCTCAGTCTCTGTGTGGAGATTTATTTATACAGCTGTTTAGGATTAACAGCAAGCTTTACTAAAGATAAATATTAGTAAATATTAATCTCACATATAACACTTTTCGACAATCCCAAAAGATGGGTCAGTTGATGCCTGAACAAGGGACCTCGAAAACAAGGGGCAACATGAAAAAGGCTGGTTTTTGGAGCTCCAGATGCCTAAGAAAAAATGTGCTTCTTGATGACTGCCCATTGCAGGGAGGAAGACAAGGTAGGAAGGCAGTGAATTCATGGGGCATAGAAATAACAGGGAGATGTTAATGAGGACTTTAAAGTCCTGAATAAAAGGGAGGAGTTGCTAGAAAAGCTCTTATCCCCTTTAGTTTGTTAATGAAGTTTGTCCCTGGTTCCCAGTTGAAGGTACCATCAATCTGGAAACTTGGGAAAAGGAATCTCACAAGCTAACAAGTTACTTGAGAAAATTAGAACAGCCAAAAAAGGCGGAAAAAAATTACTTCTAAGATTATTTCAAATATTCACAAAGGAGCTCAAAAAGATTTGTGTAATTTGAGAGGAGAAAATAATTTAGGAGCTATATAGTGAGGAAGAAATGGAGTCAGAGGAAGAAACTGCCAAGTCTCATAATTCAGAATAGCCTCCTGTGTCCTCTTCCTCATTGGCTTTCCCTACCACATGTGCAGGAAATATTGGACCATTGCAGGAGGACATTACTGTTCTGAGTGAGAAAGTCCAATTAGAAAGGGAACAAGTTCAGTTCTTATGAGAATTAGAGAAATTAAAATTACACAATAATAATAATAATAATAAAGTTGCTTGCACTGGTAAATTTTAAAGTATGGTTTTGACTTTTAAAATTATAAATGAGGTTTGTGATTTCACTCCTAAAGAGGATGCATTGATTTAATATTACAAAAACAGGTTTAATTTTTTTTAACTGTTTAAAAAGCAAGTACCTTGCTTGTTTCTTGGTCTTTGCTTCTGTTTTTGTTGTTGTTGTTGTTTTGTCTGCAGGCTTCTGTTTTGGTTTCAGGTTTTGGTTTGCTCACGAGGTCTGAGAAACTTGGAGAGTTTCCAGTCTGGTCCAGGGAATCTTCAGAGTACTCCAATTGCCAGTAAAGAGGCCCATAAATGAGCTATGCCATTTGGGACCAGGAGAGAGGGTCACCGGGTCTCTATTCTGTGTAATAAGAGGGCTATTGGGGCCTGCTAAACATCTAAAAGATGTTGAAAGGGCCATGGGGGATCTGCTCCTTATGGAATCTATGTGTGTGGAGGAGACACATGAGGGTTTCCACTCCTTCTGGAATCTGTGGAAATTGTGTCCTGCAGAGGCTGATCAAGTCCTGGTATTTGGGTATTCTGGTTATGCCAAATGATAATGTTGCATTTCTATGTTCCTTATGTATCTCTATGTTTGTGTATGATTATCTGTAGGCTTGGATATTTTTAGCCATGAGAGAATTTGAATCACCACCTCTGAGTTTGGTCCTGGACAATTGTACTTAAATGCTATGAAACATTGTAAAATTTATCAGGTATTTTAAAATAGTAACCCTTAGGATGATCTAACAAAGAACTTAAAACCTTGGTATTTATTTTATTAATTTTAAACAGTAAAACTAAGGAATGCTGTTTAAACCAATTAAAAAACTGCAGTTATTAAAATATATCATGTAAAAAAAAAAGACAAAATATGTTGTTCTTCATTTCAAAAGGCAGGAGTATCTTCAGTGCAAAATGTTTGCTTATGCTTTTTTACAGGAAAAAAAAAAACAACAACTACAGTTCCATGTTAGCCCAGGGTTATGCAGCGTTATATTCAGGTCATCGTTAACCATTATATAAAATATATGCCTGGCTATCAGTACCTATATAATTGATTTCATGCTGTTTTTCTGGTCTATAGATTTGATATAGTTAGAATAGTCCATTTTTGCTGAGGGCTACAGGCTAAGTTTAGTTTTTTATTTAATGTTATATAAAACTTTTGTCCTTTAATTTTTTGCTGGTAAGTTTAAATACAATATGATAGCATTAATAAGATTTGCTAGCCCCTTTACAAATTATGTTTAATTAAAATATTTGCTTTGATTTTAGTTTAAAAAGAGCAGATTTAAAGTCATGCTAAATATTATAGTTGAGTACAAGATTGAGTTTTACCTAGTCTCTTTGTTTAGGTAGTTTTTTTTTTTTTTTAAGGTTAAATCTAAAATGGTAACCATATAGTTTGCCTATGTACATCTACCTAAAATTTGGTTCTAAAACATAGACTTAAAAACTATGAGAAAATTGAGATTATACTATCCTGTTTTGTAGGGTGAAGTTTAGAGCAGATGATAAAAGTAGACAAAGAGTAACTCAAATATGCTGGCCTTCAGACTTGTAAGAGATCTGATAAATATGGCATTTTAACAAATGTAAGCTTATTATGACAGAGTCCAATCTGTGTAGGTACAATAATAATAATAATTCAGTTTTTATAGGTGGAAGATATATTGTTTTCTATTTAAAACAAAAGGTACTGTAACGGTATTTACTAATGGTTCATTATCTGGTGTTGCTGCCTATGCTTATAAAAGAAAAACAATATCTTTTCAAGTGTCTAACACATCTGCACAAATGGGAGAAATATCTGCAGTGTTGCTTGTGTTTCAAAGTTTTATTATGAAATCTTTGAACATTTTTACAGATAGTACATATGTAGCTCAGTCTTTGCACAGCTTAGAGACTTCAAGTCAAATTCAGACATCTTCTCCTGCTGGAATTTTATTTTTACAAATTCAAAATTTGATACACACACACACACACAAACACACACACACACACAAAGAAAACAAAAACCTTTCCCTTTTTAAATAGGCATTTGAGGGCTCATTCTAATTTTCCAGGACTACTGTCTAAAGGAAATGCATTGGCAGATAAAGTCACCAAAGTTTATTGTTCACAGTTTAAAAGATCACAGGATGTCCATAATATTCACCATCTTAATAGTTAAAGCTTGAGACTTAAATATGGATTGACTAAAGAACAGACACATAGTATAGTCAAGGCTTGTAGTATTTGTACTCAGTTTCAGCCTATTCCTCATTTCGAGTCAATCCTAAAGAACAGGTTCCAAATCAGATTTGGAAAAAGAATATTACTCATATTCCTGAATTTAAACAATTAAATATATATACATGTTTGCATAGAGACCTATTCTGGATTTATTTTGCCACTCCTCAACCAGGAAAAGCTGCAAAGAATGTTATTGCTCATTGCCTACATGATTTTAATGTTCTAGGAGTTCCTAAGCAATTTAAAACTGACAATGCAACAGGATATACTAGCAAATCTTTTAAAAGATTTTGTCAACAGTTTTAACTTTTGCATATAACTAAAAGACTTTCAATCCTCAAGGACAAGGAATGTGACATGCCCACTAAACAATTAAGATTTATTGGCAAAAAAAAAAAAACAGAGAAGGGGGCTACTTCCCTGGACACCTAAGAATCATCTTAATCATGTTCTTTTCATTCTGAAATTTTTAAATTTGGATAAGCATGGTAAATCTGTAGCAGACAGATTATGGCATAGAGAAAACTTTTGCTGAAGTAAAATGGAGGGATCCTTTAACAAATCAATGGCATGGGCCCATCCATGTAGTTATATATGGAAAAGGATATGTCTGTGTTTCTCTGCTGGAAAATTAGGCAGTTACCAGAATGTCTGGTGCAACAAGTGGATGAGGAGTTTCTCCTGACAATGATAATGAGGTCAATGAAGACCCCTCCAGTCAAGTTTGTGGTTTATTGGGCTTAAGTTCCTAATTCACCTTTACTACATCCAGTTTTCTGGGATGACCCAGAAGTCCTTGTTTATGTCAACAACATTGGGTTGCTAGGTTTTCCTGCTTTTGAAGGAAAGCAAGTAAAACAAACTCTTAACTTTTCAGGAACAGGAAGAGGTCATCCTCTTTGCATTAGCAGAGAGAGTATTCATCAGAACTGCTTACCAGTCTCCCCTGTCAGGGTTATAGGTCAGAATGCCTACTATTCTAAAGTTGGGGTGGCAGCTCAAGCCTCCCTTTGCCACCAGGCAAAATGCAACATTGGAGGGATATTATTGTCTCTTCCTATGGGAGTTAAGAATGACAGTCTTACATCTCCAATGAGTTACCCATCCTGTGAGAAAGGGGATCAATGCACTTGTCCTCAACTGATGGTTCCTTCAACAAGATGCATCAGAGAACCACCCATCATCTACTCCTGGGACAATGACCCTGAATTTACAGTTGTGGACTGGACTGCTCTATTGTTAAGAGTATTAAGATCTCAGATTCTGGTAAAGACAGCCAAATTTACTTTATTTTAGATAACACTCTTAGTGCTGGATTTTGGAGGACTTCAAATAAAAATTGGCATACCTATGTATGGAAATTGGGAACTGGGTTGGGATATATAGGCATTATCTCTGGGTAGCTTTGCTAAATTAATCAAATTATACTTCTGTTTTGGCATGTGTTACTCCTAATTATTTATTGCTAACTGGAAACATCATAGTAAGACATTTTAAGAACAATGATACATATTCAATTGAATGTGTATATTATAATCTTACTAATTGTGTTAGTGCTGAGAATAATGCTCTTTCAATAGTAGCTGTTAAGCAACCTGCTTTTATTATGATTCCTGTTAGGATTTCTGATTGTTGGTATGATGAAACAGAATTTAATTAGACTCAGTTTCAGAATCACCTTGCTGGTATTTGGTCTAGCAAAAACTCCTCAGTAGACATGTTAATGATGAGAAATAAAATCCATGACATAGAATCTGCAAAGAAACCTAGGTTAGAATTGGCCAATACAGCCTGGAATATATTTATTAGCATCAGGAGGTGCTTTCCATTCTTTGACTCTGTGCCTAAGTGGGGACTGATACTTCTGGGCATGGCAGGTATGGGTTTATTGGCCTGTGCATACCTTCCTTGTGTGTTACAGTTCCTTATTCACCAACTTCAATGCATTCAAATGCAGTCACTTGAATTTAAATTAAATACCTCTGATGTGGAGGTAATTTGATGGCATGTAAGTGTAAAATTGTCGTTTTTCCAAAGACAGACAGAGGCTCATAAAAATCACATCTGAGACCTTGATGACAAGTAAGGAAAATTAACTTTTCACCAACCTAAGACAGGATATCCATAAAACAAAGAAGGGAAAAATGAAGGAGTCTGGTAATTGGAATTCTGCCTCCTGGTCATGGCAGATGCAGGTCTTATCTAAGTTCCATGTCTCAGAGACTATCCTTGGTGGTCTCTACAAGCTTGATGTTCTGAGCCTGAAAAGTAGACAGCAAGCTCCCTGCAACCTTGGAAACTAGAAAGCAAACCTGTTGTAACCTTGAGTGAATTCTTGGATGGCCTGCCAGGTGGCACAGATGTGTTGCTACTGTAAAAAAAATTGCTTGTACCCTCTATAAGTGTTTATAAGTGTTGTTTGCTCCTTCAGTAAACTGAGAATTGAAAAGGAATTTCTCTTGTCTCCATTCTTCATATCTCTGTCTCCCCATTTACACTCTCTCTTTCAGATGGACCCTGTTAGACTAGAATGTAGGACTGTCATTTTACCTTATCTTTTCCCTCTTCTTAAAGACTCAATACCCCAGAGAACCCCAGAGACTGCCAGCCTATTATATTAATAAGAATTTGAAGGTACATTTATTCAGTAAGCCAGTAACTTCTCAATTCAAAGCCACAACCTTGGAAATTTCAGAAACAAGATGACAGTAGGAAACCTCCTTGCCATTAGGTACATTACCCTTAATTTCACATTACCAGACATTTACTCTCTGGGAAAAAAGAACTAGAGAGACAGATTCAAAAATAGAGAGACCCAGACCTATAGAAAGAAAGATACAAAGTGACAGACTGAGAGACAGAGACTCCATTCTGTCTGGTCACTTTCTTTGGCATATCAACCTCAGAGCACACCCTCCTATAATATAACTCCAATAGGAATTATATTATCTAACCAGGCCATATTACCTAACCATTCCCAGACTTTTCCTCTCTGGGCTGTCCATTTGTAAATAGATGAGCTTCAAGGGGACATTGAAATTTAAATCACCAGGAAGTGGAAGAAGATTTAGGGACTTAAAGGCTAAAAAAACATAGTGCGGGATAAAGTTCCAATGGGACATCTCTTGAAACCAAACCAGGGAGATTGAGCCAGGACATCATACAGAAATTTTTAAGCAACTCAGGCTGTTGTTATTAAAATATGTTGCCCTCTGCCCTCAAATGATAGATCAGGCAACAACCCAGATGCTCCCCAGCTGAAGAATGGATACAGAAATTGTGATTCATCCACTCAGTGGAATAGCATTCAGCAACATAAAACAAGGAAATAACGAAATTTGCTGGTAAATGGTGGGAACTGGAAAAGATTATCCCCAGTGACCACTCCCAGAACAAAAAAATCTGAGCATAGGGTTCTTTCCTGAGAGTAGTACTCCAACCAATGGGTAATAATTTTGTTCTGTTGCTCTCCTTGTGGAGCTCCTGTCCTCTCCATATCTTATATTTTCCACTTCTTTCATTAGATTCCATCCACTACCCCAACAGTTGGCATAAGTCTCAGCATCTGCTTTGATATTCTCCAGGGCAGAGCCTTTCAGAGGCCCTCTGTGGCAGGCTCCTAACTTGTTCCCATGTTTTATCCTTCTGATGGCCATCCTGTTTGCCTTTTAGGATGGGAATTGAGCATTTTAGCCAGAGTCCTCCCTCTTGATTAGTTTCTTTAGGTGTACAGATTTTAGTAGGTTTATTCTATATTATATGTCTATATGAGTAAGTATATACCATGTGTGTCTTTCTGCTTCTGGGAGTGGTGAAATCTCAGGGTCGTTTTGATTTGCATTTCCCTGATGACTAATGACATTAAGCATTTCTTTAAGTGTTTCTTTGCCACTTGATATTTCTCCATCAAAAATTCTCTGTTTAGCTCTGTTCCCCATTTCTTAATTGGATTAATTGTTTTGTTGTTTTTCAACTTTTTTAGTTCTTTATATATACTGGATAATAGCCCTCTGTCACGTAGAGGCTTGTTAAAGATTCTTTCTCAATTTGTAGGCATTCATTCTGTTTCAATGACAGTGTCTTTTGCTTTACAGAAGCTTTTCAGTTTCACAAGGTCCCATTTACTGAGTTTTGCTCTTAGAGCCTGTGCTGTTGGTGTTCTATTCAGGAAGTTGTCTCCTGTGCCAATGAGTTCAGTGCTCTTCTCCACTTTTTCTTCTAACCGATTTAATTTCTCTGTTTTTTTGATCAACTTGGAGTTTAGTTTTCTGCAGGGTGAAACGTATGGATCTATTAGCATTTTTCCACAAATAGACATCCAGTTAGACCTGCAGCGTTTGTTGAAGATGCTATCTTTTTTTTTCGATTGTATGCTTTTGGCACATTTGTCAATACTCAGATGTCTATAGTGAGTGAGTTTATTTCTGGGTCTTCTATTCGGTTCCATTGATCCACCATTCCTTTTCCGTAACCGTACCATGCAGTTTTTATTACTGTTGCTCTATATTACAGCTTGAGAGCAGGGATGGATATATCTCCAGAAGATCTTTTATTGCAGAGAATTGTTTTTGGCAATTCTTGGTTTCCTGTTTTTCCATATTAAGTTGAGAATTTTTCTTTCAAGCTCTATAGGAATTGTGTTGGTAATTTGATTGGAATTGCATTGAATCTGTAGACTGCTTTGGGAAGATGATCATTTTTACTGTGTTAATCCTTCCAAGCCATGAGGAGGGAGATCTTTCCATCTTCTGATTATCTTCTTCTAATTATTTCTTCAGAGTCTTGAAATATTTTTCATTCAAGTCTTTGACTTGCTTGGTTAGGGTCACACCAAGGTTCTTCATGTCTTTGACCAAATACAAGAACACATCAAAGATATCATCCACTTTGTCCAAATAGGCTTCATTCCAGGTATGCTGGGGTGGTTCAATATATGGAAATCCATTAATGTGATCCACCATATTAACAAACTGAAAAAAAACACAGGATAATCTCCTTAGATGCTAAAATAATATCAGAAAATCCAACCTCCATTCATATTTAAAGTATTGAAGAGATCATGGATAAAAGGCTCATATCTAAAAATAGTAAAGGCCATAAACAGCAAGCTTATAGATATCATTAAAATAAACAGAGAAACTTAAAGCAATCCCACTGAAATAAGGGACAAGGCAAGGCTAACCACACTGTGTATACCTCTTCAACATAGTTCTAGGGCAATAAGACAATTGAAGGAGATCAAAGGTATAGAAATCAGAAAGGACAGAAGCAAAGTGTTATTATATGCAGATGATATGATATTGTACCAGAGTAACCCCAAAAATTCTACCAAGGAACTCATACAGCTGATGAAAACCTTTGGAAAACTGGCTGGATACAATATTAACTTTAAAAAATCAGTAGCCCTCCTGTATACAAATGACAAAAGGCCTGAGAAAGAAATTAGGGAAACTAAAGGAATTATATTATCTAACAAGACCATACTTTTTAACCATTCCCAGAAATTTCCTCACTGGGTACTTTACATGTAAAGAGATGAGCTTCAAGGAGACATTGCAATTCAAATCACCAGGAAGTGGAAGAAGAAGGAGGGAATTTTAGGCTAAAAGAACATAGTTATCCTGGTATTTTGTCATTCAATACAATGATTAAAATCCCAGAGAATTCCAAGCATTAAAGAACAGGACTGACAATCTCCTTTCAGGAAAATGTGGAATATTTCTATAATGAAGTATTATTCAGCTAAGAAAATGACATCATGATATTTTCAGGCAAATGGATGGAATCAGAAACAATCATCCTGGGTGAAGTAAATAAAATGCAGAAAGACAAATATGGCATGTATTAACTTATTAGGAGGTCACCTAATAGTGGGCTTTAAAGTTCCAAAAGGCTTGTGACCATATCACTCTTCCGCTATGGGGTTAGGATAGCATTGAAGGTAGTTGTTGTGCCAAGGCATCCTAATGAAATTTTGATGCAACCCAGGTTGTTTTTATTAAATTATGTTGCTCTCTTCCCTCAACTGATTAGTCAGTACCATGTTCTTATATCCACAGAGATGCTTCCTTATGCATTAAATGAGATTCCATACAGACACCCACAGTCTGATATTATGGAGAGAGACCTTAAAACACAAAGTTCTAAATAGGACATCCCCGTGAAAATTTCCCTCCCTTCAGAGCTCTAGGAATCCTGCAGTAGAGTTGGCACAAAGAGTGACATAACTAGAGTGAATTCAGGACACAAGGAGCCGAATACCCTGAGAATCAGGCCACAAAGGAAGATGATGCAGCCAGGCTTGAGAAGACCTTATAAGCTAGGCTCAGATAGAAGGGTGAGGAGGACCTCGCCTATCAGGGAACTAGAAAAAGGTCATAAAGATAGAAAAAGCAGACTGGATAGGACTGGAAGTAGGAGAAGGAGGGGGCAGGAGAGGGGATTCAATGTGAATAAATCCTAACAAATAAATACATAAGAAAATCTGTGATCAACCTGATGAAGTATGGAGCTCTTCAGGACTGATGGCTTCTTCTTGGGGGTGGTTCCAGAGTGCAGCAAGGATGAATTCAGTTTTCTTTAAGGGACTTGGCACTGAGACTCTGATCATGTTCCAATGATTATATGAACAACACATAGTTGGATTTATATATTTTAAGGAAAAAATAATTTAGTGTGGCACATGGAAATGAATTTAAAGCTGGTAGCATAATGTATTTTACATGAAATTTTCATAATAAAAATAATATGTTGAAAACTTTTACAATGACTTTTAACATGGACAACAGATTCAGCTAAAGGAGGGCAGAGTTTGACTTTGTAACGCATGCTTTCCAGGAACTTAGTATGTAGAACAGAATCCTACCCATGAACTACTGGTTATCCAGCTACCATCAGACAAGGAAAACCTGCACACAGAGGGTTACCAACACTAGTGTGTAACATTACTAGTTGTCAAATAGTTTATTTGCCCCTCAGTTCTCCTTTTACATTCACAGATCTTTCTCTGTTTTAGACAAACCAGTCCCAAGAATTGTCTGGTTTCCTTCTCTTTTCCCTTTTCTTAAAGACTCAATAATCCAGGGAACCCTAGACCCTGCCAGCCTATTATATCAATAAGAATGTGAAGGTACATTTATTGAATACTTCCAGTAAATGCTCAGTTCAAAGTAACAACCTGGGAAATTTCAGATCTAAGACCACAGTAGGAGATCATCTTGTCATTCGGTACATTCCCTTTAGTTGCACATCACTTTGAAGCTTCCCTACTTGGGAAGCTGTATAATTCAATAATCAGTAAAGTTATATTTCCTACTTGAGATTGTCAAGGAGGGAAACAAGAGTAAAGGTGTAGGATCTGGATAAAGGGATGAGATAAAGTCTTCTTAGGTTTTACAAGAAAAAATTCACATTCACAGGATCAGAAACACTGGACAATGAGGAAAGTTTGTTCACTCATCTACATGGATACCTAAAGATTCTCTCAGGTGTTGATTGGCTGAAAGGCAGAATGATGTCATGAACCATCTGAAAGCCAGTAAAATTTCAGAAGCCAGTTATTAAAAGTGCCAAGTGGACAGCTTGCTTGAGAGAAAGGCTGAGCAGCCCTACATGCCTCAATCTAGGCAGCTGAAAGCACACAACCCAGAGATGTCAGTTACTGTGCCCAAGACTCTTATTTCAGGAAACGTGTCATATATTTCTTTCACGTATTCATTGATAGTCACATCTTGACATATGAGTTTCACATTATCACAGATTCCATCATTATTTTTTAAATGTACAGATATGTCCTCAGTCAGTGAATTACTTACTGGGAAAATGCTCTGTGACCAAAGAAAACATTTAAACAAAAAGCATTTAATTGGTATCTTGCTTATATTTTCAGAGATCATCCAGGATGTCACATCAACAAGCAGTCATATTGTTGTAGTCCTTCACCCAAACTGAGAGCTTTTCATACTGAACAACAAGCACAAGACAGAGAGAGGGAGAGAGAGAGAGAACAAGAGAGACAGATTCAGAAATAGAGAGACAAAGACCATAAGAAACAAAGAGAAAAATGACAGAGACTGAGAGGCAGAGACTCTATTCTGTCTGGTAACAATCATGGGCATATCAATATCAAAGCATACCCTCCCATATTATAACTACAATAGGAATTATATTATCTAACAAAGCAATACCTCCCACACTTATCTTCACTGGGGACTAAAAGTATAAATAGATGAGCTTCCGTGGGACATTGCAATTCAGCTAAGAAAATTACATCATGATATTTTCAGGCAAATGGTTGGAACCAGGAAGAATCATCCTGGGTGAAATCACTAAAATGCAGAAAGACAAATATCATATGTATTGACTTATTAGAAGGTCCCCTAATAGTGGGGGATAAAGTTCCAATAGGCCATCTATTGTGACCAAACCAGTCTTGTTCTAGGGGGATTGGGTGGCAGTGAATTGAGCTGTTCGGCCAGGGCATCCTATGGAAATTTTCAAGCAACCAAGGCTTTTGTTATTAAAATATATTGCTCTCTGCCCTCAACAGATAGATCAGTGCCACATTCTTGGATCCAGAGAGATGCTCCTACTGCATCAAATGTGACTGCATAAAGACACCTACAGGCTGATATTATGCAAAGAGAGACCTTAAAATACCCAGCAATAAATGGGATTTCCAATGAAATTCTCCCTTTACTCAGAGCTCTAGGAAGCTTGCAGAAGAGGAAGCAGGAATAGTGTCATAATAGAAAGCTTTGAGAATAACAAGAAGAACAATACCTTGATATTCAGATTGCAGAGAAAGCTGATGCAGCCAGCTTTGATGAGACTTGATAAGCTATGGTCACATAGAAAGATGTCAAGGGACTCAGCTAAAATGGGGAGAAGGACCTCCCCTATCAGGGAACTAGATATAGGGCATAGGGGTAGAAGAAGTAGGGGGGTGGGACTGGAAGGAGGTGAGGGAGCAGCAGAGGGGATACAAAGTGGACAATTCATAATAAAACATAAGAAAAACTGTGATCAAGTGATGATGTATGGAGCTCTTCAGGACACACTTGGGTGTGGTACAAGCATACAGCAAGGATGAACTCCGTTTTCTTTAAGGGTCTTGGGACTTAGACTCTGATCATGTTCCAATGAATATATCAACAACATATACTTCAATTGATGTAATTTAAAGAAAAGAAAAAAAATAGTGTGGCACATGGTAGGAATTTGAACCTGGAAGCAATGGAAAAGGATTGTTATATATGTTCAATGAAATTCCCACATAATCAATAAAAATAATGTATTGACAACTTTTACACTGACTTTCAGCATGGAAAAAAGATTCTGCTAAAGGAAGGCAGAGTTTGACTTTCTAAGGCATGCTTTCCAGGAACTCATTATGTAGTAGAGAATCCTAGCCATGAACTAGTGGTTACACAACTACCTCAGACCCTTTGGCAAGGTGGCACCTCTTCACAAGCCGTCCTGGAATTAACACTAAGCTTAGAGGGTTTGTCTGGAAGACACAGCTGCTCTTGTGTCCTAAGAATATAACACAGTGCTCTGTCCTGAATTCCCAGTTTTAACTCTTAACCCCAGGACCAAGAGGCTTTCTCACTGACCACTGAGTAGGACACAGCTGCTGATCCAACCAGGTCAGCCAAGGCAAACCTGCTTATTGGGGGTTGGTAACACTACTGTTTAACAGCACCAGCTATCAAAAAATATCTTACCCTCAATTCTTCTTTTACACTCACAGTTCTTTCTCTGTTTCATGCAAACCATTCTCAGGAATTGTCTGGTTTCCTTCTATTTTCCCTATGCTTAAAGGCTCCATACCCCAAGTAATCCTAAGGCCAGTCTGCAAATTATATCAATAAGAACTTGAAGGTAGATTTACTGAATATGCAAGTAACTGCTCAATTCTAAGTCACAACCTAGGAAATTTCAGAACCAAGACTACAATAGAAGTCTTCCTTATCTTTTGGTATATTCCCCTTAATCCCACATCACCTTGAAGCTTCCATTTTTAGGAAGGTCTCCATTTCCATAGACATTAAAGTTTCATTTCCTACCTGACATTCATTCACAGAGGTAAATAGGAGTAAAGTTGTGGGATCTTAATAAAGGGATGAGATAAAGACTTTTTGGGTTGTACAGGAAAATGTCCATTTGCACAGGATTAGAGATACTGTGCAATTAGAAAAGATTGTTTATTCATCTTTTTGGAAACCTCAAGATTCTCTAAGGTGCTGATTGGCTGAGGGATGGAATGATGTCTTGAAACAGTGGAAAGCCAGTAAGTGTTTCAGGAGCCAATTATTGAAAGAGCCAAGAGGACAGCTTGCTTGAGAGAAAGGCTGAGCATCCCTAAATACCTTTACCTGAGCAGCTGAAGGCAAAAAAATCACAGATGTCAGTTCCTGTGTTTAAAACTCTTAGCTCAGGAAAAGTGTCACATATTTCTTTCATGTGGTCATTAATAAATTCACGTGTCCTTGACATGTGACTTTTACATTATCACAGATTCCATTATTATTTGTTAAAAGCACAGATATGTCTCAGTCAGTGAATTACTTGCTGGGAAAACACTCTCTGACCAAGACAATTCTTTGAACAAAAAGTGTATACTTGTGACCTTGCTTATGTATTCACAGAGACCATCCAGGATGTCACATTGGCAAGCAGTCATCTTGTATAGCTTCAGCAGAATTGAGAGCTTTTCATAGTTAACCACAAGATTCAGAAAGAGAGAGACAGAGAAAGAGCTAGAGAAACAGATTTGTAAATAGAGAGACAAAAAAGACAGAAACAAAGATATGAATTGACAGAGACAGAGAGACAAGAGACACCGTTCTGTCTGGTCACTTTCATTAGCACATCATCCTCAAAGCATACCCTCCTATAATATAAATCCCAAAGGAATTATATTGTCTCACTAGTTCATATCTTCTAACCCTTCCTAGACAGTTCCTCAATGGGGACTCCTCATATAAATAGATGAGCTGCAAGGGGACATTGCAGTTCAAATCACCAGAAAATGGAAGAAGATGGAGGGGTTTCTAGTCTAAAATAACTTAATTGTCCTGACAGTTTGCAATTCAGTACAATAATTAAAGTCCCAGCAACTTTCAAGGACTAAAGAACAGTGCTGACAATCTTCTTCAGGGAAAATGTAGATTATGTTCATAACAGACTATTATTGAACTAGAGAAAATGACATCATGATATCTTCAGGAAAATGGATGGAACAAGAAAAGACATACTGGATGAAGAAACTAAAAGGCAGACAGACAAATATATTGACTTATTAGGAGGTCTCCTAGTAGTGGGGGATAAAGTTACAATAGGCAATACATTGTGACCAAACCAGTTTTCCACTAGGGATATTGGGTGGCAGTGCATTGAGTTTTTGGCCAAAGTATCCTACAGAAATATTCAAGCAACCCAGGCTGTTGTTATTAAAATATGTTGCTCTCAAATGATAGTGTCATGCTCTTGAATCCAAAGAAATGCTTTTTTCTGTATCAAATGTGATTGCATACAGAAACCCACAGTACTATAAAATGCAGAGAGAGAGAGAGAGAGAGAGAGAGAGACCTTAAACACCCAGCTCTAAATGGGATTTTTTTATGAAATGCTCCCTCCCCTCAGAATTCTGAGAAGCCTGCCAGAGAGGAGACAGGGAGAGTGTCATAAGTAGAGGGAACTGAGGACACAAGGAGAACAATGCCCTGATAATCAGGCCACAGAGGAAGATGATGCATCCAGCCTTTATGAGACTGATAAGCTATGGTCAGATATAAGGGTGAGGAGGCCCTACCTCTCAGGGAACTAGAAAAAGGGAATAGGGATAGAAGAGGAGTGGTGGGTGGGACTGGAAGGAGAAGAAGCCGGGAGCAGCAGAGGGGATATAAAGTGAACAATTCCTAATAAATAAAATACGTGAGAAAAACTGTGATCAAGGTAATGAAGTATAGAGCTCTTCAAGACAGATGTCTTCTTTTTCGGGGTGGTACCAGGGTGCAGCAAGGATGGACGCAGTTTTCTTTAAGGGACTTGACACTGAGACTCTGATTATTTGTCAACAACACAAATTTCAATTCATGTATTTTAAAGATAAAGAATTTTTATTGTGATACATGGGTAGGAATTTGAATCAGGGAACAATGGAAAAGGAGGGTAATGGATATTATATGAAATTCTCACATAATCAATAAAAATAATATGTTGATGTGTATTACAATGACTTTTAACATGGAGAAAAGATTTTGCTAAAGGGGGACAGAGTTTGACTTTATAAGGCATTCTTCATCCAGGAACTCAGTATGTAGCAGAGAATCCTAGCCATGAACTAGTAGGTATCCAGCTACCTCAGACCCCATGATCTCACTTGGCACCTCTGAACAAGCAGTCCTGGCTTTAACACTATGTTTAGAGGGTTTGTCTGGAGGACCACAGCAGGAAACACAGCTGCTCTTTTGTCCCAGGCATATAACACAGACGAATTTTTCTATCTTGAAGGTCCAGTGTTAACTGTAAACCCCAGGAACAGGAATATTACACACTGACCACCTAACAGGACATAGCTGCCGAACCAACCAAGTCAGCAAGGCAACCTTGCTCATACAGGATTGTCACTGCTAGTGTGTGGAACAATACCATTTGTCAAATAGTTTATTGCCTCTGAGTAATCCTTTTACATACACCGATCTTTCTTTCTTTCAGCCAAAGTATTCCCAAGAATTGTTTTGTTTCCTTCTCTTTTCCCTGCTCTTAAAGACTCAATACACTGGGAAGTCTAGACTCTGCCAGTGTATTATATCAGTAGGAATGTGAAGTTACATTTAGTGAGTCAGCAAGTAACTACTCAGGGCATTCAGAACCTAGGATATTTCAGATCAGAGATCAAAGTAGGAGACTACCTTGTCATTTGGTATATACATCTCTTTAAACCTTTTCTACTTAGAAAGAACTCCAATTAAATAAATATTAAAGTTTCATTTCCAACCTGGCATTGTCTCTGAGGTAAATAGAAATAAAGGTGTGAATCTGGATAAAGGGATGAGATAAAGGCTTGTTGGGTTTCACAAGAAAAAGTCACACATGTGCACAGGGTCAGAGATACATGACACTGATGAATGTTTGTTTACTCATTTCCATGGAAACCTCAATATTCTCTCAGATATTGATTGGCTGAAAGGGAAAATGATGTCATGAAATAGGTGAGAGCCACGAAGAGTTTCAAGAGTCAGTTATTAAAAGGGCCAAGTGGAAAGAAAGGTTGAACTTGGTATACTCAGGGCAGCTAAAAGCACACAACCCAGACATGTCAGTTCCAGACTCTTAGTTCAAGAAATGTGACACATATTTCTTTTAAGTGTTCATTAATAAAGTTGCATGTCCTTGATGTGTGAGTTTCACATCATCAGAGTCAATTATTATTTGTTAAATGAACACATATGTGCTCAGTCATTGAATTACTTACTGGAAAATGCTCCTTGGGCAAGGAAAGCGTTTGAACAAAAAGTGATTTTTACAGAAACCATGGAAGAGGTCACTTCAGCAAGCACTCATATTCTTAAATTCCTTTAGCTGAACTGGTAGCATGTCATACTGAGAGACCAAAAGATAAATTAGCAGCTATTATTAAGGCCTGAAGTAGGTGGGTAAAAGAAGTCTAGTAATGCCCTGAGGGGAAGGACCGCCTTACTGCATTCTTTCCCCATCCACTAGAGATAACAGTTGCTAGGAACCTGGCCACTCCCCCAAGTAAATATGGTCTGGGAACCTTCCTCTATCCAATCAATTCAAAATGTAGCATTTTGAACAATAGATGCTTGCCAGGCAGTAATTGTCCCTGCCTTGGGCATGCTGGGAGGGACCAGAATCTATATATCACCCAACTATCCTGGCTGTGGCACTTGGCTCCCACCACTTCAGCAGTGGGAGTGTGTGGGCCCAAGCTGCAGCATGTAATTTACAATAAAAAGAACCTCATGTATTTACAGTGGAGTCTGTTTATTCCTGATCTTTTGGGGTTTATGAACTGGGCAGAAAAATACTGAACCACAAGTGGCAGTCAGAGAGAGGGAGACTGAGGGCGACATAGTGAGAAAGAGCTACAAGAGACAGATTCAGAAATAGGAAGACTGAGATCTACAGAAACAAAAATATAAAATTACAGAGACCAAGATACAGAGACTCCATTTTGTATGGTCACTTTTTCTGATATATTAACCTCAAAGCACACACTCTATAATATTACTGCAATAGGAATTATATTACCTAAGGAGTCCATATGTCCTAATGCTTCCTATACATTCCTCACTGGGGACTTAATATGTAAATAGATGAGCTTAAAGGGGACATTGCAATTCAAATTACCAGGAAGTTGAAAAAGATGTACAAATTTCTAGGATAAAAGAACATAGTTATCCTGAGAGTTTATCATTCAATACAATGATTAAAGTCCCAGCAACTTCCAACTTCTAAAGAACAAGACTGACAATCTCCTTTGTGGAAATGTGGAATATTAACATAACAGTATTATTCAGGTAAAAAAAAAATGACAACATGATATTTTGAGGCAAATGGATAAATCCAGGAAAAATCATCCTGGATGAAGTAAATAACATGCAGGTAGACAAATACAGTATGTATTCAGTTATTAGGCAGTCTCCTAATAGTGGGACATAATGTTCAAATCGGCCATGGTTTGTGAACAAACCAGTCTTCCTCTAGCGGTATTGGTTGGCAGCGAATTGAGTGGTTGGGCCAGGGCCTCCTACAGAAATTTTCAAGCACCCACGCTGTTGTTATTTAAATATGTTGCTCTCTGCCCTAAAATGATATATTGGTGCCATGTTCTTCTATCCATAGAAATGCTTCCTTTGGCATCACATGGTATTGCATAGAGAGAACAACATTATGCAGAGTGACCTTAAAACACCCAGCAGTAAATGGGATTTCACACTGAAATTCTCCCTTCCCTCAGATCTCTGGGAAGCCTGCAGGAGATAAGTCAGAAAAAGGGTCATATGTAGAGGGAATTGGAGGACACTAGAACAATGCCCTGAGAATCAAGCCTCAGAGAAAGATGATGCAGCCAGCCTTGAGGACACCTGATAAGCTAGGCTCACATAGAAGGGGAGGAGAAAATCCCTTGTCAGGGAACTAGAGAAAGGGCCTAGGGGTAGAAGAAGGAGAGTGAGTGGGACTGGAAGGAGAATAGGGAAGGGGCAGCAGAGGAGATACCAAGTGAAAAAAATCATAATAAATACAGTAGAAAAACTGTGATCAAGGTGATGAACTATAGAGCTCTCTGAATTGATGGCTTTGTCTTGAGGGAGGTAGAAGAGTATGCCCAGGATGAACTCAGTTTTCTTTAAGGGATTTGTCACTGAGACTCTGACCATGTACCAATGACTCTATGAACAATACATACTTCAATTGATATACTTTTAAGACAAAAAAAAAAAAATTACAGAGGAAAGGAATGTGAACCAGGAAGCAATGGAAAATGAGTGTTACATATGTTCCATGAAATTCCCACATAATCAATAAATATAATATGTTGACCACTTTTACAATGACTTTTAACATTGAAAAAAGATTCCTCCAAAGGAGGGCAGAGTTTGATTTTGTAAGGCATGCTTTCCAGGAACTCATTATGTAGTAGAGAATCCTAGCCATGAACTATTGGTCACCCAGCTATTTCACATCCCATGAGCTCATATGGCACCTCAGAACAATCATTCCTGGCACTAACACTACATTTAAAGGTTTTTCTGGTGGATCACTGCAGGAAACATAGCTGTTCTTGTGTCTTAGGAACATGGACACATTTTTCTGTTCTGAAGGCCTGGTTTTAAGTGTAAACCCAACACCTAGGATGATTCCTCACTGACCACTCATTAGGACATAGCTGCTAATCTAGCCAGGTCAGCCAAGGCAACCCTGCTTATAAGGGGTTGACAACCTTAATGTGGAATAGGACCACCTGTCGAATGACATCTTGCCCCTTAGTTCTCCTTTTACATAAACAGATCTTTCTCTGTTTCACCCAAACTAGTCCAAGATATTGTCTGGTTTCCTTCTCATACACTGCTCTTAAAGACACACTACCCCAGGAAACCCTAGACACTGCCAGCCTATTATATCAATAAGAATGTGAATGTACATTTACTGAGTTCACAACACTGCTCAGTTCAAAGTCACAACTTAAGAAATTTCAGATACAAGACCACAGTAAGAGACCACCTTGTCATTCGTTACATTCCCCTTAATCCCACATCACATTGAAACTTCCCTACTTAGGAAGTTGTCCAATTAAATAAACACAAGTTTCATTTCCTGACATTGTCACAGAGGTAAATAGGAGTAAGTGTGTGGGATGTGAATAAAGGGATGAGACAAAGGCCTATTGGGTTTCACAAGAAAATGTCACATATGCACAGGATCAGAGATACTGGACACTGAGGAAAGTTTGTTTACTCATCTCCATGGAAACATCAAAATTCTGTCAGGTGCTGATTGGCTGAGAGGGAGAATGATGTCATGAAACAAGTGAAAGCCAGTAAGAGTTTCAGAGGCCAGTTATTAAAAGGGCCAAGTAGGCCAAGCCTACTTGAAAGAAAGCAGCTCTATCCAAGCAGCCCTATATGCCTCAATCTTGGCAGCTGAAAGCACAAAAATTAGAAATGAGAGTTCTTGTGTCCAAGACTCTTAGTTCAGAAGTGTCACATATTTCTTTCAAGTGGTCATTAATAGTCATGTGTCCTTGACATGGGAATTTCACATTATCACAGATTCCATGCTTATTTGTTAAATACACAGATATATGCTCAGTCAGTTAACTACTTACTGGGAAAATACTCTCTGACCATGGCAACTCTTTAAACAAAAAGCATTTTACTGGCACCTTACCTATATTTTTACATAGACCATGCATGTTGTCACATCATCATCAGTCATCTTTTTATAATCCTGTAGCAGAACTGAGGGCTTTTCATACTGAACCACAAGGGTCAGTAGAGAGGAAGTCAAAGAGAGAAAGAGCTAGAGAGACAGATTGAGAAATAGAGACTGAGACCTACAGAATTAAAAATAGTATGTGACAGAGACTATGAGAAAGAGACTCCATTCTGTCTGGTCACTTTCATTTGCATATCTACCTTGAACTACACCATACTATAATATAACTCCAAAATGTATTATATTATCTAACAAGGCAATACGTCCTAACCCTTTCCATACATTTCCTTCCTGGGAAATAAACATGTAAATAGATGAGCTTCAAGGGTACATTGCAATTCAAATCACCAGGAAGTAGAAGAAGATGGAGAGACTTCTAGGCTAAAAGAAAATATTAGGGAGAACCCAAAATGGCAGCGACCAGCTTGCACAGTATTCAGAGGAGATGAAATTCTGAATTAAATGCCGATCAATCATGGACAACTCTGTGGACTTCTCCAGGGGAATCAATTCCCGGGCACTTCCCATTAAATGAAGGAAGCAGTGGCTGCAGTAGCCAAGCCTGCAGTGGAGGAGGCAGAGATACTGCAGCCAACAGGGTGGCAGCAGTGGAGTTACTGGAGTTACCGCAACTAGCATTTAAAGCAGAAGAAACACCTGGCAGTGCACACAGCTTGCCTGCAAACAATGTTGCCTTCTCCAAGCACAGATCACCCTCCTTGATATTTGAGGCTGAGAACACTCAAACCCCTGGCATTTCCCCCACAACCTCAGATCTCTAGCCTTGCCTGAAGGGGGAAGCAGCAGAGGAAGCATATAGTGGTTCAGAGAGCAGATCCCAGCCTGCTGTGCTCACAACTTCAAAAACAGAACACAGGGAGGGGCACAAAGAGCCCACAACAGAGTACTTGTCCTGCCTGCAGCATTAGGCACAGACCTGAGAGTCCAGCCTGAAGAGCCCTCCACAGATTGGAGACCCTTGGGTATTCAGGAAACATGCACAAGCGCTTTGTTCCCGCAATTTGCACTTGCTAACAATGCCAGCATCCACGTCCCCTCCTGTGCTTACTCCCAACATGCATATCCCAAACACCTACACTCTCTAGCACTCCCATTCAATATGTACACAAACACACCCACACACATACACATGTGTGCACATGCTTACTCCCCCACAATAATGAATCTGTGCCAGTGGCTTTTTCCTCCCTCAGGTACAATTTAAGCAGCAACACACACTCTGAAACCACTGGACTTCCCTGAACTTCCTTTAGAATACTTCAGAGACCAGAGAAAGACAGTTCCAGTCTAAAGTTCAGATTCAAAGGGAAAAATAGCAAAGATCACATATAAGCAAATGGCCAAAGGTAGGTGTAAGAACTCACTCAACAAAAATCAGGACACCACAGACCCACCAAAAACCCCCAAAATCAATGGATATATTAATTCAGGTGAAACACAGGAAAATTATTTTAAAGCTGTTTATGCAGTTATGAGGGGAAAAAAAGAGGAAATGAATAGAACTCTCAAAGAAATACAGAAGACTATAACTACCCATGTAAAGGAACAATTAGAGACATTTAGAGAAGAAACAAACAAAAAATGATAGCCACATTCACTCAGATGAAGGAAATTGTGCAAAGCATGAAAACAGAATTAGAATCTATAAAGAAAATACAAACAGAGAAATCCCTGGAACTGGAAAACTTAGAGAAAAGATTAGGAACCACAAAGATAAGCATCACTAATAAAATACAAGAAATAGAAGAAAGAATCCCGAGTACTGAAGATACACTTGCTGAAATTGATTCCTCCCTCAAAGAAAAGGTAAAGTCAGACAAGTTCCAAACACAAAACATACAAGAAATCAAGACTGCCATGAAAGGACAAAACCTAAGAATAATAGGAATATATGAAAAAGAAGACTCCAGGCCCCAAGGACTGGAAAATATTTTTAAGAAAATCATGGAAGAAAATTTTCCCAACTTAAAGAAGAGATGTCCATGAACATACAAGAAGCCTACAGAACACCAAATAGACTAGACCAGAAAAGAAATATTTCATGTCACATCATAGTCAAAACACTAAACCTACAAAACAAAGAAAAAATGTTAAAGGCAACAAAGAAAAAAAGTCCAGTAACATATGAAGGTAGACCAATCAGAATCACACCAGACTTCTCATCAGAAACTATGAAAGCCAGAAAGGCCTGGGCAGAGCTCATGCAGACTTTAAGGGAACACAGATGCCAACCCAGACTACTATACCCTGCAAAACATTTAATCAACATATATGGAGAACACAAAATATTCCATGACAAAACTAAATTTATGCAATATCTATACAGCAAACTAACCCTACAGAAGATACTAGAAGAAAAAAATCCATTCGAATGAAAACAACTACACTAAAGAAAATATAGGATACAGATAATTTTCCAATAAAAATTAAAAGAAAAAAACAAACAAATAATGAATCATAATAAGACCACCAACTCTACAATAAAAGGAACTAACAGTTATTGGTCACCCTTATCTATCAACATAAATGGACTCAACTCTCTAGTTAAACGACAGAGACTAGAGAATGGTTGCAGAAACAAGATCCAACATTCTGCTGCATCCAAGAAACACACCTATACAAAAAAATAAACACTACCCCAAAGTAAAGGGATGGAAAAATGTATTTCAAGCAAATGGACCCAGAAAACAAGAAGGGGTAGCAATCCTAATATCTAGTAAAATATTTTCCACCAAAATTAATCAAAAAAGATGAGGAAGGGCATACATAACCCACACAAAGACACAACAAAGAAAGAGAATTTCAGGCCAATTTCCCTTATGAACATTGATGCAAAAATACTCAATTAAATACTTGCAAAACTAATTCAAGAACACATAAAAGATATCATCCACCCTGACCAAGTGGGCTTCATCTCAGGCATGCAGGGGTGGTTCAATATATGGATATCCATCAATGTTATCCACCATATAAACAAACTGAAGGAGAAAAACCACATGATCATGTCCTTAAGATGCCAAAAAAGCATTTGACAAAGACCAACACCCAATCATGTTTAGAGTCTTGGAAAGATCAGGAATATAAGGCACATACCTAAACATAGTAAAGGCAATATACAGCAAATCTATAGCCAACATCAAACTCAATGGAGAGAAACTTAAATCAATCCCACTGAAATTAGGGAAAAAGGCAAGGCTGCCCATCGTCTCCACATCTCTTCAACATAGTACTTGGTGTCCTAGCTACAGCAATAAGAAAACTAGAGGAGATGAAGCAGATGCAAATCAGAAAGGAAGAAGTCAAAATATCACTGTTTGGAGATGATATGATAGTATACATGAGTGACCTCCAAAAATCAACCAGAGAACACCTTCAACTGATAAACACATTCAGCAAAGTGACTAGATAAAAAATCAAAAAAAAAAAAAAAAATCAGAAGCACTCCTGTATACCAAAGAAGGTCAAGAAAGAAATTAGGTAATAACACACTTCACAATAGCCACTAATAGCATAAAGTACCTTGGGGTAACTTTAATCAAGTGAGTGAAACATCTTTTTGAAAAAACTTCAAGTCTCTGAAGAAAGAAATTGAAGAAGATATCAGAAGATGTAAAGATCTCCAGTGCTCATGGATTGGTAGGATTAACATAGTGACAATGGCCATCCTGCCAAAAGCAATCTACCGATTCAATGCAATTCCCATCAAAATACTAATACAATTCTTTATATACATTGAAAAAAAATTCTCAACGTCATATGGAGAAACAAAAAATCCAGAATTTACAAAAATATCCTATACAGGCCAGCCATTTCCCTCCCTGTGGGTTTGAACCCAACAGTGAAACTCAGTCTCTGGTGCCCTGGTGCCCACAGTTCTGTGCTGGAGCCTGGGTCCCCAGCTCTGGCTCTAGGCTGGCTCCTGGGGTGCCCATGGAACCCAAGTTTTTTCCAGGGGATGTCTGGTTGACCTAAGGTTGGTCCTAATCTTTTCCTGAACTGTGGGGTTTCTCTCGACTGGAAATTCCAGTCTCTGATGTTGTGGTGCCCACAGTTCAGTCTGGGACAGTGACCAGAGCAAACCCACAGGGAGGGTACTCAGATGTACCACCACCCCGAAAAGGTCTTGAGAAAGTTACCCAGTTTTGGCAGATACCCAGGCAGCCAATACCTAGAAAGGAAGAACCATGTAAGTCTGTGCCTACAGGTTCTACTCTCAATCATAGACAGAGAGGCTATCCCCACAGCAAAGACTGGGTGTCCCTGTCAGGAGAAAACCCCACAGCAGGGGGATCATCAGGTCTAATGATCAGGACACCCTTCACCAAAAGACTTTCCGGATTCATGCAAACTCTAGGCTCTAACCTTCTACTGCAGGCATTTGCAAAGTGCTTGCCTACCATTACTGAGTACCAGCAGGACACTGGGGTACACAGATGCATCCTCAGACCTACAAAAGCCAGAAAGACATTACATCCGTGCTCAGATTCTGTGCCAAGGATCAACCAGTTATCCCTAGCTAGACTGACAAAACTGTGGGAATCCCTGGTTCTTCAAGAGGGCTGCACCCAAAAATTTAAGAGTAACAGCTGCTGTGGACTAAATTCAGAGCAAGAAACCCAGCAGCAGGACCTCTCCTGATGAGAGGAGAGCCTTCTGAATACCACAGTTACCATACAGGTCCATACACCTGAAGTGATCTGAGAAGCACCAGTATTCAGTGGACCATACCGAAAAAGCAGAGGAGAACTTCAGAATCTTGCCAAATGGATTCTCCCCACCCCAGGTCTCAGAAGGCATGAGAATTTAACAGACAACACCTGAGACAGAGAGATGGGTAGAGGCCAGCAAAAAAGCACAACCAACAAAAGGCAAAACAACACAGCATCCCCAGAACCCAGTTATCCAGGGGCAAATAGCCCTGGACACCCTAACATAAGTGAAATTCAAGAAGATGACCTTACATTTATGCTAATGAAGAAGTTAATGGAGGAAGTAAATAAAATGCGTAAAGAATTAGGAGAAGATATAATAAAACAGATTATGGTCATCCATAAAGAAATACAGGAAGATGCAGCCAAACAGTTTGTGTCACTGAAAGAAATAAAAGAAACAGAGGAATATTAAAACAAACAACTGAAGGAATTGAAGAGAAAACAGGAAACTGCAGTTAGACAGGTTAAGGAAATCAACAAAACAGTTCAAGATCTGAAGATAGAATTGGAAAAATTAAAGAAAATACAAACGGAGGAAATCAAGGAGAGGGAGAACCTAGGAAAGAAAACAGGAACTACAGAGTTAAACATAACTACAGAGTTAAACATAACCAACAGACTACAATATATGAAAGAAAGAATCACAGGTGTGGAAGATACAATGAAAGAAATCAATGTATCTGTCAAAGAAAATAATAAATCTAAAAAATTCCTGACACAAACCAACCAATAAATTCAAGACAACATAAACAGACAAAACCAAAGAATAATAGGAATAAAGGAAAAAGAAGATTCCCTACACCAAGGCCCAGAAAATATTTTCAACAAAATCATTGAAGAAAATTTCCCCAACTTAAAGGGGAGGCCTATACGAATACAAGAGGCCTACAAAACACCAAATTAATTAGAGCAGAAAAGAAAATCCTCCCGCCACATAATAATCAAAACAGTAAGTATAAAGAACAAAGAAAATATACTAAAAGCTGCAAGAGAAAAAGGTGAAGTAAGGTATAATGGCAAACACATCAGAATCATACCTGACTTCTCAACAGAAACTATGAAAGCCAGAAGAGTCTGGACGTATATCATGCAGACCCTAAGAGAACATAGATATCAGCCTAGGGTATGTACCCAGCAAAACTCTCAGTCCTCAAAGATGGAGAAAACAAGATTTTATTGATAAAAACAAATTTCAACAATACTTACACACAAATCTAGCATTATAGAAGATACTGAAAGGGTTAGGCTAACTTTGTAACCTATATGTCTTCTAAAGTCTATAGCTTTGAGTTTTAGGTCCAGGTTAAGTTAAAGCCTCTTAGTACCTTTCCAGAGAATGGAGGAATGTGACCCTATCTGTGAGGACAGATATAAAAAAAGGCAAACAAGCAATGACCTTCACTCAGTAAAAGAAGGACCAGACCCTTGTCTTTAAGATAGCGTTTCTTAGCAACGAACCTAGACTTCTGAGCAGCTTTTGACCTCCAGCCAAACTCTACAGCCCCTAATCTTCAAGGATGAGCTAGCCACCTCCACCTTCAAATGCAGCTGCATCCACACTTGGCAGGACTGGCCAAGCTTGAGCACCTTAGACTAACCAATTATCTTACTTTATAGCTTCCTCATCCAATCCTAAATTGCCAAGACTGCAACTTCAAATTTCCCTCAATTTTCCTTTTAAAAACCTAAAGGCTTTGTCTCCTGGTGCCACTCTTTGCTGACCAGCAGGGGTGACCCCATTGTGCAATGGTTAATAAACCTCTTGCTTTTTCAACGAGTCTTGGTCTGGGGGAGTTTCTGGGAAGGGTGCGATCTTGAATTCCTGAGCTGTGAGACCCCAGGTCTTACATTTTTGGTGCATTGGCTGAGAAAGGGCGTGCCCCTTCCCCAACCCTCATCAGACTGAACTTGGAGGTTGAGCTCGGAACAGGTTAGTCTATTTCTGTCTTACCAATCTGTTTCTTGTCAGAGATCGCTGCCATGAGGCAGCCTCTCAATCAGATTTCTGTGGTACCAATCTGTTTCAGTTTGGGCGCCTCTCTGGACATTTTTGGTCATCTGATCAGCCATTGCAATAGACAGATGTGTCAGAATATTGCGTGACTGGGAACTGGGGGATGCGCAAGTTTCCGTTTGGGCAGTTGGATCTGAGATGGTCCTCCTCTCGTCGGATTTTCGTAGAGAAGGACCACCACCAGGCAGCAGTTCTATCAGAGCACTGTGGTACCACTCACAAGGGGATCCTTGTTTGATTACTTGCCTGATTTTTTGTGTTTCTGTGGTTGTTGCCTTTCTGACTTTTTTGACAGAGAGATGGTCTATGTCGAGAGCATCTGTAGAAGGGGTTCGAGTCCCCTGAGTGGTTCGAGACCATTCGCCTGGAATGGTTTAATTAAGGCAGACAGACATGTCATTAATGCCAAGTCCATGGGACATCCTATAGGACACTCAGCATGCCCCTTTCTGTGAACAGGGAGGAGCAGAGAGATTCTGCTCCCCCAACAATTTAAATCCTGTGTTTCTCATGTATGTATATATTTTTCTGTGTCTGTTTCTTTGTAGACTTGGACTGATGAAAATTCTGACAAAGGACAATTAAAATTAGAATTAGTTCTCGGCCCAGGAGTGCACATGGCTGCATGGCAGGACACTAAGCAGTGTGCTCTCCCTCCTGAGGGAGCTGAGGAGGGAATGCTTTCGGGTGGCTGAGGAGACATGTGGAGCTGGGGCTGGAGCTTGGGCAGGTGGTGCTCAGGCACTTGAAGGTCTGTAAAATAACAATGCACACCCAGCAGGGCACAGGCTTGATTCGGTCCTTTGTTGCGATGTACAGCCAAAGAGCATGGGGGAGGAGAGAGGCCCGGCCGGGAAGCAGGCTCAGGACCTGCACGGGAGGTAAGCTAGAGTAAAGCTCACAAGGGAGCCAAGGGAGCAGGCAAGGCTCATGGGCTCACTTGGTGGAAGTCCTTACACATGGCTAATTGGGGATTGGCATCGTAGCTGCTCCACGGCAGGAGCTGCTCAAGCTGCCAAGAGTGAGGAAAGATTCCTCCCCTTTGCCTTCATCCTCTCTTCCCTCCTCCCACCTAGGGGGCTTACAACTTACAGATCAAGCAGTAATTTAGGAAGAAAACTACAGTTATTGTAATGTTTAGAATTACAACTGAGTCTAAATTAAAAAAAAAGTTTTGTCTGTCTGTTTAAATATATGGCCATTATACGATTGTTTTCAACTGGTCTTAAATGGTTGATATGATAAAAAATAATTGGGTATGTTTTAAGGTTAATTTCAAATTCTTGTTTAAAACATATATGTGACTATGTGTTTGTAGGGTCTATGAATGCATATGTTTAAATAACAACAATGTAAATTGCCACATGGTGTGGCTCAGGAGAAGAACAAAGGTTGCAAAATCTCTGAGTCAAAATGATTTTATTTCCTTATAGGATAAGAAGAAGTCTTGTTCTAAGTTGATATTGGTTCTGAAGATTGGCTTGTTTTCACTGATAAATTTTGCTCTTAAAATCTGGTTTCCACTTTTAAAATTATGGTTATGCTTTGTGAATTCACTCCTAAAGAAGATACTTTGCTTTGATATGGCAGGGATGAGTTTTAAAAATTGTTTAGATGTTTAAGAGGATAAAACAAATACAGTTTATCAGATTTTTTAAGCAATAACTCTTGGGCAGTCTAACATCGAACTTAAAACAGTTTCCCAACCCTTGAAAAATTAAAAAAAATAATGGGAGTTTTCTGTTGTCTAAAAAGAAAGAGAAAATGAGAACTCCAAGAACATATCAAAGACATCATCCACTACAACCAATTAGGCTTCATCCCAGGAATGCAGGAGTAGTTCAATATATGGAAATCCATCACTGTGATCTACCATATAAACAAACTGAAGGAGAAAAACCACATGATTATCTCCTTAGATGCTTAAATGTATTTGACAAAATGTAACATCAATTCATGTTTAAAGTATTGGAGAGATCAGGGATACAAGTCACATGCCTGAACATAGTAAAGGCAATATACAGCAAGCCTATAGACAGCATCATACTCAATGGAGAGAAACTTAAATCATTCCCACTGAAATCAGGGACAAGGCAAGGCTGTCCACTCTCTCCATATCTTTTCAACATTGTTCTTGAAGTCCTAGCTAGAGCAATAAGACAATTGAAGAAGATCAAGGAGATAAAAATTGGAAAGGAAGAAGTAAAAGTATCACTCTTTGCAAATGATATGATAATATACCTCAGTGACCCCAAAAACTCTACCAGGGAACTCCTACAGCTAATTAACACCTTCAGCAAAATGGCTGGATACAAAATTAACTAAAAAAAAAATCAGTACCCTTCCTGTATATGAAGGACAAAAGGCCCAAGAAAAACATTAGGGAAACAACACCCTTCACAATAGCCACAAATGACATAAAGCACTTTGGTGTGAACCTAACCAAGCAAGTCAAAGACTTGTATGAAAAAAAAAAAATTCCAGTCTCTGAAGAAAGAATTAGAAGAAGATATGAGAAGATGGAAAGATCTCCCATGCTCATGGCTTAGCAGGATTATTATAGTAAAATGGCCATCTTACAAAAAGCAATATACAGATTCAATGCAATTCCCATCAAATTACCAACACAATTCTTTACAGACCTTGAAAGAAAAATTCTCAACATCATATGGAAAAACAAGAAACCCAGAATTGCTAAAACAATTCTCTACAGTAAAAGATTATCAGGAGGTATCTCCATCCCTGATTTCAAGCTGTACTATAGAGCAACAATACTAAAAACTGCATGATACTGGCATAGAAACAGACTGGTGGATCAATGGAATCAAATAGAAGACCCTGACATAAACCCACACACTTATGGACACCTGATTTTTGACAAAGATGCCAAATACATTCAATGGAAAAAAGTCAGCATCTTCAAGAAATGGTGCTGATATAATTGGAAGTCTACATGTAGAAAAATGCAAATAGATCCATACTTATCACCTCACAAAGAAACAAAGTCCAAGTGGATCAAAGAGCTATAAAACTATACACACTACACCTCTTAGGAAAAAAGAAAAGTGGGGAATATCCTAGAACGCATTGGCAAAGGAGACAACTGCTTGAACAGAGCACCAACAGCACAGGCTCTAAGAGCAACAATTAATAAATGGGACATCATGAAACTTAAAACCTTCTGTAAAGCAAAGGAAAGTGTTTTTAGAACAAAACGACAGACTACAGATTGGGAAAAGATCTTCACCAACCCTATATCTGACAGAGGGCTAAATATCCAGTATATATAAGGAACTAAAATAGTTAAACAGCCTAAGTCCGTCCCCTTTACTTCATTCCTTGTTTCTTCTGAGGGTTTCTCCAGACAGTGACTCTAAGACTCTGGTATCTTGGGGCACACAGTTCTGTCTATAAGGAGTAGTTGGTACAAAGCAGGCCTCTGGGCTGGCAGAGCATGCGCCTGACTGCTAGTCTGTGGGAGCTGGGTTCCCAATAACTCTGTGCTCCCTTCTTGGGTCTGGATCCATGATGGCTGGGCGTATATCCTCAGAAAAGGTCCCACAAACTGGCCCAACCTAGGGAACCGTGCCTTAGATAGCCTGCTGTTACCAAGAGAGCAGGACTCACCCACCACAGATTACCTCTTGGGTTCTGGGGTACAGAGCCCCAACTTCAGACCTACAAAAGACCGGGAAACCTAAGATCAACCCCCAGATACTGCTCCAAGGGGCAACCAGTTATACCTAAAAAAAAACCGACCAAACCACGGGACACACTCAGGTTACAGCAGCTGATCATGAAATTTACAGCAAGAAACCCAAAGGAGGGCAGCTGTCTCCAGGACTTCTCCCGGTGAGAGAAGAGCCCTCTTGACTAATCAGGACCACAGTTACCACCCAGGTCTCTATGCCTGAGGTGAGCTGTAGCAACTCCTGAAAAACACCGGACATCCAGGGACTATACCCAAAAAGCTGAGAAGGCTTCCTTCAGGAAAAATCATGTTCCTGCCAAAGGAATTCTCTCCGCTACAAGACTCCAGGAACAACCAGAAACTAACTTCAAACAACTAAGATAGCCCAATGGGTAGAGGACAGCGTAAGAGTTCAACCAACAAAAGCCAGAGCATTATGGCTTCTCCAAAACCCAGTTGTCCAGGGGCAAATAGCCCTAGACACACCAGCATAATTGAAATTCAAGGAGATGACCTAACATCTATGCTCATGAAGAAGATAACAGAGGAAACAAATACAATACAAAAGAAATAGAGGAAGCTGCAGCCAAAGAGTCTGTGGTCTTTAGAGAGGAAATGCTTAAATCACTGAATGAAATAAAAGAAACAGGGGATTGTTCAAACAAACAGAAGGAATTGACGGAAAAACATGAAAATATAGTCAGACAGGGGAAGGAAACCAAGAAAATAGCTCAAGACCTGAAGATAGAATTGGAAAATTTTTAAAAAACACAAATGGAAGAAAATGTGGAGAGAAAGAACTTAGGGTAGAAAGCAGGAACTACAGAGGTTAGCATAACCAATAGGCTACAAGAAATGGAAGAAAGAATCTCAGGTGTCGAAGATATAATGGAAGAAATAGACGTATCAGTCAAAGAAAAGGTTAAATCTAAAAAATTCCTGACAGAGACCGTCCAAGAAATTCAAGACAACATAAAAAGACAAAACCTAAGAATAATAGGAATAAAGGAAAAAGAAGATTCCCTGCACCAAGACCCAGAAAATATTTTCAACAAAATAATTGAAGAAAATTTCTCCAACTTAAAGGAGAGGCAATTAAGAATACAAGAGGCCTATAGAACACACAATGAATTAGACCAGAAAAGAAAATCCTCCCGCCACATAATAATCAAAACAGTAAGTATACAGAACAAAGAAAAAATACTAAAAGCTGCAAGAGAAAAAGGCCAAGTAACATACAATGGCAAACCCAATAGAATCACACCTGACTTTTCAACAAAGACTAAGAAAGCCAGAAGGGCCTGGACATATATCATGCACCCTTAGAGAACATAGATGTCAGCCCAGGCTACTATACCCAGCAAAACTCTCAGTCCTCATGGACTGAGAAAACAATATATTCAATGAAAAAACAAATTTCAACGACACCTACAAACAAATCCAGCATTACAGAAGACACGAGAAAGAAAAATACAACCTAAGAAAACTACCCACATTCAAGAAAACATAGGAATTGAATAACCTCACTACAGCAAAACAAAAAGCAACCAAGCACACAACCTTATGACCACAGCCAACATTAAATTCAAAGGATCTAAGAGCCACTGGTCATTAATCTCTCTCAATATCAATGGACTTAATTCTCCAATAAAAAAGACACAGACTAACAGAATGGATGCGTAAACAAAACCCAGCAATCTGTTGTATACAAGAAACATACATAAGTCACAAAGATAGACATTACCTGAGGGTAAAGGGATGGAAGATGGCTTTCCAAGCAAATGGATGCAAGAAGAAAGCAGGAGTAGCCATTACCAATATCTGATAAAATAGACTTTCAACCAAAATTAATCAAAAGAGATGGGGAAAGACACTTCATACTCACCAAGGGAAAATTCTACCAATAAGACATCAAAATGCTGAACATCTATGCCTTGAATACAAGGACACCCACATTTGTGAAATAAACATTGATAAATCTTAAACAACACATAGATCCCCACACACTAATAGCGGGAGACTTTAACGCCCTACTCACAACAAAGGACAGGACAACTAAACAGAGTTTAAACAAAGAAACAATATCTCTGACAGAGGTCATGAATTAAATGGACCTAACAGACATTTACTGAACGTTACACCCAAACACAAAAAAAATTACCTTCTTCTCAGCACCTCATGGAACCTTCTCCAAAATAGACCTCATAGTTGGTCACAAAGCAAGCCTCGACAGATACAAGAAGATTGAAATAATACTTTGTTTCCTGTCTGATCACCATAAATAAGGCTGGACCTCAATAAGAACAGAAATAGCAAAAAGCCTACACATACATGAAAACTGCACAACTTGCTACTAAATGACAGCTGGGTCAGGAAAGAAGGAAAGAAAGAAATTAAAGTCTTCCTAGAACTCAATGAAAATGAAGACACAACATACCCAAACTTGTGGGACACAATGAAAGCAGTACTAAGAGGAAAGTTCATAGCACTAAGTGCCTTCAAGAAGAAATTTGAGACAGCACATTCAAGCAACTTAATGGCCCACTTAAAAACCCTAGTAAAAGAAGAAGCAGACACACCAAAAAGGAGTAGATGGCTGGAAATATTCAAAATCAGGGCTGAAATCAATCAACTAGAAACAAAAAAACAATTCAAAGAATCAATGAAACCAAGAGCTGGTTCTTTGAGGTCAACTAGATAGACAAACCCTTAGCCAACCTAACTAAAAGGCAGAGAGACACCATCCAAATCAACAAAACCAGAAATGAAAAGGGGAACATAACTACAGACACTGAGGAAATCCAAACAATAATTAGGACTTGCTTCAAAAGTCTATACAAAACAAAATTTGAAAATCTAAATGAAATGAACAATTTTCTTGATCGATTTCACTTACCAAAGCTAAATCAGGACCAGGTAAATCAATTAAATAGTCTTATATCCCCCAAGGAAATAGAAGCAGTCATCGAAAGACTCCCATCTGAAAAAAGCCTAGAACCTGATGGTTTTGGTGCAGAATTCTACCAGACATTCAAAAAAGAGATAACTCCAATTCTCTTCAAACTATTCCACAAAATAGAAACAGAAGAAACATTACCAAACTCATTCTATGAAGCCACAGTCACCCTGGAACCTAAAATTCACAAAGACCCAATAAAAAATAAAACTTCAGGCCAATCTCCCTTATGAACATTGATGCAAAAATACTCAACAAAATACTCACAAACCGAATACAAGAACTGTAGAGAGCTGCGGAATGCTATGCCTTAAAGATGGAGCTGGTTTCCGCCTTCCACCTTCCCGATGGTGAGTGCTCTCTGTCATGAACAATTCCACATTTGGCTAAGGCTGAGGATCTGGCTTGCTTCCATGTATGTGGACCTATCTGCATTGCCCCCGTGGCACGCCTGGGTTGGCTACCCAGAGGCTATTTAAGCTGTGGGCTGGCTTTCCCCGGGGTTCGAGGATTGTTCAATGTTCCTGAATAAACTGCATTGAAAAAAAAAATAAAATAAAATAAAAAAAAAAGAAAAAAAAGAACACATCAAAGATATCATCCACTGTGACCAAGTAGGCTTCATCCCAGGTATGCAGGGGTGGTTCAGTATATGGAAATCCATCAATGTGATCCACCATATTAACAAACTGAAAGAAAAAAACCACATGATAATCTCCCTAGATGCTGAAAAGCCTTTGACAAAATCCAACATCCATTCATGTTCAAAGTATTGGAGAGATCAGGGATACAAGGCACATATCTAAACATAGTAAAGGCGATATACAGCAAGCCTATAGCCAACATCAAACTAAAAGGAGAGAAACTTAAAGCAATCCCACTGAAATCAGGGACAAGAGAAGGCTGCTCACTCTCTCTATATCTCTTCAACATGGTTCTGGAAGTCCTTGCCAGAGCAATAAGACAGTTGAAGGAGATCAAGGGGATACAAATTGGAAAGGAAGAAGTCAAATTATCACTATTTGCAGATGATATGATAGTATACATGAATGACCCCAAAAACTCTACCAGGGAACTCCTTCACCTGATAAACACCTTCAGCAAAGTGGTCGGACACAAAATTAACTCAAAAAAAAAAAGAAAAAAAAAAAAAAAACAGTAGCCCTCCTGTATACAAAAGACAAAAGCGCTGAGAATGAAAATTAGGGAAACAACACCCTTCACAATAGCCACAAATGACATAAGGTACCTTGGAGTGACCCTAAACAAGGAAGTCAAAGACTTGTATGGAAAAAACTTCAAGTCTCTGAAGAAAGAATTAGAAGAAGATATGAGAAGATGGAAAGATCTCCCATGCTCATGGCTTGTCAGGATTAATATAGTAAAAATGGCCATCTTACCAAAAGCAATATACAGATTCAATGTAATTCCCATCAAATTACCAACACAATTCTTTACAGACCTGGAAAAAAAATTCTCAACTTCACATGTAATAAAAAGAAACCCAGAATTGCTAAAACAATCCTCTACAATAAAAGATCTTCTGGAGGTATCTCCATCCCTGATCTTAAGTTGTACTATAGAGCAACAGTTTTTAAAACTGCATGGTACTGGCATAGAAACAGAATGTTGGATCATTGGAACTGAACAGAGGACCCAGAAATAAACCCACACACTATGGACACCTGATCTTTGACAAAGATGCCAAACCACACAATGGAAAAAAGAGAGCATCTTCAACAAATGGTGTTGGTCCAACTGGATGTGTACATGTAGAAAAATGAAAATACATCCATACTTATCACCCTGCACAAAACTGAATTCCAAGTGGATCAAAGACCTCAACATAAAACCAGACACATTAAATCGGCTAGAAAAAAAGTGGGGAATACCCTAGAACTCATTGGTACAGGAGACAACTTCCTGAACAGAACACCATCAGCATAGGCTCTAAGAGCAACAATCAATAAATGGGACCTCATGAAACTGAAAAGCTTTTGTAAAGCAAAAGACACCATCATCAAAACAAAGTGAGTACCTACACATTGGAAAAGAATCTTCACCAACCTTTTATCTGACAGAGGGCTAATATCCAGTATATATAAAGAACTAAAGAAGGTGAAAACCAGCAAACCAAGTAATCCACTTAAAAAATGGGGAACAGAGCTAAACAGAGAATTCTCAATAGAGGAATATCAAATGGCAGAGAAGCACTTAAAAAATGTTCAACCTCATTAGGCATTAGGGAAATGCAAATCAAAACAACCCTGAGATTTCACCTTACACCCATCAGAATGGCCAAGGTAAAAAACTCAAGTGACAACACATGCTTGAGAGGTTGTGGAGAAAGGGAATCCCTCCTCCACTGCTGGTGGGAATGTAAACTTGTACAACCACTCTGGAAATCAATCTGGCACTTTGTCAAACAACTAGGAATAGTGCTTCCTCAAGATCCAGCCATACCACTCCTAGGCATATATCGAATAGAGGCTCAAGTACATAAAAAGGACATTTGCTTAACCATGTTTGTAGCAGCTTTATTTGTAATAGCCAGAAGCTGGAAACAATCCAGATGCCTCTCAACTGAAGAATGGATGCAGAAATTGTGATACATCTATATAATGAAATATTACTCAGCAATGAAAAATAAGGAAATCATGAAATTTGTAGGCAAATGGTGGGACCTGGAAAGGATCATCCTGAGTGTGTTTTCCCAGAAGCAAAAAGACACATACCGTATATATTCACTCATGTAGACATACAACATAGGACAAACCCACTAAAATCTGTTCATCTAAAGAAACTAAGCAAGAGATAGGACCCTAACTAAAAAGATCAATCCCCATCCTGAAAGGCAAAGAGGATTGACATCAGAAGAAGAAAACAGGAAACAACATAGGAACCAGCTACAAAGGGCCTCTGAAAACCAGAAGAAGAAAACAGGAAACAAACTAGGAACCTACCACAGAGGACCTCTGAAAGCCTCTGCCCTGCAGACTATTAAAGCAGATGCTGAGCCTGATGGCCAATTGTCAGGCAGACTGAATGGAATTTTATGTAAGAAGTGGGAAATAGTAAGAGCTTGAGAGGACAGGGACTCTACAAGGAGAGCAACAGAATAAGAATATTTGAATACAGGGAATTTTCCAGAGACTCATACTCCAACCAAGGACTATTCATGGTGATAACCTAGAATCCCTGCACAGATGTAGCCCATGACAGTTCAGTGTCCAAGTGGGTTACATAGTAATGGGAAGAGGGACTGCCTCTGACATAATCTGTTTGGCTTGCTCTTTGATCACCTCCCCCTGAGGGGAGAGCAGCCTTACCAGGCCACAGAAGAGGGCAATGTAGCCACTTTTGATGAGAACTGATAGACTAAGATCAGAAAGGAGAGAAGAATCTCCCCTATCAGTGGACTTGGGGAGGGGCATGCCTGCAGAAAGGGGAGGGTGGGTGGGATCGGGAGGGGAGGAGGGAGGGGCTTATGGGGGGATGCAAAATTAATAAAGTGTAATTAATAAAAAATAAAAAAGTTAAAAAAACATAAAGTTTAAGCTGAAATTTAGTACATTTTCAAAAAAACAATGATGTTTTTGTAGTGGTTATTACAAATATGACTCATTAAATTTTCATTTCCAAATGAACCATAATGCCCATAATGCCAAAAAAAAGGTAAACAGCAAAAAAACAAGTAATCCAATTTAAAAATGGGGAACAGAGCTGAACAGAGAATTCTCTGCAGAGGAATATCAAATGGCAGAGAAACAATTAAAGAAATGCTCAACCTCATTAGCCATAAGGTAAATGCAAATCAAACCGACCCATTCTTATACCTATCAGAATGGCTAATCAAAAACTGGAGAGACAACACATGCTGGAGAGGTTGTGGAGAAAGGGGAACCCTCCTCCACTGCTGGTGGGAATGTAAACTTGTACAACCACTCTGGAAAGCAACTTGGTGCTTTCTCAGACAGCTAAGAATAGCTCTTCCTCAAGATCCAGCTATACCACTCCTAGGCATATACCCAAAGATTCTCCAGTACACAATAAGGACATTTGCTCAACCATGTTTGTAGCAGCCTTATTTGTACTATCCAGAAGCTGGAAACAGCACAGATGCCCCACAGTGGAGGAATGGATGCACAAATTGTGGTATATCTACACAATAGAATATTATTCAGCAATAAAAAACATGGAAATCGTGAAATGTTCAGGAAAATGATGGGATGTGGAAAAGATCATCCTGACTGAGCTATCCCAGAAGCAGAAAGATGCACACAGTATATACTCACTCATATAGTCATATAATATAGGATAACTGTACTAAAATCTGTACACCTAAGGAAACTAATCAACAGGGAGGACTCTTGCTAAAATGCTCAATTCCTATCCAGAAAGGCAGAGAGGCTGGACATCAGAAGAAGGAGAAAAGAGGGAACAAGTCAGGAGCCTGACACAGAGGACCTCTGAAAATCTCTGCCCTGCAGACCATCAATGTAAATGCTGAGACTTATGGGCAACCTTTGGGCAGTGAATCTTAGGAAAGATGTGGGAAACAGTAAGATCTGGAGAGGACAGAAACTCCATAAAAAAAGCAACAGAACCAAAAACATCTAAGCACAGGAGTCTTTCCTGAGACTGCTATTCTAACCAAGGACTATGCATGGAGATAACCTAAGACCCCTGCAAGGTTGTAGCCCATGGCAGTTCAGTATCCATTGGATTCCATTGTAATAGGAACAGTGACTGTCTCTGACATGAACTAATTGGCCTGCTCTTTAATTACCTCCCCTGAGGGGGAAGCAGCATTACAAGGCCACAGAAGAAGACAATGCAGCCACTCATAATGAGACCTAATTGACTAGAATCAGAAGGAAGGAAAAGAAGTCCTCCCCGATCAGTGGACTTGGGGAGGGGCATGCATGCAGAGGGTGGAGGAAGGGAGGGATTGGGACAGGAGGAAGGAGGGAACCACTTGGGGGGATACAAAGTGAATAAAGTGTAATTAATAAATAAAATACAGTTAAAAAAAGAAAAAAATATCCTATAAAACAACAAACTGTCTGGAGGTATCACCATCACTGACTTCAAGCTGTACTAAAGAGCAATAGTAATAATAAAAAAAAGCATTGTATTGGCATAGCAGCAGAAAAGATCAATGGAACCAAAAAAAGACCCCGAAATAAATCTAAACCCTTATGTATACTTGATTTTCGACAAAGAAGCCAAAATAATTCAATGAAAAAAAGACAGCATCTTCAACAAATTGTGCTGGTCCAAGTGGGAAATGGAAATAGATCCACATTTATCACCCTGCACAGAACTAAAGTCCAAGTGAATCAAAGACCTCAACATAAAACCAGACACATTAAATCTGTTAGAAGAAAAATTAGGGAAGACCCTAGAACTCATCGGCCCAGGAGACTACTTCCTGAACATAACAGCAACAGCACAGGCTCTAAGACCAACAATCAATAAATGGGACCTCATGAAACTGAAAAGCTTTTGTAAGCAAAAGACATTGTCATCAAAACAAAACGACAGCCTACAGAGTGGGAAAGAATCTTCACCAACCCTACATCTGACAGAGGGCTAATATCCAGTATATATAAAGAATTTATGAAGTTAAAAAGCAACAAATCAATTAAAAAGTGGGGCACGGCATTAAATAGAGCTCTGCAGAGGATTGTAGAATGGCAGAAAATCACTTAAACAAATGTTCCTCGTTTAGAAAGACAGATGGGATGTGCATTGAACGTATGACAGGAGTCTACTGAGCGCATCTGAAAGACTCTAACTAGCAGTGTTTTCAAAGCAAAGACTCATGACCAAACCTTTGGCAGAGTACAGGGAATCAGAAGAAAGAAGGGGAGTTAGTCTGATGGGGAAAGGATAGGAGCTCCACAAGGACCAAATATATCTGGGCACAGGGTCTTTTCTGAGACTGACATTCAACCAAGGACCATGTATGGATATAACCTAGAACCTCTGCTCAGATGTAGCCTGTGGTAGCTCAGTAACCAATTGGTTTCCCAAAGTGAGGGGAACAGGGACTATTTCTAACAGGAACTCAATGACTGGCTCTTTGGTCTCCCCACCCCCCAAGGGAGGAGCAGTCCTGTTAGGCCACAGAGGAGGGCTTTGCAGCCAGTCCTGAAGATACCTGGTAAAACAGGATCGGATGAATGGGGAGGAGGTCCCCCCATCAGTGGACTTGGAAAGGTGCATGGTGGAGATGAGGGAGGGAGGGAGGGACTGGGATGGAATGAGGGATTGGGACATGGCTGGGATACAGAGTTAATAAAATGTAACTGATAAAAAAAATAAAAAAAGAAAAAAAAAGAAAATGCAAAAAAAAAGAAAAAAAGAAAAGAAATTATTTTAAAAGAGAAAAAAATAAAAATAAAAAAATAAACAAATGCTCAAAGTCTTTAGCCATCACGGAGATGCAAATCAAAATGTCCCTGAGATTTCATCTTACACCCATCAGAATGGCTAAGATCAAAAACTCAAGTTACAACACATGCTGGAGAGGTTTTCAGTTTCACAAGTTCCCATTTATTGATTGTTTCCCTTTGAGCCTGTGCTGTTGGTGTTCTATTCAGGAAGTTGTCTCTTGTGCCAATGAGTTCATTGCTCTTCCCCACTTTCTCTTCTAACCAATTCAGTGTGTCTGGTTTTATGTTGAGGTCATTGATTCACTGGGAATTTACTTTTTTGCATTTATCTATATGTAGACATCCAGTTAGTCCAGCACCATTTGTTAAAGATGCTATCATTTTTTCCATTATATATTTTTGGCATCTTTATCAAAACTCAGGTATCCATAAGTGTGTGGGCTTATTTCTGGGTTTTCTATTCAATTCCATTGATCTACCATTCTGTTTTTATGTCAGTACCATGCAGTTTTTATTACTGTTGCTCTATAGTACAGGCATGAGATCAGGGATGCAGATACATCCAGATGATCTTTTATTGTGTAGGATTGTTTTAGCAATTCTGGATGTCTTGTTTTTTCATATAAGTTGAGTTTTCTTTCAAGTTCTGTAAAGAATTGTATTGATAATTTAATGGGAATTGCATTGAATCTGTAGTTTGCTTTTGATAAGATGGCCATTTTTTACTGTTATTCCTGCCAATCCATGAGAATGGTAAATCTTTCCATCTTCTTATATCTTCTAATGCTTTCTTTAGAGATTTGAAACTTTTTTTTCATACAATATTTTTACTTGCTTGGTTAGGGTCAAACCAAGGTACTTTATGTCTTTGACTGAATATAAGAACACATCAAAGATATCATCCACTCGACCAAGTAGGCTAGACCCCAGGTATGTAGGGGTGCTTCTATATGTGGAAATCCAACAAGGTGATCCACCATATTAACAAACTGAAAGAAAAAAAAACACATAACAATCTTCTTAGATGCTGGAAAAGCATTTGAGAAAATCTAACATCAATTCATTGGCGAGATCAGGGATACAGGGCACAAATCTAAATATAGTAAAGGTAATATACAGCAAGCAAATACCCAATATCAATCTAAATGGAGAGAAACTTAAAGCAATACCATTGATATCAGGAACAAGGCAAAGCTGCCTACTCTCTCCATATCTCTTGAACATAGTTTTAGAAGTCCTTGCTAGAACAATAAGACAATTGATGGAGATCAAGTGGATACAAACCCAATAGGAAAAAGTAAAAGTCAAAGTATCACTACTTGCAGATGATATGATAGTATATCTGAGTGACCCCTCAAATTCTACCTGGGAACTCCTACAGCTGATAAACAACTTCAGCAAAGTGTTTCAAAATTGATACAAAATTGAATCAAAAAATCAGTAGCCCATCTGTATACAAAAGGTAATACAGGTGAGCAATAAATTAGTGAAACAAAAGGTATTATATTATCTAACAATGCCATAACTCCCAAACCTTCCCAGACATTTCCTCACTGGGAACTCAACGTGTAAATACATCAGCTTCAAGGGTACATTGCAATTCAAATCACTAGGAAGTGGAAGAAGATGGAGGGACTTCTAGGCTAAAAGAACATAGTTATCCTGATAGTTTGTCATTCAATACAATGATGAAAGTCCCAGCAACTTATAAAGACTAAAGTACAAATTTGAAAATCTCCTTCAGGGAAAATGTGTAATATTTCCATAGGAGTATTGTTCAGCTAAGAAATTGACATCATGATATTTTCAGGCAAATGGATGGAACTGGGAGAAATCATCCTGGGAGAAGTAACTAAAATGCAGTAAGACAAATATGGTATGTATTGACTTGTTAAAAGTTTGTAGTCATGGGGTATAAAATTCCAATAGGCCATCTATTTTGTCCTAACCAGTCTTCCACTAGGAGGACTGGGTGGCAGTTAATTGAATTGTTGAGAAGGGCATCCTACAGAAAATTTCAAGTATTCCAGGCTATTTTTATTACAGCATGTATTTCTTTGTCCTCAACTAATTAATCAGTGCATGTTCTTCTATACACGGTGATGCTTCCTTCTGAATCAAATAAGATTGCATACATAGACCCACAGTCCAATTTTATGTAGAGAGAAACCTTAAAACACCAAGCACTGAATGGGATTTGCCTATGAAATTCTGCCTCCTCTCAAAGCTCTGGGAAGCCTGCAGGAGAGGAGGCAGAAAGTCTAAGTAAAGGGAATTGAGGACACAGGCAGAACAATGCCCTGAGAATTCATCCACAGAGAAAGATGATACAGCCAGCCTTGATGACACCTGATAAGCTAGGATCAGATAGAAGGGGAGGAGGACCTCCCCTATCAGGGAACTAGAGAAAAGGCATAGGGGTAGAAGAAGAAGGGTGGATGGGACTTGAAAGAGAAGAGGTAGGGGCCAGAAGAGGGGATACAATGTGAAAAAAAATCTTAATAAATAAATATATAAGAAAATCTGTGATCATGGTGATGAAGTATGGAGTTCTTCAGGACTGATGGCTTCTTCTTGGGGGTGGTTCCAGAGTGCAGCAAGGATGAATTCAGATTTCTTTAAGGGACATGGTACTGAGCCTCTGATCATGTTCCAATGATTATATGAACAACACATACTTTAATTGATGTATTTTAAAGAAAAAATATTTAGTGTGGCACATGGCTTGGAAGTTGAAGTTAGGAACAACGGGAAAGGAATGGAATGTATGTTATATGAAATTCCCACATAAGCAATAAAAATAACATGTTAACAACTTTTACAATGACTTTTAACATTGAGAAAAATTACCACTAAATGAAGGCAGAGTTGCACTCTGTAAGGCATGCTTTCCAGGAACTCATTATGTAGCAGAATATCCTAGCCATGAACTAGTGGTTACCCAGCTACCTCAGACCCCATGAGCTCTGGTGTCACCTCTTAACAAGAATTCCTAACAATAATACTAATTTTAGAGGGTTTCTCTAAAGTGCCACAGTAGAAACACTTCTGCTATTGTGTCCTAGGCATATAACACATAACCATGTCTATGTTCTGAAGGCCAGGTTTTAAATGTAAATCCCAGGTCAAGGAGTATTGTTCCCTGACCACTGAGGAGGACAAAGCTGCCAATCCAGCCAGGTCAGACAAGGAAACCCTGCTCACAGAGTTTGCCAACACTAGTGTGGAACATTACTAGCTGTTAAATAGTTTATTGCCCATCAGTTCTCCTTTTACATTCACAGACCTTTCTCTGCTTCACCCAAAACTGTCCCAGGAATTGTCTGGTTTCATTTGCTTTTCCCTGGTTTCCTTCTCTTCAGGACTCAATACCCCTGGAAACCCTAGATCTGACAGCTTATTATATTAATAAGGATGTTAAGTTACGTTTAGTGAGTACGCAATAACTGCTCAATTCAAAGTCACAACCTAGGAAATTTCAGATCCAAGACCGCAGTAGGAGACCACATTGTCTTTCAATACATTCCCCTTAATCCCAAATGGATTTGAAGCTACCCTACTTGGGAAGCTGTCCAATTAAATAAACATTAAAGTTTCTTTTCCTACCTGACATTGTTCCAGATCTAAATAGGATTAAAGATGTCAAATCTGGATAGTGATGAAATAAAAGCTTGTTGGTTTTCACCAGAAAAAGTCACATGTGCAAAGGATCAGAATTACTGGAAATTGAGGGAAGTTTGTTTACTCATTTCCTTGAAAACCTCAAGATTCTCTCAGGTGTTGATTGAATGAGGGGGAGAATGATATCATCAAACAGGTGAAAGACAGTAAGATATCAGGTGGCAATTATTAAAAGGGCCAAGTGGATAGATTGTTTGAGAAAAGGCTGAGCAGCCCTACATGTCTCAATCTGGGCAGCTGAAAGCACACAACCCAGAAATGTCAGCTCTTGTGTCCAAGAATCTTAGTTCAGGAAAAGTGTCACATATTTCTTTCCAGTGTTCATTAATAGTCACATTTCCTTGACATGTGAATTTCACATTATCACAGATTCCATTGTTATTTGTTAAATGCACAGATATGTCCTCAGTCAGTTAATTACTTGCTGTGAAAATGCTCCCTGAGCAAGGCAAGTCCTTGAACAAAAAGCAATTACTTGGAACCATGCTTGTATTATTTACAGAGACCACCCAGGATATCATGTCAGCAAGCAGTCATCTCATTGTAGTCCTTCAGCAGAACTAAGAGCTTTTCATACTGAACCACAAGTGCAAGGCAGAGAGAGGGAGACTGAGAGCGACAGGGAAAGAGCTAGAGAGACAGACTCAGAAATAGAGACCCAGTCCATGTTTTCAAGGAACTCATGTAGCAGAGAATCCTAGCCATGAACTAGTGGTTACTAGCTATTTTAGACTACATGAGCTCAGGTGGCCCCTCTAAACAAGCAGTCCTGTCACTAACACTAAGTTTAGAGGGATTTCTGTAGTACACAGCTTCTCTTGTGTCATAAGCTTATAACATGGATACTTTTCTCTGTCCTGAAGGCCTAGTTTTAAATGTAAACCCCAGGACCAAGAAGTTTCCTCACTGACTGCTCAATAGTACACAGCTGGTGATACAGCCTGGTCAGCCAAGGAAACCCTGCTCATAGAGGATTGCAGAACATTATTGTGGAACAAAATGAGCTGTCAAATAATATTTTGTCCTCAGTTCTCTTTTAACTCTCACCGGTCCTACTTTGTTTCAGCCAAACTGGTCCCAGGAACTACGTGGTTTCCTTCTCTTTTCCCTACTTTTAAAGACTCAATACCACAGGGAACAATAGGCCTAGCCAGCCTATTATATCAATAAGAATGTGAAGGTACATTTAGTGAGTATGCCAGTAACTGCTCAGTTCAAAGTCACAACCTAGGAAATTTCTGATCCAAGACCACATTAGGAGATGGAGACGGACTTGTCATTTGGTACATTCCTCTTAATCCCACAACACTTTGAAGCTTTCCTACCAAGGAAACTGTCCAATTTAATAAATATTGAAATTTCATTTCCTACCTGACATTGTCATGGAGGTAAATAGGTGTAAAGATGTGGGATCTGGATAAAGGGATGAGATAAAAGCTTGTTGGGTTTCACAAGAAAAAGTCACCTGTGCACAGGATCAGTGGTACTGGACACTGAAGGAAGTTTGTTTACTCATCTCCATGGAAACCTCAAGATTCTCTCAGGTGCTAATTGGATGAGAGGGAAAATGATATCAAGAAAGAGGTTAAAGCCAGTAAGAGTTTCAGGAGGCAGTTATTAAAAGGGCCAAGTAAAAAGTCTGTTTTAGAGAAAGGCTGAGCAGCACTATGTGTCTCAATCTGTGCAGCTGAAAGTACACAACACAGAGATGACATTTCCTGTGTCCAAGACTTAGTTCAGCAAAAGTATCAAGTATTTCATTCAAGTTATCATTAATAAAATCTTGTGTCCTTGACATGTGAGTTTCCATTATTATTTGTTAAATGCACAAATATGTCATCAATCAGTGAATTACTAAATGGGAAAATGGTCCCTGACGAAGGCAAATCCTTGAACAAAAAGCATTTAATTGGGACTTTTCTTATATTTTAAAGAGACCATCCAGGATGGAAGGAGAGCAAGCAGTCATCTTGTAGTTCTCAGCAGAACTGAGAGCTTTTCATAAGGAGGGACAAGCACAATGCAGAGAGAGGAAGACTAAGAGAGACAGACAGAGAGAGAAAGAGCTAGAGTGACAGATTCAGAAATAGAGAGACCAGGACTAAAAGAAACAAAGATAAAAACTGACAGAGACTGAGAGACAGAGACTCCATTCTGTCTGGTCACTTTCATTGGCATATTAACCTCAAAATACACCCTCCCATATTATAACTCCAAAAGGAATTATATTTTCTAGCAAGGACATAACTCCTAACCCTTCCCAGAAATTTACTCACCGGGGACTAAACAAGTAAATAGATGAGCTTCAAGGGGACATTGCAATTCAAATCACCAGAAAATGGAAGATTTCGTGACTTCTAGGCTAAAAGCCTAAAGAACATATTCATCCTGATAGATTCATATTCAATACAATGATCAAATTGCCAGCAACTTCTAAGGAATAAAGAACAGGATTGGCAATCTCCTTAGAGGAAAATGTTTAATATTTCCATGACAGAGTATTATTCTGCTAAGAAAATTTATCATGATATTTTCAGGCAAGTAAATGGAACCAAAATAATAATAATGACCCTGGGTGAAGTAACTAAAAGGCAAAAAGACAAATGTGGTATATATTCACTTATTAGGAGGTCTCCTAATAGTGGGGGATAAAGTTCAAATAGGGCTTTTATTGTGACAAAACGAGTCTTCCACTAGGGGGGATGGTGTGGCAGTGAATAGAGTTTTAAGGCCAGGACATGGTACAGAAATTTTCAAGTAACTGAGGCTCTTGTTTTGAAAATATTTTGCTCTTTGCTGTCAACTGATAGATCAAATCCATGTGTTTCCAGAGATGCTTTCTTCTGCATCAAATAGGAATGCATACAGAGACCCACAGTCTGATATTATTCAGAGATAGATCTAAAAACAGCCAGCTCTAAGTGGGATTTCCCTATGATTTTCTTTCTCTCCTCAGAACTCTGGGAAGCCTGCAGGAGAGGAGGCAGGAAGAGTGTCATAAGTACATAGATTTGAGGACACAAGGAGAAAAATGCCCTGAGAATCTGGCCACAGAGGAAGATTATATAGCCAGCCTTGATGACACTTGATAATCTAGGGTCAGATAGACTGGGCAAAGGACTTCCCTTATGAGGGACATAGAGAAAGTGTATAGAGGTAGAATAAGGAGCATTGGGGGGACTGGAAGTAAATGAGGGAGGGGGCTGCAGAGTTCATACAAAGTGAACATATCATAATAAATAAATACATAAGATAATTGTGATCGAGGTAATAAAGCATAGAGCTTTTTAGGACTTATGGCTTCTTCTTGGGAGTGGAAGGGGCCAAGATGTGGCAAGGATGAGCTCAAGTTTTCTTTAAGGGACTTAGCACTGAGACTCTGATCATGTTCCAATGAGTATATCAACAACATATACTTCATTTGATGTTTTTAAAAAAATGAAAAAAAATTAGTTTAAGACATGGGTAGAAATTTGAACCTGGGAGCAATGGAAAGGTAGTATAATGTATGTTACATGAAATTCCCACATAATCAATAAAAATATTGACAACCGTTACACCGACTTTTAAAATGGAGAAAAGATTCTTCTAAAGGAGGGCAGAGTTTAACTATGTAAGACATTCTTTCCAGAACACATTATGTAGCAGAGAATTGTAGCCATGAACTAGTGGTTACCCAGCTACCTCAGATCCCATGAGTTCAGATGGCACCTCTGAACAATCAGTCCTAGCACTAACAATACTTTTAGAGTGTTTGTCTGGAGGGTACAGCTGCTCTTGTGTTGTAGGCCTATAACATTGACCCATTTCACTGTTCTGAAGGCCCAGTTTTAACTCCAAATCCCAAGACCAAGAGATTTCCTCTATGACCACTGTTAGGTTACAGGTTCTGATCCAGCTAGGAGAGCCAAGGCAACCCTGCTAATAGAGGGTTGCCACACCAATGTTTAACAGCACCAGGTGTCAAATAGTTTATTGCCCCTCATTGCTCCTTTTACACTCACCTATATTTTTCTGTTTCAGCCAAACCAGCCCCAGGAATTGTCTGCTTTCCTTCTCTTTTCCCTGTTCTTAAAGAATCAATACTCCAACTAACCCTAGGACTGGTTTGTCTATTATATCAAAAAAAATTATGAAAGTACATTTAGTGAGAATGGGAGTAACTTCTCAGTTATAAGTCACAATCTGGGAAATTTCAGAACCAAGACCACAGTATGAGACCACCTAGATATTTGATACATTACCATTAATCCCACATCACTTTGAAGCTTCCCTACTTAGGAAGCTGTCCAATTCAATAAACATTAAAGTTTCATTTCCTACCTGACATTGTTACAGAGGTAAACAGGAGTGAAGGTGTGATATCTGGACAAAGGGATGAGATAAAGACTTGTTGGGTTTCACAAGAAAAAGTCATGTGTGCACAGGATCAGACATACTGGTCATTGAAGAAAATTTGTTTACTCATCTCTTTGGAAATCTCAAGATTCTCTCAGGAGCTGATTGCCTGAGAGGGAGAATAATGTCATGCAACAGGTGAAAGCCAGTAAGACATTCAGGAGCGAGTTATTACAAGAACCAAGTGGACAGCCTGCTAAGGAGGAAGGCTGAGCAGCCCTACATGCTGCAATTTAGGCAGCTGAAAGCAACTATCCCAGAGTTGTCAGTTCCTGTGTCCAAGACTCTTAGTTCATGAAAAGTGTCACATATTTCTTTTAAGTGGTCATATATAAAATCATGTGTCCTTGACATGTGACTGTCACATTAACACAGATTTCATTATTGTTTTTTAAATGCACAGATATGTCCTCAGTCAGTGAATTACTGTAAGTGCTCCTTGAGCAAGGCAATTCTCAGAACAAAAGCATTTAATTGGGACCTTGCTTATAGTTTTACAGATACTTTACAAGATGTCATATCAGCAAGAAGTCATCATTTTGTAGTCCTTCAGCAGAACTGATAGTTTTCATAGTGAACCCCAAGTGGGAGGCAGAGAGAGGGAGGCTGAAAGAGACAGAGAAACAGCTGTATAGACAGATTCAGCAATAGAGAGACTGAGACAGAAAGAAACAAACATATAAGGTGACAGAGACCATGAGATAGAGACTGCATTCTGTCTGGTCACTTTCATTGGCTTACCAACATCAAAGTACACCCTCCTATAATATAACTCCAAGAGGAATTATATTATATTACAAATCCATACATACTAACCCTTCCTGGACATTTCTGCACTGTTGACTCAAAATGCAAATAGAGGAACTTCAATGGGGCATTACAATACAAATCACGAGGAAGTGGGAAAAGTTGTAGGGACTTCTAGGCTAAAAGAACATAGTTATCCTGATAGTTTGTCATTCATTGCAATGATTACAATCCCAGCAACTTCAAAGGTCTAAAGAACAGGACTGAGAATCTCCTTTGAAGAAAATGTGGAATATTTCCATAAAAGACTATTATTCATCTAAGAAAATGACATCATGATATTTTCAGACAAATGGTTGGTACCTAGGATAATCATTATGGGTGCAGTTACTAAAATGCAAAGAGACAAATATGGTATGCATTCATTTATTCATTATGTATTCCTTTAGAGGTCTCCTAACAGTGTGAGAAAAAGTTCCAAAAGGCTATGTATTGTGAACAAGTCAGTATTCCACCATGGAGATTGTGTGGCAGTTAATTGAGTTGTTGGGCCAGAGACTCCTACAGAAAATTTCCAGCAGCTCAGATTGCTGATATTAAAATATATTGCTCTCTGCCCTCAACTGATAGATGACTGCCATATACTTGTATCCACAGAGATGCTTCCTTCAGCATCAAATGGGATTGCATACAAAGAGCCACACTCCTATAATATGCAGAGAGAGACTTTAAAACCCCCATCACTAAATGAAATTTCCCTATTAAATTCCCCCTCTCCTCAGAGATTTGGGAAGCCAGCAGGAGAGAAGGCAGGAAAAGTGTCATAGACACAGGGATTTGAGGACACAAGGAGACCAATACCCTGAGAAACAGGCCTCAGAAGAAGATGATGCACCCTTCCTTTATGAGTCCTAATAAGCTTAGGGTCAGAGAGAATGGTGAGGAGGACCTCCCTTATCAGAGAAGTAGAGAAAGGGCATAGGGGTTGAAGAAGGAGAGTGTGTGGGACTGGAAAGAGAAGAGGGAGGGGGCAGCAGAGGAGATACAATGTTAAGAAATCATAATAAATACAGTAGAAAAACTGTCATGTGATGAAGTATAGAGCTTTTCAGGATTGATAGCTTCTTGTTGGGGGTGGTGCCAGGGAATGGCAAGGGTAAGCTCAGTTTTCTTTAAAAGACTTGGCACTAAGACTCTGATTATTTTTTTCAATGTTTAGATGAACAACAACAATACATACCTCAATTGATGTATTTTAAAGAAAAAAATTAGAGTGGACATGGGTAGAAATTTGAAACTGGGAGCAATGGAAAAGAAGTATAATGTATATTACATGAAATTCCCATATAAACTATAAAAATAATATGTTGACAACTTTTACAATGACTTTTAACATGGAAAAAAGATAAAGCTAAATGAGGGCAGAGTTTGACTTTGTAAGGCATGCTTTCCAGAAACTCATTAAATTGCAGAGAATCCTCGCCATGAACTAGTGGTTACCAAGCTACCTCAGACCCTTGAACTCAGGTGGCACATATGAGGAAGCAGTCCTGGCACTAACAATACATTTAGAGGGTTTGTCTGGAGGACCAGAGCAGGAAACACCACTGCTCTTGTGTCCTCGGTGTATAACATGGACCCATTTCACTGTCTTAAAGGCTCAATTTTAAATGTAAATACCAGGAGGGTTCCTCACTGACCACTGTGTAGGACATAACTGCCAATCTAGCCAGGTCAGCCAAGGGAACTCTGCTCATAGAGGTTTGGCAACACTTGTGTGGAACAAAACCAGCTGTCAAAAATGTTTATTTCATCTCATTTCTCAATTTACAATCACAGATTTTCTCTGTTTCAGGCAAACCAGTACCAGAAATTGCCTGGTTTCTGATGGAGTCTGGTAATTGGAATTCTGCCTGCTGGCCATGGCAGATGTGGGTCTTTAAGTTCTATGTCTTAGAGACTTTCCTTGGTGGTCTCTGCATGCTGGGTGTTCTGAACCTGAGATGTAGGAGCAAAGTTGGTATAAACTTGAATTCCTGGAGGCCTTACTAGGTGGCACAGATGTGTTGCTAGTAGCAACAAAAAATTTGCTCTTACCATTTGCTTTATAAGTGTGTTTACATGTTCAGTAAACTGAAATTTGATCAGGAATCTGTTTTGTCTCCATTTTTCCTGTCTCTGTACCCCCAATTACACTCCCTCTTTCAGGTGGACCCTGTTTAACTAGCCATCAGGACAGGTCAGCAGGTGCCTGAACAAGTAACCTTGAAAATGAGGGCCAACATGAAAAAGGCTGGTTTTTGGAGCTCTGGATGCCTAAGAAAAAATTGCTTCATGATGAAAACCCATCACAAGGAGGAAGACAACTTAAGCAGTCAGTGAATCATGCAGCTGAGAAATACCAGGGAGATGTTAATGAGGACTTTAAAGTCCATGCTAATAAAAGGGAGGAATTGGGAGAAACACCCTTATCCCCTTTAGTTTGTACATGAAGTTTGTCCTTGGTTCCCAGTTGAAGGTATCATCAATCTGGAAACTTAGGAAAAGGAATCTCACAAGCTAAAGATTTACTTGGGGAAATTGGAGCAGCCAAACAGACAGAAAGTACTTCAAAAGTTATTTCCAATGTTCACAAAGAAGCTCAAACATATTTGGGTAATTTGACAGCAGAAAATAATGTAGGAGCTGGATAGTGAGGAATAAACGGAGTCAGAGGAAGAATTTGCCAGTCTTATAATTCAGACTGGTTTCCTGTGCCCTCTGTCTGCATGGCTTTCCCTGCCACATGTGCAGGAGATATGGGAACACTGCAGAAGGATATTACTATTCTCAGAGAGAAAGTCCAATTAGAAAGGGAACAAGTTCAGTTATTAAGGGAATTAGAGAAATTACAATTACAAAGTAATAATAATAGTAGTAGTAGTGATAATAATAAAAAACAAGAAAATTGGAATGTTTGCACTGGTAAATTTTAATTTTATTTTTTTCTTATCAGTTACATTTTATTAACTCTGTATCCCAGCCGTGTCCCGATCCCTCATTCCCTCCCAGTCCATTCCTCCCTCCCTCCCTCTTCTCCACCGTGCCCCTTTCCAAGTCCACTGATGGGGGGGAACTCCTCCCTATTCATCTGATCCTGTTTTATCAGGTATCTAAAGGACTGGCTGCAAAGCCCTCCTCTGTGGCCTAACAGGACTGCTCCTCCCATGGGAGGTGGAGAGGCCAAAGAGCCAGTCACTGAGTTCCTGTTAAAAATAGTCCTTGTTCCCTTCACTTTGGAAAACCAATTAGTTACTGAGCTACCACAGGCTACATCTGAGCAGAGGTTCTAGGTTATATCCATACATGGTCCTTGTTTGAATGTCAGTCTCAGAAAAGACCCTGTGCCTAGATATATTTGGTCCTTGTGGAGCTCCTACCCTTTCCCCATCAGACTAACTCCCCTTCTGTCTTATGATTCCCTGTACTCTGCCAAAGATTTGGTTTTGAGTCTTTGCTTTGAAAACACTGCTAGTTAGAGTCTTTCAGATGCACCCAGTAGACTCCTGTCATACGTTCAATGCACATCCCATCTGTCTTTTTAAATGAGGATTGATCATCTTACCCCATTGCCACTCTCTTGATTATCTTTTTTAGGTGTATACATTTCATTATGTTTATCATATCTTATAGGTCTATATAAGTGAGTATATACTGTGTTTGTCTTTCTCCTCCTGGGATATTTCACTCAGAATGATCTTTTCTAGATCCCACCATTTACATGCAAATTTCATGATTTCCTCCTTTTTGAATGCTGAGTAGTATTCCATTGTTTAAAAAGACAACAATCTCTGTACCCATTCCTCCGTTGATGGACATCTGGGTTGTTTCCAGGTTCTGGCTATTACAAATAAAACTGCTATAAACATAGTTGAGCAAGTATCCCTTTTGTGTACTTGAGCAAACTTTGGGTATATACCTAGCAGTGGTATAGCTGGGTCTTGAGGAAGAACTATTCCTAATTGTCTTAGAAAGTGCGAGATAGATTTCCAGAGTGGTTGTACCAGTTTACATTCCCACCAGCAGTGGAGGAGGGTTCCCCTTTCCCCACAACCTCTCCAGAATGTATTGTCATTTGAGTTTTTCATTTTGGCCATTCTGATGGGTGTAAGATGATATCTCAGGGTCATTTTGATTTGCATTTCCCTGATGGCTAAAGAGGTTGAGCATTTCTTTAAGTGTTTCTCTGCCATTTGATATTCCTCTGTCGAGAATTCTCTGTTTAGCTCTGTTCCCATTTTATAATTGGATTACTTGGTTTGCTGCTTTTCAGCTTCTTTAGTTCTTTGTATATACTGGATATTAAACCTCTGTCAGATAAAGGGTTAGTGAAGATTCTTTTCCAATCTGTAGGCAGTCATTTTGTTTTGATGACAGTGTCCTTTGCTTTACAAAAGCTTTTCAGTTTCATGAGGTCCCAATTATTGATTGTTGCTCTTAGAGCCTGTGCTGTTGGTGTTCTGTTCAGGAAGTTGTCTCCTGTGCCAATGTGTTCTAGGCTGTTTCCCACTTTTTCTTTTAAGAGATTTAGAGTATCTGGTTTTATGCTGAGGTCTTTGATCCACTTGGACTTTAGTTTTGTGCAGGGAGATAGATATAGATCTATTTTCATTTTTCTGCATGTGGACATCCAGTTAGACCAGCACCATTTGTTGAAGATGCTGTCTTTTTTCCACTGAATGGTTTTGGCTTCTTTGTCAAAAATCTATTATTCATAGGTGTGTGGGTTTATTTCTGGGTCTTCTATGCAGTTCCATTGATCCTCTTTTCTGTTTTTATGCAAATACCATGCAGTTTTTATTACTATTGCTCTGTAGTACAACTTGAGATTAGGGATGGAGATACCTCCAGATGATCTGTGGTTGTACAGGATTGTTTTAGAGATTCTGGTTTTTTTTTTTTTTTCTCCATATGAAGCTGAAAATCTTTTTTTCAAGGTCTGTAAAGAAATAAGTTGGTATTTTGATGGGAATTGCATTGAATCTGTAGACTGCTTTTGGCAGGATGGCCATTTTCACAATGTTAATCCTACCAATCCATGAGCACGAAGATCTTTCCAAGTCACACCAAGGTACTTTATGTTATTAGTGGCTATTGTGAAGGGTGTTGTTTCCTTAATTTCTTTCTCATCCTTTTTGTCTTTGGTATACAGGAGGGCTTCTGATTTTTTTTTTTTTTTGAGTTGATTTTGTATCCTGCCACTTTGCTGAAGGTGTTTATCAGCTGAAGGAGTTCTCTGGTTGAATTTTTGGGGTCGCTCATGCATACTAACATATAAACTGCAAATAGTGACACTTTGACCTCTTCCTTTCCAATTTGTATTCCCTTGATCTCCTTTAGTTGTCTTATTGCTCTGGCTAGGACTTCAAATACTATGTTGAAGAGATATGGAGACAATGGGCAGCCTTGTCTTGTCCCTGATTTCAGTGGGATTGATTTAAGTTTCTCTCCATTGAGTTTGATGTTGGCTATAGGCTTGCTGTATATTGCCTTTACTATGTTTAGATATGTGCCTTGTATCCCTGATCTCTCCATGACTTTAAACATGAATGGATGGTAGACTTTGTCAAATGCTTTTTCAGCATCTAAGGAGATGATCATGTGGTTTTTCTCCTTCAGTTTGTTTATGTGGTGGATTACATTGATGGATTTCCATATGTTGAACCAACCTTGCATGCCTGGGATGAAGCCTACTTGGTCATGATGGATGATATCTTTGATGTCTTCTTGGATTCGGTTTGCAAGTATTTTATTGAGTATTTTTGCATCAATGTTCATAAGAGAGATAGGTCTGAAGTTCTCTTTTTTTGTTGGGTTTTTGTGTGGTTTAGGTATCAGGGTGACTGTCGCTTCATAGAATGAGTTTGGTAGTGTTCCTTCTGTTTCTATTTTGTGGAATAGTTTGAGGAGAATTGGTGTTAGCATTTCTTTGAAGGTCTGGTAGAATTCCAGGCTGAAACCATTTGCTCCAGGGCTTTTTTTGGAGGGGAGCCTGTGAATGACTGCTTCAATTCCCTGAATATAGGGCCATTCAGTCTCTCTACCTGATCTTGACTTAATCTTGGAAGATGGAATCTATCAAGAAAATTGTCCGATTCATTTAGGTTTTCAAATTTTGTGGCATATGGGCTTTTGTAGTATGGCCTAATTATTGTTTGAATTTCCTCAGTGTCTGTAGTTATGTCACCCTTTTCATCTCTCATTTTGCTGATTTGGATAGATTCTCTCTGCTTTTTAGTTAGTGTGGCTAAGGGTTTATCTATCTTGTTGATTTTCTCAAAGAACCAGCTTTTTGTTTCATTGATTCTTTGAATAGTTTTATTTGTTTCTAATTGATTGATTTCAGCCCTTAGTTTGACTATTTCCAGTGGAAAGCTCCTCTTGGGTGTATCTGCTTTTTTTTCTAGGGTTTTCAGTTGGACCATTAACTTGTTTGTATGTGATGTTATGAATTTCTACTTGCAGGCACTTACTGCTATAAATTTTCCCCTGAGCACTGCTTTCAATGTGTCCCATAAATTTGGGTATGTTGTGCCTTCATTTTCATTGAATTCTAGGAAGTCTTTAATTTCTTTGTTTATTTCTTCCTTAACCCAGCTGTCATTGAGTAACAAGTTATTCAGTTTCCATGTGTGTGTCGCCTTTTTGCTATTTCTGTTATTGTTGAGGTCCAGCTTTATTCCATGGTGATCAGACAAGATACAAGGGATTATTTCAATCTTCTTGTATCTGTTGAGGCTTGCTTTGTGACCAACTATATGGTCTATTTTGGAGAAGGTTCCATGAGGTTCTGAGAAGAAGGTAAATCCTTTTGTGTTTGGGTGTAAAGTTCTGTAAATGACTGTTAGGTCCATTTGATTGATGACCTCTGTCAGAGACATATTTTCTTTGTTTAATTTCTGTTTTGTTGACCTGTCCTTTGTTGAGAGTGGGGTGTGGAAGTCTCCCACTATTAATGTGTGAGAATCTATATGTGGTTTAAATTTCATCAATGTTTCTTTTACAAATGTGGGTGCTCTTGAATTTGGGGCATAGATGTTCAAGATTGTGATGTCTTCCCAGAGGAATTTTCCTTTGATGAGTATGAAGTGTCCTCCCAATCTCTTTTTATTAATTTTGGTTGAAAGTCTATTTTATTATATATTAAAATGGCTACTCCAGATTGTTTTCTGGAATCATTTGCTTGAAAAACATTTTTTCAGCCCTTTACTCTGAGGTAGTGTTTATCTTTGTTGCATAGGTGTGTTTCTTGGATGCAGCAGAATTTTGGATCTTGTTTCCACAACCATTCTGTTAGTCTGTGTCTTTTTACTGGGGAGTTGAGTCCGTTGATATTGATAGAAAGTAGTGACCAACAATTGTTACTTACTTTAGATGTGGGGTTGGTGGTGTCACTGAGTTTCATTGCTTATATTCTTTTTGTTGTTGTTGTTGTTGTGTAGTTATCTATTTCTTCTGTTTCTTCAGATGTAGTTGTTTTCTCTGGTTTGGAGTTTCCCTTCTAGTAACTTCTGTAGATCTGGGTTACTATGAAGATATTGTTTAAATTTAGTTTTTTCTTGGAATATTTTGAATTCTCCATCTATGTTGATTGAAAGTTTTGCTGGGTATAGTAGTCTGGGTTGGTATCTGTGGTCCCTTAAGGACTGTATGATTTCTGTCCAGGCCCTTCTGGCTTTCATAGTTTCTGTTGAGAAATCTGGTGAGATTCTGATAGGTCTACCTTCCTATGTTACTTGGCCTTTTTCCTTGTTGCTTTTAGAATTTTTTCTTTGTTCTATAGGTTCAGGGTTTTGACTATGATGTGATGTGAAGAATTTCTTTTCTTCTCTAGTCTACTTGGTATTCTGTAGGCCTCTTGTATGTTTATGGCCATTTCCTTCTTTAAGTTGGGAAAGTTTTCTTCTACAATTTTCTTGAAAATATTTTCCGGACCTTCGAGCCTGATGTCTTCTTTTTCTTCAACTCCTATTAGTATTAGGTTTTGTCTTTTCATGCTGTCCTTGATTTCTTGGATGTTTTGTGTTTGGAACTTTTCTGATTTTATTTTTTTCTCTGAGAGAAGTGTCAGTTTCTTCAAGTGTTATCTTCAGCTCCTGAGATTCTTTCTTCCATCTCTTGTATTCTGTTGGTGATGCTTATCTTTGTAGTTCCTGATCTTTTCTCTATGTTCACCAACTCCTGGTTTTTCTCTATTTGTATTTTCTTTATTGATTCTAATTCTGTTTTCATGTCTTGCACCATTTCCTTCATCTGTTTGAATGTGGAATCCTGCTATTCAATGACAGCTTCTATTGTTTTGTCCATTTCCTCTCTATGTATCAGTAATTGTGCATCTTCTTCTTTGGGTATAATTGCCTGTATTTCTATGAGAGCTTTGTTAATTTCTTCATTATTTGCCTTGATTTGTGTGGACATTTCTTTGAGAGCTTTGTGCATTTCTTCTTTGTTTGCCTCAATTTTTGTGGTCATTTCTCTGAGAGTACGATTTGTTTCCTCTTGATTAGTCTTGATTTCTTTGTCTATTTCTCTGAGGGCTTTGTTCATTTCATCTTTATGGGCCTCTAATAGCTGGAGAAACATAGTTTTGAGGTCGTTTTCTTGTATATCTAGTGAATTGAAGTGTCCATTGTTTTGTGGGGTTGCTGGTGAGGTCATTATGTCCTGATTTTTGTTGGGAGTTTTCTTACATCTGCCTCTAGCCATCTGGTTATTTATAATCCTCACTGTTTGTTCCTCGAGATTGTAGTTTCGGCTATGATCGTCTCTTTCTGTTTTCTGGACTGTTTTTTCAGGAAGATGAGAGAGGTTCACTGGTGTGGGAGTGTGTGTTGTGATTTCAGTTTTGCCTAAGTAAGGAATGTGACACTGGCACTAATTGTGTTTGCTTTTAGTGGGCACAGTATGAATGTGTGGATTCTCTGACTATTGCAGTGGCCTGCAAGCCACTATTATGCAGTTCTGTCTGAGATCTAGGGATTGTTTGCCTGGATTACACTGGTGGACCCACAAGGCAGAGGATTCAATGTTGGGGTTGCTATCCCAAGAATCCCTATGATGCCCACACTAGGGGTGTGGGTGGCAGGGATCTCATCTGGTAGCTTCTGTGGAGAGGCCCTGGGTCTGGGACAAACCCTCCCTAGAAGGCTCACTCACTCTCTTGCAGTACCAGTTGGAATTCACAGGGTTCCCCTTGCTCTCTACTCTTTGATTTGGTCCTGCTGTGGGGAGTACACAGGTAGGCTAACAGTCAGCTCTATGACACTATGGCCACAGGACTCGGTGTCCACCTTTCCTGTGTGCTGCCTCTCTGTCCTTTCCCTCTGCCAGGAGGGGTTATGTTGACTGGTCCTGGGGTGGCTCAGGAAAGATATAGGTTGACTGTTCTCAATCCCAGATCCCGGGCCCAGATCTCTCTGCCAGAAGCAGCCTGGTGGTAGAGCCTATGTTTGCTGATCCCGAGAGAGTACCAGGTAGGATTGAGTGTCCTCAGATCCAGAGCTTGGGTTTCTCTGCTATGGGCCACTGGGTAAGCTGGAGAGAGGGTGCTGTGTCCTTGGCAGGCTGCCTCTCTTTCCTTCCCCTCTGACCTTCCCTTCTGCTAGGGCAAGCTTATGGCGGTGCTCTAAGGGGAGTGCCAGAAGGGATTGGGGCTTCTCAGTCTGATCCTGAGCTGGGGTTTCTTGGCCAGGGGTTGGGGGGGCGCTGGTGATAGAACTTGCTGCTATACCTTATTGTGCTGGACCCAGCAGAGTCTCCGGACATGTAAAATGACCACAGTCCCAGAACCCGAGCTGCAGTTTGTTGGCTAGGAGCAGCTGGTAGCACTGGAGTTCAGGCACTGTGAAGCCGCTGTGTGCCTCTTTATCCTCTGCTCTTCCATGGCCGGGTTATGGCAGTGTTTGAGGAGTGCCCGAAAGGATTGGGCTTTCTCAGCCCCAATCTTGGATTGGGGTACAGACAATGTGGTCTGTGGCAGATTCTGCTGGCTGCCTCCTGCCTCCTCCCAAGAGGAGTTGGGTGAGTGGCTGCTCTCTAAGCAGCGGGAGCTCAGTTGTGATGGCAGGGGGTACCCGAGGTCAGCAAGACCTTCCAGGGCAAGACTGGGTGACATGTGATCAGTGTTGCAACTTTCCTTCCCTTGCAACTGGGACTCCCAGTCTCTGGCACCTTTGTGTTCACCAATCAGCCTGGGAAAGTGATTGGGACATGAAGGCTTAAAGCATCAGCCAGGATACCCAAAGCCCACATTACCCGGGTTCTCTTCTGGGTTCTGGCTGTGCAGCCGAGAGTGGACCCAACTTATTCCCATGCTGTGGGAGCCTCCCCTCAATGGGAATCATGATAGCTATTGTTTTAGGGCCCAGAGTTCAGTCTCCTGGTCGCTGCACTGAATGTGATGTCCCGCTTCTCAGACACAGTGTTCTCCTGGCGCCGCCATCTTAGCCCCTCCCATCAAAGTCTGACTTTTAAAATTATAAATGTGCTTTATGATTCACTCCTAAAAGGATAATTTGTTTTAATATTACAAAAACATATTTAAAAATATTTAAATTTTTAAAAACCAGGTACTGTGGTTGATTTTTGTCTTTGCCTGTTTATTTTTATTTATTTTATTTTTTCGTTTTTGTCTGCTGGCTTCTGTTTTGGTTTGCTCAAAAGGTCTGGGAATCTTGGACAATTTCCAATCTGGTTGAGAGAATCTGGAGGATGCTCCAATTCCTGGAAAAGAGAACCCTAAATATTCTACTCCTTTTGGGATCATGAGAGAGGGTTGCTTGGACTCTATTCTGTTTGATAAGAGGGCTGCTGGAGCCAGCTCTCCATCCGGAAGCTGTGGAAAGGGCCATGGGGGCTCTGCTTCTTTTGGAATCTATGTGTGTGGAGAGGACTCATGAAGGGGTCCTCTCCTTCTGGAATCTGTGGGAATTGTGTCCAGTAGGGGCTGGTCCTGGTATTTGGGTATTCTGGTTACTCCAAGATGACAATGTCAGATTTCTCTGTTCCTTATGTATCTGTGTGTATGTGTATGTTTATCTGTAGACTTGGATATTTTTAGACATGCAACAATTTGAATCAACACCTTGTAGTTAAATTCTATGAAACATTTTAAAAGTTATGAGGTTTTTAAAAATAGTAACCCTTGGGCAGTCTAACAATGAATTTAAAACAGTTTCTCAACCCTTCAGGGAAAATAAAAAACCTTGGTATTTGTTAGAAATCATATGGTGGTGAGCATTATAGGGCAGGTTCACAAATTACACCAGAAGACTGGTTCCATGTGAGACATTTATTAGTGGAAAGGAAAGTGGGTCACAGAGAGTTGAGGTGAAAAAGAAAAAGAGAGAGAAGTGGCTCAGTGAGTTCTCTTATAAGATGACCCAGAGCATGTGAAGGTGGTTCCAGGTGATCAGCGGGTGGTCTTCTTGGTGGATTCACAAATGCCTTATAACCTATAACCATTTTATCATGTCCCTTGGAGCTGGCCATAGAGATGCCTGCTTATGGATCCCAACATTCCTCCCTTTTCATTTTATTAAAAAGTGAGGAGCTGGGAAGGGATGATGTTGGGGTGAGGGCACAGGATAAGTTTTTCTCTTCAAGCTACTTCCTGCTGATTAGGGTCATTGTCTTTCTTGGGGTACAGCTGGTCCCCATCCTCAGGGTCATTGGCCTCTGGTTCTGTGGGAAGAGGTGGATAATCTTTTATGAGTAACTGAGTAATGATTTGGTTAGAGATTTTTTGCATTTGTTGTTGGAAAAATGTAGAGAGGAACTTAATTAAACAGGGTGCAAAAAGCAAAAGCAGAAAGTCGAGCAGGAGAGGTAAGAAAAGGGGCAAATACATTCCCATATGGGACTCTCAAATGCCCAAGAGCTAGAGGCCTCAAGCTGTTCCCTTTGTTTTTGTAAATCTGTCTGGAGTTGTTGGATTTTATCTTTTACTATACCCGACTGGTTGACATAAAAACAGATTACTCCTGGAGGAAGATGCAAAGGCCACCTTCTTCAGCTGTGAGGAGATCTAATCCACATCAGTTTTGAAGTACTACTGCTGCCAGTGAGTTAATCTGTCCTTGGAGGGTGAGTGTTGTCTAAGCCACTTGCTGGAGGTTCTGGATAAACTGGGAAGAAAGCTTATAATACAGTGCTAGTGAAGTGGCTAGTCCTGCTGTTCTAGAGCTGCTGTGTTTCCTGCAACAGCCAGCAGGGGCAGGATTTTAATTGCCCTCTTATCCTGATGGTCAGCTTTTGAGTCCCCAACTGGGATTGGTAGGGTATCCCTTTTGTTTATCACCCCCCCCAATCAGGGAAGAGGAGTACCAGAGTGCAAACGCCTGACCAATGAGCAGGCAGATGATGGTAGGTAGACCTGAGTGCCACAAAGAATTGAGATATTACTAGCAGTAGGGCATTGGGGTTGGATGAGGTATCAAGGATTATAGTTTCATTACATTCTAAGGAACTTAGCATTCCTACAGAGTACGTCCTGAATGCCTTGAAACAGCTTGCCACACCAAAGAGGGTGATATGAGAAAGTTAGGGGGTTGTGGCAATATCACAATCAGGGCAGTTAGTAAATGGTAAAGTGAGGTTCCTTGACAGAGTCACTTCAAAACTGTCAGTGGACCCTCTGACTTGGTCCCTTGTGATACACACAACCAACAAGCTTTAAAATGGCCCAGTTGGGTCACATTAAGGAGGTTGTAGGCTGAGTCAGAGTATGAAGTAGGAGATGAAATTACAGGTTTGTGTTATTTAGAAGAGGGGATGTAAGATAGGTAATGACCTTAAAAGAGTGTTTAATTATATTTTCTACTTTTCCCATTCCCAGACTTTGGGTAATTGGGACATATTTTCTCTTTATATGAATAGTACTTATCGGTAAATCAGGTGTGTAGCAGTGGTAGAGTTTTCCAACGATGCCTACTTCCCATCTGACATCCCATGTGTCTTGGATGTATAAGTAGAGGGTCTTTTTGTACAGGTGAAGGAGCTTCTTCTGTGCAGGTGCATAGATTTGGAAAGACCAATATGGGCAGCCTCCATACCTTTCTGGCCATTTTTTGCAATAATCCTTTGTTTGATCAAAGAGAAAGCAAAAGAAAAATTTTATCAAATAAGAGGGGAGGGATAGATATGGGGGTGATGGCTATTTCAATAAGCTCCTGACAGCCTTCCATATAACAATTTCCTGACCCTATTTGGAGAGACTGTTTATTATCAATGATGATTTCTTGAACCTCAAATCTCCATAGGTAGGGATTGTCTTGAACAGAAATAGGCAAGAGGAAGAGGAGGAAAAATACATATCTAGTCTAGTAGGGTAGACCACAGCTCCTGTGGTGAGGCCTCATTTTTTCTGGAACTGGAGAAAGGGTGGTTGATCTTGGTGTCTTTTGGAGCTTGAGGGAGCAGGGTCCTGTTGGAGTTGATATGTAGGAAGGGGCATTATATTGAGAGTGGGTGAAAGGCTTAAGGTGGGATAGATGAATCCAGTGAGGGAAGCCCTCAAGCTTAGGAGCTGTGTGGGTCACAAGAATCACCTTGAAAGGACCTTGCCATTTAGGAGAAAGAGTTGAACAACTTTGGTTTGGAGGGGAGAGAAGGACCTGGTCCCCAATATTAATAGGAGATGGACAGGGGTTAGTGTATGGCTGTGGTAAACAGTGGTCAATAAAGACTCATAGAAAGGAATGGAGATGACAGTGTAAGGGAGTAAGTAGGTGGTCAGGGAGAAGAGAGGATTTAGCTGAAAGACCAGGAGTTAGGAGCAGTCTCCCATACATAAGCTCAAAGGTGAGGTAGATAGAATTTTTTTTTTGGGGGGGGGGAGAGGAGTTCTTGCAGCCTGAAAAGAGCCAGGGAGAAGAGTTTTACCCAATCAAAGTGAAGTTCTTGTGATAGTTTAACAAGAGTGTTCTTTAGGGATCAATTAGTTCATTCTATCTTTCTTGAAGTCTGGGGATAGTATGGGATATGAAAATACAAAGAAAGGTTAAGGGCTTTAGATAAGGTCTGGGAAACCTGAGACATTAACTACGGGTCATTTTCTGACTGAAGGGAGGTAGGAATTCCAAAACATGGAATAATCTCATAGAGAAGGAGATCAGAAACTGTCTGAGCTTTTTTATCAGTAGTGGGGAAAGCCTCCACCCATCCTAAGAATGTGTCCACGAACACCAGGAGGCACGGGAAACATTTGACTGCTGGCATGTGGGTAAAATCAAGTTGCAGTTAGGCCCAGGGAGGCTGGGTAGTGGCCAAGGCCAGTTAGATGGCCTCAGCCAGAATTTTTTTTTGTTTGTTTGTGGGCTTTTTATTTCTCCCATGGAACACCTTAAAAGCCAGCACTAAGACTTCTGCCTGAGAAGTCCAAGGTCCCTTCTCCAAGCATTTAAGCTTAGCCCTGATGTCAGGGTAGCTTTGGGAGAAAAAAAATAGTTCATTAGCAGTTGTCTGCTCTCTGTAATTTTGGGGTCTAGATTAGTGTGTTGTAAGGTGCTCTAGGAATTGAGATGGAGTTTCCTTTTCTGTCATGAATGCCTCCTGGAGCTGCTGGAGCCTGCCAACAGAGTCAAATGGTTCTTGAGTTGGGAGTGAGGATTAAAATTAATAAAGTAGCTCACAACACACAGGAGACTTTTTTAAGAGACTCCAGACCCGATACCCAGCAGCCAGCAACCATAGCAGCAGCAGCTGTAGCAGCAGCCTGACTTATTTTATTGCAGAGAGCTTTTAAGCCAGAGTAAAAACAGCTCAGAACAATGGGATAAATTCACAAGGATTTGAAGCAACAGGTGTGATCTTCACAAGCTTTTCCACCTGTTGTCACAAACAAAAGGAGATGGACTTGCAAATTCTTCCCTGACTTTAGTGAAGGCCTGGTAAAAGCAGTCTTTCCTCTGAGATTTAAATATCAAAGAAGCTGACAGAGTCATGGCTCCCAACAGGTCTCCCTTTTTTATAATTTTAAAATTGGCCATAACTTAAGAGTTATGGAGCAGAAAATTCTGCCTGTCTTAGGTTGTTTCTCTTGTAAGATATATTCTTACCTGTCATTGGTAAATCAATTCCATCATTCATGACCTGTCTTGGGTTGAACATACCCCAGAAAAACTTTACCCAGTGTCTACCAACCTCTGCTAGAGTAGACACTGGAGTTTGATCTTATGCAGGTCAGCTCAGCTTCAACATTATAAAAGGACTTCAGGCAGGTTTTAGCTGCCACCAATAGGAGTGCATTTTCTATCACAAGCCAAGTCCAAAATAACACTCCAAAAAGGTGACTTAGCAGATGGCTCCTTGTGTAAATTACCAAGTCTGAGAAACATTCACAGGAACCATAGTAAAAAGGTTGTGTAGCAATCAGACCTATTTGAAAGCTTACAAATACAGTGTTAGTTTACATTGAAGTCAATAAACATTAAATTTGAATCTTGTTAACATTTCCAAACAAGAAAACAAAGGAGAATTTACATAGGCAGTTACAGGGCCTCCCAAGAGTTTCTGAAGCAAGCTTGTTTTGGTCTGCTGAAAACCAGAGTCAGACCAAAGTTTCACAGTTAGTCCTCTTTTTCATTCTTCCTGATTTTGTTGAGAATTGTCCTTATTAACAGAACAATCAAGTCCAGTCCATTGTATAAGAGGATTCTCTGAATGATGTTTTCTCCTAGCAGCAGAATGAAACAAAAGCAGGTCAGAAGCTTAAGTCCAATGCAGCTTTTCAGTCTCGATCAGGGCAGAATTTATGATTGTCCGCAGGGGGACCATCCTTCTAGGGAACAACTCCTGCAAATGGTACCAGCCTTTCTGGGATCCACTTGGCTTCTTCTGTGTCTTGTGGAAAAACACAAACATGCTCTCTTCCCCATATTAATATGGGGTTGGGGCCTTGCCATACTCCAGTAATAGGATCTTTCCATTTCACTTGGGTGTAATTATCTTTGGCATTAGGATTCCACAGTTGATCAGCAGCAAAATGGCCTTGTATATACACACTCAAAAAAATTTAAAATAAAGAAAGCATGATTAACATAATTCTGTGGTGTTTGGGGGTATAGCTCCCCCATTTTTATTTTTTGCAATTGGTTCTTAAAAGATCCAGGGGCTTGGTCCACAATTCCTTGGCCTTGAGGATTATATGGAATGCCTGTTTTATGACTCATACTCATTTGTGCACAAAAACGTTGAAAAGCTAAACTCAGATATTCCAAGCCATTATCAGTTTTTATAATGGAAGGAATACCAATTGCAGCAAAACACTTTAAGCAATGACTGATAACATGTTTGGTGGATTCTCCTGTTAAGTTCATGATAAATCCTGAAAAAGTGTCAATTGTTACATGAACATATTTTAGTTTCCCAAATTTGGGGACATGAGTTACTTCCATTTGCCACAAATAATTGGGAGTCAAGCCTCTAGGATTGACACCATAATAAGGTACATTAAAATGTTCAGGAAAAGAGAAACATGATCTTATAATTTGTCTAGCGGCTTCTCTGGTAATATTAAATTGTTTTCTTAAGCTTTTGCTATTTTGATGATGTAATGCATGAGAATTTTGAGCCAATTCTTTTTGAGTTAATCCAACCAAACGTATGGCTTGATCTTCCAAATTATTTCCTAAAGTTAAATGTCCAGGAATCCCTGAGTGAGCTCTAATATGTCCTATATAACAAGGCTGCACACAGCTCCAAATACTTTGTTGAATTTCTCTAAATAGATCTTGTATTTGCTTCTTAGCTGTTTTAACACATGTTACAGTCTCTAGGACTTGCAAAGCTTTAGCTATATAATGCCTATCGGTGTACAAGTTGAAAGAGGTAGAAGCCATATTTTTAAAGACTGCAGCAACAGCTTGTAATTCTACAACTTGAGCTGTGGCTGACAATGTTTGCAAAACCAAAGTTTGTCCCTGGAGTACATATACAGCTTTTCCATTTGAAGATCCATCTATGAGTAGTGTTGGAACACTGCAGCAATGGCTTTTGTTTAATTACTTTAGGAAACACAAAAGCATTCTCATTGGCAAATTGAAGTAACTTATCTATTGGATAATGATTGTCAATACATCCTAAATGAGCAAAAGCTATCGCCCAACAATCTGCACTTTGAAACAACCAATCCATTTGCCGTTTGGTAAAAGGGACTCCAATTAAGGCAGGCTCTCTACCAAAATACTAGCAAGATTCTGTGTGAGCCATTTGAACTAAACTAGCCACTGCTTCATAATATTGTGTCAGGACTTAAACAGGAGACATAGGCAAGTGCAATCATAATAATATGGTCCTTCTTGCCACAATACAGCAGTTGGAGTATGAACAGTAGCCAAAATATATGCACCCCATTCTTTTGAATAATCAATACATTGAACATGCTGTTTTTCAATAGCTAATCCTATCTTTTGCAAAGCAGCATGAGCTACTTTGGTAAGTTCTCTTTTTGACAAAGGATCAGCCTCTCCTTTTAAAATGTCAAAAAGTGGTTTTAGCTCTCCAGTAGTTAATTTTAAATGGGGTCTTAGCCAATTAATATCACCTAACAACTTGAAAATCATTTAAAGTTTTTAGGTTGTCTTTCCTTAATTGAATTTTTTGAGGCATAATGGTCTGAGGATATAATTTATCTCCCAAATACAAATAGGGTGGTTTTGTCTGCACCTTTTCTGGTGCAACCATTAAACTTAGATCCTTTAAAGCTTGCTGTAAGTATATAAAAGCACTTAATAAAATCACTTCATTTTATGAAGAACCAGTAAAATTTCATCCATATAATCAATAATATAAACAGAAGAATATGCCTCTCTAGTTTTAAAAACAGCTTGAGCCACAAATTTTTGACATAAAGTCAGACTGTTTGCCATATCTTGAGGTAATACAAGCCAATGATTCCTCTTCATAGGTTTTTAAAAATTTACTGATGACATGCTAAAGGCAAATATTTTACAATCTTGAGGAGTAAGAGGAATAGTATAAAAACAATCTTTTAAATCTAGTATAATTTTAAAAGTATCTCTAGCTATAGCAGAAGGGGTAAGCAATCCATTAATTAAGGCTCCCATTAATTCCATGGTTTCAGTTACTTTTCTGAGATCTTGTAAAAGTCTCCATTTTCTTGAATTCTTTTTTATAACAAAAAATATGGGAGTTCCAAGGTGAGTTTGATGGAGCAATACTGCCGCTACCAAGCTGTTCCTGTACTAACTGCTCAGTGGCTTTAATTTTCTCAAGGAAAAGAGGCCACTGATTCACCCACACAGGATCATTTGCTTTCCATGTTATTGGATCTGCATGGGGTACAGGTTGTTCAGTGACCTCCCCTAAAATGACCCAACCCCTTTTTAAAATTTCTTGGGGTAGGTATTAAATGCTGAGCTATGCCTTGTCCAGATTTTTCCAATCCTGAATTAAGCATCTGATTGGTAACTGCATTTCTAGGACTATAAAGGTATACTCTCATATTACTCATCACATCTCTACCCCACAGATTAACAGGAAGGCCAGGGATAATGTATAGTTTAAAAGATCCCTTGTGTCCTCCTTCATATTTCCAAGTTAACTCATCACTACTTTGTTCAGGACATTGGCTTTGTCCTATTCCTTGCAACTGTGTAATAGAGGATTGTTTAGGCCAATGCATAGGTCACTCACTGATCAGTAGGTAAGACAGATACATCAGCTCCTGTATCCAATAACCCTATAAAATTTTTTCCATTAATTTGTAACACTAGCTCAGGCCTATTGGGACCTACTGAGTAACCTTGTACTCAGTAAGTATCAGAGGATCCAAAACCTGCATCTCCTCTCCTATTTTTTTTACTTGCATTTTTTGTCTGAACTTGGGGGAGCAATATTAATTAAGCTAATCTTTGACCTTGATTTATTACAAAAATTCTATTTGGAGAGTGCATAATATTTTTTTATCACCCCTTCAAAATCAGCATCAATTACTCCAGGAGGTACTAAAATTCCCTGCATAGTAGTACTACTTTTTCCTAATAATAGTCCCACAGTCCCTCTAGGTAATGGAACATAAACTCCCGTAGGTATGGCCTGCATCTCCATTTCAGGAGTTAATACTGTGTAGGCAGAGGAACTGAGGTCCAGTCCTTCACTACCTGTTGTTGCTCTACAGAGGTCCTGAATGCATTTCCTTGCTGAAGGACCATGTTCTGTAGTGCCCCATAATATTGTTGTGGGACATGGAGCTGGCCCCCTTTCCAGTTTCCCTATATTAAAGGGTTTCCTGCAGCATCTCTTTTAGACTTACATTCATTAGCCCAATGCTTTCCTCTTTTACATCTTAGATATAGACCAGGTTCCTTTTGACTCCCTTCTTACTAGCACCAAGACAATTTTTTCTTTGATGTGCCATTTGCCCACAACCATAACAATTTCCAGATACTCTATTCTTTGGGACTTTCTTTTGCTGAAATAATGTTTCCTTAATAGACTTCCCCTGTAGGGCTGTAGCCATAGCTACTCCTTGAGTATAAGATGGTCCAATGTCTGAACATAACCTAATATATTCAGAAATATCTCCTTTTTTTCTAACATGTCTAAGGGCTGCTTGGCAAGCACTGTTAGCATTCTCATAAGCCAATTGTTTTACTAATAATAATCCAGACTTTTCATCACTTATAAGTGTGTTTACGAGGGGGCGGAGCCAAGATGGCGACTAGCACACACAGTTTCTGAGCTATGGAAGAGATAAACTTCTGAGTTGGTGAGTGGAAGGATTTCTGAACCCAGGAAAAGAGCAGAGAGGCTTATTAAACAACAGGGAACATCTCAGGAGGTGAAAACTTTGGTCTTGGATCACCCAGGGACTTGTTTGGGAAAGGTGAGAAAAGATCCTTTGATCTAGAGGCACTCCCCTCCCCTAGATCTCCCTCCTCCTTGGCACAGCAGACTCATCTTTCTCAGTGCAGACATAACTTCTTGGACCCTGCTGCCGCTGAGGCAGAGCTCCAAGCCCTACAGTGGCAGAGGTCAGCAGTACATGTCTAGGGGTCCCAGATTCATGCAGCGGCTGCACCATCCTCCCAGGGCACGAGTCTGCTAGATGCCATACTAGCTCCACAGGATCGCTATCACCGACAGTATGGCCCGCCCAATCCCACAGTGACAGAGAATATGCTATATACTCACCAAAACCAGGCAGAAACACCATACAAGCTAGACACACCAGGCGCTGGGCCTCCCAAGCTTGGAGAGCACAGTGAAGAGACCCCAGGACTTCACAGAAAGCATCTGGACTAGCAACCCAGTCTCCAGTTACAGTGGGACTTTCTAACCTGGTGGCAGAGCAGCACTGAGCTGGCGGGGCACATCAGCCCTCCAGTTTATGTCTAACCAGGGCCAAACCAGAGAACAGAGAGCCTGGTTACCCCGATTCCTACTGACGGGACCACCTTGAAATCTCCAGCTGCAGCAAGATCTCATAACCTGGCAATGACAGCAGCACGGAGCTGGTGGAGCACATCAAAGACGCAGGGCCAATACAGAGAGCAGAGACCCTGGATACCCTGATCTCTGCCAAGTGACCTGCCTGTGAGTGCACCCTTGAGAATCTTCAGATCCCCAGATCCTGGGTCCTTCTAAAACAGAAGCCAGGGATCGAACCCCTCCCTTCCATATACCCACTTTGGGAAACAGAGGGGCACTTGGGACATTGAAGTTCCTGCTCTGTGGGTATAATTGAAGAGTTAAGGCAGTTAATGCCAGAAATTGCCATGCAATCATCACTAGTACCTGCGACATATACAGTGCAGAGCCCATCTCACACACTCAAGGGTTCAACATTAGCCCTCACTCTGTTCCTCGAGACACATGCCCATGCACACTTACACACACACACACACACACACACACACACACACACACATACTTGCATTTGCCCCATTTGCGCCTGCATACTTTTCTCCCACAGGTACAGCTAGACCTCAGCACATGCTAAGAACACGGGACAGCTCTCAGCTTCCTAAAGAACTCACCAGACTCCAGAGAGAGATAGTACCAGTCTGATCTGCAGAATACAAAAAAAAAAAAAAAAAACAAAAAACAAAAAACAAAAAAACAAACAGGGAAGGTCTCAGATAAGCCAATGGCCAGGGGTAGGTGAAAGAACACTTCCAACATAAATCAGGACAACATGACTTCACCAGCAAAACCCAAAATTGATGGATACTCCAATTCATCATAAACACAGGAAAATGACTTTAAAACCATGCTTGCTCAATTATTTGAGGCTCATAAGGAGGAAATGAACAAATCTTTCAAACAGTTGGCCAGTCAATTGGAGGTAAAGAAAGAAGAAATAGACAAATTTTTTAAAGAAACACAGGCAAACATAGCTAAACAAATAGAGGCACAAGTAGAGAAAAAATTAGTGGCATATAAAAAGGAAATGAACAAAGAAGTAGAGACCATCATAGAGAGACAGGAATCCAAATTCAAACACATGAAAGAAATGGTGCAAGGCATGAAAACAGAATTAGAATCAATAAAGAAAACCAAAATGAGAAAACCCTTGAGCTGGAGAACTTGGAGAAAAGATCAGGAACCAAAAAAGTAAGCATCACCAACACAATACAAGAGATGGAAGAGAGAATCTCTGGAGCTGAAGACACACTTGCAGAAATTGATACTTCTCTCAAAGAAAAAGTAAAATCAAAAAAGATCCAATCACAAAATATCCAAGAAATCAAGGATGCTATGAAAAGACAAAATCTAAAAATAATAGAAATTGATGAAAAAGAAGACTCCAGGCTCCAAGGTCCAGAAAATATTTTCAAGAAATCATAGAAGAAAATTTTCTCAACTTAAAGAGATGTCCATAAATATACAAGAGGCCTACAGAACACCAAATAGACTAGACCAGAAAAGAAACACATCACGTCACATCATAGTCAAAACACTAAATCTACAGAACAAAGAAAAGATATTAAAAGCAAGAAGGGAAAAAGGCCAAGTAACATGTGAAGGTAGACCTATCAGAATCACACAGGACTTCTCATCAGAAACTAAGAAAGCCAGAAGGGCCTGGGCAAGTATCATGGAGACTCTAAGAGATCACAAATGTCAACCCAGACTACTATACCCTGCAAAGCTTTCAATGAACATAGATGGAGAAAACAAAATATTCCATGAGAAAACTAAATTTAAACAAAATCTATACAGCAAACCAACACTACAGAAGACACTAGAATGAAACCTCCAATCCAAAAAACAAATTCACCCAAGAAAACAGGGCATACAGATAATATCCCAACAAAAATGAAAAGAAAACAAGCAATGAAACAGGGTAAGATCACCGAATCCATTACAAAAGGAACTAACATGCATTGGTCACTATTATCTATCAATATCAATGGACTCAACTCACCAATAAAAGACACAGGCTAACAGAATGGACATGGAAACATGATCCAAGATTCTGTTGCATCCAAGAAACACACCTATGCAACAAAGATAAACACTACCTCAGAGTAAAGGGCTGAAAAAATGTTTTTCAAGCAAATGGTTCCAGAAAACAAGCTAAAGTAGCCATCCTAATATCTAATAAAATAGACTTTCCTCCAAAGTTAATCACAAAAGATAAGGCAGGCCACTGTATTCTCATCAAAGAAAAAAATCACCAAGAGGACATCACAATCTTGAATATCTATGCCCTAAATATAAGAGCACTGACATTCATAAATGAAACATTATTAAAGATTAAATCATACCTTAATAATGGGAGACTTCAACACTCCACTGTCACTAAGGGACAGATCAACTAGACAGACACCAAATAGGGAAATAAAAGCACTCACAGAATCCCTAAATCAAATGGACCTAATAGAGGTCTACAAATCTTTTCATCCAAACTCAAAAGAATACACCTTCTTTTCAGCACCTCATGGAACCTTCTCCAAAATAGACTATATAGTGGGTCACAAAGCAAGCCTCAACAGATACAAAAGAATTGAAATAATCCCTTTTATACTATCTGACCACCATGGACTAAAGCTGGACATCAACAACAACAGAAACAACAAAAAGCCGACACGCACATGGAAACTGAACAACTTGTTACTCAATGACAGCTGGGTTAAGGAAGAAATAAACAAAGAAATTAAAGACTTCCTAGAATTCAATGAAAATGAAGGCACAACATACCCAAATTTATGGGACACATTGAAAGCAGTGCTCAGAGGAAAATTTATAGCACTAAGTGCCTGCAAGAAGAAATTTGTAACATCACATACAAACAACTTAATGGCCCAACTGAAAACCCTAGAAAAAAAAAGAAGCAGATATACCCAAGAGGAGCAGACAGCTGGAAATAATCAAACTAAGGTCTGAAATCAATCAACTAGAAACAAATAAAACTATCCAAAGAATCAATGAAACAAAAAGCTAGTTCTTTGAGAAAATCAACAAGATAGACAAACCCTTAGCCAAACTAACTAAAAAGCCAAGAGAAACTATCCAAATCAGCAAAATCAGAAATGAAAATGGGGACATAACTACAGACACTGAGGAAATCCAAACAATTATTAGGTCATACTACAAAAGCTTATATGTCACAAAATTTGAAAATCTAAATGAAATGGATAACTTTTTTGACAGAGTCCATCTACCAAAATTAAGTCAAGATCAGGTAGAAAGACTGAATAGCCCTATATCACCCAAGGAAATTGAAGCAGTCATTCACAGGCTCCCCTCCAAAAAAAGCCCTGGAGCAGATGGTTTCAGCGTGGAATTCTACCAGACCTTCAAAGAAGTGCTAACACCAATTCTCCTCAAACTATTCCACAAAATATAAACAGAAGGAACACTACCAAACTCATTCTATGAAGCCACAGTCACCTTGATACCTAAGCCACACAAAGATCCAACAAAAAAAGAGAACTTAAGACCTATCTCTCTTATGAACATAGATGCAAAAATACTCAATAAAATACTTGCAAACCGAATCCAAGAACACATCAAAGATATCATCCACCATGACCAAGTAGGCTTCATCCCAGGCATGCAAGGGTGGTTCAACATACAGAAATCCATCAATGTAATCCACCACATAAACAAACTGAAGGAGAAAACCCTGATGACCATCGCCTTAGATGCCAAAAAAAGCATTTGACAAAGTCTAACACCCATTCATGTTTAAAGTCTTGGAGAGATCATGGATACAAGGCACATACCTAAAGATAGTAAAGGCAATATACAGCAAGCCTATAGCCAACATCAAACTCAATGGGGAGAAACTTAAATCCATCCCACTGAAATCAGGGACAAGACAAGGCTGCCCACTCTCTCCATACCTCTTCAACATAGTACTTGAATTCCTAGCCAGAGCAATAAGACAACTAAAGGAGATTAAGGGGATAAAAATAAAAAATGAAGAGGTCAAAGTGTCACTATTTGCAGATGATATGATAGTATACATGAGAGTCCCCAAAAATTCAACCAGAGAACTCCTTCACCTGATAAACACCTTCAGCAAAGTGGCAGGATACAACATCAACTCAAAAAAATCAGAAGCCCTCCTGTATACCAAAGACAAAAAGGATGAGAAAGAAATTAAGGAAACAACACCCTTCACAATAGCCACTAATAACATAAAGTACCTTGGTGTGAATCTAACCAAGCAAGTGAAAGACCTGTTTGAGAAAAACTTCAAGTCTCTGAAGAAAGAAATCAAAGAAGATATCAGAAGATGGAAAGATCTCCCATGCTCATGGATTGGTAGGATTAACATTGTGAAAATGGCCATCCTGCCAAAAGCAATCTACAGATTCAATGCAATTCCCATCAAAATACCAACTCAATTCTTTATAGACCTTGAAAAAAAAGATTCTCAGCTTCATATGGAGAAACAAAAAACCCAGAATCTCCAAAACAATCCTGTACAACAACAGATCATCTGGAGGTATTTCCAAACCCGATCTCAAGCTGTAATACAGGGCAACAGTAATAAAAATTGCATGGTTTTGGGACAGAAAGGAGGATCAATAGAACCTCATAGAAGACCCAGAAATAAAACCACACACCTATGAATACTTGATATTTGACAAAGAAGCCAAAACCATTCAATGGAAAAAAGCATCTTCAACAAATGGTGCTGTACTAGATGTCTACATGCAGAAAAATGAAAATAGATCCATATGTATCACCCTGTACAACACTAAAGTCAAAGTGGATCAAGGACCTCAACATAAAACCATATACTCTAAATCAGTTTGAAAAAAAAATGGGGAACAGCCTAGAACTCATTGACATAGGAGACAACTTCCTGAACAGAACACCAACAGCACAGGCTCTAAGAGCAACAATCAATAAATGGGACCTCATGAAACTGAAAAGCTTCTATAAAGCAAAAGACACTGTTGTCAGAACAAAACAATAGTCTACAGAATAGAAAAGGATCCGCACCAACCCAACATCTGACAGAGGGCTAATATCCAGTATATATAAAGAACTAAAGAAGCAGAAAAGCAACAAACCAAGTAATCCCATTAAAAAATGGGGAATGGAGCTAAACAGAGAATTCTCGAAAGAGGAACATCGAATGCCAGACAAACACTTAAAGAAATGCTCAACCTAATTAACCATTAGGGAAATGCAAATCAAAAAGACCCTGAGATTTCACCTTACAATCATCAGAATGGCCAAGATGAAATTCTCAAGTGATAACACATGCTGGAAAGGTTGTGGAGAAAGGAGAACCCTTCTCCATTGCTGGTGGGAATGTAAACTGTTACAACCACTTTGGAAATCAATCTGGTGCTTTCTCAGACAACTAGGAGTTGTGCTACCTCAAGTAGTAGAGCTACCAGCTATACCACTCCTAGGTATATATGGAAAATTTGCTCAAGTACACAACAAGGACATTTGTTCAACCATGTTTGTAGCAGCTTTATTTGTAATAGCCAGAACTTGGAAACAACCCAGATTTCCATCAATGGAGTAATGGATTCAGAAATTGTGGTATTTTTACACAATGGAATACTACTCAGCAATCAAAAAGGAGGAAATCATGAAATTTGCATGCAAGTGGTGGGATCTAGGAAAGATCATTCTAAGTGAAGTATCCCAGAAGGAGAAAACAAACATGGCATACACTCGCTTATATAGACCTACAAGATATGATAAACATAATGAAATCTACACACCTACAGAAGATAATCAAGAAAGTGGACACAGGCAAAGATGATCAATCGTGATTTAGAAAGACAAAAGGGATGTGCATTGAAAGTATGACAGGAATCTACCACAAAAGGCATCTGAAAGACTCTACCTAGCAGTGTTTCAAAGCAGACACTAAGACTCATAACCAAACCCTCGGCAGAGTGCAGGGGATCATATGAAAGAAGGGGAATTAGTATGATATGGAAAGGATAGGAGCTCTACAAGTACCAAATATATCCGGCCACAGGGTCTTTTCTTAGACTGACACTCAACCAAGGACCATCTATGGATATTACCTAGAACTTCGGCATGGATGTGGCCCATGGTAGCTCAGTAATCAAGTAATTTTCCAAAGTAAGAGGAACAGGATCTCAAGGGCAGGCTCTTTGACACCCCCCCCCCCGCAGGGGACGAGCAGTCCTTTTAGGCCACAGAGGAGGACTTTGCAGCCATCCCTGAATTTACTTGATAAAACAGGGTCAAATGAAAGGGGAGGAGGTCCTCCCCTATCAGTGGACTGGGAAAGGGGCAGGGAGGAGACCAGGGAGGAAGTGTGGGGTTGGGGAGGGAATGAGGGAGCAGGACACAGCTGGGACACAGAGTTAACAAAACGTAACTAAAAATAAAAATAAAATAATAAAAAAAAAAATATGTGTTTGCTGCTTGCATTAATCTTGCCACAAAATCTTGAAATAACTCATCAGGTCCCTGACAGATTTTAGACAAATTCTCCACCTGTCTACCTGCTTTTAGAAGTTTATTCCAGGCCCTCTGAGCAGTAGTATTTATCTGAGCATCGAGGGCCACATCAAAATCCAATTGTTGTCTTATTTCCCTGTAGATTCCTTCTCCAGCAAGCATGTCATAAGTTATAGGAATTCCCTGAGCTTGATTAAGTTCAGCTGAAGCTTGATAATGCTCTGCAAATTCTGACTTCCATAATAAATTATCTCCTCCTGATAAGCATGTTCTTGCTAACTGTTTCCAGTTCCCTGGGCAGAGGGCCTCAGTAAACATGGACTCCAACAGAGCCTGGGTGAAAGGTGCTGTAAGACTGTATTGGCAGCATGCAGATTTTAATTCTTTTATTTGTTTAAAAGGTATAGGAGCAGGGACTCACGCCATATTACCCTGTCCATCAGGTTGCTCCAGAACTGGAAAACCATAAAACTCAGTTACATCTTCTCCATTCTGCCTAGCTTCTTGTAAAAATCTTGCAAAGGGGATACAGTTGCCCATACAGTGGACAAAGGAAAAGATCCCCTTTTCTTTTGGGCCACTGCAACTGTAGCACTCACAGGAGGAGGACTCAAACCTGCAACCAATGATGGGGTTGAAATGGGAGATTGAGCTTCATTTTCCCTAGTAATTAATTCTCCAATTTTTCTGTTTATTTCCTCCAAGCCAAATTCCAGTCTTTCAATTTCTTTTTGCCAAGGCTTATGATTTTTAACATGCATAGCCTGAATTGGAGGGTATCTCTCAGAATAATACTGATCTGGTTCCTCCTCAATCTCTGCAACCTCATTAGGATGTAAGTTTTCCTCAAAGTCTCCTTCTGGCAAGAAATTACTGTCATCAGGAAGGAAATATAACTCCTCTTGAGGGGCTGATGGCACAATACCATTTTCTCTTGAAGTCTGCCATCTTTCTAACCTCTTTCTCTCTGAGCCTGAAAGTTTAACTTTCTCAGTTTCCTGCTGCTTATAGAGACTACCTTTAATTAAGTTCCATACAGAAAACACTAGCCTAATGCCTTGTCCCATTTTTATTTTTGGATTTACTCAACATGCCCTTTCTACTTAATGATACAAGCTTACCAACAATCACGGTATTCTTCACTGATTCCCTGTATCTCAAGTCCCATATGCAGGCACCAATATGCCAGAGCCTTCCAGCAGAGTCAAGACTATAAGATTGAGTGAGATATGGAAATTCTTTAATGAAAGTAGAAGGACTAGAGGTATAGGATCCTAATCTCATTTCTACTTGAGAAAGTTCAGTTAATGAGAAGGTGACAGGCACCCTAATTAAGCTGTCTGTACCTGCTACTTCCCACAAGGGAATGATTGAGGCTGGCTTATGCTGAGTAGAGGGAGTAGACTTTGCTATAGAATGAGAATGGGTAGTAGGTGAGCTGATAGTTGTTGATGGGGAGAAAGTGGGTGCTAGAGTGAGGTGACTAGGATGGTTTGTTGCCAGAGAAGGAAACAAGGGTTTTTGAGAAGAGGAGGGAGTAGAAGGGGAGAGGGAATGTGCCAGAAGTTGTGAGTATTCTGGAGGTGCAGGAAGAGGAGAGGCTGGAGTAGGGGAGAAGGGAGAAGGCACCAGAGGTAGTGAAGATTTTGGAGAAGGTGGAGTTTGGAAGGCTGGGGCAGGAGAGGAAGGAGAAGGCAGCGGAGATTTTGAGAATTCCAGAGAAACTGGAGGTTGAGAGCGGTGGGGTGGAGCTTCATCTGCAGGGTCAAAGGTAGAGAACTCTTGAGGTTGAGACTTTATAGCTAGAAGAAGTTGGGTAGGAGGACAGGAAGAGCACAGAGGAGGTTTAGAGTGGAGAAGAGAGAAAGCTTGAATGCAGGGTACCTCATCCCATTTACCAGATTGCTGGCAGAAATTAAGAAGATCCTGTAAAATATTGGGATTTATTGTGCCATTAATAGGCCAATTTGAACCCTAACCTAAAGAGTATGTTGGCAAGTCTTATTACAGAGGTGTATGAGTTTAGAGGCATTTAACTCATGCTCCAAGTGTAAGGTTTTAAAATTCTCCAGAAGACATCTCAATGGGGGTGGTGGAGGAACAGATACTGTCTGGGTGTTTCCCATTGGGAGGTGAGGAAGTCAGTGACCTTCCAAAGGCATCCCAAAAGACGGTGTGACTCTAACAAGAGGTGCTACCTGACCCAATTGCTAGTCAGCTTTTGGCCAGGGACCAGGACATAGATGCCAGGAGGCACAGCCAAAGGCACAGAGGTTACCTAGTGCTAGGTCTTCCTGTGAGCAAGCAAGAGAGGGGGTAGGGAGACTTTGTGTAATGTGGGGAAGCTCTCCTAAGGAAAACTGAGGTGCTAATAGAGATGGAGGTCCAGCAAAAGGGAGCAACTGTAGATACTAAAGGCCTTGGTTGGGGGATCCCCTGCTTCAAAGAGCAGTGAGAAGGCACCAGACTCTCAACAGTCACTCTTCCCTTGCCCAGAGAAAAGTTTAAGCTGACCAACAGGGAAATTCAGCTGGTATTGGATGCCTCAGTAGTGATCTAGTTGCCTGAAAGTGGGAATTGAAGGTGGATTTGGAACAAAATAGGTCTCTAGCAGCCCTGGTAGGGTACTAGCACTCCCACTTGGTGTGCCCACTGGACTGAACCTATTCCTGCCAAGAGGCACCAATGTTAGAAATGTTATGGTGGTTTGAGTTACACAGCAGCTTCACAAATCATACCATGAAACTGTTCCACGTGGGAGGTTTATTACGGGAAGAGAAAGCAGGTAGAAGAGAAATTAATTGAATAAGAAAGAGAGAGAAGAGGGGCTCTGTGAGTTCTCTTATAAGGTGACCCAGAGCATGTGCAGGTGGTTCCAGGTGATCAGCGGGTGGTCTTCTTGGTGGCTTCACAAATGCCTTATAATCAGTTTGTCACATCCCTTGGAGCTGGTCTTAGAGATGCCTGCTTACAGATCCCAACAGTATTTATTTTATTAATTTTACAAACTAAAACAAAGCCATGCTGTTTAAGCCAATTAAACAAAAACTGTAGTTATTACAATATATCATGTAAAAAAACTATAAATATGTTGTTCTTCATTTAAAAATGCTAGAGATTCTTCAATGCAAAATGTTTGCTTATGATTTTTTACAGGAAAAAAAGAACTACAATTTCATGTTAGGACAGGGTTATGCGGGGTTAATTCAGATCATTGTTAACCATTACATAAAATATATGCCTGGCTGCCAGTACCTATACAAATGATTTAATGCTGTTTCTTTCTGGCCTATAGCTTTGATATGGCCAGAATAGTCCATTTTTGCTGAGGACTACAGGGTAAGTTTACTTCTCTATTTAATGTTAAATAAAAATTTTCTCTTTTATTTTTTTGCTGTTAAGTTTTAATACAATATGATAGCATTAATAAGATTTACTAGCACTTTTATAAATTACATTTAATTAAAAGTTTTTCTTTGATTAGGTTTAAAAAAAACAGATTTAAAGTTATGCCAAAGATTATAGTTGAGTAAAACATAGAGTTTGATCTAGTCTCTTTGTTTAGGTTTTGTTTTATCTGTTTGTTTGTAAGGTTAAATCTAAAATGGGTAACCATAAAGTTTTCCTATATAGATCTACCTAAAATTTGGTTCTAAAACATACATTTTAAAAATATGCTAAAATTGAGATTATAAGATCCTGTTTTATAGGATGAAGTTTAGAGTAGATGATAAAGGTAGACAAAAGGTAACTCAAATATGCTGGCCCTCAGATCTGTCAAAGATCTGATAAATATAGCATTTTAACATATGTAAGCTCATTATGACACAGTCCAAACTGTTGAAGCACAAAACAACAAATTAATTCATATTTTATAGGTGGAAGCTATATTTTTTCCATTTAAAACAAAAGTTATTCCAATTGTTGATATTGTTGGTATTTACTGATGGTTCCTTATAAATGAAAAACAATATCTTTTCAAGTGTCTAACACATCTGTGCAAATGATAGAGTTATCTGAAGTTTTGGCTTTGTTTCAAAGTTATAATAAGCAGTCTTTGAACATATTACAGATAGTGCATATGTAGCTCAGTCTTTGCCTAGGTTAGAGACTGCAGGTCAAAATTGGACATCTTCTCCTGCTAGAATTTTATTTTTACAAATTCAAAATTTGATATACACACACAAAAAAAGCCTTTCCCTTTCTTATAGACATTTGAGGGCTCATTCTAATTTGCCAGGACCCCTGTCAAAAGGAAATGCTTTGGCAGATAAAATCACCGAAGTTTATTGTCCACAGTTAAAAAGAGCCCAGGATGCCCATAATATGCATCATCTTAATAGACAAACCTTGAGACTTAAATATGGATTGACTAAGGAAGAGGACTGTAGTATAGTCAAGGTTTGCAGTACTTGTCCTCAATTACAGACTGATCCTCATTTGGGAGTCAATCCTACAGTCAGATTTGGCAAATGGATATTACTCATATTTCTGAATTTAAACAATTAAAATATGTATATGTTTGCATAGAGACCTATTCTGGATTTATTTTTGCCCCTCCTCAAACAGGAAAAGCTGCAAAGAATGTCATTTCTCATTGTCTACAGGCTTTTAATGTTGTAGGAGTTCCTAAGCAATTTAAAACTGACAATGCAATAGGATCTATTAGCAAATTTTTTAAAATGTTTGCTCAAGAGTTTCAAGTTTCTTATATAACTAAAATAACTTACATGCCCACTAAATGATTAAGATTTCAAAAAACAAAGAAGGAGAGCTACTCCCCTGGACACCTAAGAATGATCATAATTATGTTTCATTTTAAATTTGGATAAGCATGGTAAATCTGCAGCAGCTATATTTTGGCATAGAGAAACTGAGAAAACTTTTGCTAAAGTAAAATGGAGGGATCCTTTAACAAATCAATGGCATTGACCTGACCTTGTACTCATATGGGGACAAGGATCTGTCTGTATCTTTTTGCAGGAAAATAATGCAGCTCAATGGCTACTGAAAGTCTGGTGTGACAAGTGGATAAGGAGTTTTCTCTTGACAATGGTAATATGTCAGTGAAGATCTGTCTGGTCAAGATGACTGTTTTTTGGATATATGTTGTTAATTCACCTCTACTACATCCAGTTTCTTGGGATGACCAAGAAGTCCTTGTTTATATCAACAACATTTGGTTGCTGGGTTTTCCTGCTTATGAAGGAACAAAAATAAAGTTAAATTTTCAGGAATAGGAAGAGGTCATCCTCTTTGTCTTAACAAAGAGAGAATTCATCAGCACTGCTTACCAGCCTCCCTTCTCCAGGTCATAGGTCAGAATGCCTCCTTCTCTAAAGTTGGGGTGGCAGCTCAAGCCTCCCTTTGCAAGCTGGCAAAATGGAACAGTGCAGGGATATTATTATTCATTCCTACAGGAGTTAAAAATGACAGTCTTACATCTCCACTGAGTTACCCAACCTGTGAGAAAAGGGATCAATTCACTTGTCCTTGACTGATGTTTGCTTGGACAAGATGTATTGGAAAAACTCCTGGGAAAATGTCACTTCATTTAAAGTCATGGACTGGACTAGTCTATTCTTAAGGCTATTAAGAACTTGACTTCTGATAAAGGCAGTCAAAATCCGTTGATGTAGAAAAAGCTGTTAGTGCCAGACTTTGGAGGATTTCAAATAAAAATTGGCAAATGATTGTATGGAAATTGTGAGCTGCATGTGTGTATATATAGGTATTCTGTCTCGGAATGCTGGTATCTTTGCTAAATTAATCAAGTTTATTATTCCAAGTTTTGGCATGTGCTAATCTTCCTTATTTATTGCTAATTGGTAACATTGTACTAAGACATTTTAAGAAAATGATACCTATTCAATTTAATGTGAATATTACAACCTTACTAATTATGTTAGTGCAGATAATAATGATCTTTCAGTATTAGTTGTTAGGCAACCTGCTTCTGTTATGATTCCTGTTAGGGTTTCTGATTCTTGGTATGATGAAGCAGAATTTAATTGGACTTGGGTTCAGAATCAACTTGCTGGTATTTGGTTTAGCAAAAACTTCTCATTGGACATGTAAGCAATGAGAAATAAGATCCATGCCTTAGAATTTGCCAAGAAACCTAAGTTAGAATTGGCCAATATAGCCTTGGATATATTTACTAGTCTCAGGAAGGGTTTTCCATCCTTTGACTCTGTGCTAAAGTGGAGAATGACACTTGTGAGCATGGCTGGTATGGATTAACTGTTGGCCTGTGCCTGTTTTCCTTGTGTGTTACAGTTCCTTCTTTAACAACTTCAATGCATGCTAGTGAAGTTGCATGAATTTAAATTAAAGATCTCTAACAACCCCATTTGATATGGAGGTAAATCAATGACAGATAAGAATAAAATTGTGGTTTTTCCAACCTGAGATAAAGGCTCATAAAAACAGTATCCTAAACCTTGATGACTGGTAAAAAAAAAAAAAATGCACATTTCTCCAACCTAAGCAAGGATCTCCATAAAACAAGAAGGGGAAACTAAAGGAATCTGGAACTCTGCCTCTTGGCCATGGCAGATGTAAGTCTTACCTAAGTTCCAAGTCTCAGAGACAGTCCTTAACGGTCTCTGCAAGTGGGATGTTCTGAGCCTGAGAAGTAGATAGCAAGTTTCCTACAACTTTGGAAACCAGACAGCAAACTTAATTTAAGTTTGAGTGAATTCCTGGATCCCTAGCCAGGTGGCATAGATGTGTTGCTACTGTGAAAAAGAATTTGCTTGTACCTTTATAAGTGTTGTTTGCACATTCATTAAACTAAGCCCTGAACAGGAATCTGCCTTGTCTCCATTCTTCAGGTCTCTGTTCCCCTATTTATACTCCCTCTGTCAGGTGGACACTGTTAAAGTTGCCTGCAGGACTGTCAGGTTACCTTCTCTTTTCTCTGCTCTTAGAGACTTAATACCCCAGGGAATCCTAGATCCTGCCAGCCTATTATATCAATATGAATAACATTTGGTGAGTATGTGAGTAACTGCTCAGTTCAAAGTCACAACCTAGGAAATTTCAGATCAAAGACCACAATAGGAGACCACCTTGTCATTTGGTACATTCCCCTTAATTCCACATCTCTTTGAAGCTTTCATACTTAGGAAGTTGTCCAAATAAATAACCATTAAAGTTTCATTTCCTATCTGACATTATCACAGACATAAAAGGAGTAAAGGTGTGCGATCTTGATAAAGGGATAAGAGAAAGGCTTGTTGGGTTTCACAAGAAAAATTCAAGTGTGTACAGAATCAGAGATACTGGACAATGAAGAAAGTTTGCTTACTCATCTCCATGGAAACATCAATATTCACTCAGGTGCTGATTGCCTGAGAGGGAAATGATGTCATGAAACAAGGTAAAGCCAGTAAGAGTTTCCAGAGCCACTTATTAAAATTACCAAGGGAACAGCCTGCTTGAGAGAAATGCTGAGCAGACCTACATGCCTCAATCTGTGCAGCTGAAAGCACAGAATGCAGAGATGACTGTTTCTGTGTCCAAGACTCTGAGTTCAATTAATCTATCACATATTTCTTTCAAGTAATCATTAATAAAGTCACTTATCCTTGACAGGAGACTATCATATTATCACAGATTACATTATTTGTTAAAAGCACAGATATGACTTCAGTCATTGAATTACTTACTGAAAAACTCTCTGAAAGGGAAACTCTTTGAACAAAATGTGTTTAATAGGGACCTTGCTCATATTTTTACAGAGATCATCCAGGATGTCATGTCGCCAAGCAGTCATCTTATTGTAGTCTTCAGCAAAACTGAGAGCATTTCATACTGAACCACAAGCAGCAGGCAAAGAGATGAAGACTGAGAGAGACAGAAAGACAAAGAGCTAGAGAGATATAGATTCAGAAATAGACTGAGACTGACAGAAACAAAGACATGAAGTGTCAGAGAACAAGAGATAATGACTCCATTCACTCCATTCTGTCTGGTCTATTTCATTGGCATATCAACCTCAAAGCACACAATCCAATAACATAACTCCAATAGGAATTATATTCTATTCAATATTCTCTATTTTAATTTTTATTAATTACATTTTATTCACTTTGGATCCCCCCATAAACTGCTCCAAATCCTATCCTCCCTCCCACTTTTCCATGTATGCTCCTCCTCAAGTACACTGATAGGGGAGGTGTTTCCTTCTTTCTGATCCTAGTCTATCAGATCTCATTAGGAGTGACTGCATTATCTTCCTTTGTGGCCTGCTAAGACTGCTTTCCCATCAGGGTGCAGGGCAGTCATTTCATGTCAGAGGCAGTCCCTGTTCCCATTACTATGGAACCCACTTGGACACTGAACTGCTATGGCTACATCTGTGCATGGGTTCTAGGTTATCTCCATGAATGATACTTGGTTAGAGTATGGGTCTCAGGGAAGACCCCTATGCTCAGAATTTTTGGTTTATTTTGCCACTTTATGGAGCTCCTGTCCTCTCCAGATCTTACTATTTCCTGCTTCTTTCATTAGATTCCATGCACTCTGCCCAACAGTTGGCATAACTCTCAGCATCTGCTCTGATAGTCTTCAGTGAAAAGCCTTTCAGAGGCCCTCTCTAGCAGGCTCCTAACTTGTGCCCTGTTTTCTCCTTCTTCTGATGTCCATCCTTTTTTGCCTTTCAGGATGGGGATAGAGCATTTTAGCTAGAGAACTTCCTCTTGATTAGTTTTTTTGGGTGTAGAGATTTCAGTAGATTTATTGTATATTATATGTCTGTATGAGTGAGTATATACTGTGTGTGTATTTCTGCTACTGGGATAGTTCAATCAGGATCATCCTTTTCAGTTCCCACCATTGACCTGCAAAATTCAAATTTCATGATTTCCTTTTTTTATAGTTGAGTAATATTCCATTGTGTAGATGTACCACAATTTCTGTATCCATTCTTCAGTTCGGGGGCATCTGGGTTGTTTCCAGGTTCTTGCTATCACAAATAAAGCTGTTATCAACATGGTTGTGCAAATGTCCTTATTGTGTTCATGAGCCCCTTTTGGATATAAGGCTAAGAGTGGTATAGCTGGATTTTGAGTAAGCACTATGCCTAGTTACCTTATATAGTCCCAGATTGATTTCCAGAGTGGTTTTACAAGTTTATATTCCCACCAGCAGTGGAGGAGGGTTACTCTTTGTCCACAATGTTTCCAGCATGTGTTGTCATTTGAGTTTTTGATCTTGGCCATGTGGATGGGGGTAAGGTGAAATCTGAGGTTTGTTTTGATTTGCATTTCCCTGATGGCGAATGTCACTGAGCATTTCTTTAAGTGTTTCTCTGCCATTTGATATTCCTCTATGGAGAATTTTCTGTTTAGCTCTGTTCCCCATTTTTTAATTGGATTACTTGATTTGTTGGTTTTTCAACTTCTTTAGTTCTTTATATATACTGGATATTAGCCCTGAGTCACATAGAGACTTGGTAAAGATTCTTTTTGAATCTGTAGGCATTCATTATGTGATTATAATGCCATTTGCTTTACAGAAGATTTTCAGTTTCATGAGGTCCTATTTACTGATTTTTACTCTTAGAGTCTGTGCTGTTAGTATTCTCCTCAGGAAGCTGTCTCCTGTGCCAATGAGTTCAAGGCTCTTCCTCACTTTTTCTTCTAACCAATTTAATGTGTCTGGTTTTATGTTGAGGTCTTTGATCCACTTGGACTTTATTTTTGTGCAGGTTGATAAGCATGGATGTATTTGCATTTTTCTGCATGTAGATATCCATTAGACCAGCACAATTTGTTGAACATGCTATCTTTTTTCCATTGTATGGTTTTGGCATCTTTTTTAAAGATCAGGTGACCATAAGTGTATGAGTTTATTTTGGGTCTTCTATTCCGTTTCATTCATCCACCATTATGTTTCTAAGCCAGTTTTTATTACTGTTCCTGTATAGTAACAGGTTGAGATCTGGAATGGAGATACAAGATCTCCAGAAGATCTTTTACTGTAAAGGATAGTTTTAGAAATTCTGGATTTCTTGTTTTTCCATATAAGTTGAGAATTTTTCTTTCAAGGTCTATAAATAATTGTGTTGGTAATTTGATGGGAATTGCATTGAATCAGTAGATTAGTTTTCTTAAGATGGCCATTTTTATAATGTCAATCCTGCCAAGCCATGAGAATAGGAGATCTTTCCATCTTCTGATATCTTCTTCTAATTATTTCTTCAGAGTCCTTATTTTTTTTTTTTTACATAAAACTCTTTGACTTGTTTGGTTAGGGTCACATGAAGGTACTTTATGTCTTTGACTGAATACAAGAACACATTAAAGAATTCATTCACTATGACCAAGTAGGCTACATCCCAGTAATTCAGGGGTGGTTCAATATACGGAAATCCATCAATGTGATTCACCATTTTAACAAACTGAAAGAAAAAGAAACATGATAATCTCCTTAGATGCTGAAAAAGCATTTGACAAATACAACATCCATTCATGGTTAAAGTATTGGAGAGATCATGGATACAAGGCACATATCTAAACATAGTAAAGGGATTATAAAGCAAGCCTTTAGCCAACATCAAACTCAATGGAGATAAACTTAAAGAAATCCCAATGTAATCAGGGAAAAGGCAAGGCTACCCACTCTCTCAATATACTCTTCAACATAGTTATGGAAGTCCTTGCTAGAGCAATAAGACAATTGAAGGAAATCAAGTAGACAGAAAAAGAAAGAAAGAAGTCATGCTATCATTGTGTGCAGATGATATGATAGTAAACCTGTGTGATGTCAAACATTCTACCAGGGAAGTCCTACAACTGATAAACAACTTAAGCAAAGTGGCTGGATAAAAAATTAACTCAAAAAATTGAGTAGCCCCTCTATATACAAAAGACAAAGGGCTTAAAAATAAATAGAAAACAAAAGAAATTATATTATCTAACTATGCCATAATTCCTAACCCTTCCCAAAGGTTCCTCATTGAGGACTGCACAAGTAAATAGATAGGCTTCAAGGGGACACTGTAATTCAAATCACCAGGAAGTGGAAGAAGATGGAGAGACTTCTAGGCTAAAGGAACATAGTTATTCAGATAGTCTGTAATTCAATAAAATAATTAAAGTCCAACAACTTCCAAAGCCTAAAGAACAGGCCTGAAACTCTCCTTTGAGGAAAATGTGGAATATTTCCATAAAGGAGTATTATTCAGCTAAGAAAATGAAATCTTGATATTTTCAAGCAAATAAATGGAATCAGGAAAAATCATGCTGGGTGAAGTAACTAAAATGCAGACATAAAATATGGTATGTATTCATTTATTAGGAGCACTATCTGTCAAATATTTTATTTGCACTCAGCTTTCCTTTAACAGTCAATGATCTTTCTCTGTTTTAGCCAAACCATTCCCAGGAAGTTCTGGTCTCCTTTTCTTTTCCCTCCTCTGAAAGACTCAATACCTCAGGTAACCCTAGACTCCACCAACCTATTATATCAATAAGAATGTGAAGGTACAGATGTTCATTTAGGTGTCATCCAACCAAAGAGCATCAGAACCGTCCGATACCTTTTTCTCAGAGGCAGGATAAGTCCCAATTTATTTCTAATAGCAGAGATCAGACCTGTACTCTTGCCTGATGTGTCTAAAACAAAAAGGGGGAACTGTAGAGAGCTGCGGAATGCTATGCCTTAAAGATGGAGCTGGTTTCCGCCTTCCACCTTCCCGATGGTGAGTGCTCTCTGTCACGAACAACTCCACATTTGGCTAAGGCCGAGGATCTGGCTTGCTTCCATGTATGTGGACCTATCTGCATTGCCCCCGTGGCACGCCTGGGTTGGCTACCCAGAGGCTATTTAAGCTGTGGGCTGGCTTTCCCCGGGGTCCGAGGATTGTTCAATGTTCCTGAATAAACTGCATTAAAAAAAAAAAAAAAAAAAAAAGAATGTGAAGGTACATTTGGTGAAGAAGCTAGTAAAAGCTCAGTTTAAAGTCACAACCTAGGAATTTTTAGATCCAAGACCACAGTTGGAGACACCCTTCCTTATTCCCACATCACTTTGAATCTTCCCTTCTTGGGAAGCTATCTAATGAAACATTAAATTTTAATTTTCTACCTAATATTGTCACATAGGTAAACAGGAGTAAAGTGTGATCTGAATAGAAAAATGAGATAAAGGCTTGTTTGTGTGCACAAGAAAATGTCACATGTGTACTGGATCAGAGATACAGGACACTAAAAATGTTTGTTTATTCATCTCTATGGAAACCTCAAGATTCCTCAGTTGCTCATTGGCTGAGAGGCAGAATGATGTCATGAAACAGATGAGAACCAGTAAGAGTTTCAGTAGCTACTGATTAAAAGTCCAAGTGGACAGGCTGCTTGAGAGACAGGCTGAGCAGCACTACCTGCTGCAATGAGGGCAGCTGAAAGCACCCAACCCAGAGATGACAGTTCCTGTGTCCAAGACTTCAGAGTGAAAAGGTGTCACATAATTATTTCAAGTGGTCATTAATAAAATCTTTTGTCCTTGACATGTGACTTTCATATTATCACTGATTCCATTATTATTTGTTAAATGTACAGATATGTCTTCAGTCAGTGAATTACGTACTAGAAAAATGTTCCGTGACTGAGGTAACACTTTGTACAAAAATCACTGTACAAAGGGAACTTGCTAATATTTTGACAGACTCCATCCAGGATATTATGTCAGCAAGCAATCATCTTGATGTAGAACTTCAGCAGAACTGAGAGCTTTTCATAGTGAACTACAAATAGCAGGCAGAGAGAGAGAGAAAGAGCTAAAAAGACAGATTCAGAAGTAGAGAAACTGAGACCTACAGAAACAAAGATAAAAAGTCACAGAGACTGAGAGACAGAGACTCCATTATGTCTGGTCACTTTCATTGGAATATCAAGCTCAGTGCATACACTCCTTTAATATAACTCCAATAGCAATTATATTATCTAACAAGGCAATAATTCCTAACCCTTCCCAGACATTTCCTCACTGGAGACTCAAAATATAAATAGATGAGCTTCAACAGGACATTGCAATTCAAATCATCAGGAAGTGGAAGAAGATGGAGAAACTTCTAGGTTAAAAGAACATAGTTATCCTGATAGTTTCTCCGTCAATATAAAGATTAAACTCCCAGCAACTTCCAAGGACTAAAGAACAGGACTGGCAATCTCTTTGGGAAAAATGTGGAATAATTCTGAAATGGAGTATTATTCTGCTAAAAAAATAACATCATAGTATATTCAGGCTAATAGATGGAACCAGGGAAAATCATCCTGGTGAAATAACTGAAATGCAGAAAAACAAATATGGTATGTATTCACTTATTAGAAGGTCTTCTAATAGCGGGTGATTAAGTTCCAATATACCATCTATTATGACCAAACCAGTCTTCCACTAGGTTAATTGGGTGGCAGAGAATTGAGTTAATGAGCCAGGGCCTCCTATGGAAATTTTCAGCAACTGAGACTGCTGTTATTAAAATATGTTGCTCCTGCCCTCAACTGATAATATAGTACCATGTTCTTGTATCCTCAAAGATGCCTCTGCCTGCATCAATTGGGATTCCATAGAGAGATCCACAGTCGGATATTATGCAGACAGATACCTTAAAACACCCACCTCTAAATGGGATATCACTATGAAATAGTCTCCCTTTCCTCAGAGCTCTGTGAAGCCTTCAGGAGAGGAGGCAGGAATAGTATCATAAGTAGAGGGCTTTGGGGATACAAGAAGAACAATTCCCTGAGAATCAGGGATCAGAGGATGATGATGCAGCCAACCTTGATGAGACCTTATGAGCTAGGATAAGATAGAAGGGGGAGGAAGTCCTCCCCTATCAGGAAATTAGAAAGGGCATAGGGGTAGAAGAAGGAGGCTGGATGGGACTGGAAGGAGAAGAGAGAGGGGGCAGCAAAGGGGATACAAAGTTAACAAATCTTAATAAATAAATACATAAGAAAAACTGTGATTAATGTGATGATGTATACAGACCTTCAGGACTTGTGGCTTCTCTTTGCAGGGGGTGCCACAATGCAGCAAGGATGAACTAAATTTTCTTTAAGGGACTTGGCACTGAGACTCTGATCATGTTCCTATGAATATATGAAGAACATATATGTCAATTGATGTATTTTAAAAAAATTGACACATGGGTATGAATTTGAACCTGGGAGCATTGACAAAGGAGTGTAGTGTATATAATATAAAATAACCAGATAATCAATAAAAATAATATGTTGACAACTTTTACAATGACTTTTAACATGTAGAAAAGATTTCTGCTAAAGGAGGAAAGAGTTTGAATTTGTAAGGCTTGCTTTCCAATAACTCATTATATAGCAGAGAATCCTAGCCATCAACTAGTGGTTAGAGAACTATGTCATATCCCATGAGCTTAGGTGGCAATTCTAAACAAGCAGTCCTGGCACTAACAGTATATTTACAGGTTTTGTCTTAAGGACTGAGCGGGAAACACAGCTGATCTTGTGTCCTACTCATTTCTCTGTCCTGAAGGCCCAGTTTTAATTATAAAACCCAGGACCAACAGGATTTCTACTGACCACACAATAGGACACAGCTGCTAATCCAGGCAGGTCAGCCAAGGCAACCCTCTTCATACAGAGTTGTCAACACTAGTGTGGAACAGCACTACCTGTCAAATACTTTATTGCCCTTGAGTTCTTCTTTTACAAACAATTCATCTTTCTGTTCAGCCAAACCAGTCCCAGGAATTGTCTGTTTTCCTACTCTTTTTCCTGCTCTTCAAATCAATACTGCAGGGAATCCTAGGCCTGCCAGCCTATTATATCAATAAGAATGTGAAGGTACATGTAGTGAGTACACAAGTAACTGCTCATTTCAAAGTCACAACCTAGAAAATTTCACATCATAGACCACAATAGGATACTATCTTGTCATTCCATACACTCCCCTTAATCCCAACTCACATTGAATCTTCCCTACTTTTGAAGCTATCCAATTAAATAAAAATTAAAGTTTCATTTCCTACCTAACATTGTCACAGAGGTAAACAGGAGTAAAGGTGTCCATTACAGTAATGTTTGTTTATTTATCTCTATGGAAACATCAAGATTCTCTCAGGTGCAGATTGGCTGAGAGGGAGAATGATCTCATGAACAGGTGAAAGCCAGTAAGAGTTTCAGGAGACAGTTATTAAAAGGGCCAAGTGGACAGCCTGCTTGAGAGAAAGGCTGAGCAGCCCTACTTGCCTCAAACTGGGCAGCTGAAAGCACAAAACACATAGATGGCAGTTCCTGTGTCTAAGACTCTTACTTCAGCAAAAGAGTCACATATTTATTTCAAGTGGTCATTAATAAAGTCCTGTGTGCTTGAGATGTGACTCTCACATTGTCACTGATTTCATTAGTATTTGCTAAATGCACAGATATGTACTCAGTGAATTACTTACTGTAAAAATGCTCCATGATCACATCAAATCTTTGAACATAAAAAATTTAATTGGGTTTTTGATTATAATTTTACAGAGACCATCAGGATGTCATGTCAGCAAGTAATCATCTTGTTGTCCTTAAGCAGAACTGAGAGCTTTCATACTGAACCATAAGTGGCAGGCAGAGAGAGCGAGACAGAAAGAGACAAAGAAAGAGCTAGAGAGACAGATTCAGAAATAGAGACCAAAACCAACAGAAACATAGATAAAAATTGACAGGGACCTAGAGACAGAGACTCCATTCTGTCTGGTCACTTTCATTGGTGTATATAACCTCAAAGCACACCTTCCTATAAAATAACTACAAAATGAATTATAATATTTAATATTTTTAATTTTTATTTTAATTTTTATTAATTATACTTTATTAACTTTTATCCCCCAATGATTCTCCCTCCCCCCTCCTAATCCCACCATCAATCCCCTTTGTCCACCATGTTCCTCTCCAAGTCTACTAATAAATGGTGGCCTTCCTCTCCTTCCTTCTGATCCTAGTTTATCAGATCACATCAGGAATGGTTGCATTGTCTTCCCATAAGTGGCCTGTAAGGCTGCTTCCCCATCAGGGTGAGGTGATCAAAGAGCAGGCCAATCAGTTCATGTCAGAGGCAGTCCCTGTTCCCATTACTATGGAACCCAATTGGAAACTGAACTGCCATGTGCTATATCTGTGCAGGGTTCTAGTTTATCTCCATGAATGGTACTTGGTTAGAGTATAAATTTCAGGGAAGACTTCTGTAATCAAATTTTGGTTCTGTTGCTATTCTTGTGGTGGTCTTGTCCTCTCCAAACCTTACTATTTACCACTTCTTTCATTAGATTCCATGCATTCTGCCCAATGGTTGAAAATAAATCCTAGCATCTGCTCTGATAGTCTGCAGGGGAGAGCCTTTCAGAGGCTCTCTGAGGCAGGCTCTTAACTTGTGCCCTGTTTTCTCTTTCTTCTGATGTCCATCCTCTTTGCCATTTAGGACAGGGATTGAACATTATAGTCTGAATCCTCCCTCTTGATTAGATTCTTTAGGTGTACAGATTTTAGTATGTTTATCCTATATTATATGTCTATATGAGTAAATATATACCATGTGTCTTTCTGCTTCTGGGATAGCTCACTCAGGATGATCTTTTCCAGTTCCTACCATTCACCTGCAAATTTCATGATTTACTCTTGTTTTTATTGCTGAGTAATATTGATAACTGAGCAGAAGGAGACTGAGAGATACTGAGAGAGAAAGAGCAAGGAAGACAGATTCAGAAACAGAGAGACTGAGATGAACAGAAACAAAGATGTAATGTGACAGAGACCAAGAGTCAGAGACTCCATTCTGCAGGTCACTTTCATTGGCATATCAACCTCAAAGCACACCCTTCCATAAATATAACACCAATAGAAAATATATTATCTAAGAAGTCCATATCACCTAACCCTTCCCAGACATTTCCTTTCTGGGAACTCCACATCTAAATAAATGACCTTCAAGGGGACACTGTAATTCAAATCACCAGGAAGTGGGAGATGGAGAGACTTCAAGGTAAAAGAACTAGTTATCCTGATATTTTGTCATTCAATAAAATGATTAAAGTCCCAGCAATTTCTAAGGAGTGAAGAACAGGAGTGACAATCTCCTTTGGGGAAAAATATAGAATATGCCACAATGCAGAATTATTCATCTAAGAAAATGACATCATGATATTTTCAGGCAGATGGATTGAACAAGAAAAATCATCCCGGGTGAAGTAACTAAAATGTAGAAAGAGAAATACAGATCTATTCATTTATTAGGAGGTCTACTACAACAACTATTGCGACCAAACCAGTCTTCCACTTGGGGAATTGGGGGGCAGTTAATTAAGTTGTTGGGCCTGGGCAGTCTATGGAAATTTTCAAGTAACACAGGCTGTTGTTGATAAAATATGTTGCTCTCTGTCCTGAAATGATTGAGTAGTGCCATGTTCTTCCATCCATGGAGATACTTCCTTCTGCATTAAATGGGAATGCATACAAAGACCCACAGTCCAATACTATGGAGAGAGAGACCTCAAAACAGCCAGCACTAAATGGGATATTCCTATGAAATTCTTCCTCCCCTCAGAGCTCTGGGAACCCTGCATGAGTGAAGGCAGAAAGAGTATCACAATTAGAAATAATTGAGGACAAGGAGAACAATGCCCTGAAAATCAGGGTGCACTGAAAGAGGATGTAACCAGCCTTGATGACACCTGATAAACTATGGTCAGATAGAAGGGGAAGGAGGACCTACCATCTCAGGGATATAGAGAAAGGGCCTAAGTGAAGGAGAAGGAGTATAGGTGGGAATGGGAGGAGAAGAGGGAGGGGGCAGCAGATGGGAAACAATGAGAACACATAGGAATAAATAAATACATAAGAATAACAGTGATCAAGGCAATGAAGTATACAGCTCTTCAGAATTTATGGCTTCTTCTTGGGGGTGGTGCCAGGGTACTACAAGGATTAACTCAGTTTTCTTTAAGGGACTTGGCACTGAGACTCTGATCATGTTCCAATGAATATATCAACAACAAATACGTCAATTGATGTAATTTAAAGAAAAAATATTTTAGTTTGACACATGAGTAGGAATTTGAACATGGGAGTAATGGAAGAGCAGCGAAATATATATTATAAGAAATTCCCAAATATTTAATAAAAATAATATGTTGACAACTTTTACAATGACTTTTATCATGGAGAAAAGATTCCGCTAAAGAGGGCAGAGTTTTAATTTGAAAGACATACTTTCCAGGAACTCATTATGTAGCAGAAAATCCTAGCCATGAAATAGTGGTTACATAGCTATCTCAGACCCGAGGAGCTCAGGTGGCACCTCTTAAACAAGCATTCCTGGCACTAACACTATAAGCATGTCTGGAGCACCACTAAAGGAAACACAGCTGCTCTTGTGTCCTAGGGATATAGCACAGACCCATTTCTCTGTCCTGAAGGCCCAGTTTTAACTGTAAACCTCAGAATCAGAGAGTTCTTCACTGACCCCTGAGTATGACACAGCTGCTGATCCAGCCAGATCAGCCAAGCAACCCTGCTCAGAGTTAGCTATACAAGTGTGGAAGAGCACCAGCTTTCAACTAGTTAATTGCCCCTCAGTTCTCCTTTTACATACACTGATCTTTAACTATTTCAACAAGTCCCAGAAATTGTCTGGGTTCAGTCTCTTTCCCTTGTTTTTAAAGACTCAATACCCCAGGGAACCCTAGATCCTTCCAGCCTGTTATATCAAAAAGAAGGTCAAGGTACATTTAGTGAATATGCAAGTAATTCCTCAGTTCAAGGCACAACCTAGGAAATTGCATATCCAAAACCACAGTAGGAGACCAACTTGTCATTCAGTACAGAAACTTTAATCTCACATGATATTGAAACTTCCCTACTTAAGAAGCTGTCTAATTTTATTTCCTACCTGACATTGTCACTCAGGTACACAGGAGTAAGTTGTGGGATCTGGATAAAGGGATGAGATAAAGGCTTGATGGCTTTTACAAGAAAAAAATTCACATTCACAGGATCAGAAATACTGGACAGTGAAGAAATTTTGTTTACTCATCTCCATGGAAACCTTTTTGATTCTCTCAAGTGCTGATTGGCTGAGAGGAAGCATGATGTCATGAACAGGTGAAAGCCAGTAATATTTTCAGGAGCCAGTTATTAAAAGGGCCAAGTGTACAGCCTGCTTGAGAGAAAGGCTGAGAAGCCCTACATGTCTAGATCTGGGGGCTGAAAGCACACAAATTCAAAATGACTGTTCTTTTCTACAGACTCTTATTTCAGGAAAAGTGTCACATACTTCTTTCAAGTAGTCATTAATATAGTAAAGTTTCCTTGACATGTGAATTTCACATTATAAAAGTGTCACATACTTCTTTCAAGAAGTCATTAATATAGTAAAGTTTCCTTGACATGTGAATTTCACATTATTACAGATTGCATTATTATTTGTTAAATGTACAGATATGTCCTCAGTTAGTGAAGTACTTACAGTGAAAATGCTGACTTACCAAGGCAAATCTTTGATCAAAAAGCATTTAATTTGAGTCCTTGCTCATATTTTTACAAAGACCATCACTGATGTCATGTCAGGGAGGAGACATATTGTAGCCTTGAGTAGAACTGAGAACTTTTCCTACTGAACAACAAGTAGGAGGTTGAGAGAGGGAGACAGAGAGAGAGAACGAACTAGAGAGAATCAGAAATAGAGAGACTGAAACCAACAGAAACAAAGATAAAAAATTGACAGAGACTGAGAGACGGTGACTCCATTCTGTCTAGTCACTTTCATTGGCATATCAATCTGAAATCACACCCTCCCAAAATATAACTCCAACAGGAATTACATTATTTAACAAAGCCATATCACCTAACCCTTCCCAGATTTTCCTCACTTGGGATTAAACATGTAAATAGATGAGCTTCAAGGGGACATTGCAATTCAAATCACCAGGAAGTGGAAGAAGATGGAGGGACTTCTAGGAGAAAAGAACATAATTTGTCATTCAATAAAATGATTAAAGTCCCAGTAACTTCCAAGTACTAAAGAAGAGGCCTAACAATCTCCTTGGAGAAAATATGGAATATACATAATGGAGTACTATTCAGATAAGAAAAGGACATCATATTATTTTTAGGCAAATGGATTTAACCAGGAAAAATCATCCAAGGTGAAGTAACTAAAATGCAGAAAGACAAATATGGTATGTATTCACTTATTATGAGGTTTCCTAATAGTGGGGAAAAAAGTTCCAGTAGTCTATCTATTGTGAATAACCCAGTCATAAACTATTGAGTTCAGTTGGCAGTTAAGTTGTGGGTCCAGGGCATCCTATGGAAATTTTCAAGAAACCCAGGCTGTTGTTATTAAAATATGTTGCTCTCTGCACTAAACTGATAGATCAGTGTCATGTTCTTGTATCCAAAGAGATGCTTACTAATCTACAGATTCAATGCAATTCCCATCAAAATACCAACTCAATTCTTTACAGACCTTGAAAAAAAAGATTCTCAGCTTCATATGGAGAAACAAAAAACCCAGAATCTCCAAAACGATCCTGTACAACAACAGATCATCTGGAGGTATCTCCATTCCTGATCTCAAGCTGTACTACAGGGCAACAGTAATAAAAACTGCATGGTACTGCCATAGAAACAGAAAGGAGGATCAATGGAACCGCATAGAAGACCCAGAAATAAATCCACACACCTATGAATACTCGATATTCGACAAAGAAGCCAATTCCATTCAATGGAAAAAAGACAGCATCTTCAACAAATGGTGCTGGACCAACTGGATGTCTACATGCAGAAAAATGAAAATAGATCCATATTTATCACCCTGCACAAAACTAAAGTCAAAGTGGATCAAGGACCTCAACATAAAACCAGATACCCTAAATCAATTGGAAAAAAAAGTGGGGAACAGCCTAGAACTCATTGGCACAGGAGACAACTTCCTGAACAGAACACCAACAGCACAGGCTCTAAGAGCAACAATCAATAAATGGGACCTCATGAAACTGAAAAGTTTCTGTAAAGCAAAGGATACCGTCATCAAAACAAAACGACTGCCTACAGATTGGGAAAGAATCTTCACTAACCCTTTATCTGACCAAGGACTAATATCCAGTATATACAAAGAACTAAAGAAGCTGAAAAGCAGCAATCCAAGTAATCCAATTAAAAAATGGGGAACAGAGCTAAACAGAGAATTCTCGACAGAGGAATATCGAATGGCAGAAAAACACTTAAAGAAATGCTCATCCTCATTAGCCATCAGGGAAATGCAAATCAAAACGACCCTGAGATATCACCTTACACCCATCAGAATGGCCAAGATGAAAAACTCAAGCGATAACACATGCTGGAGAGGTTGTGGAGAAAGGGGAACCCTGCTCCACTGCTGGTGGGAATGTAAACTGGTACAACCACTCTGGAAAGCTATCTGGCGCTTTCTAAGACAAATAGGAATAGTGCTTCCTCCAGACCCAGCTATACCACTGCTAGGTATATACCCAAAGTTTGTTCAAGTACACAAAAAGGACACTTGCTCAACCATGTTTATAGCAGCTCTATTTGTAATAGCCAGAACCTGGAAACAACCCAGATGTCCATCAACGGTGGAATGGGTACAGAAATTGTGGTATTTTTATACAATGGAATACTACTCAGCAATCAAAAAGGAGGAAATCATGAAATTTGCAGGCAAATGGTGGGATCTAGAAAAGATCATTCTGAGTGAAATATCCCAGAAGGAGAAAGACAAACATGGGATATACTCACTTATATAGACCTATAAGATATGATAAACATAATGAAATCTATACACCTAAAAAAAGATAATCAATTGAGCGGACATGGGGTAAGATGATCAATCCTCGTTTAGAAAGACAGATGGGATGTGCATTGAACGTATGACAGGAGTCTACTGAGCGCATCTGAAAGACTCTAACTAGAAGTGTTTTCAAAGCAAAGACTCATGACCAAACCTTTGGCAGAGTACAGGGAATCATAAGAAAGAAGGGGAGTTAGTCTGATGGGGAAAGGATAGGAGCTCCACAAGGACCAAATATATCTGGGCACAGGGTCTTTTCTGAGACTGACATTCAACCAAGGACCATGTATGGATATAACCTAGAATCTCCACTCAGATGTAGCCTGTGGTAGCTCAGTAACCAATTGGTTTCCCAAAGTGAGGGGAACAGGGACTATTTCTAACAGGAACTCGATGACTGGCTCTTTGGTCTCCCCACCCCCGAAGGGAGGAGCAGTCCTGTTAGGCCACAGAGGAGGGCTTTGCAGCCAGTCCTGAAGATACCTGATAAAACAGGATCAGATGAATGGGGAGGAGGTCCCCCCCATCAGTAGACTTGGAAAGGGGCACGGTGGAGATGAGGGAGGGAGGGACTGGGAGGGAATGAGGGATCGGGACACGGCTGGGATACAGAGTTAATAAAATGTATCTGATAAAAAAAAATAAAAAATAAATAAAAATAAAAAAAAACAAGAAGAAAAAAAAAACAAAAAACAAAAAACAAAGAGATGCTTACTTATGCATCAATTGGGATCGCATACAGAGACCCTCAGTCCAATATTATGCACAGAGAGACCATTTAAAAACACCCAGATTTAATTGGGATTTCCCTATGAAATTTTCCCTTCCCTCAGAGATCTGGAAGACTGCAGGAGAGGAGGCAGGAAGAGTGTCATAAGTAGAGGGAATTGAGGACACAAGGAGAAAAATGCTCCGAGAATCAGGCTGCTCTCAACCAGCCTTGATGAGACCTGATAAGCTAGGATCAGATAGAAGGTGGAGGAGACCACCCCTAACTGGGTAATTGAAGAAAGGCATAGGGGTAGCAGAAGGGTGGTTGGTAGGAGGGGAAGAAGAAGAGATAGGGGACAGCAGAGGGGATACAAAGTAAAACCATCGTAATAAATAAATATATTTAAAAAAAAACTGTGATCAAGGTGATGAATTATAGAGCTCTATAGGACTGATGGCTTCCTCTTGGGTGTGGTGCCAGGGTGCAGGAACAATGAACTTAGTTTTCTTTAAAGGACTTGGCACTGAGATGCTAATCATGTTCCATTGAATAGATGAACAGCACATATCTCAATTGACGCAGTTTAAAGAAAAAAAATTAGTGTGACACATGGGTAGCAATTTGAACCTGGAAGCAATGGAAAAGGAGTGTAATGTATATTATATGAAATTCCCACATAATCAGTAAAAAACAAACAAACAAACAAAAAACATGTTGACAACTTACACAATGAATATGAAAATGAGAAAAGGTTCCAATGAACAAGCAGTCCTGGCACTAACACTGTGTTTAGAGGGTTTGTCTGGAGCACCACTGAAGGAAAAACAGCTGTTCTTGTGTCCTAGGCATATGGCATGTAACCATTTCTTTGTCCTGAATGCCCAGGCATAAGTTTAAACCCCAGGAAGAGGAGGGTTCTTCACTGACCACTGTGTAAGATACAGCTTGCTTGAGAGAAAGGCTGAGCAGCCCTACATGCCTCCATCTTGGCAGTTGATAGCACACAACCCAGAGATGACAGTTCCTGTTCAAGAATCTTAGTTCAAGAATAGTGTCACATATTACTTTCAAGATACCATTTATAAAACCTCCTGGTATGACAACAGAATGGAATTTTGATATCACAATTCTATTATTATAATGCTGTGATTACATCCCAATGCTATTATGACATTACATTGATAATATGACATCACAATGGAATTATGCCATCACAAAGCTATTATGATATCACAATGCTAAAATGACCTCAAATGGTATGATATCACAACAGAAGTATAACATCACAATAATAATATAATGCAATTTGGACATCATAATGCTATCATAATATCATGTTATTGTTATATCACAAGTATATTATGACATCAAAATGCTATTATGAAATCATTGTGGTATGACATCACAATTGAATTTTGACTTCACAGTGGCATTATGACCTCAAAATACTATTATATTATTACAATGCTTTTATGCCATCACAATGATATCATGATATCACAATGGTATTATTGTATCACAATAGTATGACCCCACAATTCTGTGATGACCTTCCAATGGTATTATGACATCACCATGGTATGATCACTTGCCAATGTTGTCATGATATCCCAATGGTATATGACATCCCAAAGTATTGTAACATCACAATGGAATTATGCCATCACAACACTATTATGACATCACAAGGTTATTATATCTTCACAATGATATTATATTGCAATGGTCCTATGACGTCACAATTGTATAATGGCTTCAAATTTGTATGTTGTAGGTGATGATTAATATTTACTCTTGGTTTATCTTTTATTAATGCTTGTTTTTAATCCTTAACAGCTGTATAAATAAATCAGCACACAGAGACTGGTTTTATTTTGTTAACTTAGAAAAAAATGCTGGTTACTCCCTCCTTAACCTTCAGGCCATCATATTATTCTAATATTTAGATTTTACACATTATATTAATATTTGTGAAGCCTTAGGTCTAGGTTATTCTCTCCATGCTGTTTCAAGTTCTTTTCTCCAGCTCTGCTTTCCAAGCTCTGCTCCCTTGCTCCCTCTCCTCCCACTCATTTCCTGCCCTCTGGCTCCTCCCATTGCTCAACATGTGCCTAGTTGTTTTATTCTGGCCTGTTTACACAAAAGTCAAATCAGGATGCTTAGAATAAGTATCACAATGCAATATCCGGATTGAAACCAGAGAGTGCAGGGTAGAAATCAGCATTTGAATGAACAAAGGTAAGGTGTATACATTTCAAAAGAACATGGCCAACAATGGTATGACAACATCACAATGCTATGATGACATCACAATGCTATTATGACATCATAATGGAGTTATGACCTCAATATGCTGTTATGATATCACATGGATATTATGACATCAAAATGCTATTATGACATCCTAATGCTATTATGACATCACAATTGTATTATAACATCACAACTTTATTCTGATATCAAATTGTATCATACCATCACAATTGTGTCACAGCATCTCAGTGCTATTATGACAGCACCACAGTATTATGACTTCACAATAGCATTATGACATCACCATGCTACATCACAACATTAAGACATGATTGTGCTATGACATCACATTGAAAATTTGATATCGAAATGCTATTATGACTTCACAACATTATGAATTCATAATTCTATGATGATATCACAATGCTCTTATGACACCAAAATTCATATTTCAATGTTATTAAGACATCACAATGCTATTAAGACACAATGATATCACAATAGAATTTTGATATCACAATGCTATTATGTATGACAGAACAATGATATGACAACACAATGGTGTTATGACATCACATTGGTGTTATGAATTCACAAAGCTATTATGACATGATTGTGGTTTGACAACACATTGGAATTTTGGCATCACAATGATAGTTTGACATCACAATGCTATATGAGTGCAAAATATTATGACATCACAATGTTATTATGTTATGGCAATGGTATGACATATCAATGCTGTAATGCTATTATGACCTAAATAAGGTATTATGATGTCACAATGCCATGATATCTAAATGCTATTATGATATCACAATGATATGACATCAAAATGGTGTTATAACATCACAATTCTATTATGACATCAGAATGCTATTATAATATCACAATGCTATTAAGATAGCACAATTATATAATGACCGCAAAATGTTGTGATGTGATTGTGGTATGACATTACAATGGAATTTTGACATGACAATGCTTTTATGACATCGTAGTGCTATTGTGACATCACGATGATATGAAATCACAATGCAATTATTACATAACAATGGTGTTGTGAGTTCACATTGTTCTGATGGCATCACAATTTTTATTATAACTTAACAATGCTATTATGGCTTCACAATGCTATTATATCTCAATGGTATTATGACATAAGAATGATATGAAATCACAATGCAATTATGACATCACAATATTATTGTGACAGCAAAATGCTATTATGACCATATAATGGTATTATGACAAAAATGGTATTTTGACATCACAATGCTATTATGTCTGCAAAATGGTATTATGACATCACAGTGCTATTATGCTATCACAATGGTGTTATGACATCACAATGCTCTTATAACATCACAATGTTATTATGAAATGATTGTGGTATGACCTCATAATGGATTTTTGTCATCAAAATACAATTATGACTTCACAATGGTAAGAATTACAATCATATAGGACATCACAATGCTATGATGACATCATAATAGCATCATGATATCAAAATTCATTAATACATCCCCATGCTATTATAACATCAGAAAGCTATTGCGACATTATTGTGGTATGACATCACAATGCTATTATGATGTCACAATGCTATTATGATCACAATGTTTTATGATATCACAATGCTATTATGATATTAAAATTGTGTTATGAATTCACAATGCTATTACGACATGATTGTGTTATGACATTATAATGCTATTATGAATATAAGGACTTCACCAATGTATGACTTTACAAAGATGTTAGGATATCTCAAGGCTATGATGACATCACAATGTTATTACTACCTCAAAATTGTATTATGATATCAAAATGGTATTATATGACATCACTAGGAATTAAGACTTCAAAAAGATATTATGACATCACAATAATATGACATCTAAATACTATTATAATATCACAATGATATGACTTTACAGTGGTACTATGACACTGCAATGCTATAATGACATCACAAAGCTATTATGACATTAATGTTATTAGAGCACCACAATACTATTATGACATCACAAAGCTAATATGACTTCTAAATGCTGTTATTACATTACAATAATATGACATCACAATGGCATTACGACATAACAATGCTATTATCAGCGCAAAATGGTATCGTGGCTAAATAATGGTATTACAACATGTTTTGGGAATGACATCACAATAGAATTTTGACATCAAAATGCTATTTTGATATCACAATCCTATTATGACATCACAAAGGAATTTTGACATCACAAAGCTATTATAACATGACAGTGTCATTATGAAAACACAATCCTCTTACAACAGATATCAGATGGGTCTGATGCTCTTTGGGTGGATGACACCTAAATGAGCAATGGTACAAAGTCCCAATTTATTTCTAATATCAGAGATCAGAACTCTACTCTTGCCTGATGCGTCTAAAACAAAAAGGGAGAACTGTAGAGAGCTGCATAATGTCGTGCCTTAAAGATGGAGCTGGTTTCCGCCTTTCACCTTCCCGATGGTGAGTGCTCTCTGTCACAAACAACTCCACATTTGGCTAAGGCTGAGGATCTGGCTTGCTTCCATGTATGTGGACCTATCTGCATTGCCCACGTGGCACGTTGGGGTTGGCTACCCAGAGGCTATTTAAGCTGTGGGCTGGCTTTTCCCAGGGTCAGATGATTGTTCAAGGTTACTGAATAAACTGCATTGAAAAAAAAAAAAACCTCAGCAGCCCACCTGTAAACAAAAGACAAAAGGTCTGAAAAGAAATTAGGGAAACATAAGAAATTATATTAGCTAACAAGGCCATACGTCTTACCTCTAGCCAGACATTTCCTCACTGGGGACTCCACATGTAAATATATAAGCTTCAAGGGGACAGTGCAATTCAAATCACCAGGAAGTGGAAGACGATGGAGGGACTTCTAGAATAAAAAAAAAAAACTGTAATGCTGATAGTTTGTCATTGAATACAATGATTAAAGTCCCAGCAACTACAAAGTTTAAAGAACAGGAGTGACAATCTCCTTTGGGGAAATGCGGAATATTTCCAAAACAGAGTACTATTCAGCTAAGAAATGACAGTGTGATATGTTCAGGCAAATGGATGGAACCAGGAAAAATCATCCTGGGTGAAATAACTAAAATGCAGAAAGACAAATATGGTATATATTCACTTATTAGGAGGTTTCCTAATAGTGGGGGATAAAGTTGCAATAGGACCTCTATTGTGACCAAACCAGTATTCCACTAGGGGGATTGGGTGACAGTTAATTGAATTGTTAGGCCACGGTATGTTATGGAAATTTTTAGTAACCCAGGCTGTTGTTATTTAAAATATATTGTTCTCTGCCCTGAACTGATAGATCAGTGCCATGTTCTTGGATCCACAGATATGCTTCTTCTGTATCAAGTGGGATTGCATACAGAGAATGACACTTTGATATTACACAGAGAAAGACATTAAAACACACAGATCTAAGTTGGATTTCCATATGAAATTCTCCCTTCCCTCAGAGCTCTGAAACTCCTGCAGGAGAGGAGGCAGAAGAGTGTCATAAGTAGAGGGAATTGAGGACAAAAGGAAATCAATGCCCTGAGAATCAGACCATGGAGCAAGATGATGTGTCCAGCCTTCTTGAGACCTGATAAGCTATGTTCAGATAGAAGGGAACGAGAAAGGGCATGGGGTAGATGAAGGAGGCTGAGTGGGACTGGAAGGAGGAGGTGAGTGGGCAGCAGAGGGGATAAAAAATGAATAAATTGTGATAAATAAATATATAAGAAAAACTGTGATCAAGGTGATGGAGTATAGAGCTCTTCAGGACTGATGGCTTGGTAACAGGGTACAGCAAGGATAAACTCAGTTTTCTTTAAGGGAAATGGCTCAGAGACTCTGATCATCTTCCAATGAATACATGAATAACACATACCTCAATTGAAGTATTTTAAAAGAAAAAAAATACTGTGACACATGGGAAGGAATTTGAACCTGGCAGCAAGGGAAAAGGAGTATAATGTATATTTTATGAAATTCCCACATAATCAATAAAATAATATATTGACAACTTTTACAATGATGTTAACATGGAGAACAGACTCCACCAATGGAGCACAGAATTTGACTTTAAAAGGCCTGCTTTCCAGAAACTCATTTAGTAGAGCATCCTAGCCATTAAGTAGTGGTTACCCGGCTACCTCAGACACCATGAGCTCAGGTGGCACATCTAAATAAGCATTCCTGGCACTAACACTACTTTTAGAGTGTTTGCCTGGAGGAACATCTCAGGAAACACTGCTGGTCTTTTACTAGGCATATAACACGGACTTATTTCTTGTCCTGAAGGACTAGTTTCAACTGTAAACCAAGACAAGAAGAACTGCTTACTGACAACTGATTTGGACACAGCTGCCAACCCAGCCAGGTCAGACAAGGCAAACCTGCTCATAGAGTGTTTGCAACCCAAGTGTGGAACAGCACCAGCTGTCAAATCTTTGAATGCTGCTCAGGTCTCCTTTTAAACCCACATGTCTTTCTCTATTTCACCCAAACCAGTCCCAGGAATTATCTGGTTTCCTTCTCTTTTCCCTGTTATATACTCTAAATATCCCAGGAAATCCTAGGCCAGTCCTGCCTATTATATAAATACATATGTGAAGGTATATTTGGTGAGTATGCCAGTAACTGTTCAGTTGAAATCACAACCTAGGAAATTTCAGATCCAAGACCATAGTTGAAGACCACCTTATCATTTGGTACATTCCCATTAATCCCAGATCACTTTGAAGCTTCCCTAATTAGGAAGCTGTTCTATTTAATAAATAGTAAAGTTTAATTTTCTACCTGGCATTGTCACAGAGGTAAACAGTAGTAAAAGTGTAGGATCTGAATAAAGGGATGAAACAAAGACTTGTTGGGTTTCACAAGAAAAAGTTACTTGTGCGCATGATCAGAGATATTGGACACTGAGAAAAGTATTTTTTACTCATAAACATAGAAACCTCAAGATTCTCTCAGGTGCTAATTGAAAAGAAGAATGATGTCATGAAACAGGTGAAATACAGTAAGAGTTTCAGGAGCCGATTATTAAAAGGACCAAGTGGACAGCCTTTTTGAGAGAAAGGCTGAGCAGCCCTGCATGCTTCAATCTGGGCAGCTGACAGCACACAATGCAGAGATAACAGTTCCTGTGTCCAAGACACTTAGTTCAGGAAAAGGGTCACATATTACTTTCAAGTGGTCATTAATAAAGTCACTTTTCTGATATGTGACTTTCACATCATCACAGATTCCATTATTTGTTGTGAAATGCAGAGATATGTCCTTAGTCAGTGAATTACTTAGTGTAAAAATGCTCTCTAACCAAGGCAACTCTTTGAACAAAGGCATTAAATAGGGACCTGGCTTACATTTTTACAGAGAGCATCCAGTATGGCACATCCACAAGTAGATATCTTGTTGTAGTCCTTCAGCAGAACTGAGAGCTTTTCATACTAAACCATAAGCAGAAGGCAGAGAGAGGACACTGAGAAAGTGCTAGACAGCATATTCAGAAATAGAGAGACTGAGACAGACAGACACAAAGATATAAAGTGACAGAGATTAAGAGACAGAGACTCCATTCTGTCTGGTTACTTTCATTGGCATATTAACCTCAAAGCACACCATCCTATAATATAGTTCCAATATTAATTACATTTTCTTTTTTTTATTAATTACATTTTCTAACAAGGCCATACCATCTAATCTTTCCCTGACATTTCCTTGTTGTGGACTAATCTTGTAAATAGAAGAACTTCAAGGGGAAAATGCAATTCAACTCACCAGGAAGTGGAAGAAGATGGAAGGACTTCTAGGCTAAAAGAAGTTTATCCTGAAAGTTTCTCATTAATATAATGATTAAAGGCCCATCAACTTCCAAATACTAATGAACAGGACTGACAATCTCCTTTGGGGAAAATGTGGAATACTTCCATAACAAAGTATTATTCACCTATAAAATGACATTGTGATATTTTCAGGTGAATGGATGGAACCAGAAAAAATCATCCTAGTTGAAGTAACTAAAATGCAGATAGACAAATATAGTATGTATTTGCTTCTTACAGGTTCTCTTGATAGTGGGGATGAAGTAACACAGGGCATCTATTGTGACAAAACCACTGTTACACTAGGGGATTGGGTGGCATTTAATGGAGTTGTGGGTCAAAGACATCCTATGAAAAATTTCAAGCAACCCAAGCTATTGTTATCAAAATATGTTGCTCTCTGCCCTTCACTGATAGATCAGTGTCATGTTCTTTCATCCACAGAGATGCTTCCTTCTGCATCAAATGGGATTGCATACAGAGAACCACAATCTGATATTATGAAGAGAAAGACCTAAAACACCTAGCTTTAATTGGGATTTCCCTATGAAATTCTCCCTCCCCTCAGAACTCTGGGAAGCCTGCAGGAAAGGAGGCTGGAAAAGTATCATAAGTAGAGGCAATTGAGGACACAAGGAGAACAATGCCCTGAGAATCAGGCTGCAGAGGAAGATGATGCAGCAAGCCTTGTTGAGAACTTTTAAAATAAGGGTAACATGGAAGAGGGAGAAGTACCTCACCTATCATGGAACTAGAGAAACGACATAGGGGCATAAGAATGAGGGTGATGGGACTGGAAAAAGAATGAGAGAGGGCAGCAGAGGGGATACAAAGTGAATAAATCATAATAAATAAACACATAAACAATGTGTGATCAAGGTGATGAAGTATAGAGTTCTTCAGGACTGATGGTTATTCTTCTGGGTGGAGCCAGCGTGCAGCAAAGATGATCTCAGTTTTCTTTATGGGACTTGGCACTGAGACTCTGATCATATTCCAATGAGTAGATGAACAACAACACATTAATTGATTTAATTTAAAGAAAAACATTTTTTTTGTGTGACATATGGGTAGGAATTCAAAACTGGGAGCAATGGAAAAGGAGTATAAGGTATATTATATGAAATTCCCACATAATCAATAAAAATGATATGTTGACAACTTTTACAATGAGTTTTCACATTGAGAAAAAATTCCGCTTATGGAGGGCAGAGTTTGACATTGTAAGGCATGCTTTCCAGGAATTCATTATGTAGCAGAGAACCTTAGTTTTGAACTAGTGTAACCCAGCTACTTCGGATCTCATGAGCTCAGGTGGCACCTCTGAACAAGCAGTCCTGGCACTAACACTAAGTTTAGAGTGTTTGCTGGAGAACACAACTGCCCTTGTCTCCTAGGCATATAAAATGGAGCCATTATTTTGTTTGAATGCCTAATATTAATTGTAAACCTCAGGTTTCCTCACTGACCACTGAGGAGGTCACAGCTGCAGATCAAGCCAGGTCAGCCAAGGCAACCATGCTTATATAGTTGGCAACACTAGTGTGGAACAGCACCATCTGTCAAATAGTTTATTACTCCTCAGTTCTCCTTTTACACTCACTGTTCTTTCTCTGTTTACTCCAAACCAGTCCCAGGTTTGGAGCTCATTTCCCTGCTCTTAAAGACTCAATATCTCAGGGAACCCAAGACTCTGCCAGCCTATTATATCAATAAGAATGTGAATGTACACTTAGTGAGGACATGAGTAACTGCTTAATTCAAAGTCACTATGTAGGAAAATTCAGATCAAAGAAAACCATCTTGTCATTCTTTACATTCCCATAATCTAACATGACTTTGAAGCTTCCCTACTTAGGAAGATGTCCAATTAAAGAAACATTAAAGTATCATTTCTCTTCTGGCATTGTCAAAGACATAAACAGTAGTAAAGGTGTGAGATCTGGATAATGGGATGAGATAAAGTCTTGTTGGGTTTCACAGGAGTTAGTTGTGCACAGGATCAGAGATTCTGGACACTGAGGAAAGTTTGTTTACTCATCTCCATGGAAACCTTCAGATTTTCTCAGGTGCTGATTGGCTGAGAGGGAAAATGATGTCATGAAACAGCTGAAAGCCAGTAATATATTCAGGAGCCAGTTATTAAAAGGGCCAAGACGACAGCCTTCTTGAGAGGAAAGCTGATCAGAACCCAGAGATGACAGTTCCTGTGTGCAAGATTCTCAGTTCAGGAAAAGTGTCACATATGTATTTCAAGTGGTCAGTAATAAAGTTACATGTCCTTGACATGTGAGTATCATATTATCAAGTAGTACATTATTCATTGTTAAATGCCCAGATTAGTTCTCAGTCAGTTAATCACTGTGAAAATGCTTCCTGACCAAGACTAATCTTTGAACAAAACATGTTTAATTGGGACCTTGCTTATATTTTTACAGAGACCATTCAGGATGTCACTTCAGGAAGCAGTCATCCTATTGTAGTCTTCCAGCAGAATTGAGAGCTTTTCATACTGAACAACATGTGGGAGGCAGAGAGATGGAGACAGATAAAGAGAAAGAGATGAGAGACAGATTCAGAAATAGAGAGTCCAAGAATGACACAAACAGAGATATAAAATGACAGAGACAGAGAGACAGGGACTGTAAACCTCAGGATCAGGAGGATTCCACACTGACCACTGAATAGTACACATCTGCAAATCCAGCCAGATCAGCCAATGCAACCTTGCACATATAGGGTTGGCAACACTAGTGTGGAACAGCTCCATCTATCAAATAGTTTATTGGCTCTCAGTTTTCCTTTTACATACACTGATATTTCTCTGTTTCAGGCAAACCAGTCACAGGAACTATCTGCTTTCCTTCTCTATTCCCTATTCTTAAAGACACAATATCCTGGGAAACCCTAGACCTGCCAGCCTATTATATCAATAAGAATGTGAAGGTACATTTAATGAGTACAGGAATAACTGCTCAGTTCAAAGTCACAACCTAGCAAATTTTAGATCCAACACTATAGTAGGAGAACATATTGTCATTTGATAAATTCCACTTAATCCCACATCACTTTGAGGCTTCCCTACTTAGGAAACTGTCCAGTTAAATAAACATTAAAGTTTCATATCCTACCTGACATTGTAACAGAAGACTAAAGGTGTGGGAAATGGATAAAGGGATGATATACATGCTTGTTGGGATTCACAAGAAAAACCACCTGTGCACAGGATCAAAGATACAGGGCACTAAGGAAAGATTGTTTACTCATCTCCACGGAAACCTCAAGATTCTCTCAGGTGTTGATTGGCTAAGAGGCAGAATGATGTCATGCAACAGATGAAATACAGTAAGAGTTTCAGGAGTCAGTTATTAAAAGGGCCAAGTGGACAGCCTGCTTGAGAGAAAGGCTGAGCAACCCTACATGCTTCAATATGGGCAGCTAAAAGCACACAACCCAGAGAGACAGTTAATGTGTCCAAGACTCTTAGTTCAGGAAAAGTTTTACATATTGTTTTCAAGTGGTTATTAATAAAGTCATGTGTCCTTGACATGTGACTTTCACATTATCAAGGATTCTGTCATAATTTGTTAAAAGCACAGATATGTCCTTTGAAATGGAAATGTTTACTGGGAAAGTGTGCCCTGACCAAGGCAATTCTTTGAAAATAAATTGTTCAATTGGGACCTTGCTTATATTTTTAGAGACTATCTAGGATGTCACATCAGGAAGCAGTCATCTTGTTGTAGTCCTTCAGCAGAAGTGGCAGGCAGAGAAAGGGAGATTGAAAGAGACAGAAAGAAAGAGAGAGCTTGAGAGACAGATTCATAAGTAGACCAATATCAACAGGAACAAAGAGACAAAGTGTAAGAGACAGAGATACAGAGACTACATCTCTGGTCAGTTCATTGCAATATCAACCTTAAAGTTATATTATATACTATAATATAACTCCAAAAGGAATTATATGTTTTCATTTTTTTAACTTTATCAATTACACTTTATTCAATTTGTATACTTCCATATGCCCTCTCCCCTCCCAATCCCAAATTACTTCCCACATGTCCACGTATGCCTCTCCTTAAGTTCACTGATAGGGGAGGTCATCCTCATCTTTCTTCTGCTCCTAGTCTATCAGATCACATCAGAAGTGGCTGAATTGTCTTCCTCTGTGGCCTGGTAAGGCTGCTCCCCAATTAGGGTGAGGTGATCAAAGGGCAGGCCAAATCAGTTCATATCAGAGTCAGTCCCTCTTCCCATTACTATGGAATCCACTTGGACACTGAACTGCCATGGGCTATATCTCTTCAGGGGTTCTAGTTTATCTCCATGCATGATATTTAGTTGGAGTATGGGTCTCAGGAACGACCCCTGTTTTTAGAGTTTTTGGTCCTGTTCTCTCTGTGGAGCTCCTGTCCTCTCCAGATATTACAAATTTCACTTCTTTCAATAGATTCCATATATGTTGCCCAACTTTTGACTATAAGTCTTAGGATCTGCTTTGAAAGTCTGCAGAGCAGAGCCTTTCAGAAACGTCTGTGACAGGCTCCTAACTTGTTCCCTGTTTTCTCCTTCTTCTGATGTCCATCCTCTTTGCCTTTCGTGATGGGGATTGAGCATTTTAGTCAATTTTCAAGCAACCCTGCTGTTGTTATTAAAATATATTGTTCTCTGCCCTCAATTGACAGATCAGTACAATGTTCTTCGATCCATAGTGATGCATCCTTCTGCATCAAGTGGGATTGCATACAAAGAAATGTACTCTGATATTATGCAGAGAGAGAGACCTTAAAACACACAGCTCTAAGTGGGATTACCATATAAAATTCTCCCTTCCCTCAGAGCTCTTGACACCTGCAGGAGAGGAAGCATGAAGAGTGTCATAAGTAAAAAGAATTTAGGACATAAAGATAACAATGCCCTGAGAATCAGACCATGGAGAAAGATGATGCAGGTAGTCTTATTGAGATCTGAAAAGCTAGGGTCAGATATAAGGGAGAGGAATACCTCCCCTATCAGGGAATTGGAGAAAGGTTATAGGGGTAAAAAAAGGAGGTTGAATGGGAGAAGAGGGAGGGGGCAGCAGTGAGGATACAAATTGAACAACATGTAATACATAAATATATAAGAACAACTGTGATCAAAGTGATGAAGTATAGAGCTCTTCAGGACTGATGGCTTCTTCTTGGGGATGGTGCCAGGGTGCAGCAAGGATGATCTCAGTTTACTTTAAGGGTCTTGGCACTGAGACTCTTATCATGTTCCAAGAGTATATGAACAGCACATACTTAAATTCATGTATTATAAAGAAAAAACAAATTTAAAATGGTACATGGGTAGAAATTTGGACCTGGGAGCAATGGAAAAGAAGTGCAATGTATATTATAAGAAATTCTCACAAAATCAATAAAAATAATATGTTGACAACTTTTACAATGATTTTTAACATGGAGAAAAGATTCAAATAAAGGAGGACAGAGTTTTTCTTTGTAAGGCATGCTTTCCAGGAACACATTATGTAGCAGAGAATCCTAGCATGAACTAGTGTTTACCCAGCTACCTCAGACCCTATGAGCTCAGTTGGCACCTCTGAGCAAGGAGTCCTGGCACTCCTAGTTCTACAAGGAGTCCTAGTGTTATTTTTGGAGGGTTTGTCTTGAGGACCACAGCAGGACACATCGCTGGTCTTGTGTCCTAGGTGTATAACAGGGACCCATTTCACTGTCCTGAAGGCCCAATTTTAAATGAATACACCATGATCAGGAGGGTTCCTCACTGACCACTGAGTAGGACATAGTTGTCCATCCAGCCAGGTCAGCCAAGGCAACCCTACTCATAGAGGTTTGGCAACACTAGTGTGGAACAGAACCAACTGTCAAATCGTTTATTGCCCCTCATTTCTCATTTTACAATCACAGATTTTTCTCTTTTGTAGCCAAACCAGTCCAAAAAATTGTCTGCTTCTGAAGGAGTCTGGTAATTGGAATTCTGCCTCCTGGCCTTGGCAGATGCAGGTCTTAACTAAGTTCCAACTTTCAGCTACTTTCCTTGGTGGTCTCTGCATGCTGGGTGTTCTGAGCCTGAGAAGTAGATAGCAATCTCCCTGCAACCTTGGGAACAAGTCAGTAACTTTGAGTGAATTCCTGGATGCCTTGCTAGGTGGCACAGATGTGTTGCTACTGTGAAAAAAATTTTGCTTTTAACCTTTGTTTTATAAGTATTGTTTGCATGTTCAGTAAACTGAGACTTGATCAGGAATCAATCTTGTCACCATTCTTGGCATCTCTGTCCCATTTGCACTCCCTCTTTCAGGTGGACCCTGTTCAACTAGCCCACAGGATAGGTCAGGTGGCTCCTGAAAAAGTGACCTTGAAAATGAGGGCCAACATAAGAAAGGATCATTTTTGGAGCTCTGGATGCGCTTAGTGTTGACTGCCCATTGTAAGGAAGAAGACAAGGTAAGCACGCAGGGAAATCATGGGACAGAGAAATAGCAGGGTGATGTTAATGACAACTTTAAAAACAATGATAATAAAAGCAAGGAATTGGAAGAGGCACCCTTATCCACTTTAGTTTGTAAATAAAATTTGTCCCTGGTTCCCAGTTGAGGGTACAGTCAATTGGGAAACTTGGGAAAATAAATCTCATAAGCTAAAGAGTTACTTGGGGAAATTAGAGCAGTCAAACAGGCAGAAAGAAAGTACTTCAAAAGTTATTTCCAGTGCTCATAGAGGAGCTCAAACAGATTTGTGTAATTTGACAGCAGAAAATTATGTGGGAGCTGGATAGTGAGGATGAAATGGAGTCAGAGGAAAAATTTGTCCAGTTTTATAATTCAAACAAGCCTCCTGTGCCCTCTGTCCCCATGTCTTTCCTTGCCACATGCGTAGGAGATACAGGACCACTTCAGGAGGATATTACTGTTCTCAGAAAGTCCAATTAGAAAGGAAACAAGTTCAGTTATTAAGGGAATTAGAGAAATTCAAATTACAAAACAACAATAATAATAGTAATAATAATAAACAATAAAATTGGAATGTTTGCACTGGTAAATTTTAAAGTCTGATTTTGACTTTTAAAATTATAAATGTGCTTTATGATTCATTCCTAAAGAGGATGATCATCCTAAAGAGAATGATTTGTTTTACTATTACAAAAACAGGTTTTAAAAAATATTTAAATATATAAAAAGCAGGTTGTGTGGTTTTATTTATTTTTTTCTTTGTCTCAGTTTTTTATTTTGTTGTTTTTTTTTAATTTTTCATTTTTGTCTGCTGGCTTCTGTTTTGGTTTCAAGTTTTGGTTTTCTCACGAGGTCTGTGTAAGTTGGAGACTTTCCAATCTGGTTGAGGGAATCTGGAGGATACTTCAATTCCTGGGGAAGAGGCCCCTAAAGGATCTACTCCATTTGGGAATAGTGTCGCTGAGATCCTATTCTGTGTACTGAGAGGGCTGCTGGAGCCATTTCTTCATCTGGAAGCTGTGGAAAAAGCCATGGGGGCTCTGCTCCTTCTGGAATAAATGTGTGCGGAGGGGATCCATAAGGGGGTCCACTCCTTCTAGAATCTGTGGGACTTGTTTCCAGTAGGGGATGATCAAGTCCTAGAATTTGGATATTCTGGTTATTCCAAAGTGACAATGTTGCATTTGTATGTTCCTTATGTATCTCTGTGTGTATGTATGTTTACCTGTAGACTTGGATATTTTTAGACATGAGACAATTTGAATCAACACCTCTGAGTTTGGTCCTGGACCATCAGAGTTAAATTTTATAAAACATTTTAAAATTTATCAGGTATTTTAAAATAGTAAATCTTAGGTGGTCTAACAATGAACTTAAAAGAGTTTCTCAACCATTTGGGGAAAATTAAAAACCTTGGTATTTATTTTATTAAGTTTAGAAAGTAAAATCATGCCATGCTGTTTAAGCCAATTAAACAAACCTACAGTTATTGCAATATATTGTTTAAAAAAAACCGATACAATATGTGTTTTTTATTTAAAAAGGCTGGAGGTTCTTCACTGCAAAATGTTTGCTTATACTCTTATACAGAAATAAAGGTCTGCAGTTCCATATTAGCACAGGGTTATGTAGATCATTGTTTACCATTATATAAAATATATACCTGGCTTCCAGTACCTATATAAATGATTTAATGCTGTTTCTTTCTGGCCTATAGATTTGGTATGGCCAGAATAATCCACTTTTGCAGAGGTTTATGGGGTAAGTTTACTTCTCTGTTTAATCTTAAATAAAACTTTTCTTGTTTATTTTTTTGCTGTTAAGTTTTAATACAATATGATAGGATTAATAAGAGTTGCTGGTCCCTTTATAAATTATGTTTAATGAAAAGTTTTGCTTTGATTTTAGTTTAAAAAGAGCATATTTAAACTTATGCCAAAGACTATAGTTGAGTACAAGATGCAGTTTTATCTAGTCTCTTTGTTTAGGTTGATTTTTTTAGGTTAATTCTAAAATGGGTAACCATAAAGTTTGCCTATATAGAGCTACCTAAAATTTTGTTCTAAACCATACATTTTAAAAAGTACTCCAAAATTGAAATTATAACATCTTGTTTTATAGGATGAAGTTTAGAGCACATAATAAAGGTATACAAAGAGTAATTCAAATATGCTTACACTCAGACTTGTCAGAGATCTGATAAATATGACATTTTAACATATGTAAGATTATTATGACAGAGTCCAACTTGTTGAGGCACAGAACAATAAATTAATTCAGTTTTTATTAGTGGAAGTTATAGTTTTTCCATTTAAAACAAAAGTTAGCCCAATTATTGATACTTTAACAGTATTTACTGATGGTCCATTATCTGGTGTTGCTTCCTATGCTTATAAAAGAAAAACATCTTTTCAAGTGTCTAACATATCTGTGCCAATATTGGAGTTATCTTCAGTATTGCTGTATTTCAAAATTTTAATAAGCAGTCTTTGAACATATTTAAACATAGTGCATATGTAGCTCGGGCTTTTTCTAGGTTAGAGACTGCAGGTCAAATTCAGACCTCTTCTGCTGGAATTTTATTTTTACAAATTCAAATTTTGATGCAATAAAACTTTCCCATTTTTATAAGACATTTGAGGTCTCATTCTAATTTACCAGTAACCCTTTCTAAAGGAAATGCATTGGCAGATAAAGTCACCAAAGTTTATTGTCCACAGTTAAAAAGAGCCCAGGATTCCCATAATATGCATCATCTTAATAGTCTCAAACCTTGAGACTTAAATATGGATTGACTAAGGAACAGGCCCATAGCAAAATCAAGGCTTACAGTACTTGTCCTCACTTTCAGCCTGTTTCTCAATTGTGAGCCAACTAAAGGTTGGCTCCAAATCAGACTTGGCTAATGGATATTACTCATATTCCTGAATTTAAACAGTTAAAATATTTATATGTTTGCATAGATACCTATTCTGGATTTATTTTTGCCCCTCCTCAAACAGGAAAAGCTGCAAAGAATGTCATTGCTCATTGTCTACAGGTTTTTAATGTTGTAGGAGTTCCTAAGAAATTTAAAACTGACAATGGAACAGGATATACCAGCAATTTTTTTTTTTAAATACTTGGTCAAGAGTTTCAAGTTTCTCATATAACTAAAATACCTTACAATTCTCAATGACAAGGCATGGTAGAGCATGCCCACTAAAGGATTAAGATTCATTTGTAAAAAGACAAAGAGGGGGAGCTTTTCCCCTGGACACCTAAGAATCATCTTAATCATATTTTTTTTCGTTCTGAATTTTATCAATTTGGATAAGAGTAGTAAATCTGTACAGATAGATTTTGCCCTACAAAAACCAAGAAAATTTTTGCTAAAGTAAAATGGAGGGATCCTTTAAGAAATCAAAGGCATGGACCCGACCCTGTACTCATATATGGACAAGGATCTGACTGTGTTTTTTCCAAGGAAAATGGTGCAGCTCAATGGCTACTAGAATGTCTGGTGTGACAAGTGGATGAGGAGTTTTCTCCTATCAATGATAATGAAGAACCCTCCAGTCAAGATGACTATTTATTGGGTGTAAGTTCCTAATCAACCTCTACTACAACTAGTTCCTTGGATGACCAAGAAGTCTTTGTTTATGTCAACAACACTTGGTTGCTGGGTTTTCTTGCTTTTGAAAGAATTCAATTAAAAAAATGAAGAACAGAGCTAAACAGAGAACTTTCTGTACAGGAATATCGAATGGCAGAGAAACACTTAAAGAAATGTTCAACATCATTAGCCATTAGAGAAATGCAAGTCAAAACAACCCTGAGATTTTACCTTGTACCCATCAGAATAGCCAAGATGAAAAACTCAAGTGACAACACATGCTGGAGAGGTTATGGAGAAAGGAGAACTCTCTTCCACTGCTCCTGGAAATGTAAACTTGTATAACCACTCTGGAAATCAATCTGGCGCTTCCTCATACAACTAGGAATAGTGCTTCCTCAAGACCCAGCCATACCATGACTAGGCATATATCCAAAAGAGGCTCAAGTACACAATAAGGACATTTGCTCAACCATATTTGTAGCAGCTTTATTTGTAATTGCCAGAAGCTGGAAACAGCCCAGAAAACCCTCAACTCTAGAATGGATGCAGAAATTGCAGTAATCAAAACAATGGAGTATTACTCTGCAATTAAAAATAAGGAAATCATGAAATTTGCAGGTAAATGGTGGGACCTGGAAAGGATCATCCTGAGTGAGCTGTCCCAGAAGCAGAAACACACACACAGTATATACTCACTCTTATGGACATTTAACATAGGATAAACCTAGTAAATCTGTCCATCTAAAGACACTAATCAAAAGAGAAGACCCTGACTAAAATGCTCAATCCCCATCCCAAAAGACAAAGAGGATGGACATCAGAGAAAAAGAAAACAGGAAACAAGCTAGGAGCCTTCCAGGGAGGGCCTATGAAGGGCTTTGTCTTGTGGACAATTGAAGCAGATGTTAAGACTTATGGCCAACTGTTTGGCAGAATGTAAGGAATCTTATGTAGGAAGTGGGAGATAGTGGGATCTGGAGAGGACGGGAGCCCCACAGGGAAAGCAACAGAAACAAAAACCTTGAACTCAAGGGTCTTTCCAGAGATTCATACTCTAACCAAGTACCAGGCATGGAGATAACCTAGAACCCCTGCACAGATGTAGCTCATGGCAGTTTAGTGTCCAAGGGGGTTATATAGTAATGTGAAGAGGGACTGCAGCTGACATAATCTGATTGGCCTGTTCTTTGATCACCTCCCCCTGAGGGGGGAGCAGCCTTACCAGGCCACAGAAGATGAAAATGCAGCCACTCTTGATGTGATCTGATAGACAAGGATCAGATCAGTCCCCTATCAGTGGACTTGGGAAGGGGCATGAGTGAAGAATGGGGAGAAAAGGTGGGAAACAGAGGGGAGGAGGAAGGGGCTTATGGGGGGATAAAAAGTGAATACAGTGTAATTAATAAAATAAAAAATCAATTAAAAAAGAAAATCATAGAAGAAAATTTTCCCAACTTAAAGAAAGAGATGTCCATAAACATACAAGAAGCCTACAGGACACCAAACAGACTAGACCAGAAAAAAAATTCTTCATGTCACATCATAGTCAAAACACTAAACCTACAAAACAAAGTAAAAATATTAAAGGCAGCAAGGAAAAAAAGGTCAAGTAACATATAAAGGTAGACCAATCAGAATCACACCAGACTTTTCATCAGAAACTGTGAAAGCCAGCAGGGCCTGGACAAAAGTCATGCAGTCTTTAAGGGAACACAGATGCCAACCCAGACTACTATACCCAGAAAATATTTCAATCAACATAGATAGAGAAAACCAAATATTGCGTGATAAAACTAAATTTAAGCAATATCTACACAGCAACCCAGCCTTACAAAAGATATTAGAATGAAAATTCCAATCCAATGAAAACAACTACAACAAAGAAAATATAGGATGCAGATAATTTTCCATCAAAAGTTAAAAGAAAAAAAGCAATGAAGCACAGTAAGATCACCAACTCCACAAAAAAGGGAACTAAGAGTCATTGGTCACTATTTTCTATCAACAGAAATGCTCCCAACACTCCAATAAAAAGACACAGTCTAACAGAATGGGTGCGGAAACAGGAACCAAAATTCTGCTCCATCCAAGAAACACACCTATGCAAAAAACATAAATACTATCTCAGAGTAAAGGGCTGGAAAGGGCCTTTGTAAAGGCCTAGTCCATTTCAAGCTAATGGACCCAGAAAACAAGTGGGGGGAGTGAAGCTAATATCCAATAAAATAAATTTTCAACCAAAAGTAATCAAAAAAGATGAGGAAGGGCACTTCTTTGTCATCAAAGGAAAATTTGAACAAGAGGATATTACAATTTTGAACATCTGTGCCCCCAATACAAGACCACCTATATTTGTAAATGAAACATTATTAAAGCTGAAATCACACATTGACTTCAACGTAACACCCTAATAGTGGGAAACTTGAACACCCCACTCTCACCAAGGAACAGGTCATCTGGTCAGAAGCAAAACAGGGAAAAAAGGGAATTGACAGAGGTCCTAAATCTGATGGACCTAATAGATGTGTACAGAAATTTCCACCCAAAATCAAAAGAGTATACCTTCTTTTCAGCACCTCATGGAACTTTCTCCAAAATAGACCATATAATTGGCCACAAATCAAACCTCAGCAGATACAAGAAGATTTAAATAATCCCTTGTATCATATCTGACCATCATGGTTTAAAGCTGGACCTCAACCACAAAAGAAAAAGCAAAAAGCCTGCACATAAAAGGAAACTGAACAACATGCTTCTCAATGACAGCTTGGTTAGGGAAGAAATAAAGAAAGAAATTTAAAGACTTCCTAGCATTCAAAGAAAATGAAAGCACAAATACCCAAACTTATGGGACATAATGAGGGAGTGCTAAGAGGAGAGCTCATATCACTAAGTGCCTTCAAGAAGAAATGTGAAACACCACATACAAGCATCTTAATGACTCATTTAAAAGCCCTATAAAAAAAGAAGCAGAAACACCCAAGAGGAGAAGAAGACTGGAAATAATCAAACTTAGGGCTGAAATCAACCAATTAGAAACCAAGAAAAAACATCAAAGAATCAATGAAACCAAGATCTGGTTCTCAGAGTAAATAAACAAGATAGACAAACCCTTAGCCAAACTAACAAAAAGGCAGAGGGAAACTATCCAAATTAGCAAAATCAGAAATGAAAACGGGGACATAACCATAGACACTGAGGAAATTCAAACAATAATTAGGTCTTACTACAAAAGCCTATATGCCACAAAATTTGAAAATCTAAATGAAATGGACAATTTTCTCGATAGATTCCTTCTACCTAAATTAAGTCAAGATCAGGTAGAAAAATACAATAGTCCCATTTTCCCCAAAGAAATAGAAGCATTCATCAAAAGTCTCTCTTCCAAGAAAAGCCCAGGGCCAGATGGTTTCAGTGGAGAATTCTGCCAGACTTTCAAAGAAGAGCTGACTTCAATTCTCTCCAAACTATTTCACAAAATAGAAATAAAAGGAACATTACCAAACTCATTCTATGAAGCTACAATCACCTTGATACCTAAACCACACAAAGATCCAACAAAAAAAGAGATTTCAGACCTATCTCTCTATGAACATTGTTGCAAAAATACTCAATGAAATACTTGCAAATCAAATCCAAGAACACATCAAAGATATCATCCAAAATGACCAAGTAGGTTTTCTCTCAGGCATGCAATGGTGGTTCAATATATGGAAATCCATCAATGTCATCCACCATATAAACAAACTGAAGAAGAAAAACCACATCTCTTTAGATGCTGAAAAAGCATTTGACAAAATCCAACACCCATTCATTCATGTTTAAAGTCTTGGAGAGATCAGGGATGTAAGGCACATACCTAAACATAGTAAAGGCAATATACAGCAAGCCTATAGCCAACATCAAACTAAATGGAGAGAAACTTAAATCAATCCCACTGAAATCAGGGACAAGGCTAGGCTGCCCGTTGTCTCCATATCTCTTCAACATAGTACTTGAAATCCTAGCTAGAGCAATAAGACAACTAAAGGAGATCAAGTGGATAAAAATCAAAAATGAAGAGGTCAAAGTGTCACTACTCATAGATGATATGATAGTATATATGAGTGACCCCAAAAATTCAACCAGGGAACTCCTTCAGCTGAAATATACCTTCAGCAAAGTGGTTAGATATAAAATTAACTCAAAAAATCAGAAGCCCTCCTGTATACCCAAGACAAATGAGCTGAAATAAAATCAGAGAAATGACACCCTTCACACCAATGAAACCAATAGTCACTTGGTGACTCTAACCAAGCAAGTGAAAGACCTATTTAAGAAAAACTTCAAGTCTCTGAAGAAAGAATTAGAAGAAGATATCAGAAGATGGAAAGATCTCCCTTGTTCAAAGATCGGTAAGATTAACATACTGAAAATAGTCATTCTGCCAATGACAGATTCAATGCAATTCCCATCAAAATACCAACACAATACTTTATGGACATTGAAAGAAAAATTTTCAACTTCATATGGAAAAAGAAAAACACCCAAAATTTCCAAAACAATCCTGTACAACAACAGATCATCTGGAAGTATCTCCATCCCTGTTCTCAAGCTGTACTATAGAGCAACAGTAATAAAAACTGTAAGGTACTGGCATAGAAACAGAAAGGTAGAACAAAGGACTCAAAGAAAACCCCCAGGAATAAACCCACACACTTATGGACACCTGATTTTTGATAAAGTAACAAAATCATACAATGGAAAAAAGATAGCACCTTCAACAAATGGTTCTATTCTAACTAGATGTCTACATGTAGAAAAATGCATACTCATCACCCTGCACAAAACTAAAGTCCAAGTGGATCAAAGACCTCAACATAAAACCAGACACATTAAATTGGTTAGAAGAAAAATTGGGGAAGAGCCTTGAACTCATTGGTACAGGAGACAACTTCCTGAACGGAACACCAACAGCACAGGCTCTAAGAGCAACAATCAGTAAATGGGACCTCATGAAAGGTTCTGTAAAGGAAATAACACTGTCATCAAGACAAAAGAAATGCCTACAGATTGGGAAAAAATTTTCACCTAGCTTCTATGTGACAGAGGACAATTATCCAGTGTATATATAAAGAACTAAAGAGGTTGAAAAGCAACAAATCTAGTAATCCAATTAAAACATGGAGAGAACAGCTAAACAGAAAATATTCAATAGAAGAATATCAAATGGCAGAGAAACACTTAAAGAAATGCTCAATGTCATTAGCCATCAAAACAACAATGAGATTTCACCTTTCACCCATCAGAATGGCAAGATCAAAAACTCAAGTGACAACACATGCTGGAGAGGTTATGGACAAAGAGGAACCCTACACACACAAATACACATACACTGCTGGTGGGAATATAAACTTGTACATCCCCTCTGGAAATCAATCTATTGCTTTCTCAGAGAACTAGGAATAGTGCTTCCTCAAGATGCAGCCATACCCCTCCTAGGCATATATCCAAAGAGGCTCAAGTACACAATAAGGACATTTGCTCAAGCATGTTTGTAACAGCATTATATGTAATAGCCAAAACCCAGAAACAACTCAGATGCCCCCCAACTGAAGAATGGATACAGAAATTGGGGTATACCTACACAATGGAATATTACTCAGCAACAACAACAACAAAAAAAAAGGAAATCTTGAAATTTGCAGGTATGTCGTGACAACTGGAAAAGATCATCCTGAGTGAGCTATTCTAGAAGCAGAAAGACACACAAAGGATATACTCACTAATATAGACATATAATAGAGGATAAACCTACTAAAATCTATATACCTAAAGAAATTAATCCAGAGGGAGGACTCTGGTTAAAATGCTCAATCCCCAACCTGAAAGGCAAAGATGATGAACATCAGAAGGAGGAGAAATCAGGGAACAAGTTAGGAACCTGAAAATCTCTGTCCTGCAGATTATCAAAGCAGATTTTGAGACTCATGGCCAACTGTTTGGCAGAGTGCATGAAATCTAATGAAAGAAGTGGGAAATAGTAAGATCTGGAGAGGACAGGAGTTCCACAAGGAGAGCAACAGAATCAAAAACTCTGAGCACCAGGGTCTTTCCTGAGACTTGTACACCAACCAAATACCATGCATGGAGATAACCTAGAACCCCTGAACAGATGTAGCACATGGCAGTTCAGTGGCCAAGTGGGTTCCACAGTAATGGGAACAAGGATTTTCTCTGACATGAACTGATTGGCCTGCTCTTTTATAACCTCACCCTTAGGGATAGCAGCCTCACCAGACCACATAGGATGACAATGCAGCCAGTCCTGATGAGATCTGCTAGAGTAGGATCAGAAGAAAGGAGTAGTAATCCCCTATCAGTGGACATGGAAAAAGTCATGCGTGGATAAGTTGAGGAATAATGGGATTGGAAGGGGAGAGTGAAAGTGTTTATGGGGGTATACAATATGAATAAATTGTAATTAATAAAAATTAAAATAAAAAATATTAAAAATATATTTCCTTTTGATGTTATATTATAGGAGGGTGTGCTTGAAGGTTGATAGCTCTTAAAGACTCAATAACCCAGGGACTCTGCCAGCCTCTTATATCAATAAGAATATGAAGATATATTTACTGAGTACATGAATAACTGCTCAGTTCAAAGTTACAACCTAGGAAATTTAAGAACATCACAGTAAGAGACCACCTTGAAATTTGGTACATTGCCCTTAATTCCACATTTCTTTAAAGCATCCCTACATAGGAATCTGTCCAAATAAATAAAGATTAAAGTTTCATTTTCTACATGACATTGTCACAGAGGCAAACAGGAGTAAAGGTGTGGGATATGGATAAGACTCTTTTTTCATGAAAATTGTCACATATTTCTTTCAAATGGTCATTACTAATGTCTCCTGTCCTTGACATGTGACTTTCATATTATCACAGATTCCATTGTTATTTGTTAAATGCACACATATGTCCTCAGTCAGTGAATTAATTATGTGAAAATGCTCTCTGACAAAGGCAACTCTTTCAACAAAAAACTGTTTAATTGGCAGCTTGCTTATACATTTACAGAGACCATCAAGGAAGTCACATCACCAAGCAGTCCACTTGTTGTAGTCCTTCAGCAGAACTGTGAATGTTTCATAAGCTGCAGTCAGAGAGAGGGAGACAGAGAGACAAAGAGAGAAACCTAGAGAGACATATTTAGATGGAGAGATGGAGAATGACTGAATCAAGGATATAAAGTGACAGAGACTGAGAGCCAGAATCTCCATTTGTCTGGAGTCACTTTCACTGGCATATCATCCTCAAAGCACCCCCTCCTATAATATATCTCCTAGGAATACTATTATCAAACAAGGCCATTACTCACAACCTTTCCCAGATATTTCCTTACTGGGTGACTCAATATGTAAATAAATAAGCTTCAAGGGGACATTGTAATTCAAATCACCAGGAAGTGGAAGAAGATCACCAGAAAGTGGAGGGATTTCTAGGCTAAAAGAACTATCCTGATACTTTGTCATTCAATCCAATGATTAATATACCAGCAAGTCCTAAAGAAAAGGGCTGACAATCTCCTTTGGGAAAAATGTGGAATATTTGCATAAGGGAGGATTATTATGCTAAGAAAATGACATAAATATATTTCAGACAAATGGATGGAACAAGCAAAAATTATCCAGGGTGAAGTACCTAAAATGCAGAAAGACAAATATGGTATGTGTTCACTTATGAGGAGGTTTCCTAATAGTGGGGGATAAAGTTCCAATAAGACATCCACTGTGACCAAACCACTCTTCCACTAAGGGAATAGGGTAGCATTTAATTGAGTTGTTTGACCAGGTCATCCTTTGAAAAATTTCAAGCAACTCAGGCTGTTCTTACTTAAATTTGTTGCACTCTGCCCTCAACTGATAGATCATTGCCATATTCTTCTATCCACAGAGATTCTTCCTTATGTATCAAATGGAATTTCATACAGAGACCCACAGTCTGACGTTATGCCAGAGACATCTTAAAACACCCAAATCTAAATGGAATATTCCTATGAAATTCTCCCTCCTCTCAGAGATCTGGGAAGCCTGCAGGAGAGACAATAGGAAGAGTATCATAAGTAGAGAAAATTGAGGAAACAAGGAGAACAATGCCCTGAGAATCAGAGGAAGATGATGCAGCCAGACTTGATGCATCCTGATCTGGGAACTAGAAAAAGAGCACAGGGGTAGAAGAAGGAGGCTGGGTTGGACTTGCAGGAAAAAATAGAGGGCAGAATAGGAGATATAAAGTAAACAAATCTTAATAAATAAATACATTAGAAAAACTGTTATCAAGGTGATAAAGTATAGAGTTATTCAGGACTGATGGTTTTCTTGAGGGTGGTGCCAGGGAGTGGCAAGGATGAACTCAGTTTTCTTTAAATAACTTGGCAATGACACTCTGATCATGTTTTAATGAGTATATGAACAACAAATATTTCAATTGATGTATTTTAAATTAAAAAAAAATATGTGTGACACACATAAAAGGTAAAAATTTGAACCTGGAGCAATGGAAAAAGTATAATGTATATTATATGAAATATCTGAATAAGAAAAATAATATAATCACAACTTTTACAATGACTTTTAATATAGAAAAAAAGATTCTCATAAAGGAGTGAAGAGTCTGACTTTGTAAGGCATGATTTCCAGGAACTCATTTTGTGGCAGAGAATCCTAGCCAAGGATTAGTGGCTACCCAGATACCTGAGACCCAATGAGGTCAGGTGACACATCTGAAGAAGCAGTCCTGGCACTAACACTATGTTTAGAGGGTTTGTCTGGAGGACCACAGCAGAAAAAACAGCTGCTCTTGTGTCTGGGCATATAACACCAACCAATTTTTCTGTCTGGAAGGCTCAGGTTTAAGTGTAAACTCCAGGACCAGGAGAGTTTTCAACTCGCCACTGAATAGGACACAACTGACAATCTATCCAGGTCAGACAAGGCAACCCTGTTCACAGAAGATTGACAACACTAGTCTGGAACTGCATCAGCAATCAACTAGTTTATTGCACCTAACTTCTCCTTTTACATACAATGATCTTTCTTTGTTTCCACCAAACCATTCCCAGGAATTGTCTAGTTTCCTTCTTTTTTCTCCTGCTATTAAAGAGTCAATACCCCAGGGAACCCTACACCCTGACAGCCTATTATATCAATAAGAATGTGAAGGTACATTTAGTGAGTACATGAGTAACCGCTCAGTTCAAAGTCACAACCTAAGAAATTTCAGATCCAACACCACATTATGAGACCACCTTGTCATTCAGTATATTCCCCTTAATCCCATATCACATTGAAGCTTCCTTATTAAGATGCTGTCTAATTAAATAAACATTGAATTTTCATTTCCTATCTGATATTGTCACAGAGGTAAACAACAGTAAAAGTTTGGGATCTGGATAAAGGGATGAAATAAAGCTTCTTGGGTTTAACAAGAAAAAGTCACATATGCATAGGATCAGAGATACTGAATTATAACTACAACTTGTTTACTCATCTCCAAAGAATCCTCAAGATTCTTTCAGGTGCTGATTGGTTGAGAGAGAAAATGATATCATAAAATAGGTGAAAGCCAGTAAGAGTTTCAGGAGCCAGTTATTTAAAGGGCCAAGTAGACAGCATGCTTGATAGAAAGGATGAGCAGCCCTACATGCCTCAAACTGAGTAGCTGAAAGCACACAACCCAGAGATGACATTTCCTGTTTCAAAGACTCTTAGTTCAGGAAAAGGGTCACATATTTCTTTCAAGTGGTCATATGTCCTTGACATGTTTTCCATTATCACAGATTCCATTATTATTTGTTAAATGCACAGCTATGTCCTCAGTCAGTGAATTACTTACTGGGACAATGCTCCCTGACCAAGGCAACTCTCTGAACAAAAAGTGTTTAATTGGGACCTTGCTTATATTTTTATGGAGACTATTGATGATGTCACATCAGCAAGCAGTCATCTTGTAGTCCTTCAGCAGAACTGAGAGCTTTTCATACTTATCCACAGGGGCAGGCAGAGAGGGTGTGACATGGAGAGAAAGACCTAGAGAAACATATTCATAAATAGAGAGACAAAGATGGCAGAAACAAAGATGTAAAGTGAAAGAGACAGAGAGACAGAGACTCAATTCTGTCCGGTCACTTTCATTAGCATGTCACACCCTCCTATAATATAACTTCAATAGGAATTATATTATTTTACAAGTCCATATCTGCTAAACCTTTCTAAACATTTCCTCAAAGGAGATTCCACATATAAATAGATGAGCTCCAAGCGGACATTGCAATTCAAATCACCAGGAAGGGGAAAAAATGCATGGGTTTCTAAGCTAAAAGAACTTAGTTATCCTGATAGTTGGTGATTCAGTACAATGATTAAAATCTCAGCAACTTCCAAGGTCTAAAGAACAGGACTGACAATCTCCTTTGGGGACAATGTGGAATATTTCCATAATAGAGTATTCTTCAGCTAAGAAAATGATAATCATGATATTTTCAGGCAAAGGATGGAACCAGGAAAAAATCATCCCAGGTGAAGTAATTAAAATGCTGAAAGACATAGCATTCCGCAGCTCTCTACAGTTCCCCCTTTTTGTTTTAGACGCATCAGGCAAGAGTAGAGGTCTGATCTCTGATATTAGAAATAAATTGGGACTTTGTACAGATGTTCATTTAGGTGTCATCCACCCAAAGAGCATCAGACCGTCCTATACCTTTTTCTCAGAGGCGGGACCTGGGGCATGCTATGCCTTAAAGATGGAGCTGGTTTCCGCCTTCCACCTTCCCAATGGTGAGTGCTCTCTGTCACGAACAACTCCACATTTGGCTAAGGCCGAGGATCTGGCTTGCTTCCATGTATGTGGACCTATCTGCATTGCCCCCGTGGCACGCCTGGGTTGGCTACCCAGAGGCTATTTAAGCTGTGGGCTGGCTTTCCCCAGGGTCCGAGGATTGTTCAATGTTCCTGAATAAACTGCATTGAAAAAAAAAAAAAGAGAACAATGGAAAAAAAAATAAAATAAAATGCTGAAAGACAAATATGGTATGTATTCACTTATAAAGAGGTCTCCTAATAGTGGGGGAAAATGTTCCAATAGGCATGTATTGTGACCAAACTAATCTTCCACTATAAGAATTGAATGTCAGTCAATTGAGTCATTGGGTCAGTACATTCTACAGAAATTTTCAATCAACCCAGGCTATTGTTAAATTTTAACATATTGTTAAAATATGTTGCTCTCTGCCCTCAACATATAGATAGGTGTCATGTTCATATATACACAGAGATTCTTCCTTCTGCATCAAATGGAAATGCATATCCACAGTCCAATATTATTTAGAGAGGGAGGGACCTTAAAATATCTAACCCTAAATGGGATTTCCCTATGAAATTCTCCCTTCTCTCAGAACTCTGGGAAGCCTGCAGAAGAGGAGGCAGGAAGAGTGTCATAATTAGAGGGAATTGAGGACACAAGTAGAACAATGCCCCAAGAATAAGGCTGTAGATGAAGATGATGCAGCCAGCCTTGATGAGACCAGATAAGCTAGTGTCAGATAGAAGGGGAAGGGAGACCTTTCCTTCCAGGGAACTTGATGAAGGGCATAGGGGTTGAAGTAGCAGGGTGGGTGGGACTGGAAGGAGAAAAGGAAGTGGGAAGCAGAGAGGATTCAAAGTGAACAATTCATAATAAATAAATACCTAAGAAAAACTGTGATCAAGGTGATGAAGGATAGAGCTCTATTGGACTGATTTTCTGGTAGATGGTAAAAGGGTGCAGCAAGGTTGAACTCATTTTTTTAAGGGACTTGGCATGAGACTGATCATGAGTATATGAACAACATATACTTCATTTGATGTATTTTAAAGAAAAAGAATTTTTATTGTAGCACATGGGTAGGCATTTGAACCAGGGAACAAAAGAAAAAGGAGTGTAATGTAATATGAAATCCCCACATAATCCATAAAACTAATATGTTGTTAACTATTGCAATGACTTTTAGTATGGAGAAAAGATTCTTCTAAAGGAAGGCAGAGTTTGACTGTGTAAGGCATGCTTTCCAGGAACTCATTATGTAGTAGAGAATCCTACCCATGAATTAGGGTTTACCCAGCTACCTCATCTCCTATGAGCTCAGTTGGCACCTGTAAACAAGCAGTCCTGTCACTACCATTACATTTAGAGGGTTTTTCTGTAGGACCACTGCAAAATACAGAGCTGCTCTTATGTCTAAGGCATATAACACAGACCAGTTTCTCTGTCCTGAAGGCCCAGTTTTAACTGTAAACCCCAGGAACAGGAGGATTGTTCATTGACCACTGAGTAGGACATAGTTGCCAAAGCAGCCAGGTCAGTCAAGGAAATCTTGCTCGTACATGGTTGAAAACATTTGTGTCAAACAAGACCATCTATCAAATTATTTATTGCCCCTCAGTACTCCTTTTACATACACCAATCTTTCTCTGTTTCAGCCAAACCAGTCTCAGGACTTATTTGGTTTCCTTCTCATTTCCTGCTCTTAAAGACTCAATAACTCAGGGAAGCCTAGACATCGCCAGCCAATTGTATCAGTTAGAATGTGAAGGTATATTTAGTGAGTATGTGAGTAACTACTCAGTTCAAAGTCCAACATAGGAAATTTCAGATCTGAGACCACAGTATAAGACCACCTTGGCATTTAGTACATTCCCCTTAATCCCACATCACGTTGAAGTTTCAGTACTTAGGAAGATGTCCAGTTAAATAAACATTAAATTTTCATTTCCTACATGACATTGTCACAGAGGTAAACAGGAATAAAGGTGTGGGATTTGGATAAAGGGATGAAATAAATGCTTGTTGAGTTTCACAAGAAAAACTCACGTATGCACAGAGATACTAGACATTGAGGAAAGTTTATTTACTCATCTCCATGGACAACTCAAGATTCTCTCAGGTGCTGATTGGCTTAGATTTAGAATTACATTATGCAACAAGTTAAAGCCAGAAAGAGTTTCAGGAGCCAGTTATTAAAAGGGCCAAGTGGACAACTTGCTTGAGAGAAAGGCTGAGCAGCTGTACATGCCACAATCTGAGCAACTGAAAGTATCCAACCCAGAGATGACAGTTCCTGTGTCCAAGACTCCTAGTTCAGAAAAAGTGTCACGTTTTTTTTTAATTTTTTTCATTTGAATTTTTATTAATTACACATTATTTAGTTTGTCTCCCCCCATAAACTTCTCCCTCCTCCACTTTCAATCCCACCTTCCCTCCCCCATCTCCACCATGTGCCTCAAGTCCACAGGAGGTCTTCCTCTCCTTACTTCTGAACCTAGTTTAACAGAACTCAGAAGGAATGATTGCATTGTCATCCTCTGTGACCTGGTAAGGCTGCTCCCCACTTAGGGAGAGGTGATCAAAGATCAGGCTAATCAGTTCACGTCAGAAGAAGTTCCTGTTTCTTTTACTATAGAACCCACTTGGATATTGAACTTCCATGGGCTACATTTGTGCATGGGTTGTAGGTTATCTCCATGAGTGGTACTTGGTTGGAGTGTGGGCCTCAGGAATGAACTCTGTGCTGAACTTTTTTGGTTCTGTTGCTCTCCTTGTGGAGATCCTACCTCTCCAGATCTTACTATTTCCCACTTTTTTCATTAGATTTCATGCACTGTGTCCAATAGTTGGGCACAGTCTCATGATCTGCTTTGATAGTCTGCAGGGCAGAGCCTTTCAGAGGCCCTTGGTGGCAGGTTTCTAACTTGTTCCCTGTTTTTTTCATTCTTCAGATGTCCATCCTCTTTCTCTTTCAGAATGAGGATTGAACATTTTAGCCAGAGTCCTCCCTCTTGAATACTTTCTTTAGGTGTACAGATTTCAGTACACCTATGTTATATTTCTATATGAGTGAGTGTATATACCATGTGTGTCTTTCTGTTTCTGGAATAGCTCACTCAAGATGATCCTTTCCAATTCTCAACATTAACCTGTAAATTTCATGATTTCCTTGTTTTTCAATTGTGTAGATGTACCACAAATTCTCTATCTATTTTTCAGTTGGGGGGTGTCTGGGTTGTTTCTATATTTTGTTATCACAAATAAAGCTGTTACAAACATGCTTGAGCAAATGTCCTTATTGTGTACTTGAGCCTCTTTTGGATATATGCCTAGAGGAGGTACTGCTGGATCTTAAAGAAGCACTATTCCAAGTTGTCTGAGAAAGCAACAGATTTATTTCTAGAGTGGTTGTACAATTTTCCATTCCCACCAGGTGGGGAGGAGTGTTCCCCTTTGTCCATAACCTCTCTAGCATGTGTTGTCACTTGAGTTTTTGGTCTTGGCCTTTCCGATGGGTGTAAGGTGAAATGTCAGCGTCATATGATATGCATTTCCCACTTACTGAAAGCCAGTGTTTCAGGAGCCACTCATTAAAAGGGCCAAGTAGACAGCATGCTGCAGAGAAAGACTGAGCAGCCTTACATGTCTCAAGCTGGACAGCTGAAAATACACAACCCAGAGATGACAGTTACTTTGTCCAAGACTCTTAGTTCAGGAAAAGTGTCACACATTTCTTTCAAGTGATCATTAATAGAGTCACATGTCATTGATATGTGACTTTCACCTCATCACAGATTCCATTACTATTAATTAAATGCAAAGATATGTCCTCAGTCAGTGAATTATGTACTGTAAAAATGCTCCTGAGCAAGGAAAGTCTTTCAACCAAAAGTGTACAATTGGTTCTTTGCTTATATGTTTAAATGGACCATCAAGAATGTTAAGTCAGGAAGAACACATCTTGTTTTAGTCATTCAGAAGAACTTAGAGCTTTTCATACTGCACCACAAGCAGCAGGCAGACAGAGGGAGACAGCAGGAGACAAAGAAAGAATGAGCTAAGCAGACAGAATCATAAATAGAGAGACCAAGTCTGAAAGAAACAAAGACATAAAGTGACAGAGACTGAGATAGAGTGTCTTGTCAGTTTCATTGGTATATCAACCTCAAAACATACCCTCCTATATTATAACTCCAATAGGAATTATATTAACAAACAAGTCCATACGTCCTAACACTTCCCAGAAATTTCCTCATTGGAAAATAAACATGTAAATAGATGAGCTTCAAGAAGACATTGCAATTGAAATCATGAGGAAGTAGAACAAAATGGAGGGACTTCTAGGCTAAAAGAACATAGTGTGTCATTCAATACAATGAAAAAAGCCCCAGCAACTTCCAAGTTCTAAAGAACAGGACTGACAATCTCCTTTGGGGAAAGTGTGGAATATTTTCATAATGGAGTATTATTCGGCTAAGAAAATGACATCATGATATTTTCAGGCAAATGGAATGAACCAGGAAAAAAATCATCCTGGGTGAAGTAACTAAAATGCAGAAAGACAAATATGATACAAATTAACTTTTTAGGAGGTCTCCTAATAGTCGGGGGAAAGTTCCAATAGGCCATCTATTGTGAACAAATCAGTCTTAAACTAGTGGATTGGGTGGTAGGTAGTTGGTTGATTTGTGTGGCCAGGGCATCCTAAAGATTCCCTAAAGCCTTGGTTTTCAAGCAACCAAGGCTGTAATTATTAAAATATGTTGTTCTCTGCCCTCAACTGATACATCATTCCATCAGTTTTTGTATCCACAGAGATGCTACCTCTGCATCAAATGAGATTTCATACAGTGACCCACAGTCCAATATTATGCAGAGAAAGACCTTAAAACACCCAAATCTAAATGGAATTTCCCTATGAAATTCTCCCTTGCCTCAGAGCTCTGGGAAGCCTCCGGAGAGGAGGTAGGAAGAGTGTCATAAGTAGAGGCAATTGAGAACACAAGAACAATTTCCTGAGAAGCAGGCCTCAGGAGACAATGTTGCAGCCAGCCTTGATGAGACCAGATAAGCTAGGGTCTGATACAACACGTATTTATAGAAAGTCATAAGGGTAGAAAAAGGCATAAAGGTGGGGCTAGAAGAAGAAAGAGGGGACAGGAGAGGGGATACAAATGGAATAAATCCTAATAAATAAATTCAAAAGAAAAATTGTGATCAAGGTGATGAAGTATAGATCAATTCAAAATTGATGGCTTCTTCTTGGGGTTGGTGACAGGGTGGGGAAAGGATGAACTCAGTTTTCTTTAAGGGACTTGGCAATGTGACTCTGATCCTGTTCTAATGAGTATATGAACAACACATAATTCAACTGATGTATTTAAAAAAAACAAATTATTAGTGTGACATATGGGTAGGTATTTGAACCTGGGAGCAATGGAAATGAACCGTAATGTTTGTTATTGAGATACCCACATAATCAATAAAAATAATATGTTGCCAACTTTTACAATGACTTTTAGCATGTAGAAAAGATTCTGCTAAAGGATTGCAGAGTTTGACTTTGTAAGGCAGGCTTTCCAGAAACTCATTATGTAGCAGAGAATCTTAGCCTTGAACTGCTGTTTACCCAGCTACCTCAAACCCAATGAGCTAAGGTGGCATCACTGAATAAACAGTCCTAGCACTAACATTACATTAAGAAGGATAGTCTGGAGGACTACAGGAGGAAACACAGCTGCTCTTGTGTCCTAGGCATGTAAAATGGCCCCATTTTTTCTGTCCTGAGGCCCAGTTTGCACTAAACCTCAGAAAAAGGAGGGTTCCTCACTGACCCAAGAATAGGACACAGCTGTCTCTCCAAGGTCAGTGAAGGCAACCCTGCTCAAAGAAGGTTGGATACACTATCACCAGCTTTCAAATACTTCATTGGCCCTAAGTTCTCCTTTTGCACTCACCGATTTTCTCTGTTTCAGCCAAACTAGTCCAGGAATTGTCTGATTGCCTTCTTTTTTCCCTACTCAAGATTCTCTCAGGTGCTGATTTTAAATAGATGAGCTTCAAGGAGACATTGTACTTCAAATCACCAGGAAGTGAAAGAAGATGAAGCTACTTCTAGGCTAAAACAACATAATTATCCTGAAAGTCTGTTATTCAAATCAATGTTAAAAGTCCCAGTAACTTCCATTGACTAAGAACAAGAATGACAATTTCCTTAGGAGAAAGTGTGGAATATTTACATAACGGAGTATTATTCAGCTAAGAAAATGACATCATGATATTTCCAGGCAAATGAATGGAACCAGGAAAAATCATCATGGGTGAAGTAAATAAAATGCAGACAGACAAGTCTAGTATGTAATCACTTTTCAGGAGGTCTCCCACTATTGGGGGATAAAGTTCCAATAGGCCATCTATTGTGAACAACCAGTCTTACGCTAGGGTGGTTAGGTGACAGTTAATTTATTTGTTGGCCCAAGGCATCCTATGGAAATTTTCAATCAACCCAGTGTGTTGTTATTAAAATATGTTGCTCTCTAAACACAGCTAATAAATCAGTGCCATGTTCTTGGATCCACAGAGATGCTTCCCTCTGAATGAAATGGGATTGCATACAGAAAACCATAGTCAGATATTATTCAGATATCTACCTCAAAACACCCAGGTATAAATGGGATTACCCTATGAAATTCTCCCTCCTCTCAGCTCTCTGCAGGGAAGCCTGCAGGAGAGAAGGCATGAAGAGTGTCATAAGTAGAGAGAATTGGGGACACAAGGAGGACAGTACCCTGAGAATCAGACCACAGAGGAAAATGATGCAGCCAGCCTTGATGAGACCTGTTAAGCTAGGGTCAAATAGAAGGGAAAAAGGAGCTTCCTTACCAGGAAGGTAGAATAAAGGCATAGGAATAGATGCAGGAGGATGGGTGAGACTGGGAGGAGAAAGGAAGGGGCAGCAGAGGGGAAACAAAGTGAACAAATCATAGTAAGTACATGAGAAAACTCTGGTCAAGGTGTTGAAGTATAGATTTCTTCAGGACTGATGACTTCTTGGAGGTGGTGGCCACATATGACAAGGATGAATTCAGTTTTTTTTAAGGGACTTGGCACTGAAACATATATCCAAAAGAGGCTCAAATACACAATAAGGCCATTTGCACAATCATGTTTGTAGCAGCTTTATTTGTAATAGCCAGAACCTGGAAACAACCCAGATATCCATCAATGAAGGAAAGGATACAGACAGTGTGGTATTTTTACATAATGGAATACTATTCAACAATCAAAAATGATGAAATCATGAAATTTGCAGGCAATTGGTGGGATCTAGAAAACATCTTTCTGAGTGAGGTATCCCAGAAGAAGAAAGACACACATGGTATATAGTCACTTACATACATCTATAAGATATGATAAACATAATGAAATCTATACACCTATAGAATATAAATAAGAAAGAGGAGCCAGGGTAAGATGATCAATTCTCACTTAGAAAGACAAACGTGATGTGGATTGGACATAGGTAGGAGAAAATAAGGAACAGGACAGGAGCCTACCACAGAGGGCCTCGGAAAGACCTATCCGTCTATCAAAGCAGATAGTAAGAGATATAAACAAAGCTTCAGCAGAGTGCAGGGAATCATATGAAAGAAGGTGGAGTTATTATGACGTGGAAAGCATAGGAGCTCCACAAGGACCAAATATATCTGGGAACAGGGGTCTTTTCTGAGACTGATACTCCACCAAGGACCATGTATGGATATAACCTAGAATCTCTCCTCAGATGTAGCCCATGGTAGCTCAGTAACCAATTGGTTTCCCATAATAAGAGGAACAGGGACTATTTTGACAGGAACTCAATGGCAGGCTCTTTGACCTCCCCATCCCTCAAGGGAGAAGCAGTCCTGCTAGGCCACAGAGAAGGTCTTTGCAGCCAAGCCAGAAAATACCTGATAAAACAGGCTCAGATGAAACAGGAAGAGGTACTTCCTAATCAGTGGACTTGGAAAGGGGCAGGGAGGAGATGAGGGAGAGAGGGTGGTATTGGGAGACAATGAGGGAGCAAGATACATCTGGGATACAGATTTAATAAAATGTAACAAATAATAAAAATTAAAAAAAATCTAAAAAAAGAAACTAGGTAAATTTCAATCTGTACTCAACTATAATCTTTAGCATGTCTTTAAATCTGCTCTTTTTTAAACTAAAATCAAAGCAAAACTTTTAATTAAACATAGTTTATAAAGGGGCTAGTAAATATGATTAATCCTGTCATACTGTATTAAGACAACAGCAAAAAAATTAAAGGACAAAAGTTTTATTTAACATTAAACAGAGAACTAAAATTAGCCTGTAGCCCTTAGCAAAAATGGAATGTTCTGGCCATACCAAATCTATAGGCCAGAAAGAAACAGCATTAAATCATTTATTTAGATTCTGGCAACCAGGTATATATTTTATATAATGGTTAACAATGATCTGAATATAACCTTTCATAACCCTTGGCTAACATGGAACTGTAATCCTTTTTTTTTTTCCTGTAAAAGAGCATAAGCAAATATTTTGCATTGAAAACATCTCCAGCATTTTTAAATGAAGAGCAACATATTTTATAGATTATTTTTACATGATACATTGTAATAACTGCACTTTTTGCTTAATTGGCTTAAACATCATGGCTTGGTTTTACTTTGTAAAATTCATAAAATAAATGCCAAGGTTTTTTCTTTCCCCTAAGTGTTGAGTAACTGTTTTAAGTTCTTTGTTAGACTGCCCAAGGGTTACTATTTTAAAATACCTGATATCTTTTAAAATGTTTTATAGAATTTAACTCCAATAGTCCAGGACCAAACTCAGAGGTGTTGATTCAAATTGTCTCATGTCTAAAAATAGCCAAGTCTACAGATAAACATACACACACAAAGAGATACATAAGCAAAATAGAAAGGTAATATTGTCACATTGGAGTAACCAGAATACCCAAATACCAGGACTTAACCAGCCCCTACTAGACACAGGTCCCACAGATTCCAGAAGGAGTGGACCCCTTATGCGTCTCTTCCACACACATGGATTCCAGAAGGAACAGAGCCTCCACAGCACTTTCCACAGCTTCCAGATGGAGAGCTGGCTCCATCTTATCACACAGAATAGGTTCCCAGCAACCCTCTCTCCTGGTCCCAAAAGGAGTAGACCCTTCAGGGGCTTTTCCCAAGGAATTTGAAAGTCCTCATGTTTCCCTCCACCAGACTGGAAACTCTCCATGTTTCCCAGACCTCACAAGCAAACCAAAACCAGAAACCAAAACAGAAGCCGGCACACAAAAACGAACAAAAAAAGACAAAGACAAAAAAACAACCACAGTACCTGCTTTTTAAACATTTAACTATTTTTTAAAACCCGTTTTAAGCGGTGATTAATATTTACTATTGTTTTATCTTCTAGTAAAGCTGCTGTAATCCTCAGCAGCTGTTGAACCAAATCACCACACAGAGACTAGGTTTTTAGTTAACCTAGAGCACAATGCTGGGCAATATTTACTCCCTCCTAAACCTCCAAGCCCTCAGTTTCCTAATATTTTTATTTCCCACATTTATACTTGCTTGTTGTGAAATCTTAGGTCTGGTTCAGGCTCCACCTCCTCCAAGATCTCTCCTCCAGCTCTGTTCTCATAGCTCTCTCTTGCCCCTTTTCCTCCCACTCCTCTCCCGCCTTCTGGCTCCTCCCTCTTTCCTGTCCTCTCACTTCTCCCAATGTGAGGACATTGTGTCTAGTTGCTTTATTTTGTCCTGTTTACACAAGAGTTGAGACAGGATGTTTATAATGAGTATCACAATGTAATATCAGGATTGAAACCAGAGAGTTGGGGGTGGGGAAATCAGCTTTTGAAGTAACAAAGCGTAAGGTGTATACATTTTAAAAGAATATTATATCAACAAAAACCTGTTTTTGTAATATGAAATCATAAAGCACATTTGTAATTTTAAAAGTCAAAACTAGACTTTAAAATTTACCAGTGCAAACAATCCAATTATTATTATTATTACTATTATTATTTATTTTGTAATTTGAATTTCTCTAATTCCCTTAATAACTGAACTTTTTCCCTTTCTAATTGGTCTTTCTCTCAGAACAGTAATATCCTTCTGTAGTGGTCCCATATCTCCAGCACATGTGGCAGGGAAAGCCACAGGGGCAGAGGGCACAGGAGGCCAGTCTGAATTATGAGACTTGGCAGTTTCTTCTTCTAACATCGTTTCATCCTACTATCTAGCTCCTAAATAATTTTCTGCTTTCAAATTACACAAATCTGTTTGAGCTTCTATGACTCAGTTTCATCCTCTTTGTCTAGTTTCTAAATTTTTTTCTGCTCTCAAATTACATAAATCTGTTTGACCTCCTTTATGAACACTTGAAATAACCATAGAAGTACTTTTTTTATGTCTGTTTGGCTGCTCTAATTTCCCCAAGTAACACTTTAGCTTCCAAGTTTCCAAATTGAAGGTGCCTTCAACTGGGAACCAGGGACAAACTTCATTTACAAAGTAATGGGGATAAGGGCTTTTCTCCCAATTTCTCCCTTTTATTAGCATTGACTTTGAATTCCTCATTAACATCTCCCTGCTATTTCTCTGCCCCGTGATTTTGCTTCCTTTCTAACTTGTCTTCCTCTCTGCTGTGGGCAGTCATCAAGAAGCACATTTTTTCTTAGGAACCCAGAGCTGTAAAAAGCAGCCTTTCTCAAGTTGCCTCTCGTTTTAATGGGCCATTGTTCAGGTGCCAACTAACCCATCCTTCACGCTTATTGAAAGGGTTGTATGTGAGATAAATATTTACTAATAATTATCTTTAGTAAAGCTTGCTGTCAGTCCTAAACAGCTGAATAACTAAACTACTACCACACAGAGACTAGGTTTATTTAGTTAAGCTACAACACAATGCTGGGCAATAGTTACTCCCAACTAAACCTCCAAGCCCTCATAGTTTCCTAACATTTAGATTTAACCCATTATACTTGCTTTTTGTGAAATTTCATGTCCAGTCCATCTCCATGTAGTTCCAAGATCTGTCCTCCAGCTCTCTCCAAGTGTTCTGCCCAGTTCACAAACCCCAAAAAACCAGGAATAACTAGATTCCGTTGTAAATACATGAGGTTCTTTTTATTGTAAATTACAAGCTGCAGCTTGGGCCCCCACACACCCACCACCAAAGTGGTGGGAGCCAACCATGCCTTGCCCAGGTTAGTTGGGTGATAGATTCTGGTCCCTCCCAGCATGCCCAAGGCAGGAACAATTCCTGCCTAGCAAGCATCTATTGGTCAAAATGCTACATTTTGAATTGATTGGCTATAGGAAGTTCCCCAGACCGCAATGACTTGGTGTCCCTCCCTAGGAGGAATGGGCCAGTTTCCTAGCAACTGTAATCTCTAGTGGGTGGGGAAAGAATACAGTAAGGTGGTCCTTCCCCTTAGGGCATTCTCCACTGGACTTCTCCACCCACCTACTTCAGGTCTTAATAATAGCTGCTAATTTATCTTTTGGTCTCTCACAAGCTCTCTCTTTTCTCCCACTCATTTCCTGCCCTCTGGCTCCTCCTGTCTTTCCTGTCCTCTGACTCTTCCCTTTGCACAACATTGTGGCTAGTTATTTTATTTTGGTCTGTTTATCAAAATGCAATATCTAGATTGAAACCAGAGACTGGGGGGAGGGAGAAATCAGCATTTGAATGAACAAGGGGAAGGTGTATACATTTCAAAAGAATATTATACCAACATTTCCCCCTTTAAGTCCAATAAAAGTCTTTTCTTCTTTCAATGCAATAATAATTATGAAATTATGAAAACTATTAGGTAAAATCTACATGGGCAATGTCCAGTCCATGTGCACTTAGCAACTTAGGAGAAAGGAATCTGATTATTCTATCTATCTTGACAAGTTAAAAGATCTATACCTAAATTAACTTTTATCCTTATTGGTATTACCTATATGAAAGGATTTCTTAACTTCTAAACAACTCAAGCTTAATTGTGGCAGTATAACTATTTGGTCTTCAACCTTATCAGTGACATGAGAAAGAAATAAAATTAGTTATTAGAGTAAATAGAAAGTGCATGTTAGCAGCTTCCAAATAAATAAAAAATAAAAATTGACAGAGACTGTTTGCTGTCTGAACAGTCACCGTAACTCTTTATAATGTTGGAGCATCATCTTCAGCCTTTGGCATGAGAGTATTTGACAGACATGTATGTGAAGCAGGAACTATTTAGAACTTGCTTACCCTGTCTTAGAAGAGTTCAGCAGTCGACTTGTTCTGAATTTAAGCTTGCCCATTTTAGACAGAATTTGTCTGTTGTGAAGCAAGAGTAATTTCTTTACCCAAGTGGATTGTTTGCCACATTTGTAGCCATCTCCATGTGGAGATTATTCGATGCTCATTATCTTCTTTTAAGTAGGCCAGGTGCTGCCAGGAAATGACTGGTCTCATCATCAAAGAATATTTAAAATAATAAAGATACTTTCAAATACCATACTCTGAAGGTCTCTGAAGTTTTTGAGACTACCTATCTTTATGTAATCAGTCTGTCTAAAAAATCATATCTATCTGTTAAACCTAGGATATATACTCCTGTGATAAAGTAGACTAGTGTCTGACATGACAGAGTTAAATAACTACAATTAACTTGCATTAACTAATACCCTAACCAGTTTTTAATAGTAATTTAATAGTATTGGAAGTAACCTTGAATTTATATCAATATACCAAACCTTACACCAATGTATCAAAAATAGATTTATTTTTGCATCAATACACAAAATCTGTTACCAATAGGTTAAAAATAACCTTATTTGATAATAACAAATAAAACTCTAATTTGAGTAGATTCAATAATCTACCTTTTTTCTATTCCTATAAAATATCCCTGTATATTCTTGTTACACTTTAAATAAGTCAAATAATAATAAACATCTCCCAATGACAATAAAATTTCATAGCTATAGCAAACAACCAAAACCACACCCAACCCCCTTTAGGGAAAATTGGACATTGTTCTTATGGATTTACTCTACCTGACATTTTGGACATGTAGAAATTCTGTAGGGGATCCAAATAAAATTGGGAAAAATTGATTAATTAAGCAAGCAATAACATTTGTGGTCTAGTCTTTGAATGTTGAGTAATTTTAGACTTAAAAAAAGTCCTCTTTGGAACAGTCTAAAATACTGAACCAATTAAGATTAGTAGCTTTCTTCAAACTTCTTTTGGGAGCAGGCTTTAATGAGAAATAGCAATTCAAGCAGTTAAGGCAGAAACAAGCAGAATGCTGGAACATGCAAGTTGCAGGAACAGATGTGTCAATGTCTCAGCATGCTGAAGAATGACTTCGGGTTTGATCCAGCATCTCTAGTGTCCAGTTCTTGTTGTGCAAACATATAATTTCTCACAAATATTATAGATTTCTAAAATTATGAATGTAAGAGATGTGCAGGATGAAACTACAGTGTAAGCCAATTTAATCTATATCAGTTAAAAGGCTAGCATAATACATTTTCAGGATATTATAGCCAAGGATTTATTGGCCAAGTGTTGTTGAAGTTTTGTCTGGAGACACATTTTTTAGTCTCAGTCAATATTAGAGTAGTTCCCATGTAAATGGATTAGCAATATAAGTTACCATTTTTTATTGAAATACAGTCATTATCATGTTGAAATTAAAACAAGATTGGATAGATCAAAATATATTTTTGGGCTCTTGCATGCCTGTTTTATTAGGCCAAGTTGCTACCTATTTCCCTAGAAAGACAAGCTGGTTACCTTGAGCAATAGAAAATGTATGTTTTAAGTAAACCTTATGTAAACTTCTTTTTTAATTTAGAAGATAAGCATACAATAGGTATCTTTTACCTGTTTTGAGGTTTACTTATACATTTTTATATGTTGGAGTTATTTGTCCTATCCCCTTGTTTGTATACAATGGGAAGTTCTGCCTTTATAGCCAAACTTTATTTTAACTCCCTGTTGTTACCTTTAGCATTTAAGCATACCCTAGATATCTTGTACCTGGGCTTTACATTGATAATGGCTATTTTTTGGATTGCCCCTTTTATAAACAGACTAGACAGTTATGCCTTTATAGCCAAACATTATATAAACTCTCTTAGCATTAGCGTAGAAACTCTCTTACCCTTAGCCTTAAGTATATCATAGGCATCTTGTTACTGGATTTTTACATTGGTTTTAGCTACTCTTTGGTTTGCCCTCTTTTTCATATGGGATGGACAGTTTTGTTTTTAAACATATGAATATAATTTTTGAGTTTTGAAGACTAAAGTTGACATGTACTTTGCCATCTTAGCTTATTGTGTCTTTTTTACATAGGCATGAACAACATTTTCCACTGTGCAAATATCTCACATTTAAAAGGATAAGGCAGTTTCCAGAGCAGTGTGACACTATCTCTGTTTACATAAACCTAAAAATGATGTGAATCCCACCTTTAGATCAGTAAGTACATAATATCTATTATTAAGAAAAAAGAATTTACATGGTAACCTTAGGAAAATTTTGTCATTTTGAATCTTAGAGTATTTCTGCAAATGGCTAAACAGCAAGAGTTGCCATCCTAGCTTTTATTATATAAAGAAGCTTGATCCTGAACTCAGAAATCTGCCTGTTTCTTTTCAGTTTGTGTTGGCAATAAAGACATGTGCCTTCACCAACTTGTTCATACACACACACACACACACACACACACACGTGTGTGTGTGTATATATATATATATATATATATATACACATTTATTTTTCAAATCAGTATCATTGTGACTCAAAGCCTTTAAGTGAAAATCAAACAAAGAGACAAGAAAATTTTAAGTTTGGGGTCAGTTGTGCCAATTTATGCTGAAACAAAGCCTGGTGTGTTATTTTTATTGATGTTGTAGTGAATTGTTGGACCTTTACCAGAAAGAGCTGATCAGTATCTTATACAGTGAGAGAGCTTTGAATTTTAGCCGTTATTAATCTAATTATTAGGAAGAATGCTCTTTTTCTTGACTGTAACTTAGAATTCCAAACCTCCCCTTTTCTCTAAATTTTCTTCTTCAACATTTTTGGAAAAGGTATGGAGAAGAACCAACACCATTAAACATATTGCAAACAGATCCATGATTATGACAGCCAAAATGAAGCCTCTGCCATGGCAACGTTTTATTTTACATGCAGTTTAGCCCAAATTCTGTCTATAGGTCTCTCTGCCTCCAGTTTCTTTTTTCCCCCACCATAGCTGTGGAGCTAAGCCAGTTGAGCCAGCTGCAGTATAAAGGAGTGATATTTGTTTACCCCTCTGATAAACTTCAGCAGCACCCAGTTTTGTTAAGTCTGGGGTCTGCACACAGGAGGCTGTCTTTTGCTCTTGGGTGGGTTTAAGAGTCTTTCTTAAAAAGATAGTAATTTACCTGGGAGTTTTTACATCTTAAGTTTGTGTTTTTTCACTGGGAGCTTATTCCCCCCTCCAAATTATGTTTAAGTTTGATTAAAAGAGGGAGGAGAGAGGGGCTTATGGGGGGATACAAAGTGAATAAAGTGTAATTAATAACAAAATTAAAATTAAAAAAAAATTAAAAATATATGTGAGACTTTTCCTGAACTAAGTGTCTTAATACAGGAACTGTCATCTTTGGGTTGTGTGCTTTCATCTTCCTAGTTTGAGGCATATATGGCTGCCCAACCTTTCTCTGAAGCAAGCTGTCCAGTTAGTTCTTTTAATAACTGGCTCCTGAAACTCTTACTGGCTTTCACCTGTTGCATGATGTCACTCTGCCCCTGACAAATACTTTAGGTGTTCATGGGGATAAGTAAACAAACTTTCCTCAGTTGTCCAGTATCACTGATCTTGTGCACAGGTGACATTTTATTGTGAAACACAACAAGCCTTTATTTCATCCCTTTATGCAGAACCCACACTTTTATTCCTGTTTACCCCTGTGACAAAGTCAGGTAGGAAATAAAGCTTTAATGTTTCTTTAATTGGAGTTTTTACTAATTAGGGAAGCTTCAAGATGATATGGGATTAAGGAGAATGTACTGAATGACAGGGTTGTCTCACACTGTGGTCTTGGATGTTAAATTTCCTAGGTTCTGACTTTGAACTGATGAGTTACTTGAGTTGTCACTAACTATACCTTCACATTCTAACTGATATATTAGGCTGGCAGAGTTTAGGCTTCTCTGGGGTATTAAGTCTTTAAGAACAAGGAAAAGAGAAGGAAACCACTTGAAAGACATATATGACCCTTTTCCTGAACTAAGAGTATTGGACACAAGAACTGTCTTCTCTGTGCTTTGTGATTTCTGCTGCCCAGATTGATGCATGTATGGCTGCTCAGCCTTTCCCTCAAGCAGGCTGTTCACTTGTCCCTTTTAAATACTGCATCCTGAAATACTTACTCGCTTTGATCTGTTTCATGACATCATTCACCCTCTCAGCCAATCAGCACCTGAGAGAATTTTGAGGTGTCTATGAAGATGAGTGAACAAACTTTAGTCAGTATCCAGAATCCCTGATCCTGTGCACAGTGATTTTTTTCTTCTGAAACCCAAAAATCATTTATTGCATCCCTTTATCCAGATCCCACACCTTTATTCCTGTTAGCCTCTGTGACAATGTCAGGTAGGATATGAAACTTTAATATTTATTTAATATGACAGCTTCCTAAGTAGGGAAGTGTCAATGTGATATAGGATTAAGGGGAATGTACCAAATGATAAGGTCATGTCCTACTGTGGTCTTGGAACTGAAATTCCTTAGGTTGTGACTTTAAACTGGCCAGTTACTTGGTTTCTCAGTAAATGTGCCTTCTCATTCTTATTGATATAATAGCCTGGCATGGTCTAGGGTTCCCTGGGGTATTGAGCCTTTAAGAGCAGGGAAAAGCAGAGGAAACTATACAATTCCATGGACTGGTTTGGATGAAACAGAGAAAGATCGGTGTATGTAAAAGGAGAATTGAGTGGCAATAAGCTATTTGAGAGCTGGAACTATTCCACACTATATTTGGCAACCTTCTATGAGCAGGGTTGCCTTGACTTATCTGCCTAGATTGGCAACTCTGTCCTAATCAGTAGTGAGTTGTCCCAATACATTCAACTTTAAAGGGTTCCTAAAGAGGGGGCTGAAAGGAATGAGATAGAACAAGAGACGCAAGGAATGACGAAGCCAAGACTGTTTGTCTGATCATGGCCTCGTTTATTAGAAAATTTTACCCAACTTATATAGGGAGAAGGCAGGAAAGGGGGAAGGCTAAATTACTGCTGCAGGAGATAGGAAGAGTGCTTTCATGGGTTAAATATTGCACCTGCAATATACTGTAGGGATGTTTTCTCAAGATATCTTATGGATTCTAAAATTAACAGACCTCACAAATCTATCACCCATGACTTAGGGTCCTGGGTGACTCTTTCACTAAATAGCTTTAGTTCTCCACTAAATGACCTTTGCTCACTATTTGGCTATGGCTTCAGTAAGTACCTTTGTCTCCCGGCATCTCCTCCCTTTCTTAAACAATTTAAGAGGCTAGCAAGTAGGTTTTGAACATGAGGACTTTTGCAGATGGTGGGCATTAACCAGAGGCGGGGAGTACTGACCTGATCCTCCCAAAGCATTTTGCAGCCTTTTTGGGTGCCTTTTTGGGGAGAAAGGGAAGACCCCATCAAAACCTGAGGGCATCCTCAGCAGGTTGTAATTAGGGGTAATCAGACACCGTTCTATGCAATCACATTTGCTTCTCAGGGGACTCAGAAGCAGACAATTGGGCCCTTCGCTTGCAGTATCTCATCCTACACCTGGGTGGTGCTCATGTCATATAAGGCAAGCATTTATCTGAGTTTCATGCTGTTCTCATGACAGCAAAATGCAAGCAGTCAAGTCCCATGTGATGGACTGTCAACAGTCTTCCTCAGGCTCAGTTAAGCCTGTGTCAGCCAAATCAAGTCTGTGATAATGAATTTGTATGGATTTAGATGCCAGGGAGTCAATTTGTTTTTTTTACAAAAATAAGTCTTTTAATTACCCCTGGGCCAAAAGATATGAGGAGAAGGAAACCCACCATGGGTCCCACAATTGAAGGAAGGAGGGTGGTGAGCCAGGGAGAGGTTGAAAACCAATTATGAAACCAACTTTCCTCTTGTTCTCTCTGTCTCTTTTTCTCTTTTAAGCCTTCCCTAAACTTAGCCAGGCTGTCTCTTACAATCCCAGTATAATCTGTGTAAAATCAGCACTCTTCCTTAAGGGCAGCACATAAGCAGTCATCTTGACTGGAAGTATCTTCTTTGACATCATTATCATTGTCAGGAGAAAACTCCTAGCCCAATTGTTGCACCAGGTGTTCCAGTACCATCAAGCTGCATCATTTTCCTGCAAAAAGACACAGACAGCTCCTCATCCCCATATGAGTACAGGGTCCGGTCCATGCCATTGATTTGTTAAAGGATTCCTCTATTTCACTTAGGAAAAGTTTTTTTTTTTTCACTTTTGTATGACGAAATATAACTGCTGCAGACTTGCCATGCTTATCCATTTTTTTTTTAATTTAGGTGTCCAGGGGAGTGGCTCCCCCTTCTTTGTTTTTTCCAAGTAAATCTTCATTGTTTGGTAGGCACACTCTAGCATGCCTTGTCCTTGAGGATTGCAAGGTATTTCAGTCATATGAGAAACTTGAAATAGTTGACAAATCTTTTAAAAGATTTGTTAGTATATCTTGCTCCATTGTCAGCTTTAAATTGCTTAGGAACTCGTAGAACATTAAAAGCCTGTAGACAATGAACAATAGCATTTTTTGCAGTTTGTCCTGGCTGAGGAGTGGCAAAAATAAATCAAGAATAGCCATCAATGCAAACATGTAAATATTTTAATTTTTTAAATTTAGGAATTATGAGTAATATCCATTTGCCAAATCTGATTTGGAACCAAACTTTTAGGACTGACTCCTAAATGAGAAGCAGGCTGAAATTGAGGACAAGTACTGCAGGCCTCAACTATATTATGTGCCTATTTCTTAGTCAACCTATATTTAAGTCTCAAGGTTTGACTATTAAGATGATGCATGTTATGGACATCCTGGTCTCTTTATCTGTGAACAATAAACTTTGGTGGCTTTATCTGCCAATGCATTTTCTTTAGACACGTCCTGGCAAATTAGAATGAGCCTTCAAATATCCTATAAAAAAGAGAAAGGTTGTGTGTGTGTGTGTGTGTGTGTGTGTGTGTGAATTTGACACAGTGAGATAAAAAAATCTGGATTTGACCTACAGTCTCTAACCTAGGAAAAGAGAGAGCTACATATGCACTATCTGTAAAAGACTATCTGTTCAAAGACTGCTTGTTAAAACTTTGAAATATAGCCAATACTGCAGATAACTCTGCTATTTGTACAGATGTGCCAGACATTTGAAAATATATTGTTTTTCTTTCATAAGCACAGGCAGCAACACCAGATCTCACTATGGATGATCTTGAGCCACCATGTGGTTGCTGGGGATTGAACTCAGGACCTTTGGAAGAAGAGCTAATGCTCTTAACCTCTGAGCCATCTCTCCAGCATCCTTCTTTTTACACAGTATAGGGTCCCAGCGACCCTCCTGGTTCCAAATTAGGGGAGCATTTAAGAGCCTTTTCTCAGGGAACTGGGATGTCCCCAAAATTTCCTTGATCAGATTGGAAACTCTCCAAGTTTCCCAGACCTCGAGAGCAAACCAAAACCAGAAACCAAAACATCCAGCCAGCACACAAAACAAAATGCAGAGACAAAGACAAAAACAACCGCTGTACCTGCTTTTTAAACATTTAAATATATATACAGAGCATAACCATGATTTCAAAAGTCAGAACTAGAATTTATCAGTGTACACGATTTAATCTTTAAAACTAGAAGTGGCGCCATCCATCTGGCCCCTGTCTGAGAGCCAAGAGCCTACACAGACTGAAGCCCATGGGAGGGGGTGGGGTTAACTGCAGCTTGCCTCAGCAGCCCGGCTGATCTCTGAAGCTGGCAGAGGCAGGTTTTAGGCCCATTCTGAGGGTGTGAGCAAGCAAACGTTCTCATGCACCCATTTCTCCGCAAGCCATCCAAACCTAGCCTGCAGTAGGGCAGTGGGAAGAAGACAAGTAGTGTCCCCATTCCTCTTGCTCACCTCACCAAGGCTCTGCTCCATGCCTTTTGCAACGGCTCACCTGGGGCCCTTTTTTCTTTGTTTTTTGGTGGGAGGGAAGCAACTCAGGGGAAGCAGGCGCAGGAGGCGAGTCTAAATTGTAAGACTTGGCAGGTTCTTCCTCTGACTCTGTTTCATCTTCACTATCTAGCTCCTAAATGATTTTTTTTTTTTTTGCTCTCAAATTAGAAGAATCTGTTTGGGTTCCTTTATGAACACTTGAAATAACCTTAGTACTGTTTTTTTTTTTTTTTTTTTTGTATGTTTGGTTGCTCTAATTTCCCAAGTAACTTTTTAGCTTGTGACATTCCTTTTTCTTAACCCTTACTCCTTTCATCTTGAGGGACTGCTTGAGGCCCTGTAAGAATAAGTCATGCTTACTCAATTCTTGTCCCATTATTACTCCTCTGACTTACCTGTTGGATCAAATGCACAGATGGGCAGCTTTGTGGAGATCTCTTAGGCAGAGGTTTTTTAGTTTCCCAGTGGAAACGCTGAATTCTATGTGTTTTTGTGGCCACTGAAGAACTACATTCCATCCAGTCCTCCATACCTTTAGGTCACATTGGTCGCCAGAAATGTTCTAACCTGAGGGACTTCAATGGGTTCCTAAAGTGGAGAGTGGAAGGAATAAGGTAGAACAAGAGATGCAAGGAATGAAGCCAAGTCTGTTTGTCTGTCAAGGCCTCGTTTATTAGAAAATTTTACCCAACTTATATAGGGAGAAGGCAGAAAAGGGGGAAAGGTTAATTTACTGCTGCAGGAGATAGAAAGAGTGCTTTCAAGGATTAAAAATTGCACCTGCAAGATAATGTAAGGATGTTTTCTTAAGATATCTCATGGATGCTCTAAAACTAACAGACGGATATCCTCACAAATTTTTCACCCATGATTTAGGGTCCTAGGTAACTCTTTCACTAAATAGCTCTAGGTCTCCACTAAATGACCTTTGCTTACTATTTGGCTTTGGCTTTAGTAAATAGCTTTGTCTCCACTAAATAGCTTTGTCTCACTATTTGGCTTTGACTTTAGTAAATATCTTCGGCTCCCACCAGTGAGTTGGGAACTCTCATGGTTCTGCTATTTACAGTTAAAACTGAGCCTTACAGACAAAGAAAAAGACACCTGTTATATGCCTTGGACAAAGCTGTGTTTTCTGCTTTGGTCCTCTAGTCAAACCCTCTAAATGTGCCTATTTGTGCCAGGACTGCTTGTTCAGAGGTGCCACCTGAATTCATTGGGTCTCAAGTTAGATGGGTAAATAGTACTTCATGGCTAGGATTCTCTGCTACATAATGAGTTCCTGGAAAGCATGCCTTACAAAGTCAAACTCTGCCCTTCTTTACCAGATTCATTTGTCCATATTAAAAGTCATTCTAAAACTTATCAACATATTATTTTTCTTATTTGGATATTTCATATAATATACATTTCACTACTTTTCTATTGCTCCAGGTTCAAACCCATGTGTCACACATAATTTTTTTCTTTAAAATACATCAATTGAAGTATGTGTTGTTCATATACTCATAAAAACATGAGCAGAGTCTCAGTGCCAAGTTACTTAAAGAAAAGGGAGTTCATCAATGGCACACCATTGCACCACCCATAAAAAGACCATCAGTCTTGAAGAGCTCTATACTTCATCAACTTAATCATACTTCTTCTTATGTATTTATTTATTAAGATTTGTTTACTTTGTATCTCCTAATTTGCCCCACCCTCTTCTCCTTCCAGTCCCACCTAGCCTTTTTTTTTCTAATCCTATACCCTTTTTCTTGTTCCCATATAGGTGTTGGTACTCTTCCCCTTTCTATCTGAGCCTAGCTTATCAGGTCTCATCAAGTCTGCTTGCATCATCTTCCTCTTCGGCATGATTCTCAGGACATTGATATCTTTGTGTCTTAATTTCCTATACTTATCACACTCTTCCTGCCTCCTCTCCTGTAGGCTTCCCAGAGCTCTGAGGGGAGGGAGTATTTCATAGGGAAATCCCATTTAAAGCTGTGAGTTTTAAGGACTCTCAGTGAATAAGTGGAGAGCAGAGAGCAACATATTTAATTAACAACAGATTGGGTTGCTTGAAAATTTCCATAGGATGATCTGGCTCAACAACTCAATTTACTGCCATTCTGTTCCCCTAGAAGAAGACTGGATTGGTCACATTGGACCAATGGAACTTGTTTCCCCTCAATTAGGAAACTTACTAATAAGTGAATACATACCATATTTGTCTTTAATCATTTTAGGTACTTCAACCAGGATGATATTTACTGGTTCCATCCATTTGCCTGAAATATATTGATGTCATATTCTTAGCAGAATAATACTCCATTATGGAAATATTCCACACTTACCCCACAGGAGATTGTCAGTTCTTTTCATTATAACTTGGAAGTTACTGGGACTTTCATCATTGTATTGAATGACAAACTATCAGGATAACTATGTTCTTTTAGCCTAGAAGTCCCTCCATCTTCTTCCACTTCCTAGTGATTTGAATAGCAATGTACCCTTGAAGCTGATGTATTTACATGTTGAGTCCCCAGTAAAGAAATGTCTGGGAAGGTTTAGGAGTAATGGCCTTGTTAGATAATAATATTCCTATTGGAGATATATTATAGGAGGGGGTGCTTTGAGGTTGTTATGCCAATGAAAGTTATCAGACAAATGGAGTCTCTATCTCTTGGTCTCTATCAATTTATATCTTTGATTCAGCTGTTCTCCATCTCTCAGAGTCTATCTCATTCTATCTCTTTCTCTCTGTCTCCCTCCTTCTGACTGCAGCTTGTGAAACACTCTCAGAAAAAAATGGATGACTACAAAAAGATGACTGCTTGTTGACATGACATCCTGGATGGTCTCTGTGAAAATATAAGCAAGCTTCCAAGGAAACGTTTTTTGTTCAAAGTATAATCTTTTTCAGGGAGCATTTTTCACAGTAATTAATTCACTGACTGAGTACATATCTGTGCATTTAACAAATAATAATGGAATCTGTTGGTTTAATGTTCTTTTAAAATGTATACACTTGACCCTTGTTAATTCAAATGCTGATTTCCTCACCCCCAACTCTCTGATTTCAATCAGATATTGCATTGTGATACTCATTATAAGCATCCTGTCTCAACTCTTGTGTAAACAGGTCAAAATAAAGCAACTAAATACAATGTTGTGCAATGGGAGGAGCCAGAGGACAGGAAATAGTGGAGAAAATAGAGAGCAGGAAAGGAGTGGGAGGAGAAGGGGCTAGAGGACAAAGAGGAGAGCAGAGCTGGAGGAGAGATCTTGGAGGACGTGGAGCCTGAACCAGACCTAAGATTTCACAAAAAGCAAGTATAATGTGGGAAATCTAAATGTTAGGAAACTGATGTCTTGGACGTTCAGGATGGAGTAAATATTGTCCAGCATTGTGTTCTAGGTTAACTAAAAACCCAGTCTCTGTGTAGTGATTTGGTTCTACAGCTGCTGAGGATTAACAGCTGCTTTACTAGAAGATAAACCAATAATAAAAATTAATAACTACCTACAACAGGAATCTGTGATAACATGAAAGTCACATGTCAAAGACAGGTGACTTCAGTAATGACCACTGGAAAGAAATATGTGACAATTTTTCTGAAATAAGAATCTTGGACACAGGAACTGTAATCTCGGGCTTTGTGCTTTCAGCTTCCCAGATTGAGGAATGTAGGACTGCTCAGCCTTTCTCTCAAGCAGGCTGTCCCTTTGGACCCTTTCATAACTGGCTCCTAAAACACTTACTGGCTTTCACCAGTTTCATGACATCATTCTCAATCTCAGCCAATCAACCCCTGAGAGATTCTTGAAGATTCCTTGGAGAGGAGTAAATAAAAGTTCCTCAGTGTCCAGTATCTCTGATCCTGTGCATATGTGACTTTTTCTTGTGATACCCAACAAGCCTTTATTACATCCCATTATCCAGTTCCCACACCTTTACTCATGTTTACCTCTGTGACAATGTCAGGTAATAAATGAAATTTTAATGTTTATTTAATGGGACTACTTTTAAGTAGGGAAGCTTCAAAGTGAAGTGGGATTAAGATGAATGAACTGAATGACAAGGTGGTCTCCTACTGTGGTCTTGGATCTGAAATTTCCTAGCCTGTAACTTTGAAATGAGCAGTTACTCACATACTCACTAAATGTACATTCACATTCTTACTGATATAATAGGCAGGCTACACCTAGCATTCCCTAGGTTATTGAGTCTTTAAGAGCACGGAAAAGAGAAGGAAGCCAGAAAATTCCTGGGAATGGTTTGGCTGAAACAGAACAAGATCTGTGAATGTAAATGGAGAACTGAGGGGCAATAAACTATTTACAACTATTAATATTCCACACTATTGTTGCCAACCCACTATGAGCAGGATTGCATTGGCTGACTTGGCTGGGTTGGCAGCTGTGTTCTACTCAGTGGTCAGTGAAGAATCCTCATGGTCCTCGATTTTAGAATTAAAACTGCACCTTCAGTAAAGAGAAATGGGTCTGTGTTATATGCCTATGATACAGGAGCATCTGTGTTGCCTTCTATGATCCTCCAGACAAACTGTCTGAACATAGTGTTAGTACCAGGACTGCTTATTCAGAAGTGCCACCTGAGCTCTTGGTGTCTGAGGTACCTGGGAAACCACTAGTTCATGGCTAGTATTCTCTGCTACATACAAAGTAAAAATCTGTCTTCCTTTACCAGATTCTTTTCTCCATATTAAAATTCATTTATGTGTGAATTTCATATAATACACATTACACTACTTTTCCATTGTCCCCAGGTTCAAATTCCTACCCATGTGTCTCAAGAAAAATTATTTTTTCTTTAAAATACACCAGTTGAAGTATGTTTTGTTTCCTTACTCATTGGAACATAATCAGAGTCTCACTGCCTAGTCCCTTAAATTAAATTGAGTTCATCCTTGCTCCACCCTGGCACCACACCCAAAAAGAAACCATCAGTCCTGAAGAGTTCTATATTTTGTCACCTTGATCACAGTTTCTCTTACATATTTTTTATTATGATATGTTCACATTATAATCACTCTGCTGCCCCCCCTTCTCCTTCCAGACCCTCCCAGCCTACTACTTCTTCTCCTATGCCTTTTCTCTACTTCCCTAATAGGGGAGGTCCTCCGTCTCCTCCTACCTGACCCTAGCTTATCAGGTCTCATTAAGCCTGTCTGTATCATCTTCCTCTCTAGCCTAATTCTCAGGGCATTGTTCTCCTTGTGTCCTCAGTTCCCTCTACTTATGACACTCTGCCTCCTTTCATGCAGGCTTCCCAGAGTTCTGAGGGGAGGAAAAATTTCATAGGCAAATCTCTTTTAGAGATGGGTGTTTTAAGGTCTCTCTCTCTCTTCATAATATCAGACTATGAGTCTCTGTATGCAATCCTATTTGATGCAGAAGGAAGAAACTCTGTAGATCCAACAACATGGCACTGATCTATCAGTTGGGGGCAGAGAGCAACCCAAAGGCTGGGTTGCTTTAAAGTTTCCCTTGGATTACCTGGCCCAACAACTCAATTAACTACAAACCAATTTCCCTACTATAAGATTGGTTTGGTCACAATACATGGCCTATTGAAACTTTATGCCCCACTATTAGGAAATCTTCTAATAAGTAAATACATACCATATTTGTCCATCTTCACTTTAGTTATCTCACCCAGGATGATTTCTACTGTTTCCATCCATGTGCCTGAAAATATCATGGTGTTATTTTCTTAGCTGAATAATACTCAATTATGGAAATACTCCACATTTTCCCCAAAGGAGAATGCCAGTCTTGTTCTTAAGAACCTGGAATTTGCTTAGTCTTTCATAATTGTGTTGAATGACAAAGTATCAGGATAACTATGTTCTTTTAGCCTAGAAGTCCCTCCATCTACTTCCACTGATTAAATTGCAATGTCCCGTTAGAGCTCATCTATTTACATATATAGTCAACAGTGAGGAAATGTCTTGGTAGTGTTAGAGTTATAGGTCCTGATTTCAGGGGGATTACTTTAAGTTTCTCTCCATTCAGTTTGATGTTGGCTATAGGTCTGCTGTATATTGCCTTTACTATGTTTAGATGTGTGCCTTTGTCAAAAAACTTAACAAAATACAAAATCATTCATGTTTAAAGTATTTGAGAGATCAGGGACTCAAGGCACATATCTAAACCCAGTAAAGGCAATATACAACAAGCCTATAGCCAGTATCAAAGTCAATGAAGAGAAAATTAGAGCAATCCCACTGAGATCAGGAACAAGTCAAGGCTGCCCATTTTCTCCATATCTCTTCAACATAGTTCTTAAAGTCTTTGCTAGAGCAGTAAGACAATTGAAGGAGATCAAGAGGATGGATTCTGAAAGGAAAACTTCAAAATATCACTATTTCAGATGATATACCTGAGTGACCCCAATAATTCTACCAGGAAACTCCTACAGCTGATAAACACCTTTGACAAAGTCACTGGATACAAAATTAACTAAAAAAAAAACTCAGTAGCTCGCCTGTACACAAAAGAGAAAAGGGCTGAGAAAGAAATTAGGGAAACAAAAGGAATTATATTATCAAACAAGGCCATACCACCTAAACTAACCAGACATTTCCTCACTGGGAACTCCACATGTAAAGAGATGGGCTTATAGAGACATAGTGACTCAAATTACCAGGAATTAGAAGAAAACTGAGAGACCAAAAGATAAATTAGCAGCTATTATTAAGGCCTAAAGTAGGTAGGTAAAAGAAGTCTAATAATGCCCTATGGGGAAGGGCCACCTTACTGCATTCTTTTCCCACCCACTAGAGATAAAGTTGCTAGGAAACTGGACCATCCCCCTAGGGAGGGACACCATCAGGTCATTATGGTCTGGGAACCTTCCTATAGCCAATCGATTCAAAATGTAGCATTTTAACCAAAAGATGCTTGATAGGCAGGAATTGTCCCTGCCTTGGGCATGCTGGGATGGAACAGAATCTTTAAATAACCCAACTAACCTGGGCATGACATGCTCAGCTCCCACTACTTCAGCGGTGCGGGGGTGGGGGGGAGCAAGCTGCAGCTTGTAATTTACAATAAAAAGAAGCTCAAGTATTTACAGTGGAGTTTGTTTATTCCTGATCTTTTAGGGTTCATGAACTAGGCAGAACATTTTGGGGGCTCGTCCGGGATCCCAAGACACCAGGAACCTGACCCAGAGGTTTTTATGCTGGCTGTAAGTGTCTAATTGTCTCTGTGTAATGTTTGTATGTGCAGTACTTTCTGTTCTCTGTTCTGAAAATTCCTCAGAGCTCGGGGTGTCAGTATCTGGTAGTAAAACGTGATCAAGGTGGTCACACTAGTGGTCATAGCTGCTGAAGTTCAGGGGGATGCCCCTAGCTTTATCAGTATTTTCAGTATTTTGGTGGGTAATCTGTACTGCCTGGTCCCAGTGAGTGCCACTCAGTGTCTCCTGGGGCAACAGCCCACTCTGGGTATCTCCTCGGGCATCAGGGCCCTTGCCTTGTGCACCCAATGCAGGCGGAATCAGTATGTTCGGCCTGCCCCAGAAGAGTCAGTTTTGGTCCCAGGAAATTTGGCCAGCTGGTGAGCATTTTTTTTTTTTTGGTTTGTTTGTTTCAATGTCTCTGTACAGTATTTGTTTGAGTCTACCTTTTGTTTTCTGTTCTGAAAGGCCTCATGAAACTTGTTTAAAATATGTATGTGTGCCTATGTGTTTATAAGGTCTATGAATGCATATGTAATACAAAGCAACAATATAGTTTACCACTTGGTTTGTGAAGTGCCTCAGTGCCTCACTGCCATCTTGACTTTACCATGTGGGTTATAATGTGACCACCATCTTGGTAGGGGTAAAAAAAAAACCTTAGTCAAATAATTTTCATTTCTTTCTAGGTTAAAAGGATTAGTTATTTTAAATTGGTATTGGTTTTAGAAATTAAATTACTTGCACTGGTAAATTCTGGTTTTAAAATATGATTTTGCCTTTTAAGATTATGGTTATGCCTTGTGACTTCTCTCCTACAAAAGGGGTACTTTTTTTTGATGTTGCAAAAATGGGTTTTAAGAAAATGTTTAAATGTTTAAGGATATAATAAAATGTTTAAAGTTTATCAGGCATTTGGTATGACAATGAAAGTTTCTCGATTCTTTGGAGGAGAACAAAATACTTTGGTATTTATTTTATTAATTTTACTAAGTAAAACTAAGCCATGTGGTTTGCACTAACTGAGAAAATTGCAGTTTTTACAATGTATCTTATGGAGAGCTGTTTGATTGTTAAACTCATTTGTTTATGGAAAAACATGTTACCACTCTGGTCTTTACCTCCAGAAAGAAAATAGGAAGTTTCACCAAGTTCCTTTAAAACCTGTTCTAAGTTCTTTAGAGTTTGTTTATGTTACCTTTATGTTATCTGCTACAGGGAAGTTTTTTTAGAAAAAGAATTTGGCAGTTTCAGAACTTTTTGTATTAATGTAACTTGTTTTTGCTTTGCCTATAAAAAGCAAATGGTAGACACTGGGCTCCAGCAGGATCATGTCAGAATGGAAAGGATTTTGATGAGAGTTTTTATGTTGTCTGAAGAGCAAGAGAGAGAACAAGAAAGTAAGAATGTCTGGTTAAGCCAGAAAAAGGAAGCTAGAACCTGAAGGTATACAGAATGTTGCAGAAGGTTAGTGAATGTATGTGCAAAATAACCAGAGGGTAAATATAATTTGAGAAAGAACTGTATTTAAAAATATGTTGTACTTCATTTAAAAGGCTGATGATTCCTCATTGCAAAATGTTTTTTATGCTCTTTTAAGGAAAAAAAAAGAATTCTGGCTGATAGGTATGGTATGGCTATAATAATTCGTAAAGTTTAAAATTGTTTTGTACTGTTCTGTTATGCAGTTGGTTCAAAAACTTATTTGATCACTATGTTAGAACTTTGGTTGTGCAGGATTGTGGATGCTCCACAATGTTTGCTGTATCATCAGCAACTCCTAATGGCAATGTTTGGTATTGTCAGTCACAGCCTGTGCTAACATGTGGCTAGCTGCCATGATGATTGAGCAATAGAGAAGGTGGAACTGGAGTTTTTCCTGCCCTATTTTTTTAGGGATTCCAGCTGAGTTCAGTTACACGTGGCCAGCCACTATGCTAGTGCAGAGATAAAGAGGGTGGAGCCATGATTTCGATCATCTTTGTTTAGGTCTCTGAATTATGCTGAGTCCTCTGATTAGTGATAAATGCAAAGCTTTTTACTTTTCAATTTCAATGCAAGTTGTAGGAGCAGCAAGATTTGCTAGCCTCTCTATGAACTGCATCTGATTAAAAGGTTTGCTTTAATATTAGTTCAGGAAGAGCAGATTTAAAGTTATGCTAAATACTACAATTGAGCCTTACCTAGTCTCTTTGTTTAGTTTTTTTTTTAAGGTTAAGCCTAGGCTACTTAAAATATATAGCTCTAAAACATGCATTTTGGAAAAATGTCAGAATCAGGGCGTATAGCATTCTGTTTTATAGGACACAGTTTAGAGCAGAAGGTAAAGATAAACAAGAAATAACTCAGATATGCTGGCCCTCAAGCTTGACAGGGATCTGATGAATATGGCATTTTAACTGTGTAAGCTTATTGTGACAGAAAATCCCACGATCTTGGCAGTAGCTCCCCAAGGTCTCTGAGAAGATTTGGGCACAAAGACAATTGTGGTATGCTAACCACTGGGCAATACTTCCCCAACTGGCCCAATGCTAGGGCCCAGCCTAAACTGTGGACAAAGCTGGGGACACCTGAAGAGCTATTGTCTCCCATTGTGAGAGACAAAGTGAGGTCAGTCTCTCCTGTTCCTCTTTCCACAGAAGCAGTAGAAGCAGTCTCATCTGTGCCTAGCTGGACTGACTCTGCCCACGAAGTTATGACACCACAGGAGCCAGGGACACTGCCTAGGTGATGGACTAATTAGTCATCCCTGTCATTTTGATTGGCACATGGATTGGTATATTTACTTAGCTTATAATTTATCCTTCTCAGGTCTCTGATTACTTTGATGGCTATAAGCTATGGTAGCTTTGCAGCTAGAGAGAAGACAATTAGATCCACTGTTAGCTCATTGATCAGTTCATTAGCTTTAACTACTGGGTACTAGATCTCTTATTAGAAGAAAAACAGGTTTGCCTTGCTCACAGGACTCATGTTAGTTGCCTGTTATCTTAAGATAAATAAATGGATAAAAAAATAGAGAGCTTTTGTTGGGTAATTTGTTTGGAAAATGTTTCAAGGTTGATAGATGCAAGAAAGGTGGGAGAGTTTAAGTAGGTGTTTTAAGGTATATAATTATGAGTTATAAAGAGATATAAAAGTGTTTTTAAAGCATGTTAAAATGGGAGATACTTTAGATTTCTCCCCCTCCCTTTGCTACTGTTGTGCTTATGTTATAAGATTTCAGAAGTTCAGAGTTTTGGCATTGATCAATAGAGTAGATGGAGCACTGACTGATTATTATTCAGTCACCAGCTTCAAATTTTAATTTTCTTTGGTTGTCTTCTGGAGATAGACTTAAAGGTGCTTCTCATTATGTTAAAAACAATGTCATAGCTTTTAGTATGGTATTAATATCTGCCTTTCTGGGGTAGACTTTGATTCAACAATAGCTTAAATATATTCCTTTGAGTTGTTTTGTTGAGGAAAGTCCAAGCATCCATGGTTTAGCACTAAAGCCAATAATGTATTTCTGCCTAACTTTCCAGTGTGAACATGGAAGTGGGGGCTAAAAGTAGATGCTGAGTGTATGAAAATTGGCCAGGCTCCATTTGTGGCTAATTACCAACAGCTATGCCCACAGAAGAAGTGTTAAAGAGTTCCAGACCATGGACACACTTAACTTGTTTATAAAGGTTATAAAACAAACAGCTGATACTCATTCAGTGGGATGCAGTTTTACCTGTTACTCTTAGAATGTTATGTTAGATTTGCTGAATATATAATTCCTTTTGTGTACCAAAACAATTTCATATGAGTTTCAGGATATGACCTGGATCTGGCATAGCTCAAAAGCATCACAGATGAGATTTCCCCTGGTCTTTCCCATTTAATAGACAAATTTCAACTTCTGTCTCCAGTCTGAACTTGTCTCAGCAGATTTTCTTTTGTTTAACTCTGTCCTGGGATCAGCTGTGGACTGCTAAAATCTGTACTTCCTGAAAACTAGATTCCAGTTGCTCCCTGCCTCTTCAGGTGGATCAACTAACCAGATGCTTGGGACTACCCTATTGCCCAGCCTTTGACTGGTATTTCAGCCTCCCTAGCTCCTGCTGCCTATTTTTCAACAGTCAGCATTGAAGGAGCTCCAGAAGATGGATCTTTGCCCAAATCCCCCCTAACAGGCTCAAATGCTAAGTCAAAAGGGGCTGGCTCCCTGGCATTAGATATTATCTTAGGCATCTGCTTAGCTGAAATAGAAACTAATATTGAAGCAACTTGGTTAAAAGCCTAGAGAGACCCTAGAGAAAAAGGATAATAGTTCTCCTTGGCTTGCTACCCCTATATCTACCCTGAAGGGACCCCTACTCATTTTAATTTGGGCCTTATATTTTCAATTGTTTAATGGCTTTCATAAAGAAATGCTTGAGAGCAATATACTAATGGTACTCAGATCCCAATATAAACAGGTAAATCTATAAGATACAAGGGGTCATATCTGGAAGACCCAAGATTGGGTCTTCAAATGATCATGGGAAAGGGGGAAATGAGCGACCAAAAGATAAATTAGCAGCTATTATTAAGGCCTAAACTAGGTAGGTAAAAGTAGTCTAATAATGCCCCGAGGAGAAGGGCCACTTCACTGCATTCTTTCCCCACCCACTAGAGATAAAGTTGCTAGGAAACTGGACCATCCCCCCAGGGAGGGACACCACCAGGTCATTATGGTCTGGGAACCTTCCTATAGCCAATCGATTCAAAATGTAGCATTTTAACCAAAAGATGCTTGATAGGCAGGAATTGCCCCTGCCTTAGGTATTCTGGGATGGACCAGAATCTTTAAATCACCCAACTAACCTGGCAAGGCTCTCACTGCTTCGGTGGGGGGGTGTGTGGGCCCAAGCTGCAGTTTGTAATTTACAATAAAAAGAACCTCAAGTATTTACAGTGGAGTCTGTTTATTCCTGGTCTTTTGGAGTTTGTAAACTGGGCAGAACAATAACCACAAACCAAAGCCTCACAACAAGGTAGTTTAAATTGTTTTCTAGCATTACAGTTTGATCTGTGAACTTGTTTTGAATATACACTACAAATTCTAAGCAATTAAGTTTCATAGAAAGGTTGGAATACCCATATCTTCTCCAATTGAAGAATACTTCAGTCATTTTATCTGGATCTGTTCTGTGAAAAGTGAAAATGTACCTGTCATTGCCTTCATGAAGATGAATATTTAGGATTACTGTATTTGTAAAAATGGCAGAAAGCCACATGTGGAAACCATCCTCATTTCTGCCTAATGCATCTTTCCAAGCACTTTGTGTAGACCACTGGTATATTCTATTTAGACATCTAGTCCACTTGCTTCAAAGCCTTAGTCTTCCTCTTTTTCCAATGAATTATAACTTGCTTCGAAGATAGAATCTGATTTCATCCTGGGGACAACTAAAAGTTATGTTGACATTTTTTTGGTTCTGTGTATAATTGTGAGGACTAAGGGGAAAAAAAAGCAAAATAAATTGGTTTCCAAAAGAACAATATAAATTGCATACTAAAAAGATCACTTGCTACATACCACTTCAAATTCCAAGCAAGACTGAAATAGAAATGACTCATTTGCATCCATTGTATCATCATGTTTTATTTTACCTACTTACTCAGATCAATTAGTAGTGTTGATGGAAGCTGTGTGACTAGATTGATCCTTGCATGTCCCCATAGACAAATAGTTCTCCTTCTGTGAGTTTTTTACTCATTTTGTTTTGGTTGGGGATATGTAAACCTTTCACAGAGTTGACCTATCACATCCTGTGAATCAGATATTTACATTATGACTCATAACACTAGCAAAACTACAGTTTTAAAGTAACACATATGATGTTTTATTTTGGATCATGGTCACCTTCATGTAAGGAAATCTTTTGAAGGATCACAGCCTTAGGAAGGCTCAGAACCACTACTCAAGACTGTGAGTACAATAGGTCTGAGAAAGAAATTAGGGAAACAAAAGAAATTATATTATCTAACAATGCCTTAACTCTTAACACTTCCCAGACATTTCCTCACTGGGGACTCCACATGTAAATAGATGGGCTTCAAGGGGACATTGCAATTCAAACCACCAGTAAGCTGAAGAAGATGGAGGTATTTTTAGGCTAAAAGAACATAGCTGTCCTGAAAGTTTGTCATTCAATACAATGATTAAAGGCCCAACAACTTCCAAAGACTAAAGAAAAGCCCTCACATTTTTCTATGGGAAAAATTCGGAATATTTACATAATGAAGTATTACTCAGCAAAGAAAATGGCATCATGATATTTTCAGGAAAATGGACAAAACCAGGAAAAATCATCCTGGGTGAAGTAACTAAAATGCAGAAAGACAAATACAATACGGTATGTATTAACTTATTAGTAGCACCATCTGTCAAATAGTTTATTGCCCCTCAGTTCACTTTTACACACAACAATCTTTCTCTATTTCAGCCAAACCAGTCCCAGGAATTGTCTGGTGTCCTTCACTTCTCCCTGCTCTTAAAGACTCCATACCCCAGGGAACCCTAGAACTTGCCAGCCTATTATATCAATAAGAATGTGAAGGTACACTTATTGGTGAAAAGAACATAGTTATCTTGATAGTTTGTTATTTAATACAATGATTAACATCCCAGCAACTTCCAAGTTCTACAGAACAGGAGTGACAAACTACTTTGGGGAAAATGTGGTATATTTTCATACTTGAGTATTATTTAGCTAAGAAAATGACATCAAGATACTCAGGCAAACTTATTGAACCATGAAAAATCATCCTTAGTAAAGTAACTAAAATGTAGAAAGACAAATATGGTTTGTATTCACTTATTAGGAGGTCTCCAAATAGTGGAGGATAAACTTCCAACAGGCCATCTATTGTGAGCAAACCAGTATTCCACTAGGGGAATTAGGTGGCAGTTAATTGAGTTGTTGAGCCAGGGAGCCCAATGGAAAATTTCAAGCAACCCAGTCTCTTGTTATTAAAACGTGTTGTTTTATGCCCTCAACTGATAGTTCAGTGCCATGTCCTTGTACCCACAGAGATACTTCCTTCTGCATCAAATGGAATTGAATGCAGAGAACCACAGTCCAATATCATGCAGAGAGGGACCTTAAAACACCCAGCTCTAAATGGGATTTCCCTATGAAATTCTTCTTCTCCTCAGAGCTCTGGGAAGCCTGCAGAAGAGGAGGCAGGAAGAGTGTCATAAGTAGAGGGAATTGATGACACAAGAACAATACCCTGAGAATAAGCCCACAGATGAAGATGATTCAGCCAGCCTTGATGAGACCAGATAAGGTAGGGTCAGATAGAAGTGGGAGGAGGACCTCCCCAATCAGGGAACTAGGGAAAGGTCATAGGTCAGAAGAAGGAGTCTGAGTGAAACTGGAAGGAGAAGAAGGTAGGGGCAGCAGAGGAAATACAAAGTGAACAAATTGTAATAAGAAAGTACATAAGAAAAACTGTGATAAAGGTGATGAAGTATAGAGCTCTTCAGGACTGATGGATTCTTCTTGGAGTTTGAGCCAGAATGAAGCAAGAATGAACTCAGTTTTTTTTAAGGGATTGGCACTGAGTTTCTGATCGTGTTCCAATGGTTAGATGAACAACACATACTTCAATTGATGCATTGAAATGAAAAGAAATTTTTTAGTGTGATACATGGGTAGAAATTTTAATCTGGGAGTAATGGAAAAGGAGTTTAGTGTATGTTATATGAAATTCCCATATAATCAATAAAAATAATAAGTTGACAACTTTTACAATGACTTTTAACATGGAGAAAAGATTCCTTTAAAGGATGTCAGAGTTTTTCTTTGTAAGGCAGGGTTTTCAGGAATTCATTTTGTAGCTGAGAATCCTAGCCATGAACTAGAGGTTACCCAGCTACTTCAGACCCCATAAGCTCAGGTGGCACCTCTGAACAAGCTGACCTCACACTGGCACTACATTTAGAGGGTTTGCTGGAGGAAACAATACTCTTGTTTCCTAGGTATATAACAAGGGCCCATTATTCTCTCCTGAAGGCTCAGTTTTAAATGTAAACACCAGGACCAAAAGGGTACTGAACACTGTGGAGGACACAGCTGCATATCCACCCAGGCCAGCCAAGGCAACCCTGCTCATAGAGTGTTGGCAACACTAGTGTGGAACAGCCCCAGCTGTCAAATTGTTTATTGCCCCCATTTCTCCTTTTTTTTTTTTCAATGCAGTTTATTCAGGAACCTTGAACAATCCTCGGACCCTGGGGAAAGCCAGCCCACAGCATAAATAGCCTCTGGGTAGCCAACCCAGGCGTGCCATGTGGGCAATTCAGATAGGTCCACATACATGGAAGCAAGCCAGATCCTCAGCCTTAGCCAAATGTGGAATTGTTCGTGACAGAGAGCACTCACCATCGGGAAGGTGGAAGGCAGAAACCAGCTCCATCTTTAAGGCATAGCATTCCGCAGCTCTCCACAGTTCCCCCTTTTTATTTTAGACGCATCAGGCAAGAGTAGAGGTCTGATCTCTGATAATAGAAATAAATTGGGACTTTGTACAGATGTTCATTTAGGTGTCATCCACCCAAAGAGCATCAGACCCGTCCGATACCTTTTTCTCAGAGGCGGGACCTGGGGCATCAACCCGCATGCAATCAGACATGCTCTTCTCTGGGTCGAAAGCGGCTGACCCTGAGTGCAGTGCTTAGCCTCGCATCCTGAGCGTATCAATTTAGCTTTTTATGGTATCCAACCATGCTTGGGGAGAATGTCCTGCTTCAATGGCTGTAAAGGCCTGAATGATCATGGCTGCATCACACTGTTGTGAGACTCTAATCTTGCATATATACCACAGGCAAACCAAGAAGACCAACACCAGAAGGCCTGCTAACGCTCCCATGCCCGCCCATTCCTTCAGATGATTCATGGCTACAGCAATCCATGTTGATAATCCTGTGGCTAGTCCTGTGTCCACTCTGGTAGAATTTACTGTGACAATGGCCACTCTCAGCTGCTCCATCATAGTATCGAATTCTCCAGTCCAATTACCTAAAATATAGCTCGACAATTGTTTAGACAGATTTGCAGCACAGGAAAAATTCTCATGTTGTATGCTAGTGACGCAAAGTCCGGCATACTTTCATTGACAGCCAGGTTGAGCGATTTGCCATAGGGTATCAATTTGCTCCTGCAAGAGGTCAATCCTCTGATTGAACACCATCAAACTTCCTTTTAGTTGAGCATTAATTCCTTTATGTACAACTAAGGCATGAGCTACATTGGCTAAATGATTATTCAGGGTCTGAGCAGTCTGCCCAGTATGACTCATGGCTAATGCCCTGGTGGTAACTCCAACAGCCGCCAAAGAGATGGTAGTAACAATGGTGGCTGTAGTTACAAGATCCCTTTTCTGTCTGAAGAGAGTCATAGCGTGAGGGGCATCAATGGGCACAGGCACCCAGTGAGGCATGCGAGTAACCAGGGCATACCTAAATTTACTAGCATTCCAGCGTTGGGCAAAAAAGCAAGTATCATTACCACAACTACTTGGCTCTATCTGGCTAATAATGAATAAAAATGGGGGATATAGACAAACAGGTGTGGGCTTATAGGAAATATTATGAGAAGCCTTAACCCCTCGTTGGAACATCCTGCATCAGTTCTAGAACTAGCAGTGGTGGTGACCGAGGTCTGAGTAGGTTCAGGAGACCATTGCCCCCAGGGGCGAGACATGCTCCATGCCAAGTGACTAACTCCATGTTTTCCTCCACTTTTGAAAGTCATTTAAGGTTCTTAAATTATATTTTTCCTTTTTTTTCAATTTTTCATCAATTACACTTTATTCATTCTGCATCCCCCCATAAGCCCCTCCCTCCTCCCCTCCCAACCCCACCCTCCCTCCTCCCTCTGCTTGCATGCCACTCCCCATGTCCACTAATAGGGGAGGTTCTCCTCTCCTTTCTGATCTTAGTCTGTCAGTTCACATCAAAAGTGGCTGTATTGTCCTCTACTATGGCTTGGTAAGGCTGCTCCCCCCCAGAGGGAGGTGATCAAAGAGCAGGCCAAACAGATTATGTCAGAGGCAGTCCCTCTTCACATTACTATGTAACCCAATTGGACTCTGATCTGCCCTGGGCTACATCTGTGCAGGGGTTCTGGGTTATCTCCATGAATAGTCCTTGGTTGGAGTATGAGTCTCTGGGAAGTTCCCTGTGTTCAAATTTTCTTGTTCTGTTGCTCTCCTTGTGGAGACCCTGTCCTCTCCAGCTCTTACTATTTCCCAGTTCGTACATAAAATTCCTTTCACCTGCCCAACAGTTGCCCATCCGGCTCAGCATCTGCTTTGATAGTCTGAAGGGCAGAGGCTTTCAGAGGCCCTCTGTGGTAGGTTCCTAGGTTGTTTCCTGTTTTCTTCTTCTTCTGATGTCCATCCTCGTTGCCTTTCAGGATGGGGATTGGACATTTTAGTTAGGGTCCTCTCTCTTGCTTAGTTTCTTTAAATGCACAGGTTTTAGTGGGTTTGTCCTATGTTGTATGTCTATATGAGTGAGTATATACCATGTGTGTCTTTTTGCTTCTGGGACAACTCACTCAGGATGATCCTTTCCAGATCCCACCATTTACCTGCAAATTTCATGATTTCCTTATTTTTCATTGCTGAGTAATATTCCATTGTGTAGACGTACCACAATTTCTGCATCCTTTCTTCAGCTGAGGGGCATCTGGGTTGTTTCCAGCTTCTGGCTATTACAAATAAAGCTGCTACAAACATGGTTGAACAAATGTCCTTTTTGTGTACTTGAGCCTCTTTTGGATATATGCCCAGTAGTCGTATGGCTGGATCTTGAGGAAGCGCTATTGATTGTCTGAGAAAGCGCCAGATTGATTTCCAGAGTGGTTGTACAAGTATACATCCCCACCAGCAGTGGAGAAGGGTTCCCCTTTCTCAACAACCTCTCCAGCATGTGTTGTCACTTGAGTTTTTGATCTTGGCCATTCTCATGGGTGTAAGGTGAAATCTCAGGGTTGTTTTGATTTGCATTTCCCTAATGGCTAGTGAGGTTGAGCATTTATTTAAGTGCTTCTCTGCCATTCGGTATTCCTCTACAGAGAATTCTCTGTTTAGCTCTGTTCCCCATTTTTTAAGTGGATTACTTGGTTTGCTGCTTTTCAGCTTCTTTAGTTCTTTGTATATACTGGATATGAGTCCTCTGTCAGATAAAGGGTTGGTGAAGATTCTTTCCCAATCTGTAGGTGGTCGCTTTGTTTTGATGACGGTGTCCTTTCCTTTACAGAAGCTTTTCAGGTCCCATTTATTGGTTGTTGCTCTTAGAGCCTGTGCTGTTGGTGTTCTGTTCAGGAAGTTTCCCCCTGTACCAATGAGTTCTAGGGTATTTCCCACTTTTTTTTCAAGCCGATTTAATGTGTTTGGTTTTATGTTGAGGTCTTTGATCCACTTGGACTTCAGTTTTGTGCAGGGTGACAAGTATGGATCTATTTTCATTTTTCTACATGTAGACATCCAGTTAGACCAGCACCATTTGTTGAAGATGCTATCTTTTTTCCATTGTATTGTTTTGGCGTCTTTGTCAAAGATCAGGTGTCCATAAGTGTGTGGGTTTATTTCTGGGTCCTCTGTTCGGTTCCATTGATCCACCATTCTGTTTCTATGCCAGTACCATGCAGTTTTTAAAACTGTTGCTCTATAATACAACTTAAGATCAGGGATGGAGATACCTCCGGAAGATCTTTTATTGTAGAGGATTGTTTTAGAAATTCTGGGTTTCTTGTTATTCCATATGAAGTTGAGAATTTTTCTTTCCAGGTCTGTAAAGAATTGTGTTGGTAATTTGATGGGCATTGCATTGAATCTGTAGATTGCTTTTGGTAAGATGGCCATTTTTACTACATTAATCCTACCAAGCCATGAGCATGGGAGATCTTTCCATCTTCTCATATCTTCTTCTAATTCTTTCTTCAGAGATTTGAAATTTTTTTCATACAAGTCTTTGACTTCTTTGGTTAGGGTTACTCCGAGGTACCTTATGTCATTTGTGGCTATTGTGAAGGGTGTTGTTTCCTTAATTTCTTTCTCAGCCCTTTTGTCTTTTGTATACAGGAGGGCTACTGATTTTTTTGAGTTAATTTTTTATCCGGCCACTTTGCTGAAGGTGTTTATCAGCTGTAGGTGTTCTTTGGTAGAGTTTTTGGGGTCACTCACGTATACTATCATATCATCTGCAAATAGTGATAATTTGACTTCTTCCTTTCCAATTTGTATCACCTTGATCTCCTTCAACTGTCTTATTGCTCTAGCAAGGACTTCCAGCACTATGTTGAAGAGATATGGAGAGAGCGGGCAGTCTTGTCTTGTCCCTGATTTCAGTGGGATTGCTTTAAGTTTCTCTCCGTTCAGTTTGATGTTGGCTATAGGCTTACTATATATCACCTTTACTATGTTTAGATATGTGCCTTGCATCCCTGATCTCTCCAATACTTTGAACATGAAAGGATGTTGGATTTTGTCAAAGGCTTTCTCAGGATCTAGGGAGATTTTCATGTGGTTTTTTTCTTTCAGTTTTTTAATATGGTAGATCACATTGATGGATTTCTGTATATTGAACCACCCCTGCATACCTGGGATGAAGGCTACTTGGTCATAGTGGATAATATCTTTGATGTGTTCTTGGATTCGGTTTGCAAGTATTTTATTAAGTATTTTTGCATCAATGTTCATAAGGGAGATTGGCCGGAAATTCTCTTTCTTTGTTGAGTCTTTGTGAGGTTTAGGTACCAAGGTGACTGTGGCTTCATAGAATGAATTTGGTAATATTCCTTCTGTATCTATTTTGTGGAATAGTTTGAAGAGAATTGGTGTTAGCTCTTCTTTGAAGGTCTGGTAGAATTCTGCGCTGAAGCCATCTGGTCCTGGGCTTTTTTTGGATGGGAGACTTTTGATGACCGCTTCAATTTCTTTGGGGGATATAGGACTATTTATTTGATTTATCTGGTCCTGATTCAGCTTTGGTAAGTCAAATCGATCAAGAAAATTGTCCATTTCATTTAGATTTTCAAATTTTGTGGCATATAGACTTTTGAACTAAGTCCTTATGATTGTTTGGATTTCCTCAGTGTCTGTAGTTATATCCCCCTTTTCATTTCTGATTTTGTTGATTTGGGTGGTGTCTCTCTGCCTTTTAGTTAGCCTGGCTAAGGTTTTGTCAATCTTGTTGATTTTCTCAAAGAACCAGCTCTTGGTTTCATTGATTCTTTGAATTGTTTTATTTGTTTCCAATTGATTGATTTCAGCCCTGAGTTTGATTATTTCCAGCCTTCTACTCCTTCTTGGTGTGTCGGCTTCTTCTTTTTCTAGGGTTTTTTAAATGAGCCATTAGGGTGCTTGAATGAGCTATCTCGAATTTCTTCTTGAAGGCACTTAGTGCTATGAACTTTCCTCTTAGCACTGCTTTCATTGTGTCCCACAAGTTCGGGTATGTTGTGTCTTCATTTTCATTGATTTCTAGAAAGACTTTAATTTCTTTCTTTATTTCTTCCCTGACCCAGCTGTCATTTAGTAACAAGTTGTTCAGTTTCCATGTGTGTGTAGGCTTTTTGTTATTTCTGTTATTGTTAAGGTCCAGCTTTATTCCAAGGTGATCAGACAAGATACATGGCATTATTTCAATCTTCTTGTATCTGTTGAGCCTTGCTTTGTGACCCACTATGTGGTCTATTTTGGAGAAGGTTCCATGAGGTGCTGAGAAGAAGGTAAATTCTTTTGTGTTTGGGTGTAAAGTTCTGTAAATGTCTGTTAGGTCCATTTGATTCATGACCTCTGTCAGAGACATTGTTTCTTTGTTTAATTTCTGTTTGGTTGACCTGTCCTTTGTTGAGAGTGGGGTGTTGAAGTCTCCCACTATTAATGTGTGGGGATCTATTTGTGCTTTAAATTTTATCAATGTTTCTTTCACAAATGTGGGTGCCCTTGTATTTGGGGCATAGATGTTCAGGATTGTGATGTCTTCCTGGTGGAATTTTCCCTTGATGAGTATGAAGTGTCCTTCCCCATCTCTTTTTATTAATTTTGGTTGAAAGTCTATTTTATCAGATATTAGAATGGCTACTCCTGCTTGCTTCTTGGGTCTGTTTGCTTGGAAAGTGGTCTTCCAACACTTTACCCTCAGGTAATGTCTATCTTTGTGTCTTAGGTGTGTTTCTTGTATGCAACAGATTGCTGGGTTTTGTTTACGTATCCATTCTGTTAATCTGTGTCTTTTTATTGGAGAGTTGAGTCCATTGATGTTGAGAGAGATTAATGACCAGTGGCTGTTAGATCTCTTGATTTTGATGTTGGCTGTGGTCATCAGGCTGTGTGCTTGGTTGCTTTTTGTTTTACTGAAGTGAGGTTATTTTTTTCCTGTGTTTTCTTGAATGTAGCTAGCTTTCTTGGGTTGTATTTTCCCTTCCAGTGTCTTCTGTAATGCTGGATTTGTTTGTAGGTATTGTTGAAATTTGTTTTTGTCATTGAATATCTTGTTTTCTCCATCTATGAGGACTGAGAGTTTTGCTGGGTATAGTAGCCTGGGCTGACATCTGTGTTCTCTTAGGGTCTGCATGATATCCGTCTAGGCCCTTCTGGCTTTCATAGTCTCTGTTGAAAAGTCAGGTGTGAATCTAATGGGTTTGCCATTATATGTTACTTGGCCTTTTTCTCTTGCAGCTTTTAGTATTTTTTCTTTCTTCTGTATACTTTCTGTTTTGATTATTATGTGGTGGGAGGATTTTCTTTTCTGGTCAAATTTGTTGGGTGTTCTGTAGGCCTCATGTATTCTAATTGGCCTCTCCTTTAGCTTGGGGAAATTTTCTTCAATGATTTTGTTGAAAATATTTTCTGGGCCTTGGAGAAGGGAGTCTTCTTTTTCCTCTATACCTATTATTCTTAGGTTTTGTCTTTTCATATTGTCTTGCATTTCTTGGACGATCTGTGTCAGGAATTTTTCGGATTTTACATTTTCTTTGACAGATACATCGATTTCTTCCATTGTATCTTCCACACCTGAGATTCTTTCTTCCATCTCTTGTAGTCTGTTGGTTATGCTTACTTCTGTATTTCCTGTTTTCTTCCCTAGATTCTTCCTTTCCATTATTTCTTCCATTTGTGTTTTCTTTAATTTTTCCAATTCTATCTTCAGGTCTTGAGTTGTTTTGTTTACTTCCTTCACCTGTCTGATTGTACTTTCCTGTTTTTCTTTTAGTTCCTTCAACTCTGTTTCTAACATTTCATTCAGTGTTTTAAGCATTTCCTTTCTAAAGGCCATAAACTGTTTGGCTGCAACTTCCTCTATTTCTTTACAGATGGCAATATTCTGTTTGAGTTTATCTTCCTCTATGTCTTTACAAATCTTATTTGTTTCCTCTGTTATCATCTTCATGAGCATACTTGTTAGGTCATCTTCTTGGATTTCAGTTATGGTGGGGTATCCAGGGCTACTTGCCTCTGGGTAACTGGGTTCTGGAGATGCCATATTGCTCTGTCTTTTGTTGCTTGAGCTTTTACCCTGGCCTCTACCCATTGTGTTATCTTAGGTGTTTGGGGTTATTTTCTGGTGGTTCCTGGGGATCCTGTGGTGGAGAGAATCCCCTTTGCAGAAAGCTGGTTTTTCCTGAAGGATGTCTTCTCAGCTTTTTGGGTATAGTCCCTGGATGGCTGGTGTTTTTTCAGGAGTTGCTCACCTCAGGGATATAGACCTGAGTAGTAACTGTGGTCTTTGTTAGTCGAGAGGGTTCTCCTCTCACCCAGGGAAGTCCTGAGGGCAGCTGCCCTGCTTCTGGGTTTCTTTTTGCAAATTTAATGATCAGCTGCTCTGACCCAGTTGGACATCAGGCGCGCCTCAACTGTTTGTGCTTGTGTCTGGTGCACAGCTGAGTGCTGGCACCTCGGCCCCACTAGACTGTTAGACTTTTTCTAGGGAAGGATTGGGTGATTTAGATCAGTACAGTTCCTTTCCTTCCCCTGTGGATTCTCTGGAGACACGGACTCCCAGTGTCTTTTTTTGCCCTGGTGCACACTGCTCAGTGTCTGCCAGCTGGCTGGCCGCAGAAACTGCCTGTGCCTGGAGCATAGCTGTGTGATGGCGGCTCAGTCTCTGCCAGCTGTCTGGTGTGCAGAAATTGCCTGTGCCTGCCTTTGCGGCTTTTGGGAGCCTGAGTGGCTCCCTAAGCTGGGTAATTTTCCAGGGACCTTTTCAGGTTGGGGGTGAGCTGAGTGCTCTGAGGTCAGACCCGCCTTTCCATCTCCAGCGGCGAATCAGGCGTTCAAGCAGGCAGGGCTCTGTGCGGGAACCTGGGTCCCCAGCTCTGGCTCTGGGCTAGCTCCTGGGGTGCCCATGGAACCCGCCCGAGTCTTTTCCAGGGGATGTCTGGGTGACCTAAGGCCGGTCCCAATCGTTTCCTGTATCCTGGGGTTATCTCTTGACTGAAAATTCCAGTCTCTGATAGTGTGGTGCCCATGGTTCAGTCTGGGACCGTGACCAGAGACACTGGCTTGTGGCTCTGGGCTGGGGCTGGGGCTGGTGGCTGGCAGCCAAGCGTCTGGCGGAACCGGGATCTCTTCTGCGGTTTAGCTGGGTGAGTTAAAAGCTGATTGAATCTCCCACCGTGGGGTATCCTCTCACCTGGGAAACACAATGACTGTGTTTTATGACCGAGAGTTCTGATTGTTGGTCACTGTGCTGATCCTGCTGTGCTGCTGCTCAGAATGAGAGTCCTCCCCGCTCCGCCATCTTTCCCCTCCCCTCCCCATTTCTCCTTTTACACTCACCGTACTTTCTCTGTTTCACCCAACTAGTCCCAGGAGTTACCTGGTTTCCTTCTCTTTTCCCTGTTCTTAAAGACTCAAAATCCCAGGGAAGCTTAGACACTGCCAACCTATTATATTCGTTAGAATGTAAAAGTACATTTAGTGAGTTCATGACTATCCACTCAGTTCAAAGTCACATTAACCCTCTGTCACATAGAGACTTGTTGTAGAGTCTTTTATAATCTGTAGGCATTCATTTTCTTTTGTTGACAGTATCCTTTCCTTTACAGAAGATTTTCAGTTTCATGAGGTCCCATTTACTGACTGTTGCTCTTTAGAGCCTGTGCTGTTGGTGTTCTATTCAGGAAGTTGTCTCCTGTGCCAATGAGGCACTTCCTCAATTTTTCTTCTAATGAATTTAATGTGTCTGGTTTTATGTTGAGATCTTTGATCCACTTGGACTTTAGTTTTCTGCAGGGTTATAAATATGGATCTATTTGCATTTTTCTACATGTAGACATACAGTTAGACCATCAACATTTGTTGAAGATGCTATCTTTTTAACCATTGTATGGTTTTGTCATCTTTGTCAAAATTCGGGTGTTCATAGAGTGTGGGATTTTTTCTAGGTCTTCTATTTGGTTCCATTTATCCACCATTCTGTTTTTATGCCAGTAACATGTACTTTTAATTACTGTTGCTCTGTAATACAGCTTGAGATCAGGGATGGAGGTACCTCCTGAAGAACTTTTATTATAGAAGATTGTCTTAGCAATTCTTGGTTTCTTGTTTTTCCATATGAAGTTGAGAATTTTTCTTTCAAGATCTGTAAAGAATTGTGTTGGTAATTTGATGAGAATTGCATTGGCTGTAATACACTTCTTTGATTTGTTTGGTTAGGGTCATACCATGGTACTTTATTCCTTTGACCAAATCCAAGACTACATCAAAGTAGGCTTGATCCCAGGTATACAAGTGTGGTTCAATATAGGCAAATCCATCAATGTGATCCACCATATTAACATAGTGAAAGAAAAAAAATACACACATGATAATCTCCTTAGATGCTGAAAAATCATTTGACAAAATCCAAAATCAGTTCATGTTTAAGGTATTGGAGAGATCAGGGATAAAAAGCACATATCTAAAATAGTAAAGGCAATACACAGCAAGTCTATAACCAACATCAAACTAAACTGAGAGAAACTTAAAGCAAATCTACTGAAATCAGGGACATAGCAAGGCTGCCCACTCACTCCATATCTCTTCAACAAAGTTCTTGAAGTCCTTGCTAAACCAATAAGACAATTGAAGATCAACAGGTAACATATTGGAAAGGAAGAAGTCAAAGTATCACTATTTGCAGATGATATGATAACTGAGTTACCCCAAAAATTCTATCAGGGAATGCCTACAGCTGATAAAAAATTTCAACACAGTGCCTGGATATAAAATTAACTCACAAAATCAGTATCTCTTCTGTGTACAAAAGATAAAAGGGCTAAAAAAGAAATTAGTGAAACCAAAGGAATTATATTATCGAACAAGGCCATACCTTGTAACTCTAAACAGACATTTCCTCACTGGGGACTCCACCTGTAAATAGATGGGCTTCTAGGGGACATTGCAATTCAAAACACCAGGGAGCAGAAAATATAGAGGAACTTCTATGATAAAAGAACATTGTTATCCTGAAAGTTTGTCATTCCATACAATGATTAAATCCTAGCAACTTCCAAAGACTAAAGAACCGGACTGACAATCTCCTTTGAAGAAAATGGAATATATATGGAATACTTCCATAACAGAATATTATTCAGCTAAGAAAATGACAACAGCATGTTTTCAGGAAAGTGGATAGAACCAGGAAAAAACATATTGGGTGAAGTAACTACAATGCAGAAAGACAAATATGGTATGTATTCGCTTATTAGGAGGTCTCCTAATAGTGGGCAATAAAGTTCAAATAGGCCATGTATTATGACTAAACCAGTCTTCCACTAGTAGGATTGGGTGAAAATTAATTGACTTTTTGGACCAGGGCATCCTAAGAAAAAATTTAAAGCAGGCTGTTGTTGTTAAAATATATTGCTTCATGCCCTCAAATGATAGATCAGTGCCATGTTCTTGGATCCACAGAGATGCTTCCTTCTGCATCAACTGGAATTGCATACAGAGACACACAGACCAATATCATGCAGACAGAGACGTTAAAACACCCAGGAATGAATGGGATTTTCCTATGAATTTCTCCCTTCCCTCAGTTCTTTGCTAAGCCTGTAGGAGAGGAGGCAGGAAGAGTGTGATAAGTAGTGGGAATTGAAGACACAAGAATAACACCATGAGAATCAGGCCACAGAGGAAGATGATGCAGCCAGCCTTGATGAGACCTGATAAGTCAGTCAGATAGACAGGGGAGGACAATCTCCCCAATCAGGGAACTATAGAAAGGTCATAGGGGTAAAAGAAGGATGCTTCTTGGGAAGGGAAGGTGAAGAGGGAGGGTACAGCATAGGGGATACAAAGTGAAAAAATTGTAATAATTTCATTAGAAAAACTTTGGTCAAGGTCATGAAGCATAGAGCTCTTCAGGACTAATGGCTTCTTCTTGGGGTTTTTGCCAGGGCGTGGCAAGGATGAACTCATTTTCCTTAAGGGACTTGTCACTGATACCCTGATCATGTTCCAATGAGTATATGAACAACACATATTGGAACTTCTTTATTTTAAATTGAAAAATTTAGTGTGATCCCTGGGTAGGAATTTGAACCTGGGAACAATGAAAAAGGGATGTAATATATATTATATTAATTTCCCACATAATCAATAAAAATATTTTGACAACTTTTATAATGAATGTTAACCTGGAGAAAAGATTCTGCTAAAGTAGGGCAGATTTTGACTTTGTAAGGCAAGCTTTCCAGGATCTCATTATTTAGCAGGGAATCCTAGCCACAAACTAGTGGTTTCCCAACTATCTCAGACCTCGTGAGCTCAGGTGGCTCCTCTGAACAAGCAGTACTGGCACTAACACTACCTTTAGATTGTTTGTCTGGAGGCCCACAGCAGGAGAAACAGCTACTCTTGTGTCCTAGCCATATAACACGGACATATTTCTCTGTCCTGAAGGCCCACTTTGAACTGTATACCCCTGGACAAGGAGTGTTCCTCACTGACGACTGTGTAGGACACAGCTGCTGATCCAGTCTAGTCATTAAAGGCAACCCTTCTCATAGACAGCTGGCAACACTAGTGAGGAACAGCAACAACTGTCAAACAGTTTATTGCTTCTCAGTTCTCCTTTGACATACACCGATCTTTCTCTGTTTAAAAAAAGAAAAGGAAAAACAACAACAACAACAACAAAACAGTCCCAGGAATTACCTGGTTTCATTCTCTTAACCATGATCTTAAAGACTCAATAGATCAGGGAACACAATGCCCTGAAAGACTACTATGTCAATAAGAATGTGAAGGTATATTTAGTGAGTACACCAGTATATGCTCAGTTCTGTGTCACAACCCTAGGACATTTCAGATCCAAGACCACAGTAGGAGACTACCTTGTCATTAGGTACATTCCCCTTAATCCCACATCACTTTGAAGCTTCCCTACTTAGGAAAGTGTTCAATTAAATAACCATTAAAGCTTCGTTTCCTACCTGACATTGTCACAGAGATAAACAGTTGTAAAGGTGTGGGATCTGGATAAAGCAATGAGATAAAGACTTGTTGGGTTTCACAAGAAAAAGTCACATGTCCATAGAATCAGTGATACTGGACAGTGAGTGAAGTTTGTTTACTGATCTCCATGGAAACCTCAAGATTCTTTCAGGTGCTGACTGGCTGACATGGAGAATGATGTCATGAAACAGGTGAAAGCCAGTGAGAGTTTCAGGAGCCAGTTATTGAAAGGGCCAAGTGGATAGCAGGCTGCGGAGAAAGACTGAGTAACCCGACATGCTTCAACCTGGGTAACTGAAAGCATACAATCCACAAATGACAGTTCCTGTGTCCAAGACTCTTAGTTCAAGAACACTGTCACATATTTCTTCCAAAGCACACCATCTTATATTATAACTCCAATAGGAATTATGTTATCTAACAAGGCCATACCATATAAACTTTCCCAGACATTTACTCAATGTGGACTAACCTTGTAAATCGATGAGCTTCAAGTAGACATTGCAATTCAAATCACCAGTAAGTGGATGATGATGGAGGGACTTCTAGGCTAAAAGAACATAGTTATCCAGATAGTTTGTCATTCAATACAATGATTAAAGTACCAGAAACTTTGAAGATCTAAAGAACTGGACTGACAATCTCCTTTGGGAAAAATGTGGATCATTCCCAAAACAGAGTATTATTTAGCTAAAAAAATGATATCATAATACTTTCAGGCAAATGAAAGAAACCAGAAAAAAGATCATCCTGGGTGAAGTAACTAAAATGCAGAAAGCTAAATCTGTTTTGTATTTACTTCTTAGGAGGTCTCCTAATAGCAGGGGATAAAGTTCACATGAGAAATCTATTATGACCAAGCCAGTGTTCCAATAGGGGGAATGGGTAGCAGTTAACTGATTTGTTGGACCAGGTCATGCTACGAAATCAAGCAACCCAGGCTGTTGTTATTAAAAAAAAGTTTTCTCTGCCCTCAACTGATGGATCAGTGTCGTGTTATTCTTGACACAGAGATGCCTCTTTCTGCATCAAATGGGATTTAAAACAAAGACCCACAGTCTGATATAATGCAGAGAGACCTTAAAATACACAGCTCTAAATGGGATTTCCCTATGAAATTCTCTCTCCCCTTAGAGCTCTGGGAAGTCTGCCAGAGAAGAGGCAAAAAGAGTGTGATAAGCAGAGGGAATTGATGACACAAGGAGAAAAATACCCTGAGAATCAGATTGCAGAGGAATTGCAGACGCAGGCTTGATGAGACCTAATAAGCTAAAGTTAGATAGAAGGAGGAGAAAGTTCATCTGAATCAGGGAACTAGAGAAGGGGAATAGGGGTTTAAATTGGAGGTTGGTGGGACTTGAAGGAGAAGATGGAAGAGTCAGTATAGGGGATACAAAGTGAAAAAATGTAATTAATGAATAGATAAGAAAAACTGATCAAGGTGATGAAATATAGATTTCATCAGGACTGATGGGTTCTTCTTGGGGTTGGTGCCAGGGTGTGACGTGATGAACTCAGTTTTCTTTAATGGACTTGGCACTGAGTCTTTGATCATGTTCCAGCAAGTATATGAAGAACACATACTTCAATTGAGGTATTTAAAAAAAATTGTGATACATGTGTAGGAGTTTGAACCTGGGATCATTGGAAAAAGACTGCAATGTATATTATAAGAAATAACCACATAATCAGTAAAAATGATATGTTGACCACTTTTACACTGACTTTTAACATGGAGAAAAGATTCCGGAAAAGGAGGGCAGGGTGTTTCTTTTTAAGGCATGCTTTCCAGGAATTCATTATGTAGCAGAGAATCCTACCCATGAACTAGTAGTTACCCAGCCTACCTCAGATACTGTGGGGTGAGGTGTCACTTCTGAACAAGTAGTCCTGGAGCTAAACTACATGGAGACGGTTTTTCTGGAGGACCACAGCATTAAACACCGCTTCTCTTGTGTCCTAGTTAATTGCTCTGTCCTGAAGGCCCAGATTAAACTGTAAACCTCAGAATCAGGAGGGTTGCTCACTGACCACTGAATAGGGCACAGCTTCAGATCCAATCAATTAAAGCAAGGCAACCCTGCATATAGAAGGTTGCTAACACTAGTGTGGAAGAACACCAGATGTCAAATAGTATATTTCCCCTCAGTTCTCCTTTTACACTAACTTTTACACTATCTTTCTCTGTTTAATGGAACTATTAAAAGTCATCCTAGGTGAAGTAACTAGAATGCAGAAAGACATATATGGTACGTATTCACTTTTTAGGAGGATTCCTAATAGTGAGGGTTAAAGTTCCAATAGGCCATCTATTGTAACCAAACCAGTCTTTAACTGGGGGAATTGGGTGGCAGTTAATTGGTTTGTTGGGTCATGATATCTAATGGAAATTTTCAAGGAACCACAGCTATTGTTACTTTGCTCTCTACTCTCAGATCAGTGCCATATTCATGGATTCACAGAGATGGGATTCCATACAGAGAACCACAGTCCTATATTATGCATACCTCTAAATCTCATTTAGAGCTAAATGAGATTAGAGCTATGCATAAACACACAGCTCTAAATGTGATTTCCCTATGAAATTCTCCTTCCCCTCAGAGGTCGGTGGATCCTGCAGGAGAGGAGGCAGCAAGAGTGTCATAAATAGAAGGTATTGAAGACACAAGGAAAACAATGCCCTGAAAATCAGGCCACAGAGAAAAGATGATGCAGCCAGACTTGATAAGTCCTGATAAGTTAGGGTCAGATAGATGGGGGAGGAGCAACTCCCCCATCAGGGAACTAGATAAAGGGCATAGGGTTAGAAAAAGGAGGGTGGGTAGGTGGTACTGGAAGGAGAAGAGGGAGGGGGAAGTAGAGGGAATACATAGTGAAAAAAAATCATAATCAATAAATACATAAGAAAAACTGTTATCAAGGGAATGAGTTATAGACTTCTTTAGGACTGATGACCTCTTCTTGGAGGTAGTTGCAGTGTCCAACAACGATGAACTCAGTTTTCTTTAAGGGACTTTGACTGAGACTCTCAAGTTCCAAAGAGTACATGAACAACACAAAGTTGAAATGGTGTATTTTAAGCAAACAAACAAAAATTTTTAGTGTGACACATATGTAGGAATTTGAACCTGGAAGCAATGGAAAAGGAGTATAATGTATATTATATGAAATTCCCACATAATCAGTCAAAATAATTTGTTGACAACTTATACAATGACTGTAAAAATGGAGAAAAGATTCTGCTGAATAAACAGTCCTATGTTTAGAGGGTTTGTCTGTAGCACCACTGAAGGAAACACAGCTGCTCTTATGTCCTAGGCATATAGCATGGAGGCAGTTCTTTGTCCTGAAGGCCCAGGTATAACGTAAACACTAGGATGAGGAGGGTTCCTCCCTCATGACTTAATAGGACTTAACTTGCTTGGCAGAAAGGCTGAACAGGCTTCATACCTCAATCTGGGCAGCTGATAGCATACAACCCAGTGATTAAAGTTCCTGTCCAAGACTCTTAGTTCAGGAATAGGGTCACATATTTTCTTTCAGAAGGTCATTAATAAAATCAATTTAATGACAGCAAAATGGAATTTTGACATCACAATGGTATTATGACATCACAATGGTATTATGATATCACAATCCTATTATGACCTCATATGTTATGATATCACAATGGAATTGTAACATCACAATAATAATATAGCATAACAATGCAATTATGACATCACAATGCTATTATATCTTTACAATGATATGACATTGTTATGATGTTTTGACATCACAATAGTATAATGGCTTCACATGGTATGCTGTAGGTAATGATTAATATTTACTATTGGTTTCTCTTTTATTAATGCTTGCTGTTAATCCTAAACAGCTGTATAACCACTACACTACACAAAGACTGGATTTAGTTAACTTAGAACACAATGCTGGTCAATAGTTACGCCCTCCTAAACCTTCAAACACTCATAGTTTCCTAACATTTAGGTTTTAACCATTATGCTTGCTTTTTGTGAAGTCTTAGGTCTGGTTCATTTTCTCCACACAGTTCTAAGATCTCTTCTCCCTCAGTGCTCTCCAAGCTCTGTTCCCTCTCCCTGTGTCCTCCCAGTCATTTCCTGCCCTCTTGCTCCTTCCATTGCTCAACATTGGGGCTAGTTGCTTTATTCTGGACTGTTTACAGAAAGTTGAGACAGGATGTTTAGAATAAGTATCACAATGTAATATCCAGATTGAAACCAGAGAGTGTGTGGGGGAGGAAAGAAATCAGCATTTGAATGAACAAGGGTAAGGTGTATACATTTCAAAAGAACATTATACCAACAATGTTATAACAAATCACAATGCTGTGATGATATCACTATGCTATTATGAGATTACAATGGGGTTATGACCTCAACATGCTATTATTACATCACATGGATACTATGGCAGTAAAATGCTTTATGACATCACAATGGTATTATTAATTCACAATGCTATTATCACTTCACAATGCTTTTAAGACATCTCAAATTTATTATGACATCTCAGTGGTATTACATCATCACAATGGTGTCATGACATCTCAGGGCTATTATGACATCACAAAGGTTTCATGACATCTCAGTGCTATTATGACATCAGAATGGTATTATGGCATAACAATGGTGTCATGATATCCCAATTGTATTATGACATCTCTATTCTAATAACTTCACATTGTCATTTTGACATTACAATTTCATTATGATCTCAATGCTGTTATGATGTCACAATGGCATTTTGATATCACAATGATAGTATGACATCATAAATGTATTATAATACCACAATGCTATTACTACGTGATTGTTGTATGACCTACCTATGGAATCTTGACATCACAATGGCATTATAACCTGAAAAATAGTATTATGATATCACATTGCTCATATGATATAAAAACGCTATTATGGCATCAAAATGATATAAAAACATCACAATGGTATGAAATCACAAAGGTATTATTATTTTACAATGGTATTATGATATCAAAATGCTCATATATCTCAATGCTTTTATGACATCACAAAGATATAATGATCTGACAATGGTATGATATCCCAAAATATTATTTCACAGTGCTATTATGACATCACAATAGTATTTTGACTTTAAAAGGCTATTTTGATATCACAATATTATTATGTCTTCACAAGAGTATGACCTTAAAACACTATTATGACATCATTGTGGTATGACATCACAATGGGGCTCTGACATCAGAAAGCTCTTATGACATCACAATGCTAATATGACATCTTAATGCTATTATGACATCACAATGGTTTTACATATCAACAGTATCATGATAACAGAATGATATGATTTTGCAATATATTTATGACATCTCAATTATATTACACTATTATAATTGTATTATGATATCACAATTTTATGACATCATATTGGTGTTATCTCATCTCAATGGTATCATGATATCTCAGTGCTATATGACTTCACAATGCTATTAGGACATAACACTGCTATTATGATATCACATGGCATGATGTCACAATGGAATTAAAACATCACAATGATAATAATATAACCTATCAATGCAATTATAACATAACACTGCTATTATGATATCACATGGCATGATGTCACAATGGAATTAAAACATCACAATAATAATAATATAACCTATCAATGCAATTATAACATTTCAATGCTATTCTGACATCACATGAGTATTATCATATCACAATGGTATGGTATTATGAGATCACAATGCTCTTTTGACAACATCACAATGTTATTATAACAACACAATGGTATTATGACATCAAAATCCCATGACATCACGATGATATGTCACCTCAATGCTATTATAACATCACAATGTTATGACATCACAATGGTTTTATGACCACAATAATATGACATACAATGCTATTGTGACATCATAAAAGTACTATATCACAATGCTATAATTACATTATAAAGATATGACATCACAAAACTATTATGACATCACAATGACATTATGACTTCACAATGGTATTATGACTTCACAATACTAAAATGACATCACAGTGGTGTTATGCCATCACAATGTTATGATGAGTTCACAATTATATTATGATATCACAATGGTATATTGATATCACACTGATATGCAATTATGACTTCATAATGTTATGAGTTCACAATGGTATTAGGACATCACAATGATATGACATCACAATGCTATTATAACATCACAATGCTATTATGACATCACATTGGTATTATGGATTCACTATGGTATTATGACCTAACAATGCTCTACATCAAAATGGTATAATATCTCTATGCTACTATGAAAACAATATAACATCAAAATTTTATTGTTTCATCACAATTCTATTATGATGTCACAAAGGCATGGCTTTACAATGTTATAGGATATCAAAGTGATATGATGAAATTAAAATGCTATTATGACATCACAATGCTATCATGACCGCACAATGCTATGATGGCCTCACAATGGTATGACATCTCTTAATTCCATGATGATGTAACAGTGTTACTATGACATTGCAATCTTATGACAATCTATGACATCACAATATTATTCCTTAACAATGGTATGACATCACAATGCTATGATGACATTACAACAGTGTTAGTACATCCAATTGTATTATGATTTCACAATGGTGTCATGACATCTCAGTGCTATTATGACTTCACAATGTTATTATGACATCATAATTCTTTAATGACATCACAATGGTATTATGATTTCGCAATGGCATTATGACCTAACAATGGTATTATGAGTTAACAATGCTATTATGATATCACAATTGTATGACATCTTTGTTGTATGTGTCAATATTTACATTTGATATATCTCTGGTAAAGCTGCTGTTAATCCTAAGCAGCTGAATAACCAAATTACCACACAGAGACTAGATTTATTTAGTTAACCTAGAACAAAATGCTGGCCAATAGTTATTCCCTCCTAATCCTCCAAGCCCTCATAGTTTCCTAATATTTAGATTTTACCCATTGTACTTACTTTTTTGTGAAATCTTCGGTCTGGTTCATTTTCCATGTAGCTCCTAGTTCCCCTTCCAGCTTGTCTTTCCTAGCTCTGTCCTTGCCCTTTTTTCCTTCCACTCATTTCCTGTACTCTGGCTCCTCTCCTCTTTCCTGTCCTCTGGCTCCTTTCCCCTCCTTGTTTAACATTGTGGCTAGTTGCTTTATTTTGGCCTGTTTACAAAAAGTTGGGACAGGATGCATAGAATAAATATCATAATGCAATATCCAATCAGCATTTGAATGAATGAAGGTAAAGTGTATACATTTCAAAAGAGCATTTTACCAACATTTCCCCTTTAAGTCCAATAAAAGCCTCCTTTTATTTCAATACAATAATAATTATGAAAATAATAATTATGAAATTATGAAAACTATTAGGTAAAATCTACATTTGCAATGTCCAGTCCATGCGTATTTAGTTAGCAACTAAGAAGAAAGTATCCAATTATCCTATCTTGACAACTTTAGAGTTCTATATCTAAATTAACTTTTATCCACATTAGTATTACCTATATGAAAGCATTTCTTAACTTCTAAACAACTTAAGCTTTTCTGTGGCACTGTACCTATTTGATATTCAACCTCATCAGAGATTTGAGAAGGAATAAAATTAGTTACTAGAATAAATTGGAAGTGCATGTTAGGAGCTTCCAAAAAATTTTTTAAAAAATGACTTCACAATGGTATTAAGACTTTACAATGCTATGATGACATCACAATACTATTATGATATCAAAATGGCATTACAATACCACAATATTATGATGATATCACAATGTTCTCATGATATCACAATGGTATTGATATCACAATTGTTTTACAACACCACAATAGTACAACATTACAATGCTATGATGACAGCACAATGCTATGATGCTATTACAATGCTATCATGACATCACAAGGCTATTATGACATCACAATTTTATTGTGCCATCCAAATGGTAGTATGATATCACATTGCTGACATGAGATTCCCAATGCTATTACAACATCACAATGATATGACATTACAGTGGTTTTATGACATCATAATGTTATTATGACATCACCATGGTATTATAACATCACAAAGTTATTATGATCTCACAATACTATATGACACTGAAAATTCAAGGAATATGAACTAAAAAAATTGAGACCAGGCCTTTAGATGTGGGTCAGAGTTTAAGAGCATTGGTTACTCTTACAGTTGTCCTTCTTCAGCCACACTGTTGCTCACAACCATCTCTAATGAGATCTGCTTTCTGCTGCCCTCTTTCAGCATGCCGGCAGAACACTGTATAAACAATATATATATATATATTACACATAAAATAAATAAGTAAATAAATTGTTGGTACAATGTTCTTTTGGGATGTATACAATTTATCAGCATTTTTGTTCATTCAAATGTTTATTTCTATCCGTCACTCTGGTTTCAATCTGGATATTGCACTGTGATGCTTATTCTACACATCACCTGTCTCAAGTTTATGTAACATGCTGCCATTTGTCCTCTGTATTTTTAATAAAACAACCAGCTACAATGATGAGCAATGGGTGGGATATCCTAGTCCATAGCAGGAGAAAGTGAGGAGGAAGGGGGAGAATCAGGAGAAGAGGTCTTGGAACCACATGGAGAGATGGGCTATACCTAAGATATGACTAGAAGCACATATAATGAGTAAAATCTGAACGGCAGGAATCTATGCAATCTTAGAGGTTTAGTATGCAATAACTCTTTCCCAGCATTGTGTTTTAGGTTAATTACATAAATCTTAGTCTCTGTGTTATGATTTAGGTATACAGCTGGTTTAGGAATAACCACTGCTTAACTAAAATATATTTCAATAGTAAACATTAATAACTATCAACAAATGGCACCAAGCTAATCTAACTCTACAATAAATGGCTACCAAATAATATAAGTATCCACACCCTTTAAATCATACTTTAACCTAATTTGGTGGTGGGATTAAGCTCACAGTAATACAATTCCTATAAGCCTAACTTAAAACCTAAAATCTCCTACGTCAATTACTGTCTCTTTAAGAGAGACTCTTAAACAGGCCCAAGAGCAAAAGACAGCCTACTGTGGAGAGAGGTGAGACTTGACATAACAAAACCGGCTGCTGCTACAGTCTAACAGGAGGATACAGAAGCATGGCTTCCTTATACTGTGGCTGGCTCAGCTCAGCTAATCTAGGCAGCCATGTCTGGAAAAAAAGGAACTGGAGGCACACAGACCTCTAGACAGAGCTTGTAAAATTAAAAAAAAAAAAAAAACAAAAAAAAAAACTTGCATTGGCAGAGGATGTTTTAATCCACTTTGGTTGTTTTGTATGTCATAGTCATGGATCTGGTTGCAAGCTATTTAATGGTGGTGGCTCTTCTGGAGGATTTCTCCAAGAAAGCACAAGAAGAAAATGGAGAAAACAACCAAGGAATGGTATACTAAGTTACAGATAATAGAAAGGACACTCTTCCTAATAAAAATTAGATTAATAATGGCTAGAATTCAAAGCTGTTTGGCTGCAAGATACTTGTCAGCTATTTCTTGTAAGGGTCCACCAATTCACTATTATCAACTAAATTCCAAAAAAAAAAAAAAAACCAACTGGGATGTGCTTGATACAGTGTAACAACTGACCCAAAACTTAAAATTTTCTTGTCTCTTTGCTTAATTTTCATTTAAAGGCTTGAGTTACAATTATATTGATTTGAGAAAAAAAATATTTGAACAAGTTGATGAAGGCACATGCCTTTAATCTCAAAACAATGTAAAAAGAAACAGGTAGACCTGTGAGTCCCTGCTCAGCCTAATTTACATAATAAAAGCCAGGATGACAATTCCTGTGTTTAGCCACTGCAGAGATAGTCTAAGATTCAAAATGACAAAATTTTCCTTAAGGTTACCATGGAAGTTCTTTTTTCTTAATGACAGATATTATACCCTTACTGTTTTAAAGATTGAATTCACATCAATTTTAGGTTTATATGAGGACAGATGATGTCACAATGCTCCTAAAAGGCCAGCCAATCTCAGAAAGTGGGACTTCCAAGAAGAACTGATGCCAAAGGGCATTTTGGCTTAAGAGATATGATCTGTTGGTCAATGTAAGGACCTAAAGTTATGCTGGGAGACAAACATGCAAACTGCACACCTGTCATGTCAAAAAAACTTTTAAATGCTGACATTGTCATGTCACACTGCACTGGAAGCTGACATATCCTTTCAACATGAGATATTTTCACAGGGGATAAATATAGGTCATGCTTAATGCAAGACAGACACAGGAGACTTACAGCTGACAAGGTACACACCAGCCTAATTAAGCACTAAAAACTAAAAATTATATTTCATAAATTTAAAAGGCAAAACTGTCCATTCCATTTCAAAAAGGGCAAAAAGTAGCTAAAACAAATGTTAAACCCAGGTACAAGATGCCTAACCCTAACCCTAACTCTAACCCTAACCCCTAAACCTAACCATATCAGTAACCCTAACCCTAACCCTAATGCTAAACCTAACCCTACGCTATGCTGACATCACAATGGTATAATGACTTCAAAATGCTATTATGACCTCACAATGGCGTACACCCTCAAAATGCTGTTATAATATCACTATGGCATTTTGACATCACAATGATAGTATGACATCACAATGTTATTATAATATCAAAATTCTTTTATAATGTGATTGTCATATAACATCACAATAGAATTTTGACATCCCAATGCTATTATAAATCATAATCCTATTACGACATGATTGTTGTATGACATAACATTGGAATTTTGACATCATAATTTAATTATGATCTTAAAATGCTATTATGATATTACAATGGTATTTTGACATCAGAAAGATAGTATGACATCACAATGGAATTATGACATCACAATGCTATCATGACATCACATATTATGATTTCACAATAGAATTAGAATATCATAATAATAATAAAACTTAACAATGCAATTATCAGTTCGTTCACAGTGCTATTATGAGAGCACAATGGTATGACATCCAATGGTAATATGATTTCACAATGGTTTTATGACATCACAATGCTATTATGGCATCATAATACTATTATGACTTTACAATGGTATAGAACATCCCAATGCTATTATGATATCACAAAGTTGTCATGACAATCAATGCTTTTATGACATCACAATGCTATTATGGCATCATAATGCTCTTCCGACATAATTATTGTATGGCATCACAATGGAATTTTGACATCATAATAGCATTATGACCTAAAAATTCTATTACATCATCACAATGCTCTTATACTATCACAAGGATATTATGACATCACAATGGCATTCTGACCTCAAAAGGCTATTATGACATCACAATGATCTGACATCTCAATGCTATTATAACATCACAATGATAGGACATCCTAATGGTGTTATGACATCACAATGGTATTATCACATTACAAAGGCATTATGATAACTTTATTATGACATCTCAATGGTATTATGTCATCACAATGATGTCATGACATCTCAGTGGTATTATGACTTCAGACTGGTGTCATATCGCAATGGTATTATGACACACAAATGCTATTATAACGTGATAATGCTATTATGACATCACAATGATAGAACATCATAATAGTGTTATCATATCAAAATTGTATTATGACATAACAAAGGCATTATGGCATCAGAATTCTATTATAACATCAAAATGCTATTATGAGATCACAATGGTGTTATGACATTACAAATTTATTATGACATCTCAATGGTATTATGTCATAACAATAGTGTTATGACATCTCATTGCTTTTATTGTATCACAATGTTATTATGAAATAACAGTGTCATGATATTCCAATGAAATTATAACCTCACAAAGCTATTTCGAAATGATTGTGTTATAAAATCACAATGAAATTTTGAAATCACAATGGAATTATGACCTCAAAATGCTATTATGACATCACAATCTTATTATGATATCACAATGGTATTATGACTTCACATTGATATTATGACATCACAATAGTATTATGACATCAAAATAGTATGACATTTCAAAACACTTATGACAACAAAAAGGTATTTTGACATCACAATGATATGAGATCACATGCTATTATATCATCACAGTGGTATGGTATATCAATTCTATAATGACATCACAATGAAAAGACATCACAATGGTGTTTTGACATTCAATGGTATTATGATATTGCAATGGCTTTAAGACCTCAAAATGCTATTATTATATAAAATGCTATTATGATATAACATGGTATTATGATATTTTATTGATATGATCATATCACAATGGTATTATGACTGCACAATGCTAGTATGACATCACAACAGTATGATATTCCAGTGCTATTATAGTATCAGAAGAGCATTATGATATCACAGTGCTATTATGACATCTAATGGAATCATTACATGATAATGGGAAGACATCCCAATGCTATAATATTCTTACAATGATATGGCATCTCAATAATATTGTAACATCACAATGTTATGACTTCACAATGGTATTGTAATATCACAATGCTATTATGATCTCAAAATGCTATTATGACATTACAAAAGTATTATAACTTTATAATGGTCTTATGACATAAATGCAATCATGACATCATCATGAAATAACACCTAAAAGCTATTATGACATCAGAATGGTATTATGACATCACAATAGTATTATGACTTCAAAATGCTATTAGGACATCATGATTTTATGACATCAACACTGGTATTAGGAATCATAATACTATGATGACATCATAATGGTATTATGACACCACAATGCTATGATGATATTACAAAGGTATGGCATCACAAGGCTATTAGAACATCACAATGATATAACATCACAATACTATGTTAACATCACTATGGTATTATGACTTCAAATGGTATTATGACATTACCATGTTATTGTGACATCACAGTGGTATTACCACATTATTGTAGTATGACACACAATGAAATTTTGACATCAAAATGGTATTATGACTTCCCAATGATATGACTTCCCAATGATATGATTACATCATAATGGTATTATGCCATGGCATCACAATGGAATTATGGCATCACAATCACATTTTGACCTAAATAGGCTATTATGACATCATAATGGTATGTTGATATTACAATGCTATGTTGACATCACAATGCTATGATGACATCACAAAGTTATTATCACATAACAATTTTATTCTGACATCCCAATGGTATTATGACATCACAATTATATGACAGGACAATGCTATTATGATATCACAGTGATGTTATGAGTTCAAAATGCTATGAAGCAATCACAATGATATTATGAATTCAAAATGCTATTATGATATCTCAATGCTAGCAGGACATAAAAATTATATGAAATCACAGAGCTATTACAAAATCACAAAGGTATTATGACATCAAAATGTTATGACATACAATGGTATTATGATTTCACAATGTTATTTTGATATCATAATGCTATTATAAAATCACAATGCTATGATTACTTCACAATGCTATTATACTATCATATAGCTGTTATGACATCACTATTCTATTATGACATTGCAATGATATCATGACATCACAATGGCACACTGACATCAAAATTCATCATGACATGTCAAAACTCTTGTGACACAACCGTGCTATCATCACATTAAAATGCTATTATGCTATCACAATGTTATTATGACTTACAACCTGACGACTTCACAATAGTATTAGAACATCAAAATGCTATAATGATATGACAATGCTATGATGACATCACAATGCTCTTATGTCATCACAATGTTATTATGCTATCACAATGGTGTCATAACTTCACAATGCTATGATGACATTACCATGCAATGAAGATATAACTATGCTATTATGATATCACAATGTTATGATGATATCACAATTGTATTATGACATCACAATCATGCTAAGACCTACATAGGCTAGAATGACAACACAATGATATATGACATCACAATGGTATGATGAAATCAGAAAGGTATTATCACATCAAAATGTTATTATGAAAACACAATGCTATTATGACTTCAAAAAGCTATCACAATGATATTATGACATTACATGGTATGAAATAGAATGCTATTATGATATCACAATGCTATTATAACCTCAAAGTGGTATTATGACAACACAATGCTATTACAACATCACAATTATGTTATGACTTCACAAACTATAAAAACCTCAGAATGCTCTGATGATATCAATAAGCTATTATGATATAACAATGGTATTATGATAACAAAATTTATCATGACATCCCAATGTTATGACAGCACAATGCTTTTAAGACACAATTGTTGTATGACATCACAATGGAGTGTTTATATCACAATGGAATTATGACATCACAATGTTATGATGACATCACAATGCTACTATAACATCACAATTGTATTAGGATATCACAATGCTATATCTTCAAAAATATCATGACATCCCAAAGGTATTATAAACTCCCAATGCAATTATAACATCCCAGTGTTATCATGATATCCCAATGCTATTATGACATCACAATGCTATGACATCACAATGCTATTATGCTATCACAATGGTGATATGAATTCACAATGCTATTATGACATTACAGTGCTTTCATGATATCACAATGCTAGTATGACATAACAATGTTCTTACGATAGGATTGTGATATAACATCACAATGGAATTAGGACATCTCATTGCTATGATGACTTATGAATGCTATTATGCTTTCACAATGCTGTTATGACTTCATAAATCTATTATGACATCACAAAGTTACTACAACATCACAATTGTATTTTGACATGATTGAGGAGGCCATCACAAAGGAATTTTGACATCACAATGCTGTTATGAAATCACAAAGTTATGATGACACAGCAATGCTATGATGACATCACAATGTCATTATTCTGTTACAATGGCATTTTTGACATAAAAATTCATCATGACATCCCATTGTTACTATGATAGCACAATGCTATGACACATGATTGTGGTATGACATCACAGTGAAATTTTGATATCACAATGGTATTATGGTATCACCATGCTATTATGATATGACAATGGTATTACAACATGGCTGTGGTATAACATCACAATGGAATGTTAATATCAAAATTCTATTATGACCTCATGACAGTATGACTTCACAATTATATTAGGACATCCCAATTCTATGATAACATCTCAAACATTTTATGACATCATAACATCAAAATTCATCATGACATCCTAATGCTATTCTGACATCACAAAACTATTATGACATGATTGTGCTATGACATCATCATGAAATTTTGACATCAAAAAGCTATTATGACATCACAAAGCTATTATGACAATGCAGTGCTATTAATACATCACAATACTATTACTACATCAGAATGATATGAAAGCACAATGGTAAGCTGCTGATTGTCTGAGAAGGATTGTCTTACATGAAACAGGTATGAATCAGTAAGAGTTTCTGGAGCCAACTGGACAGCATGCTTGAGAGAAAGTCTAAGGAGCCCTACATGCCTTAACCTGGGCAGCTGAAAGCACACACAACGCAGAGATGACAGTTCCTATGTCCAAGAATCTTAGTTCAATTAATCTGTCATATATTTCTTTCAAGTGGTCATTAGTAAAGTCATGTGTCCTTGACATGTGACTTTCATATTATCACAGATTCCAATATTATTTATTAAATGCATAGATAAGTTCTCAGTCAGTGAATTATTTACTGGGAAAATGCTCCCTGACCAAGGCAACTTTTGGAACAAATAATGTTTAATTGGGACCTTGCATTTTTACAGAGACTATCTATGATGTGACATCAGCAAGGAGACAACCTGTTGTAGTCCTCAGCAGAACTGAGAGCTTTTCATACTGAACCATAAGCAGCAGGCAGAGAGAAGGAGACTGTGTGTGAGAGAGAGAAAGATCGAGAGAAAGATTCAGAAATAGAGAGACTGAGACCAACAGAAACAAAAATATAAAGTAACAGAGACAGAGACCCATTCTGTCTGGTCACTTTCATTGGCATATCCACCTCAAAGCACACCCTTCTATAATTTAACTCCAATAGGAATTACATTATCTAATAAGGCCATACCTTCAAAGCCTTCACAGACATTACCTCACTGAGGAGTAAACATGTAAATAGATGAGCTTCAAGGGGACATAGCACTTCAAATCACCAGGAAGTGAAGGAAGATGGAGGCACTTCTAGGCTAAATGAATATAGTTACACTGATAGTTTGTCATTCAATATAGTGATTACAGTCCCAGCAAATTCCAACTCCTAAAGAACAGGAAGACAATCTCCTTTGGGGAAAATGTGAAATATTTCCATAATGGAGCATTATTCAGCTAAGAAAATGACATCATGATATTTTCAGGCAAATAGATGGGACCAGGAAAAATCATCCTGGGTAAATTAACTAAAATGAAGAAAGACAGATATAGGACATATTCACTTATTAGGAGGTCTCCTAACTGTGTGGATAAAGTTCCAATAGGCCATCTAATTGTGACCAAAACAGTCTTCTACTAGGGGGATTCAGTGGCAGTGAATTGAGATGTTAGGCCAGGTCATCCTATGGAAAATTTCAAGCTATCCTTGCTATTGTTATTAAAATATGGTGCTCTCTGCCCTCAACTGATAGATCATTGCCATATCCTTGTATCCACAGAGATGCTTCCTTCTGCATCAAATGTGATTGTATACAGAGACCCACAATCCAATATTAAGCACAGCTCTAAATGAGAATTCCCTATGAAATTCTCCCTACCCTCAAAGTTCTGGGAAGTCTGCAGTAGAGGAAGCAGGAAGACTGTCATAAGTAGAAGGAATTGAGGACACAGGAACAATGCCCTCAAAATCAGACCACAGAGGAAGCTGATGCTGCCAGCCTTGATGAGACCTGATAAGCTAGGCTCAGATAGAAGGTGGAGGAAGACCTACCCTATCAGGAAACTAGAGAATGGTGTAGAAGAAGCAGGGTGGGTGGGAATGTAAGGAGAAGGGGAGGGAGCAGCAGAGGTGATACAAATTGAACAATATGTAATAAATAAATACATAAGAAAAACTGTGATCAAGGTGATGAATTATAGAGCTCTTCAAGACTGATGGCTTTTTCTGGGGGTGGTAGCATCATGCAGCAAGGATGAACTCAATTTTCTTTAAGGGACTTGGCACTGAGACTGATCATGTTTCAATGAGTATATGAACAACACATACTTAAATTGAAGTATTTTAAAGCCAAAAATTTAGTGTGACACATGGGTAGAAATTTGAACCTGGGAGCAATGTAACAGGAGTATAATGTAGAGTATATTAATTTCCCACATAATCAATAAAAATTATATGTTGACAACATTTACAATGAATTTTAACCTGGAGAACAGGTTCCACTAAAGGAGGGCAGAGTTTGATTTTGTTAAGGCATGCTTTCCAGAATCTCATTATGTAGCAGATAATGAACTAGTATATACCCAGCTACCTGAGACCCAATGAACTAACCCACTAGTTCATGAACTAGTGTTTACCCAGCTACCTGAGACCCAGTGAGCTCAGGTAGCACCTCTGAACAAGCTACATTTAGAGGATTTGTCCAGGCACTAACACTACATTTAGAGGATTTGTCTGGAGGACATCAGCAGAAAACACAGTTGCTCTTTTGTCCTAAGCATATACACGGACGCATTCTCTGTCGTTAAGGGTCAGTTTAACTGTAAACCCCAGTATCAGGAGAGTTCCTTACTCACCACTGAATAGGACACAACTGCCAGTTCAGACAAAGTAAACCTGCTCATAGAGTGTTACCAACACTGGTGTTTAATAGCATCAGCTGTCAAAAAATATCTTGCCCTCATTTATCCTTTTACACTCACTGATCTATCTGTTTCGGCCAAACCATTCCTAGGAATTGTTGGATTTGCTTTTCTTTTCCCTGTTCTTAAAGACTCAATACTTCCAAGTAACCCTAGGGCTGGTTTGCCTATCATATCAATAAAAATTTGAGGTACATTTAGCAAGTATACAAGTAACTACTCATTTCTAAGTCACAACCTAGAAGATTTCAGAACCAAGACCACAGTAGGAGACCACCTTATTCTGTATATTCCCCTTAATCCCACATTCTTTGAAGCTTCCCTAGTTAGGAAGTTGTTCAATTAAATAAACATTAAGGTTTCATTTCCTGGGGTCAGAGTAGCTGGGTAAACACTAATATTCATGGCTAGGATTCTCTGCTACATAATGAGATCCTAGAAAGACTGTCTTACACAGTTAAACTCTGCCCTCCTTTGGTAGAACATTTTTTCCATATTCAAAGTCATTGTAAAAGTTGTCAACATATTATTTTTCTAATTTAGATATTTCAAATAATAGACATTACACTACTTTTCCATTGTTCCAGGTTCAAATAATTTTTTTAGAGACATCAATATGTGTTGTTCATATACTCATAAAAACATGAGCAGAGTCTCAGTGCCAAGTTACCTAACAAAAACTGAGTTCATCCTTGCCACACCCTGGCACCACCCTCAAGAAGACCATCAGTCTTGAAGAACTCTATACTTCATCACCTTGATCATACTTTTTCTTATGTATTTATTTATTAAGATTTGTTTACTTTTTATCCCCTATTCTGGCCCCTCCCTGTTCTCCTTCCAGCCCTACCCAGCCTCCTTCTTTTAACCCTCTGCCCTTTTTCTAGTTCCCAGATAGGTGTTAGTCCTCCTCCCCCTTCTATCTGACCCTAGCTTATCAGGTCTCATCAAGTCTTGTTGAAAATCGTTTTCTGTGGCCTGATTCTCAGGGTTTTGTTCTTCTTGTGTCTTCAATTTCCTCCACTTATGACACTCTTTCTGCCTCCTCTCTTGAAGGCTTCTCAGAGCTTTGAGGGGAGGAAGTATTTCATTTGGAAATCCCATTTAGAGCTGTGTGTTTTAAGGTTTCTCTGTGCATAATATCGGACTGTGGGTCTCTATGCAATCACATTTGATGCAGAAGGAAGCATCTCTGTGGATACAAGAACATGGCACTGATCTTTCAGTCAAGGGCAGAGAGCACCATATGTAACAACAGCAGCAAGGGTAGCTTGAAAAGTTCCATAGGATGACTTGGCCCCACATCTCAATTAATGGCCACTGAATCCCTCTAGTAGAAGACTGGTTTGGTCACAATAAATGGCTTGTTGGAACTTTTATTCCCCACTATTTGGAAACCTCCTAATACATGAATACATACCATATTTGTCTTTATGCATTTTAGTTACTTCACTCAGGATGATTTTTGCTGGTTCCATTCATTTTCCTCAATGACATGCAAATTTCATGATTTCCTTGTTTTTTATTCCTGAAGAATATTCGATTGTATAGATGTACCACAATGTCTGTTTCCATTTTTTCATTTGGGGAGCATCTGGATAGTTTCCAGGTTCTGGATATTACAAAGAAAGCTGCTACAAACATATGTGAGCAAATATCCTTATTGGATAATTGAGCCTCTTTTGGATATATGTCTAGAATTGGTTTTTGGTTTCATGAGGTCCCATTACTGATTTTTGATCTTAGAGCCTATGCTATTGTTGTTCTGTTCAGGAAGTTGTCTCCTCTGCCAAAAGTTCAAGACTGTTCCCCTTTTTCTTCTAACCGATTTAATGTGTTTGATTTTATGTTAAAGTCTTTGATCCACCTGGACTTTAGTTTTCTGTAGGGTGAAAAGTATGTATCTATTTACATTTTTCTACATGTAGACATCCAATTAGACCATCACCATTTGTTGAAGACACTATCTTTTTTCCATTGTATGCTTTTGGCATCGTTATAAAACATCAGGCATTGATAGTGAGTGTGTTTATTTCTGGGGCATCTATTTGGTTTCATTGAACCACCAATCTGTTTCTATGCCAGTACCATGCATTTTTTTCTTACTATTACTCTGTAATACAACTTCAAATCAGGGATGGAGATAGCTTCAGAAGATAGTTTATTGGGAAGGAATGTTTTAGCAATTCTGTATTTCTTGTTATTCATATGAAGTTGAGAATTTTTCTTTAAAGGTCTGTGAAAAATTGTGTTAATTATTTGATAGGAATTGCATTGAATCTGTAGATTGCTTTTAGTGTGATGGCCATTTTTATTATGTTAATCCTGCCAAGCCATGAGGATAGAAGATCTTTCCATCTTATGATATTTTCTTCTAATTCTTTCTTCAGAAAATTGAAATTATTTTCATATAAAACTTTGATATGCTTGATTAGAGTCACACAAAGTTACTTTATGTCTTTGAACAAATACAAGAACACATCAAAGTTGTCATCCATTATGACCCAGTAGGCTTCACCCCAGGTATCATTTGTGGTTCAATATATGAAAATCCATTAATGTGATCCACCATGTTAACATACTGAAAGAAAAATACCACATGATAATCTCCTTAGATGCTAAAAAAACATTTGAGAAAATCAAATATCCATTCATGTTTAAAGTATTAGAGAGATCAGAGATACAAGGCACATACCTAAATATAGTAAGGTAATATACAGCAAGCCTATAGCCAAAATCAAACTAAATGGAGAGAAAGTTAAAGCAATCTCACTGAAATCAGGGACAAGGCAAGGCTGTCCACTCTCTCCATATCACTTCAACATAGTTCCGGAAGTCCTTGCTAGAGCAATAAAACAATTGAGGATGATCAAGGGGATAGAAATATGAAATGAAGAAGTCAAAGTATATGTATATGGTATGATAATATACATGAGTGACCCCCAAAATTCTACATGGAAAGACCTACAGCTGTTAAACACCTTTGGAAAAGTGACTGGATACCAAATTAACTCAATAATATCAGTAGCCCTCCTGTTTAAAAAGACAATAGTGATGAGAAAGAAATTAGGGAAACAAAAAGAATTATATTATGTAACAAGGCCACACACCTAACCTTTCCCAGACATTTTCTCACTAGGGACTAAACAGGTAAAGAGATGAGCTAAAGGGGATTTGCCATTCAAATCACCAGTAAGTGGAAGAAGATTGAGGTAATTCCAAGCTAAAAAAACATAGTTATCATGATAATTTTTCAGTCAATATAATGATTAAAATCTCAACAATTTCCAAGGACTAAAGAACAGGACTAACACTCTCCTTTGGGGAAAATGTGGAATATTTCCATAACAGCATATAATTTATCTAAGAAAAGGACATCATGATATTTTCAGGCAAATGGTTAGAACTAGGAAAAATAATCCTGGGTGAAGATTCTAAAATGCAAAAGACAAACATCTTATGTATTCACTTATTTGGAGGTCCCCTAACAGTGTGGATAAAGTTACAAGAGGCCATCTATTGTGAACAAATCAGTCTTCCAGTAGGGAGATTGTGTGGCAGTTAATTGCATTGTTGGGACAGGGCATCCTATGTAAAATTTCAAGCAACCCAGGCTCTAGTTATTAAAATATGTTGCTCTCTACCCTTATCTTGTAGATCTGAACCATGTCCTTGTGTACACAGAGATGCTTCCTTCTGCATCAAATGTGATTGCATATAGACATGCACAGTCCAATAATATGCAGAGAGAGACCTTAAACACACAGCTCTAAATGAAATTTCCCTATAGAATTCGTCCTTCCTCCAGAGCTCTGGGAAACTTGCAGGACAGGAGGCAGGAAGAGTGTCCTAAATAGATGGTATTGAGGACAGAAAGAGAACAAAACCCTGAGAATCAGACTGCAGAGGAAGATGATGCACAGAGCCTTGATGAGACTTGATAAGCTAGGTTCAGATAGAAGTGCGAGGAGGACATCCCCTATCAGGGAAGTAGAGAAAGGGCCTAGGGTTCGAAGAAGGGGGGTGGATGGGACTGGAAGGAGAAGAAAGAGGGGGCAGCAGAAGAGATACAATGTGAACAAATCATAATAAATAAATACATAAGAAAAAAGGTGATCAAGTTGATGAAGTATAGAGCTCTTCAGGACTGATGTCTTCTTCTTTGAGATGATGCCAGGGTTGGGCAAGGTGAATACAGTTTTCTCTAAGAGACTTGGCACTGAGACTCTAATCATGTGCCAATAATTAGATGAACAGCATATACTTCAATTGATATATTTTAAAGAAAAAATATTTAGAGTGGCACATGGGTAGGAATTTGAACCTGGAAGCAATGGAAAAAGAGTGTAATGACTATTATATCAAATTCCCACATAAGCAATAAAAATGATATGTTGACAACTTTTATTATGACTTTTAACATGGAGAAAAGATTCCACTAATGGAGGGCTGAATTTGTCTTTGTAAGACATGTTTTCTAGGAACTCATTATGTAGCAGACAGTCCTAGCTATGCACTTGTGAGGTACCCAACTACCTTAGATCCCATTAGCTCAGGTGACACCTTTGAACAATCAGTCCTGGCACTAACACTAGTTTTAGAGGGTTTGTCTGGAAGACCACAGCAGGAAACACAGCTGCTCTTGATTCCTTGGCATATAACACAGACCCGTTTCACTGTCCTGAAGTCTCAATTTTAAATGTAAACACTAGGACCAGGAGGGTTCCTCACTGACCACTAAGTAGGACATAGCTACCAATCCAGCCAGGTTAGCAAAGGCAATCCTGCTCATAAAGGTTTGGCAACACTAGTGTGGAACAGAACTAGCTTTCAAAAAGTTAATTTCCCCTCTTTTACACTTATATATTTTCTCTTTTTCAGCCAATCAAGTCTCAGGAATTGTTTGGTTTCTGAAGTAGCCTGGTAATTGGAATTTTGCCTGCTGGTCTTGCCAGATGCGGGTCTTATCTTCTATGTTTCAGAGAATTTCCTTGGTAGTCTCTGCAAGCAGGGTTTCTGAGTCTGAGAAGTAGATAGCAAGCTCCCTGCAATCTTTGGAACCAGAAAGCAAACTTTGTGTAACCTTGAGTGAATTTGTGGATGACTTGTCAGGTGGCACAGATGTGTTGCTACTGTGAGAAAAAATTTGCTTGTACCCTTTGCTTTATAAGTGTTGTTTGCTCATTAAGGAAGTGAGACTTGTTTAGGAATCTATCTTTTCACTATTCTGTGTGTCTTTGTCACACATTTACACTCACTTTTTCAGGTAATCTCTTTTCTGTTGATATAATATTCTTTTGAAATGTATACCCTTGTTCATTTAAATGCCCCCCCCCGCCCCACTCTCTGGTTTCAATCTGGATATTGCATTCTGATAAATAAAACAACTATTCACAATGTTATGCAAAGGGAGGAGCCAGAGGACAGGAGAGAATAAAGGAGTAAGAGGGCAGGAAATGAGTGGGAGAAAAAGGTGAGAGAACTTGAAGAAATAACTTGAGGACAGATCTTGGAACTATGTGAAAATGGACTGGATATAATATTTCACACAAAGCAATTATAATGGGTAAAATCTAAAGGTTAAGAAACCATCAGGTCTTGGTGCTTAAGGAGGGAGTAACTATTGCCCAGCATTGTATTCTAGGTTAACTAAATAAACCAAGTTTCTGTATGGTGATTTGGTTATACAGTTGTTTAGGACTAACAGTAGCTTTACCAGAAGAAAAATCAATAGTAAATATTAATAGTCACTTACAATAGATGGCGCCCAACTAATCTAAGTATCCACACCCCTTAAATCAAACTTTATCATAATTTGGGGAGGGGAATAAGTTTCCAGTGGAAAAACCCAAACTTAAAACCTAAAAGTTTCCTCCCAGGTAAATTGTTGTCTCTTTAAGAGAGTCTCTTAAACCTGCCCAGGAACAAAAGACAACCTCCTGTGGGCAGATCTGAGACTTAACAAAACTGGCTCCTGATGCAGTTTATCTGAGGGCTAAATAAGCATCACTCCTTTATACTTTGGCACAACTTGCTCAGCTCCACAGACATGGTGGGAAAGAAAGAAACTGGAGGCAGATAGACTTCTAGACAGAATTTGGCTTAAACTGCATGTAAAATAAAAAAAATGCCATGGCAGAAGGTGCTTTAATCCATTTTGGCTTCATTTTGGCTGTCATAGTCATGGATCCAGTTGCTATATACATAATGGTGTTGGCTCTTCTCCATACCTTCTCCAAGAAAGTTGAAGAAGAAAATAGGGGGAAAAAAAAGGAATGAGGTACTAAATTACAGACAAGAAAAAGAGCACTCTTCCTAAGAATTAGATTAATAATGGCTAAAATTCAAAGCTTTCTTTCTATAAGATACTCATCATTTCTTTCTGCTAAGTGTCCACCAATTCACTAAAACAGCAATAAAAATAACCAACTGGGCTTTTTTTTAACGGTGTAAATTGGCACAACTGACCCAAACATAATATTTTCTTGTCTCTTTGTTTGATTTTCATTTAAAGGCTTTGAGTTACAATGACACTGATTCAAATATAATATATATATGAACAAGTTGGTGAAGGCACATGCCTTTATTGCCAACACAAAGTAAAAAGAAACAGGCAGATCACTGAGTTCAGCATCAAGCTTATTTTTAGGTTTATGTAAAGAGAGAAAATGTGATATTGCTCTGGAAACTACCTCATCCTTTTAAAAGTGAGTTATTTTTATGGGGGACAATGTTGGTCATGCCTATGTCAAAAAGACCCAATAGGCTTAAAGATGACAAAGTACATGCCAACCTAGTTTAGTCTTCAAAACTCAAAAATTATATTCATATGTTTTAAAAAAAAACTGTCCATGCCATATCAAAATGAGGGCAAGCCAAAGACTAGCCAAAACCAATGTAAAAATCCAGGTACAAGATTCCTAGGATATGCTTAAAACTAAGGGTAAGAGAGATTATATGCTAATGTTAAAAGAGTTTATATAAAGTTCAGTTATAAAGGCATAACTGCCCAGTCTGTATAAAAAGGGGCAAGCCAAAAAATAGCCACTATCACTGTAAAGCTCAGGTACAAGATGCCCAGGGTATGTGTAAATGGTAAAGATAAGAGGGAGTTAAAATTAATTTTGGCTATAAAGGCATAACTGCCCATTGTATATAAATAAGGGGATAGGACAAATAACTACAATATATATATATATAAATATAGGACCAAACCTCAAAACAGGTACAAGATACCTATGGTATACTTATATTTTGAATTAAAAAAGGAGTTTACATAAAGTTTACTTAAAACGTGTTTTTTATTGCTCAAGGCATCCAGCTTATCTCTCTAATGGGAGGCTTCTTTAGATAGCAACTTGGCCTAATACAAGAGGCATGCAAGAGTCCAAAATGATATTTTGCTCTATCCAATCTCATTTTGATTTCAACATGATGATGATTGTATATTTAATAAAAAAATATATTGCTAATCCCTTTCTATGGGAACAACTCTGAAACTGACTGAGATATAAAAATGTGTCTCCAGACAAAACTTTAACAATACTTGGCCAATAAATCCTTGGCTATAATATCCTGAAAATGTATTATGCTAACCTTTTAATTGATATAGATTAAATTGGCTTACACTGTAGTTTCATCCTGCACATTTCTTACATTCATAATTTTAGAAATCTATATTTGTGAGAAATTATATGTTTGCAGAACAAAAGAACTGGACACCAGAAATACTGGATCAAACCAGACCAAATCATTTTTCAGCATGCTGAGACATTGACACATCTGTTCCAGCATCTTGCATGTTCCAGCATTCTGCCTGTTCTTGCCTCAACTGCTTCAATTGCTGTTTCTCATCAAAGCCTGTTCCTAAAAGAACTTTGAAGAAACCTCCTTATCTTAATTGGTCCTGCAGTTTAGACTGTTCCAAAGAAGACTTTTATTAAGTCAATTTCTCAGCATTCAAAGAACAGAAGTTAAGAAATCCTTTCATATAGGTAATACCAATAAGAATAAAAGTTAATTTAGGTAAAAAACTTCTAACTTGTCAAGATAGATGGAATAATCAAATAACTTTCTCCTAAGTTGTTAAATATACATGGACTGGAAATTGCACATTTAGATTTTACCTAACAGTTTTCATAATTTCATAATTATTATTGTATTGAAATAAATGGAGCCTTTTATTGGAATTAAAGGGGGAAATATTGATATAATATTCTTTTGAAATGTATACACCTTCCCTTGTTCATTCAAATGCTGACACCCTTTCCCCTTCCCCCAGTCTCTGGTTTCAATCCAGATACTGCATTCTGATAAACAGGCCAAAATAAAACAACTAGCCACAATGTGTATAAAGGGAGGAGCCAGAGGACAGGAAAGAGTGGAGGACTCAGAGGGCAGGAAATGAGTGGGAGAAAGGGTGAGAGAGCTTGGAGAGAGAGCTGGAGGATAGATTTTGGAAATATGTGAAGATGGACTGGACATAATATTTCACAAAAAGCAAGTAAAATGGGCAAAATCTAAAGGTTAGGAAACTCTGAAGGCTTGGAGGTTTAGGAGAGGGTAACAATTGACCAGCATTTTGTTCTAGGTTAACTAAATAAACCCAGGCTCTGTGTGGTGATTTGGTTATACAGCTGTTTAGGATTAACAGCAAGCTTACTAAAGATAATTATTAGTAAATATTATTCTCACGTAAAACATTTTTTGAGAAGCCCAAAAGATGGTTCAGTTGGTACCTGATCAAGGGACCTTGAAAATGAAAGGCAATATGAGAAAGGCTGGTTTTTGGAGTTCCAGATGCCTAATAAAAAATTGTGCTTCATGTTGACCCCCTGTTGCAAAGAGGAAGACAAGGTAGGCAGGCAGTGAAATCATGGGACAGAGAAATGGCAGGGAGATGTTAATAAGGACTTTAAAGTCAATGCTGAATAAAAGGGAGGAGTTGCTAGAAAAGCCCTTATCCCCTTTAGTTTGTAAATGAAGTTTGTCCCTGGTTCCCAGTTGAAGTTACCATCAATCTGGAAACTTGAGAAAAGGAATCTTAAAAGCTAAAGGGTTACTTGGGGAAACTAGAGCAGCCAAACAGGCAGAAAAAAAAAATACTTTGAAGGTAATTTCAAATGTTCATAAAGAAGCTCAAACAGATTTGTGTAATTTGAGAGCAGAAAATAATTTAGTAGCTAGATAGTGAGGATGATACTGAGTTAGAGGAAGAAACTGCCAAGTCTCATAATTTAGACTGGCCTACTGCACCCTGTGCCCCTGTGGCTTTCCCTGCCACATGTGCAGAAGATAAGGGACCACTTCAGGAGAATATTATTGTTCTCATAGAGAAAACCCAATCAGGAAGAGAATAAGTCCAGTTTTTAAAGGAATTGGAGAAATTAAAATTACATAATAATAATAATAATAATAATAATAATAATAATAAATTGAATTGTTCACACTGGTAAATTTTAAAGTCTGATTTTGACTTTTAAAATTATAAACGTGCTTTATAATTTCACTCCTAAAGAGGATATTTTGTTTTAATATTAGAAAATCAGGTTTCAAGAAAATATTTAAATGTTTAAAAAAAAAGGTACCATGGTTATTTTTTGTCTTTATCTCTGTTTTTTTGTTTGTTTGTTTGTTTGTTTGTTTTTTTGGTTTTTGTCTGCCAGCTTCTCTTTTGGTTTCTAATTTTGTTTGCTTGCAAGGTCCGGGAAACTTGGAGAGTTTCCAGTCTTGTCGAGGGAATTTGAATGACACGCCAATTCCCTGGGAAGTGGACCCTAAAGAAATTACTCATTTTTGGACCAGAAGAGAGAGTTGCTTGGTCCCTATTCTGTGTGATAAGAAGGCTGCTGGAGACACTCTTCATCTGGAAGCTCTGGATAGGGCTGTGGGGGCTCTGCTCCCTTCTGGAATCTATGTGTGTGGAGGGGACCCATGAGGAGGTGCACTCCTTCTGGCATCTGTGGGACTTGTGTCCAGTAGGGGTTGGTCAAGTTCTGGTATTTGGGTAGTCTGGTTAATTCAATGTGACAATATTGGATTTCTATGTTTCTTATGTATCTCTCTGTGTCTATATATATCTGTAGACTTGGATATTTTTAGACATGAGACAATTTGAATCAACACCTCTGAGTTTTGTCCTGGACAATCAGAGTTAAATTTGTATAAAATATTTTTAAAAATATTAGGTATTTTAAAATAGTAACCCTTGGGCAGTCTAACAAAGAACTTAAAACAGTTTCTCAACACTTAAGGGAAAGAAAAAACCTTGGTATTTATTTTATGAATTTTACAAAGTAAAACCAAGCCTTGATGTTTAAGCCAATTAAGCAAAAAGTGTAGTTATTACAATGAATCATATAAAAAAATCTATAAAATATGTTGTTCTTCATTTAAAAAGGCTGGAGATTTTTTCAATGCAAAATATTTGCTTCATGCTCTTTTATAGGAAAAAAAAAAGACTACAGTTCCATGTTAGCCCAGGGTTATACAGGGGTTTATTCAGATCATTATTAACCATTATATAAAATATATGCCTGGCTACCAGTATGTAAATAAATGATTTAATGTTGTAACTTTCTGGCCTATAGATTTGGTATGATCAGAATAGTCCGTTTTTGTTAAGGACTACAGGCTAAGTTTAGTTCTCTGTTTAATGTTAAATAAAACTTTTGTCCTTTAATTTTTTGCTCTTAAGTTTTAATACAATATGGTAGGATTAATAAGATTTGCTAGCCACTCTATAAATAATGTTTAATTAAAAGTTTTTCTTTGATTTCAGTTTAAAAAGAGTAGATTTAAAGTTATGCTAAAGATTATAGTCTAGTACAAGATTGAGTTTTACCTAGTCTCTTTTTTTAGGTTGTTTATTTTTCTAAGGCTAAATCAAAAATTGGTAACCATGAAGGTTGCCTATAAAGACCTACCTAAAATTTGGTTCTAAAACATAGATTTGAAAAATATGCCAAAATTGAGATTATAACATCCTTTTTAATAGGATGAAGTTTAGAGCAGATGATAAAGATATAAAGATAGACAAGAGTAACTCAAATATACTGGCACTCAGACTGGTCAGATATCTGATAAATATGGCATTTTAACATATGTATGCTTATTATGAAAGAGTCCAACCTTTTGGGGCACAAAAAATCAAATTAATTTATTTTTTATAGGTGCAACCTATACTTTTTCCATTTAAAGCAAATGCTAGCCCAATTGATGATACTTTAACAGTATTTACTGATGGTTCATTATCTGTTGTTGCTGCGTATGCTTATAAAAGAAAAAAAAAACATATTTTCAAGTGTCTAATACATCTGCGCAAATAGCAGAGTTATATGCAGTATTGGCTGTGTTTCAAAGTTTGAATAAAAAGTCTTTGAACATTATTTTTTTTTATAAATAGTGTGTATGTAGCTCAGTCTTTCCCTAGGTTAGAGATTTCAGGTCAAATTCAGACATCTTCTACTGCTGCAATTTTATTTTTACAAATTCAAAATTTGACAAAAAAAAAACCTTTCCTTTTTTATAGGACATTTGAAGGCTCATTCTAACTTCTAGGACCCCTGTCTAAAGGAAATGCTTTGGCAGTCACCTAATTTACTGTTCGCAGTTAAAAAGAGCCCAGGATGCTCATAATATGCATCATCTTAATAGCCAAAACTTGAGATTTAAATATGGATTGGCTAAGGAACAGGCCCATAGTATAGTCAAGGCTTGCAGTCCTCAATTTGAACCAGGTCCTCACGTGGGAGTCAGTCCTAAGGGATTGGCTCCAAATCAGATTTGGCAAATAGATATTGCTTATATTCCTGAATTTAAACAATTAAAATATGTACATGTTTGCATAGATACCTATTCTGGACTTATTTTTGCCACTCCTCAACCAGCAAAAGCTGCAATGAATGTTATTGCTCCTTGTCTACAGGTTTTTAATGTTCTAGGAGTTCTTAAGCAATTTAAAACTGACAGTGGAACAGGATATACTAACAAATCTTTTAAAGGATTTTGTCAATATTTTCAAGTTTCTCATTTGGTTGCTGGATTTTCCTGCTTTGGAAGGATGGCAAATAAAACAGACTCTTAACTTTTCAAGACTAGAAATGGGTCATCGTCTTTGCTGTACCAGAGAGAGTATTCATCAGGACTGCTACCAGTCTCCCCTGACAGGTCATAGGGAGAAATGCCTATTACTCTACAGTTGGGGTGGCAGCTCAAACCTCCCTTTGCAACCAGGCAAAGTGGAACATTGGAGGGATATTATTGTCCCTTCCTACGGGAGTTAAGAAAGACAGTCTTGTATCCCCAACGAGTTACCCACCCTGTGAGAAAGGGGATGAACGCACTTGTCCTCAATTGAAGGTTCCTTGGATAACATGTATCAGAGCAATGCCCACCTTTTACTTCTGGGACAATGACACTGCATTTACAGTCGTGGACTGGACTGGTCTATCATTAAGGGTATTAAGAACTTGGCTTTTGTTAAAAGCCTTGTCAAAATTCCTTTGTTTTAGAAAAATGAGTTAGTGCTGGACATTGGAGGAATTAAAATAAAAATTGGCAAATATATATATGGAAATTTGGGGCTGCATTGGGATATATAGGCACTCTCTTTGTGAAAGCAAGTAGCTTTGCTAAATTTATTCTGTTTTGGCATGTGGTAATGCTCCTTATATACTGCTAATTGGAAACATTGTAATGTATATTAAGGGAAATTCCCACAAAAGCAATAAAAATAATATGTTGACAACTTTTATAATTGCTTGTATTATGGAGAAAAGATTCTGCTAAAGGAGGGCAGAGTTTGACTTTGTATTGTATTCTTTCCAGGAGTTCATTATGTAGCAGAGGATCCTAGCCATGAACTAGTGTTTACCTAGCTATGTCAGACCCCAAAAGCTCAGGTGACACTTCTGAACAATCAGTCCTGGTTCTAACACTACATTTAGAGGGTTTGTCCAATAGCCAATATCAAAATAAACGGAGAGAAAATGAAAGCAATCCCACTGAAATCAGGGACAAGCAAAGCTGCCCACTCTCTCCATAGTGCTTTTTAGAGCAATAAGACAATTGTGGGGATCAAGAGGATACAAATCAGAGAGGAAGAAGTCATAGATTCACTATTTGTAGATGATATGATAGTATAATTGAGTGACCCCAAAAATTCTACCAGGGAACTCCTACAGCTGATAAACACCTTCAGCAAAGTGGCTGGATACAAAATTAACTTAAAAAAAAATCACTACCCCTCCTGTATACAAATGATAAAAGGCTGAGAACTAAACTAAGGCAAAAAAGGAATTACATTATCTAACAAGGCCATACACCCTAACACTTCCAGACATTTTTCTTTTAAAGGGGACACCACATGTAAATAGATGGGCTTTGAGGGGACTTTTCAATTCAAATCACCAGCAAGTAGAAGAAAATGGAGGGAATTCCAGGCCAAAAGCAAATTGTTATGCTTAAAGTTTGTCATTCAGTACAATGATTAAAGTCCCAGCATCTTCCAGAGACTAAAGAACAGGACTGATAATTTTCTTTGGGAAAAAAACATGGAATATTTTCATAATGGAATATTACTCAGCTAAGAAAATCACATCATAATATTTTCAGGCAAATGGATGGAACCAGGAAACAACATCCTGAGTGAAGTAACTAAAATTCAGAAAGACAAATATGCTATGTATTCACTTATTAGGAGGTCTCCTAATAGTGGGAAATTAACTTCAAAAGGCCATCTATTGTGACCAAACTAGCCTTCTGCTAGGGTGACTGGGTGGCAGTTAATTGAGTTGTTGTGCCAGTGTATCCTACAGAAATTGTTAAGCAATCCAAGCTGTTGTTATTAAAATATGTTGCTCTCTGCCCTCAACTGAAAGATCAGTGCCATGTTCTTGGATCCACAGAGATGTTCCTTCTGTATCAAATGGGATTGCATACAAGATCCAGAGTCTGATATTATGCAGAGAGAGAGACCTTAAAACACCAAGCTCTAAATGGGAATTCCCTGTGAAATTCTGCCTTCCATGAGTTCTCTACTAAGTCCGCAGGGGGGAAGGCAGGAAGAGTAAATAGAGGGAATTGGATATATGCCTAAGAGTGGTATAGCTGTATCTTTCGGAAGCACTATTCCTAGTTGTCTGAGAAAGCACCAGATTGATTTCCAGAGTGGTTGTAAAAGTTTACATTCCCACCATCAGTGGATGAAGGTTCCTCTTTATCCACAATCTCTCCAGCATGTGTTGTCACTGGAGTTTTTCATCTTGGCCATTTTGATGGGTGTAAGGTGAAATCTCAGGGTCGTTTTGATTTGCATTTCCCTAATGGCTAATGAGGTTGAGCATTTCTTTAAATGTTTCTCTGCCATTCAATATTCCTCTACATAGAGTTCTTTGTTTAACTCTGTTCCCCATATTTTGAATTGGAGTACTTGGATTGCTGCTTTTCAGCTTATTTAGTTCATTATATACACTGGATATTAGCCCTCTGTCAGATAAAGGGTTGGTGATGATTCTTTCTCAATCTGTAGACAGTCGTTTTGTTTTGATGATGGTGTCCTTTGCTTTTCAGTTTCATGAGACCCATTTATTGATTGTTGCTCTTAGAGCCTGTGCTGTTGGTGTTTTGTTCAGGAAGTTGTCTTCTGTGCCAATGAGTTCAAGGCACTTCTCTACTTTTTCTTCTAAGCGGTTTAGTGTGTCTGGTTTTATGTTGAGGTCTTTGATAGACTTAGACTTTAGTTTTGTGCAGCGTGATAAGTATGGTTCTATTTGCATCTATTGTCAGTTCCTGTGTCCAAGACTCTTAGTTTTGGAAAAGGGTCAGATATTTCTTTAAAGGGGTCATTAATAATGTTACATGTCCTTTAAATGTGTCTATCACATTATCACAGATTCCATTATTATTTGTTAAATGCACAGATATGTCCTCAGTCAGTGAATTACTTACGGTGAAAAAGCTCCTTGACCAATACAACACTTTGAACAAAAAGTGTTTTGCTGGGACCTTACTGATATTTTAAAAGAGACCATACATGATGTCATGTCTGCAAGTAGTCATCTTGTTGTAGTCCTGCAGAATTGAGAGATTTTTTTACTGAACCTCATACTGCAATGAAGAGAGGAGATTGGCAGAAACAGAGAGAAGAGAAAGAGCTCTAGAGAGAGATTCACAAATAGAATGACACTGACAGGAACAAAGATATAAAATGACAGACTGAGAGACCTAGACTCCATTCTGTCTGGTCACTTTCATGGCATATCAACCTCAAACACAACCTCCTAAAATATAACTTATAATTTAACTCTAACAGGAATAACATTATCTATCAAGGCCTTACCTTCTAACCTTTCCCTGCCATTTTTTACTGGGGAACTCCACATGTAAATAGAGGAGCATTAAGGGGACATTGCAATTCAAATCACCAGAAAGTAGAAGAAGATGGAAGGACTTTTAGGCTAAAAGAATATAGATATCCTCATAGTTTGTCAATACAATGATATATCAATACATGGTATATCAATACAATGATATAGTCCCAGCAACTTCCGAAGTCTATAGAATAGGACTGACAATCTCCTTTAGAGAAAATGTGGAATTTTCCATAATGGGGTATTATTCTTCTAAGAAAATGACATCAAGATATTTAGGTGAATGGATGGAACCAGGAAAAATGATCCTTGGTGAAGTAACTATAATGCACAAAGACAAATATGGTATGTATTACCTTATTAGATGGTCTCCAAATAGTTGGGGATTAAGTTCCAATAGGCCACCTATTGTCACCAAACCAGTGTTCCACTAGGAGGATTAGGTGGCTGTTAATTGAGATGTTGGGTGAGCGCATCCTATGGAAAATTTCAAAAAACCCAGGTTTTTGTTATTAAAATATGCTACTCTCCACTTTCAACTGACAGATCAGTGCCATGTTCTTGGGTCCACAGAGTGCTTCCTTCTGCATGAAATAGGATTGCATACATAGATCCACAGTCCGATATTATGCATAGAGACACCTTAAAACACCAAGCTCTAAATGGAATTTCCCTATGAAATTCTCCCTCACCTCAGAGCTCTGGGAAGACTGGAGGAGAGGATGCAGAAAGAGTGTCATAAGTAGAGGGAATTGAAGACACAAGAAGAAAAATGCCCTGAAAATCAGTCCACAGAGGAAGATGATGCAGTGAGCCTTGATGAAACCTGTTAAGGTAGGGTCAGAAGAAGGTGAGAAGGACTTCCCTATTAGGAAAATATAGAGAAGGCACAGGGGTAGAAGAAGGAGGAACTGTGGCACTGGAAAGAGAAGAGTGAGGGGGCAGCAATGGGGATACAATGTAAACAAATCATAATTAGTAAATGCATAAAACCTGTGATTAAGGTGATGAAGTTTAAGGCTCTTCAGGCCTGGTGGCTTCTCCTTGGATGTGGTACCAGGGTGCAGAAAAGATGAACTCAGTTTTTTTTAAGGGACTTTGCACTGAGACTCTGATGATGTTCCAATGAGTATATGAACAACTCATACTTCAGTTGTTGCATTTTAAAGATAAATAATTTATTTTGACACAAAGGAAGGAATTTAAAGTTAGAAGCAATGGAAAAGGAGTGTAATGTAAAAGATATGACATTCCCACATAATCAATAAAAATAATATGTTGACAACTTTTATAATGACTTTTTAAGGGTTTTTTAAAATTTATTCTTATTAATTACAGTTTATTCACTTTGTATCCCCCAATAAGACCCTCCATCCTCTCTTCCCAGTCCCATCCTCTCTCCCCCTTCTTCACACATGCCCCTCCCCAAGTCCACTGATAGGGGAGGTCCTCCTCTCCTTCCTTCTGATCTTAGTCTATCAGATCACATCAGGAATGGCTGCATTGTCATCTTCTGTGACCTGGTAAGGCTGCTCTCCTCTCAGGGGGAGGTGATCAAAGAACAGGCCAATCAGATTATGCCAGAGGTAGTCCCTCTTCACATTACTATGTAACCTACTTGGACACTAAACTGTCATGTGCTACAACTGTGCAGGGGTTCTAGGTTATCTCCATACCTGGTACTTGGTTGGAGTATGAGTCTCTTATAATGACTTTTAACATGTAGAAAAGATTCTGCTAAAGGAGGGCAGAGTTTTACTTCGTAAGGCATGCTTTTCAGGAACTGATTATGTAACAGAAAATCCTAGCCATGAACTAGTAGTTACTCAGCTATGTCAGACCCCATGAGCTATGGTAACATCTCTGAACAAACATTCCTGGCATTAACACTATGTTTTGAGAGTTTTTCTGGAGGACCACAGCAGTAAACACTGCTACTCTTATGTCCTAGGCATATAACATGGACCCATTTCTCTTCCCTGAAGGCAAAATTTTAACTTTAAACACCAGAACCAGGAGGATTGTTTGGTGACCACTGAGTAGGACACAGCTGCTGATATAGCAAGATCACCCAAGGCAACCCTGGGAACACTACTGTGGAACAGCACGAGCTCTGAAATAATATCTTGCCCTTCAGTTCTTTTACACTCTTGGATCTTTCACTGTTTCAGACAAACCTGTCCCAGAAATTGTCTGGTGTCATTCTCTTTCCCCTGCTTAAATACTCAATAATTCAGGGAAACCTACAACTCTGTCAGCAGGGTAAGAATGTGAAGGTACATTTAGTGAGTACATAAATAATTGCTCAGTAGAGTCACAGCCTAGGAAATTTCAGATCCAACCCACAGTAGGAGATCACGTTGTCATTCGGTACATTCTACTTAATCCCACATTTCTTTGAAGCTTTCCTACTTACGAAGCTGTCCAATTAAATAAATATTAAAGTTTCATTTCCTACCTGACATAGTCACAAAGGTAAACAGGAGTAAAGGAGTGGGACCTGGATAAAGGGATGAGATAAAAGCTTGTTGGGTTTCACAAGAAAAAGTCATGTGTGCATAGGATCAGAGATACTGGACATTGAAGAAAGTTCCATCTCATGGAAACCTCAAGATTCTCTCAGTTGCTGATTGGCTGAGAGGGAGAATGATTTCATAAAACCATGAAACAGGTAAAAGCCAGAAAGGGTTTCAGGAGCCAGTTATTAAAAGGGCCACATGGACATCCTGATTGAGAGAAAGACTGAGCAGCCCTACATGCCTCAATCTGGGCACCTGAAACCACAACCCAGGGTTGTCAGTTCCTGTGTCCAATACTATTAGTTCAGAAAAAGTTTCATATACTTTTTTAAGTGATCATTAACATGTGACTTTCATATTATCACATATTCCATTATTATTTCTTAAATGCACAGATATGTCCTCAGAAAGTGAATTACCTAATGGGAAAATGTTCTCTGACCAAAGCAACTCTTTGAACAAAAAGCATTTAAATGGGACCTTGATTATATTTTTATAGAGACCATCCAGGATGTAACGTCTGCAAGCGATCATCTTGTTGTAGTTCTTTAGCAGAACTAAGAGCTTTTCATTTTGAATCACAAGCAAGGTTAGAGAGAGGGTGACAGTTTCTCAACCCTTTGGGGGAAATTGAAAACCTTGGCATGTATTTTATTAATTTTACAAAATAAACCAACCCATGGTGTTTAAGACAATTAAACAAAACTGTAGTTATTACAATATATCATGTTAAAAATCTATAAAATATGATGTTCCTCATTTTAAAAGGCTGGAGATTTTTCTATGCAAAATGTTTGCTCCTGCTCTTTTACAGGAAAAAAAGGAGTACAGTTCTAAGTTAGCTGAGAGTTATAAAGGGTTATATTTAGATCATTGTTAATCATTATATAAAATACATGTCTGGCTGCCCGTACCTAAGGAAATGATTTCATGTTGTTTCTTCCTGGCCTATAGATATGGTACAGCCAGAATAGTCCATTTTTTTTTGCTGAGGGCTACAGGCTAAATTTAGTTCTCTGTTTAATGTTAAATAAAAGTTTTGTCCTTTAATTTTATTGCTGCTAAGTTTTAATACAATATGGTAGGATTAATAAGATTTTCTAGCCCCTTTATAAATTGTGTTTAGTATTCTAGGAGTTCCTAAGCAATATAAAACTGACAATAGAACAGGATATACTAGCAAATCTTTTAAAAGATTTTGTCAATAGTTTCAAGTTTCTCATATAACTAAAATATCTTACAATCCTCAAGGACAAGGCATGGTAGAGTATTCCCACTAAACAATTAAAATTTGTTTGCAAAAAAGAACGAAGGGGGCGCTACTCCCCTGGACACCTAAGATTCATCTTAGTCATGTTCTCTTCATTCTGAATTTTTAAAAATTGGATAAGCATGGTAAATCTGCAGCAGACAGATTTTGCATAAAGAAACCAAGAAAACTTTTGCTAAAGTAAAATGGAAGAATCCTTTAACAAATCAATCATATAGACCTGACCTTGTACTTATATGGGGATAAGGATCTGTCTGTTTTTTTGTTTTTTTTTTTTCCCACAGGAAATTGATGCAGCTCGATGGCTACCTGAAAGTCTGGAGCAACAAATGTATGAGGAGTTTTCTCCTGACAATGATAATGATGTCAATGAAGACCTCTCCAGTCAACATGACTGGGCATAGTTTCCTAATCCATCTCTACTACATCCAGTTTCCTGGGATGATCCAGAAGTCCTTGTTTATGTCAAAAACACTTCCTTGCTCAGTTTTCCTGCTTTGGAAGGAACACAAGTAAAAGAGACTCTTAAATTTTCAGGAATAGGAAGTGGTCATCCTCTTTGTTTTACCCGAGAGAGTATTCATCAGGACAGCTTACCAGTCTCCCCTGTCCAGGTCATAGGTTGAAATGCCTACTACTCTAAAGTAGGGGTGGCAGCACAAGCCTCCCTTTGTAAGCAGGCAAAGTCTGGAGAAATTTTATTGTCCCTTTCTACAGGAGTTAAGTATTACAATCTTACATTTCCATCAAGTTACCCACCCTGTGAGAAAGGAGATCAATTAGTCCTTGACTAATGGTTCCTTGGACAAGATGTATCAGAGAAATGCCCACCATCTGCTCCTGGGACAATGATTCTGCATTTACACTTGTGGACTGGACTAGTCTATCATTAAGGACACTAAGAATTTGGATTCTGATAAAGGCAGTCAAATTTCCTTTGTTTTAGAAAAAGCTGTAAGGGCTGGACTTTGGAAGACTTCAAGTGAAAATTGTCAAAACTATGTATGGAAATTGAGGGCTGTGCTGGACTATATAGGTATTCCCTCTGGGAAGACAAGTAGCTTTGCTTAATTTATCAAGTTTACTTCTGCTTTGGTATGTGTTAATCCTTGTTATTTACTGCTATTTGGAAACACTCTAGTAAGACATTTTAAGAACAATGATACCTATTCAATTGAATATGTATATTACAGTCCTATGAGTTTTGTTAGTGCTACTAATATTGCTCTTTCAGTATTATTTGTTAAGAAACTTGCTTTTGTTATGATTCCCTTTAGGATTTCTGAATCTTGGTATGATGAAACAGAAATTAATCAGGTTCAGAATCACCTTGTTTGTATTTGATCTAGCAAAGACTTCTCATTGCAGATATTAACGATGAGAAATAAGATCCATGACATAGAATATGCCAAGAAACCTAGGTTAGAATTGGCCAGTACAGCCTGGAATATATTTACTAGCCTAAAAAGTTGCTTTCCATCTTTTGACTCTGTGCTTAAGTGGGGACTGACACTTGCAGGTATGGCATGAATGGGTTTGTTAGCCTGTGCCTCTTTCCTTGTGTGTTACAGTTCCTTTTTCAACATCTTCAATGAATTCAAGTGCAGTTTCATGAATTTAAATTAAAAATCTTTAACAACCCAATTTGATATGGAGGTTAGACAATGACGTGTAAGAGTAATTAAATTAAAATAAAAAATATTGACAAAATGTAATTCTTTTTATTTTAATTTTTAATACTTATACTTTATTCACATTGAATCCCCCCAAAAAATACCACCCTATTAACCTCCCCAACCCACCTTTCCTCCCCCTTCTTCAAGTATGTCCATCCCCAAGTCCAATGATACCGGCAGTCTTCCTCATCTTCCTCCTGATCATAGTCTCTCAGACCTCATTAAGAGTGGCTGCATTGTCTTCCTCTGTGGCCTGGTAAGGGTGCTCCCCCACCAAGGGAAAAAAAAAGCAGGCCAATCATTTCATCTCAGAGCACTCCCTGTTCCCTTTACTATGGAACCCCATTGGACACTGAATTGTCATGGGCTATATCTGTGCAGGTGTTCTAGGTGATCTCCATGCCTGACACGTGTTTGGAGTAGGAGTCTCAGAAAAGACCCCTGTGCTCAGAATTTTTTGGTTCTGTTGCTCTCCATGTGGAGCTCCTGTTGTCTCCTGATCTTACTACTTCTCACTTCTTTCATTAGATTACATGCACTCTGCCCACCAGTTAGCCATAAGTCTCAGCATGTGCTTTGATAGTCAGCAGGTCAGAGCCTTTCAGAAGCCCTCTGTGGCAGGCTCCTAACTTGTTCCCTGTTTTGTCCTTCTGATGCCCATCCCCTTAGTCTTTCAGGATGGGTATTGAGCATTTTAGCCAGAGTACTCCCTCTTCAGTTTCCTTAGGTGAACAGATTTTAGTAGGTTTATCCTATATTATATGTCTATATGAGTGAGCATATACTGTGTCTTTCTTTCTACTTCTGAGATAGCTCACGCAGGATGATCTTTTCCAGTTCCCACCATTTACCTGCAAATTTAATGATATCCTTGTGGGTTTTTTTTTTGTTTGTTTTGGGTTTTTTTTGCCAAGTAATAATCCATTGTGTAGGTATATCATAATTTCTGTATCCATTTTTTTTTTTCAGTTGGAGGGCATTGTATTGCTACCAGGTCCTGGCTATTACAAATAAAGCTGCTACAAACATGGTTGAGCAAATGTCCTTATTGTGCACTTGAGCCTCTTTTGGATATATGCCTATAGGTGGATGACTGAATCTTGAAGAAGCACTCTTTCTAGTTGTCTGAGAAAGCACCAAAATGATTTCCAGGTTTGTTGTAAAATTTTACATTCCCACCAGCAGTGGAGGAGTGTTCCCTTTTCTCCACGATCTCTCCAGCATGTGTTGTCATTTGAGTTGTTGATCTTGGCCATTCTGATAGTGTAAGAGGATATCTCCAGGTTATTTTGATTTTCATTTTCCTGGTGGCTAATGACACTGAGCATTTCTTTAAGTGTTTCTCTGCCATTCAATATTCCTCTATTGAGAATTCTCTGTTTAGATATGTTCCACATTTTTAAATTGGATTACTTGATTTGATGCTTTTCAACTTCTTTGGTTCTTTATATATACTGGATATTAGCCCTCTGTTACATAGAAGCAAGGTGAAGAGTCTTACTCAATCTGTAGGCATTCCTTTTGGGTTGGTGACTGTGTCCTTTGCTTTGCAGAAGCTTTTGTGTTTCTTGAGGCCCTATTTGTTGATTGTTGCTATTAGAGCCTGTGCTGTTGGTGCTCTGTTCAGGAAGTTGTCTCCTGTACCAATGAGTTCAAGGTTCTGCCACACTTTTTCTTCTAAATAATTTAATGTTCTAAACAATTAATGTCTGGTTTTATGTTGAAGTCTTTGATCCACTTAGACTTTAGTTTTGTGCATTGTGCTACATGTAGACATCCAGTTAGACCAACACCATTTGTTGAAGATGCTACCTTTTTTCCATTATATGCTTTTGGCATCTTTGTCAAAACTCAGGTGACAATAAGTGTGTGGGTTTATTTCTGGGTCTTCTACTCTTTTACTTGTTCTTAAGGGCTCAACACCTGAAGGGAAACCTTAACCTTGCCAGCCTATTATATGAATAAGAATGTGAAGGTATATTTAGTGAGGACAGGAGTAACTGCTCAGTTTAAAGTCACAACTTATTTAATTTCAGTTCCAAGTGCACAGTAGGAGACCACCTTTTCATTCAGTATATTTCTTTTAATCTCACATTACTTTGAAATTCCCTACTTAGGAAGCTGTCCAATTAAATAAACATTAAAGTTTCAATTCCTTACTCCTAAATAGAAGTAAGTTGTGGGATCTGGATAAAGGGATGAGATAAAGGCTTGTTGGGTTTCATAAGAAAAAGTAACATGTCCATAGGATCATAGATACTGGACACTGAGGAAAATTTCTTTACTCATCTCCATGAATACCTCAAGATTCCCTCAGGTGATGTATGGCTGAGAGGCGGAATGATGTCATAAAACAGGTGAAAGCCAGTAAGAGTTTCAGGAGCCAGTTTTAAAAGGGCCAAGTGGACAGCCTTCTTGAGAGAAAGGCTGAGCACCCCTACATGCCTCAATCTGGACAGCTGAAAGCACACAACCCATTGATGACAGTTCCTGTGTCCAAGAATCTTAGTTCAGGAAAAGTGTCACATATTTCTTTCAAGTGGTCATTAATAAAGTCACATGTACTTGACATGTGACTTTCACATTATCACAGATTCTATTATTATTTCTTAAATGCACAGATATGTCCTCAGTCAGTGGATTGCTTACTGTAAAATGCTGCCTAGCGAAGGCAACTCTTTGAAAAAAAGCATTGGAACTGTGTTCTCATATTTACAGATAACATTTAGGGTGTCAAATCAGCAAGCAGTCATCTTGTTGTAGTCCTTCAGCAGAACTGAGAGCTTCCCGTACTGAACCACAAGCAACAGGCAGAGAGAGGGAAACAGAGAGAGACAGAGAGTTAGAAAGACAGATTCAGAAATAGAGAGACCTAGACCGACAGAAACAAAGATATAAAGTGACAGAGCCCAAGACACAGAAACTCCATTCTGTCTGGTCACTTTCATTGGCATATCAACCTCAAAGCACACCCTCCAATAATAAAACTGCAATAGGAATTATGTTATCTAACAAGGCCATACTGCCTAACCCTTCCCAGACATTTCCTCTCTGGGGACATACATGTAAACCGATGAGCTTCAAAGGAATATTGCAATTCAAATCACAGGAAGGGAAGAAGATGGAGGAAATTCTAGGCTAACAAAACTATCATGAAAGTTTGTGAGTCAATACAATGATTAAGTCCAAGCAACTTCCAAGGACTAAAGAAGAGGCCTGACAATCTCCTTTGGGTAAGATGAGAAATATTTCCATAATGGCATATTATTCAGCTAAGAAAATGACATCATGATATTTTCAGGCAAATGGATGGAACCAGAAAAAAATCATCCTGGTTGAAGTAACTAAAATGCAGACGGACAAATATTGTGTGTGTTCACTTATTAGGAAGTCTCCTAAGAGTGAGGGATAAAGTTCCAATAGGCCATATATTGTAAACAAAGCAGTGTTCCACTAGGGATATTGGGTGTCAGTTAATTGAGTTATGGGACCAGTGCATCCAATGGAATATTTCAAGCAACTCAGGCTGCTTTTAGTAAAATATGTTTCGCTCTGACCTCAACTGATAGATCAGGGCAATGTTCTTGAATCCACAATGATGCTTCCTTCTGCATCAAATAGGATTGCATATACAGACCCACAGACCAATATTATGCAGAGAGAGACCTTAAAACATCCAGCTCTAAATGGGATTTCCCTATGAAATTCTTCCTCCCCTCAGATGTCTGAGAAACCTACAGGAGAGGAGGCAGGAAGTGTGTCATAAGAAGAGTGAATTGAGGACACAAGGAGAACAATGCCCTGAGAATCAGGCTGCAGAATGAGATGATGCAGCCATCATAGATGAGACCTGTTTAGCTAAGTTCAGATAGAAGGATGAGGAGGACCTCACCTATCAGGGAACTAGAAAAAGGTCTTAGTGATAGGAAGGAGAAGAGGAAGGAGGTAGGAGTGGGGATACAAAGTGAACAAATTGTAATTAATAAATATATAGAAATAATCTGTGATAAGGTCACAAGGTCACAAGGTTAAAATGATTAGATGAACAAAATATACTTTAATTGATGTATTTTAATGAAAACCAGAGTTTTTAGTGTGACACAGGGGTAGGAATTTAAACATGGGAGCAATGGAAAGGCATGTAATGTATATTATATGAAATTCCCATATAATCAATAAAAATAATATGTTGACAACTTTTACAATGACTTTTAACATGGAGAAAAGATTCTGCTAAAGGAAGGCAGACATTTTTCTTTGTAAAACATGCTTTCCAGACACTCATTATATAGCAGAAAATCATAGTCATGAACTTGTGGTTAACCAGCTATGTCAGATGCCATGAACTCATGTGACACCACTTAACAAGTACTCCTGGCACTGACACTACATATAGAGGGTTTGCTGGAGGACACAACAATGCTTATGTACTAGGCATACAACATAAACCCTTTTCTCTGATATGAAGTCCTAGTTTTAATTGTAAACACCAGGAACAAGAGAGTTCCTAAGTGAACACTGAAGAGAACACAGCTGCAGATCCAGCCAGGTCAGCCAAGGCAACCCTGCATATAGAGGTTTGCCAATACTGGTGTTGAACAGCACCAGCTGTGAAATAGTTTATTGTCCCAACTGCCAGTTCTTCTTTTACTCTCACTGTTTGTTCTCTGTTTCAGCCAAACAAGTCCCAGGAATGTCTGTTATTTTCCCTCTCCTGCTCTTAAAGACTCAATATCCCAAGGAACCCTAGACCCTGCCATTCTATTATATCAATAAGTATGTGAATGTTCATTTAGTGAGGAAAGGAGTAACTGCTCAGATCAAAGTCACAACCTAGGAAATTTCAGATCCAAAACCACAGTAGGAGACCACCTTGTCAGTTGGTACATTCCCTTTAATCGATGTCATCTTTGAAACTTCACAACTTGGACCCTGCCCTATTAAATAAACATTAAAGATTCATTTTCTACATGATATTTTCACAGATAAACAGGAGTAAAAGTGTGGGATCTGGATAAAGGGATGAGATAAAGGCTTGCTGGGTTTCACATAAAAAGTCACATGTGCACAGGATCAGAGATCCTGGACACTGAGGAAAGTTTACTCATCTCCATGAAAATCTCAAGATTCTCTCAGGAGCTGAATGGCTGAGAGGTAGAATGATGTCATGAAACAGGTGAGAGCCAGTAAGAGTTTCAGAAGCCAGTTATTAAAAGGCCAAGTGGACAGACTGAGAGAAAGGCTGAGCAGCCCTACATGTTTCATTCTTGGTGGCTGAAAGCACACAACCCAGAGATGACAGTTCCTGTGTTCAAGATTCCTAGTTGCAGAAAAGTGTCACATCTTTCTTTCAAGTGGTCATTAATAAAGTCACGTGTCCTTGACATGTGACTTTCACATTATCACAGATTCCATTATTTTTTGTTAAATGCACAGATATGTCCTCAGTCATTTAACTACTTACTGTTAAAATGATCCTTGACCAAGGCAACTCTTTGAACAAAAAGTATTTAATTGGGACCTTGTTTATATTTTTACAAAGACAATCCAGAATGTCACATCAGCAAGCAATCACTTGCTGTACTCCTTTAGCAGAACTGAAATTTTTTCATGCTGAACCACAAGTGGCAGGCAGAGAGAGGGAGACAGAGAGAGAAAGAGGTAGAGAGACAGATTTAGAAATGTAGAGACTGAGAATGACAAAAACTAAGATATAAAGTGACAGATTGAGTGACAGAGAGTTAATTATGTCTGATCGCTAGCATTGGCATATTCACCTCAAAGCACACCCTCCTGTAATATTACTCCCATAGGAATTATGTTATGTAACACAGCCATACCTCTAACTCTTGCTAGACATTTCCTCACTTCAGGCAACACATGTAAATAGAGTGATTCAAGGGGACATTGTAATTCAAATCACAGGAAGTGGAAGAAGATGGAGGGACTTCTAGGCTAAAAGAACATGGTTATCATGATACTTTGTCATTCAATATAATAATTAAAGTCCCATCAATTTCCAAGGACTAAAGAGGAGGACTAGCAATCTTCTTTGTGGAAAATGTGTATTATTTCCATAATGAAGTATTATTCAGCTAGAAAATGACACCATGATATTTTCAGGCAAATGGATGGAACCAGGAAATATCATCTTGGGTGAAGTAACTAAAATGCAGAAAGAAAAAATACGGTATGTGTTCACTTATTAGGTGGTCTCCTAATAGCGAGGGATAAAGTTCCAATAGTCCATCTATTGTAACCAAGTCAGTCTTCCACAAGGGGTATTGAATGGCAGTTAATTGATGTGGGGCCAGGGTATCATATGGAAAATTTCCAGCAACACAAGCTGTTGTTATTAAAATATGTTTCTCTGGCTCCAACTGATAGATCACTGCAATGTTCTTGTATCCACAGAGATGCTTTCTTCTGTATCAAATGGAATTGCATATAGGAAACCTCAGTCTGATATAATGAAGAGAAAGACCTTAAAACACCCAGCACTGAATGGGGTTTACCTATGAAATTCTGCCTCCCCTCAGAGCTCTGGGAATCCTGCAGGAGAGGAGGCAGGAAGAGTTTCATAAGTAAAGGGAATTGAGGACACAAGGAGAACAATGACCTGAGAATCAGGCCACAGAGGAAGATAATGCTGACAGCCTTGATGAGACCTGATGAGCTAGGATCAGATAGAAGGGGCAGGAGGACCACCCTATCAGTGAACTAGAGAAAGGGCATGGGGGTAGAAGAATTAGGGTGAGTGGGCCTGGAGTGAGAAGCAAAGGCACAGCAGATGTGATAAAAAGTGAACAAATTGTAATAAATAAATACATAAGAAAAACTGTGATTAAGGTGATAAAGTATAGAGCTCTTCAGGACTGATGGCTTCTTCTTGGGGTTGGTGCCAGGGTATGGCAAGGATGAACTCAGTTCTTTTTAAGGGATTGGCACTGAGACTCTGATCATGTTCCAATGATTAGATGAACAAAACATACTTTAAGTGATGTATTTTAATGAAAAGCAGATTTTTTTCTTTATTAATTATACTTTATTCACTTTGTATCACCCCTGTGGTTCTCATTCTCCTGTCCCAAACCTTCCCTTTCTCCACCCTCTGCATGTATGCCCCTCCCCAAGTCCACTGATAGGGGAGTACTTTTTTTCCTTCCTTCTGATTCTAGTCAACTTTTTCAGTATCCAAGTGGGTTCCATTGTAATAGGAACAGGGACTGTCTCTGACATGAACTGATTGGCCTGCTCTTTAATTACCTCCCCCTGAGGGGGAAGCAGCACTACCAGGCCACAGAAGAAGACAATGCAGCCACTCCTGATGAGAAAACCAGATATTTTAGTGTGACACAGAGGTAGGAATTTGAACATGGGAGCAGGTGAAAAGGTGTGTAATGTGTATTATATGAATTCCCACATAGTCAATAAAAATAATACATTGACAACTTTTACAGTGACTTTTAACATGGAGAAAAGATTCTGCTAAAAGAAGGCAGAAATTTTTCTTTGTAAGACATGCTTTCCAGTAACTCATTATATAGCAGAGAATCATAGCCATGAACTTGTGGTTAACCAGCTACTTCAGACCCCATGAGCTCATGTGACACCACTTAACAAGCAGTCCTGGCACTAACACTACATTTAGAGGATTTTGCTGGAGGACCTCTGTGGGAAATACTGCTGCTCTTGTATCCTATATTTAACAAGGACACATTTCTTTTTCCTGAAGATCCAGCTGTCAAATAGTTTATTGCCTCTAATTTCTCCTTTTAAATACACAGATCTTTCTTTCTTTCAGCCAAATGAGTCCCAGGAATTATCTAATTTCCTTCTCTTTTCCCTGCTCTTATAAACTCAATCCTCCAGGGAACCCTAGAACCTGGCAGCCTATTATATGAAAAGAATGTGAGTCAGAGTAAGTCCTTAGTTGAAAGTGACAGTCTATGAAATTTCAGATCCAAGACCACAGTAGGAGACCATGTTGTCATTGGGAATATTCCTGTTAATCCCACATCACATTGAAGCTTCCCTACATACATAGCTATCCAATTAATTAATTATTAAAGTTTCATTTCCTACCTGACTTTCTCACAGAGGTAAACAGGAGTAGAAGTGCGAGATCTGGATAAAGGGATGAGATAAAGGCTTGTTGTTGGGTTGCACAAGAAAAAGTCATGTATGCACAGGCTCAGAGATACTGGGCACTGAGGAAAGTTTGTTTACTCCTCTCCATGGAAATCTCAAGATTCTCTCAGGTGCTGACTGGCTGAGAGGGAGAATGATGTCATTAAACAGGTGAAAGCTAGTAAGAGTTTTTTGGAGCCAATTATTAAAAAGGCTACTTGAGAGAAAGGCCAAGCAGCCCTACATGTCTCGACCTGGGCAGCTGAAAGCACACAACCCAGAGATGACAGTCCCTGTGTCCAAGACTCTTAGTTTAGTAAAAGTATTACATATTTCTTTCAAGGGGTCATTAATCAAGTCATGTGTCTTTGATATGTGAGTTTCACATTATCACAGATTCTATTATTATTTCTTTTTTTTTTTCCAAGCTCATCAATACATTTATTTATTTTTTTTTTCTTTTCCAATGCAGTTTATTCAGGAACATTGAACAATCTTCGGACCCCGGGGAAAGCCAGCCCCCACAGCTTAAATAGCCTCTAGGTAGCCAACCCAGGCGTGCCACGGGGGCAATGCAGATAGGTCCACATACATGGAAGCAAGCCAAATCCTCGGCCCTAGCCAAATGTGGAGTTGTTCGTGACAGAGAGCACTCACCATCGGGAAGGTGGAAGGCGGAAACCAGCTCCATCTTTAAGGCATAGCATTCCGCAGCTCTCTACAGTTCCCCCTTTTTGTTTTAGACGCATCAGGCAAGAGTAGAGGTCTGATCTCTGATATTAGAAATAAATCTATTATTATTTCTTAAATGCACAAATATGCCCTCAGTCAGTGAATTAATTACTGGATAAATGTTCACTGAGTAAGGCAAATATTTCAACAAAAAGCATTTAATTGGGACCTTCCTTATATTTTTACAGCGACCATCCATGATGTCATGTCTGCAAGTGGTCATCTTGTTGTAGTTCTTTCGAAGAACTAAAAGCTTTTCATACTGAATTACAAGCAGAGGTAGAGAAAGGGTGACAAAGAGAGACAGAGAGAGAAAGCTAGAAAAACAGATTCAGAAATATTAAGCCTAAAAATGGACAGAAATAAAGACACAAATTGACAGAGACCAAAAGAAAGAGAATCCATTCTGTCTGGTCACTTTTATCGGCATATCAACCTCCAAGCACACCCTCATATAATATAACTCCAAAATGAATTATATTTTTAAATATTTTTTCATTTTAATTTTTATTAATTATCTTTATTCACTTTGTATAATCCCATAAGCCCCTACCTCCTCTGCTCCCAATCCCACCATCTCTCCCACTTGTCCATATATGCCCTTCCCCAAATTCACTGATAGAGGAAGAAGTCAAAGTATCACTCTTTGCAGCTTTGCAGATGATATGATAGTATACCTGCATGATCCCAAAATTTCTACCAGGGAATTCTTACAGCTGCTAAACACCTTATGAAAAGTGGTTGAATAAAAATTACTTCAAAAATAATCAGTAGCCCTCCTGTATACAAAAGATAAAAAGTCTGAGAAAGCAATTAGGGAAATAAACAAGGACATCCCAGACATTTCTTCACTGGGGACTAAACATGTAAATAGGTAAGCTTGAAGTGTACATTGCAATTCAAATCACCAGGAAGCAGAAGAAGATAGAGGTGTTTCTAGTCTAAAAGAACATAGTTATCCTCATAGTTTGTCATTCAATACAATGAGTAACGTCCCTTCAACTTCCAAAGACTAAAGAACAGGACTGATAATTTCCTTTGGGGAAATGTGGAATATTTCCATAATGGAGTATTCTTCAGCTAAGAAAATGACATCATTTTATTTTTAGCCAAATGGATGGAACCAGGAAAAATCATCCTGGGTTGAAGTGCCTAAAATGCAGAAAGACAAATATGGTATGTGTTCACTTAATCAGAGGTCTCCGAACAGTAGGGGATAATGTTCCAACAGGCTATCTACTCTGACCAAATTAGTCTTATACTAGGGGGATTGTATGGCATGAATTGAGTTGTTGGGACAGGGTATCCTACAGAAATTTTCAAGAAACCCAGGCTGTTATTATTAAAATATGTTGCTTCCTGCCCTTCCCTGATAGATCAGGGGCACCTTCTTGTATACACAGAGATGCTTCCTTCTGCATCAACTGGGAAAGCATACAGAAACCTACAGTCCAATATTAGGCACAGAGAGACCTTAAAACACAAGGAGAGAAACTGAGACAGAAATTCGAACACAGGGATCTTCCCAAAGACTCATACTTCAACCAAGTACCATGCATGGAGATAACCTAGAACCCCTGCACAGATATAGTCCACGGCAGCTTAGTGTCCAAGTGGGTTCCATAGCAATGGGAAGAGGGACTGCCTTTGACATAATCTGATTGAACTGCTCTTTGATCCCCTAAGGGGGGAGAAGCCTTACCAGGACACAGAAGATGACACTGCAGCCAATCCTGATGAGATCTGATAAACTAAGATCAGAAGGAAGGAGAGGAGGATCTCCCCTATCAGAGGACTTGAGGAGGAGCATTCCTGAGAAAGAGAGTGAGAGGGTGGGGTTGGGAGGGGATGAGGGAGGGGCTTATGGGGGGATGCAAAATGAATAAAGTGTAATCAATAAAAATAAAAAATAAAAAAAAACCCAGGTCTAAATGGAATTTTTTTATGAAATTCTCCCTCATCTCAGAGTCTGGGAAGGCTGCAGGAGAGGAGGCAGAAAGAGTGTCATAAGTAGAGCGAATAGAGGACACAAGGAGAATGCCTTGAAAATCAGGCCGCAGAGGAAGATAACGCAGCCATCTATTATCAGAACTGATAACCGAGGGTCAGATAGAAGGTGGAGGAGGACCTCCCCAATCAGGGGAATTTTAGAAAGGGCATAGGGGTTGGAGAAGGAGGGTGGGATGGACTTGAAGGAGAAGAGGAGGGGGCAGCTAGTTGTTGCAAAGTGAACAAATCATAATAAATAAATACATAAGACAAACTTTAATCAAGGTGATGAAGTATAGAGCTCTTCAGATTTGATGGATTCTTCTTGGAGGTGTTGCCTGGTTGTGGCAGGATGAACTCAGTTTTCTTTAATGGACTTGGCACTGATACTCTGATAATATTCTAATGAGTATATGAACAACACATACTTCAATTGATGTATTTTAAAGAAAAACAAATTTTATTGTGATACATGGTAGGAATTTGAAACTGGGAGCAATGGAAAAGGAATGTAATGCATGTTATATGAAATTCCCACATAATCAATAAAAATAATATGTTGGCAGCTTTTAAAATATCTTTTAACATGGAGAAAAGATTCTCCATGGAGGGCAGAGTTTGACTTGATAAAGCATGCTTTCCAGGAACCCAATATGTAGCAGGAAATCCTAGCCATGAACTAGTGTTTACACAGCTATCACAGACCACATGAGCTCAGATGGCAGCTCTAAACAATCAGTCCTGGAATTAACATTACATTCAGAGGGCTTCTCTGGAGGGCCACAGCAGGAAACACAGCTACTCTAGTGACCTATGTATATACACAAACCCATTTCTCTGTCCTAAAGGACCATTTTATTTGTAAACCCCAGGAACAGGAGGAGTGCTTACTGGCTACTGAGTAGGAAGCTGACCAGCCAGGTCAGTCAAGACAACCCTGCTCATAGAGGGATGGCAACAGTAGTGTGGAACAGCACCATCAGTCAAATAATTTATTGTCTGAATGTTCTCCTTTTACATACACTGATCTTTTGCTGTTTTGGCCAAACCACTGCCATGTATTGTCTGTTTTCCTTCTATTTTCCCTGCTCTTAAAGACTCAAATTTGAGGGAACCCTAGGCCCCGCCAGTCTCAATAAGAATGTGAAGGTCCATTAATGTGTAAATGAGTAATTGCTTAGTTCAAAGTCATAACTTAAAAATTTCAGACCCAAGACCACAGTATGAGACCACCTTGTCATTAGGTGTATTCCCGTTACTCCCATATCACATTGAAGCTTCCATACGTAGTAAGCGGTCCAATTAAATAAAGTAATATTAAAGTTTCATTTCCTACCTGACATTGTTACAGTGGTAAACAGGAATAAAGGTGTGGGATCTGGATAAAGGGATGAGATAAAGGCTTGTTAAGTTATTCAAGAAAAAGTCACATGTGAACAAGGTTAGACATACTGGACACTGAGGAAAGGGTTTTTTTTTTTTTTCTCATCTCTATGGAAAATTCAAGATTCTCTCAGGTTCTGATTGGTTGAGAGGGAAAATGATGTCATGCAACACGTGAAAACAGTAAGAGTTTCAGGATCTAGTTATTAAAAGGGCCAAGTGGACAGCATGCTTGAGAAAAAGGCTGCCTCAATCTGGGCATCTGAAAGCACACAACCCAGAAATGACAGTTCCTGTGTCCAAGACTCTTAGTTCAGGAAAAGTGTCAAATATTTCTTTCAAGAGGTAATTAATAAAGTCATGTATCCTTGACATGTAACATTCACATTATCACAGATTTCATTATTTGTTATATGAACAGAAATTTCCTCACTCAGGGAATTACTTCCTGGGAAAATGCTCCCTGACTAAGGCAATTCTTTGAACAAAAAGCGTTTAATTGGGACTGAGAGATCAAAAAGATTAAAAATTAGCAGCTATTATTAAGGCCTGAACTATGTGGGTGGAGAAGTCTAGTAATGGCCTGAGGGGAAGGACCACCTTACTGCATTCTTTCCCCACACACTAGAGATAACAGTTGCTAGGAAACTGGACCATCCCCCCTGAGGGAGGGACACCAGGTCATTACGGTCTGGTGACCTTGCTATAGCAAATCAATTCAAAATATAGCATTTTGACCAATAAATGCTTGCCAGGCAGGAATTGCCCCTGCCTTGGGCATGCTGGGAGGAACCAGAATCTTTATACCACCCAACTAACTTGGGCATAGCCCGCTCATCTCCCACCGCTTAGGTGGTGGGTGTTGTGGGTCCAAGCTGCAGCTCGTAATTTACAATAAAAAGACCCTCATGTGCTTTGCAATGGAGTCGATTCCTGTAGATATTTTGGGGGCTTTCAAACTGGGTGTAACAGGACCTTGCTTATATTTTTACAGAGACAATCCAGGATGTTGTTAGGCCCAAGCGGGAACCCCTTAAGGGACCCTAACTTTCTGAGGGGGATGAAGAGAACTCAGGAGACCAATCATCGCTGCAATAGCATGAGGTATTTAATTCAGCCATCATAAGGTGGGTATGCCCACCCACAAAACCAGCGAGGAAAAGCCAGGAGAGACAGAAGTCTGAGGGTTTAAAGGAAGGAGCACTGGAATCACAGAGGTTGCGAGCTTGGCGACACTGGATTGCGTAGTTGACTTTTGAAATGATTGGTTCATTTTAGGCGCCAAGTCCTTCTGTTCCTGCCCCAATCAGAGTTGGGGAACTTGTGACATCTGGACCAGTTGCTAAGCAACTTTATCTCATACTGCAGATCTGGACACTCCTCCACAGCAGGGAGGAGATCTTTTGCATTCCTCTGCAATGGGTCTTCTCAATTTATCCGCTCCTCCTTCTGTCTTCTGTAAAAGTGCTGGGAGAATTTAGTTTAACATGGGGTGTAGAATTTATAAAGAAACCTGTAAAGCTGGACTATTCCTTTCAATGTCACATCAGCAAGCAATCATCTTGTTATAGTCCTTCAGCAGAACTGAGACCTTCTCATATTGAACCACATGTGGCAAGCAGAGAGATGTAGACTCAGAGTGACAGTGCGAGAAAGAGCTAAAGAGACAGATTCAGAAATAGAGACTGAGAAAAATAGAAACAAGGATATAAAGTGACAGACTTCAAGCGACAGAGACTCCATTTTGTCTGGTTGCTTTAAAGGGAATATAAACCTCAATGCACACCCTTCTATAATATAACTCTAATAGGAATTATATTTTCTAACAAGACCATAACTCCTAAACCATACCAGACATTTCCTCACTGGGAACTCAACATCTAAAAAATGAGTGTCAAGTGGACATTTCAATTCAAAATCACTAGGAAGTAGAAAAAGTTGGAGGCAATACTAGGCTAAAACATCATAATTATCTTGACAGATTTCATTCAATACAATGATTAAAATCCCAGCAACTTCTAATAGGCCATCTATTGTGAACAACCAGGCTTCCACTATGGTGGTTAGATGGCAGTTAATTTATTTGTTAGTCCAGGGCATCCTATAGAAATTTTCAAACAACCCAATCTGTTTTTATTAAAATGTGTTGCTCTCTTCCCTCAACTGAAAGATCAGTGCCATGTTCTTAGATCCACAGAGATGCTTTCTTCTGCATCATGTGGGATAGCATAGAGAGATCCATAGTTTGTTATTATGCAGTGAGACACATTAAAATACACAGCTCTAAATGAGATTTTCCTATGAAATTCTCCTTCCCCTCAGAGCTCTGGGAAGCCTGCATGAGCAGAGGCAGGAAGAGGGTTATAAGTAGAGGGAATTAAGGACACAAGGAGAACAATGCCCTGAGAATCAGGCCACATAGGATAATGATGGTGCCTGACTTGATGAGACCTGATAAAGTGTGCTCAGATAGAAGCAGGAGGAGCACCTCCCCAATAGGGAACTAGAGAAAGGTCATAAAGGTAGAAGCAGGAGACTAGGCGCAACTGGATAGAGAAGAGGGAGGGAGCAGGAGAATAAAAACAAAGTGAAAAAAGTGTAATAAATAGCAACATAAAACAAACTCAAAGTGATGAAGTACAGAGATCTTCAGGACTGATGGCTTCTTCTTGGGGTTGGTACCAGATGAACTCAGTTTTCTTTATGTGACTTGGTCTTCTATTCAGGTCCATTGATCACCATTCTGTTTCTATGCCAGTACCATGAAGTTTTGATTACTGTTGCTCTATAGTACAGCTTGAGATCAGGGATAGAGATACCTCCAGAAGATCTTTTATTGTAGAGGTTGTTTTAGCAATTTTGGGTTTCTTGTTTTTCCATATGAAGTTGAAAATTTTTCTTTCAAGGTCTGTAAAGAATTATGTTGGTAATTTGATGGGAATTGTATTGAATCTATAGATTGCTTTTGGTAAGTTGGCCATTTTTACTATGTTAATCCTGCCAAGCCATGAGCATGGGTGTTTTTACCACCTTCTGATATCTTCTTGTTATTCTTTCTTCAGAGACTTGAAAATTTTTTATACAAGTCTTTGATGTGTTTGGTTAGGACCATGTCTTAGAACAAATACAAGAACACATCAAAGATATCATCCACTATGACCAAGTGGGCTTCATCCCAGGTATCAGTGGTCGTTCAATATATGAAATCCATCAATGTGATCCACCATATTAACTGAAAGAAAAAAAAACATGATAATATCCTTAGATGCTAGAAAAGCATTTGAGAAAATAAAATATACATTCATGTTTAAAGTATTAGAGAGATCAGGGATAAAAGGCAAGTATCTAAATATAGTAAAGGCAATATACAACAAGCCTATAGCCAACATCAAACTAAACTGAGAGAAACTTAAAGCAATCCTACTGAAATCAGGGACAAGGCAAAGCTGCCCAATCTCTCCATATCTCTTCAAAATAGTTCAGGTAGTCCTTGCTAGAGAAACAAAACAATTGAAGAAGATCAAGAGGCTAGAAATGCGAAATAAAGATATCAAAGTATCACTGTTTGCAGATGCTATGATAGTATACCTCAGTGACCCCCAAAATTGTGCATGGGAACTTCTACAGCTGATAAACACCTTTGGCAAAGTTACTAGATAAAAAATTAACTCAAAAAAATCAGTAGCTCTCCTGTATACAAAAGACAAATGGGCTGAAAATGAAATTAAGGAAACAAAAGGAATTATATTATCTAAAAAGGCCATACACCTACCCCTTCCTAGACATTTCCTTACTGGAGACTAAACATGGAAATAGATGAGCTTCAAGGGGATTTGAAATTCAAATCACCAGGAAGGGGAAGAAGAAGTAGGAACATCTAGGCTAAAAGAACATAGTTATCTTGAAAGTTTGTCATCCAATACAATGTACTTACATTGTACTTACAATGTACTTAAGTATTGTCATTCAATACAATACTTAAAATTGATGTACTTAAAAAAATTGAAGTGGCACATGAGTAGGAATTTGAACCTTGGAGCAATGGAAAAGGAATATAATGTATACTACATCAAATTCTCCCATAAGCAATAAAAATAATATTTTGACAACTTTTACAATGACTTTTAACATGAAGAAAAGATTCAACTAAAGAAGGGCAGAGTTTGACTATGTAAGACACGCTTTCCAGGAACTCATTTTGTAGCAGAGCGTACTAGGTAAGAACTAGTGGTTACCCTGTTACCTCAGACCCTATGAGCTCAAGTGGTACATCTGAGCAAGAAATGCTGGAACTAACACTACATTTAGAAGGTTTGTCTGGAGGACCTCAGCAGGAAACACGGCTGCTCTTCTTCCTAGATGGACCCATTTCACCGTCCTGAAGGCACAATTTTAAATGTAAACTCCAGAACCAGAAGGGTTCCTCATTGACCACTGAGTAGGACATAGCTGATCATCTAGCCAGGTCACCAAAGGCAACCCTGCTCACAGACATTTGGCAACACTAATGTGGAACAGAACCAGCTGTCAAATTGTTTACTTCCCCTCATTTCTCCGTTTACAAGCACAGATTTTCTCTGTTTCAGCCAAAACAGTCTCAGGAATTGTATGGTTTCTGGAAGAGTCTGGTAATTGGGATTCTGCCTCCTGTCCTTGGCAGATGTGGCTCTTATCTAAGTTCTATGTTTCAGAGACTTTCTTTGATGGTCTCTGCAAGAGGGCTGTTCTGAATCTGAGAAGTAGATAGCAAGCTCCCCCCAGCCTTGGGAACCAGACCACAAACTTTGTATATCCGTGAGTGAATTCCTGGATGACTTTCCAGGTGGCACAGATTTGTTGCTACTGTGAAAAACATTTTTGCTTATACCCTTAGCTTTATAAGTGTTGCATGTTCAGTAAATTGAGACTTGATCAGGAAACTGTCTTGTCTTTTTTCATCTTGTCTCTGCCTCCCCATTTACACTACCTCTTTCAGGTGGCCCCTTTTCTGTTGCTATAATGTTCTTTTGAAATGTATACACTTTATCTTTGTTCATTCAAATGCTGGTTTCTCCCCGTCCCAGTCTCTGGTTTCAATCTGGATATTTCATTGTGATAAACAGGCCAAAATAAAACAACTAGCCACAAAGGGAGGAGCCAGAGGGCAGAAAATGAGTGGGAGAAAAGGGCGAGAGAGTTTGGAGAGAGAGCTGGAGGACAAATCTTGGAACTACATGGAGAGATGGACTGGATATAATATTTCACATAAAGCAAGTATAATAGGTAAAATCTAAAAGTTAGGAAACTATGAGGGCTTGGAGGTTTAGGAGGGAGTAGCTATTGCCCAGCATTATGTTCTAGGTTAACTAAATAAACCCAGTCTTTGTGTGGTGATTTGGTTATACAGCTGTTTAGGATTAACATCAAGCTTTACTAAAGATAATTATTAGTATTATATTAATCTCATATAAGACACTTTTTGACAAGCCCAAAGGATGGTTCATTTAATGCCTAAACAAGAGACCTTGAAAATGAAGGGCAACTGTGAGAAAGGTTGGTTTGTGAAGCTCTGGATTCCTAAGAAAAAAATGTGCTTTGTGATGACAGCCCATCTATTGCAGGGAGGAAGACAAGGTAGACAGGCAGTAAAATCATGCGGCAGAGAAATAGCAGGAAGATGTTAATGAAGACTTTAAAGTTAATGCTAATAAAAGGAAGAAATTGAGAGAAACACCCTTATTCCCTTTAATTTGTAAATGAAGTTTGTCCCTGGTCCCCAGTTGAAAGTACCATAAATCTGGAAACTTGGGAAAAGGAATCTCACAAGCTAAAGACTTACTTGGGGAAATTAGACCATCCAAACAGACAGAAAAAAAAAAAAAGTACTTCCAAGATTATTTCAAATGTTCATAAAGGAGTTCAAACACATTTGTGTAATTTGAGAACAGAAAATAATTTAGGAGCTAGATAGTGAGGATGAAATGGAGTCAGAGGAAGAAACTGCCAAGTCTCATAATATGGACCGTCCTCCTGTACTCTCTGTCCCCCTGGCTTCCCCTGCCACATGTGCAGGAGATACTGTACCACTACAGGAGGATATTACTGTTCTCATAGAGAAAGCCCAATTAGAAAGGGAACAGTTCAGTTATTAAGGGAATTAGAGAAATTCAAATTACAAAACAATAATAATAGTAATAATAATAGTAATGATAAATAATAATAATAATATTGGATTGTTTGCACTGGTAAATTTTAAATTCTGGTTTTAACTTTAAAAATTATAAATGTGCTTTATGATTTTATTCCTAAAGAGGATGTTTTGTTTCAATATTACAAAAACAAGTTTTAAGAAAATATTTAAATATTTAAAAAGCAGGTACCATGATTGTTTTTTGTCTTTGTGTGTGTGTTTTTGTTTTTTCTGCTGGCTTCTGTTTTTGTTTCTGGTTTTGGTTTGCTGGCGAGGTCTGGGAAACTTGGAGACTTTCCAATGAGGTTAAGGGAATCTGGAGGACACTCCACTTCACGGGTAAGAGGCACCTAAAAGTTCTATTCCTTTTGGGACCAAGAGGGAGTGTTGCTGGGACTGGATTCTGTGTGATTAGAGGGCTGCTGGAGACCACTCTCCATCTGGAAGCTCTGGAAATGGTTAAAGAGGCTGTGTGCCTTCTGAAATCTATGAGTGTGAAGGGGATGCAGGAGGGGGTCCACTGCTTCTGTAATCTGTGGGACTTGTGTTCAGTAGGGGAAAATCAAGTCCTGGTATTTGGGTGTTCTGGTTACTCCAAGGTGATAATGTCACATTTATATGTTCCTTATGTGTCTCTACATGTCTGTATGTTTATTCATAGACTTGGATATTTTTAGACATGCGATAATTTGAATTAAAACCTCTGAGTTTGGTCCTGGACCATCAGAGTTAAATTCAATGAAACATTTTAAAATTTATCAGATATTTTAAAATAGTAACCCATGGGCAGTCTAAGAAACAACTTAAAACAGCTTCTCAAACCTTTGGGGTAAATTAAAAACTTTGGTATTTACGTTATTAATTTTACAAAATTAAACCAAGCCATGTTGTATAAGCAATTAAACAAAATCTGCAGCTATTACAATATATCATGTAAAGAAATCTATAAAATATGTTGTTCTTCATTTAAAAAGACTGGATATTCTAATGCAAAAGGTTTACTAAAGCTCTTTTACAGGGAACAAAAGGAATAAAGTTCAAAGTTAGCCCAAGGTTATGCAGGGTTATATTCAGATTGACCCATCCAACGGGCTCGTCAAACAGGGCCCACCTGAAAGAGGGAGCTGAAATTGGGGAACAGAGACACGAAGAATGGAGAAAAGACAGAATCCTGATCAAGTCTCAATTTACTGAATGTGCAAACAACACTGATAAAGCAAAGGGTACAAGCAAATTTTTTTCACAGTAGCAACACATCTGTGCCACCTGGCAAGGCATGCAGGAATTAACTCAAGGTTACACAAAGTTTGCTTTCTGGTTCCCAAGGTTGCAGGGAGTTTGCTATCTACTTCTCAGGCTCAGAATACCCTGAATGTAGAGACTTCCAAGGACAGTCTCTGAGAATTGGAACTATGGATAAGACCCACATCTGCCAAGGCCTGGAGGTAGAATTCCAATTACCAGACTCCTTCAGTTCCCCTTCTTTGTTTGATGGAAAGCCTATTTTAGATTGGCAAAATGTGCATTTTTTCACTTTCCCATCATCAAGGTCTCAGATTCTATTTTCAGGAGCCTCTGTCTTAGGTTGGAAAAAACACAATTTCACTCTTACCAGTCATTGGATTACCTCCACATCAAAAGGGGTTGTTAGAGATCTTTAATTTAAATTCATGCAACTGCACTTGTATGCGTTGAAGTTGTTAAAGAAGAAACTGTAACACACAAGGAAGGCAGGCACAGGCCAAGAAACCTATACCCGCCATGCCTGCAAGTGTCAGTCCCCATTTAAGCACAGAGTCAAAAGATGGAATGCACCTCCTGAGGCTAGTAAATATATCCCAGGCTGTATTGGCCAATTCCAACCTAGATTTCTTGGCATATTCTATGTCATGGATTTTATTTCTCATCATTAACATGTCCAATGAGAAGTTTTTGCTAGACCAAATACCAGTAATGTGATTCTGAACCTAAGTCCATTTAAATTCTGTCTCATCATATTTAAAAGGTGTAACACAAATCCATTTGAATGCTGCATGACATCTTAACCTATTTAATTGTTTTAAACTCTGTACCTCTTCTCCTAGCAAGTTAACTGCAGAGCCTAAAGCATCTAGCTTATGATTAATCTTATCATCAATATCTACTTGAACATATAAAATGTCTGAAACATTATATTACAGATTTTCCACATAAGAAGCAGTTTAAACCGCTTGTGACAAGGCGGCCACAGATACAGTAGTGGAGGAAATGAGTGTAATGAGCACAATTACTCCTGCCACAATCAATCCCTTTGCAACTCTTTTAACTCTCATCAATGTTTTTTTAACATTTCAAAAATAACAACACTCCTCTCATCATACCAGGAATCAGAAACCCTAACAGGAATAATAACAAAAGCAGGTTGCTTAACAACTACTACTGAAAGAGCATTATTATCAGCACTAATACAATTAGTAACACTGCAATATACACATTTAATCAAATAGGTATCATTCTTTTTAAAATGTCTTACTATATTGTTTCCAATTAGTAGTAAATAAGAAGGATTAACACATGCCAAAACAGAAGTAAACTTGATTAATTTAGCAAAGCTACTTTCATTCCCAGAGAGAATGCCTATTTATCCCCACTCAGCCCCCAATTTTTCTACATAGGTTTGCCAATATTCATTTGAAGTCCTACAAAGTCCAGCACTAACAGCTTTTTCTAAAACAAAAGAATTTTGACTGCCTTTATCAGAAGCCAAGTTCTTAATACCCCTTAACGATAGACCAGTCCACAATTGTAAATGCAGGGTAATTGTCCCAGGAGTAGATGGTGTGCGTTTCTGCAATGCATCTTGTCCAAAGAACCATAAGTTGAAGACAAGAGCATTGATTCACTTTCTCACAGGGTGGGTAACTTTTTGGAGATGTAAGACTGTCATTCTTAACTCCCATAGGAATTGACAATAATAACCCTCCAATGTTTCACTTTGCCTGGTTGCAAAGGGAGGCTTGAACTGCCACCCCAACTTTAGAGTGGTAGGCATTCTGATCTACGATCTGGACAGGGAAGACTGGTAAGCAGTCCTGATGAATGCTCTCTCTGGTAAATCAAAGAGGATGACCTCTTCCTGTTCCTGAAATTTTAAGAGTCTGTTTTACTTGCCTTCCTTCATAAGCAGGAAAATCCAGCAACCAAGTATATTTGACATAAACAATGACTTCTGGATCATCCCAGGAAACTGGATGTAGTAAAGGTGGATAAGGAACATACATCCAATAAGCAGTCATCTTGAGTGGAGGGGTCTTTATTGACATCATTATCATTGTTAGGAGAAAACTCCTCATTCATTTGTCACACCAGGCATTTCAGTAGCCATAGAGCTGCATCATTTTCCTGTGAAAAAACTCAGAGAGCTCTCCGTCCCCATATGAGTACAGGGTTGGGTCCATGCCATTGATTTGTTAAAGAATCCCTCCATTTTACTATAACAAAAGTTTTTGTTTGTTTGTTTGTTTCTATATGCCAAAATTTATCTGTTGCAGATTTACCATGCTTATCCAAATTTAAAATTTCAGAATGAAAATAACATGATTAAGATGATTCTTAGGTGTCCAGGGGAGTAGCTCCCCCTTCGTTTTTTGCAAATAAATCTTAATTGTATGATGGGCATGTTCTACCATGCCTGTCCTCGAAGGTTGTAAGGTATTTTAATTATATGAGAAACTTGAAACTGTTCACAAAATCTTTTAAAAGATTTGCTAGTATATGCTGTTTCTTTGTCAGTTTTAAACTGCTTAGGAACACCCAGAACATTAAAATGAGATAATGTAGACAATGAGCAATAAAATCCTTTGCAGCTTTTTCTGGTTGAGTAATGGCAAAAATAAATCCAGAATAGATATCAATGTAAACATATATATATATATATATATATATATATATATATATATATATATATATATATAATTTTTCCAAATTTAGAAATATGTGTAATATACAATTGCCAAATTTGATTTGGAACAAATCCTTAAGGATTGACTCTTAAATAAGAAACAGGCTGAAATTGAGGACAAAGTACTGCAAGCCTTGTCTATACTGTGGGCCTATTCCTTAGTCAACCTATATTTAAGCCTCAAGGTTTGACTATTAAGATGATGCATATTATGGGCATCCTGGGCTCTTTTTAACTGTGAACAATAAACTTTGGTGACTTTATCTGCCATTGTATTTCCTTCAGACAGAGGTCCTGGCAATTCAGAATGAGCCCTCAAATGTCCTATAAAAAAGGGAAAGTTTCTTTCTAGTATCAAATTTTAAATTTGTAAAAATAAAATTCCAGCAAGCGAAGATGTCTGAATTTGACCTACAGTCTCTAACCTAGACAAAGACATATGCACTATCTGTAAAAATGTTCAAAGACTGCTTATTAAAACTTTGAAACACAGCCAATACTGTAAATAACTCTGCTATTTGTGCAGATGTGCTAGACACTTGAAAAGAAACTTTTTTTCATAAGCATAGGAAGCAACACCAGATAATGAATCATCAGTAAATACCATTAAAGCTTCAACAATTGAAATAACTTTTGTTTTAAAAGAAAAATCTATAGGTTCTACCTTTAAAAACTGAATTAATGTTTTCTTGTGCCTCAACAGGTTGGATTCTGTCATAACAAACTTACATATGTTAAAATACCATATTTATCAGATCTCTGACAAGTCTGAGGCCAGCCTATTTGAGTTACTCTTTGTCTATCTTTATCATCTGCTCTAAACTTCATCCTATAAAACAGGTTGTTATAATCTCAATTTTGGCATATTTTTAAATATATGATTTAGAACGAAATTTTAGGTAGATCTATATAGGCAAACTTTATAGTTACCAATTTTAGATTTAACTTTAAGAAAAATAAATAAACAGCCTAAACAAGAGACTAGTTAAAACTCAGTCTTGTACTCCACTATACTTTTTAGCATAACTTTAAATCTGCTTTTTTTTAAACTAAAATCAAAGCAAAACTTTTAACTAAACATAATTTATAAAGGGGCAAGATAATCTTATTAATCCTATCATATTGTATAAAAACTTAACAGCAAAAAATTAAAGGACAAAGTTTAATTTATCATTTAAGCAGAGAACTAAAGTTAGCCTGCAGCCCTCAGCAAAAATGGACTATTCTGGCCATATCAAATTATAGGCCAGAAAGAAACAGCATTAAATCATTTATTTAGGTACTGACAGCCAGGCATATATTTTATATAATGGTTAACAATGATCCTAATATAACTCTGCATACACTTTGGCTAACATGGTACTGTAGTTCTTTTTCTCCTATAAGAGAGCATAAGCAAACATTTTTCATTGAAGAATCTCCAGCTGTGGCAGACTTTTTGGAGTTAATGGCAAATTTGGAGTTATTGGCATCTGTGTAGTGGAATACAGCCTCTTGGCACTGGCTATTTTCCAAAGTCCAGTCTTTCATAGACTGACCTTGGTGGTCCTGTAGCTGACTGCTCTGACCCTGAGAAACTCTGTGCAACCATAGTAACCAGACAGCAGGCTCTGTGTAACCTTGTGTGAGCCCTCTTACATTTTGGCTAAGTAAAATTGCCTGTATGAGAAACTGCTTGTACTTTTTGCTTACTTAAGTGTTAATCTGACACCCATTAAATCGACACTTTGATCAGCATGTAGACTTGGTGTCCTTCTCTGTGTCACCCTGTTTCTCTCTCTCCCCAGCCCTCTCTCAGGTGATATTTAGGTGTCAGTGCTGGCCAGTGATATCCAGCCTTTTTAAATGAAGAACAATATATTTTATGTTTTTTTTTACATGATATATTTTAATAACTGCAGTTTTTGTTTAATTGGCTCAAATAGCATGGCTTGGCAGTTTCTAAATTAATAAAATAAATAGCAAGGTTTTTTGACCTCCCCCAAAGGGTTGAGAAACTGTTTTAAGGTTTTTGTTAGACTACCCAATGGTTATTATTTTAAAATACCTGATAAAGTTTAAAATGTTTTATAGAATTTAACTCTGATGGTCCAGGACCAAACTCAGAGGTGTTGAGTCAAACTGTCTCATGTCTAAAAATATTAATATTGTCAGTCAGATTTTAAAATATTGTCAGTTTGTCCAAAAACAAATACACACATAGGGACATAGCTAAGGAACACAGAAATCCAACATTGTCACCTTGGAGCAACCAGAATAATCAAATACCAGGATTTGACAAGGCTCTACTGGACACAAGTACCACAAATTCCAGAAGGAGTGAACCCCCTCATGGGTCCCCTCCACACACATAGATACCAGAAGGAACAAAGCACCCATGGCCCTCTCCACAGCTTCCAGGTGGAGAATGGGCTCCTGCAGCCCTCTTACCACACAAAATATGGTCTCAGCGACCCTCTCTCCTGGTGCCAAAAGAAGTAGAGCTTTTACAATTCCTTTTCCCGAGAACTGGAGCATCCTCCATATTCCCTTGACCAGATTGGAAACTCTCCAAGTTTCCCCAGACTTTGAGAGCAAACCAAAACCAGAAACCAAAACAAACAGCCAGCACACAAAAACAAAAAACAGAGACAAAGAAAAAATAACCATGGTACCTGCTTTTTAAACATTTAAATATTTTTTTAAAACCTGTTTTTGTAATATTAAAACAAAGCATGCTCTTTAGGAGTAAAATCAGAAAGCACATTTATAATTTTAAAAGTCAAAACCAGACTTTACCAGTGCAAACAATCCAATTTTATTGTTATTATTATTATTACTATCATTATTATTGTTTTTTTTTAATTTTTCTAATTCCCTTAATAACTGAACTTGTTCCCTTTCTAATTGGACGTTCTCTCTGAGAATAGTAATGTCCTCCCGCCGTAGTCCCGTTATCTCCTGCACATGTGGCAGGAAAAGCTATGGGAGGCAGAGGGCACAGGCGGCCAATCTAAATTATGAGTGAGACTTGGTAGTTTCTTCCTCTGACTTCATTTCATCCTTACTATCTAGCTCTTAAATTATTTTCTGCTCTCAAATTACACAAATCTGTTTGAGCTCCTAAATTTATGAACATTTGAAATAACCTTAAAATTTACTTTTTTTTTTCTGTTTGGCTGCCTTATTTTCTCCAAGCAATTCTTTCGCTTGTGAAATCAAATTTTTCATTTTATCAATCTTGTGCCTAGGATCTAGCACGTCTCTAATTAGAGTCCACAGAGAAAAATTATAGTCGGTACCTTCTCGGGACCATTATTAGCATAATATTCTTGCAATCTTTTCCCTACCTTCTCCCAAGTTTCCAGATTTACTTACCTTCAACTGGAACCAGGGACAAACTTCATTTACAAAATAAAGGGGAAAAGGGCATTTCTCTCAATTCCTCACATTTATTAGCATTGACTTTAAAGTCCTCATAAATAACTCCCTGGTATTGCTCTGCCACATGTTTGCGCTCCCTGCCTACCTCATCTTCCTCCATGTGATGGGCGGTTGTCATGAAACACTTTTTACTTAGGCATCCGGAGCTCCAAAATCCAGCTTTTCTCACTTTTGCCCCTCATTTTCAAGGTCCATGTTCAGGCGCCAACTGACCAGTCCTGTGGGCTAGTCAAACAGGGTCCATCTGAAAGAGGGAGCCGAAATTGGGGGACAGAAACATGAAGGATGGAGACAAGACAGAATCCTGATCAAGTCTCAATTTACTGAATGTGCAAACAACACTTATAAAGCAAAAGGTACAAGCAAAATTTTTTCACAGTAGCAACGCATCTGTGCCACCTGGCAAGGCATGCAGGAATTCACTCAAGGTTACACAAAATTTGCTTTCTGGTTCCCAAGGTTGCAGGGAGTTTGCTATCTACTTCTCAGGCTCAGAGAACCCTGCCTATAGAGACCACCAAAGATAGACTCTTAGAAATGGAACTATGGATAAGAGCCGCATCTGCCAAGGACTGGAGGCACAATTCCAATTACCAGACTCCTTCATCAGAGCATTCTTAAACATTATATAAAATATATGCCTGGCTGCCAGTATCTAAATAAATGATTTAATGCTGTTTCTTTCTGGCCTATAGATTTTGTATGGCCAGAATAGTCCATTTTTGCTGAGGGCTATAGGTTATCTTTAACTCCTCTGTTCAATATTAAATAAAAATTTTGGGAGGAGGGGCAAGATGGTGGCACCTGGAGGACTCTCATTCTGAGCAGCAGCACAGCAGGATCAGCACAGTGACCAGCAATCAGAACTCTCGGCCATAAAACACAGTCATTGTGTTTCCCAGGTGAGAGGATACCCCATGGTGGGGGATTCAATCAGCTTTTAACTCACCCAGCTAAACCATAGAAGAGATCCCGGTTCCTCCAGAAGCTTGGTTGCCAGCCACCAGCCCCAGCCCCAGCCCAGAGCCACAAGCCAGTGTCTCTGGTCACAGTCCCAGACTGAACCATGTGCACCACACTATCAGAAACTGGAATTTTCAGTTGAGAGATAACCCCAGGGTACAGGAAAAGATTGGGACCGGACTTAGGTCATCCAGAGATCCCCTGGAAAAGACTCGGGCGGGTTCCACAGGCACCCCAGGAGCCAACCGGAGCCAGAGCCGGGGACCCAGGTTCCGGCACAGAGCCCTGCCTGTGCGCCTGATTTGCCGCCGGAGATAGAAAGGGCAGGTCTGATCTCAGAGCACTCAGCTCACCCCCAACCTGAAAAGGTCCCCGGAAAATTACCCAGCTTAGGGAGACACTCAGGCTCCCAAAAGCCACAAGGGCAGACTCAGGCAGTTTCTGCGCACCAGACAGCTGGCAGAGACTGAGCCGCCATCACACAGCTGTGCTCCAGGCACAGGCAGTTTCTGCGGCCAGCCAGCTGGCAGACACTGAGCAGTGTGCACCAGGGCAAAAAAAGACATTGGGAGACCGTGTCTCCAGAGAATCCACAGGGAAGGAAGGAAACTGTACTGACCTAAATCACCCAATCCTTCCCTAGAAAAAGTCTAGCAGTCTAGTGGGGCCTAGGTGCCAGCACTCAGCTGTGATCCAGACACAGGCACAAACAGTTGAGGCGCGCCTGATGTCCAACTGGGTCACAGTAGCTGATCATTAAATTTACAACAAGAAAACCAGAAACAGGGCAGCTGCCCTCAGGACTTCACTGGGTGAGAGGAGAACCCTCTCGACTAACAAAGACCACAGTTACCACTCAGGTCTATATCCCTGAGGTGAGCAACTCCTGAAAAAACACCAGCCATCCAGGGATTATACCCAAAAAGCTGAGAAGACATCCTTCAGGAAAAACCAGCTTTCTGCAAAGGGGATTCTCTCCACCACAGGATTCCCAGGAACCACCAGAAAATAACCCCAAACACCTAAGATAAAACAATGGGTAGAGGCCAGCGTAAAAGCACAAGCAACAAAAGACAGAGCAATATGGCATCTCCAGAACCCAGTTACCCAGGGGCAAGTAGCCCTGGACATCCCACCATATCTGAAATCCAAGAAGATGACCAAACAAGTATGCTCATGAAGATGATAACAGAGGAAACAAATAAGATTCATAAGACATAGAGGAAGATAAACTCAAACAGAATATTGCCATCCGTAAAGAAATAGAGGAAGCTGCAGCCAAACAGTTTATGGCCTTTAGAAAGGAAATGCTTAAAACACTGAATGAAATGATAGAAACAGAGTTGAAGGAACTAAAAGAAAAACAGGAAAGTACAATCAGACAGGTGAAGGAAGTAAACAAAACAACTCAAGACCTGAGGATAGAATTGGAAAAATTAAAGAAAACACAAATGGAAGAAATAATGGAAAGGAAGAATCTAGGGAAGAAAACAGGAACTACAGAGATAAGCATAAATAAACAGACTACAAGAGATGGAAGAAAGAATCTCAAGTGCAGAAGTTACAATGGAAGAAATCGATGTATCTTTCAAAGAAAATGTTAAATCCGAAAAATTCCTGACACAGATCGTCCAAGAAATGCAAGACAATATGAAAAGACAAAACCTAAGAATAATAGGTATAGAGGAAAAAGAAGACTCTCTTCTCCAAGGCCCAGAAAATATTTTCAACAAAATCATTGAAGAAAATTTCCCCAAGCTAAAGGAGAGGCCAATTAGAATACATGAGGCCTACAGAACACCCAACAAATTTGACCAGAAAAGAAAATGCTCCCGCCACATAATAATCAAAACAGTAAGTATACAGAACAAAGAAAAAATACTAAAAGCTGCAAGGGAAAAAGGCCAAGTAACATATAATGGCAAACCCATTAGAATCACACCTGACTTTTCAACAGAGACTATGAAAGCCAGAAGGGCCTGGACGGATATCATGCAGACCCTAAGAGAACACAGATGTCAGCCCAGGCTACTATACCCAGCAAAACTCTCAGTCCTCATAGATGGAGAAAACGAGATATTCAATGACAAAAACAAATTTCAACAATACCTACAAAGAAATCCAGCATTACAGAAGACACTGGAAGGGAAAATACAACCCAAGAAAGCTAGCTACATTCAAGAAAACACAGGAAAAAATAACCTCAATTCAGTAAAACAAAAAGCAACCAAGCACACAACCTGATGACCACAGCCAACATCAAAATCAAGAGATCTAACAGCCACTGGTCATTAATCTCTCTCAACATCAATGGACTCAACTCTCCAATAAAAAGACACAGATTAACAGAATGGATACGTAAACAAAACCCAGCAATCTGTTGCATACAAGAAACACACCTAAGACACAAAGATAGACATTACCTGAGGGTAAAGGGTTGGAAGATGACTTTCCAAGCAAACGGACCCAAGAAGCAAGCAGGAGTAGCCATTCTAATATCTGATAAAATAGACTTTCAACCAAAATTAATCAAAAGAGATGGGGAAGGACACTTCATACACATCAAGGGAAAATTCCACCAGGAAGACATCACAATCCTGAACATCTATGCCCCAAATACAAAGGCACCCACATTTGTTAAAGAAACATTGATAAAATTTAAAGCACATATAGATCCCCACACATTAATAGTGGGAGACTTCAACACCCCACTCTCAACAAAGGACAGGTCAACAAAACAGAAATTAAACAAAGAAACAATGTCTCTGACAGAGGTCATGAATCAAATGGACCTAACAGACATTTACAGAACTTTACACCCAAACACAAAAGAATTTACCTTCTTCTCAGCACCTCATGGAACCTTCTCCAAAATAGACCACATAGTTGGTCACAAAGCAAGCCTCAACAGATACAAGAAGATTGAAATAATCCCATGTATCTTGTCTGATCACCATGGAATAAAGCTGGACCTCAACAATAACAGAAATAACAAAAAGCCTATACACACATGGAAACTGAACAACTTGTTACTAAATGACAGCTGGGTCAGGGAAGAAATAAAGAAAGAAATTAAACTCTTTCTAGAAATCAATGAAAATGAAGACACAAAATACCTGAACTTGTGGGACACAATGAAAGCAGTGCTAAGAGGAAAGTTCATAGCACTAAGTGCCTTCAAGAAGAAATTCGAGACAGTTCATTCAAGCACCCTAATGGTCACTTAAAAACCCTAGAAAAAGAAGAAGCAGACAAACCAAGAAGTAGACGGCTGGAAATAATCAAACTTTGGGCTGAAATCAATCAATTGGAAACAAAACAATTCAGAGAATCCATGAAACCAAGAGCTAGTTCTTTGAGAAAATCAACAAGATAGACAACCCCTTAGATACGCTAAGTAAAAGGCAGAGAAACACCACCCAAATCAACAAAAACAGAAATGAAAAGGGGGACATAACTACAGACACTGAGGAAATCCAAACAATCATTACAACTTACTTAAAAAGTCTACATGCCATAAAATTTGAAAATCTAAATGAAATGAAATGGACAATTTTCTTGATCAATTTGACTTACCAAAGCTAAACCAAGACCAAGTAAATCAATTAAATAGTGCTATATCCGCCAAAGAAATAGAAGCAGTCATCAAAAATCTCCCATCCAAAAAAAGATCAGAACCAGATGGCTTCATTGCAGAATTCTCCCAGACCTTCAAAGAAGAGCTAACACCAATTCTCTTCAAACTATTCCACTAAATAGAAACAGAAGGTATGTTACCAAGCTCATTCTATGAAGCCACAGTCACCTTGGTACCTAAACCTCACAAAGACTCAACAAAGAAAGAGAATTTCCGGCCAATCTCTCTTATGAACATTGATGCAAAAATACTTAATAAAATACTTTCAAACCGAATCGAAGAACACATCAAAGGTATTATCCACTATGACCAAGTAGGCTTCATCCCAGGTATGCAGGGGTGGTTCAATATACAGAAATCCATCAATGATATCCACCATATTAACAAACTGAAAGAAAAAAACCACATGATAATCTCCCTAGATGCTGAAAAAGCCTTTGACAAAATCCAACATCCATTTATGTTCAAAATATTGGAGAGATCAGGGACACAAGGCACATATCTAACCATAGTAAAGGCAATATACAGCAAGCCTATAGCCAACATCAAACGGAACGAAGAGAAACTTAAAGCAATCCCACTGAAATCAGGGACAAGACAAGGCTGCCCACTCTCTCCATATCTCTTCAATATAGTGCTGGAAGTCCTTGCTAGAGCAATAAGACAGTTGAAGGAGATCAAGGGGATACAAATTGGAAAGGAAGAAGTCAAATTATCACTATTTGCAGATGATATGATAGTATACATGAGTGACCCTAAAAACTCTACCAGGGAACTCCTACAGCTGATAAACACCTTCAGCAAAGTGGCCAGATACAAAATTAACTCAAAAAAATCAGTAGCCCTCCTGTATACAAAAGACAAAAGGGCTGAGAAAGAAATTAGGGAAACAACACCCTTCACAGTAGCCACAAATGACATAAGGTACCTCGGAGTAACCCTAACCAAAGAATTCAAAGACTTGTATGAAAAAAATTTCAAATCTCTGAAGAAAGAATTAGAAGAAGATATGAGAAGATGGAAAGATCTCCCATGCTCATGGCTTGGCAAGATTAACATAGTAAAAATGGCCATCTTACCAAAAGCAATCTACAGATTCAATGCAATGCCCATCAAATTACCAACACAATTCTTTACAGACCTGGAAAGAAAGATTCTCAACTTCATCTGGAATAACAAGAAACCCAGAATTGCTAAAACAATCCTCTACAATAAAAGATCTTCCGGAGGTATCTCCATCGCTGATCTTAAGTTGTACTATAGAGCAACAGTTTTAAAAACTGCATGGTACTGGCATAGAAACAGAATGGTGGATCAATGGAACCAAACAGAGGACCCAGAAATAAACCCACACACTTATGGACACCTGATCTTTGACAAAGACTCCAAAACCATACAATGGATAAAAGATAGCATCTTCAACAAATGGTGCTGGTCTAACTGGATGTCTACATGTAGAAAAATGAAAATAGATCCATACTTGTCACCCTGCACAAAACTGAAGTCCAAGTGGATCAAAGACCTCAACATAAAACCAGACACATTAAATCGGCTTGAAAAAAAAGTGGGAAATACCCTAGAACTCATTGGTACAGGGGAAAACTTCCTGAACAGAACACCAACAGCACACGCTCTAGGAGCAACAGTCAATAAAAGGGACCTCATGAAACTGAAAAGCTTCTATAAAGCAAAAGACACCGCCATAAAAATAAAGCGACCACCTACAGATTGGGAAAGAATCTTCACCAACCCTTTATCTGACAGAGGACTCATATCCAGTATATATAAAGAACTAAAGAAGCTGAAAAGCAGCAAACCAAGAAATCCACTTAAAAAATGGGGAACAGAGCTAAACAGAGAATTCTCTGTAGAGGAATACCAAATGGCAGAGAAGCACTTAAAGAAATGCTCAACCTCACTAGCCATTAGGGAATTGCAAATCAAAACAACCCTGAGATTTCACCTTACACCCATGAGAACGGCCAAGATCACTCAAGTGACAACACATGCTGGAGAGGTTGTGGAGAAAGGGGAACCCTTCTCCACTGTTGGTGGGAATGTAAACTTGTACAACCACTCTGGAAATCAATCTGGCGCTTTCTCAGACAACTAGGAATAGCGCTTCCTCAAGATCCAGCCATACCACTTCTGGGCATACATCCAAAAGAGGCTCAAGTACACAAAAAGGACATTTGCTCAACCATGTTTGTAGCAGATTTATTTGTAATAGCCAGAAGCCGGAAACAACCCAGATGACCCTCAACTGAAGAATGGATGCAGAAATTGTGGTATATGTACACAATGGAATATTACTCAGTAATGAAAAATAAGGAAATCATGAAATTTGCAGGTAAATGGTGGGATCTGGAAAGGATCATCCTGAGTGAGTTGTGCCAGAAGCAAAAAGACACACATGGTATATACTCACTCATATAGACATACAACATAGGGCAAACCCACTAAAACCTGTGCATCTAAAGAAACTAAGCAAGAGAGAGGACCCTAACAAAAATGTCCAATCCCCATCCAGAAAGGCAAAGAGGATGGACATCAGAAGAAGAAGAAAACAGGAAACAACCTAGGAACCTACCACAGAGGGCCTCTGAAAACCTCTGCCCTTCAGACTATCAAAGCAGATGCTGAGCCTGATGGGCAACTGTTGGGCAGAGTGAATGGAATTTTAGGTGAGAACTGGGAAATAGTAAGAGCTGGAGAGGACAGGGTCTCCACAAGGAGAGCAACAGAATAAGAAAATTTGAACACAGGGAACTTCCCAGAGACTCATACTCCAACCAAGGACTCTTCATGGAGATAACCCAGAACCCCTGCACAGATGTAGCCCAGGGCAGTTCAGAGTCCAATTGGGTTACATAGTAATGTGAAGACGGACTGCCTCTGACATAATCTGATTGGCCTGCTCTTTGATCACCTCCCTCTGGGGGGGAGCAGCCTTACCAGGCCATAGTAGAGGACAATGCAGCCACTTTTGATGTGAACTGACAGTCTAAGATCAGAAAGGAGAGGATAACCTCCCCTATTAGTGGACTTGGGGAGTGGCATGCAAGCAGAGGGAGGAGGGAGGGTGTGATTGGGAGGGGAGGAGGGAGGGGCTTATGAGGGGATGCAGAATTAATAAAGTGTAATTGATGAAAAATTAAAAAAAAATTGTCCATATTTTTTGCTGTTAAGTTATTATACAATATGATAGGATTAATAAGATTTTCTTGCCCATTTATAAATTATGTCTAAAAGTTTTGCTTTGATTTCTGTTTGAGAAGAACAGATTTAGAGTTATGCTAAAGATTATAGTTGAGTACAAGTTTGAATTTTACCTAGTCTCTTTGTTTAGGATTTTTTAAGGTTAAATACAAAATTGGAAACTATAGTTTTCCTATATAGATCTACCTAAAATTTTGTTCTAAAACATAGATTTGAAAAATATGCCAAAATTGAAATTTTAACATCCTTTTTAATAGGATTAAGTTTAGAGCAGATGATAAAGATAGACAATGTTAACTCAAATATGCTGGCACTCAGACTTCTCGGATATCTGATAAATATATCATTTTAACATAAGAAAGCTTACTATGACAGGGTCTAACCAGTTGAGACACATATACACCCACAAAAAGAAACAAATTAATATAGTTTTAATAGGTGCACCTATAGCTTTTCCATTTAAAACAAAAGTTAGCTAAATTGTTGATACTTTAACCGTATTTACTGATGGTTCATTATCTGGTGTTGCTGCCTATGCTTATAAAAGAAAAACATCTGTTCAAGTGTCTCACATATCTTTACAATTAGCAGAGTTATCTTCAGAATTGGCTTTGTTTCAAAGTTTTAATAAGCAGTCTTTAAACATTTTAATAGATAGTGCATATATAGCTCAGTCTTAGCCTAGGTTAGAGACTGCAGGTCAAATTCAGACATCTTCTCCTGCTAGAATATTATTTTTAAAATTCAAAATTTGATACAAAAAAATCTTTCCCTTTTTTTAGAACATTTGAAGTCTCATTGTAATTTGCCTAGACCCCTGTCTAAAGGAAATGCATTGGCAAATAGAGTCACCTAAGTTTATTGTTCACAGTTAAAAAGAGCCAAGGATGCTTGTAATATGCATCATCTTGATAGTCAAACCTTAAGAATTAAGTATGGATTGACTAAGGAACAGGCCCACAGTATAGTCAAGGCTTGCAGTACTTGTCCTCAATTTCAGCCTGTTCCTCATTTGGGAGTCAGTTCTGAAGGCTGCTCCAAATCAGATTTGGCAAATGGATATTGCTCATATTCCTGAATTTAAACAATTAAAATATGTACATGTTTGCATAGATACCTATTCTGGATTTGTTTTTGTCACTCCTCAACCATCAAAAACTGTAAAGAATGTTATTGCTCCTTGTCTACAGGTTTTTAATGTTCTAGGAGTTCCTAAGCAATATAAAACTGACAATGGAACAGGATATACAACCAAATCTTTTAGAAGATTTTTGTCAACAGTTTCAAGTTTCTCATATAACTAAAATACTTGCAATTCTCAAGGACAAGGCATGGTAGAGCATACCCACTAAAGAATGAAGATTTGTTTGCAGAAAAAAGAAGAAGAAGAAGAAGGTGGCACTACTCCCCTGGATACCTAAGAATCATCTTAGTCATGTCCTTTTCATTCTGTATTTTTAATTTGGATAAGCATGGTAAATATGCAACAGATCAGATAGATTTTGCATAGAGAAACCAAGCAAAATTTGCTAAAGTAAAATGGAGGGATCCTTTAACAAATCAATGGAATAGACCCAACCCTATACTCATATGGAGACTAGGATCTGTGTTTTTTAGTAGAAAATTGACGCAGCCCCATGGCTACTAGAATGTCTGTGCAAGAAGTGAATGAGGAATTTTCTCCTGAAAATGATAATGATGTCAATGGAGACCCCTCCAGTCAAGATGACTTCTTATTGGGCATATGTTCCTAATCCACATCTACTACATCCAGTTACCTGGGATGATCTAGAAGTCCTTACTTATGTCAACAACACTTGGTTGCTGTGTTTTGTTGCTTTTGAAGGAACATAAGTAAAACAGACACTTCAGGACTAGGAAGAGGTCATCCCCGAACATAAGTAAAACAGACACTTCAGGACTAGGAAGAGGTCATCCCCTTTGCTTTTTGAGAGAGAATATTATTAATCAGTACGAATTACCAGTCTCCCTGTCCAGGTCATAGGTTGGAATACATAGTACTGTAAAGTTGGGGTGGCAGCAAATGCCTCCCTTTGCAACTGGGCAAAGTGGAACATTGGAGGTATATTATTGTCCCTTCCTACAGGAGATAAGAATGGCAGTCCTACATCTTCAATGAGTTACCCACCCTGTGAGAAAGTGGATCAATGCTCTTGTTTTCAACTGATGGTTCTTTGGACAAGATGCATTGGAGAAACGCCCACCATCTACTCCTGGGACAATGACACTGCATTACAGTCCTGGACTGGACTGCTCTATCATTAAGGACATTAAGAACTTATCTTCTGGTAAAGTAAGTAAAAATTTCTTTGTTTTATAAAAAGCTGTTAGTGCTGGACTTTGGAGGACTTCAAATAAAAATTTCAAACCTATGTATAGAAATTTGGGGCTGCATTGGCATATATAGGCATTCTCTCTGGCAATGCAAGTAGCTTTGCTAAGTTAATCTAGTATACTTGTGTTTTGGCATGTGTTAATCATCCTTATTTACTGCTAAATGGAAACATTATAGTAAGACATTTTAAGAGCAATAATACCTATTCACTTGAATGTGTATATTACAATCTTACTAATTGTGTTACTGCTGATAATAATGCTCTTTCAGTATTAGTTGTTATGCAACCTGCTTTTGTTATGATTCCTCTTAAGATTTCTGATTCTTGGTTTGATAAAACAGGATTTAATTGGACTCAGATTTATAATCACCTTGCTGGTATTTGGTCTAACAAAAACTTTTCATTGGACATGTTAACCTATAGAAATAAGGTCCATGACATACAATTGGCCAAAACAGCCTGGACTATATTAACTAGCCCCAGAAGGCACTTTCCATTTGTTGACTCAGTGCTTAAGTGGGGACTGACACTTGAAAGCCTGGCAGGTATGGGTTTGTTGGCCTGATCATGTCTTCCTTGTGTATTATAGTTCCTTCTTCAACAATTCAATGCATGCAAGTACAGTTGCATGAATTTAAATTAAAGATCTCTAAAAATCCCATTTGATATGGAGGTAAGTCAATGACACATAAGTGTAAAATTGTGTGTATTCCAAACTAAGACAGAGGCTTGTAAAAATCGCATTCAAAACTTTGATGATGAGTAAGAAAAAAAAGCATATTTCAGCCAACCTAGATAGGCTGTCCATAAAACAAAAAAGGGGGAACTGAAGGAGTCTGGTAATTGGAATTCTGCCTCCTGGCCTTGCCAGATGCTGAATTTATCTAAATTCCATGTCTCAGAGAATGTCCTTAGCAATCTCTGCAAGTGGGCTGTTCTGAGCCTGAGAAGTAGATTGCAAGCTCACTACAACATTGGGAACCAGATAGAAAACTTAGTGCAACCTTGAGTGAATTCCTGGATGCCTTGCCAGGTGGCACAGATATGTTGCTTCTCTGAAAAAAAAATATTGCTTGTAACCTGTGCTTTATAAGTGTTTTTTGCATGTTCAATAAACTAAGACTTGAATAGGAATTTCTCTCATCTCCATTCTTCCCCTCTCTTTCCCCCTGTTTACACCCCCTCTTTAAGGTGGACCCTGTTAGATTAGCCCACAGGACTGTCAGGTTACCTTCTCTATTGCCTGCTCTTAAAGTCTCAGTATCACAGGAAACCCCAGCCAGCCTATTATATCAATAAAAAATGAAGGTACATTTAGTCAGTATGCTACTAATTGCTCAGTTCAAAGTCATAACCTAAGAAATTTCAGACCAAAGACAATAGTAAGAGACTACTTTGTCATTCAGTACAATCACCTTAATTCCACATTAGTTTGAAGCTTCCCCACTTAGAAAGCTGTCAAATTCAATAAACATTAAGCATTCATTTCTGACCTGACATTTTCACAGAGGTAAACAGGAGTAAAAGTGTAGGATCTGGATAAAAGGATGAGGACAAAAGCTTGTTGGTTTTCAGAAGAAAGAGTCAAGGTTGCACAGGATCAGATATACTGGACACTGAAGAAAGTTTGTTTACTCATCTCCATGAAAACCTTAAGATTCTCTCAGGCACTGATTGGCTGACAGGCAGAATGATACCATGAAGTAGGTGAAAGCTAGCAAGAGTTTCAGGAGCCAGTTATTAAAATGGCCAAGTGGACAGTATGCTTGAGAGAAAGGCTGAGCAGCCCTACATGCCTCAACATGGGCAGCTGAAAGCACAAACCCTAGAGATGACAGTTCTTGTGTCCAAGACATTCAGAAAAAGTGTCCCATATTTCTTAGTGGTCACTAATAAAGTCATGTGTCCTTGACATGTGACTTTTACATTATCACAGATTCTATTATTATTTGTTATAGGCACAGATATGTCCTCAGTCAGTGAATTACTGTGAAAATGTTCCCAGATGGAAGCAACTCTTTGAAAAAAAGTATTTAATTGAGACCTTGCTTATATTTTTAAAGAGACCATCCATGATGCCACGTCATCAAACAGTCATCTTGTTATAGTCCTTAAGCAGAACTGAGAATTTTCATACACTGAACGACAAGCTGCAGGCTAATAGAGGGAGACTGAGGCAGACAGAAAGAGAAAGTGCTAGAATGACAGATTCAGAAATAGAGAGCTTTAACAGGATATTGCAATTCAAATCACCAGGAAGTGGAAAAAGATAGAGGGATTTCTAGACTAAAAGATCATAGTTATCCAGATAGACTGTCTTTCAATACAATGATTAAAGTCCCAGAAACTTCCAATATCTAAAGAACAGGACTGAAAAACTCCTGTGTGGAAAATGTGTAATATTTTTGAGAACAGAGTAGTTTTCATCTTATGAAAACTAAGAAAATGACATCATGATATTTTCAAGCAAATGGATGGAAAAATTAAAAATTATCCTGGGTGAAATAAATAAATGTATAAATACAAATATGGTATGTATTCATTTATTAGGGTATTTCCTTATAGTGGGGGAAAAAGTTCCAATAGGGCATATATTGTGACCAACCCATTCTTCCATTATCGGGACTGATGGCAATTAATTGAGTTGTTGGGACAGGGCATTCTATGGAAATATTCAAGCAAAATATGCTGTTGTTAAAAAATATGTTGCTCTCTACCCTCAACTGATACTTCCTTGCCATGTTCTTGCATCCAAAGAGATGCTTCCTTCTTCATCCATGGGATTACATACAGAGACCAACCATCTGATATTATGCAGAGAGAGACCTTAAAACACCCAGATCGAAATGGGATTACCCTATGGAATTCTCCATCCCCTCAGATGTCTGGGAATCCTGCAGGAGAGGAGGCAAGAAGAGTGTCATAATTATAAGGAATTGAGAACACTAAGAGAACAATGCCCTGAGAATCAGGCTGCAGAGGAAGATGATGCAGCCAACCGTGATGAGACCTGATAAGCTAGGGATAGAAGGGGGAGGAGGGACTCCTCTATCAAGGAAGTAAAGAATGGGCATATGGGTAGGAGAAGGAGGGTTGGTGGTACTGGGAGGAGAAGAGATAGGGGACAGCAGAGGGGATACAAAATGAACAAATTGTAATAAATAAATAATAGGAAAAACTGTGATCAAGGTGATGATGTATAGAGTTCTTCAGGACTGATGGCTTCTTCTTGGGGATGGTGCTAGGGTGCAGCAATGATGAACTTAAAGTTTTCTTCAAAGGAGTTGGCACTGGGACTCTGTTCATACTCAAATGTGTATATGAAAAACACATTCTTCAATTGATGTATTTTAAAGAAAAAAAATAATGTTAAACATGGGTAGAAATTTGAACATGGGAGCAATGGAAAAGAAGTATAATATATATTATATGAAATTCCCACATAGTAAAAATATGTTTACATCTTATACAATGACTATGAAAATGGAGAAAAGATTACACTGAACAAGCAGTCCTGGTACTAAAACCATGTTTAGAGGATTTGTCTGGAGCACCGCTGAAGTACTCACAGCTGCTCTTGTGTCTTAATCATATAGCATGGAACCATTTCTCTGTCCTGAAGACCCAGGTATAACTGTAAACCCCAGGATCAGGAGGGTTCCTCACTGACCACTGTGTAGGACACAGCTTGCTTGAGAGAAGTGGTGAGCAGCCCTATATGCCTCAATGTGGGCAGCTGAAAGCACACAACCTAGAGATGACAGTTGCTGTCTAAGACTTTTAGTTCAGTAATAATGTCATAAATTTATTTCAAGAGGTCATTAATAAAATCACCTAGTATGACAGCAGAATAGAATTTTGACATCACAAAGCTTTTATAACATCACAATGGGGTTATGACCCCAATATGCTAGTATGACATCACATTGATATTAGGACATCAAGATAGAATTATGCCATCACAATGCTATATATTATCATAATGCTATTATGTCAACATATGATAACATTACAATAATAATATATCATAATGCAATTTTGACATCACAATGCTATCATGATATCACATTATTGTTATCATATCATAATTGTATTATTAGATCACAATGCTATGGCAACATCATTGTGATATGACATCACAATGCTATTTTAAATTCTCAATGGCATTATGACCTCAAAATACTATTATCTCATCACAATCATTTTATGATATCACAAGGGTATCATGATATCACAATGGTATTATGACATCACAATTGTATGACATCACAATGCACAGATGTAGCCCATGGCAGTACAGTCTCCAAGTGGGTTCCATAGTAATGGGAAGAGGAACTGCTTCCTACATGAACTGATTGGCCTCCTCTATGATCACCCCCCCCTTAGGGGAAAGCAGCCTTACCAGGCCACAGAAGATGACAATGTAGCCACTCCTGATGAGATCTGATAGACTAGGATCAGAAGGAAGGAGAAGGGGACCTCTCATATCAGTAGCCTTGGGACAGGGCATGGGTGAAGAATGGTGAGGGAAGGTGGAATTAGGTGGGGAGGAAGGATGGGTTTGTGGGGTCTACAAAGTGAATAAAGTGTAATTAATAAAATTAAAAAAAAATTAAAAATAAAATAAATAAAAAACAATGCTATTATGTCATTATTATACTATTGTATCTTCACAATGATATGACATTGCAAGGATGTTATGACATCACAATGGTATAAAGGCTTCACAATGGTATGTTGTAGGTGATGATTATTGTTGCTGATGATTAATATTTACTATTGGTTTATCTTTTATTAATGCTTGCTGTTAATTCTAAACAGCTATATAAGCAATTTACCACCCAGAGACTGGGTTTATTTAGTTAACTTAGAACACAATGCTGTTCAATAGTTATTCCTCCTAAACTTTCAAGCCCTCATAGTTTCCTAGCATTTAGATTTTACCCATTATGCTTGCTTTATGTGAAGTCTTAGCTCTGGTTCATTCTCTTTCTGCTTCCTCGCCCTCTCCCCTCCCACTCATTTCCTGCTCTCTGGTTCCTCCCACTCATTTCCTGCCCTCTGGCTCTTCCCATCACACTAAACATTTGTGGCTAGTTGCTTTATTTGGCTTGTTTATAAAAAGTTGAGACAGGATGCTTTAGAATATGTATCACAATGCAATATCTGAATTGAAACCAGAAGGGGGAGGGGATAGAAACAAGCATTTGACTGAAGAAGGAAAAGGTGCATACATTTCAAACAAACATTATACCAACAATGGTATGACAACATCACACGCTATTATGACATCACATTGCTCATATGGCATCACAATGCTATTTTAACATAATATTGCAATTATGACATCACAAAGATATAATGACATGACAATGGTATGTCATCAGAAAGGTATTATTTCACAGTGCTATTATGACATCACAATGATATTATGACTTCACAATGCTATGACAGCATCACAATATTATTATGACATAACTGAAATTATAATATCAAAAAAGTATGACCTCAAAATGCTATTATGAGGTCACAATGGTATGATGACATTCCAATGCTATTACAACATGATTGTGGTATGACATACCAATGGTATTATGACATCTCAATGGTATTGTTTTGACAATGGTATTAGGATTTTACAATGCTGTTATGATATCACAATTGTGTTTTGACATAACAATGGTATGACATATCAGTGGTATCTTGACAACACAATGATATGACATCACAATAGTATTAGGACATCTCAATTATAATATGATATCACAATTTTATTATATCAAATTTTTTTATGACATCTCAATGCTGTTATGTCATCTCCATGGTGTCCTGACATCTCATGGTGTGCTATTATGACTGAATAATGCTATTGGGATATCTGCCATTATATCATCATAAGATATGATAACACAATGGAATTATAACACAATAATAACATAACATCACAATGCAATTAATAATAATATAACATAACAATGCAATTTTGACAGCACAATTTTGTTTTGACATCACAATGGTATTATATCATCACAGTGGTATTATGACATCAAAATGCTATAATGCCATCACTTCATATGTCACCTCAATGCTATTAAGACATCCAATATCATGAAATAACAATGGTTTTATGACTTCATAATGATAGAACATCCCAATGCCATTGTGACATCACAATTGTACTATGACATCACAATGCTATAATTACATCATATGATATGACTTTTCAATGCTACTCTGATATCACAATGCCATCACAATGCTACTATGCTATCACAATGCTATTACAACATGATTGTAGTATGATATCACAATGGAATTTTGACATATCAATGGCATTAAGACCTGAAAATCCTATTATGACATCACAATAGTATTTTCACATCAGAATATTAAGACGTCTCAATGCTAATATGACTTCATACTGGTATGAGTTTAAAATGGTATTAGAACATCACAATGATATGAAATCATTATGCTACTATGATTACACACTGCCATTATGACATCACAAAACTATTATGCCATCACAAAGCTATTATGACATCATCATGCAATTATGATATCACGGAGTGTAGGAGGTATAGCAGCATGATTGTAGTAAGACTTCACAGTAGAATTTTGACATCACAATGATATTATGACATCACAATGCTATTAGAACTTCACAATACTATTTTAACAACACAATGGTGTTATGACTTTACAATGCTATTATGATATCACAATGCTATTATGACATCATAATGTTATGACATCACAAATCTATTATGACACTACATGGTATTATGACTTAAAAATGGTATTAAGAAATCACAATTGAATGACATATAAATGCTAGTATGATATCACAATGACATGACATCACAATGGTATTATGATATTATAATGCTATTATGACTTCACAATGCTAGTATGATATCTCAATGGTGTTATGACTTTACAATGCTATTAAGACATTACAATTTTATTATGACATCACAATGGCATTATAAATTCACAATGGTAATTTGAGATCACCATGTTATTATGACATCACAAATGTATGACACCTCAATGCTGTTATGACAAAATTTTGGTATGATATATAACAACATCACAATACTTTTATGATAAGATAGTTTTATGAAATCAGAAGGGAATTATGAAATTACAATGCTATTATGACACAATGGTGTTATGCCATCACAAAGGTATGACATCTCAATGCTATTATGAATGACTATTTTGACATGTCATGATATTTTGACATGAAAATGCTATTATGACATTCCAATGCTATTATGACATTCCAATGGTGTTATGACTTCACAATGCTGTGAATAAAAATGTCATTATAAACAAAAAGTTCTATTATGACATCACAATGCTATTATGACATCACAATATTATTATAAATCACAATGCTATTGTGACTTCAAAATAATATTATGACATCACAATTGTGATATGAAATCACAATGGTATTATGACATAAGTATCCTAAGATGACATCACAATGCTATTATGAACTCACAATGTATTAATGATATGATTGTGGTATGATATCACAATGGAATTATGACATCACAATGGAATTTTGATATCAAAATGGTATTATGACATCACAAGTCTATTATGACACCGCAAAGCTATTATGATGTTACAATGGTGTTATATCATCACAATGGCATTATGACATTCCAATGCTATTATAACATCAAAATGCTATCAAGACATCACAAAGCTATCATGACATTACATTGCTATTAAAATCTGGCAATGGTATGACAGCTCAACCCTGTTATGACAGCACAATGCTAATATGACAACACAATGGTGTTATGACTTCACAATGATATGACATCACAATGCTATAGAGACATCACAATGGTGTTATAACATCACAATTGTATGATGACAACACAATGATATATCACAATGCTATTATGATATCTCAATTGTTAGACATCTCAATGCTATTATTAAAAGCAATGATATGTCATCACAAAGTTATTATGACACCACAATTCTATTATGACTTCACAATGGATTGGCTACACAAAGTTATTTGGACATCACAATAATATGACATTGCAATGCTATTATGACAGCACAGTTTTATTATGACATCACAATACAATTGGATATGATTGTGATGTGATATCACAATGCAACTTTGACATCACAATAGTATTATGACCTAAAAAATGCCATTATGGCATCACATTGCTCATATGACATCTCAATGCCTTTATGACATCACAAATGTATGATGACATCACAATGCTATTAGGACATAACAATACTATTATGATGCCACAATGATGTAATGACATCAAACTGGTATGACATCACAAGATATTATTATTTCACAATGGTATTATGACATCACAATTCTTATGTGACATATCAATGATATTATGACCTCACAATGATATCATGAAATGGTATTACATCACAAATGTATTATTTCATAGTGCTTTTATGATATCACAATGGTATTATGACTTCACAAAGTCATAATTATTATGACATCACAGTGCTATTATGATATCACAGTGTAATTATGGCATCACAATGCTATGGTGACATCACAATGGTATAATGAGATCACAATGGTTTATGACTTCATAAAGTATTATGACATCACGGTGGTATATTGACATGACACTGATATAATGATATCACAGTAATTTATGACTTCATAACAGTATGACTTCCCAATTTTATTAGGACATCATAATGACACAACATTACCATGGTTTTATGATATCACAATGGCGTTATGACATCTCAATGGTATTATGATATCACAATGGTCCTATGACATCACAATGGTAATATTAATACACAATTGTATTATGACCCCATTTGATATGATATCACAATGATCCTATGACATCACAATGCTATTAAGACTTCACAATAAAATTATGCCTTTACATTGATAAGATATCACAATGGTATGACAACACAATGCTATGATGATATCACAGTGGCATCAAATCCCAAAGGTATGATTTCACAATGGTGTCATGACACCTCAATGCTATTATAACTTCACAATGCTATTATGATATCACACTGGTATTATGACATCACAATGCTATTAAAACATAACAATGCTACTGTGACATTTCAATTGTTTCACATCTCTATGCATGTGTTTATTAATATTTCCATTTGATATATCTTCTGGTAAAGCTGCTGTTAATCTTACTGAGCTGTATAATCAAATCACCACACAGATTCTGGTTATACTTAGTTAACACAGAAACAATGCTGGGAAATAGTTACTCCTTCCTAAATCTCCAAGCCCCCATAGTTTCCTAACATTTAGATTTTACACATTACACTTGCTTTTTGTGAAATCTTAGGTCATGTTCATTCTCCATGTACTTCCTAAATCCTCCTCCAGCTCGACTCTCCTAGCTCTGCCCTCACCCTCTTTTTCTCCCACTCATTTCCTGCACTCTAGCTCCTGCCCTCTTTCCTGTCCTCTGGCTCCTCCCTTTGCACAACATTGTGGCTATTTTTTATTTTGGCCTGTTTATCACAATGCAATATCCTGACTGAATCCACTCCACAGAGAGTGGAGTGGAGAAATCAGCATTTGAATGAACATGGGTAAGGTGTATACATTTCAAAAGAACATTATACCAACATTTCCCCCTTTAAGTCCAATTTCTTTCAATACAATAATAATTATGAAAACGGTTAGGTAAAATATACATGAGCAAAATCTAGTCCATGTGTATTTAGCAACTTAGGAGAAAGGATCTGATTATCCTATCTATCTTGATAAGTTAAAAGTTCTATACCTAAATTAACTTTTATCCTTATTGGTATTACCTATATGAAAGGATTTATTAACTTTTAAATAACTTAATCCTAAATGTGGCACTATGACTATTTCGTCTTTAATCCCATCAGAGACTTGAGAAGGAGTAAAATTAGTTACTTGAGTAAATAGGAAGTGCATGTTAGCAGCTTCCAAAAAAAAAAAGTGTCAGAAACAGTTTGCTGCCTAAACAGTCACCCATAACTCACTATAAAGTTGAAGCATAATCTTCAGCCTTCTGGTTCAGAATACTTGACAGACATACATGTGAAGCAGGAACTATTTACGACTTGCTTAACCTGTCTTGGCACAGTTTTTCAGTTGAATTGTCCTTCATTAGCTTGCTCATTTTTGACAGAATTTGTCTGTCAAGAAGTGAGGGTATTTTCTTTACCCAAGTGGCTCGTTGGCCACATTTGAGGCCATCTCTATATTGAAGTACTTTAATGCTCACTATCTTCTTTCAGGCATATGGGGTGCTGCCAGGAGATGACCTGTCTCATTGTCAAAGAATCTTCAAAATAATAAAAATATTTTTAAATTCCATAATCTGTAAGTCTTGGAAGTTTTTGAAGACTACCTACAAATAAATCTGTCTACAAAATCTTATCTCTTTCTTAAACCTATAATATATAGTCCTGTGATAAAGTAAAATAGTGTCTGACATGACTATGAGCTCAATAACTAGCAAATAACTTGCATTACTACCTAACGAGTTTTTAAAAGCAATTTAAAAGTATTGGAAGTAACCTTGAAATTGTTTCAATATACTAAAGCTTATACCAATGTATAAAAAAATAGACCTATTTTTGCATCGATATGCAATATCCTATACCAGAGTTAAAATTAACCTTATTTGAGAATAGCAAGTAAAACCCTAAATTGAGTAGATTCAATAATCTATCATTTTTCTATTCCTATAAGATATCCCTGTATATTACTTGTTTCACTTTGAATAAGACCATTAATAATAAAAATCTTCCAGAGATAATAACATTTCATAGCCATAGCAACAATCAAAAACATACCCAACCCCCTTTAAGGAAAATTGTATGCCGTTCTCATGAATTTCTTCTAGCTGACATTTTGGATAAGTAGAAATCCTGTATGGGGGCCAAATAAAATTGAGAAAAATGGTTAATTGAGCAAGCAATAACATTTGAAGTACAGTCTTTGAATGTTGAAAATTTTCAGGCTTAATAAAAGACCACTATGGAACAATCTATAATGCTGGACCAATTAAAATTAGTAGCTTTCTTCAAAGTTCTTTTGGGAGGAGGCTCTGATGAGAAACAGCAATTGAAGCAGTTGAGGCAGGAACAGGCAGAATGCTGGAACATGCAAGATGCTGAAACAGATGTGTCAGTGTCTTAGGAGGATGAAGAATTTTTTTAGGTTTGTTCCAGCAACTCTGGTGTACAGTTTTATTGTTCTGCAAACATATAATTTCTCAGAAGCATTATAGAGTTGTAAAACTATGAATGTAAAGATGGGACCCCAAAAATTGTACCAAAGAACTCCTACAGCTGATAAACACCTTAGGCACAGTGGGTGGATATAAAATTAACTAAAAAAAAAATCAGTAGCCCTCATGTATAAAAAAGGCCAAATGGCTGAGAAAGAAATTAGGGAAACAAAAACATTATATTATCTAACAAGGCCATACCTCTTACCCCTAACCAGAAATTTCCTCACTGGGAACTAAACATGTAAATAGATGAGCTTCAAGGGGATATTGCAATTCAAATCACCAGGAAGTGGAAGAAGATAGAGGGATTTCTAGGCTAAAAGAACATATTTATCCTAAAATTTTGTCATTCAATACAATGATTAAAGACCCAATTACTTTCACAGTATGAAAAACAAGACTGACAGTCTCCTTTTCGGAAAATGTGGAATATTTCCAAAATCGAGTATTATTCAGCTAAGAAAATGACATCATAATATTTTCAGGCAAATGAATGGAACTAGGAAAAATCATCCCAAGTGAAGTAACTACAATGCAGAAAGACAAATATGGTATGTTATTCACTTATTAGGAGATCTCCAAATAGTGGGGGATAAAGTTCCAATAGGCCATCTATTGTGACCAAACCAGTGTTCCACTAGGGGGATTGGGTGTCAGTTAAATGAGTTGTTGGGTAAGGGCATCCTACAGAAATTTTCAAGCAATCCAGGCTGTTGTTATTAAAATATGTTGCTCTCTGCCTCCAAATGATAGATCAGTGTCATGTTCTTGGATCCAGAGAGACTTCCTTCTGCATAAAATGGGATTGCATACAGAGACCGACAGTCTGATATTATGCAGAGAGAGTTTTTAAAACACCGAGCTTTAAATAGGATTTACTTATGAAATTATCCATCCCCTCAAAGCTCTGGGAAGCTTACAGGAGAGGAGGCATGAAGAATGTCATAAAGTAGAGGGAATTAAGACACAAGGATTAAGATAGGATGCTCTGAGAACCAGGCCACACAGGATGATTATGCAGCTAGACTTGATGAGACCTGATAAGGTAGTGTCAGATAGAAGGGGGAAAAGAACCTTTTCTCTCAGGGAACTAGAGTAGGACTTTGAACTTGGGAGCAATGGAAAAGGAGTGCAATATATATTATATGAAATTCCCACATAATCAATAAAAATAATACGTTGCCAACTTTTACAATGACTTTTAACATGGAGATAATATTCCAAAAAAGGAGAGCAGAGTTTGACTGTGTAAGGCATGCTTTCCAGGAACTCATTATGAAGCAGAGAATCCTAGCCATGAACTAATGGTTACACAGCTACTTCAGACCACAGAAGCTCATATGGCACCTCTGAACAAGCAGTTCTGGCACTAACACTACATTTAAAGTGTTTGCTATTTTCTTTTAGGCATATAACAAGGACACATTTCTCTGAATTGAAGGCCCAGTTTTAACTTTAAAAACCCCAGCACCAGGAGGGCTTGTCACTGAACACTGAGGAGGACACAGCTGTCGATCCAGCCAGGTCAGCCAAGGCAACCCTGCTCATATAGGGTTGGCAGAACTTGTGTGGAACATCACAAGCTGTCCAATAATAAATTGCACCTAAGTTCTATTTTACACTCACCACAACTTTCTCGGTTTCAGCCAGACCAGTCCCAGGAATTGTCTGGTTTGCTTCTCTTTCTCCTGCTCTTAAATACTCACTGTCCCAGGGAACCCTAGACCTTGCCAGACTATTATATTAATAAGAATATGAAGGCACATTTAGTGAGGATGCAAGTAACTGCTCAGTTTAAAGTCACAATCAAGGAAATTTCAGGTCCACGACCACAGTAGGAGAAACCTTGTCATTTGGTATATTCCCCTTAATCCCACATCACTTTGAAGCTTCCCTACTTTGAAAGCTGTCCAATGAAATAAACTTTAAAGTGACATTTCCTACCTGAGATTGCCATAGAGGTAAACAGGTGTAAAGGTGCAGGATCTGGATAAAAGAATGAGATGAGGGACTGTTGGGTCTCATAAGAAAAATTCACATATACACAGGATCAGAGGTACTGGATACTGAGGAAAGTTTGTTTACTCATCTCTATGGAAAGCTCAAGATTTTTCTCAGGTGCTGATTGGCTGAGAGAAAGAATGATGTCTTGAAACAGGTGAAAGCCAGTTATTTAAAGGACACCTTGCTTCAGAGAAAGGCTGAGCAGCCCTACGTGACTCAATCTGGGCAGCTGAAAACACACAACCCAGAAATGTCAGTTCCTGTGTCCCCAAGATTCTTAGTTCAGGAAAAGTGTCACATATGTTTTTCAAGTGGTCATAAATAAAATAACGATACTTGACATGTGGGTTTTATAATATCATGGATTCCATTATTAATTTTTAAAAGCACAGATATGTTCTCAGTTAGTGAATTCCTGTGAAAATGTTCCTTGAGCAAGGTAATTCTTTGAATAAAAAGGTTTGAATTGTGTCCTTGCTTATATTTTTACAGAGTCACTACATGATGTCACATCAGCAAGCAGTTATCTTGTGGCAGAAATGAGAGATTTTCATAGTGAACCACAAGTGCCAGGCAAAGAGAGGAAGACTGAGAGTGACAGAGTGAGAAAAAGCTAGAGAGACAGATTCAGAAATAGAGACTAAGGCTGACAGAAAAAGATATAAAGTGAGAGAGACCTAAAGACAGAGGCTCCATTCACTTTGGTCACTATCTCTGCCATATCAACCTCAAAGCACACCCTCCTATATTATAACTCCAATAGGAATTATATTATCTAACAAGTCTATACCTCCAAACACCTCCCAGACATTTCCTCGCTGGAGACTAAACATATAAATAGATGAACTTAAAGGGAACATTGCAATTCAAAACAGCAGGAAGTGGAAAAAGATGGAGGGACTTCTAAGTTAAAAGAACATAGATATATTTTGTCATTCAATACATTGATTAAAGCCCCAGCAACTTCCAAGGATGCAAAAAGGACTGATAATTTTATTTTGCGAAAATACGGAATATTTCCATAACTGAGTATTATTCAGAGAGAAAATGACATCATGAACATTTTGAGGCAAACTGATGGAACCAGGAAAAAATCATTCTGGGTGAAGTAACTAAAATGCAGGAAGACAAATATGATGTATGTTAACTTATTAGAAGGTGTCCTAATAGTGGGGTATAAAGTAACAAAGGCAATATATTGGGATCAAACCACTCTTGCACTAAGGTAATTGGGTAGTGAATTGAGATTTTTGGGCCAGGGCATGCTATGGAAATTTTCAAGCAACCCAGGCTGTTGTTTTTTAAATATGTTGCTCACTGCACTCAGTTAATAGATGAGTACCATGTTCCTGTATCCACACAAATGGGATCAAATTGAATAGAGACCCACAGTCCAATATTATGCAGACAGAGACCTTAAAACACATAGCACTGAAAAGGATTTAACTATGAAATTCTCCCTTCCTTCAGAGTTCTGGGCAGCCTGCAGCATAGGAGGCAGGGAGAATGTCATAATTAGAGGGAACTGAAGACATATGAAGAAAAATGCTGTGAGATTCAGGCCACAGAGGAAGATGACGCATCCAGCCTTGATGAGACAAGATAAGCTCAGTTCAGATAGAAGGGGGAGGAGGGCCTCCCCTATCAGGGAACTAGAGAAAGGCATAGGGGTAGATGAAGGAGGCTCGGTGGGACCAGAAGGAGAAGAGGAGTGGGCAGCAGAGGGAATACAAAATGAACAAATTCTAATAAATAAATAAATATATATATAAGAAAAACTGTGACCAAGTTGCTGAAGATGCTCTTCAGGAATGATGCCTTCTTCTTGGTGGGTGATGTCAGGGTTCGGAAAGGATGAACTCAGTTTTCTTTAAGGGACATGAAACTCTGATCATGTTCCAATGAATAGAGAAATAACATACTTCAATTGATGTATTTTAAAGGAAAAAAAATTAGTGTGACACATGGGTAGGAATGTGAACCTGAGAACAATGTAAAAGGAATGTAATGTATATTATATTAAATTCCCACATAATCAAAAGAATAATATGTTGCTAACTTTTACAATGACTTTTAACACTGAGAAAAGACTCCGCTGATGGTAGGCAGTGTTTGACTTTGTTACGCATGCTTTCTGGAACTCATTATCAAACAGAGTATCCTAGCCTTGAACTACTGGATACCCAAGTACCTCAGACCACATGAGCTCAGGTGGTATTTTTGATCAAGAAGTCCTGGCACTAACACTATATTTAAAGGGTTTGTCTGGAGGACCGCAGCAAGAAACACAACTGCTCTTGTGTTTTAGGCATATAACACTGACCCTTTTCTCTGTCCTGAAGGACCAGTTTTAATCATAAACCCCAGGACCAGGGTGGTTCCTCACTGACCACTGAATAGGACACAGCTGCTGATCCAGCCAGGTCACCGGGGGCAACCCTGCTCATAGAGGGTTGGAAAAACTAGTGTGGAATAGCACCAGCTATCAAATAGTTTATTACCCTTCAGTTCTCCTTTTACACTCACCTATTTTTCTGTTTCAGCCAAATGAGTCCCAGGTATTGTCTGTTTTCCTTCTCTTTCCCCTATTCTTAAAAGCTCAATATCCCAGTGAACCCTAGACTCTGCCAGCCTATTATATCAATGAATGTGAAGATACATTTATTGAGTACACCAGTAACTTCTCAGTTGAAAGTTACAACCTAGGAAATTTCAGATCCAAGACCACAGTAGGAGACCACTTTCTCATTCAGTACATTTCCCTTAACCCCACATCACTTTGAAGCTTCCCCACTTAGGAAGATGTCCAATTAAATAAAGGAAGATTAAAGTTTCATTTCCTACCTGAAATTGTCACAGAGCTAAACAGGAGTAAAGGTGTAGGATCTGGATAAAGGGATGAGATTAAGGCTTGTTGGGTTTCACAAGAAAAATTCATGTGTGCACAGGATCAGAGATTCTGAACATTGAGGAAAGTTTGTTTACTCATCTCCATGAAAACCTCAAGATTTTCTGAGGTGTTATTGGCTGAGAGAGAGAATGATGTCATGAAACAGTTGAAAGCCCGTAAGAGTTTCAAGAGCAAGTTATTAAAATGCCTTCTTAAAAGAAAGGCTGAGCAGTTGACAAGGTACAGGATCCATTCATTTTAAAGTACGGCAGAGATCAGGAATACAAAGCATATACCTAAATATAGTAAAGGCAATATACAGCAAGCCTATAGAAAACATCAAATTCAATGGAGAGAAACTTAAATCAACCCCACTGAAATTAGAGACAAGGCAAGGTTGCTCACTCTCTCCATATCTATTCAACATAGTACTGGAACTCCTAGCTAAAGCAATAAGACAGGTAAAGGAAATCAAGGATATACAAATCAGAAAGGAAGAGGTCAAAGTTTCCCTATTTGCAGATGACACAAAAGTATACAGGAGTGATCCCAAAAATTCAACCAGAGAATCCCTTCAGCTGATAAACACCTCCAGCAAAGTGGCTGGATACCAAATTAATTCAAAAAATTTAGAAGCCCTCCTGTATACCCAAGAAAAAAGGGCGGAGAAAGAAATCAGGGAAACAACACACTTCACAATAGCCACCAATAACATAAAGTACCTTGGGGTGACTTTAACCACGCAAATGAAAGTTCTGTTTGAAAAAAACTTCAAGTCTCTGAAGAAATAAATTGAAAAAGTTATCAGAAGACGTAATTGGTAGTATTAACATAGTGAAAAATGGCCATCCTGCCAAAAGCAATCTATAGATTCAATGCAATTCCCATCAAAATATCAATGCAATTCTTTATGGACATTAAAAGAAAAATTCTCAACTTCATATGGAGAAACAAAAAACCCAGAATTTCCAAAAATATACTGTAACACAACAGATTGTCTGGATATCTTCATCCTTGACCTCAAGCTATACTACAGAGCAAAATAGTAATAAAAACAGCATGGTATTGGCATAGAAGCAGAAAAATAGATCAATGAAACTGACTATAATTCCCAGAAATAAATGCAAACACCTATGAATACTTGATTTTGAAAAAAAGAAGACAAAACTGTTCAATGGAAAAAAGACAGCATCTGCAACAAATGGTACTGGTCCAACTGGTTGTCTACATGCTATAAAATTAAAATAGAGCCATATTTATCAAATTGCAGAAACTTAAAACCAAGTGGATTAAAGACCTCAACATAAAACCAGATACACTAAATCGGTTAGAAAAAAAAATGGGGAAGAGCCTTGGACTGATTGGCACAGGAGATTACTTTCTGAAGAAAATGACAACAGCACAGCCTCTTAGGGCAACAATTAGTAAATGGGACCCCATGAAACTGAATAGCTTCTGTAAAGCAAAAGACATTGTCATCAGAACAAAACAATAGCCAACAGACTGGGAAAGGATCTTCACCAACTCTATATCTGACAGAGGGCTGATATCCAGAATATAAAGAACTAAAGAAATTAAAAAGCAACAAACCAATCAATCTAATTAAAAAATGGGGTACAGAGCTAAATAGAGAATTCTTTGTAGAGAAATTTAGAATGGCAGAGAAACACCTGAAGAGATGCTCAATGTCCTTAGCCATCAGAAAGATAAAAATGACCCTGAGATTTCACCTTCCACCCATCAGAATGGCAAAGTTTCAAAACTCAGTACTTGAGGAGAGGTTGTGGAGAAAGGGGAAACATCCTGCATTGCTGGTGGGGATATACAACCACTATGGAAATCAATCTAGCGCTTCTCAATTAGGAATAGTGCTTCATAGGGATCCAGCTATACTACTTCTAGGCATGTATCCAAAAGATGCTCAAATACACAATAAGGACATTTGCTCAACCATGTTTGTAGCAGCTTTGTTTGTAACAGAACCTAGAAAAAAACCAGATGTCCCTCAACTGAGGAATGGATACAGAAATTTTACACATTGAAATACTACTCAGCAATTACAAAAAAGGAAATCATGAAATTTGCAGGCAAACAGTGGGAACTAGAAAAGATCATTCTGAATGAGGTGTTCCAGGAGCAGAAAGAGACACATGGTATATACTCACTTATATAGTCATATAAGATAGGATAAATACATTAAAATAAGTGCACCTAAAGAAGATAAACAAAAAAGAGGACCCAGGGTAAAATGATCAGACCTTACTTATAAAGACAAATGGGATGGACATAGGAAGTAGAAGACAAAAAAAAACAAAAAAACAAAAAAAAAAAAAAAAAAAAAAAACAGGACAGGAGCCTACCACAGAGGACCTCTAAAAGACTATACCTAACAGCTTATCAAAGCAGATGTTGAGAATCATAACCAAATCTGCGGTAGAGTGTAGGGAATCATATGATAAAAGGGGGAGTTAGTATGAATGGAAGAGGACAGAAGCTCCACAAGGACAAAATATATCAGGGCACAGTGTTCCTCTATGAGACTGTTTCTCCAACCAAAGACCATGTATGGATATAACCTAGAAGCCCTGCTTGGATGAAGCCCATGGAGGCTCAGTATCCAAGAGGGTTTTCCTAGTAAGGGGAACAGGAATTATTTCTGACATGAACTCAATTACTGGCTCCTTTCCTATCCATCCACCCCTGAGGGAGGAACAGCCTTGCTAGGCCACAGGAGACAAGGCAGCCAGTCCTGAAGATACCCGATAAGCCTGGGTCAGATGAAAGGGGAGCAGGACCTCCCCTATAAGGGGACTTAGAAAGGGATAGGGAGGAGTTGAGGGAGGGAGGGTGGAAATGGGAGGGAACAAAGGATGAAGCTACAGAGTAAAAAACTGTGATTAATATTCAAAAAAATAAGAATAAAACATAGGTGATGAAGTATAGAGCTCTTCAAGACTGATGGCTTCTTTTTGGAGTTATTGTCAGTTTTCTTTTTACAGAACTTGGCACCAAGTCTCTGATCATATTCCAATTAATATATGAACAACACATACTTCAATTGATGTATTTTAAAGAAAAAATATTTTAATGTGACACATGGGTAGGAATTTGAACCTGGTATCAATGGAAAAGGAGTGTAATGTATAATATATGAAATTCCACATAAGCCATAAAAATAATACGTTGACAACTTTTACAATGACTTTTAACTTGGAGAAAAGATTCCACCAAAGGAAGGAAGAGTATGACTTTGTAAGGCATGCTTTCCAAGATCTCAATATGTAGCAGAGAATCCTAGCCATGAATTATTTTTTTACCCAGCTACCTCAGACTCCATAAGCTCAGGTAGAACTCTGAAAAAGCAGTCCTGGTATTATAAATACATTTAGAGTGTTTGTCTGGAGGACCACCACAGGAAACACAGATGTTGTGTCCTAGGCATATGACATGGACACATCTCTCAACCTGAAGGCCAAGTTTAACTGTAAAACCCAGAACCGGGTTGATTGCTCACTGACCACTGAGTAGGACATAGCTGCTGAATTGGACAGGTCAGTCAAAGCAACCCTCTCATAGAGGGTCACCAACCCTAGTGTGGAACAACCCCAGCTGTCAAATAGTTTATTGAGCCTCAGTTCTCCTTTTAGATACATAGATTTTTATCTATATCACCCAATGCTGTTGTAGGAATTATCTGGTTTCCTACTGTTTTCGCTGTTCTTAAAGACTCAATAGAGCAGGGAAACCTAGTCCCTGCCAGCCTATTCTATCAATAAGAATGTGAAGAAACATTTAGTAAGTACACCAGTAACTGCTCAGTTCAACATCACAACCTAGGAAATTTCAGATCCAAGATCACATTATGACACCGTGTTGTCATTCCGTACATTCCCATAATCCCACATGACTTTGAAGCTTCATTACATAGGGAGATTTCTAATTAAATAAATATTAAAGTTTCATTTCTTACCTGACATTGTCACAGAGGTAAAAATGAGTAAGGTGTGGGATCTGGAAAAGGAATAAGATAAAGGCTTGTTGGGTTTCACAAGAAAAAGTCACATGGGCACAGGATAAGAGATACTGGACACTGAGTAAAGTTTGTTTACTCATCTCCATGGAAACCTCAAGATTCTCTCAGGTGCTAATTGGTTGAGAGAGGGAATGATGACATGAAACAGGTGAAAGCCAGTAAGAGTTTCAGGTGGCAGTTATTAAAAGGGCCAAGTGGACAGCCCTGAGAAAAAAGCTGAGCAGGCCTATATATCTCAGTCTGGGCAACTGAAAGCACATAACCCAGAGATATCAGTTCTTGAGTCCAAGACTCTTAGTTCAGGAAAGCTGTCACGTATTCTTTCAAGTAGTCATTATTAAAGTCACCTGTCCTCAACATGTAATTATCACATTATCACAGATTCCATTATTGTTTGTTATAAGCACAGATATGTCCTCAGTCAGCAAGTTACTTAGCAGGAAAATGCTCCCTCAAAAAAGGCAAATCTTTGAAAACAAAGTGTTAAATTGGGACCATGCTTATGTTTTTAGAGAACATCTATGTACACATCTACAAGCATTCATCTTGTTGTAGTACTTAAGGAGAACTGAGAGCTTTTCACATTATATCACAAGCAGCAGGCAGAGAGAGGAGGACAGAGAGAAAAAGAGGGAGAAAGAGTTAGAGAGACATATTCAGAGAGACTGAGACCAAGATAAACAAATATATAACGTGACAGAGACTGAGAGACAGACTTCATTCTGTTTGGCCACTTTCATTGTCATATTAACCTAAAAGCACACCCTCCTATTTTATTACTCCAACAGGAATTATATTACCTAACAAGTCCATACCTCAGAACACTTCCAGATGTTCCCTCGCTGTGGACTCAACATGTAAATAGATGAGCTTCAATGGGACATTGCAATTCAAATCACCAGGAAGTGGATGAAGATGGACGGACTTGTAGGCTAAGGGAACATAGGTATCCTGATAGTTTGTCATTCAATACAATGATTAAAATCCCAGAAACTTCCAAGTTCTACAGAACAGGAGTGACTAACTCCTTCGGGGAAAATGTAGAATATTAACACAACAGAGTATTTTTCAGCTAAGAAATTGACAACATGATATTTTCACTCAAATAGATGGAACAAGGAAAAATAATCCTGGGTGAAGTAACTAAAATAGAGAAAGACAAATATGGTATGTATTCACTTATTAGGAGGTCTCTTAACAGTGAGTCATAAAGTTCCAATAGGCTCTGTATTGTGACCAAACCAGTCTATCAGTACTGCGATTGGGTGGCAGTTAATTGATTTCTTTGGCCAGGCAATCCTAGAGAAATTTTAAAGCAACCCAAGCTATTATTATTAAAATATGTTGCTCTCTGCCCTCAAATGATAGATCAGTGTCATATTCTTGCATCCACAGAGATGCTTCCTTCTGCATCAAATGGGATTGCATACAGAGACCCACAGTTTGATATTATGCAGAAAGAGACCTTAAAACACCCAGCTCTAAATGGGATTTCCTTATGATATTCTCCCTCCCATCAGAACTCTGGGCAGCCCGCAGAAGAACCAGAAAGAGTGACACAAGCAGAGGAAATGGAGGACATAAGAACAATGCCCTGAGAATCAGGCTGCAGAAGAACAGGCAGCCAGCCTTGTTGAGACCTGAGAAGGTAGGGTAAGATAGAAGTCAGGGAAGAAACTCCTCTATCAGGGAACTAGAGAGAGGGCATTGGGGTAGAAGAAGGAGAGTAGGTGGGACTGGAAGGAGAAGAGGAATGGGGCAGCAGAGGGGATACAAAGTGAACATATTGTAATAAATAAATACATAAGATTGGGGCGGAGCCAAGATGGTGACTAGCACACACAATTTCTGAGCTATGGAAGAGCTAACCATCTGAGTTGGTGAGTGGAAGGACCTCTAACCCAGGAAAACAATGTGAGGCTTTCTAAACAACAGGGAACATCGCAAGAGGTGAACACTTTGGTCTATGGGCAACTGGGGACTTGTTTGGGGAAGTTGAGAAATGATCATTTGATCTCCTGTCACTCCCCTCTCCCAGACCTCCCTCCTCCTCAGCACAGCGGACTCATCTTTCTCAGTGCACACCCTAACTGCCTGGGGTCTGCAACCGCTGAAGTGGAGCTACAAGCCCTTTAGTGGCAACTGCCAGCAGTACCTGTCTAGGAGTCCCAGATCCACGCAGTGGCTGCACCATCCTCCCAGGGCCCCAGACTGCTAGACACCATACTAGCTCCACAGGATCACGTTCACTGATGGTACGGACCGCCCAATCCCACAGTGACAGAGAATACGCTATAAACTCAATAAAACCAGACAGAAACGTCTTACAAGCTAGGCACACCAGGCGCTGGGCATCCCAAGCTTGGAAAGCACCGTGAAGAGACCCCAGGACTTCCCAGAAAGCATCTGCATTAGCAACCCAATCTCCAGTTACAGCTGGACTTTCTAACATGGCGGTGGAGCAGCACTAAGCTGGCCGGGCACATCAGCCCTCCAGTTTATGTCTAACCAGGGCCAAACCAGAGAACAAAGAGCCTGGTTACCCCGATCTCTACTGATGGGATCACCTTGAAATCTCCAGCTGCAGCAAAATCTCATAACCTGGCAGTGACAGCAGCATGGACCTGGCGGAGCACATCAAAGAAGCAGGGACAATCCAGAGAGCAGAGCACCCGACACCCAGATCTCTGCCAAGTGACCTGCCTGTAAGTGAGTGCACCCTTGAGAATCTGCAAATCCCCAGATCCTGGGTCCTTCTAAAGCAGAAGCCAGGCATCGAACCCCCTCCCACCCACACACCCACTTTGGGAAACAGAGGGGCACTAGGGACATTGAAGTTCCTGCCCTGTGGGCCCAATTGAGGAGTTAAGGCAGTTAATGCCAGAAATTGCGCTGCGATCATCACTAGCGCCTGCGACATATACAGTGCAGAGCCCCTCCCACACACTCAAGGGTTCAACATTACCCATCACTCTGTCCCTTGAGACACACGTCCATGCACACTTCCACACACACACACACACATACAAACATACACACACATACACAAACACACATACATACACACACACACATACTTGCATTTGCCCCGTTTGCACCTGCGTAATTTTCTCCCACAGGTACAGCTAGTCCTCAGCACACGCTAAGGACACGGAACCTCTCTCAGCTTCCTGAAGAACTCTCCAGACGCCAGAGAGAGGTAGTACCAGTCTGATCTGCAGAATCCAAAAACAAACAGGAAAGGTTTCAGATAAGCCAATAGCCAGGGGTAGGTGAAAGAACACTTCCAACATAAATCAGGACATCATGACTTCACCAGGAAACCCAAAAATTGATGGATACTCCAATTCATCAGAAGCACAGGAAAATGACTTTAAAGCCATGCTTGCCCAATTATTTGAGGCTCATAAAGAGGAAATGAACAAATCTTTCAAAGAGTTGGCCAATCAATTGGAGGTAAAGAAAGAAGAAATAGACAAAATCCTTAAAGAAACACAGGCAAACATAGCCAAACAAATAGAGGCACAAGTAGAGATAAAATTAGTAGCATATAAAAAGGAAAAGAACAAAGAAATAGAGACCATTAGAGAGACAGGAGTCCAAATTCAAACACATGAAAGAAATGGTGCAAGGCATGAAAACAGAATTAGAATCAATAAAGAAAACACAAAATGAGAAAAACCTTGAGCTGGAGAACTTGGAGAAAAGATCAGGAACCAAAAAAGCATCACCAACAGAATACAAGAGATGGAAGAGAGAATCTCTGGAGCTGAAGACACACTTGCAGAAATTGATACTTCTCTCAAAGAAAAAGTAAAAATCAGAAAAGTTCCAATCACAAAATGTCCAAGAAATCAAGGACAGTATGAAAAGAAAAAATATAAGAATAATAGGAATTGATGAAAAAGTTCTCCAGGCTCCAAGGTCCAGAAAATATTTTCAAGAAAATCATAGAAGAAAATTTTCCCAACTTAAAGAAAGAGATGTCCATAAATATACAAGAGGCCTACAGAACACCAAATAGACTAGACCAGAAAAGAAACACATCATGTCACATCATAGTCAAAACACTAAATCTAAAGAACAAAGAAAAGATATTAAAAGCAGCAAGGGAAAAAGGCCAAGTAACATATGAAGGTAGACCTATCAGAATCACACTAGACATCTCATCAGAAACTATAAAAGCCAGAAGGGCCTGGGCAAGTATCATGGAGACTCTAAGAGATCACAAATGTCAACCCAGACTACTATACCCTGCCAAGCTTTCAATCAACATAAATGGAGAAAACAAAATATTCCATGACAAAACTAAATTTACGCAATATCTACACAGCAAACCAACCCTATAGAAGATACTAGAAGGAAAACTCCAATCCAGCGCAAACAACTTCACCCAAGAAAACAGGGCATATAGATAATATCACAACAAAAATGAAAAGAGAACAAGTAATGAAACAGGGTAAGATGACTGACTCTATTACAAAAGGAAGTAACATGCATTGGTCAGTACTATCTATCAATATCAATGGACTCAACTCACAGGCTAACAGAATGGTTGTGGAAACAGGATCCAACATTCTGTTGCATCCAAGAAACACACCTATACAACAAAGATAAACACTACCTCAGAGTAAAGGGCTGGAAAAATGATTTTCAAGCAAATGGTTCCAGAAAACAAGCTGGAGTAGCCATCCTAATATCTAATAAAATAATCATTCAAAGTTAATCAAAAAAGATAACAAGGGCCACTATATTCTCATCAAAGGAAAAATCTACCAAGAGGACATCACAGTCTTGAATATCTATTCCCCAAATACAAGAGCACCTACATTTGTAAATGAAACATTATTAAAGCTTAATCATACATTGATCCTAACACCTTAATACTGGGAGACTTCAACACCCCACTCTCACCAAGGGACAGATCAACTAGACAGATACCAAATAGAAAAATAAAAGCACTCACAGAATGCCTAAATCAATGGACCTAAGAGATGTCTACAGATCTTTTCACCCAAACTCAAAAGAATACACCTTCTTTTCAGCACCACATGGAACCTTCTCAAAAATAGAGCATATAGTGGGTCACAAAGCAAGACTCAACAAATACAAAAGGATTGAAATAATCCCTTGTATATTATCTGACCACCATGGAGTAAAGCTGGACATCAACAACAACAGAAACAACAAAAAACAGACACACACATGGAAACTCAACAACTTACTACTCAATGACAGCTGGGTTAAGGAAGAAATAAGGAAAGAAATTAAATTATTCCTAGAATCCAATAAAAAGGAAGACACAACATACCCAAATTTATGGGACACATTGAAAGAAGTGCTCAGAGGAAAATTTATAGCACTAAGTGCCTGCAAGAAGAAATTTGTAACATCACATACAAACAACTTAATGGCACAACTGAAAAACCTAGAAAAAAAATAAGCAGATACACCCAAGCGGAGCAGACAGCTAGAAATAATCAAACTCAGGGCTGAACTCAATCAGTTAGACACAAATAAAACTATCCAAAGGATCAATGAAACAAAAAGCTGGTTCTTTGAGAAAAACAACAAGATAGACAAATCCTTAGCCAAACTAACTAGAAAGAAGAGAGAAACTATACAAATCACCAAAATCAAAAATTAAAATGGGGACATAACTACAGACACTGAGGAAATCCAAACAATTATTAGTTCATACTACAAAAGACTGTATGCCACAAAATTTGAAAATCTAAATGAAATGGATAATTTTCTTGACAGAGTCCATCTACCAAATTTAAGTCAAGATTAGGTAGAAAGACTGAATAGCCCTATATCTCACAAGGAAATTGAAGCAGTCATTAACAGTCTCTCCCCTCCAAAAAAAGCCATGGACCAGATGGCTTCAGGACAGAATTCTACAAGACCCTCAAAGAAGTGCTAACAGCAATTCTCCTCAAACTATTCCACAAAATAGAAACAGAATGAACACTACCAAACTCATTCTATGAAACCACATTCACCTTGATACCTAAATCACAAAAAGATCCAACAAAAAAGAGAACTTCAGACCTATCTCTCTTATGAACATTGATGCAAAAATACTCAATAAAATACTTGAAAACTGAATCCAAGAACACATCAAAGATATCATCCACCATGATACCAAGTAGGTTTCATCCCAGGCATGCAAGGGTGGTTCGACCTATGGAAATCCATGAATGTAATCCACTACATAAACAAACTGAAGGAGAAAAACACATGATCATCTCCTTAGATGCTGAAAAAGCATTTGACAAATTCCAACACCCATTCATGTTTAAAGTCTTGGAGAGATCAGGGGTACAAGGCACATACCTAAAGATAGTAAAGGCAATATACAGCAAGCCTATAGCCAACATCAAACTCAATAGAGAGAAAATTAAATCAATCCCACTGAAATAAGGGACAAGACAAGGCTGCCCACTGTCTCCAAATCTCTTCAACATAGTACTTGAAGTCCTAGCCAGAGCAATAAGAAAACTAATGGAGATCAAGGGGATACAAATTGGAAAGGAAGGGGTCAAAGTGTCACTATTTGTGGATGATGTGATAGTATACATGAGCAACCCCAAAAATTCAACCAGAGAACTCCTTTAGCTGATAAACACCTTTAGCAAAGTGGCAGGATACAAAATCAACTCAAAAAAAATCTGAAGCCCTCCAGTATCCCAAAGAAAAAAAAAAGGATCTCCCATGCTCATGGATTGGTAGGGTTAACATTGTGAAAATAGCAATCCTGCCAAAAGCAATCTACAGATTCAAGGCAATTCCCATCAAAATACCAACTAAATTCTTTACAGACATTGAGAAAAAGATTCTCAGCTTCATATGGAGAAACAAAAAAACCAAGAATCTCCAAAATGATCCTGTACAACAACAGATCATCTGGAGGTATCTCCATCCCCAATCTCAAGTTCTACTACAGAGCAATAGTAATAAAAACTGCATGGTATTTGCATAAAAACAGAAAAGAGGATCAATGGAACTGCATAGAAGACCCAGAAATAAACTCACACACCTATGAATAATAGATTTTTGACAAAGAAGCCAAAACCATTCAGTGGAAAAAAGACAGCATCTTCAACAAATGGTGCTGGTCCAACTGGATGTTTACATGCAGAAAAATGAAAATAGATCCATATTTATCACCCTGCACAAAACTAAAGTCAAAGTGGATCAAGGACCTCAACATAAAACCAGACACTCTAAATCAGTTGGAAAAAAAGTGGGGAACAGCCTAGACCTCATTGGCACTGGAGACAACTTCCTGAACAGAACACTAACAGCACAGGCTCTAAGAGCAACAATCAATAAATGGGACCTCATGAAACTGAAAAGTTTCTGTAAAGCAAAAGACACCATCATCAAAACAAAACGACTGCCTACATATTGGGAAAGAATCTTCACCAACCCTTTATCTGACAGAGGACTAATATCCAGTATATATAAAGAACTAAAGAAGCAGAAAAGCAACAAACCAAGTAATCCCATTAAAAAATGGGGAATGGAACTAAACAGAGAATTCTCGAAAGAGGAACATCGAATGGCAGAGAAACACTTAAAGAAATGCTCAATGTCATTAGTCATTACGGAAATGCAAACAAAACGACCCTGAGATTTCACCTTACACCCATGAGAATGGCCAAGATCAAAAACTCAAGTGACAACACATCCTGGAAAGGTTGTGGTGAAAGGGGAACCCTACTCCATTGCTGGTGTGAATATAAACTGGTACAACCACTTTGGAAGTCAATCTGGTGCTTTCTCAGACAATTAGGAGTAGTGCTACCTCAAGACCCAGCTATACCACTCCTAGGTATATATCCAAAATTTGCTCAAGTACACAAGGACATTTGTTCATCCATGTTTGTAGCAGCTTTATTTGTAATAGTCAGAACTTGGAAACAACCCAGATGTCCATCAACGGAGTAATGGATACAGAAATTGTGGTATTTTTACACAATGGAATACTACTCAGCAATCAAAAAGGAGGAAATCATGAAATTTGCAGGCAAATGGTGGGATCTAGAAAAGATCCCAGAAAGAGAAAGACAAACTTGGTATATACTTGCTTATATAGACCTACAAGATATGATAAACATAATGAAATCTACACACCTTAAGAAGATAATCACGAAATTAGTCATGGGTGAAGATGAACAGTCCTCATTTAGAAACACAAATGGGATGTGCATTGAACTTATGATAGGAGTCTACCGCAAAAGGCATCTGAAAGACTACCTAGCAGTGTTTCAAAGCAGACACTAAGACTCATAACCAAACCCTCCACAGAGTGCAGGGAATCATATGAAAGAAGAAGAGTTAGTATGATATGGAAAGGATAGGAACTCTACAAGGGCCAAATATATCTGGTCACAGGGTCTTTTCTTAGACTGATACTCAACCAAGGACCATCTATGGATATAAGATAGAACTGCTGCTTGGATGTGGCCCATAGTAGCTCAGTAACCAAGTAGTTTTCCAAAGTAAGGGGAACAAGGACTATTTCTAACAGGAACTCAATGGCAGGCTCTTTGTCCTCCCCCTCCCCAGGAGAGGAGCAGTCCTGTTAGGCCACAGAGGAGGACTTTGCAGCCAGCCCTCAAGATACCTGATAAAACAGTTTCAAATGAAAGGGGAGGAGGTCCTCCCCTATCAGTGGACTGGGAAAGGGGCAGGGAGGAGACCAGGGAGGGAGTGTGGGGTTGGGGTGGGAATGAGGGTGCAGGATACAGCTGGGACACAGAGTTAACAAAATGTAATGAAAAAGAAAAATAAAAAATTTTAAAATAAATAAATAAATAAAAATACATAAGAAAAACTGTGATCAAGATGATGAAGTATAAATGTCTTCAAGACTGATGGCCACTTCTTGGGGGTGTTGTCAGGATGTGGCAAGGAAGTACTCAGTTTTCTTTAAGGGACTTGGCACTGAGATTCTGATGATTTTCCAATGAGTATATGAACAACATACACTTCAATTGATGTATTTTAAAGAATAAGATAATTATTGTGACTCAAGGGTAGAAATTTGAACCTGGGAGCAATGGAAAAGGAGTTTAATGTATATTATATGAAATTTCCACACAATCAATAAAAATAATATTCTGACAACTTTTACAATGACTTGTAACATGGAGAAAAGATTCTGCTAAAGGGGGGCAGAGTTTGAGTGTGTAATGTAAGATTTCCAGGAATGTATTATTGAGCAGAGAATCCTAGCCATTAAGTAGTGGGTTACACAGCTACTTCAGATCCCTTAAGCTCAGGTGGCACTTCTAAACAAACAGTTTGGGCACTAACACTACTTTAGATGGTTTTTCTGGAGAACAACATCAAGAAACACTTCTACTCTTGGGTCCTAGCAATATAACAAGGACCCAATTCTCTGTCCTAAATGACCAGTTCTGATTTTAAACCCTAGGACCAGGAGGATTACTTGCTGACCACTGAGTAGGACACAGCTAGCAATCCAGCAAGGTCAGCCAAGGCAACCCTCCTCATAGAGGCTTTTCAACACTAGTGTGGAATAGCACCAGCTGTCAAAGAGTTAATTGGCCCTCAGTTCTCCTTTACAGATTTTTCTCTTTCACAGAAAAGAGTACCAGGAATTGTCTGGATTACTTCTCTTTTCCCTGCTCTTAAACATGCATTATCCCAGACTATCATACTAATAAGAATGTGAAGGAAGATTTAGTGAGTACACAAGTAACTTTTCAGTTCAAAGCCTTAACATAGGAAATCTCAGATGCAAGACCACATTATGAGACTAACCTGTCATTCAGTACATTCCCCTTAATCCCACATCACTTTCAAGCTTTCATACTTAGCAAGCTGTCCAGTAAAATAACTATTAAAGTTTCATTTCCTAACTGACATTTTCACAGGGGTAAACAGGAAAAAGGTGTAGTATCTGGATAAAGGGATGAAATAATAGCTTGTTGGGTTTCACAAGAAAAAGTTATGTGTGCACAGGATCAGAGATACTGGACACTGAGGAAAGTATGTTTACTCATCTCCATGGAAACTTCAAGATTCACTCAGATGCTGATTGGCTGAGAGGCAGAATGATGTCATGAAACAAGTTAAAGCCAGTAAGTGTTTCGGGGCCAGTTATTAACAGGGCTTAGTGGACAGCATGCTTGAGCAAAATGCTGAGCAGCCCTACATGCCTCAATCTGGGCAGAAGATAGTATACAACCAAGAGCAGAGAAGTCAGTTTTTGAGACCAAGACTCTTAGTTCAGGAAAGCTGTCACATATTTCTTTCAAGCAGTCATTACTAAAGTCAAGTGTCCTCGACATGTGATTTTCACATTATCAGAGATTCCATTATTATTTGTTAAAAGCACAGATATGTCCTCAGTCAGTGAATTACTTACTAGGAAAATGCTCCCTCACAGAGGCAAATCTTTGAACATAAAATGCTTAATTAGGACCTTGCTTATATTTTTATAGAGAGCATCTATGTGCATGTCTGCAAGCATTCATCTTGTTGTAGTACTTAAGGAGAACTGAGAGCTTTCCATACTGTACCACAAGCGGTAAGCAGAGAGAGAAAGAGAGAGAGATCGAGAGAAAGAGTTAGAAACACAGATTTAGATGGAGAGACCGAGACTGACATAAACAAATAAATAAAGTGACTGAGACTGAGGAAAAGAGACTTCATTCTGCTTGGTCACTTTCATTCGCTTATCAACCTAAAAGCATACCCTCCTATATTATAACTCCAACAGAAATTATATTATCTAACAAGGCCATACTTCCTACCTCTTTCCAGACGTTGCCTGAGTCGGGACTCAATATGTGAATAGATGAACTTCAATGGGACATTGTAAATCAAATCACCAAGAAGTGGAAGAAGATAGAGGGAATTCTAGGATAAAGGAACATAGTTATCCTCATAGTTTGTCATTTAATACAATCATTAAAATTCCAGCAAATTTTAAGTAGTAAAGAATAGGACTGACCATTTCCTTTGGGGAAAATGTAGAATATTCACATAATCAAGCATTTTTCCACTAAGATCATAACATCATGATATTTTAAGGCAAATAGATGGAAACAGGAGAAATCATCCTGTGTGAAGTAACTAAAATGCAGAAAGACAAATATGGTATATATTCACTTATTAGGAGGTTGTAATAGTGGGGAGTAAAGTTCCAATAAGCCATCTATTGTGACAATACCACTCTTTTACTAGTGTGATTGGGTGGTAGATAATTGAATTGTAGAGCCAGGCCATCCTACAGAAATTTTAAAGCAACCAAGGCTGTTGTTATTAAAATATGTTGCTCTCTGCCCTCAAAAGATAGATCAGTGTCATGTTCTTACATCCAAAGTGATGCGTCTTTCTGCACTAAATGGGATTGGATACAGAGACCCACAGCTTGATATTATGCAGAGAGAGAGACCTTAAAATACCCAGACCTTAATTCACCCACAGGGAAAAATTCACAGGGAAATTCAGAGCTCTGGGAAGCTTGCAGGAAAGGAGCCATGAAGACTGTCATAAGTAGAGGAAATTGAGGAAACAAGGAGAACAATGCCTTGAGAATCAGACTGCAGGAGAAGAAGATGCAACCAGCCTTGTCGTAACCTGAGAATCTAGAGTCAGATAGAAGGGGAAGAGAGCCCCCCTATCAGGGAATTAGAGAGAGGGCATTGGGGTAGAAGAAGGACCATGGGTGAGACTGGAAGGAGAAGAGGTATGGGGCAGCAGAGGGAATACAAAGTGAAAAAAATTGTAATGAATAAATACATATGAAAACCTGTGATCATGGTGATGAAGTATAAAGCTCTTCAGGACTAATAGCTTCTTCTTGGGGGGGGGGTCAGGGTTCAGCAAGGATGAACTCAGTTTTCTTTAAGGGACTTGACACAGATTCTGATCATGTTCCAATGTGTATATGAACAACACCTACTTGAATTGATGCATTTTAAAGAAAAAAATATAGTATGACTCAAGGTTAGAAATTTGAACCTGGGAGAAATAGAAAATTAGTATAACATATTCTATGAAATTCCCACATATTCAATAAAAATAACATGTTGACAACTTTTACCATGACTTTTAACATGGAGAAAAGATTCCAATAAAAGAGCACAGAGTTTGACTGTGTAAGGCATGCTTAAGAGGAACTCTTCATGTAGCAAAGAATCCTCGCCATGAACTAGTGGTTATCCAGCTATATCAGACCTGACAAGCTCAGGAGGCACATCTGAAGAAGCAGTTCTTACACTATGATGACATTTAGATGCTTTTTCTGGAGAAAAACATCATATATCACTTCTGCTCTTGTGTAATAGGCATATAACAAGGATCCATTTTTCTATCCTAAATGACGAGTTTTAATTATAAACCCCAAGACCAGGAGGATTTCTCAATGACCTTTGAGTAGGACAGAAATGCCTAGCCAGCCAAGTCACCCATGGCAACCATGCTCATAGAGGGTATTCAACACTAGTGTGGAACAGCACCAGCTGTCAAAATATTTATTGCCCCTCAGTTCTCCTTTTACATACACAGAAATTTCTCTTTTCACCCAAACCGTTCAAGGAATTGTCTGGTTTCCTTCTCTTTACCCTGCTCTGAAAGTTGCAAAACCCCAGGGACTCCTAATCCCTGTAATCCTTTTACATCAATAAGAATGTGAAGGTACATTGAGTGAGTACACAAGTAAGTATGAAGTTCAAAGTCTCAACCTAAGAAATTTCAGATCCAAGACAGCAGTAGGAGACCACTTTGTCATTTGGTACATTTGTCTGAATTCTACATCACTTTGAAGCTTTCCTACTTAGGAAGATGTCTAGTTAAGTAAACATTAAAGTTTCATTTCCTACCTGACATTGTCACAGAGGTAAATAGGAGTAAAGGTGTGGGATCTGGATAAAGGGATGAGATAAAGGCTTATAGATCTACTTTCTTGGGGGAAGCAAGACCACTCACAGGGAATTCAGGGTGAGGAGTTGGGGTGTCCCCTTTGCAGAAGTCAACTTAACCTCTGTACAGAGGTTAAGCCAACTTAACCTCTGTACAGGGTTTCACAAGAAAAAAAATCATGTATGCACAGGATCAGAGATACTGGACATTGAAGAAGGTTTGTTTCTTTACTCATCACCATGGAAACCTCAAGATTCTCTCAGGTACTGATTGGCTGAGAAGGAGAATGATGTCATGCAAAAGGTGAAAGCCAGTAAGAGTTTCAGGAGCCAGTTATTAAAATGGCCTAGTGGACAACTTGCTTGAGAGAAAGGCTGAGCAGCCCTACATGACTCAATCTGCACAGCTGAAAGCACACAGCCCAGAGATGACAATTCCTGTGTCCAAAACTCTTAGTTCAGGAAATGTGTCACTTATTTCTTTCAACTGGTCTTTCATAATGTCATCAGTCCTTGACATGTGACTTTCACATCATCACAGATTCTATTATTATTTGTTAAATGCACAGATATGTGCTTAGTCAGTGAATTACGTACTGGGAAAATACTTTATGACCAAGGCAAGTTTTGAACAAAAAGCATTTAATTGGGACCTTTCTTATATATTGACAGAGACCATCCCTGAAGTCATGTCACCAAGCTCTCAACTTGTAGTCCTTCAGCAGAACTGAGAGCTTTGCATACTGAAGAAAAAGTGGCAGGCAGAGAGAGGGAGACAGAGAGAGCCAGAGAGCAAAAAAACTAGAGAAACAGACTCAGAAATATTAAGACCTAGATGGACAAAAACAAATATATGAATTTACCTAGACCAAAAGACAGAGACTCCCTTCTCTTTGGTCACTTTATTGGCATATCAACCTACAAGCACACCCTCCTATAATATAACTCCAAGAAGAATTATATTTTTAAATACTTTTAAATTTATTTTTATTAATTATATTTTATTCACTATGTATCTCCCCTTAAACTCCTCATTTCACCCTCCCCATCCCACCTTCCTTCCTCCTTTTCGATGCATGCCCCTTCCCAAGTCCACTGATAGGAGTATATTTTCTCTTCTTACTTCTGGTCCTAGTCTATCAAATCACATCAGGAGTGGCTACATTATCATTGTCTATGGCCTGATAAGGCTGCTCCCCCATTAGGATGAGGTGATCAAAGAGCAGGGGAAACATTTCATTTCAGAGGCAGTCCCTGCCCTCATTACTGTGGAACCCATTTGGGCACTGAAATGCAATGGGCTACATCAGTGTAGGGGTTCTAGGTTATCTCCATGTATGGTATTTGGTTGGAGTATGAGTCCCAGGAAAGACCCCTGTGCTCAGATTTTTTGGTTTTGTTGCTCTCCTTGTGGAGCTCCTGTCCTCTCCTGATCTTACTATTTAACACTACTTATGTAAGATTACATGCACTCTGCCCAACAATTGGCCATAATTTTCAGCATCTGCTTTAATAGTCAGAAGGGCAAAGCCTTTCAGAGGCCCTCTGTGGCAGGCTCCTAACTTATTCCTTGTTTTCTCCTTCTTCTGATGTCCATCCTCTTTAGCTTCCAGGATGGGGATTGCACATTTTATCCAGAGTCCTCCCTCTTGATTAGTTTCTTTAGGTGTACAGATTTTAGTAGGTTTATTCTATATTATATGTCTATATGAGTGAGTATAAACTGTGTCTTTCTTCTTGGGGGTGAGCTCACTGAGGATGAGCTTTTCCAGTTCCCACCATTTACCTGCAAATTTCATGATTTCTTTTTTCTTTTTTTTTTTAATGCTGAGTAATATTCAATTGTATAGATGTACTACAGTTTCTTTATCAGTTTTTCAGTTGGGGGGCATCTGGATCGTTTCCCGGTTCTGGCTATCACAAATAAGGCTACTGCAATCATAGTTGTGCAAATACCCTTATTGTGTAATTGAGGCTCTTTTGGATTTATGCCTAAGAGTGGTATAGGTGAATCTTGAGGAAGCACCTTTCCTTCTTTTCTGGGAAAGTGACAGACTGATTTCCAGAGTGGTTGTACAAGTTTACATTTCCACCAGCATGTAGGAAGTTTTCCATTCTCCACAACCTTTCCAGCATGTGCTGTCACTTGAGTTTTTGATCTTGGCCATACTGGTGGGTGTAAGGTGAAATCTCAGTGTCATTTGGTTTGCATTTCCCTAATGGATAATGAAGTTGAACATTTCTTTAAGTGTTTCTCTGCCATTCTATCAAGAATTCTGTTTACCTATGCAACCCTTTTTTTTTTAAATGGATTGATTGATTTATTGCTTTTCAATTTCTTTTGTTCTTTATATATATTGGATAATAGCCCTCTGTCACATAGAGGGTTGATGAACATTCTTTACCAATTAGTAGGCATTCATTTAGTTTTGATGACAGTGCCCTTTGCATTACAGAAGCTTTTCAGTTTCACAAGGTATCATTTACTGATTTTTGCTCCTAGAGCCTGTGCTGTTGGTGTTCTGTTCAGGAAGTTATCTCCTGTGCCAATGAGTTCAAGGATCTTCTTCACTTTTTCTTGTAACTGATTTAATGTGTCTGGTTTTATGTTGAGGTCTTTCATCCACTTGGATTTTAGTTTTGTGCAGAGTGATAAATCTGGATTTATTTACAATTTTCTACACGTAGATATTGAGTTAGACCTGCCTCATTTGTTGAAGGTGCTATCTTTTTTCCATTCTATGTTTTTGGCATCTTTGTCAAAAATAAGGTGTCCATAAATGTGTGGGTTTATTTCTGGGTCTTCTATTTGGTTCCATTGATCCAGCATTCTGTTTCTATGCCAATACCATGCTGTTTTTATTACTGTTTGCTCTAAAATACAGCTTGAGATCAGGGATGGACTTAGTGCCAGAAGATCTTTTATTGTAGAGGATTGCTATGGCCATTCTGGCCATATGAAGTTGAGAATTTTTCTTTTAAGGTCTGTAAAGAATTGTTTTGGAAATTTGTTGGGAATTGCATTGAATCTGTAGATTGCTTTTATTAATATGGCCATTTTTACTATGTTAATCCTGATAAGGCATGAGCATGGGAGATATTTCCATCTTCTCATATCTTCTTCTAATTCTTTCTTCAGAGAATTGACATTTTTTTTTCATATAAACCTTTGACTTGTTTGCTTAGGATCATACCAAGGCACTTTATATCTTTGACCAAATACATGAACACATCAAATATATCATCCACTATGAGCAAGTAGAATTCATCCCAGGTATGCAGGGGTGGTTCAATATATGCAAATACATCACTGTATTTCACTATATTAAAAAATGAAAGAAAAAAAAAAACACATGATAATCTCCTTAGATGCTGAAAAAGCATTTGAAAAAATCCAACATCCTTTCCTGTTTAAAGTATTAGAGAGATCAAGGATATAAGGCACATAGTTAAACATAGTAAAAGCAATATACAGCAAGTCTATAGCCAACATCAAACTAAATAGAAAGAAACTGAAAGCAATCCACTAAAATCAGTGACAAGGTAAGGCTGCCCACTCTCTTCATATCTCTTCAAAATAGTTCTGGAAATCCTTATTAGATCAATAAAACAATTGAAGGAGATCAGGGGATACAAATCAGAAAGGAAGGAATCAAATTATCACTATATACAGACAATATGATAGTGTACCTGATTGAACCCCAAAATTCTACCAGGGAACTCCTCCAGTTGACAATCTCCTTCAGAAAAGTGGCAGGATACAAAATTAAATAAAAAAAAAATTATCCATCCTGTATACAAAATACAAAAGGATTGAGAAAGAAATTAGGGAAGCAGAAGAAATTATATTTTCTAACAAGACTATACCTTCTAACCCTAAGCAGACATTTCCTCAATGTGGATTCCACATGTAAATAGATGGGTTTCAAGGGGACATTGCAATTCAAATCACCAAGAAGTGGGAGAAGATGAAGGGAATTTTAGGCTAAAAGAGCATACTTTTCCTGATAGTTTCTCATTCAATACAATGAGCAAAGTTCCAGCAACTTCCAAGTTCTAAAGAATAGGACTGACAATCTACTTTGGGGAAAACCTGGATATTTCCATAACAGAGTATTATTCAGCTAAGAAAATGACAATAGAATATTGTCAGGCAAATGGATGGAACCAGGAAAAATTATCCTGGGTGAAGTAACTAAAATGCAGAAATACAAATATTTTATGTATTTACTTTGAGGAAGTCTCCTAATAGTGGTGGATTAAGTTCCAATAAACCATCTATTGGAACCAAACCAATCTTCCACTAGGGGGATTGGATGGCTGTTAATTGAGTAGTTGGGTCAGGGCATCCTATGAAAATTGTCAATCAACCCAGGCTGTTGTTATTAAGATTTGTTGCTCTCTGCTCTCAACTGATACATCACTGCCATGTTATTGGATCCACAGAGATGCTTCCTTCTGCGTCAAATGGGATTGCATACAGATCTGATATTTTGCAGAGACCTTAAAACACTCAGCTCTAAATGGGATTTCCCTATGAAATTCTCTTTCCCCTCAGAGCTCTGGGAATCCTTCAGGAGAGTAAGCAGGAAGAGTGTTATATGTAGAGGGAATTGAAGACACAAGGAGGACAATGCCCTGAGAATTACACCACAGAATAAGATGATGCTGCCAGCCTTTATGAGAATTGTTAAGCCAGGGTCAGGTATAAGGATGAGGTGGGGCTCCCTTATTAGGGAACTAGAAAAAGGTCATAGGAATAGAAGAAGGAGGGTAGGTGGGACTGGAAGGGAGGAGACAGCAGAGGGGATTCAATGTGAACAATTTATAATAAATAAATACATAAGAAAATCTGTGGACAAGGTGATGAAGTATAGAGCTTTTCAGGACTGGCTGTTTTCTTCTTGGGTGTGGTAGCAGTGTGTGGCAATGATGAACTCAGTTTTCTTTAAGGGAATTGGCACTGACACTCTGATCATGTTCCAATGACTAAATGAACAATACTTAATTCAATTGATGTATTGGAAAGAAAAAAAAATAGTGTGACACTTAGGTAGGAATTTGAACCTGAGAGCAATGAAAAAGGAGTGTAATATATGTAATATGAAATTGCCACATAATAAAAATAATAGTTGACAACTTTTACAATGACTTTTAATATAGAGAAAAGATTCTGCTAAAGGAGGGCATAATTTTACTTTGTAATGCATTCTTTCCAGGAACTCATGATGTAGCAGAGAATTCTTGCTATGAACTAGTGGTTACCCAGCTATGTCAGACCCCATGAGCTCAGGTGCCAACTCTGAACAAGCAGTCCTGGCACTGACACTATGTTTAGAGTATTTGTCTGGAGGACCACAGCATGTAACACAGGTGTTCTTGAATCCTATGCATATAACAATGACACATTTCTCTGTCCTGATGGCCTAGTTTTAACAATAAATCCCCAGTCCAGAAAACTTGCTCACTGTCCACTGAGTAGGATTCTGCTGCACATCTAGCCAGGTGAGCCAAGGCAACCCTGCTCATAGAGGGTTGGCAACACTAGTGTGGAATAGCACCAACTGTCATATATATTGCCCTTCAGTTCTCCTTTTCAGACACCTAGCTTTGTCTATTTCAGCCAAACCAGTTCCAGGAATTATATAGTTTCCTTTTCAATTCCCTGTACTTAAAGAATCAATAACCCAGAGAACCATAGACCCTGCAAGCCTATTATATCAATAAGAATGTGAAGGTACATTTAGTCAGTATGCGAGTAACTGCTCAGTTCAAAGTCACACCCTAGGAAATTTCAGACCAAATAACAGAATAGGAGACCACCTTGTAATTTGATATATTTGCCTTAATTATACATCACTTTGAAGCTTGCCTACTTAAGAAGTTTTCCAATTAAATAAGCATTAAATATTTATTTCTCACCTGACATTGTCACAGAGCTAAACAGGAGTAAAGTGAGGGATCTGGATTAAGGGATAAGATAAAGGCTTGTTGGGTTTCACAAGAAAATGTCACCTGTGCACAGGATCAGAGACACTGGATATACTAAAAGGTTTGTTTACTCATCTTTATGGAAACCTCAAGATTCTCTCAGGTACTGATTGGCTGAGAGGGCGAATGATGTCATGCAAAAGGTGAAAGCCAGTAAGAGTTTCAGGAGCCAATTATTAAAAGGGCCAAGTGGACAGCATGCTTGAGAGGACGGCTGAGCACTCCTACATGCCTCAGTCTGGGCAGCTGAAAACACACAACCCAGAGATGACAGTTCTGGTGCCCAAGACTCTTAGTTCAGGAAAAGTGTCACATATTTCTTTCAAGTGGTCATTAATAAAGTTGTGTTTCCTTGACTTGTGACATTCACATTATCACAGATTCCATTATTATTTGTTAAATGCACAGATATGTCTTCAGTCAGTGAATTACTCACTGGGAAAATGATCCCTGACCAAGACAAATATTTCAACAAAAACATTTAATTGGACCTTGCTCATATTTTCACAGAGACCTTCCCAGATGTCAGGTCAGCTAGCAGTCAACTTGTTGTAGTGTTTCAGCTAAACTGAGAGCTTTTCATACTGAAACACAAGCTGCAGGCAGAGAGAGGGAAACTGACAGATACTGAGAGAGAAAGAGCTAGAGACAGATTCAGAAAGAGAGAGACTAAGACTGACAGAAACAAAATATAAAGTGACAGAGACCTAGAGACAGAGACTCCATTCTGTCTAGTCACCTTCATTCCCATATCAACCTCAAAGCACACCCTCCCATAATATAACTCCAATAGGAATTATATTATCTAATAAGACCATATTGCCTAACCCTTCCCAGACATTTCCTCTCTGGGGATAATACATATAAACAGATGAGATTCAATCGGAGAATGGAATTCAAATCACTAGGAAGTGGAAGAAGATGGTTGTACTCCTAGACTAAAGAACATAGTTATCCTGATAGTTTGTCATTCAATACAATGATTAAAGTTCCAATAATTTCTAAGGACTAAAGAACAGGACTGAAAATCTCCTTCGGGGAAAATGTGGACTATATCCATAACAGAGAATTATTCAGCTAAGAAAATGACATCATGATATTTTGAGGCAAAATGATGGAACCAGAAAAATCATCCCGGGTTAAGTAAAAAATGCAGAAAAATAAATATGGTATGTATTTACATATTAGGAGGTCTCCCAATAGTGGTAGATAAAGGTCCACTAGGACTTCTATAGTGACCAAACTACTATTCCAGTAGGGGGATTGTGTGGCAGTTTATTGAGTTGTTGGGCCTGGGCATTCTACGGAAATTTTCAAGCAGCACAGGCTCTTGTTATTAAAATATGTTGCTCCCTGTCCTGAAATGATTGATTAGTGCCATGTTCTTCAATCCATTGAGATGCATCCTTCTGCATAAAATACAATTGCATACAGAGACCCACAGTCTGATATTATGCAAAGAGAGACCTTAAAACATCCAGCTCTAAATGGAAATTTCCTATTAAATTTCATTCACTCAGAGCTCTGGGAAGCCTTCAGGAAAAGAGGCAGGAAGAGTGTCATAAGTGGAGGGAATAGAGGACACAAGGAAAAAAAAATGTCCTGAGAATCAGGCCACAGACGAAGTTGATGTTGCCAGCGTTGATGAGACCTGATAAGCTGGGTCAGATAGAAGGGGGAGGAGGACCTACCCTCGGAAGTACAGAAAGGGCCTAAGGGTAGGAGAAGGAGGGTGGCTGGGACTGGGAAGAGAAGAGGAAGAGGACAGCAGAAGGGATGCAAAGTGAACAAATCATAATATATACATAAGAACAACTGTGATCAAGGTGATGAAGTATAGTGTTCTTTAGGACTGTTGGGTTCTCCTTGGAGTTGGTGCCATGGTTCAGCAATGTTGAACTCAGTTTTCTTTAAGAGACTTGACAGTGAGACTCTGATCATGTTCCAATGATTTTATGAACCACACATACTTCAATTGATGTATTTTAAAGAAAAAAAAATAGTGTGACACATGTGTAGGAATTTGAACCTGGAAGCAATGGAAAAGAAGTATAAAGTATATTATATGAAATTCCCACATAATCAGTAAAAATAATATATTGACAACTTATACAATGACTGTGAAAACAGAGAAAAGTTCCACTGAATATGTAGTTTTGGCACTGACACTAAGTTTAGAGCACCAGTGAAGGAAACACAGCTGCTCTTGTGTCCTAGGCTTATTTCCTGGGCCCATTTCTTAGTCCTGAAGGCCCAGGTATAACTTTAAACTCCAGGACAAGGAGGGTTCCTCACTGACCACTGTGCAGGACACAGCTTGCTTGAGAGAAATAGTGAGCTTACCTATATGCCTCAATAAGGGCAGCTGATACCTCACAACACATCTATGACAGTTTCTGTCCAAGACACTTAGTTCAGAAAGAGTGTCACATAGTCCTTTCAAGAAGTCATTAATAAAATTACCTGGTATGATAGCAGAATGGAATTATGACATCACAATGCTATTATGATATCACAGTGGGGTTATTACCTCAATATGCTGTTATGACATCATTGACATTATGATATCACAAAGGAATTATGACATCACAATGCTATTATGATATCATAATGCTGCTATGACCTCAATTGATATGATATCACATGGAATTATAACATCACAATAATAATATAACATAACAATGCAATTTAGACATCACAATGCTATCATATCACAATCATATTATGACATTACAATGCTATTACAACATCATTTTGGTATCATATCACAGTGGAATTTTCACTTCACAGTGGCATTATGACCTCAAAATACTATTATATCATCACAATGCTTTTATGACATCACAATGATATCATGATATCACAGTGGTATTATGACATCACAATTCTATGGCATCACAATGATATGATGAGCTTTCCATGGTATGATGACATAACATCTTGTCATGATATCCCAATGATATTATAACATCCCAATGTATTACAACAACATAATTCTATTGTATCTTCACAATGATATGACATTGCAGTGATATTATGACATCACAATTGTATAATAGCTTCATAATGGTATGCTGTAGCTGATGGTTGATATTTACTATTGGTTTATCTTTTATTAATGCTTGCTGTTAATCCTAAACAGCTGTATAACCAATTCACCACACAAAAACTGGGTTTATTTAGTGATCTTAGAAGACAATGCTGGTCAATAGTTACTCCCTCCTAAATCTTCAAGCCCTCATAGTTTCCTACCACTTAGATTTTACCCCTTATACTTGCTTTTTGTGAAGACTTAAAGTTATAAGTTCTTTCTCTCCATGCTGTTCCAAGATCTCTCCTCCTGATCTTATCTCCAAGCTCCTCTCCCTTGCCCTCTCTTTTTCCACTTATTTCGTGCCCCCTGGTTCCTACCATTGCTCAACATTGTAGCTAGTTGCTTTACTCTGAACTCTTTACACAAAGTTGAGACAAGATGCCTACAATTAGTATAACAATGTAATATCCGGATTGAAAAGAGAAAGTAAGAGGTAAAAATAAGCATTTGAATGAACAAGGGTAAGGTGTATACATTTGAAAAGAACATTATACCAACAATGGAATGGCAACATCACAATGCTATGATGACATCACAATGCTATTATGATATCACAAAAGTGTTATGACCTCAATATGCTATTATGACATCACATAGATATTATGACATAAATATAAAAATGCTACTATGACATCACAGTAGTATTATTAATTCACATGCTATTAATACTTTACAATTGTATTATGAGATCCCAATGCTATTATGACACCACACGTTTATTATGACATCTCAATGGTATTATGCCATCACAGTGGTATCATGACATCTCAGTGCTATTATGCCTTCACAATGCTATTAGGACATCTACTATTATGTCATCATATGATATGATATCACAATGGAATTACAACATGACATTAATAATATAACATAACAATGCAATTATGATATCACAATGATATCCTGAGATCACATGAGTATTACCATATCACAATGGTGTTATGACATCACAATTCTCTTTTGACATCACAATTGTATTGTGACATCACAGTGGTATTATGACATTATAATATTATAATGACATCACATTGGTACGTCTTCTCAATGCTATTATGACATCACAATGTTATGATATCACAATGGTTTTACGACTTCACAATGATAGAACATCCCAATGCTATTGTGACATCGTAATGGTATTATGACATCACAATTGTAATATAACATCACAATGCTATAATTATATCACAATGATATGACATCACAATGCTATTGTGATATCTCAATGCAATTACAACATTATTGTGGTATGACATCACTATGGAATTTTGACATATAATGGCATTATAAACTGAAAATGGTATTTGACCTCACAATGGTATTTTGACATCAGAATGATATTAAGACATCACAATGCTAATATGACTTCATAATGGCATGAGTTCACAGTGGTACTAGGACATCACATGATATGACATCACAAAGTTCTTATGACATCACCATGCTATTATGAATCACAATGGTATTACAACATGATTTTGGTATCATAATAGATTTTTGACATCACAATGATGTTGGAACATCACAATGCTATTGGAACATCACAATGCTATTATGACTTTACAATTGTATTATGATATCTCAATGGTGTTATGACTTCACAATGCTATTATGATATTACAATTCTATTATGACATCACAATGGTATTATGTCTTCACAATGGTATTATAACATCACAATGTTATTATGATGTCACAGTGGGTTCATCACTGACCACTGAGTGGTACACAGCTGCTGATCCAGCCAGTTTAGCCAAGGCAACCCTGCTGCTAGAGGGTTGCCAACACTAGTATGGAACAGCACTAGCTGTCAAAGAGTTTATTGCTCCTCAGGTCTCTTTTAACACTCAACAATCTTTTACTGTTTCAGCCCAAACAGTTCCAGGAATTGTCCGGTTTCCTTTTTTCCCCCTGCTCTTAAAGACTCAATAGCCCAAGGAACCCTAACCCTGCCAGATTATTATATCAATGAGAATGTGAAGGTTCATTTAGTGAGTACACAAGTAACTGCTCAGTTCAAAGTCATAACCTAGGAAATTTCAGATCCAATACCACAGTAAAAGAACACCTTGTCATTTAGAACATTCCCCTTAATCCCATATCACTTTAAAGCTTCCCTACTTAGGAAGCTGTCCAATTAAAAAAGTAAGATTAAAGTTTGATTTCCTACCTGACATTGTCAGAGAGGTAAACAGGATTTGTAAAGCTGTGGGATCTGGATAAAGAGATGAGATAAAGGCTTGTTGGTTTTCAAAATATATATATATATATATATATATATATATATATATATATATATATATGCACAGGATCAGAGATACTGCACACAGAGGAAAGTTTGTTTACTAATCTCCATGGAAACTTCAAGATTTTCTCAGGTGCTGATTGGCAAAGAGGGAGAATGATGTCATGAAACAGGTGAAAGCCAATAAGAGTTTGTAGAGCCAGTTATTAAAAGGTAACAAGCTTGAGAGAAAGGCTGAGCAGCCCTACATGCCTCAAATTGAGCAGCTGAAAGCACACAACACAGAGATGACAGTTCCTACATCCAAGACTCTTAGTTAAGAAAAATGGTCACATATTTCATTCAGATGTTCATTAATAAAGTCAGGTGGCTTTGATAAGTGACTTTCACATTTTCACAGATTCCATTATTATTTGTTAAATGCACATATATGTCCTCAGTCAGTGAAGTACTCACTGTGAAAATTCTTCTTGACAAAGGCAAATATTTAAACAAAAAGTGTTTAATTGGGACATTGCTTGTATTTTTACAGATATGATCCAGGATGTCAAGTCAGCCAGCTGACATCATGTTGTACTCCTTCAGCAGAACTGAGAGCTTTTCATACTAAACCAAAATCAGCCAGCAGAGAGAGTGATGCTGAGAGAGATACATAGAGAAATTGCTAGGGAGACATATTCAAAAATAGAAAGACCGAGACTGACAGAAACAAAGATATAAAGTGATAAAGACCAAGAGACAGAGACTTGATTCTGTAAGGTCACTTTCATTTACTAAAATATCAGACTCAAGGCACAACCTCCTCCAATATAAGTCCAATAGAAATTATATTATCTAACAAGGCCATACCTCCTAACCCTTCACAGACATTTGTGTACTGGGGACTCCACATATAAATAGATGAGCTTCAAGAGGACAATGCAATTGAAATCACCAGGAAATGGAAGTAGATGGAGGGACTTCTAAGCTAAAAGAACATAGCTATCCTGATAGTTTGCCATCCAACACAATGATTAAAGTCCCAGCAACTTCCAAGGTCTAAAGAATAGGATTGATAATCTCCTTTGGGGAAAATGTGGAATATTTCCATAAGTAAGTATTTTTAATCTAAGAAAATAACATCATGATATTTTCAGGCAAATGGATGGAACCATTTGCCTGGGTGAAGTAACTAAAATGCAGAAAGACAAATATGGTATCACTTATTAGATGGTCTCCTAATAGTGGATGATAGAGTGCCAGTAGGCCATCTATTGTGACCAAACCAGTGTACTATTAAGGGGAATGGGTGGCAGTTAATTGAATTGTTGGGCCAGGCCATCCTAAGTAAATTCAAACTACCGAGATTGTTTTTATCAAAATATGCTGCTCTCTGCCCTCAAGTAATATATCAGTGCCATGGTCTTCCTTCCTGATCTATCAGTCCACATAGATACTTCCTTCTGCATCAAATGGGATTGCATATAGAGACCAACAGTCCAATATTATTCAGGGCAGGACCTTAAAACACCTAGCTCTAAATGGGATTATCCTATGAAATTCTCCCTCCCTTCAGAGCTCTGGGACATCTGCAGGAAAGGAGGCAGAAAGAATATCCTACGTAGAGGGAATTGAGGTCACAAGGAGAACAATGCCCTGAGAATGAGGCCACAGAGGAAAATGATGCAGCAAGTCTTGATGAGAAATGATAAGCTACAATCAGATTGAAGGTAGATGAGGTCTTCCCCTATCAGGGAACTACAGAACAGGAATAGTGGTAGAAGAAGAGCGGCTTGGACTGGAATGAGAAGAGAGTAGGCAGCAGAGGGGATACAAAATGAGAAAATCTTAATTAAGGAATACAGAAGAAAAAATGTGATTAAAGTGATGAAGTATAGAGCTCTTCAGGACTGATGGCTTCTTTTTGGGGTTGGTGCTAGGGTGTGGCATGGATGAACTCAGATTTCTTTAAGGACTTGGCACTGAGACTCTGATCATATTCCAATGAATCTATGAACAACACATACTTCAATTAATGTATTTCAAAGAAAAAATATTTTAGTGTGACACATGGGTAAGACTTTGAACCAGGGAGCACTGGAAAATGATTGTAATATATATTATATGAAATTCCCACATAATCAATGAAATAAGGTGTTGACAACCTTTATAATGATTTTTTTTATATGCAGAATGGTTTTCCGTAAAGGAAGGCAGAGTTTGGCTGTGTAAGACATCCTTTCAAGGAACTTATTATGTAACAGAGAATCCTACCATTAACTAGGTTTTACCCAGCTACCTCAGACCCAAGAGCTCAGGTGGCACTCTGAAAAAGCAGTCCTGGCACTAAAATTACATTTAGAGGGTTTGTCTGGAGGACCACAGCAGTAAACACAGCTGTTCTTGTTTCCTAGGCATATAACAGGGATTACTTTCTCTGTTCTCAAGGCCCAGTTTTAATTGTAAACCTCATGACCACTGACCACTGAGTAGGACACAGCTGCAGAACTGGACAGGTCAGTCAAGGCAACACTCTCATACAGGGTAGTTTGGAACAGCCCCAGCTGTCAGAGTTTATTGCCCCTCAGTTCTCTTTTTACACAGAACCATCTTTCTATTTCAGCCAAACCAGTCCCAGGAATTATCTGGTTTCTTACTGTTTTTGCTGCTCTTAAAAACTCAATAGCCCATGGAACCCAAGGGCCTGCCAGCCTATTCTATCAATACGAATGTGAAGGTACATTTAGTGAATACAGGAGTAACTACTCAGTTCAAAGTCACAACCTAGGAAATTTCAGATCCAAGACCATAGTAGGAGACCACCTTGTCATTTGGTACATTCCCCTTATTACACATCACTTTAAATCTTCCCTATTTAGGAAGCTTAAATAAACATTAAAGTTTCATTTTCTACCTGACATTGTCACAGAGAAAAACAGGAGTAAAAATGTGGGATCTGGATAAAGGGATGAGGTGAAGACTTGTTTGGTTTCATAAGAAATAGTCACATGTGCATAGGATCAGAGATACTGGACACTGAGGAAAGTGTGTTTACTCATCTCCATGGAATCCTCAATTTTCTCTCAGGTGCTGATTGGCTGAGATGGGGAATGATATCATGAACCAGGTGAAAACCAGTAAGAGTTTCAGGAGCCAGTTATTAAAAGGGCCAAGTGGACAGCATGCTTGAGAGAAAGTCTAAGCATCCCTACATGCCTCAATCTGGGTAGCTGAAAGCACACAACTTAGAGCTGTCAGTTCCTGTGTTCAAGACACTTAGTTCAGCAGAAGTGTCACATATTTCTTTCAGTGTTGATAAATGAAGTCACAATCCTTGACATGTTAGTTTAACATTATCACGGATTCCATTATTAATTTTTAAAAGCAGAGATATGTCCTCAGTCAGTGAATAACTGTGAAAATGCTCCTTGAGCAAGGCAAATCTTTGAATAAAAAGCATGTAATTGGGACCTTGCTTATATTTTTACAGAGACTCTACCTTATGCAATGTCAGCAAGCAGTCATCTTGTGGTAGTCCCACAGCAGAAATGACATTTATTTGTACTGAACCACAAGCGGCAGGCAAAGAGAGTGAGAGTGACAGACGGAGGAAGAGCTAGAGAGACAGATTTAGCAATAGAGACCAAGACAAACAAAAACAAAGATATAAAGTGACAGAGACCGAGAGACAGAGACTCCTTCCTTTCTGGTCACATTCATTGGCATATCAACCTCAAAGCACACCCTCCTATATTATAACTCCAATAGGAATTATATTATCTAAAAATGCCATACCTCCAAACAGTTCCCACACATTTATTCACAGGGGACTAAACATGTAAAGATATGAACTTAAAGAGGTCAATTCAATTCTAATTACCAGGAAGTGGAAGAAAATGGAGGGACTTCTGAAATAAAAATTATTAGATATACTAATGATTTTTCATTCAATAAAATGATCAAATTCCAAGCATTTCCAAGGACAAAAGAACAGGACTGACAATCTCATTTTGGGAAAACATGAATATTTCTATAATGGAGTATTATTAAGCTAAGAAAATGACATCATGAACAATTTGAGACAAATTGATGGAACCAAGAAAAATTGTCCTAAAGAACCTAAATGCAGAAAGACAAATAAGGTATATATTCACTTATTAGGAGGTCTCCTAATAGTGGGGGATAAAGTTCCAAAGGCAATCTACTGTGATCAAACCACTCTTGCAATAGAGAAATTGGGTGGTAATGAATTGAGTTGTTGGGCCAGGGGCACTATGGAAATTTTCAAGCAACCCAGGCTGTTGTTTTTAAAATATATTGCTCCCTGCCCTCAACTGATAGATGAGTGCCATGTTCTTGTATCCACACAGATGCTTCCTTCTGCATCAAATGAGAATAAATACAGAAAACCACAGTGTGATATTATGCAGAGAGAACTGAAAAAACACAGTACTGAATAGGGTTTCCCTATGAAATTCTCTCTCCCTTCAGAGCTCTGCGAAGCCTGCAGGAGAAGAGGCAGGAAGAGTGTAATAAGTAGAGGGAATTGAAGACACATGGAGATCAATGCCCTGAGAATCAGACTGCAGAGGAAGAAGATGTAGCCAGCCTTGATGAGACATAATAAGCTTGGTTCACATGGAAGGGTAGGTGGGCCTCTGCTATCAGGGAACTAGAAGAAAGGCATAGCAGTACATGAAGGAGGTTGGGTAAGACTAAAAGTAGAAGGTTAGTGAGCAGTGAAGGGCAAACAAAATGAACAAATCGTAATAAATAAATACGAAAGAAAAACTGTGATCAAGTTACTGAAGTATAGAGCTCTTCAGGACTAATGACTTCTTCTTAGGGGTGGTATCAGGGTGCAGAAAGGATGATCTCAGTTTTCATTAAGAAACAGGGCACTGAGACTCTAATCATGTTCCAATGAATAGATGAATAACACACACTTCTATTGATTTATTTTATGCGAAAAAAATAGTGTGACATATAGGTAGGAATTTCAACCTGGGAGAAATAGAAAAGAAGTGTAATGTATATTACATGAAATTCTCACATAGTCAAAAAATTAATATACTGACCACTTTTACAATGACTTTTAACATGGAGAAAAGATTCTGGTAATGGAGGGCAGATTTTTACTTTGTAAGGCATGCTTTCCAGGTACTCATTATGTAGCAGAGAATCCTAGGAATGAACTAGTGGTTACCCAGTTATGTCAGACGCCATGAGCTCAGGTGGTACTTCTGAACAAGCAGTTCTGGCACTAACACTACATATAGAGGGTTTGTCTAGAGGACCACAGCAAGAAACACAGATGCCCTTGTGTTCTAGGCATATAACATGGAACCATTTCTCTGTCCTGAAGGACCAGTTTGAACTGTTAACCCCAGGACCAGGACAGTTCCACACTGACCACTGAGTAGGATCTGCCGATCCAGCCAGGTCAGCCAAGGGAACCTTGCTCATGTAGGATTGGCAAAAGTAGTGTGGAATAGCACCAGCTGTCAAATAATTTATTGCCCTCAGTTTTCCTTTTACACTCACATATCTTTCTCTGTTTCACGTAAACAAGTCCCAGAAATTGTCTGTTTCCTTCTATTTTCCCTGCTCTTAAAGACTCAATACCCCAGGAAATCCTAGACCCTGCCAGTCTATTATATCAATAAGAACATGAAGGTACTTTTAGTTAGTACTCCAGTAACTGCTTACTTCAAGTCACAACCGAGGAGATTTCAGATCCAAGACCAAAGTAGGACACCACCTTGTCATTCAGTACATTCCCCTTAAACCCACATCACTTTGAGGCTTCCCTACTTAGGAAGCTGTCCAATTAAATAAATATTAAAGTTTCATTTCCTACCTGACATTGTCACAGAGGTAAACAGGAGTAAAGGTGTGGGATCTGATAAAGGGATGAGATAAATCTTGTTGGGTTTCATTAGAAAAGGTCATGTGTGCATGGGATCAGAGATACTGGACACTGAGAAAGTTTGCTTACTCATCTCCATGGAAACCTTAAGATTTTCTCAGGAACAGATGGGCTGAGCGAGAGAATGATGTCATGAAACAGGTGAAAGCCAGTAAGAGTTTCAGGAGCGAGTTACTAAAAGGACCAAATGGACAGCCTGCTTGTGCAGCCCTACATACCTCAATCTGGGTTGCTGAAAGCACACAACACAGAGATGACAAATACTGTGTCCTAGACTGTTAATTCTGGAAAAGTGTCGCATATTTCTTTCACTTTGTCATTAATAAATTTATGTGACCTTAACATGTGACTTTGACATTATCATAGATTTCATTATTATTTGTTAAATACACAGATATGTCCTCAGTCAGTGAATTACTTACTGTTGAAATGCTCCCTGACCAAGGCTAATTTTTGAACAAAAAGCATTTAATTGGCAGCTTGCATATATATTTACAGAGACCATCCAGGATGACATATCAGCAAGCAGTCATCTGTTGTAGTCCTTCAGCAGAACTGAGAGCTTTTCATACTAAACCACAAGTGGCTGGCAGAGAGAGGGAGACAGAGAGACAGAGAAAGAGCTGGAGAGGCAGATTTAGAAATATTGAGACTGAGATAGACAGAAACAAATATATAAAGTAATAGAGACTGATTGACCTAGACTCCATTCTGTCTGGTAACTTGTATTGGCATATCGACCTCAAAGCACTCCCTCCTGTACTATAACTCCAAAAGTAATTATATTTTTCAATATTTTTGTTTTAATTTTTATTAATTATACTTTATTAACTTTGAATCTGTCCATGAACCCCTTCTTCCTCCCTTCAGGATCCCACTTTCCCTCCTTTTCCTCCATTCATGCCCCTCCACAAGTCCACTGATAGGGGAGGTCTTGCTTTCCTTCATTTTGATCCTTCACTATCAAATCTCATCAGGAGTGGTTGCATTGTCTTCTTCTGTGTAAGGATGCTCTCCCATCAGGTTGAGGTGATCACAATATTGGTATGTAATCACAATTGAATTTTGACATTTCAATGTCATTATGACCTCAAAATCCTATTATGACATCACAGTGGTATCATGTTAACAGAATGGTTTTATGACTTCACAATGATATTATGACATAACTATGGTATTATGACATCAAAATAGTATGACATTCCAATACAATTATGACTTCACAATGGTATTATGAGATCACAATGATATTAGAACATCACAATAGTCTAACATCTCAATGCTTTAATGATATCACAATTATAGGATATCACAATGTTATGACTGCACAATTGTATTATGACATCACAAATCTATTATGACCTCACAGTGCAATGATGATATCAAAATGGTATGACATCCAAATTCTATTATGACATTACAGTGATATTATGACATCACATTTGTATTTCAACAAGAATTTGGTATGTAATCACAATAGAATTTTGACATCAGACTTGCATGATGACCTCAAAATGCTATGATGACATTATAATGGTATTATGACATTACAATGGCATTATGACATTACAATGGCATAATGACATAAAATGCTATTATGATATTAAAATGTTATGATATCAAAATTGTATTATGACATCACAAGGATATGACATCACAATGCTATTATGATATCTCATTGATATAATCACATCACAATGGTATTATGATATCACAACTTATTATGATATCTCAATGATGCTATGGCATCTCAGTGCTTTTATGACATCACAATGGTATAATGTAATAACAACAATGTCATGATATTCCAATTGTATTATGACATTACAGTGCTATTACTATATCACAATAGTATGACATTCCAATGCTATTGTTACATTGCAATTGTATTATGACATCACAGTGTTATTAAGACATCTAATGGCATTATTACACCACAACTGTAAGACATCCAAATTCTATAATATTCTCACAATGATAAGACATCACAATTGTGACATCAAAATGCTATTATGAGTTGACAATGGTATTATGACATTATAATGCTATAATGACAACTCAATGGTATTATGACATCACAATAACATTATGATATCAAAATGTAATCATTTTACCATCTATCTTGATTGAAAGGTTTGCAGGGTATAGTAGTCTGGGTTGGCATCTGTGGTCTCTTAGAGTATGCCTAACTCCTGCTCAGGCCCTTCTGTCTCTCATAGTTTCTGATGAGAAGTCCAGTGTGATTCTGATAGGTCTACCTTTATATGTTACTTGGCCTTTACCCCTGGCTGCTTTTAATGTCTTTTCTTTGTTCTGTAGATTTAGTGTTTTGACTATAATGTGACGTGATGTATTTCTTTTCTGGTCTAGTCTATTTGGTGTTCTGTAGGCCTCTTGTATATTTATAGACATCTCTTTCTTTAAGTTGGGAAAATTTTCTTCTATGATATTCTTGAAAATATTTTCTGGACCTTGGGGCCTGCAATCTTCTTTTTCATCGATTTCTATTATGCTTAGATTTCGTCTTTTCATGGCATCCTTGATTTCTTGGATATTTTGTGTTTGGGACTATGCTGATTTTACTTTTTCTTTGAGTGAAGTATCAATTTCTGCAAGTGTATCTTTGGCATCACAGATTCTTTCTTCCATCTCTTGTATTCTGTTGGTGATGCTTACCTTTGTGGTTCCTGATAGTTTCTCCAAGTTCTCCAGACACAGAGTTAATAAAATGTACCTAATAATAAAAGTTTAAAAAATAAAATAAATAAAAATGCTATTATGACATCACCATGATATAACACCTCAATATTTTATGACATCACAGTGCTATTATGACAGCACAATTGTGTCATCTCAAAGCTATTATGACAACACAATGATATGACATCACAATGGTATTATGATATCACAATGCTAATATGACATCACAATGGTATTATGTCATCACAATGGTATGACATCCCAATGGTATGGTGGTTTCACGATGGTATTATGACATCACAATTCTATTATGATATCTCAATGCTATTATGACATTACAATGGTATGACAAATCAGCGGTATCATGACAACACAATCATATGACATCACAATACTTTTATGACATCTCAGTTCTATTATGATGGAACAATTGTAGCATGACATCACAATTTCATATGACAACTATATGGTGTTATGTCATCCTCAGTAGTGTCATGACATCTCAGTGCTATTATGACATGACAATGCTATTATGACATCAAATGTTATGATGTCACAATAGAATTATAACATAACAATGCACTTATAACACCACAATGCTATCCTGATATCACATGAGCATTATCATATCACAATGTTTTTATGACATCAGAATGCTTTGTTGACATCATAATGGTATTATAAACTCACAGTGGTATTATGACATCAAAATGCTATAATTGTATCACAATAGTATGTCACCACAATGCTATTATGACATCACAATGTATAACATCACAATGCTTTTATGACTTCACAATATAACATCACAATGCTGTTGTCACATCACAATGGTACTATGATATCACAATGCTATTATTACATCACAATGAAATGACATCACAATGCTATTATGATATCACAATGCTGTTATGACATCACAGTGGTATGACATCCTTCTGAAATTAGGACTTCACAATGGTATTCTGACTTAAGAATGCTATTGTGAATATAATGAAGCCAGCCTTGGAGAAATCTTGGAACGCCATGGAGAGAATGAACCAGACCTAAGATTTCACACAAAAACAAATATAATGGATAAAAATCTAAATGTTAGGAAACTATGAGGGCTTGGACATTTTGGAGAGAGTAACTATTGGCCAGCATTGTGTTCCATATAACCAAATCACCACACAGATTCTGGTTTTATTTAGTTAACCTGGAACACAATGCTGGCCAAGTTTTCTCCTCCTGCTCTGCTCTCCAAGCTCTACTCCCTCGCCCTCTTCCTTCCCACTCATTCCTTGCCCTCTGGCTCCTCCTGCTCATTTCCTGCACTCTGGCTCCTCCCATCCCTCAGCATTGTGGCTAGTTGTTTTATTTTGTCCTGTTTACACCAAGTTGAGACAGGATGCATAGAATAAGTATCACAATGTAATATCCAGATTGAAAAAAGAGAGTGGTTTCATGAAATCACAGTGGTATTATGACATCACAATGCTATGATGACATCACAATGGTATTTTGAGGTCACACTGATAGTATGATGTCACAATGCTATTATGACTTCATAACAGTATGACTTCACAATATTATTAGGACATCACAATTATATGACATCTCAATCCTATTATGACATCACAATGATATGAAATGAAAAATGCTATTATGACATCACAATTCTATTATAATTTTACAACGTTTTGACTTCACAGTGTCATTAGTGTATCACAATGGTATGATGACATCACAATGGTACTATAACCACACAAAGGTATTATGACATAAAAATTCTACTATGACATCACAATGTTTTTATGACATCACTATGGTATGACTGCACAAATGTATTAACACATCACAATGGCACTGTGAAGTCAATAAATGACTCCTTTTATTTCAATACGATAATAATTATGAAAACTATTAGGTAAAATGTACATGTGCAATGTCCAACCAATGTGACATCACAATGCTATTATGACATGATTGTGGTATGACATCACAGTGGAATTTTTAACATCAAATTCTATTATGACATCACAACAGTATGACTTCAAAATGCTATGATGACATCACAATGCTTTTATTCACAATGGCATCATGACATCAAATTCATCATGATGTCTCAATGCTATTGTGATGTCACAATGCTATTACAACATGATTATGGTAGGATAACAGAATAGATAGAATTTTGACATGACAATGCTATATGACATCACAATACTATTTTGATATTACAATGACATAACATCACAATGGTGTAATGACATCACAATGGAATTATGACTTCAAAATTCTATTATGACTTCAGAATGCTATTATGATATCCCAATGCTATTATGCCATCACAATGATATGACATCACAATACTATTATGACATCACAAAGGTTTTTTGACATCCAATGCAATTATGATATCACAATGTTGTTATGACAACACAAAGTTATGATGGCAGCACAATGCTATTATGACATCCCAATGGTTTGATATCTAAATACTATTATAATATTAGAATGATATGACATGACAATGGTATGACAGCTAAATTCTATTATGACAAAATGATACGACATCATAAAGTTATTATGACATCACAATACTAGTATGACATCAAAATGCCATTATTTCTTCACAGAATGCTATTACATATCAATGCTATTATGACAGCACAGTGATTTCAAATCATAATGCTATTATGATATCACAAAGATATTTTGATATCACAATGCTTTTATGATTTCACAATATAATGATATCCCAATGTTATTATGATATCACAAGGTTCTTATGACATGACAATGCTTTTAAGACATCACAATGCTACTATGACATCACAATGGCATTATGACATCACAATGTTAAGACAAGATAACATTGCTACTATGATATTATTGTGCTATGACTGCTATGATGAAATCACTATGTTATGCTTTCACAACAATGTTACAACTTCACAATGCTACTATTATGACTTTAAAATGCTATTATGACATCACCATGATATCATGGCATCACCATGGTATTATGGCATTACCATGGTATTATTATGACATCACAATGGTATTATGATATGTTGTGGTATGACAACACATTGGAATTTTGACATTAAAATGTTATTATGGCTTCACAATGGTATAACTTCACAATGATATTAGGACATCACAATACTATGATGATATCACAGTGCTATAATGATATCATAATTCTATTATGACCTACAATGCTATTAAATAATGGCAATGGTATGACAGTTCAATGTTGTTATGACTATACAATGCTATTATGAGTACTGAGTGGTGGTATGACTTCACAAAAGTATTATAACATCACAATGCTATTATGTAATTACAATGAAATTATGATATCACAGTGTTATTATGAAATCTCAATGCTATGATGACTGTTCAATGCAACTATGACATCAGAATGGCATCATGACATCACAAAGTTATGACATCACAATAGTAATATGACATCACAATCACATTATTACATCAATAGGCTATTATGACAAAACAATGCTATTAAGACAATGGTTTTATGAGATCAATATGCTATTATGACATCTCAATGCTACGAAGACATCACAATGCAATTATTTCATCACAATGGTATTATGATATCAAAATGCTATAGTGATATGACAAGGCTATTATGTATCACAATGGTGTTATGACTTCACAATGCTGTTATGAGTTCACAATGCTATTATGACATCACAATGTTATGATGACCTCACTATACTATTATGACATGGTTGTGTTATGACATCACAAGGGAATTATGACTTTATGATGCTATTATGACTTCACAACAGTATAACATTATAATAGTAGGACATCTCAGTGCTATGATGATATCATAACCCTATTATATATCACAGTGGTGTTATGACTAGACAATTATATTATCACATTACAGTGCTATTATGACATCACAGTGCTATTATGATATCACAATGCTATTATGACATCACAATGTTATTACAACAGTTTAATGTAATACAACTATGCTATTATAACAACACAAAACTATGACGACCTCACAATATTATGATGACATCACAATGCTCTTACAACATGATTCTGTTATGATATCACAGTGGAATTATGACTTTACAATGCTATTATGACTTCACAACAATATGACTTCAAAATTAGGACATCTCAATGCTATGATGATATCACAATGGTATTACAACATGATTGTGGTATAACATCACTATGGTTATGAGTTATAGAGCTCTGCAACTGATGGAATCTTCTTGGGAGTGGTCTCAGCTAGCAGCAAGGATGAACTGAGTCTTAATCAAGGGACTTGGCACTGAGACTCTGATCATGTTTCAATGAGTATGTGAACAACATATATTTCAATTAATATACTTCCAAGAAAAAAATAATTAGTGTGGCACATGCATAGAAATTTGAACCTGGGAGCAATGGAAAAAGAGTGTAATGAAATTTCCACATAATCGATAAAAATAATATGTTGACAACTTTAATGAGGACTTTATCATGGATAATAAATTCCACTAAAGGAGGGCAGTGTTTGAACTATAACACATGCTTACCAGGAACTCAATATGTAGCAGAGAAGTGTAGCCATGAACTAGTAGTTACCCAGCTACCTCAGACCCTAAAGTCAGGTAGCACCTCTGATCAAGCAGTCTTGACACTAAAACTATGTTTAGAGGGTTTGTCTGGAGGAACACAGCAAGAAACACCATTGCTCCTATGTCCTAATATAAGATGGACCCATTTCTCTGTCCTGAAGGTCCAGTTTTAACTGGAATCCTCAGGACTAGGAGTGTTCCTCACAACACTGAGCAAGACACATCTACCAATTCAGCCAGGTTGGCCAAGGCAACCCAATGCATTGAGGGTTGGCAATGGCTATCAAATATTTTATTACCCCTCAGTTCTTCTTTTACATACATAATCTTTCTCTTTTTCAGCCAAACGAGTCCCAGGAATTGTCTGGTTGCCTTCTCTTGTCCCTGCTCTTAAAGAATCAATACCCCAGGGAACCCTAGACCCTACCAGTCTATTATATCAATAAGAACGTGAAGGTACATATACTGAGTATACCAGTAACTGCTAAGTTCAGTTACTTAGGAAATTTCAGATCCAAGACCACATTAGGAGAACACCTTGTCATTTGCTACATTCCCCTTAATTCTACAACACGTTTAAGCTTCCCTACTTAGGAATCTGTCCAATTAAGTGAACATGAAAGTTTCATTTCCTACCTGACATTGTCATAGAGGTAAACAGGAGTAAAGGTGTAGGATATGTTTAAAACGATGACATAAAGGCTTGTTGAATTTCACAAGAAAAAGTCACTTTTGCATAGGATCAGAGATACTTGAAACTAAGGAAAGTTTATTAACCCATCTCCATGGAAACATCAAGGTTCTCTCAGGTGTTGATTGACTGAGAGGAAGAATGATGTCATAGAAAAGGTGAAATCCAGTAAGAGTTTCAGCAGCCAGTTATTAAAAGTACCAAGTAGAAAGCCTGCTTGAGCAGCCTTATAAGCCTCAACCTGGGCAGCTGAAAGCACAAAACCTAGAGATGACAGTTTCTGTGTCTAAGACTCTTAGTTCAGAAAAAGTGTCACATATTTCTTTCAAGTGGTCATTAATAAAGTCATGTGTCCTTAACATGTGAATTTCATTATATCACAGATTCCATTATTTGTTAAATGCATAGATATGTCCGCAGTCAGTAAATTACCTACTGTGAAAATGTTCCCTGACCAAGGCAACTCTAAACAAAAAGTATTTAATTGCCTCCATGCTTATATTTTACAGAGACCATCCAGAATGTAATGTCAGCAAGAAGACAACTTGTTGTAGTTTTTCAACAGAAATGAGAACTTTTCATAGTAAACCACAAGTGAAAGGGAGACAGAAAGAGAAAGAGCTAGAGAGACAGATTTAGAAATAGAAAGACCAACACCAACAGATACAAAGATAAAAAGTGATACAAAGTGAGACACAGAGACTCAATTCTGACAGGTCACTTTCATTGACATATTAGACTCAGAGCACACCCTCCTACAATATTACTCCAATTGGAATGATATTATCAAACAAGACTACACCTCCTAACCCTTCCTGACATTTCCTTACTGACTCCATATGTAAACAGATGAGTTTCAAGAGGACAGTGCGATTCAAATCACCAGTAAGTGGAAGAAAATGGAGGGACTTCTAGGCTAAAAGATTATAGTAATCCTGATAGTTTGTCATTCAATACAATGATTAAAAGTCCCAGCAACTTCCAAGTACTAAACAAGAGGACTGACAATCTCCTTTGAAGAAAAAGTGGAATATTTCCTTACCACAGTATTATTCATCAAAGAAAATGACATCATGATATTTTCAGGCAAATGGATGGAATGAGGAAAAATCATCCTGAGTGAAGTAACTAAAATAGAGAAAGAAAATTATAGTACAAATTAACTTATTAGGTGGTCTCACAATAGTGGGTGATAAAGTTCCAATAGGCCATCAACTGTGACCAAACCAGTCTTCCACTAGGGAGATTGGAAGGCAGTTATTTGAGTTGTTGGGCCAGGGCATCCTACTGAAATATTCAAGTAACAAAGGCTGTTGTTATTAAAATATGTTGTCCTCTGCCCTCAAAAGATAGATCAGTGTCATGATCTTGCATCCAAAGAGATGTTTCCTTCTGCGTCAAATGGGAAGGCATACAGAGACCACAGTCCAATATTATGCAAAGAGAATCACCTTAGAACATCCAGCTATAAATGGGATTTCACTTTTAAATTCTCCCCTCAGAGCTCTGGTAAGCCTTCAGGAGAGGAGAATGGAAGACTGTCATAAGTAGAGGGAATTAAGGACACAAGGAGAACAATGCCCTGAGAATCAGGCTGCAGAGGAAGACGATAAGCTAACTTTATTGATATCTAATAAACTAGGGTCAGATTGAAGGCCTCTGGACCTTCACTATCAGGGAACTAGAGAGAGGACATAGGGATAGAAGAGGGTGGGTGGGACTGAAAGGACAAGAGGGAGTGGGTAGCAGAGGTGATACAATGTGAACCATAGGTAATAAATACATACATAAGAAAACTGTGATCAAGGTAATGAAGTATAGAGCTCTTCAGGACTGATGGCTTCTTTTTGGTGGTGGTGCCAGGATATGACAAAGATGAACTTAGCCTTCTTTAAGGGACTTGGCACTGAGACTCTGATCACATTCCAATGAGTATATGAACAACACATACTAAAATTGACGTATTTTGAAGAAAAAAATATTTAGTGTGACACGTGGGTAGGAATTTGAACCTGGGAACAATGGAAAAGGAGTGTAATGTATGTTATATAATATTCCCACATAATCAACTAAAATTATATATTGACAACTTTTACAATGACTTTTAACATAAAGAAAAGTTTCTGCTAAAAGAGGGCTGAGTTTGACTTCATAAGGCAGGCTGTACAGGTACTCATTATGGAGCAGAGAATCCTAGCCATGAACTAGCGGTTACCCAGCTTTCTCAGACCCCATGAGTTCAGGTGGCACCTCTGAACCAGAAGTCCTGGCACTGACACTTCATTTAGAGGGTTTGTATGGAGGACCACAGAAAAAAACAAAGCTGCTCTTGTGTCCTAGGCATATAACACTAACCAATTTTTCTGTCCAGAAGGACCAATAGGGTTCCTCAGTGACAACTGAGTAAAACATAGTTGCCAATCTAGCCATGTCATCCAAGGCAACCCTACACATAGAGGGCTGGCAACACAAGTGTGGAACAGCTCCTGATGTAAAATAGTTTATTGCCCCACAGTTCTTTTACACTCACCAAACTTTCTCACTTTCACCCAAGCCAGTCTCAGGAATTTTCAGCTTTTGTTCTCTTTTCCCTGCTCTTAAAGACTCAAAAGCCCAGGGCAACCTACACCCCGCCAGGATAGTATATCAATAAAAATGTAAAGTTCCATTTTCTGAGTACCTGAGTTACTGCTCAGTTCAAAGTCACAACCTAAGAAATTTCAGATCCAAGAACACAGAAGCATACCACCTTGTTATTTAGTACATTCCCTTAATCCCACATCACGTTGAAGCTTCCATACTTAGGAAGCTGTTCATTTCAATAAACAACAACCTTGCATTTCCTACCTGACATTGTCTCAGAGGTAAACCAGAGTAAATGTGTGGGATTTGGATAAAGGGATGAGATAAAGGCTTGTTGGGTTTCACAAGAAAAAGTCACATATGCACAGGATCAGAGATAGTACACACTGAGGAGAGTTTGTTTACTCATCTCCATGGAAACCTGAAGATTCTCTTAGGCCTGAATTTCTAAGAAGCAGAATGATGTCATGCAACAGGTGAAAGCCAGTAAGAGTTTCAGGAGCCAGTTAATAAAAGGGCCAAGTGGACAGCTTGCTTAAGAGAAAGGCTGATCACCCCTACATGCCTCAACATGGGCATCTGAAAGCACACAACTAAGAGACGACAATTCCTTTGTCCAAGATTCTTAATTCAGGAAAAATGTCACATATTTCTTTCAAGTGGTCATTAATAAAGTCACACGTCTTTGACATGTGATTTTCACATTATCACAGATTCCATTATTATGTGTTAAATGCATAGATATATCCTCAGTCAGTGAATTACTTACTGTGAAAATATTCCTTTCCAAGGCAAATCTTTGAAAAAGAAGTGTTTAATTGTGACCATGCTTATATTTTTACAGAGACCATCCATGTCAGCAAGCAATCATCTTGTTGCAGTCCTTCAGCAGAATTGAGAGCTTTTCATGCTGAACCACAAGTGGCAGTCAGAGAGAGTGAAACAGAGAGAAACAGAGACAGAAAGAACTAGAGAGACAGATTCAGAATTAGAGAGTCCTAGATCAACAGAAACAAAAATATAAAGTGACAGTAACCGAGAGACATAGACTCCATTCTGTCTGGTCACTTTCATTGCCATGTCAACATCAAAGCACATCCTCCTATATTATAACTTCAAAAGTGATTATAATTTTTTTAATATTTTCTATTTTAATTTTTATTCATTACAATTTATTCACTTTGTATCACCCAACAACTCCCTCCCCCTATCAATCCCACCTTCCCTATCCCTATCCCTTGTCCTCCATGTTGCTCCCCAAGACAACTGATAGGGTAGGTCTTCTCTCCTTCCTTCTGATCTAGTCTATAAGATCTCATTAGGAGTGGTTGCATTATCTTTGTCTGTGGCCTGGTAAGGCTGATTCCCCATCAGAATGAGGTGTTCAAAGAGCAGACCAATCAATTCATGTGAGAGGCAGTCCCTGTTCCCATTACTAGGGTACCCACTTGGAAAAGAAGTGCCATGGGCTACTGTGCAGGGGTTCTATGTTAACTCCATGTATCATACTTGGTTGGAGTATGAGTCTCAGGAGAAACCCCTGTGCTCAGGTTTTATTGGTTCTGTTGCTCTCCTTATGGAGCTCCTGTCCTCTGCAGATCTTACTTCCTACTTATTTCATTAGATTCCATGCACTTTGCCCAAGTGTTGGCCATAAGTCTCAGCATCTGCTTTGATAGTCTGCAGGATAGAGCCTTTCAGAGGTCCTCTGTGGCAGTCACCTAACTTATTCCCAATTTTCTCCTTCTGATGTCCATCCTCTTTGCCTTCCAGGATGGGGATTGAGCATTTTAGCCAGAGTCCTCCCTCTTGATTAGTTTCTTTAGTTGTACAGATTTTAGTAGGATTATTTTTTATTATATTTCTGTTAGTGGGTATATACCATGTGTGTCTTTCTGCTTCTGGAATAGCTCACTCAGGATGATCTTTTCCAGTTCCCAGCCCTTACCTGCAAATTTCTTAATTTCCTTATTTAGTAATATTCCATTGAGTAGATGTACCACAATATCTGTATCAATTTTTTACTTGGGGTGAGGGGTATCGGGGTTCTGGGATGTTTCCAGATTCTGGCTATTATAAATAAAGCTGCTACAAACATGGTTGAGCAAATGTCCTTATTGTGTACTTGAGCCTCATTTGGATATATGCCTAAGAGTGGTATGGCTGGATCATGAGGAAACACTATTCCTTGTTGTCTGAGAAAGCAACAGATTGATTTCCAGAGTCGTTTTACAAGTTTACATTCCACCCAGCTGTGGAGGAGGGTTCCCAATTCTCCACAACCTCTCAAGCATGTGTTGTCACTTGAATTTTTGATCTTGGCCAATTTGGTGGGTATAAGGTGAAATGTCTGGGTTGTTTTGATTTGCATTTCCCTGATGGCTAATGACTTTGAGCATGTCTTTAAGTGTTTTTCTGCCATTCAATGTTCCTCTATTTTATTGAGAATTCTCTGTTTATCTCTGTTCCCCATTTTTTAATTGGATTATTTGGTTTGTTGATTTTTCAGCTTCTTTATTTCATTATATATACTGTCACACAGAGGCTTGGTGAAGATTCTTTCCCCATCTGTAGGTATTACTTTTGTCTTTATGACAATGTTCTTTGATTTACAGAAGCTTTTCAGTTTCATGAGGTCCCATTTACTGCTTGTTGCTCTTAGAGCCTGTCCTGTTGGTGTTTTGTTTAAGAGCTTGTCTCCTGTGCCAATGAGTTCAAGGATGTTCCCCATGTTTTCTTGTAACCAATTTAATGTGTCTGGTTTTATGTTGAGGTCTTTGAGGTGGACTTTTTTTTTTCACTGCAGAAGTTTTATTTTTTTATTTATTACTTACACTTTATTCATTTTGTATCCCCCCATATGCCCATCCATCCTCCCCTCCCGATCCCACCAGCCCTCCCCTTTCTGCATGCATTCTCCTGCCCAAGTCCACTGATAGGGGAGGTTATCCTCTCCTTTCTGATCTTAGTCTATCAGTTCTCATCAAAAGAGGCTGAATTGTCCTTTACTGTGGCCTGGAAAGGCTGTCCCCCTTCAGGGGGAGGGGGTCAAAGAGCAGGTCAATCAGATTATGTCAGAGGCAGTCCCTCTTCCCATTATTATGTAACCCACTTGTATACTGAACTGCCATGGGCTACATCTGTACAGGGTTTCTAGGTTATCTCCATGATTAGACCTTGGTTGGAGTATGAGTCTCTGGGAAGTTCCTTGTGTTCAAATTTTCTGGTTCTGTTGCTCTCCTTGTGGAGACCTTGTCCTCTCCAGCTGTTACTATTTCCCACTTCTTACATAAAATTTCATTCAGTCTGCCTGACAATTGACCATCAGGCTCATCATCTGCTTTGATAGTCTTCGGGCAGAGGCTTTCAGAGGCCCTCTGTGGCAGGTTCCTAGTTTGTTTCCTGTTTTCTTCTTCTGGCTTTCAGAAGCCCTCTGTAGCAGGTTCCTAGGTTGTTTCCTGTTTTCTTCTTCTTCTGATGTCCATCCTCTTTGCCTTTCCAGATGGCGATTAGATATTTTATTTAGGGTCCTCTCTCTTGCTTAGTTTCTTTAGATGCACAGGTTTTAGTGGGTTTGTCCTATGTTGTATGTCTATATGAGTGAGTATATACCATGTGTGTCTTTTTGTTTCTGGGACAACTCACTCAGGATGATCCTTTCCAGATCCCACCATGTACCTGCAAATTTCATGATTTCCTTATTTTTCATTGCTGAGTAATATTCTAATGTATAGGTGTACCACAATTTCTGCATCCATTTTTCAGTTGAGGGGCATCTGGGTTGTTTCCAGCTTCTGGCTATTACAAATAAAGCTGCTACAAACATGGTTGAGCAAATGTCCTTTTTGTGTACTTGAGTCTCTTTTGGATATATGCCCAGTAGTGGTATGGCTGGATCTTGAGGAAGCGCTATTCCTAGTTGTCTGAGAAAGTGCCAGATTGATTTCCAGAGTGGTTGTACAAGTTTACATTCCCACCAGCAGTGGAGAAGGGTTCCCCTTTCTCCACAACCTCTCCAGCATGTGTTGTAACTTGAATTTTTGATCTTGGCCATTCTCATGGGTGTAAGGTGAAATCTCAGGGTTGTTTTGATTTGCATTTCCCTAATGGCTAATGAGGTTGAGCATTTCTTTAAATGCTTCTCTGCCATTCAATATTCCTCTGTCGAGAATTCTGTTTAGCTCTGTTCCCCATTTTTTAAGTGGATTACTTGGTTTGCTGCTTTTCAGCTTCTTTAGTTCTTTATATATACTTGATATGAGTCCTCTGTCAGATAAAGGGTTGGTGAAGATTCTTTCTCAATCTGTAGGCAGTCACTTTGTTTTGGTGACTGTGTACTTTGCCTTGCAGAAGCTTTTCAATTTCATGAGGTCCCATTTATTGATTGTTGCTCTTAGAGCCTGTGTTGTTGGTGTTCTATTCAGGAAGTTTTCTCCTGTACCAATGAGGGTATTACCCACTTTTTTTTCTAGCCGATTTAATGTGTCTGGTTTTATGTTGAGGTCTTTGATCCACTTGGAATTCAGTTTTGTGCAGGGTGATAAGTATGGATCTATTTTCATTTTTCTACATGTAGACATCCAGTTAGACCAGCACTATTTGTTGAAGATGCTATCTTTTTTCCATTGTATGGTTTTGGCATCTTTGTCAAAGATCAGGTGTCCAAAAGTGTGTGGGCATATTACTGAGTCCTCTGTTCAGTTCCATTGATCCACTATTCTGTTTCTATGCCAATACCATGCAGTTTTTAAAACTGTTGCTCTATAGTACAACTTAAGATCAGGGATGGAGATACCTCCAGAAGATCTTTTATTGTAGAGGATTGTTTCAGCAATTTTGGGTTTCTTGTTATTCCATATGAAGTTGAGCATTTTCATTTCCAGACCTGTAAAGAATTGTGTTGGTAATTTGATGGGCATTGCATTGAATCTGTAGATTGCTTTTGGTAAGATGGCCATTTTACTATGTTAATTCTGCCAAACCATGAGCATGGAAGATCTTTCCATTTTCTGATATCTTCTTCTAATTCTTTCTTCAGACACTTGAAATTTTTTTCATAGAAGTCTTTGACTTCCTTGGTTAGGGTTACTCCAAGGTACCTTATGTCATTTGTGGCTATTGTGAAGGGTGTTGTTTCCCTAATTTCTTTCTCAGCCCTTTTGTCTTTAGTATACAGAAGGGCTACTGATTTTTTTTTTTAGTTAATTTTGTATCTGGCTACTTTGCTGATGGTGTTTATCAGCTGTAGGAGTTCACTGGTACAGTTTTTGGGGTCACTTACATATACTATCATTTCATCTACAAATAGTGATAATTTGACTTCTTCCTTTCCAATTTGTATCCCCTTGATCTCCTTCAACTGTCTTATTGCTCTAGCAAGGACTTCCAGAACTATGTGGAAGAGATATGGGGAGAGTGGACAGCCTTGTCTTGTCCCTGATTTCAGTGGGATTGCTTTAAGTTTCTTCCATTCAGTTTGATGATGGCTATAGGTTTGCTTAATATTGCCTTTACTCTGTTCAGGTATGTGCCTTGTATCCCTGATCTCTCCCATACTTTAAACATGAATGGATGTTGGATTTTGTTACATGCGTTTTCATCATCTAAGGAGATGATCATGTGGTTTTTCTCCTTCAGTTTTTTTTTTTATGTGGTTAATCATATTGATGAATTTTCTTATATTGAACCACCCCTGCATACCTGGGATGAAGCCTACTTGGTCATAGTGGATGATATCTTTGGTGTGTTCTTGTATTTGTTTTTTTTAATGTATTTTGTTGAGTATTTTTCATCAATGTTCATAAGGGAGATTGGCCTGAAATTCTCTTTTTGTGTTTAGTCTTTGTGAGGATTAGGTACCAAGGTGACTGTGGCTTCATAGAATGAGTTTGGTAATATTCCTTCTGTTTTGATTTTGTGGAATAGTTTGAAGAAAATTGGTGTGAGCTCTTCTTTGAAGATCTGGTAGAATTCTGCGCTGAAGCCATCTGGTCCTGGGCTCTTTTTGGTTGGGAGACTTTTTCTGACCGCTTCTATTTCTTTGGAGGATATAGGGCTATTTGATTGATTTACCTGGTCCTGATTCAGCTTTGGTAATTCAAATCGATCAAGAAAATTGTCCATTTCATTTAGATTTTCAAATTCTGTGGCATATAGACTTTTGAAGTAAGTCCTAATGATTGTTAGGATTTCCTCAGTGTCTGTAGTTATGTCCCCCTTTTAATTTCTGATTTTGTTGATTTGGGTGGTGTCTCTCTGCCTTTTAGTGAGCTTGGGTAAGGGTTTGTTGATCTTGTTGATTTTCTCAAAGAACCAGCTCTTGGTTTCATTGATTTTTTGAATTGTTTTATTTGTTTCTAATTGATTGATTTCAGCCCCGAGTTTGATTATTTCCAGCCATCTATTACTTTTTGTGTGTCTGCTTCTTCTTTTTCTAGGGTTTTTATGTGAGCTATTAAGTTGCTTGAATGCTCTGTCTCAAATTTCTTCTTGAAGACACTTAGTGCTAAGAACTTTCCTCTTAGCACTGGCTTCACTGTGTACCACAGGTTTGGATATGTTGTGTCTTCATTTTCATTGAGTTCTAGGAATATTTTAATTTCTTTCTTTATTTCTTCCCTGACCCAGCTGTCTTTTAGTAGCAAGTTGTTCAGTTTCCATGTATGTGTATGCTTTTTGCTATTTCTGTTGTTATTGAGGTCCATCTTTATTCCATGGTGATCAGACAGGATACAAGGGATTATTTCAATCTTCTTGTATCTGTGGAGGCTTGCTTTGTGACTAACTACGTGGTTTATTTTGGAGAAGGTCCCATGAGGTGCTGAGAACAAGGTAAATTCTTTTGTGTTTGGTTGTAAGGTTCTGTTAATGTCTGTTAGGTCCATTTGATTCATGACCTCTGTTAGAGATATTGCTTCTTTGTATAATTTCTGTTTAGTTGACCTGTCTTTTGTTGAGAGTGGGGTGTTGAAGTCTCCCACTATTAGTGTGTGAGGACCTATGTGTGGTTTAAGTTTTATCAATGTTTCTTTCACAAATGTGGGTGCCTTTGTATTTGGGGCATAGATGTTCAGGATTGTGATGTCTTTTTTTTTTTTTTTTAATGCAGTTTATTCAGGAACATTGAACAATCCTCGGACCCCGGGGAAAGCCAGCCCACAGCTTAAATAGCCTCTGGGTAGCCAACCCAGGCGTGCCACGGGGGCAATGTAGATAGGTCCACATACATGGAAGCAAGCCAGATACTCGGCCTTAGCCAAATGTGGAGTTGTTCATGACAGAGAGCACTCACCATCCGGAAGGTGGAAGGCGGAAACCAGCTGCATCTTTAAAGCATAGCATTCCACAGCTCTCTACAGTTCCCCCTTTTTGTTTTAGACGCATCAGGCAAGAGTAGAGGTCTGATCTCTGATATTAGAAATAAATTGGGACTTTGTGCAGATGTTCATTTAGGTGTCATCCACCCAAAGAGCATCAGACCCGTCCGATACCTTTTTCTCAGAGGCGGGACCTGGGGCATCAACCCGCATGCAATCAGACATGCTCTTCTCTGGGTCAAAAGCGGCTGACCCTGAGTGCAGTGCTTAGCCTCGCATCCTGAGCGTATCATTTTAGCTTTTTATGGTATCCAACCATGCTTGGGGAGAATGTCCTGCATCAATGGCTGTAAAGGCCTGAATGATCATGGCTGCATCACACTGTTGTGAGACTCTAATCTTGCATATATACCACAGGCAAACCAAGGAGACCAACACCAGAAGGCCTGCTAACACTCCCATGCCCGCCCATTCCTTCAGATGATCCATGGCTGCAGCAATCCATGTTGATAATCCTGTGACTAGTCCTGCGTCCACTCCGGTAGAATTTACTGTGACAATGGCCACTCTCAGCTGCTCCATCGTAGTATCGAATTCTCCAGTCCAATTACCTAAAATATAGCTCGACAATTGTTTAGACAGATTTGCAGCACAGGAAAAATTCTCATGTTATATGCTAGTGACACAAAGTCCGGCATACTTTCATTGACAGCCAGGTTGAGCGATTTGCCATAGGGTATCAATTTGCTCCTGCAAGAGGTCAATCCTCTGATTGAACACCATCAAGCTTCCTTTTAGTTGAGCATTAATTCCTTTATGTACAACTAAGGCATGAGCTACATTGGCTAAATGATTATTCAGGGTCTGAGCAGTCTGCCCAGTATGACTCATGGCTAATGCCCTGGTGGTAGCTCCAACAGCCGTCAATGAGATGGTAGTAACAATGGTGGCTGTAGTTCCAAGATCCCTTTTCTGTCTGAAGAGAGTCATAGCGTGAGGGGCATCAATGGGCACAGGCACCCAGTGAGGCAAGCGAGTAACCAGGGCATACCTAAATTTACTAGCATTCCAGCATTGGGCAAAAAAGCAAGTATCATTACCACAATTACTTGGCTCTACCTGGCTAATAATGAATAAAAATGGGGGATATAGACAAACAGGTGTGGGCTTATAGGAAATATTATGAGAAGCCTTAACCCCTCGTTGGAACATCCTGGGTCAATTCTAGAACTAGCAGTGGTGGTGTCCGAGGTCTGAGTAGGTTCAGGAGACCATTGCACCCAGGGGCGAGACATGCTCCATGCCAATTGACTAACTCCATGTTTTCCTCCAATTTTGAAAGTCATTTAAGGTTCTTAAATTATTTTTTTCCCTTTTTTCTTAAAATTTTCATCAATTACACTTTATTCATTCTGCATCCCCCCATAAGCCCCTCCCTCCTCTCCTCCCAATCCCACCCTCCCTCCTCCCTCACCTTGCATGCCACTCCCCATGTCCACTAATAGGGGAGGTTCTCCTCTCCTTTCTGATCTTAGTCTGTCAGTTCACATCAAAAGTGGCTGTATTGTCCTCTACTGTGGCCTGGTAAGGCTGCTCACCCCCCCCCCCAGAGGGAGGTGATCAAAAAGCAGGCCAATCAGATTATGTCAGAGGCAGTCCCTCTTCACATTACTATGTAACCCAATTGGACTCTGAACTGCCCTGGGCTACATCTGTGCAGGGGTTCTAGGTTATCTCCATGAATAGTCCTTGGTTGGAGTATGAGTCTCTGGGAAGTTCACTATGTTCAAATTTTTTTGTTCTGTTGCTCTCCTTGTGGAGACCCTGTCCTCTCCAGCTCTTACTATTTCCCAGTTCTTACCTAAAATTCCGTTCTCCTGCCCAACATTTGCCCATCCGGCTCAGCATCTGCTTTGATAGTCTGAAGGGCAGAGGCTTTCAGAGGCCCTCTGTGGTAGGTTCCTAGGTTGTTTCCTGTTTTCTTCTTCTTCTGATGTCCATCCTCTTTGCCTTTCTGGATGGCGATTGGATGTTTTAGTTAGGGTCCTCTCTCTTGCTTAGTTTCTTTAGATGCACAGGTTTTAGTGGGTTTGTCCTATGTTGTATGTCTATATGAGTGAGTATATACCATGTGTGTCTTTTTGCTTCTGGGACAACTCACTCAGGATGATCCTTTCCAGATCCCACCATTTACCTGCAAATTTCATGATTTCCTTATTTTTCATTGCTGAGTAATATTCCATTGTGTAGATGTACCACAATTTCTGCATCCATTCTTCAGTTGAGGGGCATCTGGGTTGTTTCCAGCTTCTGGCTATTACAAATAAAGCTGCTACAAACATGGTTGAGCAAATGTCCTTTTTGTGTACTTGAGCCTCTTTTGGATATATGCCCAGGAGTGGTATGGCTGGATCTTGAGGAAGCGCTATTCCTAGTTGTCTGAGAAAGTGCTAGATTGATTTCCAGAGTGGTTGTACAAGTTTACATTCCCACCAGCAGTGGAGAAAGGTTCACCTTCTCCACAACCTCTCCAGCATGTGTTGTCACTTGAGTTTTTGATCTTGGCCATTCTCGTGGGTATAAGGTGAAATCTCAGGGTTGTTTTGATTTGCCTTTCCCTAATGGCTAATGAGGTTGAGCATTTCTTTAAGTGCTTCTCTGCCATTCGGTGTTCCTCTACAGAGAATTCTCTGTTTAGCTCTGTTCCCCATTTTTTAAGTGGATTACTTGGTTTGCTGCTTTTCAGCTTCTTTAGTTCTTTGTATATACTGGATATGAGTCCTCTGTCAGATAAAGGGTTGGTGAAGATTCTTTCCCAATCTGTAGGTGGTCGCTTTGTTTTGATGATGGTGTCCTTTGCTTTACAGAAGCTTTTCAGTTTCATGAGGTCCCATGTATTGGTTGTTGCTCTTAGAGCCTGTGCTGTTGGTGTTCTGTTCAGGAAGTTTCCCCCTGTACCAATGAGTTCTAGGGTATTTCCCACTTTTTTTTTCAAGCCAATTTAATGTGTCTGGTTTTATGTTGAGGTCTTTGATACACTTGGACTTCAGTTTTGTGCAGGGTGACAAGTATGGATCTATTTTCATTTTTCTACATGTAGACATCCAGTTAGACCAGCACCATTTGTTGAAGATGCTATCTTTTTTCCATTGTATGGTTTTGGCATCTTTGTCAAAGATCAGGTGTCCATAAGTGTGTGGGTTTATTTCTGGGTCCTCTGTTCGGTTCCATTGATCCACCATTCTGTTTCTATGCCAGTACCATGCAGTTTTTAAAACTGTTGCTCTATAGTACAACTTAAGATCAGGGATGGAGATACCTCCAGAAGATCTTTTATTGTAGAGGATTGTTTTAGCAATTCTGGGTTTCTTGTTATTCCATATGAAGTTGAGAATTTTCCTTTCCAGGTCTGTAAAGAGTTGTGTTGGTAATTTGATGGGCATTGCATTGAATCTGTAGATTGCTTTTGGTAAGATGGCCATTTTTACTATGTTAATCCTACCAAGCCATGAGCATGGGAGATCTTTCTATCTTCTCATATCTTCTTCTAATTCTTTCTTCAGAGATTTGAAATTTTTTTCATACAAGTCTTTGACTTCCTTGGTTAGGGTTACTCGGAGGTACCTTATGTCATTTGTGGCTATTGTGAAGGGTGTTGTTTCCTTAATTTCTTTCCCAGCCCTTTTGTCTTTTGTATACAGGAGGGCTTCTGATTTTTTTGAGTTAATTTTGTATCCTGCCACTTTGCTGAAGGTGTTTATCAGCTGTAGGAGTTCCCTGGTAGAGTTTTTGGGGACACTCACATATACTATCATATCATCTGCAAATAGTGATAATTTGACTTCTTCCTTTCCAATTTGTATCACCTTGATCTCCTTCAACTGTCTTATTGCTCTAGCAAGGACTTCCAACACTATGTTGAAGAGATATGGAGAGAATGGGCAGCCTTGTCTTGTCCCTGATTTCAGTGGGATTGCTTTTAGTTTCTCTCCATTCAGTTTGATGTTGGCTATAGGCTTGCTGTATATCGCCTTTACTATGTTTAGATATGTGCCTTGTATCCCTGATCTCTCCAATACTTTGAACATGAATGGATGTTGGATTTTGTCAAAGGCTTTTTCAGCATCTAGGGAGATTATCATGTGGTTTTTTTTTTCAGTTTGTTAATATGGTGGATCACATTGATGGATTTCCATATATTGAACCACCCCTGCATACCTGGGATGAAGCCTACTTGGTCATAGTGGATAATATCTTTGATGTTTTCTTGGATTCGGTTTGCAAGTATTTTATTAAGTATTTTTGCATCGATGTTCATAAGGGAGATTGGCCGGAAATTCTCTTTCTTTGTTGAGTCTTTGTGAGGTTTAGGTACCAAGGTGACTGGGGCTTCATAGAATGAATTTGGTAATATTCCTTCTGTTTCATTTTTGTGGAGTACTTTGAAGAGAATTGGTGTTAGCTCTTCTTTGAAGGTCTGGTAGAATTCTGCGCTGAAGCCATCTGGTCCTGGGCTTTTTTTGGATGGGAGACTTTTGATGACCGCTTCTATTTCTTTGGGGGATATAGGTCTATTTAGTTGATTTACCTGGTCCTGGTTCAGCTTTGGTAAGTCAAATCGATCAAGAAAATTGTCCATTTCATTAAGATTTTCAAATTTTGTGGCATATAGACTTTTGAAGTAAGTCCTAATGATTGTTTGGATTTCCTCAGTGTCTGTAGTTATATCCCCCTTTTCATTTCTGATTTTGTTGATTTGGGTGGTGTCTCTCTGCCTTTTAGTTAGCCTGGCTAAGGGTTTGTCGATCTTGTTCCTTTTCTCAAAGAACCAGCTCTTGGTTTCATTGATTCTTTGAATTGTTTTGTTTGTTTTCAATTGATTGATTTCAGCCCTGAGTTTGATTATTTCCAGCCGTCTACTCCTTCTTGGTGTGTCTGCTTCTTCTTTTTCTAGGGTTTTTAAGTGAGCCATTAGGGTGCTTGAATGAGCTGTCTCGAATTTCTTCTTGAAGGCACTTAGTGCTATGAACTTTCCTCTTAGCACTGCTTTCATTGTGTCCCACAAGTTCGGGTATGTTGTGTCTTCATTTTCATTGATTTCTAGAAAGACTTTAATTTCTTTCTTTATTTCTTCCCTGACCCAGCTGTCATTTAGTAACAAGTTGTTCAGTTTCCATGTGTGTGTAGGCTTTTTGTTATTTCTGTTATTGTTGAGGTCCATCTTTATTCCATGGTGATCAGACAAGATACATGGGATTATTTCAATCTTCTTGTATCTGTTGAGGCTTGCTTTGTGACCCACTATGTGGTCTATTTTGGTTCCATGAGGTGCTGAGAAGAAGGTAAATTCTTTTGTGTTTGGGTGTAAAGTTCTGTAAATGTCTGTTAGGTCCATTTGATTCATGACCTCTGTCAGAGACATTGTTTCTTTGTTTAATTTGTGTTTGGTTGACCTGTCCTTTGTTGAGAGTGGGGTGTTGAAGTCTCCCACTATTAATGTGTGTGGATCTATATGTGCTTTAAATTTTATCAATGTTTCTTTCACAAATGTGGGTGCCCTTGTGTTTGGGGCATAGATGTTCAGGATTGTGATGTCTTCCTGGTGGAATTTTCCCTTGATGAGTATGAAGTGTCCTTCCCCATCTCTTTTGATTAATTTTGGTTGAAAGTCTATTTTATCAGATATTAGAATGGCTACTCCTGCTTGCTTCTTGGGTCCGTTTGCTTGGAAAGTCGTCTTCCAACCCTTTACCCTCAGGTAATGTCTATCTTTGTGTCTTAGGTGTGTTTCTTGTATTCAACAGATTGTTGGGTTTTGTTTACGTATGCATTCTGTTAATCTGTGTCTTTTTATTGGAGAGTTGAGTCCATTGATGTTGAGAGAGATTAATGACCAGTGGCTGTTAGATCTCTTGATTTTGATGTTGGCTGTGGTCATCAGGTTGCTTTTTGTTTTACTGAAGTGAGGTTATTTTTTTCCTGTGTTTTCTTGAATGTAGCTAGCTTTCTTGGGTTGTATTTTCCCTTCCAGTGTCTTCTGTAATGCTGGATTTGTTTGTAGGTATTGTTGAAATTTGTTTTTGTCATTGAATATCTTGTTTTCTCCATCTATGAGGACTGAGAGTTTTGCTGGGTATAGTAGCCTGGGCTGACATCTGTGTTCTCTTAGGGTCTGCATGATATCCGTCCAGGCCCTTCTGGCTTTCATAGTCTCTGTTGAAAAGTCAGGTGTGATTCTAATGGGTTTGCCATTATATGTTACTTGGCCTTTTTCCCTTGCAGCTTTTAGTATTTTTTCTTTGTTCTGTATACTTACTGTTTTGATTATTATGTGGCGGGAGGATTTTCTTTTCTGGTCAAATTTGTTGGGTGTTCTGTAGGCCTCATGTATTCTAAATGGCCTCTCCTTAACTTGGGGAAATTTTCTTCAATGATTTTGTTGAAAATATTTTCTGTGCCTTGGAGAAGGGAGTCTTCTTTTTCCTGTATACCTATTATTCTTAGGTTTTGTCTTTTCATATTGTCTTGCATTTCTTGGACGGTCTGTGTCAGGAACTTTTCGGATTTAACATTTTCTTTGACAGATACATCGATTTCTTCCATTGTATCTTCTACACCTGAGATTCTTTCTTCCATCTCTTGTAGTCTGTTGGTTATGCTTACTTCTGTAGTTCCTGTTTTCTTCCCTAGATTCTTCCTTTCCATTATTTCTTCCATTTGTGTTTTCTTTAATTTTTCCAATTCTATCTTCAGGTCTTGAGTTGTTTTGTTTACTTCCTTCACCTGTCTGATTGTACTTTCCTGTTTTTCTTTTAGTTCCTTCAACTCTGTTTCTATCATTTCATTCAGTGTTTTAAGCATTTCCTTTCTAAAGGCCATAAACTGTTTGGCTGCAGCTTCCTCTATTTCTTTACGGATGGCAATATTCTGTTTGAGGTTATCTTCCTCTATGTCTTTACGAATCTTATTTGTTTCCTCTGTTATCATCTTCATGAGCATACTTGTTAGGTCATCTTCTTGGATTTCAGTTATGGTGGGGTGTCCAGGGCTACTTGCCCCTGGGTAACTGGGTTCTGGAGATGCCATATTGCTCTGTCTTTTGTTGCTTGAGCTTTTACACTGGCCTCTACCCATTGTGTTATCTTAGGAGTTTGGGGTTATTTTCTGGTGGTTCCTGCGGATCCTGTGGTGGAGAGAATCCCCTTTGCAGAAAGCTGGTTTTTCCTGAAGGATGTCTTCTCAGCTTTTTGGGTATAGTCCCTGGATGGCTGGTGTTTTTTCAGGAGTTGCTCACCTCAGGGATATAGACCTGAGTAGTAACTGTGGTCTTTGTTAGTTGAGAGGGTTCTCCTCTCACCCAGGGAAGTCCTGAGGGCAGCTGCCCTGTTTCTGGGTTTCTTGTTGCAAATTTAATGATCAGCTGCTGTGACCCAGTTGGACATCAGGCGCGCCTCAACTGTTTATGCTTGTGTCTGGAGCACAGTTGAGTGCTGGTGCCTCGGCCCCACTAGACTGCTAGACTTTTTCTAGGGAAGGATTGGGTGATTTAGATCAGTACAGTTTCCTTCCTTCCCTTTGGATTCTCTGGAGACACGGACTCCCAATGTCTTTTTTTGCCCTGGTGCACACTGCTCAGTGTCCGCCAGCTGGCTGGCCACAGAAATTTGCCTGTGCCTGGAGCACAGCTGTGTGATGGCGGCTCAGTCTCTGCCAGATGTCTGGTGCGCAGAAACTGCCTGTGTCTGCCTTTGCGGCTTTTGGGAGCCCGAGTGGCTCCCTATGCTGGGTAATTTTCCGGGGACCTTTTCAGGTTGGGGGTGAGCTGAGTGCTCTGAGATCAGACCCACCATTTCTATCTCCAGCGGCGAATCAGGTGCGCAGGCAGGCAGGGCTCTGTGCCGGAACCTGGGTCCCTGGCTCTGGCTCCGGGCTGGCTCCTGGAGTGCCTGTGGAACCCGCCCGAGTCTTTTCCAGGGGATGTCTGGGTGACCTAAGGCCGGTCCCAATCGTTTCCTGTACCCTGGGGTTATCTCTCGACTGAAAATTCCAGTCTCTGATAGTGTGGTGCCCAAGGTTCAGTCTGGGACCGTGACCAGAGACACTGGCTTGTGGCTCTGGGCTGGGGCTGGGGCTGGCGGCCGGCAGCCAAGCGTCTGGCGGAACCGGGATCTCTTCTGTGGTTTAGCCCTGTGAGTTAAAAGCTGATTGAATCCCCCACCGTGGGGTATCCTCTCACCTGGGAAACACAATGACTGTGTTTTATGGCCGAGAGTTCTGATTGCTGTTCACTGTGCTGATCCTGCTGTGCTGCTGCTCAGAATGAGAGTCCTCCTGGTGCCGCCATCTTCCCCCTCCGAGTCAAATAGTTTATTGCCCCTCAGTTCACCTTTTACAAAAGCAAGTCTTTCCTTGTTTCAGACAAACCATTCCCAGAGTTGTCTGCTTTTCTTCATTTTTTCCTGCTCTTTAAGACTCAGTTCTCATAGGCCAGAGAACCCTAGACTCTGTCAGCCTATTATATCTATAAGAATGTGGAGGTACATTTAGTGAGTATAGGAGTAACTGCTCAGTTCAAAGTCACAACATAGTAAATTTCAGATCCAAGACCATATTTGGAGACCACCTTGTCATTAGGTACATTCCCCTTAATCCCTAATCACTTTGAAGCTTCACTACTTAGGATGCTGTCCAATTAAATAAACATTAAAGTTTCATTTCCTACCTGACATTGTCACAGAGCAAACAGGTGTAAAGGTTTGGGATCTGGATAAAGGGATGAAATAAAGGCTTGTTGGGTTTCACCAGAAAAAGTCACATATGCATAGGATCAGTGATACTGGATAGTGAGGAAAGTTTGTTTACTCATCTTCATAATATCCTCAAGATTCTCATAGGTGCTGACTGGCTGCGAGAGAGAATGATGTCAAGAAATGCATCAAATGGGATTGTAAGAGTTTCAGGAGCCAGTTATTAAATGGGCAAAATGGACAGCATGCTTGAAAGAAAGGCTGAGAAGCCCTACAAGTCTCAATCTGGGCAGGTGAAAGCACACAACCAGAGGTGACAGTTCCTCTGTCCAAGACTCTTAGTTCACTAAAACGGTCACATATTTTATTAATTCTAAGTTTTTTTAATTTCACATTATTCACTTTGTCTCCCCCATAAACACTTTTCTCCTCTACTCCCAATCCCACCTTCCCTCCCCCATTTCCACACATGCCCCTCCACCTTCCTTCTGAACGTAGTCTGAAATGTCAACAAGAGTGGCTGCATTGTCATCTTATGTGGCCTGGTAAGGCTGCTCCCCCACAAGGGGGATATGATCAAAGCTCTGGCTAATCACTTCATGTCAGAGGCATTCCCTGTTTCCATTACTATGGAACCCACTTGGACACTGAACTGCCATGGGCTACATCTGTGAAGGGGTTCTAATTTAATCTCCTTGTGTAGTACTTGGTTGGAGTATGGGCCTTGGGAATGAACCATGTGCTCAAATTTTTTGGTTCTTGTGCTCTTCTTTTGAAGTTCCTGTCTTCTCCAGATCTTACTATTTCCCATTTCTTTCATTAGATTCCATACACTCTGCTCAACAGTTGGCCATAAGTCTCAGTATCTTCTTTGATACTCTGCAGGGCATAGCCTTTCAGAGGCCCTCTGTAGCAGGCTCCTAACTTGTTCCCTGTTTTCTCCTTCTTCTGATGTCCATCCTCTTTGTCTTTGGGATGGGGATAAAGTATTTTAGCCAGAGTCCTCTCTCTTGATTAGTTTCTTTAGGTCTAGAGATTTTAGTATTTTTATTATATTTATTTATTGTTATATTATTATATATTATATATTATATTTATTATTAAATATCTGTATGAATGATTATATACCATGTGCATTTTTTCTGCTTTCAGGATAGCTCATTCAGGATGCTCCTTTCCAGTTCCCACCATTTACCTGCAAATTTCATGATTTCCTGTTTTTATATTGCTGAGCAATATTCTATTGTATCAAAATATCTATATCCATTCTTCAGTTGAGTGGCATCTGGGCTGTTTGTAGATTCTGGATATTACAGAAAAAAAGCTGCTACAATCATGGCTGAGCAAATACCTTTATTGTGTATGTGAGCCTCTTTTGGATATATGCCTAGGAGTTGTATAGCTGGATTTTGAGAAAGTGCATTCCTAGTTGTCTGAGAAAGCACCAGATTGATTTCCAGAGTGGTTTTACAAGTTTACATTTCCAACAGCAGTGGTAGAGGGTTCCCCTTTCTACACAACCTTTTCAGCATGTGTTGTCACTTGAAAATTGATCTTAGCCATTCTGATGGTTATAAGGTGAAAACCCAGAGTTGTTTTGATTTGCATTTCCTAGTTGGCTAATGAGGTTGAACTTTTTTTTTACTTGATAAAGACCTTTTTTTAAATTTTTTATTTAACTTTTATTAATTACACTTTATTCATTTTGTATCCTGCCCATAAGCATCTCCCTCCTCCCCTCCCGATCCTACCCTCCCTCCCCTTTCTGCATGAATGCCCCTCCCCAAGTCCACTGATAGGGGAGGTCCTCCACTCCTTCTTTCTGATCTGAGTCTATCAGTTCGCATCAGAAGTGGCTGCATTGTCATCTTCTGTGGCCTGGTAAGGCTGCTCCCCCCTCACGGGGAGGTGATCAATGAGCAGGCCAATCAGATTATGTCAGAGGCAGACACTCTTCCCATTACTATGTAACCCACTTGGACACTGAACTTCCATGGGCTAAATCTGTGCAGGGGTTCTAGGTTATTTCCATGGTTATTCCTACGTTGGAGTATGAGTCTCTGGGAAGTTCCTTGTGTTCGAATTTTCTTGTTCTGTTGCTCTCCTTGTGGAGTTCCTGTCCTCTCCAACTCTTGCTATTTCCCACTTCTTATATAAAATTCCATTCATTCTGCCCAACAGTTGGCCATCAGGCTCAGCATCTGCTTTGATAGTCTGCAGGGCAGAGGCTTTCAGAGGCCCTCTGTGGCAGGTTCCTAGGTTGTTTCCCGTTTTCTTCTTCTGGCTGTCAGAGGCCCTCTGTAGCAGGATCCTAGATTGTTTCCTGTTTTCTTCTTCTTCTGATGTCCATCCTCTTTGCCTTTCAGGATGGGGATTGAGCATTTTAGTTAGGGTCCTCTCTTTTGCTTAGATGTTTAGATGTACAGATTTTAGTGGGTTTATCCTATGATGTATGTCTATATGAGTGAGTATATACATGTGTATCTTTTTGCTTCTGGGACAACACACTCAGGATGATCCTTTCCAGGTCCCACCATGTACCTGCAAATTTCATGATTTCCTTATTTTTCATTGCTGAGTAATACTCCATTGTATAGATGTACCACAATTTCTGCATCCATTCTTCAGTTGAGGGGCATCTGGGATGTTTCCAGCTTCTAGCTATTACAAATAAAGCTGCTACAAACATGGTTGAGCAAATGTCCTTTTTGTGTATTTGAGCCTCTTTTGGATATATGTCTAGGAGTGGTATGGCTGGATCTGGAGGAATTGCTATTCCTAGTTGTCTGAGAAAATGGCAGATTGATTTCCAGAGTGGTTGTACAAGTTTACATTCCCACCAGCAATGGAGAAGAGTTCCCCTTTCTCCACAACCTCTCGAGCATGTGTTGTCACTTGAGTTTTTGATCTTAGCCATTCTGATGGGTGTAAGGCAGAATCTCAGTGTTGTTTTGATTTGCATTTCCCTAATGGCTAATGAGGTTGAGCATTTCTTTAAATGCTTCTCTGCCATTCTATATTCCTCTACAGAGAGTTCTGTTTAGCTCTGTTCCCCATTTTTTAAGTGGATTACTCGGTTTGCTGCTTTTCAGCTTCAATAGTTCTTTATATATACTGGAAATGAGTCCTCTCTCAGATAAATGGTGAAGATTCTTTCCCAATCTGTAGGCAGTCACTTTGTTTTGATGACTGTGTCCTTTGATTTACAGAAGCTTTTCAGTTTCATGAGGTCCCATTTATTGATTGTTGCTCTTAGCGCCTGTGTTGTTGGTGTTCTGTTCATGAAGTTTTTTCCTGTACCAGTGAGTTCTAGGGTATTCCCCACTTTTTTTTCTCACCTATTTAATGTGTCTGGTTTTATGTTGAGTTCTTTTAGCCACATGGACTTCAGTTTTGTGCAGGGTGATAAGTATAGATCTATTTTCACTTTTCTACGTCCAGTTGAACCAGCAACATTTGTTGAAGATGCTATCTTTTTTCCACTGTATGGTTTTGGCATCTTTGTCAAAGATCAGGTGTTCATTAAGTGTGTGGGTTTATTTCTGGTTCTTCTGTTCGGTTCCATTGATCCACCATACTGTTTCTATGCCAGTATCATGCAGTTTTTATTACTTTTGCTCTAGTGTACATCTTGAGATCAGGGATGGAGAAGATCTTTTATTTTAGAGGATTGTCTTAGCAATTCTGGGTTTCTTGTTATTCCATACGAAGTTGAGAATTTTTCTTTCCAGGTCTGTAAAAAATTGTGTTCAAAATTTGATGGGAATTGCATTAAATCTATAGATTGCTTTTGGTAAGATGGCCATTTTTACTATGTTAATCCTGCCAAGCCATGAGCATGGGAGATCTTTCCATCTTCTCATATCTTCTACTAATTCTTTTTTCAGAGACTTGAAATTTTTTCATACAAGTCTTTGACTTGCTTGGTTAGGGTTACACCAAGGTACTTTATGTCATTTGTGGCTATTGTGAAGGGTGCTGATTTCCTAACTTCTCTCTAAGCCATTTTTTCTTTTGGATACAGGAGTGCTACTTTAGATATTTTTTAGTTAATTTTGTATCTGGCCACTTTGCTGAAGGTGTTTAACAGCTGTAGGAGTTCCCTGGTAGAGTTTTTGGGATCACTTATATGTACTATCATATCATCTGCAAATAGTGATAATTTGAATTCTTCCTGTCCCATCTGTATGGGACAAACCCTTAGCCAAACTAACTAAAAAGCAGAGAGAAACTATCCAGATCAGCAAAATCAGAAATGAAAATGGGGACATAACCACAGACACTGAGGAAATCCAAACAATTATTAGGTCATACTACAAAAGCCTATATGCCACAAAATTTGAAAATCTAAATGAAATGGATAATTTTCTTGAAAGATTCCATCTCGCAAAACTAAGTCAAGATCAGGTAGAAAGACTGAATAGCCCTATATCTCCCAAGGAAATCGAAGCAGTCATTAACAGTCTCCCCTCCAAAAAAAGCCCTGGGCCAGATGGTTTCAGTGCAGAATTCTACCAGACCTTCAAAGAAGTGCTAACACCAATTCTCCTCAAACTATTCCACAAAATAGAAACAAAAGGTACATTATCAAACTCATTCTATGAAGCGACAGTCACCTTGATACCTAAACCACACAAAGACCCAACAAAAAAAGAGAACTTCAGACCTATCTCTCTTATGAACATTGATGCAAAAATACTCAATAAAATACTTGCAAACCAAATCCAAGAACACATCAAAGATATCATCCACCATGACCAAGTAGGCTTTATCCCAGGCATGCAAGGGTGGTTCAACTTACGGAAATCCATCAATGTAATCCACCACATAAACAAACTGAAGGATAAAAACAACATGATCATCTCCTTAGATGCTGAAAAAGCATTTGACAAAGTTCAACACTCATTCATGTTTAAACTCTTGGAGAGATCAGGGATACAAGGCATATATCTAAACATAGTAAAGGCAATATACAGCAAGCCTATAGTCAACATCAAACTCAATGGAGAGAAACTTAAACCAATCCCACTGAAATCAGGGACAAGACAAGGCTGCCTGCCCACTGTCTCCAAATCTCTTTAACATAGTACTTGAAGTCCTAGCCAGAGAAATAAGACAACTAAAGGAGATCAAGGGGATACAAATTGGAAAAGAAGAGGTCAAAATGTCACTGTTCGCAGATGATGTCATAGTATATATGAGCAAGCCCAAAGTTCAACCACAGAACTCCTCCAGCTGATAAACACCTTCAGCAAAGTGGCCGGATACAAAATCAATCAAAAACATCAGAAGCCCTCCTGTATACCAAAGACAAAAGGGCCGAGAAAGAAGTTGGTTAAACAACACCCTTCACAATAGCCACTAATAAATAAAGTACCTTGGGGTGACACTAACCAAGGAAGTGAAAGACCTGTTTAAGAAAAACTTCAAGTCTCTGAAGAAAGAAATTGAAGAAGATATCAGAAGATGGAACGATCTCCCATGCTCATGGATTGGTAGGATTAACATTGTGAAAATGGCCATCCTCCCAAAAGCAATCTACAGATTCAATGCAATTCCCATCAAAATACCAACTCAATTATTTACAGACCTTGAAAAAAAAAATTCTCAGCTTCATATGGAGAAACAAAAAACCCAGAATCTTCAAAACAATCCAGTACAACAACAGATCATCTGGAGGTATCTCCATCCCCGATCTCAAGTTGTACTACCGAGCAATAGTAATAAAAACTGCATGGTATTGGCATAAAAACATAAAGGAGGATCAATGGAACCGCATAGAAGACCCAGAAATAAACCCACACACCTATGAATACTCGATTTTTGACAAAGAAGCCAAAAAAATTCAATGGAAAAAAGACAGCATCTTCAACAAATGGTGCTGGTCCAACTGGATGTCCACATGCAGAAAAATGAAAATAGATCTATATCTATCACCCTGCACAAAACTAAAGTCCAAGTGGATCAAAGACCTCAGCATAAAACCAGATACTCTAAATCTGTTAGAAGAAAGAGTGGGGAACAGCCTAGAACTCATTGGCACAGGAGACAACTTCCTGACCAGAACACCAACTGCACAGGCTCTAAGAGCAACAATCAATAAATGGGACCTCATTAAACTGTAAAGCTTCTGTAAAGCAAAGGACACCGTGATAAAAACAAAACGACTACCTACAGATTGGGAAAGGATCTTCACTAACCCTTTATCTGACAGAGAACTAATATCCAGTACATACAAAGAACTAAAAAAGCTGAAAAGCAGCAAACCAAGTAACCCAATTAAAAAATGGGAAACAGAGCTAAACAGAGAATTCTTGACAGAGGAATATCGAATGGCAGAGAAACACTTAAAGAAATGCTCATCCTCATTAGCCATCAGGGAAATGCAAATCAAAATGACCCTGAGATTTCACCTTACACCCATCAGACTGGCCAAGGTGAAAAACTCAAATGACAACACATGCTGAAGAGGTTGTGGAGAAAGGGGAACCCTCCTCCACTGCTGGTGAGAATGTAAACCGGTACAACCACTCTGGAAATCTATCTGGTGCTTTCTAAGACAATTAGGAGTACTGCTTCCTCAAGACCCAACTATACCACTGCTAGGTATATACCCAAAGTTTGCTTAAGTACACAAAAGGGATACTTACTCAACCATGTTTATCGCAGCTTTATTTGTAAAAGCCAGAACCTGGAAACAACCCAGATGTCCATCAATGGAGGAATGGGTACAGAAATTTTGGTATTTTTACACAATGGAATACTATTCAGCAATCAAAAAGGAGGAAATCATGAAATTTGCAGGCAAATGGTGGGATCTAGAAAAGATCATTCTGCGTGAAATATCCCAGGAGGAGAAAGACAAACACGGTATGTACTCACTTATATAAACCTATAAGATATGATAAACATAATGAAATTTATACACCTAAAAAAGATAATCAAGAGAGCAAACATGGGGTAAGATGATCAATCTTTATTTAGAAAGACAGATGGGATGTGCATTGAACGTATGACAGGAGTCTACTGAGCGCATCTGAAAGACTTAACTAGCAGTGTTTTCAATTCAAAGACTCATAACCAAAGCTTTGGCAGAGTACAGGGAATCATAAGAAGGGGAGTTAGTCTGATGGGGAAAGGATAGGAGCTCCACAAGAACCAAATACATCTGGGCACTGGGTCTTTTCTGAGACTGACATTCAACCAAGGACCATGTATGGATATAACCTAGAACCTCTGCTCAGATGTAGCCTGTGGTAGCTCAGTAACTGGTTTCCCAAAGTGAGGGGAACAAGGACTATTTCTAACAGGAACTCAATGACTGGCTCTTTGGCCTCCCCACCCTACAAGGGAGGAGCAGTCTTGTTAGGCCACAAAGGAGGGCTTTGCAGCCAGTCCTGAAGATACCTGATAAAACAGGATCAGATGAATGGGGAGGAGGTCCCCCTCTATCAGTGGACTTGGAAAGGGGCACGGTGGAGATGAGGGAGTGAGGGAGAGACTTGGAAGTAATGAGGGAGCAGGACATGGCTGGGATACAGAGTTAATAAAATGTAACTGATAAGAATAAAATAAAATTTAAAAAAAATTTAAAAAAAAAGAACTCAAATGACAACACATGCTGGAAAGGAGCTTATTATGTAGCAGAAAATCCTAACCATGAACTAGTGGTTACCCAACTACCTCAGACACTATGAGCTCAGGTGGCACCTCTGAGAAAGCAGTCCTGACACTAATAAAACATTTACAGTGTTTGTCTGGAGTACCCCTGCAGGAAACACAAGTGCTCTTTAGTCCTAGGCATATAACATGAGCATATCCTGTTCTTTAGGTTGAACCTTAGAGCAGAAGATAAAGGTAGAGAAAGAGTAACTGAAAATTGCTGGCCCTCAAACGTGTCAGAGATCTGATAAATATGGCATTTCAACACATGTAAGCTTGTTATGACAGAGTCCAACCTGTTAAGGCACAAAAAAGCAAATTAATTCAGTTTTAATAGGTGTAACATATCGTTTTTCCATTTAAAACAAAAGTTAGCCCAATTGTTGAAATTTAACTGTATTTACTGATGGTTCATTTTCTGATGTTGATGCCTATGTTTATAAAAGAATAACAATATCTTTTCAAGTGTCTAGCACATCTGCACAAATAGAGTTTTCTTCAGGATTGCCTGTGTTTCAAAGGTTTAATAAGCAGTCTTTGTGCATTTTTACAGATAGCATATGTAGCTGAGTCTTTGCCTAGGTTAGAAACTGCAGGTCAAGTTTAGACACCTTCTCCTGATGGAAATTTATTTTTATAAATTCAAAATTTGATACAAAAATTCTTTCCCTTCTTTATAGGACATTTGAGTGCTCATTCTAATTTGCCAGGACCACTGTCCAAAGGAAAGTCTTTGGAAGATATTGTCACCAAAGTTTATTGTCCACAGTTAAAAAAAAACAGGATGCCAATAATATGCATCATCTTAATGGTCAAACCTTGAGACTTAAATATGGATTGACTAAGGAACAGGCCCATAGCATAGTCAAGACTTGCAGTACTTGTCCTCAATTTCAGCCTCTTCCTCATTTGGGAGTCAATCCTAAAGAATTGGTTCCAAATCAGATTTGGCAAATGGATATTACTCATATTCCTGAATTTTAATAATTGAAATATGTACATGATTTCATAGATACATATTCTGGATTTATTTTTGCCACTCCTGAACCAGCAAAAGCTGCAAAGAATGTTATTGCTCCTTGTCTACAGGTTTTTAATGTTCTAGAAGTTCCTAAATAATATAAAACTGACAATGGAACAGGATATACTAGCAAATCTTTTAAAATATTTTGTCAACAGTTTCAAGTTTCTCATATAACCGAAACAGCTTACAATCCTCAAGGACACACCCACAAACCAATTAAAATGTATTTGCAAAGGACAAAGAAGGGGGAGATACTACCCTGGACACCTAAGAATCATAATCATGTTCTTTTCATTCTAAATTTTTAAAATTTGTATAAGCATGGTAATACTGCAGCAGATAGATATTGGCATACAGAAACAAAGAAAATTTTTGCTAAAGTAAAACGGAGGATACCTTTAACAAATCAATGGCATGGACCAGACCCTGTATTCATATGGGGACGAATATGTGTTTGTGTTTTTTTTTTTCACAGGAAAATGATTCAGGTCAGTGGTTCCTGGAATGTCTGGTGCAACAAGTGGGTGAGAAGTTTTCTCCTGACAATGATAATGATGTCAATAAAGACCCTTTCAGACAATATGACTGTTTAGTAGGCATACATTCCTAAACCACCTCTACTATATCCAGTTTCCAGGGATGATCCAGAAGTCCTTGTTTATGTCAACAATACTTGGTTGGTGGGTTTTCCTGCTTTTGAAGGAACACAAGTAAAACAGACTCTTACATTTTCAGGACTAGAAAGAGATCATCCTCTTTGCTTTACCAGAGAGAGTATTGATCAGGACAGCTTACCAGTCTTCCCTGTCCAGGTCATAGGTCAGAATGCCTAGTACTCTTAAGTTGGGTGGCAGCTCAATCCTCCCTTTGCAACCAGGCAAAGTGGAACATTGGAGGGATATTAGTGTCCCTTCCTAGGGGAATTAAGAATGATAGTCTTACATCTCCAATGAGTTACTCACCCTTTGAGAAAGGGGTTCAATGCACTCCTCCTCAATTGATGCTTCCTTGGACAAGATGCATAGGAGAAATGCCCAAAATCTACTCCTGGGAAAACGATACTGCATTTACTTGCAAACCAAATACAAGAACACATCAAAGATATCATCCATTATGACTTAGTAGACTTCATCTCAGATATGCAGGGGTGGTTCAGTATGGAAATCCATCAATGTTATCCACCATATTAACAAACTGAATAATAATAATAAACCCACATAATAATCTCCTTAGATGCTGAAACAGCATTTGACAAAAATCAACATCCATTCTTAGCTAAAGTATTGGAGAGATCAGGGATAGAAGGCACATATTTTAACATAGAAAAGGCAATATACAGCAAGCCTATGGCCAACATCAAATGAAATGGAGAGAAAATTAAAGCCATCCTACTGAAATTAGGGATAAGGAAAGGCTGCCCACACTCTCCATATTTCTTCAACATTTTTCTGGAAGTCCTTGCTGGAGTAATAAGACAATTGAAGGAGATCAAGGGGATAGAAATCTGAAAGGAAGTATTCAAAATATCACTATTTGCAGATGAAAAAATGATAGTATACCTGAGTGACTTCAAAAATTCTACCAGGGAACTCCTACAGCTGATAAACATTTTTCAGAAAAGTGGCTGAATATAAAATTAACAAAAAAAGAGTAGCCCTTCTGTATATAAAAGACAAAATGACCAAGAAAGAAATTAGCAAAACAAAAAAAATTATATTATTTAACAAGTCCATTCCTCCAAACATTCCCAGACATTTACTCATTGGGGAGGAAGAGCTAGAGAGACAGTTGAGAAACAGAGAGACCTTGATTGATAGAAACAAATATATAAAGTGACAGAGACTGAACAACAGAGACTCCATTCTGTCTGGTCATTTTAATTGGCATATCAACCTCAAAGCACACCCTTCTATAATATCAATCAAATAGGAATTATATAATCTAACAAGGCCATACCACCTAACGCTTCCCAGACATTTCCTCTCTGGGGACTCCACATGTAAATACATAAGCTTCAATGGGACATTGAAATTGAAATAACCAGGAAGTGGAAGAAGATGGAAGAACTTCTAGGCTGCAAGAACATAGTTATCCTGAGAGTTTGTCATTCAACACAATGATTACAGTCCCAGCAACTTTGAAGTTCTAAAAAACAAGACTGACAATCTCCTTTGTGAAAAATATGGATTATTTCCATAAAGGAGTATTATTAGCTGAGAAAACATCATCATGATACTTTCAGGCAAATGGATGGAGCCAGTAATAATCATTCTGGGTAAAGTAATTAAAATGCAGAAAGAAAAATATGCTATATATATAATAATATGTATGGTATATGGTATATATTATTAGGATGCCTCCTAATTGTGGGGGATACAGTTCCAGTAGGCCTTCTATTGTGACCAAGCCAGTCTTCCACAGGGGGATTGGGGGGCAGTTAACTGAGATGTTGTACCAGGTCATCCTACAGAAATTTTCAAGCAACCCAAGCTGTAGTTATACAAATATGTTTTTCTCTGCCCTCAAATGATAGATCTGTGCCATATTCTTAGACCCACAGAAATGCTTCCTTCTGCATATATTGGGATTGCATGCAGGGAACCACAGTCTGATCTTATCCAGAGAGAGACTTTAAAATGCCCAGCTCTGAATGGGATTTGCCTATGAAATTATCCATCCCCTCAGAGCTCTGGGAAGCCTGTAGGAGAGGAAGCAGGAAGAGTGTCATGAGAAGAGGGAATTGAGGACATAAGGAGAAAACTGCCTTGAGAATCAGGCCAGAGAGGAAGATGGTGCAGCCAGCCTTGATGAGTCCTGGTAAGTTAAGGTCAGATAGAAGGGGGAATGGGAACTCCCCTATCAGGGAACTAGAGAAAGGGCATAGAGTTAGAAGAAGGAGGGTGGGTGGAACTGGAAGGAAGAAAGGAAGGGGGCAGCAGAGGTGATACAGAGTGAACAAATCATAATAAATAAATACACCAGAAAGTGATCAAGGGGATGAAGTATAGACCTCTCAGGACCGATGACTTCTTCTTGGAGGTGATTGACTCAGTTTTATTTAAGGGACTTGGACTGAGACTCTGATCATTTTCCAATGAATATATGAACAACACATACTTGAACTGGTGTATTTTAAACAAAAAAAAATTAGTGTGACACATGGTTATGAATTTGAACCTGGGAGCAATGGAAAAGTAATGTGTTGTATATTATATGAAATTTCTACATAATCAGTAAAAATAATATATTGACAACGCATACAAAGACTACAGTGACTGTGAAAATAGAGAAAAGATTTCTCTGAAAAGCAGTCCTGGCACTAACACCACATTTAAGGTGTTTTTCTGGGGCACCACTGAAGTAAACACAGCTGTTCTTGTGTCCTGGGCATATAGCATGGACCCATTTCTCTGTCCTGAAGGCGTAGGTATAACTGTAAACCCCAGGACCAGGAGGGTTCCTCACTGGCCACTAAGTAGGAGATAGCTTGCTTGATAGAAAGCTTGAACAGCCTTCTGTACCTCAATCTGGGCAGCTGATAGCACACAACCTAGCAATGACAGTTCTTTTCTAGGACTCTTAGTTCAGGAATAGTGTCACATATTTCTTTCAAGAGGTCATTAATAAAATCACCTGGTATGACAGCAAAATGGAATTTTGTCATCACAATGCTATTATGATGTCACAATGCTATGATGGTATCACAATGCTATCATGAAATCACAATAAGGTTATGACCTCAATATTCTATTATGATAGCACATTGATATGATGACATCACATGTAATTAGGACATCACAATGCTATTATGATATCACAGTGCTCTTATGACCTTATATGGTGTGACATCACAATGGAATTATAACATCACTGTAATAATATAACATAATAATGCAATTTTGTCATCACAATGCTATCATGATATCATGTTATTTTTATCATATCACAATCATATCATGACATCACAATGCTATTATGACATCATTGTGGTATGACATCACACTGGAATTTTCATTTCACGATGGCATTATGACCTCAAAATACTATTATATCATCCCAATAATATCATGATATTACAATGGAATTATGATATCACAATTGTAGGACATCACAATGCTATGATGAGCTCCCAATGGTATTATGACATCACCATGGTATGATGACATACCGATGTTTTCATGATATTCCAATGGTATATGATATCCCAATGTATTTTAACATCACAATAGTATTATAACATCACAATGGTATAATGGCTTCACAATGCTATGATGTAGGTGATGTTTAATATTTACTATTGGTTTATCTTTTATTAGTGCATGCAGTTAATCCAAACAATTTATTTTATTAACCTAGAACACAATGCTGGTCAATAGTTACTCCCTCCTTAACCGCCATGCCCTTATAGGTTCCTAACATTTAGGTCTAAACCATTATACTTGCTTTTTGTGAAGTCTTAAGTATGTTTCATTCTCTCCATGCTGTTCCAAAATCTTTCCTTCCTTTCTGCTCTCCAAGCTCTGCTCCCTTGCCCTTTCTACTCCCACTCATTTCCTGCCCTCTGGCTCCTCCTATTAGTCAACATTGTAGCTAGTTGCTTTTTTCAGGCCTGTTTACACAAAGTTGAGACAAGATCCTTAAAATAAGTATCACAATACAATATCCAGATTGAAACCAGAGAATGGGGGGTAGAAATCAGCATTTGAATAAATAACGGTAAAGTATATACATTTCAAGAGAACATTATACCAACAATGTTATGTCAAAACACAATGCTATGATGACATCACAATGCAATTATGATATCACGATGTTATTATTAATTCACAATGCTATTATGACTTCACAAAGTATTATTTCCAATGGTATTATGATATCACAATGCTTGTATGACATCACAATGCTATTATGCTATTATTACAATATAACAATGGTATTATGACATCAAAATGATATAATGACATCACAATGGTATGACATCACAAAGGTATTTCCCAATGGTATTATGATATCACAATGCTATCATGACACCACAAGGCTATTATGACATCAGAGTGGTATTATGTCATCACAAAACTATGATGACTTCATAAGTGTATTATGACATCACAATGGTATTTTGACCTCACACTGACATTATGACATTTAAAAATGCTGTTCTGACTTCATAAAGGTATATGTTCACAATGGTATCACGACATCACAATGATATGATATCACACTGCTATTATGACATCATAATGCTATTATGGATTCACTATGGTATTATGACATCAAAATGCTATAATTACATCAAAATGGTAGGACATCTCAATTCTATTATGACATCACAAAAATATGGCATTAACATTTTTATTATGCTGTCACATTTGAATTGTGATATCACAATGCTATGATGACCTCACAATGTTATGACATCACAACTCTATTATGGCATAACAGTGATATTATGACATCACAATGCTATTATGAAATCACAATGCTATTATGACATCACAATGCTATTATGACATCACAATTCTATTGTGCCTTAAAAATGATATGACATCACAATGCTAGGATGACATCACAATGTTATCACCTCCCAATGATATGATTTCACAATGGTATCATGACATCTCAGTGCTATTATGATTTCACAATGCTATTATAACATCATAATGCTTTTTTGACATCACAAAGGTATTATGACAAAACAGTGGTGTTATGACTTCACAATGGTATTGTGACATCACAATTATATGGCATCTCTGTTGTATGTATTGATTAATATTTACATTTGATATATCTTCTCGTAAAGCTGCTGTTAATCCTACTAAGCCATATAACCAAATAACCACACAGATTCTGGTTATAGTTAGTTAACCTAGAATACAATGATGGCCAATAGTTACTCCCTTGTAAGCCTTCAAGCCCTCATAATTTCCTAACGTTTAGATTTTACCCATTTAACTTGCTTTTTTTGTGAAATCTTAGATCTGGTACATTCTCCACGTAGTTCCTAGTTCTCCACTTAGCTCAGCTCTCCTAGCTCTGCCCTTGCCCTTATTTCCTCCCACTCATTTCCTTCTCATTCCCTCTTTCCTGTCCTCTGGCTCATCTCCTCTCCTTGCTCAATATTGTGGCTAGTGCTTTATTTTTGCCTGTTTACACAAAGTTGAGACAGGATGCATAGAATAAGTATCACAATGCAATGTGTGGATTGAAACCATAGAGTGGGGTGTAGAAATCAGCATTTGAATGAACAAGGTTAAGGTGTATACATTTCAAAAGAACATTATTCCAATGTTTCTCCCTTTAAGTCTAATAAAAAGCTTCTTTTATTTCAATACAATAATAATTATGAAATTTTGAAAACTATATTAGGTAAAATCTACATGTGCAATGTCCAGTCCATGTGAATTTAGCAACATAGGAGAAAGTATCCAATTATCCTATCTATCTTGACAAGTTTAGATTTCTAAACTCTAAAATAACTTTTATCCTCATTGGTATTACCAATATGAAAACATTTCTTAACTTCTAAACAATTTAAGCTTTTTTGTGGTACTGTACCTATTTGGCCTTCAACCCCATCAGAGACTTAAAAGGAATAAAATTAGTTACTAGAGTAAAGAGGAAGTGTGTGTTAGCAGCTTCCATAAAATAAAGAATTTGACAGAAACAATTTGTTACCTGAACAGTCACCCATAACTCTCTGTAATGTTAGAGCATCATCTTCAGCCTCTGGCTCAGAATATTTGACAGACATATTTCTGAAGGTGAAACTATTTACCGTGCCTTGTCAGAGTCCAGAAAAGGTATGATATCAATGCTATGATGATATCCCAATGTTATGACATCATAATACTATTATGACATCACAATTGTATGACACCTCAATGCTATCATGATGTGATTTTGGTATAACATCAAAATAGAATTTTGATATCACAATGCTTTAACAACATTACAATACTGCTATAAGATAGTTTTATGAAATCACAAGGGAATTATGAAATCAAAATGCTATTATGACACAACAATGCTATTATGCCATCACAAAAGTATGACATTTCAGTGCTATTAAGAAATCACAATGCTATCACGACTCCCCACCCCCCAAGGGAGGAGCAGTTCTGCTAAGCCACAGAGGAGGACTTCACAGCCAGCCCTGAAGATAGCTGATAAAACAGGGCCAGACAAAAGGGGAGGAGGTCCTCCCCAATCCATGGACTTGGAAATAGGCAAGGAGAAGCTGAGGGTGGGATTGGGAGGGAATAAGAGAGCAGGATACAGCTGGGATACAGAGTTAATAAATGTAACTAATAATAACAAACAATAAAAAAAGAAATCACAATGCTATCATGACATCACAATGCTATTATGACATCACAATGTTATGACATCCCAATGGTATTATCACAAAAAAATACTATTATGACATCACAATGCTATGATGACATCACAGAGTTTTTGTACTATCACAATAATGTTATGACTCCACAATGATTTTATATCACAATTCTATTGTGACATCACAATTCTTTTATGATATCACAAAGCTACGATGACCTTGCAATGTTATGTTGACATAAGAATGCTATTAAGACATGATTGTGTTATGACATTACAATGGAATTATGCCATCACAATGCTATTATGACATGACAATGAGTTATGACTTCAATATGCTATTATGATATCACAATTATATTATGAATTCATAAAGTTATGACTTCATAGTGATATTAGGACATCACAATTCTATGATTTATGGGAATTATGACGACATTGTTATTATGACTTGACAATGGTATGACTTTACAATGCTATTAGAACATCTCGATGCTATGATGACATCAAAATGCTATTATGATATCACAATGGTGTTAGGACTTCAAAAGGCTATTATGACATTACAATGCTATTATGACATTACAATAGTATTATGACTTCACAACTTTATTGTGATATCACCATGCTATTATAACATCACCACATGATTGTTGTTTGACATCACAATAGAATTATGAATTCCAATGATATTATGACTTCACAAAGCTATTATAACTTCACAATGCTATTAGGACATCACAAAGGTGTTGTGACATCACAAAGCTATTATGACACCACAATACTATTATGACATGAATGTGGTATGAAATCACAATGAAATTTTTACATCACAATGCTATTATGACATCACAAAGGTATTATAATAATTCAATGCTATTATGACATCATAGTCTTATTATGACATGATTTGTTTTATGACATCACAATGGCATTATGATATTATAATGCTATTATTATTACTTCATAATGGTATATCTTTACAATCATATTGAAACATCTCAATATTATAATGACATCAGAATACTATTATGTTTTCACAACCAGATGACTTCACAATGGTATTAAGACATTGCAATGCTATGAGATCACAATGCTATGATGACATCAGAATACTATTATGTCATCACAATGCCTTGATGATATCACATTGCTATTATGACATCAAAATGATATTATGATACCACAATAATATGATATCACACTGCTCTCATGACATCACAATGGTATTATGAAACGACAATAGTATGACATTACAATGCTATGATGACATCACATCGGTGTTGTTACATCACAATTTTATTATACCATCACAATGGTAATATGACATTACATTGTTGTCATGAGATCCCAATGCAATTACGACTTCCCAATGATATGACATTGCAGTGGTTTTATGACATCCTAATGTTATTATGACATCACAATGGTATTATTACATCACATTAATATCATGAAATCCCAATGGTTTTATGTTTTCACAGTGCTCTTATGACCTCACATTAGTATTATGACATCCCAATGGAATTATGATTTTTCCATGGTATTATAACATCACAAAGTTATTTTGATATCACAATGCTATTATGACCCTGGAATTTTAAGGAAAACAAACTAAAGAAAATTGGGACCAGGGCTGGAGTAGTGGCTCAGAGGTTAAGAGCATTGGTTTACTCTTAGAGATGTCCTTCTTCAAATCCCAGCAACTACACTGTGGCTCACAACCATCTATAATGAGATCTGGTACCCCCTTTCGGCATGCCATTAGAACACTGTGTATAAGTATATATGTTTTATATATACATAAAATAAATGAATAAATAAATTGTTGGTACAATGTTCTTTTTGAATGTATACAATTTACCCTTGTTCATTCAAATGCTGATTTCTGTCCCCCACTCTCTGGTTTCAATCCAGAAATTTTACTGTGATGCTTATTCTAAGCATCACCTGTCTCAAGTTTGTGTAAACATGCCAACATTTGTTCTTTGTAGTTTCAATTTAACAACCAGCCACAATCCTGAGCAATGGAGAGGAAAGGGTGGGACATCATGGTCCATAGCAGGAGAAAGAAGAAGAAAGCAGGGGAGGAGAGGTAGAAAATCAGGAGGAGAGGTCATGGAACCATGTGTAGAGATGGACCGTACCTAAGATATGACTAAAAACACATCTAATGAGTGAAATCTGAATGGTAGGAATCTATGTGGTCTTGGAGGTTTAGGATGAAATAACTATTGCCCAGCATTGTGCTCTAGGTTAATTAAATCTCAGTATCTGTGTCATGATTTGCATATAGAGCTGGTTTACAAATAACTGTTGGTTAACTAAAAGATATTTCAATAGTAAATATTAATAACTATCAACAAATGTCACCCAGCTAATCTAACTGTACAATAAATGGCCACCAACTAATCTAAGTACCCACACCCTTTAAATCATATTTAAACATAATTTGGTGGGGGAAATAAGCTCACAGTAATACAACACCAATAACCCAAATTTAAAACCTAAAAAACTCCCATGTCAATTACTGTTTCTTTAAGAGAGACTCTTAAACAGGCCCAGGAGCAAGAGACAGCCTATTGTGGACAGACCTGAGACTTGACATAACAAAACTGGCTTTTGCTACAGTTTAACAGGAGGTTACACAAGCATGGTTTCCTTATACTGTGGCTGGCTCAGCTCAGCTAAACTCAGCAGCTATGTCTGGAAAGAAAGGAACTGGAGGAACACAGACCTCTAGACAGAACTTGGCCTAAAATTGCATCTAAAATTAAAAAAAAAAAAACATGGCAAAGGGTGTTTTAATCCACTTTGGCTTTGTTTTGGTTGTCATAGTCATGGATCTGGTTGCAATATATTTAATGGTGGTGGCTCTTCTGGATGAATTTTCCAAGAAAGTGCAAGGAGAAAATGGAGAAATCAACCAAGGAATGGGATACTAAGTTAGAGACAATAGAATGGGCACACTTCCCAATAAAATGTAGATTAATAACGGCTAAAATTCAAAGCTCTACCGATGCCACATACTTGTCAGCTCTTTCTGGTACGGGTCCTCCAATTCCCTAAAATGTCAACTAAATTCCAAAAACAAGCAACTGGGCTTTGCTTGTTACAGACTAATAACTGACCCAAAACTCAAAATTTTCTTGTCTCTGCTTCATTTTCATTTAAAGGCTTTGAGTTAAAGTTATATTTATTTGAGAAAAAAATATTTTAACAAGTTGCTAAAGGCACATTCCTTTAATTCCACTGCAAAGTAAAATGAAACAGGGAAATCTGTCAGTCCCTGATCAGCCTAATTAACATTAAAAAAGCCAGCATGGCAACTCCTGCTGTTTAGCCACTTGCAGAGATAGCCTAAGATTCAAAATGATAAAATTTTCCTTAAGTTTACCATTTAACCTTTTTTCTTAATGATAGATGTTATGTCCTCACTGTTTTAAAGATTGAATTCACATTAATTTTAGGTTTATATAAGGAGAGATGATGTCACAATGGTCTAAAAAGGCCAGCCAATCTCAGAAAGTAGGACTTCCACAGAAGAACTGTTGCAAAGGGCATTTTGGCTTAAGAGATATGCTCTGTTGGTCAATGTAAGGACCTAAAATTAGGCTGGGAGTCAAACATGCAAACTGCATGCCTGCCATGTCAAAAAAATTTTTGAATGCTGACTAAATTAGCATGTCACACTGCTCTGGATGCTGACATACTCTTTCAACATGAGATATTTTCATGGGGGATAAATATAGGTCTTGCCTAATGTAAGAGGGACACAGGCGGCTTACAGCTGGCAAAGTACACAACAGCCTAGTTGAGTACTTAAAACTAAAAAGTAATACTTCATATGTTTAAAAGGCAAAACTGTCTATTACCATATCAAAAAGGGCACAAACAAAGATAGCCAATACAAATGTCAAAACCCAGGTGCAAGATGCCTAACCCAAACCCTAAACCCCTAACCCTAACACTAACACTAATATTACACTATGCTGACATCACAATGGTATAATGGCTTCAAAATGCTATTATAATATCTCAATGGAATTTTGTCACCAAAATGCTATTATGACATCACAATAGCATTATACCCTCAAAATGCCATTATGATATCACTATAGCATTTTGACATCACAATGATATATATCAATTTGATATATATATCAAAATAACATAAAAATGATGTCATGATGGAATCATGATATCACAATGCTATGATGACATCACAATTCTATTAGGACATGATTGTTGTATGACATAACAATGTTATTTTGACATTATAATTTCATTATGACCTCAAAATGCTATTATGATATCACAATGGTATTTTGACATCACAATGATAGGATGACATCACAATAGTATTATGACATCATATGTTATATCACAATGAAATTAGAATATGAAAATAATAATACAACATAATAATGCAATTATGACATCACAATGCTATCATGACAGCACAATGGTATGACATCCAACGGTATGATTTCACAATGGTTTTATAACATCACAATAGTATTATGACATGATAATGCTATTATGACTTCGCAATGGTATTAGAACATCACAAAGTTGTCACGACATCCCAATGCTTTAATGATATCACAATGCTATTATGACATAACTGTGGCATGACATCACAACAGAATTTTGATATCACAATGGCATTATGACCTCAAAAGGCTATTATGACATCACAATGGTCTGACATCTCAATGCTATTATGACATAATAATGCTATAATGACATCACAATGGTATTATGATATCACAATGCTATTATGACATGACAAGAGTATGACATCCAAATACTATTATTATATCACAATGGTATCATGGTATCAAAAGGGTATAATGAAATAACATTTGTGTCATGATAGCCCAATGATATTATCATATCCCAATGCTATTAAAACATCACAATACTATTTTGACATCATAATGCTATTATGTCCTCACAATGATACAACATCACAATGTTGTTATGACATCACAATGGCTTTATCATCTCACAATAGTATTAAATATCAGAGTGCTACAATGACAACACAATGCTATTATGACATCACAATAGCATTATGACATCACAATAGCCTTATGACATCAAAATGCTACTACACCACCACAATAGTATTTTGACTTCACAATGATATTATGACATCACAATTCTATTATGATATGACAATTGTAATATGACATCACAACTTTTTTATGATATGTCAATCGTTTTATGTCATCACAATTGTGTCATGACATCTCAGTGCTCTTATGAAATTACCATGGTATTATGCCATCACAATGGTGTCATGATATCACAATGGTATTATGACACATCAATTGTATTATAACTTCACAATGCTATTATGATATCACAATGGTATTTCAACATGATAGTTGTATGTAATAACAATAGAATTTTGCTATCACAATGGCATTATGAGCTCAAAAGGCTGTTATGACATCACAATGGTCTGACATCTCAATGCTATTATGAAATCACAATGATAGGACATCACAAAGGTGTTATGATATCACAATGGTATTATGACACCACAAAGGCATTATGACATCAAAATACTATTATGACATCAAAATGCTATTATGACATTACAACTTTATCATGACATCTCAAAGGTATTATGTCATAACAATGGTGTCATGACATCTCATTACTTTTATTGCATCACAATGGTATTATGAAATAACAATGGTGTCATGATATTCCAAAGAAATTATGACCTCACAAAGCTATTTCAAAATGTTTGTGGTATGAAATCACAATGGCATTATGACCTCAAAATGCTACTATGACATCAAAATGGTATTATGATATCATGAGGGTATTATGACTTTACAATGATATTATGATATCACAATGGTATTAACATCACATTATTTTGAAATCACAATGCAATTATGACAGCACAGTGGTGTTATGACATCACAATGGTATTATGTCATTGCAAGGGTGTCATCACATACAAGTGCTTTATGACTTAACTATTGTGTATGAAATTAAAAAAATGTGTCAAGAAATCCCAATGGTATTATGACATCACACTGCTACTATGACATCACAATAGTATGATATTCCAATGCTATTATAATATCAAAGTGGCATTATGATATCACAGTGCTATTATGACATCTAATGGAATTATTACATGGCAATGGTAAGACATCCCAATGCTATAATATCCACAAAATGATATGACATCACAATGGTATCATAATGTCACAATGGTGTTATGGCTTCACAATGGTACTACAACATCAGAATGCTCTTATGACCTCAAAATGCTATTATTACATTATATATGTATTATAACTTCACAATGGTCTTATGACATATCAATGCAATCATAACATAACCATGATATAACACCTAAATGCTGATGACATCACAATGCTATTATGACAACAAAATGCTATTATACAATCACAATGGTATTATGATATCAAAATTGATCATGACATCTTAATTCTATTCTGAAGTCAAAATGCTATTATGACATGATAGTTTTAAGACATCATGAAGGAATTTTGACATCACAATGCTATTATACATCACAATGCTATTATTATGATATCACAATGCTATTATGACATCACAATGCTGTTATGACATCACAATGTTGTTATGACATCACAATGCTATTATGATGACCTCAAAATGCAGTGTGATTATGACATCACAATGATATTATGTCATGACAATGGAATTATGGTATCTCAAATCAATTATGACATCAAAATTCATCATGACAGCCCAATGATATTATGACATCACAATGCTATTAAGACATGATGGTTCTTTAGTTCTTCATATATACTGGATATGAGTCCTCTGTCAGATAAAGGGTTGGTGAAGATTCTTTCCCAATCTGTAGGCCGTCGCTTTGTTTTGATGACGGTGTCCTTTGCTTTACAGAAGCTTTTCAGTTTCATGAGGTCCCATTTATTGATGGTTGCTCTTAGAGCCTGTGCTGTTAGTGTTCTGTTCAGGAAGTTTTCTCCTGTACCAATGAGTTCTAGGGTATTTCCCACTTTTTTTTTTCAAGCCGATTTAATGTGTCTGGTTTTATGTTGAGGTCTTTGATCCACTTGGACTTCAGTTTTGTGCATGGTGACAAGTATTGATCTATTTTCATTTTTCTACAGGTAGACATCCAGTTGGACCAGCACCATTTGTTGAAGATGCTATCTTTTTTCCATTGTATGGTTTTGGCGTCTTTGTCAAAGATCAGGTGTCCATAAGTGTGTGGGTTTATTTCTGGGTCCTCTGTTCGGTTCCATTGATCCACCATTCTGTTTCTATGCCAGTACCATGCAGTTTTTAAAACTGTTGCTCTATAGTACAACTTAAGATCAGGGATGGAGATACCTCCGGAAGATCTTTTATTGTAGAGGATTGTTTTAGCAATTCTGGGTTTCTTGTTATTCCATATGAAGTTGAGAATTTTTCTTTCCAGGTCTGTAAAGAGTTGTGTTGGTAATTTGATGGGCATTGCATTGAATCTGTAGATTGCTTTTGGTAAGATGGCCATTTTTACTATGTAAATCTTGCCAAGCCATGAGCATGGAAGATCTTTCCATCTTCTCATATCTTCTTCTAATTCTTTCTTTAGAGATTTGAAATTTTTTTTCATACAAGTCTTTGACTTCCTTGGTTAGGGTTACTCCGAGGTACCTTTTGTCATTTGTGGCTATTGTGAAGGGTGTTGTTTCCCTAATTTCTTTCTCAGCCCTTTTGTCTTTTGTATACAGGAGGGCTACTGATTTTTTTGAATTAATTTTTTATCCGGCCACTTTGCTGATGGTGTTTATCAGGTGGAGGAATTCCCTGGTAGAGTTTTTGGGGTCACTCACATATACTATCATATCATCTGCAAATAGTGATAATTTGACTTCTTCCTTTCCAATTTGTATCCCCTTGATCTCCTTCAACTGTCTTATTGCTCTAGCAAGGACTTCCAGTAAAGAACTAAAGGAGTTGAAAAGCAGCAAACCAAGTAATCTACTTAAAAATGGGGAACAGAGCTAAACAGAGAATTCTCTGTAGAGGAATACCAAATGGCAGAGAAGCACTTAAAAAATGCTCAACCTCACTAGCCATTAGGGAAATGCAAATCAAAACAACCCTGAGATTTCACCTTACACCCATGAGAATGGCCAAGATCAAAAACTCAAGTGACAACACATGTTGGAGAAGTTGTGGAGAAAGGGGAACCCTTCTCCACTGCTGGTGGAAATGTAAACTTGTACAACCATTCTGGAAATCAATCTGGCGCTTTCTCAGACAACTAGGAATAGCGATTCCTCAAGATCCAGCCATACCACTACTGGGCATATATCCAAAAGAGGCTCAAGTACACAAAAAGGACATTTGCTCAACTATGTTTGTAGCAGCTTTATTTGTAATAGCCAGAAGCTAGAAACAACCCAGATGCCCCTGAACTGAAGAATGGATGCAGAAATTGTGGTACGTCTACACAATGGAATATTACTCAGCAATGAAAAATAAGGAAATCATGAAATTTGCAGGTAAATGGTGGAATCTGGAAAGGATCATCCTCAGTGAGTTGTCCCAGAAGCAAAAAGACACACATAGTATGTACTCACTCATATAGACATACAACATAGGACAAACCCACTAAAACCTGTGCATCTAAAGAAACTAAGCAAGAGAGAGAACCCTAACAAAAATGTCCAATCCCCATCTTTAAAGGCAAAGAGGATGGACATCAGAAGAAGAAGTAAACAGGAAACAACCTAGGAACCTACCAGAGAGGGCCTCTGAAAGCCTTTGCCCTACAGACTATCAAAGCAGATACTGAGCCTGATGGGCAACTGTTGGGCAGAGTGAATGGAATTCTATGTAAGAACTGGGAAATAGTAAGAGCTGGAGAAGACAGGGTCTCCTCAAGGAGAGCAACAGAATAAGAAAATTTGAACACAGGGAACTTCCCAGAAACTCATACTCCAACCAAGGACTATTCATGGAGATAACCCAGAATCCCTGCACAGATGTAGCCCAGGGCAGTTCAGTGTCCAATTGGGTTACATAGTAATGTGAAGAGGGACTGCCTCTGACATAATCTGATTGGCCTGCTCTTTGATCACCTCCCCCTGGGTGGGAGCAGCCTTACCAGGCCATAGTAGAGGACAATGCAGCCACTTTTGATATGAACTGATCAGAAAGGAGAGGAGAACCTCCTCTATCAGTGGACTTGGGGGGTGGCATGCAAGCAGAGGGAGGAGAGAGGGTGGGATTGGGAGGAGAGGAGAGAGGGGCTTATGGGGGAATTCAGAATGAATAAAGTGTTATTGATGAAAAAATTTAAAAAAATGCTATTTAAAAAAATGTGAGATAAAGCATAGTTTAAAGCTGAACAATAGAAGTGCATCATTGATTTCTCATTTGACATATTACTATTTGAAAATTTAAATAAAAATATCTAACCAATGTAAAAAGAAAAAAAGAGAGATGATGGTGCTGTGAGATCACAATGGAATTAATACATCACAATGGAATTTTGATATCACAATGGTATTATGACATAACAATGATATGAAATCTCAATGCTATTATGACATCACAATACTATTATAATCTCAAAATTGTATTATGACATCACAATGTTATTATGACATCACAATGCTACTATGACATCACAATTTTTTTAGGCTATCACAATGCTATGATGACTACAAAATGGTATTATGACATTATGATGTTATTATGTCATTCTGTAATACTATAATACAATAGTATTAGGGTATCACAATGCTATGATGGCTTCAAAGATGTCATGACACCCTAATGATATTATGACATCCCAATGGTATTATGACATCCTAATGCTATCATGATATCCCAATGCTATTATAACATCACATGCTATTAATACATGATTGTGGTGTGATGTCAGAATGTAATTTTGATATCACAATGGTATTATGGTATTACAATTGTGTTATGACTTTACAATGCTATAACATAACATGACATAACAGTGGTATTATGACAACACAATAATTTTATGAATTCACCATGGTATTATGACATTATGACATTAACCATGACATTGTTAAATCACAGTGGTATAACAACAAGACTGTGGTATAACATCACAATGGAATTTTGACATCAATATTCTATTATGATGCCATACGGTATGACTTCACAATGATATTAGGATATCCCAAAGCTGTGATGAGATCCCAATTGTATTATAAAATCCTAAAGGCCTCATAACATTAAATTCATCCCAATGCTATTCTCACATCACAATGCTGTTATGTCATGATTGTGGTATGATTTCACAATGGAATTTTGATATCACAATGCTATGCAGACATCACAATGGTATATATGACTTCAAAATGGCATTATGATATCACCATGATATTAATACAATGGTATTACAAGAAGATTGTGCTATGACATCACAATGGAATTTAGACATCAATGCTATCGTGACTTCACAACAGTATGAGTTCACAATGCTATGATGCCATAACAATACGATTATACTATCATAATGGCATTAATACATCAAAATACATCATGATATCCCAAAGCAATTCTGAAGTCAAAATGCTACTACATGATTGTGTTATGATATAACAAAGGAAATCTGACAATCACAATGATATTATGTCATCACAATGCTATTATGATATCTCAATGTTATTATGACATCACAATGCTCTTATAACATCACAATGCTATTATTACATCAAAATGCTATTATGGCTTCACAATGCTATTATGATATCTCAATGCTATTATTACATTACAATGATATGAAATCATAGAGCTATTACAACTTCACAAAGTTATTATGACATTATAATGCTATTATGACTTAACAATGTTATGACATCTCAATGGTATTCCAATTTCACAATGTTATTCTGACATCACAATGCTATAATGACATCACAGTGCTTGAGGATATCACAATGCTCTTACGACATGACTGTGTTATGATATCACAAAGGAGTTATGATATTAAAACACTATTATGACTTTACAACAGTGTGACTTTCCAATGATATTAAGACAACTCAATGCTATTATGACATCACAATGATAGGAAATCACAATGCTACAATGACATCACAAATGTATTTGGACATCACAATCCTATTATGACATTACAATATTATGACCTAATGGTATTATGATGTCACAATATTATTACGACATCACAATGTTATTATGATATTGCAATAGTATTTGGGCATGATTATGTTATGATATCACAATGGAATTTTGAAATAAAAAAGCTATTATGACTTTACAAAAGTAGAAATTCACAATATTAGGACACCCAATGCTATGATGACATCACAATGCTATTATGACATCAAAATGAAATCATGACATCAAAATTCGTCATGATATCCCAATGCTATTATCATATCACAATAGTTAGCTGCTGATTGGCTGAGAAGGAGAATGATGTCATGAAACAGGTAAAAGCCAGTAAAAGTTTCTGGAGCTAGTCATTAAAATAGCCAAGTGGACAGACTGCTTGAGAGAAAGGCTGAGGAGCATTACATGCCTTGATCTGGGGAGCTGAAAGCAAACAACCCAGTGATGGCAGATCCTTTGTCTAATATGTTCAGTTAATCGGTCGCATATTTCTTTCAAGTGGTCATTAGTAAAGTCCTGTGTCCTTGATTTGTGACTTTCATATTAACAAAGACTCCAATATTATTTATTAAGTTTACAGATATGTACTCAGTCAGTGAATTATTTACTGGAAAAATGCTCCCTGACCAAGGCAACTTTTGAACAAAAAGCATTTAATTGGGACCTTGTATATATACTACCTATGATGTCACACTAGCAAGCAGACAACTTGTAATCCTGCAGCAAAACTGAGAGCTTTTCATACTTAACCACAAGTAGGAGGCAAAAAGAGGGAGACAGATTCAGAGATAGAGAGACCTAGACCTACAGAAATAATGATATAAATTGACAGCAACAGAGAGACAGAGACCTATTCTGTCTGGTCACATTCATTGCAATATCAACCTCACATCACACTCTCCTACCATATACCTACAATAGGAATTGTATTATCTAACAAGGCAATACCTCCTAACATTTCTCAGACATTTCCTCATTGGGAACTCAACATGTAAATAAAGGAGCTTCAAGGGGACATTGCAATTCAAATCATCATGAAGTAGAAGAACATGGAGGGATTTCTAGGCAAAAAGAATATAGTTATCCTGAGAGTTTTTAATGATTAAAATCTCAGCAAATTACAAGTTCTAAAGAATAAGACTGAGAATCTCCTTTGGGCAAAAAGTGGAATATTTTCATAATGGAGTATTATTCTGCTAAGAAAATGACATCATGATATTTTCAGGCAAATAGATGGAACCAGGAATAATCATCCAGTGTAAAGTAACTAAAATGCAGAAAGACAAATATGGTATGTATTAGGAGTCTCCCAATAGTGGGGGATAAAGTTCCAATAGGCCATCTAATTGTGAAGAAACCAGTCTTCAAATAGAGGGATTGGGTGGCAGTTAATTGAACTGTTGGTCCAGGGCATCGTACAGAAATTTTCTGGCAACCGAGGCTGTTGTTATTAAAATACGCTTTATGCCTTCAAATGACTGCTCATTGCCAAGTTCTGGGATCCATAGACATGATTCCTTCTGCATCAAATCGGATTGCATACAGAGACCCACAGTCCAATATTTTGCAGAAAGACCTTAAAACACCCAGTTCTACATGGGATTTCCCTATGAAATTCCCCCTTTCCTCAGATCTCAGAGAAGATGGCAGGAGGGGAGGCAGGAAGAGTGTCATAAGTAGAGGGAATTGTGGACACAAGGAGAACAATGACCTGAGAATCAGACCACAGAGAAAGCAAATGCAGACAGCCTTGATGAGTCCTGATAAATTAGGTTCAGATAGAAGGACCAGGAGGACCTCCCCTATCAGGGACTAAAGAAAGGTCATACAGGAGGAAGAAGGAGGGTGGGAGAGACTGGAAGGAAAAGGGGAGGGGGCAGCAGAGGGGAACAAATTTAACAATATGTAATAAATAAAAATAGAAGAAAAACTGTGATCAAGGTGATGAATTATTGAGCTCTTCAGGACTGATGACTTATTCTTGGGGTTGGTACCAGCGTGCAGCAAGGATGAATTCAGTTTTCTTTAAGGAATTTGGCTCTGAGACTGTGATCATGTTTCAATGAGTATATGAACAACACATACTTCAATTGATATATTTTAAAGACAAAATATTAGTGTGGCACTTGTGTAGGAATTTGAACATCGAAGCAATGGAATAGGAATGTAATGTATAGTATATGAATTTCCCACATAATCAATAAAAATGATATATTGAAAACTTTTACAATGAATTTTAACCTGGAGAAGAGATTCTGCTAAAGGAGCACAGAGTTTGACTCTCTGTAAGGCATGCTTTCTAGGAACTCATTATGTAGCAGAGAATCTCAGCCATGAACTACTGGTTGCCCAGCTATCTCAGACCTCATGAGCTCAAGTGGCAACTCTGAATAAGCAGTCCTGGCACTAACACTACATTTCGGAGGATTTGCCCAGAGGACCCCTGAAGGAAACACTTCTACTCTTGTATCCTAGGCATATAAGTTGGATGCATTTCTCTGTCCTGAAGAACTAGTTTGAATTGTAAACCAAGACAAGAAGAATTGCTCACTAATGACTGAGTAGAACACAATTGCCTCCAACCAAGGCAAACCTGCACATAGAGGGTTGGTAACCCTAGTGTGGAACAGCACCAGCTGTCAAATCTTTTATTGCCTCTCAAGAGAAAGGTGTGGGATCTGGAAAAAGGGATGAGATAAAGGCTTATTGGGTTTCACAAGAAAAAGTCACGAGTGTGAACAGGATCAGAGATACCGGACACTGAGAAATTTTTATTTTCTACTCATTTCCATAGAAACCTCAAGATTCCCTCAGGTGCTGATTGGCTGAGAGGGAGAATTATGTCATGAAATACGTGAAAGCCAGTTAGAGTTTTAGGAGCCAGTAATTAAAAGGACCAAGTGGACAGCCTTCTTAAGAGAAAGGCTGAGCAGCCCTACATGTTTCAATCTGGGCAGCTGAAAGCACACAACACAGAGATGACAGTTCCTGTGTCCAAGACTCTTAGTTTGGGAAAAGTGTCACATACAGCTTTCAAGAGGTCATTAATAAAATTCATGTGGCCTTGACATGAGACTTTCACATTATCACAGATTCCATTATTAAATTCACAGATATGTCCTCAGTCAGTGAATTATTTACTGTGCAAATGCTCCCTGACCAAGGCAAATCTTTGAACAAAAAGCATTTATTTGGGACCTTGCTTATATTTTTACAGAGACCATTCAGGATATCACATAGGCAACTATTCATTGTGTTGCAGTTCATCAGCAAAACTGAGAACTCTTCATACTGATCCACAAGCTGCAGGCAGAGAGAGGGTGAAGGAGAGAGAGAGAGAGAAAGAGAGAGAGGCAGAGATAACTAGAGACACAGATTCAGAAATAGAGAGACCAAGACCAAAAAAAACCAAATATATAAAATGATAGATACCTAGAGACAGAGACTCCATTCTGTCTGGTCACTTTTTTTTTAGCATATCAACCTACAAGCATACCCTCCTATAATATAACTCAAAAAGGAATTATTTTTTAAATATATTTTTTCATTTTAATTTTTATTAATTACTATTTATTCACTTTATATCAGCCCATATATATACCCCTCCCTCTTTGCCTCCCAATCCCACCATTAGTCCCCCTTGTCCACTCATGCCCTTCCCCAAGTCCACTGATAGGGGAGGCCTTCCTCTCCTTCCTTCTGATTCTCGTCTATCAGATCTCATCAGGAGTGGCTGCAATGTCTATGTATGTGGCCTGTTAAGGCTGCTCCTCCATCACTGTGTGGTTTTTCAAAGAGCAAGCCAATCAGTTCATGTCAGAGGCAGTCCCTGTTTCTGCCACACCCTCTCCAGTGCCATCAGTGTAGCATATCAATAGATTGTGCTACTAGATGGGAGAAATGTTTCCCTCTGGAATAGGCTACCTGGAGGTCCCTGGCAATGTGCTCCACCTGGTCACCTAAGCCAAAAAGACATATTCTGAGAGTCCCATGCTTCCTCGGTTGCAGGATTGGAGTAATGGGCTTTTTGCTGTTTCTCTATGATTCTTGGAACAGCACAATTATCTATTCAAGGAAACACATTTCTGATAGATTACTAAAAGCTTTAGCAAAAAAGAGTGGAAGAAAAATAAAATTTTAGAAGAGGTAATAAATCAGATTCAGTATCAGGAATTGATACCAGACATTGTAGGTAATAAATGGGCAAGAGTTTTAGGTCTTTCTAAAGAAAATATTTAATCAGGATCTGTCAAGATAAATGCTCTGGATATTTCCACTGCAGTAAAATGACTACAAAACCATTAACAAAAACAGGTGTTTATGATGAGGCAGAGAGAAGATAGGTAAACATAGGAGGTCAGAAGGTTTTTAACTATAATATTAGTTTTATGGACAGACTGGCTTGAGCATGTCCCCCTTGGTGCCTTATCTCTAAGGAGGATAGTAAATTCTTAGCAAGATAAACATGAAGAATTCCCCTCTGTGCTTATCTCTAAGGAGGATTGTAAATCTTTAGCCAATTTGACTCAGAGGGCCATAACACTCCCTGGCCTTCCCCTCACTAATTATCAATAAAGCTGCTAAATAGTCACGAGTTTAAAGTTTTATGTCCTTTGTTTGCAATGATTAAAAGCTTTTAGGCCAAGATTTTTTTGTAGACACTGATTTATACCAGGCCTCCCTTTCAGTTAAAATGTAAACTTTGTATTGTTGGTAAAAGTCTGAATGTTCCAGGATGTATGTCAACTTCAAGGTGTTTCTTTATGCAATAACTATATAAGTGTTAGCTTGACTTCAGTAAATCACAGCAGATTCAAAATTTTCCTTGGTGTGGTCTCTGTCTGTCAAATCTGCCTAACCTGTGCCTTCCTGAGTATCCAAACCTCTGATTCCCCACGATGGTGGGACCCTGACTGGGTCCGTGGCATGTTCCCATTACTATGGAACACCCTTTAACACTGAACTGCCATGGCTATATCTGTGCAGGGGTTCTAGCTCCATGCATGGTTCATTGTTGGAGTATGAGTCTCAGGAAAGACCCTTGTGCTCAAATTTTTTGGTTCTGTTGCTCTCCTTGTGGAGCTCCTCTCCTCTCCTGATCTTACTATTTCTAACTTTTTAAATAAGATTTCATACACTCTGCACAAGAGTTGGCCATAAGTCTCAGCATCTGCTTTGATAGTCTGCAGGGCAGAGCCTTTCAGAGGCCATCTATGGCAGGCTCCTAACATGTTCCCTGTTGTCTCCTTCTTCTGATTTCCATCCTCTTTCCCTTTCTGGATGGAGATTGTACCTTTTAGCCAGAATCCTCCTTCTTGATTAGTTTCTTTACGTGTACAGATTTGAATAAGTTTATCCTATATTATATGTCCATATGAGTGAGTATATATCTTTTGTGTCTTTATGCTTCTGGGATAGCTCACATCCAGTTCCCACCATTTACCTGCAAATTTCCTTATTTCCTTATTTTTATTGCTGAGTAGTATTCCATTGTGTAGATGTACCATAAATTCTGTATCCATTTGTAGTTGGAGGGCATCTGGGTTATTCCCAGGTTCTGGTTATTATAAATAAAGTTGCTACAAACATGGTTGAGCAAATGTCCTTATTGTGTAATTGAGCCATTTTTGGATATAGACTTAGGAGAGGTATAACTGGATTTTGAGGAAGCGCTCTTCCTAGTTGTCTGATAAAACATCATTGATTTCCAGAGTGGTTGTACAAGTTTACATTCCCACCAGCAGTGGAGGAGGGTTCCCCTTCTCTACAACTTCTCCAGTGTGTGTTGTCACTTGAGTTTTTGAGCTTGGCCATTCTGATGTGTGTAAGGGGAAATCTCTGGGTCATTTTGATTTGCTTTTCCCTGATGGCCAAAGACATTGAGCATTTCTTTAAGTGTTTGTATGCCATTTGATATTCCTATACTGAGAATTCTCTGTTTAGCTCTGTTCCACATTTTTAAATTGGATTACTTAATTTTTTTCAGTTTCATGAGGTCCCATTTATTGATTGTTGTTCTTAGAGCCTGTCCTGTTGGTGTTCTGTTCAGAAAGTTGTCTCCTGTACCAATGAGTTCTACGGACTTCCCCACTTTTTCTTCTAACCGATTTAATGTGTCTGGTTTTATGTTGAGGTCTTTGATCCACTTGGACTTTAGTTTTGTGCGGGGTGATAAGAATAGATCTATTTGAATTTTTCTACATGTAGATATCCAGTTGGACCAGCACCATTTGTTGAAGATGCTATCTTTTTTCCATTGCATGGTTTTGGCATCTTTGTCAAAGATCAATTGTCTATTAGTGTGTGTGTTTATTTTTGGGTATTCTTTTTGGGTCCATTGATCCACCATTCTGTTTCTATGGTAGTACCATGCAGTTTTTATTACTGTTGCTCCATAGTACAGCTTAATATTAGGGATGGAGATACCTCCAGAAGGTCTTTTATTGTAGGGGATTGTTTTAGCAATTCTGCGTTTCTTGTTTTTACATATGATGTTGAGAATTTTTCTTTCAAGTTCTGCAAAGAATTTTGTGGTGATTTGGTGGGAATTGAATTGAATCTGTAGATTGCTTTTGGTATGATGGCCATTTTTACTATGTTAACACTGCCAAGCTATGAACATGAGAGATTTTTCTATCTTCTGATATCTTCTCCTAATTCTTTTTTCAAAGTCTTGAAATTTTTTACATACAAGTCTTTCACCTGCTTGGTTATGGTCACACCTAGTCTCATTATGTCTTTGAGGGAATACAAGAACACATAAAAGATATCATCATCTCTGACCTAGTAGGTTCATCAAAAGTATGCAGGGGTAGTTCAATATACACAAATCCATCAATGTGATCGACTGTATTATCAAACTTAAAGAAAAAAATCCATATGATAATCTCCTTAGATGTGGAACAAGCATTTGTCAAAGTCAAACATCCATTCATGTTTAAAGTATTGGTGTGAACAGGGATACCAGGCTCTTATCTAAACGTAGTAAAGGCAATATAAAGCAAGCCTATAGCTATCAATAAACCAAACTGAGAGAAACTTAAGGAAATCCCACTGAAATCAGAAACATTGCAAGGCTGCACTCTCTCTCCATATCTGTTCATCATATTTCTGGAAGTCCTTGCTAGTACACTAAGTAATTTGAAAAAGATCAAGTGGATAGAAATCAGAAAGGAAGTATCACTGCTTCAGATTTTAAGATAGTATATCTGAGTGAACCCAAAAATTCTGTGTGGGAAATTCTATAACTGATAAACACCTTCAGCAAAGTGATGGATACAAAAGTAACTAAAAAAAAATCAGTAGCCCTCCTGTATACAAAAGACAAAAAGACCGAGAAAGAAATTAGGGATACAAAAGACATATCTTCCAACAAGGGCATAACTACTAACACTTCCTAGACATTTCCTCTCTGAGGACTCCAGATGTAAATAGATGAGCTTTAAGGGGCCATTGCAATTCAAATCACCAGGATGTGGAAGAACATGGAGAGACTTCTAGGCTAAAAGAACATAATTATCCTGATAGTTTGTAATTCAATACAATGATTAAAGTCCCAGCCACTTCCATGGACTAAAGAACATGACTGACAATCCCCTTTGGGAAAAATGTAGAATACTTTTATAATGGAGCATTATTCAGCTAAGATAATGACATCATGTTATATATTTAAGCAAATGGATGGAACCAGAAAAAATCCTCCAAGTTGAAGTAACTAAAATGCAGAAAGAGAAATATGGTATGTATTCACTTATTAGGAGGTCTCCTGATAGTGGGGGTTAAAGTTTCAAAAGGCCCTCTATTGTGAGCAAACCTATGTACCTGGAGGTTTAGGTGGCAGTTACTTGGGTTGTTGGGCAGGGCATCCTATGGAAAATTTCAAGCAACTCAGACTGCTGTTATTAAAATATGTTGCTCTCTGCCTTCAACTGACAGATAACTGATAGATAGCCATGTTCATGGATTCTCAGAGATGCTTCCTTCTGGATCAAATGGAATTGCATACAGAGACTCACAGTCGGATATTATGCAGAGATATTATCTTAAAACACCCAGATTTAAAAGTGATTTCTCTATGAAATTCACCCTTCCCTCGGAGCTCTAGGAAGCCTGCAGGAAGGGAAGCAGGAAGAGTATCAGAAGCAGAGTGAACTGAGGGAACAAGAACAATGCACTGAGAATCAGGCAACAGACAAAATAAAGTCAGCTTTGATGAGACCTGCTAAACTATATTCCAGAAGAAGGGTGAGGAGGACCTCCCCTATCAGGGAACTAGAGAAAAGGCATAGAGGTAGAAGAAGGAGGGTGGGTGGGACTGGAAGAAGAAGAGAGAGGAGACAGTGGGAGGGGGGAATAAAGTAAACATATTGTAATAAATAAATACATGCATCGAGATAACCTAGAACCCCTGCACAGATGTAGCCCATGGCAGTTCAGTGTCCAAGTGGGTTCCATAGTAATGGGAAAAGGAACTGCCTCTGACATGAACTAATTGCTCTTTGATCATCTCCCCCTGAGGGGGAACAGCTTTACCAGTCCACAGAAGATGACAATACAGCCACTCTTGATGAGATCTAATAGACTAAGATCAGAAGGAAGAAAAGGGGAACGTCCCCTATCAATGGATTTGGGGAGGGGCATGCATGAAGAAGAGGGAGGAAAGGTTGGATTAGGAGGGTAGAAGAGAGGGGCTTATGGGGGATACAAAGTGAATAAAGTGTAATTAATAAATTTAAAATAAAAAATACACAAGAAAAACTGTGATCAAGGTAATAAAGTATAGAACTCTTCAGGACTGATGGCTTATTCTTGGGGGTGGTTCCAGAGTGTAACAAGGATGAAGTCAGTTTTCTTTAAAGGACTTGGCAGTGAGACTCTGATCATGTTCCAATGAGTATATAAACAACACATACTTCATTTGATATCTTTTAATGAAAAGAAAAACAATTATAGTGTGACACATGGTTAGGAATTGAACCTGGGAGCAATGGAAAAATAGTGTAATGTATTTTACGTGAAATTCCCACATAATAAAAATAATATGTTGACAACTTTTACACTGACTTTTAACATGGAGAAATGATTCTCCTAAAGGAAGGCAGAGTTTGAATTTGTAAGGCATGCATTCCAGGAACTTATTATATTGCAGAAGTATCCTAGTTATGAACTAGTGGGTATCCAGCTACCTCAGACCACATGAGCTCAGTTGGCACTTCTGAACAATCAGACCTGGCACTAACACTACATTTAGAGGTTTGTCTGAAGGAAACAACTGTTCTTTTGTCCTAGGCAGATTACACAGACCCATTTCTCTGTCCTGATGGCCCAGTTTTAAATGTAAACCCCAGGACCTCAGGACGGTCTTTCACTGACCACTGAATATGACATAGCTGCTGATTCAGCCAGGTCAGCCCAGGCAGCTCTGCTTATAGAGGGTTTGCAAAACTATTGTGGATTATCACCAGCTGACAAATAATATCTTGCACCTCAGTTCTCCCTTTACACTCACCCATCATTTTCTGTTTCATCCAAACTAGTCACAGGAATTGTCTAGTTTCCTTCTTTTTCCCTGCTCTTAAAGACTCAAACTCCAGGGAACACTAGAACCTGCCAGCCTATGATATCAATAAGAATGTGAAGGTAAATTTACTGGGTATGTGAGTAATTGCACAGTTCAAAGTAACAACTTAGGAAATTTCAGATCCAAGAATACAGTAGTAAACCACCTTGTCATTCAGTATATTCCCCTTAATCCCACATCATGTTGAAGCTTTCCTATTTAGAATGCTCTCAACTTAAATAAACATTAAAGTTTCATTTCCTACTTGACATTGTCAAGACATAAACAGGACTAAATATGTGAGAAATGGAAGAAGGGAATAAATAAAGTCTTGTTGGGTTTCACAAGAAAAAGTCACATGTTCACATGATCAGAGATACTGGACACTGAGGAAAGTATGTTTACTCATTTGAATGGAAACCACAAGATTCTCTCAGGTGCTCATGGGCTCAGAGGGAGAATGATGTCAAGAAACAGGTGAAGGCCAGTGAAAGTTTCAGGAGCTAGTTATTAAAGGGGCAAAGTGGACAGATTGCTTGAGAGAAAGGCTGAGGAGCCCTTTATGCCTCAATCTAGGCAGCTGAAAGCACACAATCCAGAGATAGCAGTTCCTGTGTACAATACTCTTATTTTAGGAAAACTGACACATATTTCTTTCAAGTGGTCATGACTGAAGTCACCTGTCCTTGACATGTGACTTTCATGTTTTCACAGATTCCATTATTATTTGTTAAATAAACAGATATGTCCTAAGTCAGTGAATTACTTACTGTGAAAATGCTCCCAGACTAAGATTACTCTTTGAACAAAAACTTTTATTGGCAACTCGCAGAGACCATCCAGGATACGAAATCAGCAAGCAGTCATCTTGTTGTAGTCCTTCATCATTTCTGAGAGTGTTTCATAAGCCGCAGTCAGAGACAGGAAGACAGAGAGACAGATTCAGATGGAGAGATGGAGAAAAACTAAGTCAAAGATATGAAGTGATAGAGACCAGGAGACAAAGACTCCCTTTGTCTGATCACTTTGATTGGTATATCAACCTCAAAGCACACTCTCCTATAATAAAACTCCAATAGGAATATTAGTATATAACAAGGCCATTACTCCTAACCTTTCCCAGACATTTCCTTACTGGGGACTCAACATGTAAATATGTGAGCTTCAACTGTACATTCCAATTCAAATCACCAGGAAGTGGAAGAAGATGGAGGGACTTCTAAGCTAAAAGAACATACTTTTCCTGATACTTTGTTATTAAATACAATTATTAAACTCCTAGCAACTTTCAAGTTTAAAGAACAGGACTGACAATCTCCTGTGGGTTAAGTGTAGAATATTTCTATAATGGACTATTATTCTTCTAAGAAAATAACATCAAGATATTTCAGGCAAATGGTTGGAACCAGGAAAAATCAACCTGGTTGGAATAAATAAAATGCAGAAAGACAAATATGGTATGTATTCACTTATTAGCTTCCAGGACCTTTGCCCAAAAGTTGGCCATAAATCTCAGCATCTGCTTTGATAGTCTACAGGGCAGAACCTTTCAGAGGCCCTCTGTGGCAGGCTCCTAACTTGTTCCCTCTTTTCTCATTCTTCTGATGTCCTTCCTCTTTGCCTTTCTGGATGTGGATTGTAAATTTTAGCCAGAGTCCTCCCTCTTGTTTAGTTTAAGTGTAGAGATTTTAGTATGTTTAGCCTATATTATATGTCTACATGAGTGAGTATATACCATGTTTCTTTCTGCTTCTCAGAGAACTCACTGATGTTGATCTCTTCCAGTGCCTCCATTTACCTGCAAATTTCATGATTTCCTGGTGTGTTTTTTTTTTCTGAGTAATAATATTACATTGTGTACATGTATCATAATTTCTGTATCCATTTTTCATTTGGAGTGAATCTGTGTTGTTTCCAGGTTCTGGCTGTTACAAGTAAAGCTGCTACAAACATGGTTGAGCAAATGACCTTTTTCTGTACTTGAGCCATTTTAGATTTTTCCCTAGGAGTAGTATAGCTAGGACTTGAGGAATCACTATTCCTAATTTTCTGATATAGTGTCACATTGATTTCCAGAGTTGTTCTAAAATTTTATATTCTCACTAGCAGGAAGGAAGTTTCCCCTTTCTTCACAAACTCTCCAGCATGTGTTGTCACTTGAATTTTTGATCTTGGCCATTCTGATGGGTGTAAGGTGAAACAGGGTCATTTTGATTTGTATTTCCCTGAGAGCAAATGACCTTGAATATTTAGGTGTCTGTCTGCCATTCTATATTCCTCTATAGAGAATTCTCTGTTTAGCTCTGTTCTCCATTTTTTAATTGGATTACTTGATTTATTGCTTTTCAACTTCTTTAGTTCTTTATATATACTGGATAATAGCCTTCTGTCATATATAGGATTGGTGGAGAGTCTTTCCCAATCTGTAGGCATTCGTTTTGTTTTGATGACAGTGTCCTTTGCTTTACAGAAGCTTTTCACTTTCATGAGGTCCCATTTACTGATTGTTGCTCTTGGAGCCTGTGCTGTTGGTGTTCTGTTCAGGAAGTTGTCTCCTGTACCAATGAGTTCAAGGCTTTTCCCCACTTTTTTCTTCTGACCGATTTAACATGTCTGATTTTATGTTGAGGTCTTTGATCCACATGGACTTTAGTTTTGTGTAGGGTGATAAGTATGGATATGTTTGCATTTTTCTACATGTAGACATCCAATTAGACCATCACCATTTGTTGACAATGCTATTGTAAGACCTGGGGTCTCACAGCTCAGGAGTTCAATCGCGCCCTTTCCAGAAACTCCCCCAGACCAAGACTCGTTGCAAAAGCAAGAGGTTTATTAACCATTATACAAAGGGGTCACCGCTGCTGGTCAGCAAAGAGTGGCACTGGGAGACAAAGGCCATTAGGTTTTTAAAGGAAAAATTGCAGGAGATTTGAAGCTGCAGTTTTGGCAATTTAGGATTAGATGAGGAAGTTATAAAGTAAGATAATTGGTTAGTCTTAGGTGTTCAAGCTTGGCCAGTCCTGCCAAGTGTGGATGCAGCTGCAATTGAAGGTGGGGGTGGTTAGCTCATCCTTGAAGATTAGGGCTGTGGGCTCTTGGCCGGAGGTAAAAAGCTACTCAGAAGAAGTCTAGGTTTGTTGCTAAGAAACGCTATCTCAAGGACAAGGATCTGGTCATTCTTTTGCTGAGTGAAGGTCATTGCTTGCTTGCCCTTTTTTTATATCTGTCCTCACGGATAGGGTCACATTTCTTTACTCTCTGGAAAGGTACTAAGAGGCTTTAGCTTAACCTGGACCTAAAACTCAAAACTATAGGCTTTAGAGGACATATGGGTTACAAAGTTAGCCTAACCCTTTCACTATCTGTTTTTTCCATTGTATGGTTTTGTCATCTTTGTCAAAAATCAGAAGTGCATAAGTGTGTGGATATATTTCTGTGTCTTCTGCTTGGGTCCATTGATCCACCATTATTTTTCTATGCCATACCATGCAATTTTTATTGCTGTTGTTTATAGTAAACCTGGAGTTCAAGGATGGTAATACCTCTAGAAGATATTTATTTGTGGAGGATTGTTTTAGCAATTCTGGGTTTCTTGTTTTTCCATATGAAGTTGAGAATTTTTTTCAAGGTCTATAAAGAATTGTGTTGGTAATTTGAATGTGTAGATTGCTTTTGGTAAGATGATTATTTTACTGTTAATCCTGCCAAGCCATAGCATGGAAGATCTTTCCATTTTCTGATATCTTCTTCTAATCCTTTCTTCAAAAATTATTTTTTTTTCATACAAGTCTTTTATTTTTTGGTTATTGTAATACCAAGGCACTTTATGTCTTTGACTGAATACAAGAACACATAAAAGACATCATCCTCTATGACCAAGTAGGCTATATCCCAGGTATGCAGGGATGGTTCAATATATGCAAATCCATCAATGTGATGCACCATATTTTAAAAAATGAAAGAAAAAAAACACATGATAATGTTCTTAGATGTTGAAAAAGCATTTGACAAAATCTCTCATCCATTTATGTTTAAGGTATTGGAGAGATCAGGGGTACAAGGCCCATATCTAAACATAGTAAAAGCAATATGCAGCAAACCTCTAGCCAGCATCAACTCAAGAGAGAGAAAGTTAAAACAATCCCTCTGAAATCAGGGACAAGGCAAGGCTGTCCACTCTCTCCATATCTCTTCAGCATAGTTCTGGATGTCCTTGCTAGAGCAATAAGACAATTGAAGAAGATAATGAGGATATAAATCTGAAAGGAAGAAGTCATTTTCAGATGACATGATAGTATACCTGAACTACCCCCAAAATTCTACCAGGGAACTCCTACAGCTGATAAACACCTTCAGCAAAGTGGCTGGATACAAAATTAACTCAAAAACATCAGTAGCCTTCCTTTATACAAAAGATAAAAGGGCTGAGAAAGAAATTAGGGAAACAAATGGAATTATATTATCAAATAAGGACATACCACCTAAACCTAACCAGACATTTCCTCACCGGGAACTCCACATGTTAATAGCTGGGCTTCTAGGAACATTGCAATTTTAATCACCAGGAAGTAGAGAGGGAATTCTAAGGTAAAAGAATATTGTAATCCTGAAAGTTTGTTAACTTTATAACCACAAAGCAAGCTCCAGAACCAGGTAGTTTAAATTGTTTTCTAGCATTACAGATTGATATGTGACCTTGCTTTTAATATCTATTACAAATTCTAAGCAATTAAATCACGAACAATTCCACATTTGACTAAGGCTGAGGATCTGGCTTGCTTCCATGTATATGGACCTATCTGCATTGCCCACGTGGCACACTGGGGTTGGCTACCCAGAGGCTATTTAAGCTGTGGGCTGGCTTTCCCCAGGGTCAGATGATTGTTCAAGGTTCCTGAATAAACTGCATTGGAAAAAAAAAACTCCAAATTCCATTACAAATGAAAAAAAAATTTCAAAGAAAGATTGGAATACCTGTATCTTCTCAGATTGAAGATTACTTGAGTCACTTTATCTGGATCTGTTCTGTTAATAGTGGAAATGTACCTGTCATTGCCTTCATAAAGGTGAATATTTAGGATTATTGTATCTGTAAAAAGGGCAAAAAGCCACATGGGAAAAAGGTCCTAGTTTCTGCCTAATGCATCTTTCCAAGCACTTTGTGTAGACCACTGAGATATTCTATTTAGACATCTAGTCTACTTGCTTCAAAGCCTTGGTCTTTCTCTTTTTCTAATGAATTATAACTTGACTGGAAGATATAATCTGACCTCATCCTGGGGACAACTAACATAGTTATGATGACATCTTTTGATTCTGTGTATAACTGTGATGACTAAGGGAAAATAGAAAAATAAATCGGTTCCCAAAAGAATATAAAGTGCATACTAAAAAGATCACTTGCTGCATACCAGTTCACTCAAATTCCAAGCAAGACTGAAATAGAAATGACTGATTTGCATTCCCTTGTATCATCATGTTTTACTTTACCTACTTACTCAGATCAATTAGTAGTGTTGATGGGAGCTGTGTGACTAGATTGATCCTTGCATGTTTCCATAGATGAATGGTTCTCCTTTGAGTTTTTTACTCCTTTTGTTTTGGGTGGAATCACGTAAGCCTTTCACAGAGTTCACCTATTGCATATCCTGCAAATAAGATATTTACATTATGATTCATAACATTAGCAAAACTAAAGTTTTAAAGTAACACACATGATGTTTTATTTTGGATCATGGTAACCGTAATGTAAAGAAATCCTTCGAAGCATCACAGCATAAGGAAGGTTGAGAATCACTACTCTAGACTGTGAGTAAAATAGGGCTAAGAAAAAAAAAATTATGGAAAAGAAAAAAGGTACATTATCTAACAATGCCTTAAATCCTAACACTTCCCAGACATTTCCTCACTGGGGACTCTACATGTAAATATATGGGCTTGAAGGGGACATTGACGGAGGGACTTCTAGGCTAAAAGAACATGGTTATCCTGAAAGTTTGTCATTCAATGCAATGATTAAAGCCCCTAAATTTCCAAAGACTAAAGAAAAACCCTCACATTTTTCTTTGGGGAAAATGTGGAATATTTCCATAATGTAGTATTACTCAGCTAAGAAAATGACATCATGATATTTTCAGGCAAATGGATGGGACCAGAAAAAATTATTCCTGGGGGAAGTAACTAAAATGCAGACAAAAAATATGGTATGTATTCACTTATTAGGAGCACCATCTGTCAAATAGTTTATTGCCCCTCAGTTCTCCTTTCACATACACCAATCTTTCTGTTTCAGACAGACCAGTCCCAGGATTTGCCTAGTCTCCTTCACTTTTCCCTGCTCTTAAAGCCTCAATAGCCGAGGGAATCCTAGACCCTCCCAGCCTATTATATCAATAATGATGTGAAGGTATATTTAGTGTGTATGCAAATAACTGCTCAATTCAAAGTTCCAACATAGGAAATTTCAGATCGAAGACCACAGTAGGAGATGACATTGTCATTGGGAACATCCCCCTTAATCCCACATCACTTTGAAGCTCCCTACATAGGAAGCTGTCCAATTAACAATTAAAGTTTCATTTCCTACCTGACATTGTCATAAAGGCAAACAGGAGTAAAGGTGTGGGATCTCTATAAAAGGATGAGATAAAGGCTTGCTTGTTTTCACAGTCAAAATTAACATGTGCACAGGATCACAGATACAGGACTCTGAGAAATGATTGTTTTCTTGACTCCATGTAAACCTCAAGATTCTCCAAGGTGCTGATTGGCTGAGAGGAAAAATGATGTCATGAAATAGGTGAAAGCCAGTAAGAATTTCAGGAGCGAGTTATTAAAAGGGCCAATTGGTCAGCCTGCTGGAGTGAAAAGATAGTCAAACCTATAGGTCTCAATCTGGGCAGCTAAAGCACACAACATAGAAATGACTGTTCTTGTGTCCAAGACTCTAGCTAGAGAGACATATTCAGAAATAGAGAGACCAAAACAGACAGAAACAAAGAGGTGATGTGACAGATACTGAGAGATAGAGACTCCATCTGACTGGTCACTTTCATTGACATATCAATCTTAAAGCACACCATCTGATAATATAACTCCAATAGTAATTACATTATCTAACAAGGCCATATCATCTAATCTTTTACAGATATTTCCCAACTGTGGACTAATCTTGTAAATAGATAAGCTTCAAGGAGACATGCAATTCATATCAAAGAAAGTAAAATAAGATGGAAGGCCTTCTAGGCTAAAAGAACATAGTTATCCAGATAGTTTGTCATTCAATACAATGATTAAAATCTCAGCAACTTTGAAGCTCTAAAGAACAGGACTAACAATCTTCTTTGTTAAAAAAAAGTGGATTATTTCCATAACTGAGTATTATTCAGCTAAGAAATGAAATCATGATACTTTAGGGCAAATAGATGGAACCAGAAAAAAAATCATTGTGGTTGAAGTAATTAAAATGCAGAAATACAAATATGGCATGTATTCTCTTATTAGGAGGTCTCCTAATAGTGGGGATAAAGTTCCAATAGACCATCTATTGTGGCCAAACCAGTCTTCCACTAGTGGAATTGGTTAACAGTTAATTGAGTTGTTGGACTAGGATATCCTATGGAATTCTTCAAGCACCCAGTCTCTTGTTATTAAAATACATTGTCCTCTACCCTCAACTGACAGATTAATACCATGTCCTTGTATACACAGAGATGACTCCTTCTGTATCAAATATGCATGCATACAGAGACCCACATTTTGGTATTATGCAGAGAGAGACCCTAAAACACCCAGCTCTAAATGGGATTTCCCTATGAAATTCTCCATCTCCTGAAAGCTCTGGGAAGCCTGCAGAAGATGAGGCAGGAAGAATGTAACAAATAGAGGGAATTGAGGACACAAGGAGAACAATGCCCTGAGAATCAGGCTGCAGAAGATGACACAGCCAGACTAGATGACACCTGATAAGCTAGGGTCAGATGGAAGGGGAAGGAGGCCCTCCCCTATCAAAGAACTAGAGAAAGGTCACAGGGGTAGAAAAAAAGGTCTGAGTGAAAGTGAAAAAAAAAAGATGGAGGGGGTAGCAGAGAAAAAGACAAAGTGAAAAAAATCGTAAGAAGTATTACGTAAGAAAATCTGTGATCAAGGTGATGAAGTATAGAGCTCTTCAGGACTGAGGACTTCATCTTGGGGGTGGTGCCATGGTGGAGTAAAATACATCAACTGAAGCATGTGTTTTTCATCTTCTCATTGGAACATGACTAGAGTCCCAGTGCCAGGTCCCATAAAGAAACCTTCTGTGTACCAGATAGGCTGATGTTACCAGGAAAGTGGTACCCACCTGCCACAGATTACTGCTTGGGTACTGGGGCACAGAGCCCCAACCTCAGGCCTACAAAAGCCCTGAATCTCCATGATCAACCCCCAGATATGGTTCCAAGGGGCAACCAGTTATCCCTAACAAAACTGGCCAAAACACTGGAAACACAGATCGTTAAATTTACAGCAAGAAACCCAGAAACAGGGCAGCTATCTTCAGGACTTCTCCAGATGAGAGAAGAGCCCTCTCCACTAACAAGGACCATAGTTACTGCTCTGGTCTCTATGCCTGAGGTAAGCAGCTGCAAATCCTGAATTACATGGGCCATCCAGTGACTATACACCAAAAGCTGAGGCTTCCTTCAGGAAAAACCATCTTCCTGCCAAGGTGATTCTCTCCAACACAGGATTCCAGGAACCACCAAAAACTAACCCCAAACACCTAAAATAGCCCAATGGATAGAGGCCAGCTTAAAAGTTCAACCAACAAAAGCCAGAGCAATACAGCATCTCTGCAATCCAGTTATCCAGGGAAAAGTAGTTCTGGACACCCCAGCATAATTGAAATTCAAGAAGATGATCTAACGTCTATGCTCATGAAGAGGATAACAGAGGAAACAAATAAAATGCGAAATGATCTAGAGGAAAATAAACTTAAAGAGATTATGGCCTTCCATAAAGGAATACAGAATTTGCAGCCAACCTGTTTGTGGCCTTTAGAGAGGAAATGTTTAAATCACTGAATGAAATAAAATAAACAGAGGTTGGTTCATACAAACAACTGAAGGAACTGATGGAAAAACAGGAAAATACAGTCAGACAGCTGAAGGAAATCAGCAAAAAATGGCTCAAGATCTGAAGATAAAATTGGAAAAATTAAAACACAAATGTAATTAAATAATACACAAATGTGTATTGTGAAGAGAAAGAACTTAGGGAAGAAAACAGGAACTACAGAGGTAAGTATAACCAAAAGACTATAAGAGATGGAAGAAAGAATCTCAGGTGTGGAAGATACAATGGAAGAAATTGATGTATCTGTCAAAGAAAATGTTAAATCTACAAAATTCCTGACACAGACCTTCCAAAAAATTCAAGACAACATAAAAAGACAAAACCTAAGACTAATAGGAATAGAGGAAAAAGAAGATTCCCTGCTCTAAGGCCCAGAAAATATTTTCAACCAATTCATTGAAGCAAATTTCCCCAACATAAAAGAGAGGCGAATAAGAATACAAGAGAGTTACAGAACACCCAATGAATGAGACCAGAAAAGAAAATCCTCCTGCCACATAATAATAAAAACAATAAGTATACGGAACAAAGAAAATACTAAAAGCTGTAAGAAAAAAGGACAAGTAACATATAATGGCAAACCCATTAGAATCACACCTGACTTTTTAACAGAGACTAAGAATGGCAAAAGAGCCTGGATGAATGTTGCAGGCCCTAAGAGATCACAGATGTCAGCCCAGACTACTAGACCTAGCAAAACTCTCAGTCCTCATAGACAGAGAAAACAAGATATTCAATGACAAAAACAAATTTCAACAATACCTACAAACAAATCAAGTGTTAAAAAAGACACTAGAAGGGAAAATACAAACCAAGAAAACTAGCTACTTTCAAGAAAACACAGGAAAAAATTAACCACAATACAGTAAAACAGAAAGCAACCAAGCACACAACCTTATGACCACAGCCAACATCAAAATAAAAGAATCTAATAGCCACTGGTCATTAATCTCTCTCAACATCAATGGACTCAATTCTCCAATAAAAACACAGACTAACAGATTAGATGCATAAACAAACCCCAGCAATCTGTTGCATAGAAGAAACACACCTAAGTCACAAAGAAGACATTACCTGAGAGTAAAGGACTGGAAGACAGCTTTCCAAGCAAATGGACCCAAGAAGCAAGCAGGAGTAGACATTCTAATATCTGATAAATAGACTTTCAACCAAAATTAATCAAAAGAGATGGGGAAGGATACTTCATACTCATCAACAGAAAATTCCAACAGGAAGACATCACAATCCTGAAAATCTATGCCACAAATACAAATGAGGGCACCCACATTTGTAAAAGAAATACTGATAAAACTTAAAGCATATATAGATCCCCACACATTAATAGTGAGAGACTTCAACACCCCACTCTCAACAAAGGACACGTCATCAAAACAGAAATTAAACAAGGAAACTGTCTCTGACAGAGGTCATGAATCAAATGGACCTGACAGAAATTTACAGAACATTACCTCCCCCCCCAAAAAAAGAATTTACTTTTTTCTCAGCCCCTCAATGGAACCTTCTCCAAAATAGACCATATAGTTGTTCACAAAGCAAGCCTCAGCAGATGCAAGAAGATTGAAATAATCCCTTGTATCCTGTATGATCACCATGGAATAAAGCTGCACCTCAACAAAAACAGAAATAGCAAAAAGCCTACACACATATGGAAACTGAACAACCTGCTACTAAATGACAGCTGTGTCAGGGAAGAAATAAAGAAAGAAATTAAAGTCTTTCTAAAATTCAATGAAAATGAAGACACAACATACCCAAACTTGTGGGACACAATAAGGGCAGTGCTAAGAGGAAAGTTCATAGCACTAAGTGCCTTCAAGAAGAAATTCAAGACAGCTCATTCAAGCAACCTAATGACTCACTTAAAAACCTTAGAAAAAGAAGAAGCAGACACACCAAAAAGGAATAGATGGCTGGAAATAATTAAACTCAGGGCTCAAATCAATCAATTAGAAACAAATAAAACAATTCAAAGAATCAATTTTTTCTTTGAAAAAATCAACAAGAGACAAACCCTTAGCCAAGCTAACTAAAAGGCAGAGAGAGACAACCCAAAAGAACAAAATCAGAAACAAAAAGGGGGACATAACTACAGACACTGAGGAAATCCAAACAATCATTAGGACTTACTTCAAAAGTCATTATGCCACAAAATTTGAAAATTTAAATGAAATGGACAATTTTTTTGATCGATTCGACTTACCAAACCTGAATCAGGACCAGGTAATTCAATTAAATAATCCTGTATTTGCCAAGAAAATAGAAGCGGTCATCGAAAGTCTCCCATCCAAAAAAAAAAAAAAAAAAAGCCCAGGACCACATGGTTTCAGTGCAGAATTCTACCAGAACTTCAAAGAAGAGGTAACTCTAATTCTCTTCAAACTATTCCACAAAATAGAAACAAAAGGGACATTACCAAACTCATTCTATGAAGCCACAGTCACCTTGGTTCCTAATCCTCACAAAGACTCAACAAAGAAAGAGAATTTCAGGACAATCTCCCTTATGAACATTGATGAAAAATACTCAACAAAATACATTAAAAAAAACAAATACAAGAACACACCAAAGATATCATCCACTATGACCAAGTAGGCTTCATCCCAGGTATGCAGGCGTGGTTCAATATATGGAAATCCTTCAATGTGATCCACCATATTAACAAACTGAAAGAAAAAAAAGCTGCATGATAATCTCCCTAGATGTTGAAAAAACATTTGACAAAATCCTACATCCATTCATGTTTAAAGTATTGGAGAGATCAGGGATAAAAGGCACATATCTAAATATAGTAAAGGTGATATAGAGCAAGCCTATAGCGAACATCAAACTGAATGGAGAGAAACTTAAAGCAATCCCACAAAAATCAGGGACAAGACAAGGCTGCCCACTCTCTCCATAGCTCTTCAACAAAGATCTGGAAGTCCTTGCTAGAGCAATAAGACAGGTAAAGGAAATCAAGTGGATACAAATTAGAAAGGAAGAAGTCAAATTATCACTATTTGCAGATGATATGATACTATACGTGAGTGACCCCAAAAATTCTACCAGGGAAATCCTACAGCTGATATACACCTTTAGCAATTGGCCAGATATAAAATTGACTCAAAAAAATCAGTAGCCCTCCTGTATACAAAAGACAAAATGGCTGAGAAAGATATTAGGGAAACAACCCCCCTTCACAATAGCCACAAATGTCATAATGTACCTTGGTGTAACCCAAGCAAGTCAAAGACTGCGAAGTCAAAGACTGTGAAGAAAGAACTAGAAGAAGATATCAGAAGGTGGAAAGATCTCCCATGCTCATGGCTTGGCAGGATTAACATAGTAAAAATGGTTATCTTACCAAAAGCAATCTACAGGTTCAATGCAATTCCCATCAAATTACCAGCAGTATTCTTTACAGACCTTGAAAGAAAAATTCTCAACTTCATATGGGAAAACAAGAAATCCACAATTGTTAAAACAATCCTTTACAATAAAAGATCTTCTGGAGGTATCTCCATTCCCTGATCTTAAGCTGTACTATAGAGCAACAGTTTTAAAATATGCATGGTACTGGCATAAAAACACAATGGTGGCTCAATGGAACTGAACAGAAGACCCAGAAATAAATGCACACATTTATGGACAACTGATCTTTGACATAGATTCCAAAACCATACAATGGAAAAAAGATAGCATCTTCAACAAATGGTGCTGGTCTAACTGGATGTCTACATGTAGAAAAATGCAAACAGATACATCCTTATCACCCTGCACAAAACTAAAGTCCAAGTGGATCAAAGACCTCAACATAAAACCTGACATATTAAGTCAGGTAGAAGAAAAAGTGAGGGATACCCTAGTACTCATTGGTACAGAAGACAACTCTCTGAAAAGAACACTAACAGCACAGGCTCTTAGAGCAACAATCAATAAATGGTACCCCATGAAATTGAAAATCTTCTGTAAAACAACGGAAACCATCATCAAAACAAAACAAATGCCTACAGATTGGGAAAGAATCTTCACCAACCCTTTATGTGACAGAGGGCTAATATCCAGTATATATAAAGAACTAAAGAAGCTGAAAAGGAGCAAACCAAGTAATCCAATTAAAAAATTGGTAACATTGCCATGTAGATAATTCTCTGTAGAGGAATATTGAATGGCAGAAAAACACTTAAAGAAATGCTCAACATCATTAGCCATTAGGGAAATGTAATTCAAAAGACCCTGATATTTCACCTTACACCCATCAGAATGGCCAAGATGAAAAACTCAAGTGATATCACATGCTGGGGAGGTTGTGGAGAAAGGGGAACCCTCCTCCACTGCTGGTGGGAATGTAAACTTGTACAACCACTCTGTATATCAGTCTGGCGCTTCCTCAGACAACTAGGAATAGTGCTCCCTGAAGATCCAGCCATACCACTCTTAGGCATATATCCAAAAGATGCTCAAGTACACAATAAGGACATTTACTCAACCATGTTTGTAGCAGCTGTATTTGTAATAGCCAGAAGCTGGAAAACAGCCCAGTTGTCCCTCAACTAAAGAATGGATGCAGAAATTGTGGTACATCTACACAATGGAGTATTACTCTGTAATGAAAAATAAGGAAATCATGAAATTTGCAGACTAATGGTGGGACCTGAAAGGATCATCCTTTCAGGTGAGTGAGGTGTCCCAGAAGCAGAAAGACACACATGGTATATACTCACTCATATAGACATATAATTTAGGATAAACCTAGTAAAATATGTACATCTAAAGAAACTAATCAGGAGAGAGGACCCTGAGTAAAATGCTCTATCCCCATCCCAAAAGACAAAGAGGATGGCACCAGAATAAGAAGAAAATAGGAAATAACCTAGGAACCCATCACAAAGGGCCTCTGATAGGCTCTGCCCTGCAGACTGTCAAAGCAGATGCTGAGACTTATGGCCAACTATTGGACTGAGGGCATGGAATCTTATGTAAGAAGTGGGAAATAGTAAGAGCTGGAGAGGACAGGAACCCCACAAAGAGAGCAACAGAACCAGAAAATTTGAACACAGTGGTCTTCCCAGAGACTCATAATCCAACTAAGTAGCAGGCATGGAGATAACCTAGAACCCCTGCACAGATGTAGCCCATGGCAGTTTAGGGTCCAAGTGGGTTACATAGTAATGGGAAGAGGTACTGCCACTGACATCATCTGATTGGCCAGCTCTTTGATCCCCTGGTAAGGGGGAACAACCTTACCAGGCCACAGAAGATGACAATGCAGCCACTCTTGATATGATCTGATAGATTAAGATCAGAAGGAAGGAAAGGAGGACCTCTCCTATTAGTGGAATTGGGGAGTGGCATGTGTGAAGATAGGGAGGGAGACTGGGACTAGGAGGGGAGGTTGGAGGGGCTTATGAGGGCATACAAAGTGAATAATGTGTAATAAATAAAATAAAATAAAAAGAAGGAAGCTGTGTAGACTCACCATATTATGTTGGTGCAAAAAAGATCTCAATGTATGTAAAATGGCAAGAAAACTAAATAAACAGCATGTAACTTAATGAAATGAAAGTATCAGTATTTGCAAACAAACAAACAAACAAACAAAGAAAAGGGCCAAGTGGACAGCCTGTTTAAGAGAAAGCCTGAGCAGCACTACATGCCTACACCTGGGCATCCGAAAGCATACAACACGGAGATGACAGTTCCTGTGTCCAAGACTCTTAGTTCAGGAAATGTGTCACATATTTCTTTCAAGTGGTCATTAATAAATTGGGTGTCCCTCCTCTCTCTCCCTCCCTGCCTTTTTTCTCCCCCTCCCCCTTTCCCACAATAAACCTCCTCTATACCAGAAAAAATAAATAAATCGGGTGTCCTTGACATGTGACTTTTACATTATCACAGATTCCATTATTTGTTAAATGCAGAGATATGACAGCAGCCAATGAATTACTTGCTGTTCTAATGCTCCCCGACCAAAGCAAATCTTTGAACAAAAAGTCTTAAATTGAGACCTTCCAATTGATTACTGAGCTATCACGGGTCACATCCGAGCAGAGGTTCTGGGTTTTATCCTCTCATTGTCTTTGGCTGAGTGTCCATCTCAGAAAAGACCCTGTGCCCAGATATGTTTGGTCCTTGTGGAGCTCCTAGCCTTTCCACATCAAACTCCCCTTCTTTCATATGATTCCCTGCACTCTGTTGAAAGTTTGGTTATGAGTCTTAGTATCTACTTTGGAGCACTGCTAAGTAGAGTCTAGTAAGGGGAACAAGGACTATTTCTAACAGGAACTCAATGACTGGCTCTTTGACCTCCCCACCTCCCAAGGGAGGAGTAGTACTGTTAGGCCACAGAGGAAGACTTTGCAGCCAGTCCTCAAAATACCTGACAAAAGGGAGTAATATGAAAGGGGAGGAGGTCCTCCCCTATTAGTGGACTTGGAAAGGGGCAGCGAGGAGATGAGGGAGGGAGGTTGGGATTGGGGAGGGAGTGAGGGATACAGCTGGGATACAGAATTAACAAAATGTAACTAATGAGAAAAATAAAATTAAAAAAAGAAAAAAATGAGACCTTCGTTACATTTTTACAGACACCATCCAGGATGTACAAGTCAGTAAGCAGACATCTTGTTTTAGTCATTCAGCCAAATTGAGATCTTTTCATACTGAATCATAAATGGCAGAAAGATAGAGGGAGACTGACAGAGAAAGAGCTAGACAGACATATTCAGAAATAGAGTGACAGAGACATACAGAAACAAAGATATAAAGTGACAGAGAATGTGAGACCGAGATTCCATTCTGTCCAGTCACTTTCATTGGCATATCACCTCAAAGCATATCATCCGATAATATAATTCCAATAGGAATTACATTATCTGACAAGGCCATACCATCTTCTTTTCCACACATTTCCTCAATGTGAACTAATCTTGTAAATAGATGAGGTTCAAGGGGACATTACAATTCAAATAACCAGTAAATGGAAGAGGATGGAGGGTCTTCTAGGCTGAAAAAACAGATATACTGAAAGTTACTCATTCAATACAATGATTAAAGGCCCAGCTACTTCCAAAGACTAAAGAACAGGACAGACAATCTACTTTGGGAAAAATGTTGAACATTTCCATAACAAAGTATTGTTCAGCTAGAAAGTGACATCATGATATTTTCAGGCAAATGGATGGAATGAGGAAAAATCATCCTGGGTGAAGTAATGAAATGCAGAAAGGCAAAAGAGGTATGTACTCACTTATTAGGAGGTCTATTAATTGTGGGGAGATAAAGTTCCAATAGGCCATATATTGTGATCAAGCCAGTCTTCCAATAGAGGTTTTAGGTGGCAGTTAATTGAGTTGTGGGCCTAGGGAATCCTACAGAAATTTTCAAGCAACCAAAGCTGTTTTTGTTAAAATATGTTGCTCTCTGCTCTCAACTGATAGATCAGTGCCATGTTCATGGATCCTCCTTCTGCCTCAAGTGGAATTGCATATAGAGAACCTCAGTATGTTTTTATGCAGAGAGAGAGAGAGACCTTAAAAAACCCAGCTCTAAATGCTATTTCCCTATGAAATTCTGCCTTCCCTCAGAGCTCTAGGCTACCTGCAGGAATAGTGTCATAAGTAGAGGGAACTGAGGACACAAGGAGAACAATGCCCTGAGAATCAGGCCACAGAGGAAGATAATGCTGACAGCCTTGATGAGACCTGATAAGCTAGGGTCAGAGAGAAGGAGGAAGAGGACCTGCCCTAAGAGGGAACTAGAAAAAGATCATAGGGGTAGAAGAAGTAAGGTGGGTGGGACTGGAGGGAGAAGGAGAGGGGGCAGTAGAGGGAATGCAAAGTGAACAAATCATAATAAATATATAAAAAAAACTGTGAGTAAGATGATGAAGTGTAGAGTTCTTCAGGACGATTGGCTTCTTGGGAGTTGAGCCAGATGCTGCAAGGATGAACTCAGTTTTCTTTAAGGGATTGGCACTGAGACTCTGATCATGTTCCAATGATTACATGAACAACACATAGTTCAACTGATGCATTTTAATGTAAAGCAAAAATTTTTTTAGTGTGACACATGGGTAGGAATATGAACATGGGAGTAATGAAAAAGGAATGTAATGTATATTGTATGAAATTCCTACATAATCAATAAAAATAATAATGTTGACAACTTTTACAATGAATTTTTTACATGGAGAAAAGATTCCTCTAAAGGAAGTCAGAGTTTTTGTTTGTAAGGCATGGTTTCCAGGAATTCATTATGTAGCCGAGAATAATAGTCATGAACTAGTGGTTGCCAAGGTACTTCAGAACACATGAGCTCAGGTGACACCTCTGAACAAGCCATCCTGGCACTAACACTACCTTTAGAGAGTTTGCTGGAGGACACAATACTCTTGGATCCTAGGCATATGGTATGGACCCATCATTCTTTACTATAGGCCTAGTTGAGCTCTAAATCCCAGGACCAAGAGGGTTCCTCACTGACCACTGAGGAAGACATAGCTGCAGATTCAGTCAGGTCAGCCAAGACAACCCTGCTCATAAAGGGTTGGCAAAACTAGTGTGGAACAGCACCAGCTGTCAAATTGTTTATTGCCTCCCAGTTCTCCTTTTACACTCATCTTTCTTCTTTGTTTCACCCAAACCAGTTGCAGGAATTACCCAGTTTCCTTCTATTTTCCCTGCTCTTAAAGACTCAATATCCCAGGGAACCCTAGACCCTGCCAGCCTATTTTATCAATAAGAATGTGAAGGTACATTTAATCAGTACACCAGTTCAAAGTCACAGAGTAGGAAATTTCACATCCAAGACCACAGAAGGGAGACCATCTTGTCATTTAGTATATTCCCCTCAATCCCACATAACTTTGAAGATTTCCTACTTAGGAAGAACTCCAACTAAATAAACATTAAAGTTTCATTTCCTACTTGACATTGTCACAGAGGCAAACAGGAATAAATGTGTGGGATCTGGATATAGGGATGAGATAAAGGCTTGTTCTGTTTTACAAAAAAAAAATGTCAAAAGATCAGAGATACTGGACTGTGTCAAAAGTTTGGTTACTCATCTCCATCAAACCGCAAAATGCTGATTGGCTGAGAGAGAGAATGATGTCATAAAACATGCGAAAGCCAGTAAGAGTTTTGGCCAAGTAGACAGTATGCAGGAGAGAAAGGCTGAGCAGCCCTACATGCCTCAATCTGGGCAGCTGAAAGCACAAAACCGACAGATGACAATTTCTGTATCAAAGACTCTTAGTTCAGGAAAAGATCGACCTATTTCTTTCATATGGTCATTAATAAAGTCATGTGTCATTGACATGTGAATTTCATATTATCACAGATTCCATTATTATTGGTAATGTGCACAGATATGTCCTCAGTCAGTGAATTACTGGGAAAATGCTCCCTGACCAAGGCATCTTTTTGAACAGAAAACATTTAATTGGGCCCTTGCTTATATTTTTAGAGAGAGTATCCATGATATTACATAAGCAAGCAAACAACTTGTTTTAGTTCTTCAGCAGAATTGAGAGCTTTTCATACTGAACCACAAGCAGCAGGCAGAGATAGGGATACTCAGTGAGACAGAAAAAAGAGCAAAAAAGACAGATTCAGAAATAAAGAGACCTAGAACTACAGAAACAAAGATATAAAGTGATAGAGACAGAGAGACAGAGACCCATTCTTTCTGGTCACATTCAGTGGCACATCAACCTCAAAACATGCCCTCCTACAATATAACTCCAATAGGAATTATATTATCTAACAAGGCCCTACCTCCTAACACTTCCCAGACATTTCCTCACTGTGGACTACACATGTAAACAGATGAGCTTCAAGGGGACATTGCAATTCAAATTACCAGAAGTGGAAGAAGATGGAGGGACTTCTAGGTTAAAAGAATATAGTTATCCTGATAGTTTGTCATTCAATACAATGATTACAGTCCCAGCAAACTGCAAGCATTAAAGAACAGGACTCACAATCTCCTTTGGGGAAAATGTGGAATATTTATATAATGGTGTATTATTCAGCTAAGAAGATGGCATCATGATGTTTTCAGGAAAATAGATGGAATCAGGAAAAATCATCCTGGATAAAGTAACCAAAATGCAGAAATACAATTGTGGTATGTATTAACTTATTAGGGTGGTTTCTTAATTGTGGGAGATAAAGTTCCAATAGGCCTTCTAATTTTGACCAAGCCAGTTTTCTACTAGGGGAATTCTATGGCAGTGAATTGAGCTGTTGGGCCAGGGCATCATACAGAAATTTTCAAGCAACCAAGGCAGCTGTTATTAAAATATGCTGCTCTCTGGCCTCAAATAATTGATCATTGCCATGTTCTTAGATCCACAGTGATGCTTCCATCTGCATCAGATGGGATTGCATACAGAGACCCACAGTCCAATATTATGCAAAGACAGACATTAAAACACCAAACTCCAAATTGGATTTCCCTATAAATTTCTCCCTTTACTCAGCTCTGAAAAGCCTTCAGGAGAGGAGGCAGGAAGACTTTCATAAGTAGAGAGAACTGAAGACTCAAGGAAAAAAATGACCTGAGAATCAAACCACTGAGGAAGCTGATGCAGCCAGCCAGGATGAGACCTGATAAGTTACGTTCAGATAGAAGGACGAAGAGGATCTCACATATCAGGGAACTAGAGAAAGGTCATAGGTATAGAGGAAGGAGGATGGGTGGGACTGCAAGGAGAAGGAGAGGTGGCAGCAGAGGAGATAGATAATAAACAATATATAATAAAGAAAAACATAAGAAAAATCATGATCAAGGTGATGAATTATAGGACTGATGGCTTTTTCTTAGGGGTGATACCAGCATGCAGCAAGGATCAACTGAGTTGTTTTTAAGGGATTTGGCATTGAGACTGTGATCACATTTCACTGAGTACATGAACAACACATACTTGAATTGATGTATTTTAAAGACAAAAAAATTTAGTGTGACACATGGTTAGGATATTGAACCTTGGTGCAATAGAACAAGAGTGTGTAATATATAGTATATGAATTTCCCACATAATCAATAAAAATGATATGTTGAAAACTTTTACAATGAATTTTAACCTGGAGAACAGATTTTGCTAAAGGAATACAGAGTTGGTCTTTGTAAGGCATGCTTTCCAGGAACTCATTATGTAACAGAAAATCCTACCCATGAACTAGTGTTTACCCAGCTACTTCAGATCTCATAAGCTCAGGCGGCACTTCTCAACAAGCACTCCTGGTAGTAACACTAATATTAGAGGGTTTGATTGGAGGACCATTGCAGGAAACACTTCTGCTCTTGGATCCAAGGCATATTACATGGAAATATTTCTCTATCCTGAAGGAACAGATTGAACTGTAAACCAAGTCAAGATGAATTGCTCACTGAAAACTGAGTAGGACCCAGCTGCCAACCCAGCCAGGTCAGCCAAGGCGACCCTGCTCATAGAGGTTTGGCAACACTAGTGTGGAACAGCACAAGCTGTCAAATCTTCATTGCTCCTCAGTTCTTCATTTAAACTCACAGATTTTCTCTACGTGAGCCAAACCAGCCCAGGGAATTATTTGGTTTCCTTCTTTTTTCCCTGCTCTAAAGACTCAAAACATCTGGGTACTCCAGGCCCATCCAGCTTATTTTATCAATAAGAATGTGAAGGTATATTTAGTGAGTGTGCCAGTAAAAGCGCAGTTCAAAATCACAACCTAGGAAATTTCATGTCCAAGACCACAGTAGAAGAGTTCCTTATTATTTGGTACGTTCTGCTTAATCCCACATCACTTTGAAGCTTCCCTTTGTAGGAAGGTGTCCAATTTAATAAACATTAAAGTTTCATTTCCTACCTGATATTGTCACAGAGGTAAACAGGAGTAAAGGTGTGGAATCTGTATAAAGGGATGAGATAAAAGTTTGTTGGGTTTCACAACTAAAAGTCATATGTGCACAGGATCAGAGATACTAGCCACTGAAGGAAAGTTTGTTTACTCACCTTCCTGGAAACCTCAAGATACTCTCAGGTGCTGATGGGCTGAGACAGAATGATGTCATGAAACAGGTGAAAGCCAGTAAGAATTTTAGGAGGCAGTTATTAAAGTGGCCAAGTGGACAGCCTGCTTGAGAGAAAGTCTGAACAGCCCTACAAGCTTTAGTCTGGGCAGTTGAAAGCACACAACCAAGATATGTCAATTCCTGTGTCCAAGACTCTTAGTTCAGAAAAAGTGTCAAATATTTCTTTCAAGTGGTCATTAATAAAGTCACATGTCCTTGACGTGTGACTTTCACATTATCACAGATTCTATTATTATTTGTTAAATGAACATGTATGTCCTCAGTCAGTGAATTACTTCAGGGAAACATGCTCCTTGACCAAGGCAAATTTTTGAAAAAAAAAAAAAAGAGTTTAATTGGGACTTTGATTATATTTTTACAGAGATCATCCAGGATGTCACAGAGGCAAGCAGTCATCTTGTAGTTCTTCAGCAGAACTGAGAGTTTTCATACTGAACTACAGGGGCAGGCAGAGAAAGTGTGACAGAGAGAGAGAGGAAGAGCTAAAGAAACAGACTCAGAAATATTAAGACCGAGACCAAATATATATACATATATATATATAAATTGACCTAGACAGAGAGACAGAGACTCCATTCTGTCTGGTCACTTTTATTGTCAACCTCTGAACACACCCTCCTATAATATAACTCCAAAAGGAATTATATTTTTTAAATAGTTTTCATTTTAATTTCTATTGTTTACACTTTATTCAATTTCCCCACCCCATAAATACCTCCTTACCCCCTCTCCCTCTCCTTGTCCATTCATGCCCTTACCCAAGTCTACTCAGAGGAGAGGTCTTCCTCTCCTTTCTTCTGATGCTAGTCTTTCAGATCTTATCAAGAGTAGCTCCATTGTCTTCCTCTGTGTTATGATAAGGCTGCTCCCTCATCATGGTGTGGTTTTCAAAGAGCAGGCCAATCAGGTCATGTCAGAGGCAGTGCCTGTTCCCATTGCTATAGAACCCCCTTGGACACTGAACTTCCATGGGGTACATCAGTGCAAGGGGTTCTAGGTTATCTCCATGAATGCTACTTGGTTGGAGTATGAGTCCCAGGATAGACCCCTGTGATCAGATTTTTTGGTTATGTTGCTCTCCTTGTGGAGCTCCTCTCTTCTCCAGATCTTATTATTTTCCACTTCTTTTATTAGATGACATGCACTCTTCCCAATAGTTGGCCATAAGTTTCAGCATCTCCATTGATAGTCTGCAGGGTATAGTCTTTCAGAGGACCTCTGGGGCAGGCTGCTAACTTGTTCCATGTTTTCTCCTTTTTCTGATTTCCATGCTCTTTGTCTTTCAGGATGGGGAATGAGCATCTTAGCCTCAATCTTCCCTCTTGATTAGTTTCTTTAGGTGTACAAATTTTAGTAGGTTTATCTTATATTATATGTCCTTTACTGAGTATATATATTTTGTCTTTTTTCTTCTGGAGTAGCTCACTCAAGATGATCTTTTCCAGTTCACACCATTTACCAGCAAATTTCATGATTTCCTTGTCTTTTTTTTTGTAAAACATTTCAAGACTCTGAAGAAAGAATTACAAGAAGATATCAGAAGACAGAAAAATCTCCTATGCTCATGGCTTGGCAGGCTTAACATTGTGAAAATGCCCATCTTAATAAAAGCAATCTACAGATTCAATGCAATTCCCAACAAATTGCCAACATAATTCTTTATAGACCTTGAACAAAAAATTCTCAACTTCATATGGAAAAACAAGAAACCCAGAATTGCTAAAAGAATCCTCTACAATAAAAGATCTTCTAGAGGTATCTCCATCCCTGATAAAGATGTATTATAGTTCAACAGCAATAAAAACTGCATGGTACTGGCATAGAAACAGAATGGTGGATCAATGGAATCAAAATGTAGACCCAGAAATAAACCAACTCACTATGGACACCTTATTTTTGACAAAGATTCCAAAACCATACAATGGAAAAAAGACAGCATCTTCAACAAATGGTGGTGGTCTAACTGAATGTCTACATGTACAAAAATGAAAATAGATCCCTACTTATTACCCTGAACAAACACCAACAGTATACACTCTAAGAGGTACAATCAGTAAATGGGACCTCGTGAAACAGAAAAGCTTTAAGTGACAACACATGCTAGAGAGATTTTGGAGAAGGGTAGCCCTCCTCCACTGCTTGTGGGAATGTAAACTTGTACCACTACTAGTGGGAATGTAAACTTTTTAAAAATGTTTTTATTTATTTTTTATTAGTTACACTTTATTCATTTTGTTTCCCCCTATAAACCCTACTCTCCTCCCCTCCCAATCCCACCTTCCCTCACCCTTTTTCACATATGCCCTTCCCCAAATCCACTGATAGGGGAGGTTCCCTTCCTTCCTTCTGATCTTAGTCCAGCAGATCTCATCAGGAGTGGCTGCATTGTCATCTTTTGTGGCCTGGTAAGGCTTCCCTCAGGGGAAGGTGATCAAAGAGCAGGCCAATCAGCTTGTCAGAGGCAGTCACTCATAGTAATGGCAGTTCACATTACTATGGAACCCACTTGGACACTGAACTGCCATAGGCTATATATTTTTACAACATTTCTGGAAATCAATATGGCACTTGATCAGACAACTAGGAATAGCACTTCCTCAATATGCAGTTATACCACTCTTAGGCATATATCCAGAACAGGCTCAAGTACACAATACAGACATTTGCTCAAACATGTTTGTAGCAGCGTTATTTGTAATAGCAGACCTGGACACAACACTGATGACACCCAATCTAAGAATTCATACAAAAATTGTTGTACATCTAAACAATGGAATATTATTCAGCAATAAAAAAACATTTTTTTTCACAATGTTAAGCCTGCCAAGCCATGAGCATAGGAGATTTTTTTTATCTTCTGATATCTTCTTGTAATTCTTTCTTCAGAGTCTTGAAATGTTTTACATATAAGTCTTTGATTTGCTTGGTTAGGGTCACACAAAGTTATATTATATCTTTGACCAAGTACAAGAACACATGAAAGATATCACCCATTATGATATCACCCACATAGGCTATATTCCAGGTATTCAGGTGTGGTTCAATATATGCAAATCCATCAATGTTTTCCACCCTATTAACAAAGTAAAAAAAAAATAAAGAAAAACAAAACATGATAATCTTCTTAGCTGCAGAAAAAAAACATTTGAAAAAGTCAAACTTCCATTTATTTTTAGAGTATTGGAGAGATCAGAGATACAAGGCACATATCTAAATATAGGAAAGGCAATATACAGCAAGCCTATAGCCAATATCAAACCAAGCTGAGAGAAACTTAAAGCAATCCCACTGAAATCACGAAAAAAGCAAGACTACTCATCCCTCTCCATAACTCTTCAACATAGTTCTGGAAGTCCTTGCTAGTACAATAAGAAATTTGAACAAGATAGAGGGAACAGAAATCAGAAAGGAAGAAGTGGAAGTATCACTATTTGCAGATATTTTGACAGTATATCTGAGTGAACCCAAGAATTCTACATGGAAAATCCTACAGCTAATAAAAACCTTAAGAAAAGTGGCTGGATACAAAATTAACTAAAAAATAATAATATCAGTAGCCCTCCTGTATACAAAAAACAAAAGGGCTGAGAAAGAAATTAGGGAAAAAGAAGATATTATATTATCTAACAAGGCCATACCTCCTAAATCTAACCAGACATTTCCTCACTGGGAACTCCACATGTAAATAGTTCAGCTTCCAGGGGCCATTGCAATTCAAATCACCAGAAATTGGAAGAAGATGGAGGGACTTCTAAACTAATAGAACATAATTATCCTGACAATTTGTCATTCAATACAGTGACTAATGTTCCAGCAACTTCCAAGGACTAAAGAACAGGACTGACAATATACTTTGGGAAATATGTGGAATATTCAGCTAAGAAAATGTCATCATGATATATATTCTGGGAAATGGATGAAATCAGGGAAAACCATCCTGGGTGAAGTAACTAAAATGCAGACAGACAAATATGGTATATATTCACTTATTAGGAGGTCTCCTAACAGTGGGGGATAAATTTACAAAAAGCCCTCTATTGTGACCAAACGACTCTTACACTAAGGGGTTTGGGTGGCAGTGAATTGAGCTGTAGGGCCAGGGCATCCTATGCAAATTGTCAAGCAACCAGGCTGTTGTTATGAAAATATGATGCTGTTGTCCTCAAATTTGAGATCAGTACCTTTTCTTGGATCCACAGAGATGCTTCCTTCTGCATCAAATGGGACTACCTACAGAGACCCAAAGTCCTATAATATGAAAAGAGAGTCTTTAAAACACCCAGCTATAAATAGGATTTACCAAAGGAAGAGGAAGATGATGCGGCGGCCCACCATGATGAGACCTAATATGGTAGAGTCACATACAATGGGGAGCAAGACCTCCCCTGTCAGGGAAATAGATGAAGGGCACTTGAGTAGAAGGAGGAGGGTGGATGAGAGTGGAAGGAGAAGAGGGAGGGGGCATCATTGTGGATAAAAAGTGAACAAATCATAATAAATAAATACATAAGAAAAACTGTTATCAACGTGATGAAGTATAGAGCTCTTCAGGACTGATGGTTCTTGGGGTGGTTTCAGTTTTTAGCAATGATGAACTCAGTTTTCTTTGAAGGACTTGGCACTCTGATCATGTTCTAATGTGTATATGAACAACAGATACTTTAATTTATGTATTTTAAAGATAAATATTTTAGTGTGACAAATGGGTAGGAATATGAACCTGGGAGCAATGGAAAGGGAGTATAAAATGTAGTATATGAAATTTCAAAATAATCAATAAAAATATGTTGACCACTTTTACAATGAATTTTAACATAGAGGAAAGATTCCACTAAAGGAGGGCATAGTTTGACTTTGTAAGGCATGCTTTCCAGGAACTCATTAAGTAGCAGAGAATCCCAGTCATGAACTAGAAGTTACCTAGCTACCTCAGACCTCAGATGCTCAGATGGCACTTCTAAATAAACAGTCCTGGCACTGACACTACATTTAGAGGGTTAGTTTAAAGGACTGCAGCAGGAAATATAGCTGCTCTTATGTCCTAGGCATATAACACCAACCAATTTCTCTGTCATGATGGCAGAATTTTAACTGTAAACACCAGAACCAGGAGAATTGTTAACTTACCACTGAGTAGGGCATAGCTGCCTATCCTGCCAGATCAGCCAAGGCAATCCTGTCAAAAGAGAGTTGGCAACACTAATGTGTAACATCACCAGCTCTCAAATAATAACTTGTCCCTCATTTCTCCTTTTAAATTCACAGATATTTCACTTTTTCAAGTAAACCAGTCCCATGAATTATATGGTTTCCTTCTCTTACCCCTTCTCTAAAATACACAATAACTCAGGGAACCCTAGAACCTGCCAGCCTATGATATCATAAATAAGAATGTGAAGGTACATTTAGTGAGTACAGGAGTAACTGCTTAGTCCAAAGTAACAACCTAGGAAATTTCAGATCCAAGAGCAAATTAAACACTTCATCATTCAGTACATTTTCCTTAATCCCACATCACTTTGGTGCTTCTCTACTTAAAAAGCTGTCCAGTTAAATAAACATTAAAGTTTCATTTCCTACTTGACATTTTCACAGAGGTAAACAGGAGTAAAAGTTTGGGATCTGGATAAAGGGATGAGATAAAGGCTTGTTTGTGTGCACAGCATCAGACATACTGGACACTGGGGAAATTTGTTTACTCAGCTCCATAGAATCCTCAAGTTTTTCTCAGGTGTTGATTGGCTGAGAGGGAGAATGATATCATGGAACAGGGGAAAGCCAGTAAGAGTTTCAGGAGACAGTTATTAAAAGGGCCAAGTAGAAAGCCTGCTTGAGAGAAAGGATGAACAGCCCTACATGCCTCAATCTGGGCAGCTGAAAGAACACAACCAAGGTTGTCTTGTCCTGTGTCCAAGACTCTTAGTTCAGAAAATGGGTCACATATTTTATTTAAGAGGTCATCAATAACATCATGTGTCCTTGACATATAGGTTTCATATTATCACAGATTCCATTATTATTTGTTAAATGCACAGATGTTTCATTAGTCACTGAATTACTTACTGGGAAATGCTCCCTGACCATGGCAACTCTTTGAACAAAAAGCAGTTAATTTGGACGTTGCTTATTTTTTACAGAGACCATCCAGGATGTAACATCTGCATGTAATCATCTTCAGTAGTCCTTCAGCAGACTGATATCTTTTCCTACTGAACCACATGTGCAAAAGAAGAGAGAGGGAGACTGACAGAGACAGATAAAGAGCTAGAGAGAGAGATTCAGAAATAGAGATACTGACACCCATAGACAGAAAAAAAACATATAAAGAGACAGAGACTCCATTTGTCTGGTCACTTTTCATTAGCATATCAACCTCAAAGCACACCCTCCTATAATATAACTCTAACAGTAATTATATTATCTAACAAGGCCATATCTCCTACCATTTCCCAGACATTTCCTCAATAGAGTCTCAACATATAAATACATGAGCTTCAAGTGGACTTTGCAATTCAAATCACCAGGAAGTGGAAGAAGATGGAGGAACTTTTAGGCTAAAAGAACATATTTATCCTGATAGTTTGCATTCAATACAATAATTAAAGTCCCAGCAAATTACAAGAACTAAAGAAGAGGACTGAAAAATCTCCTTCCAGGAAAACATGGAATATTTCCATAACGGAGTATTATTCAGCTACAAAAATGACTATAAGATATATTCAGGCAACTTGATGTAACTGGGAAATATCATCCTGGGTAAAGTAACTAAAATATAGAAAGACAAAAATGTTATGTATTCACTTTTTATGAGGTCTGCTAATAGTATGGGATAAAGTTCCAATAGGCCATCTATTTTGACCAAACGTTTCTTCCACTAGGCTGATGGGATGGCATTAATTGAGTTGATGTGAGGGCATCCTCCAAAAACTTTAAAGCAACGCATGCTGTTGTTCTTAAAATATGTTGTTCTCTGTCCTCAGTGCCATATTCTTGGATCCACAGTGATGCTTCCTTCTGCATCAAATGCAATTGAATACAGAGACCCACAGTCCAATATTAAGCAGAGAGACAGAGACCTTAAAACACTGAGCCCCAAATGAAATTTCCCTATGAAATTCTCCCTTTCCTCAGAGCTATGGGAAGCCTGCAGGAGAGGAGGCATAAGACTGTCATAAGTAGAGAGAATTTAGGATGCAAGGAAAACAATGCCCTGAGAATCAGGCCCCGAGGAGAAGGATGCAGCCAGCCTTGTTGAGAACTGATAATCTAGGTTCAAAAAGAAGGAAGAATAAGCTCTCCCCTATCAGGGAATTAGAAAGAGGGCATAGGGGTAAAAAAAGGAGGGTAGGTGGGACTGGAAGGAGAAGAGGGAGGGGGCAGCAGAGTGCATACAAAGAAAACATATCATAATGATTAATACATAAGAAAACCTGTGATCAAGATGATAAAGTATAGAGCTCTTCAGGACTGATGGCTACTTTTTGGGGGTGGTACCAGGGTTGCAGCAATGATGAACTCGGTTTTATTTAAGGGAGTTGGCAATGAGATTTTGATCATGTTCCAATGAGTATATTCACAAAACATACTTCATTTTATGTATTTTAAAGAAAAATAATTTATTGTGACACATGGGTAGGAATTTGAACCTGGGAACAGTGGAAAAGGATTGTAATTTGTATTATCTGAAATTCCCACATAAGCAATTCAAATAATATGTTTACAACCCTTTACCCTGTATTTTAATATGGAGAAATGATTCTGCTAAAGGAGGGCAGAGTTTGACTTTGTAAGGCATGCTTTTCAGGAACTCATTATGTAGCAGAGAAACCTAGCCATGAACTACTGATTACCCAGCCTCCTCAAGCCCCAAAAGCTCAGGTGGCACCTCTAAACAACCAACACTCCTCATACTAACATTACATTCAGATGGTTTGTCTGGAGGACCATAGAAGGGAAGACAGCTCTTCCTGTATCCTAGGCATTTAACACAGACACATTTCTCAGTTCTGAACATCCAGTTTTAATTCTAATCTCCAAGACCAGGAGGATTCTTCACTGAGCACTGAGTAGGACACAGCTGCCAATCCAGCCAAGACAGCCAGGGAATTCTGCTCACAGAGAGTTAGCAACACTAGTGTGGAACAGCATCAGTTGTTAAACAATTAATGTCCCCTCAGTTCTCCTTTTACATAAAACCATCTTTATTTGTTTCAGCCTAACCAGTCCCAGGAATTGTCTGGTCTCCAACTACTTACTTAAAGTCTCAATAAACGAGGGAACCCTATGCCCTGACAGCCTATTGTATCAATAACAATGTGAAGGTACATTTAGTGAGTACAGGAGTAATGACTCAGTTCAAAGTCACAACCTAAAAAATTTCAGATCCAAGACCAAAGTAGGCTAGACCCCCTTGTCATTTGTTATATTCCCCTAATCCCACTTCACTTTAAATCTTTCCTACTTAGGACGCTGTCCAGTTAAATAAACATTAAAGTTTTATTTCCTACCTGATATTGTCACAGAGGTAAGCAGGAGTAAAGGTGTGGGATCTGGATAAAGGAATGAGATAAAGGCTTACTAAGTTTCACAAGAAAAAGTCACTGTGGGCACAGGATCAGAGATCCTGTATACTGAGGAGTTTGTTTACTCATCTCCATGGAAATCTCAAGATTCTCTCAGATGCTGATTGGCTGAGAGGGAGAATGATGTCATGAAACAGGTCAAAGCCAGTAAGAGTTTTTGGAGCCAGCTATTAAAAAGGCCAAGTGGACAGCGTCCTTGAGAGAAAGGCTGAGCAGCCCTACATGTCTCAACCTGGGCAGCTGAAAGCACACAACCCAGAGATGTTAGTACCTGTGTCCTAGACTCTTATTTCAGGATCTGGGTGGCAGCGGCTAATGTGCAGCTTAGCTGAAGGGGAGAGGACCTGCAACCTGGAAATTGGTGAGTGAAGGGGCTGATCAACCCAGAACAGAATTATCTAGACTTCCAAGAAGAAAGAGACTAACCATGATCTAAGTCCATCTAGAATCAGGTCATGGAAGACTCCCCTGGGAGGAGACACCCCGGGTGGTGATCCTCAGGCACTTCCATGCACCCAACACCCTACTCCCTCTTTGGAGGAGGCAGGAGGCATCCAACAGAATCTGCCACAGACCACACTGTCTATACCCCAGCCCCAGCGAGGGCTGCAGCTTCCACCAAAAAAGAAAAAGAAAAAGAAAAAACAAAACAAAACAAAAAACAAATAAACAAACAAAAAACTCTGATTCGGGGCTGAGAAAACCCTTTCGGGCATTACCCCGAGAAAGCTACCATAACCCTGCCCCAGGGGAGCTGAATGATAGAGAAGCACACAGCGGCTTCCCAGCACCAGAATCCCAGTGCTGCCAGCTGCTCTTAACGAACAAACTTCAGCTTGGGATCTGGGACTATAGTCATTCAACATGCCCTGAGACTCTCCCGGGTCCAGCACAATAAGGTCTAGCCCCAAGTCCTAGCACCAGCGACCCCGGCCCCTGGCAGAGAAACCCTGGCTCAGGATCAGGGACTGAGAAGTCCAAACTCCTTCTGGCACTCCCCTGAGAGCGCCACCATAAGCTTGCCCTAGCAGAGGGGAAGGTCAGAGGGGAAGGACAGAGAGGCAGGCTGCACAGAACACAGCACCCCCTCTTCTGCTCACCCAGCAGCCCCTGGCAAAGAAACCTGAGTTCTGGATCTGAGGACACTCAACCCTACCTGGTACTCTCCAAGAACTGGCAAACATAGGTTCTAGTGCCAGGCTGCTTCTGGCAGAGAGATCTGGGACCAGGATCTGGGCCTGGGATCTGGGATTGAGGACACTCAACCGAAATCTTTCACCACACTACCCCAGGACCAGCCAACACAACCCTTCCTTGGTGGAGGGAAGGACAAAGAGGTTGCATACAAGGCAGGTGGACACTGAGTCCTGCTGTCACAGTGCCACAGAGCTGACTGTTAGCCTACCCGCACATTTTCCACAGCAGGACCAAATTAGAGAGTAGAGAACAAGGGGAACACCTGGGCTTTCCAACTGGTCCTGCAAGGGAGTGAGTGAGCCTTCCAGGAAGAGTTTGACCCAGACCCAGGGCCTCTCTATGCAAGCAACCAGATGAGATTCCTGCCACCCACACTCCTAGTGTGGACATCATAGGGATTCTTGGGATAGTGACCCCAATGCTGAAGCCTCTGCCTTGTGAGTCCACCAGTGTAATCCAGGCAAACAATCCCTTGATCCCAGACAGAACTGCATATCAGTTTGGCCTGTAGGCCACTGCAATAGTCAGAGAATCCACGCATGTACACTCTGCCCAGTAAAAGCGCGTTCAAATAGCAACAGCATGACATTCCTTACTTAGGCAAAACTGAAACCACAGTGCACACCCCCAAACCAGTGAACCTCTCTCATCTTCCTAAAAAACAGTCCAGAAAACAGAAAGAGACTATCATAGCCCAAACTACAAACTCAAGGAGCAAACAGTGAGGGTTATAAATAACCAGATGGCTAGAGGCAGACCTAAGTACACACCCAACAAAAATCAGGACATAATGATCTTACCAGCAACCCCACAAACCAATGGACACTTCAATTCACTAGATATACAAGAAAATTACTTCAAAACTATGTTTCTAGGTTATATCCATACATGGTCCTTGGTTGAATGTCAGTCTCAGAAAAGACCCTGTGCCCAGATATATTTGGTCCTTGTGGAGCTCCTATCCTTTCCCCATCAGACTAACTCCCCTTCTTTCTTATGATTCCCTGTACTCTACCAAAGGTTTGGTCATGAGTCTTTGCTTTGAAAACACTGCTAGTTAGAGTCTTTCAGATGCGCTAGTAGACAACCTCCACTCAGATGTAGCCTGTGGTAGCTCAGTAACCAATTGATTTCCCAAAGTGAGGGGAACAAGGACTACTTTTAACAGGAACTCAATGACTGGCTCTTTGGTCTCCCCACCCCCGAAGGGAAGAGCAGTCCTGTTAGGCCACAGAGGAGGGCTTTGCAGCCAGTCCTGAAGATACCTGATAAAACAGGATCAGATGAATGGGGAGGAGGTCCCCCTTATCAGTGGACTTGAAAAGGGGCACGGTGGAGATGAGGGAGGGAGGGACTGGGAGAGAATGAGGGATCGGGACATGGCTGGGATACAGAGTTAATAAAATGTAACTGATAAAAAAAATAATAAAAAATAAAAAAACTATGTTTCTCCAGAGGCCCATAAAGATGAAATGAACAAAGCACTCAGAGAAATAGCCAAAGAGATCAAGAGGAACAAAGAGGAAATAAATAAAGCTCTCAGAGAAATGACCATGAAAATTGAGGCAAAGAGGAAATAAACAAAGCTCTCAAAGAAATGACCACACAAATAAAGGCAAATAAAGAAGAAATAAACAAAGCTCTCATAGAAATACAGGCAAATACAGTCAAAGAAGTAGAGGCACAATTAGTGATATATAGAGAGGAAACAGACAAAAAATTAAAGCTGTCATTGAAAAGCAGGTCCCCACATTCAAACAGATGAAGGAAATGGTGCAAGACATAAAAACAGAATTAGAATCAATAAAGAAAACACAAATGGAGAAAAATCTAGAGCTGGATAACATAGAGAAAAGATCGGGAACTACAAAGGTAAGCATCACCAACAGAATACAAGAGATGAAAAGAAGAATCTCAGGAGCCAAAGATACACTTGTGGAAATTGACATGTCTCTCAAAGAAAAAATAAAATCAGAAAAGTTCCAAACACAAAACATCCAAGAAATCAAGGACACCATCAAAAGTAAAAAATATAAGAATAATAGGGGTAGAAGAAAAAGAAGACACCAGGCTCAAAGGTCTGGAAAATATTTTTAAGAAAATAAGAACATTTTCCCAACTTAAAGAAAGAGATGTCCATAAACATACAAGAGGCCTACAGAACACCAAGTAGACTAGACCAGAAAAGAAATACTTCATGTCACATCATAGTCAACACACTGAACCTACAGAACAAAGAAAAAAATTTAGAAGCAGCAAGGGAAAATGTCAAGTAACATATGAAGGTAGACCTATCAGAGTCACAGCAGATTTTTCAAAAGAAACTATGAAAGCCAAAAGGGCCTGGATGGAAATCATGAAGTCCTTAAGAGACAACAGATGCCAACCCTGACTACTATACCCTGCAAAATTTTCAATCAACATAGACGGAGTATTCAAAATATTCCATGACAAAACCAAATTTAAATAATATCTACATAGTTACCCAACTCTACAGAAGTTACTAGAAGTGAAACTCCAACCCAAAGAAAACAATTACATCTAAGGAAACAGAGGAAATAGATAACTACACAACAACAACAACAAAAAAAAAAAAGAATACAAGCAATGAAACTCAGCAACACCACCAACCCCACGTTAAATGAAAGTAACAGTTGTTGGTCACTAGTATCTATCAACATCAATGGACTCAACTCCCCAATAAAAAGATACAGACTAACAGTATGTTTGGGAAAACAGGATCCAACATTCTGTTGCATCCAAGAAACACACCTATGAAACATAGATAAACATTACCTCAGAGTAAAGGGCTGGAAAAATGTTTTTCAAGCAAAGGGTTGCAGAAAACAAGCTGGAGTAGCCATCCTAATATCTAATAAAATAGACTTTCGACCCAAAGTAATCAAAAAAGATAAGGAGGGCCACAATATTCTCATCAAAGAAAAAATCCACCAAGAGGACATCACAATTTTGAATATATATGTCCCAAATACAAGAGTACCTACAATGTAAATGAAACATTATTAAAGCTTAAATCACACATTGATCCTATTACCTTTATAGTGGGAGACTTCAACACTCCACTCTCATCAAGGGACAGATCAACTAGACAGAAAACAAATAGGGAAATAAAAGCACTTACAGAGTCCCTAAACCAAATGGACTGAATAGATGTCTACAGATCTTTTCATCCAAACTCAAAAGAGTATACCTTCTTTTCAGCACCTCATGCAACCTTCTCCAATATAGAGCATATAGTTGGTCACAAAGCAAGCCTCAACAGATACAAAAAGATTGAAATAATACCTTGTATTCTATCTGACCACCATGGACAAAAGCTGGACCTCAACAACAATAGAAATAACAAAAGCCTACACACACATGGAAACTGAATAACTTGCTACTCAATGACAGCTGGGTTAAGGAAGATATAAAGAAAGAAATTAGAGACTTCCTAGAATTCAATGAATGAAGGAATAACATACCCAAATTTATGGGACACTTTAAAAGCAGTGCTCAGAGATAAATTTATAGCACTAAGTGCCTTCAAGAAGAAATTTGTAACATCACATACAAGCACCTTAATGGCCCAACTGAAAACCGTAGAAAAAAAAAAAAGAAGCAGATATACCCAAGAGGAGAAGACAGCTGGAAATAATCAAACTCAGGGCTGGTATCAATCAATTAGAAACAAATAAAACTATTCAAAGAATCAATGAAACAAAAAGCTGGTTCTTTGAGAAAATCAACAAGATAGACAAACCTTTAGCCCAACTAACTAAAAAGCAGAGAGAATCTATCCAAATTAGCAAATTCAGAAATGAAAAGGGTAACATAACTACAGACACTGAGAAAAACAATCATTAGGTCATACTACAAAAGCCTATATGACAAAAAAATTCAAAATCTAAATGAAATGGACAATTTTCTTGATAGATTCCATCTTCCAACATTAAGTCAATATCAGATAGAAAGACTGAATAGCCCTATATCCCCCAAGGAAACTGAAGCAGTCCATCACAGTCTCCCCTCCGAAAAAAAGGCCTGGGCAAGATGGTTTCAGTGCAGAATTCTACAAGACCTTCAAAGAAGTGATAACACCAATTCTCCTCAAACTATTCCACAAAATAGAAACAGAAGGAACATTACCAAACTCATTCTATGAAGCAGAACTCCCACGCTCATGGATTGGTAGTATTAATATTGTGAAAATGGCCATCCTACCAAAAGCAATCTATAGTTTCAAAGCAATTCCCATCAAAATACCAACTCAATTATTTACAGACCTTGAACAAAAGATTCTCAGCTTCATATGGAGAAAAAAAAAACCCAGAATCTCAAAAACAATCCTGTACAACAACAGATCATCTGGAGGTATCTCCATCCCCGATCTCAAGCTGTACTAGAGAGCTATAGTAATAAAAACTGCATGGTATTGGCATAGAAACAGAAAGGAGGATCAATGGAACCAAATAAAAGACCCAGAAATAAACCCACACACTTATGAATATTCGATTTTTGACAAAGAAGCCAAAACCATTCAATGTAAAAAAGAGAGCATCTTCAACAAATGGTGCTTGTCAGACTAGATGTCTACATGCAGAAAAATGAAACTAGATCCATATTTATTACCCTGCACAAAACTAAAGTCCAAGTGGATCAAAGACCTTAACATAAAACCAGATACTCTAAATCTGTTAGAAGGAAAAGTGGGGAACATCCTAGAACTCATTGGCACAAGAGACAATTTCCTGAACAGAACAATAACAGCACAGGCTCTAAGAGCAGCAATCAATAAATGGGACCTCATGAAACTGAAAAGCTTCTGTAAAGCAAAAGACACTGTCATCAAAACAAAACTACTGCCTACAAATTGGAAAAGAATCTTCACCAACCCTTTATATGACAGAGGGCTAACATCCAGTATATAGAAAGAACTAAAGAAGCTGAAAAGCAACAAACCAAGTAATCCAATTAAAAAATGGGGAACAAAGCTAAACAGAGAATTCTCTGTAGAGGAATACCGAATGGCAGAGAAGCACTTAAAGAAATGCTCAATCTCATTAGCTATCAGGGAAATGCAAATCAAAATGACCCCGAGATTTCACTTTACACCCATCAGAATAGCCAAGATGAAAAACTCAAGTGACAATACATGCTGGAAAGGTTGTGGAGAAAGGGGAACTCTGCTCCATTGCTGGTGGGAATGTAAACTGCTACAACCACTTTGGAAGTCTATCTGGGACTTTATCAGACAATTAGCAATAGTGCTTCCTCAAGACCCAGCTATACCACTGCTAGGTATATACCCAAATTTTGCTCAAGTACACAACAAGGATATTTGCTCAACCATGTTTATAGCAGCTTTATTTGTAATAGCCAGAACCTGGAAACAACTCAGATGTTCATCAAGGGAGGAATGGATACAGAAATTGTGGTATTTTTACACAATGGAATACTACTCAGCAATCAAAAAGGAGGAAATTTGCAGGCAAATGGTGGGATGTAGAAAAGATCATTCTGAGTGACGTATTACAGAAGGAGAAAGACTAACACAGTATACACTAGCTTGTACAGACCTATAAGATATGATAAACATAATGAAATCTATGCACCTAAAAAGGATAATCAAGAGAGCGGACACGGGGTTAGATGATCAGTCCTCATTTAGAAAGACAAATGGGATGTGCATTGAACGTATGACAGGAGTCTACCACAGAAGGCATCTGAAAGAATCTACCTAGCTGTGTTTCAAAGCAGATAATAACACTCATAACCAAACCTTTGGCAGAGTACAGGGAATCATATGAAAAAAGGGGAGTTAGTATGATGGTGAAAGGATAGGAGCTCCACAAGGACCAAATATATCTGGGCACAGGGTCTTTTCTGAGACTGACATTCAAACAAGGACCAAGTATGGGTATAACCTAGAACTTCTGCTCAGATGTAGCCCATAGTAGCTCAGTAACCAATTGGTTTCCCATAGTAAGGGGAACAAGGACTATTTCTAACAGAAACTTAATGGCTGGCTCTTTAAACTCCCCACCCTCCAAGGGAGGAGCTGTCTTGTTAGGCCACAGAGGAGGACTTTGCATCTAGTCCTGAAGATATTTGATAAAACAGGGTCAGATGAATGGGGAGAATGTTCGAATCAAAGATATAAAGTGACAGAGACTGAGAGACAGAGACTCCATTTGTGTGGTCACTTTCGTTGGCACATCAACCTCAAAGCACACCCTCCTGTAATACAACTCCAACAGAAATTGTATTATCTAACAAGGCCATTACTCCTAAACTTTCCCAGATACTTCCTTAATGGGGACTCAACATGTAAATAGATGAGCTTCAAGTGGACATTTCAATTCAAATCACCAGGAAGTGGGAGAGGCTGGAGGGACTTCTGGTCTAAAATAACATAGTTATCCTGAGTTTATTATTCAATACAATTATTAAACTCCAAGCACCTTCCATGTTCTAAAGAACAGGACTGACAATCTTCTTTGGGAAGTGGAATATTTCTATAATGGAGTATTAATCTGCTAAGAAAATGACAAGATATTTCAGGCAAATGGATTTTTCCTCAACCAGGAAAAATCATCCTGGGTGAAGTAACTAAAACGCAGAAAGACAAATAGGATATGTATTTATTAGAAGGTTTCCTATTAGTGTGAAATAAATTTTCAATAAGCCATCTACTGTGACCAAAACAGTCTTCCACTAGGGGAATAGGTTAGCACTTAATTGAGTTGTGCCAGGTCATCCTACGAAAATTTCCAAGCAACCCAGGCTGTTGTCATTTAAATATGGTGCTCTCTGCCCTCAACTGATAGATCATTATCATATTCTTCTATCCACAGAGTTTCTTCCTTCTGCATCAAATGGGATTGCATACAGAAACTGACAGTCCAATATTATGCACAGAAAGACCTAAAACACACAGCTCTAAATGGGATTTCCCTATGAAATTCTACCTCTCCTCAGAGCTCTGGGAAGCCTGAAGGAGAGGAAGCAGGAAGTACACCACAGATAGAGAAATTGAGGACACAAGGAGAAGAAGGCCTGAGAATTCGGCTGCAGAGGAAGATGGTGCTGCCAGATTTTAAGAGACCTGATAAGCTAGGGTCAGGTAGATGGGGAGGAGGACCAGCACTTATCTGGGAACTAGAAAAATGGCATGGGGTAGAAGAACGAGGCTGGGTAGGGCAGGAAGGAGAAGATGGATGGCGCAGAATACAGGATACAAAGTAAAAAAATCTTAATTAATAAATACATAAGAAAAAATGTGATCAAGGTGATAAAGTATAGAGTTCTTCAGGACTGAAGGTCTTCTTGTGGGTGGTACCAGGGTGTGGCAAGGATGAACTCAGTTTTCTTTAAGTAACTTGGCACTAAGATTGTGATCATGTTTTAATGAGTATATGAAAAACAAATACTTAAATTGATGTATTTAAAGAAGAAAATTTATGTGTGACACATGGGTAGGTATTTAACCTGGAGCAATGGAAAAGTAGTGTAATGCATATTATATGAAATTCCCACATAACTAATAAAAATATTATGTTGACAACTTTTACAGTGACTTCTAACATGGAGAAAAGATTCTGGTAAAGGAGGGCAGATTTTGACTTTGTAAGGCATGCATCCAATAACTCATTATGTAGCAGAGAGTCCTAGCCATGAACTAGGGTTTACTCAGCTACCTGAGACCCAGTGAGCTCAGATGGCACCTCTTAACAAGCAGTCCCGGCACTAACACTATGTTTAGAGGGTTTGTCTGGAGGACCACAGCAGAAAACACTGCTGCTCTTGTATCCTATGCATATAACAAGGTTCCGTTTATCTGTCCTTAAAGCTCAGTTTTAATTGCGAAACACAGCAACAGGAGAGTTCCAGACTCACAACTGAATAGGACACAACTGACAATCCAGCCATGTCAGACAAGGCAATCCTGCTCATAGAGGGCTGGCAACACTAGTCTGAAACAGCATCAGCTGTCAAATTGTTTATTGCCCCTCAGTTCTCCTTTTACATAATCTTTCTTTGTTTCAGCCAAACTAGTGCCAAGAGTTGTCTAGTTTCCTTCTTTTTTTCCCTGGTCTTAAAGACTCAATACCACAGAGAACCCTAGACCCTGCTAGCCTATTATATCAATAACAATGTGAAGGTATATTTAATGAGTACAGGAGTAATCACTCAGTACAAAGTCACAACTTAGGAAATTTCAGATCACAGAACACAGTAGGAGACCACCTTGTCATTAGGTACATTCCCCTTAATCCCTTATCACTTTGAAGCTTTCCTACTTAGGAAGAATTCCAACTAAATAAACATTAAAGTTTCATTTCCTACCTAACATTGTCAGAGAGGCAAACAGGAGTAAAGGTTTGGGATCTGGATAAAGGGATGAGATAAAGGCTTGTTGGGTTTCACAAGAAAGAGTCAAATATGCATAGGATTAGAACCACTGGACTCTGAGGAACATTTGTTTACTGATCTCCTTAGCATCCTCAAGATTCTCTCAGGTGCTGATTGGCTGAGAGGGAGAATGATGTCATGAAACAGGTGAAAGCCAGTAAGAGTTTCCAGAGGCAGTTATTAAGGGGGCCAAGTGAAGAGTGTGCTTGAAAGAAAGGTTGAACAGCCCAAATGCCTAAATCTGGGCAGCTGAAAGCACACACCCAGATATGACAGTTACTGTGTCCAAGACTCTTATTTCAGGAAAAGGGTCACAGATTTTTTTTATTGAAAATTTTAGAAATTACACTTTTTCACTTTGTCTCCCCCCATAAAACATCCCCCTCCACTCCCAATCTCACCTTTCTTTTCCCATCTCCATGCATTGCCTTCCTCAAGTCCACAGATAGGGGAGGTCTTCCTCTCCTTCCTTGTGAACCTAGTCTATCAGATGTCAACAAAAGTGGCTGCATTGTCATCTTAAGTGGCCTGGAAAGGCTGCTCCCCACTCAGGGTTTGCTGATCAAAGATCTAGCTAATCTCTTCATGTCTGAGGCAGTCCCTGTTTCCATTACTATGGAACCCACTTGGACACTGAATAGCCATGGGCTACATCTGTGCAGGGGTTCTAGGTTATCTCCATTTATTGTACGTGGTTGGATTATGGGCCTCAAGAATGAACCCTGTGCTCAGATTTTTTGGTTCTGTTTCTTTTCTTGTGGAGCTCGTGTACTCTCCAGATCTTACTTTTTCCCACTTCTTTCCTTAGATACCTTGCACTGTGCCCAACTGTTGGCCATAAGTCTCAGCATCTGCTTTGATAGTCTGCAGGGCAGAGCCTTTCAGAGACCCTCTGTAGCAGGCTCCTAACTTGTTACCTATTTTCTCATTCTTCTGCTTTTCATCCTCTTTGTCTTTTGGGATAGGATTGAGCATTTTAGCTAGAGTCCTCGCTCTTGATTATTTTCTTTAGCTCTAGAGATTTTAGTAGGTCTATTATATTTATTATTATATTAGTACATATTATATTATATTTCATTATTATGTTTATTATTATATATCTATATGAGTGAGTATATACCTTGTGCCTCTCTCTACTTCTGGGATAGCTCACTCAGAATGATTCTTTTCAGTTTCCACCATTTACCTGCAAATTTCATGATATCCTTGTTTTTATTGCTGAGTAATAGTCCATTGTGTAGATGTATCATAATTTCTGTATCCATTCTTCAGTTGAGGGGCATCTATGTTGTTTCAAGGTTCTGGTTATTACAAATGAAGCTGATACAATTATGATTGAACAAATATCTTTTGTTGTAATGGGAGATTAACATTTACTATTGATTTATCTTCTGGTAATGCTGCTGTTAGTCCTAAACAGCTGTATACCCAAATCACCACACAGAGACTGGGTATATTTAGTTAACCTAGAAAACAATGCTGGGCAATAGTTACTCCATCCTAAACCTCCAAGCCCTCATAGTTTCCTAACATTTAGATTTACTATATTATGCTTGATATTTGTGAAATCTTAGGTCTGGTTCATGCTCCACATCCTCTAATATCTCTTCTCCAGCCCTGTCTTTCAGCTCTCATCTTGCCCCTTCTTCTCCCATTCATTTCCTGCCCTCTACCTCCTAGCACTCATTTTCTGCCCTCTAGCTCTTCCCTCTTTCCTGTCCTTTGGCTCCTCCCTGCTCAACATTGTGTCTAGTTGCTTTATTGCTTTATTTGGAAGTTTACACCATGTTGAGACAGGATGCTTAAAATGAGTATCACAATGCAAAATCTGGATTGAAACCATAGAGTGTGGGGGGAGGAGAAATTATCATTTGAATGAACAAGGGTTTGGAGTATACATTTTAAAAGAACATTATACCAACATTTCTACCTTTAAGTCCAATAAAATGCTGTTTTTCTTTCAATACAAAAATAATTATGAAATTATGAAAACTGTTAGGTAAAATCTAAATGTGAAATGACCTGTCCGTGTTTATTTAGAAACTTATATTGATAAGTTAAAAGTTCTATACCTAAATCAACTTTTATCCTTATTGGTATTACCTATATGAAAAGATTTCTTAACTTTTAAACATCTAAATGTGGCACTATGACTATTTGGTCTTTAACTCTATGAGAGACTTGAGAAGGAATAAAATTCATTACTTGAGTAAATAGGAAGTGCATATTAGCAGTTTCCAAAAGATAAAAAATTGACAGAGACAGTTTGCTGCCTGAACAGTCACCCATAACTCTCTGTAACATTGGAGCACATCTTCAGCCTTCAGGCTGAGAATATTTGACAGACATATATGTGAAGCAGAAACTATTTAGGACTTGTTTACCCCGTCTTAGCAGAGTTCAGCAGTCTACTTCTCCTGCATTTAAGTTTGCCCATTTTTTCAGAAGTTGTCTTTTGTCAAGCAAGGGTATTTTCTTTACCTGAGTGGCTTGTTTGCCACATTTGAAGCCATCTCCATATGGAGGTTCTTCGATGACTGTTATCATCTTTCAGGTAGGACAGGTGCTACCAGGAAATGACTTGTCTGCTTGTCAAAGAATCTTTAAAATAATAAAAAACATTTTAAATGCCATATTCTGTAGGTCTCTGAAGTTTTTGAAGACTACCTATATTTATGTAATAAATCTGTTAACAAAATAATATCTATGTGTTAAATCTAGGATGTATACTCCTGTGATAAAGTAGACTAGGCTCTGACATGACTATGAGTTCAATAACTAACAATTAAATTGCATTACCTAATACTTTAACCTATTTTTAGTATCTGTTTAAAAGTATTGGAAATAACGTTGATTTTCTATCAATACAGTAAAGCTTATACCAATGTATTAAAAATAAACTTACTTTTGCATCAATATGCAAGATCCTATACCAGAGTTAAAATTAACCTTATTTGGGAATAAAAAATAAAACTCTAAGTTGAGTAGATTCAATAATCTACCTTTTTTCTATTCCTATAAGATATCCCTGTATATTCCTTTTTTCACTTAGAGTAATACCATTAATAGTAAACATCTCCTAATGACAATAAAATGTCATAGCCATAGCAAACAAAATTGTACCCAACCCCTTTTAAGGAAAATTGTACACCATTCTCTTGGATTTCTTCTAGCTGATATTTTGGACATATAGAAATCCTGCAGGGGGCCCAAATAAAATTGTGAAAAATGTTTAATTAAGCAAGCAATAACATTTGTGGTCCAGTCTTTGAATGTTGAGAAATTTCAGGCTTAATAAAAGTCCTCTTTGGAACAGTCTAAAATGCTGGACCAATTAAAATTAGTAGCTTTCTTCAAAGTTCTTTTTGGAGCAGGCTTTGATGAGAAAGAGCAATTAAAGCAGTTGAGGCAGGAACAAGCAGAATACTGGAACATGCAAGATGCTGGAACAGATGTGTCAATGTCTCAGCATGCTAAAGAATGATTCTGTTAGGTTTGATTGAGCATCTCTGGTGTTCAGTTCTTTTGTTTTGCAAACATATAATTTCTCACAAGCATTATAGAGTTCTAAAATTATGAATGTAAGAGACAGGACTACAAAAATTGTACCAGGAAATTCCTACAGCTGATAAACACCCTTTGGCTCAGAGGGTGGATACAAATTTAACTCAAAAAAAAAACCCAACAAAAGAAAACAAACAAACAAACAAAAAAAAAAGTAGCCCTCCTATATACAAAACACTGAATGGCTGAGAAAGAAAGTAGGGAAACAAAAGAAATTATATTATCTAACAAGGCCATACCTGTTACCCCTAAGCAGACATTTTCTCACTGGGGACTCCACATGTAAATATATGAGCTTCAAGGGGATATTGTAATTCAAATCACCAGGTAGTGGAAGAAGTGGAAGGGACTTCTAGGCTAAAAGAACATAGTTATCCTGAAATTTTTTCATTCAATACAATGTTTAAAGACCTAATTACTTCCAAGGTCTAAAGAACAGACTGACAATCTCCTTTGGGGATAATGTGGACTATGTCCATAATGGAGAATTAGTCATCTAAGAAAATGACATCATTATATTTTCAGGCAAATGAATGGAACCAGGTAAAATCATTCTGGGTGAAATAACTAAAATACAGAAAGAAATATGGTATATATTTACTTATTAGGAGGTCTCTTATAATGGGGGATAAATTTCCAATAGGCCATCTTTTGTGACCAGCCCAGTGTTCTCCTACAGGGATTGTGTGGAAGTTAAATAAATTGTTGGGCCAGGGCATCCTACAGAAATTTTCAATCAAACCAGGTTGTTGTTATTAAAATATGTTGCTTTCTTCCCTCAACTAATAGATCAGTGTCATGTACTTGGATCCACAGAGATGCATCCTTCTTCATCAAAGCCGATTGCATACTGAGACCTTAAAAAGTTTGATATTATGCACAAAGAGAGACCTTAAAAAACCCAGCACTAAATGAGATTTCTCTATGAAATTATCCATCCCTGCAGAGCTCTGGAAAGCCTGCAGGAGTGGAGGCATGAAGAGTGTCATAAGTAGAAGGAATTAAGACACAAGGATAGCAATGCCCTGAGAATCAGGCCACAGAGGAAGATTATGCAGCTAGACTTGATGAGACCTAATAAGCTAGGGTTAGATAGAAGGGGGAGGAGGACCTTCTCAATCAGGGAACTAAAGAAAGGTTTTGGGGTAGAAGAAGGAGGGTGAGCCAGACTGGAAGGAGAAGAGGGATGGTGCAGCAGAGGGGATAGAAAATGAACAAATCATAATTAATAAATACATAAGAAAAACTGTGATGGATGTGATGAAGTACAGAGATCTTCAGGACTTGGTGGCTTCTTCTTGGGGTGGTACCAGGGTAGGAAAGGATGAACTCACTTTTATTTAAGGGAATTGGCACAGAGACTGATCATGTTCCAATGAGTATATGAACAACACATAATTCAATTGATGTATTTTAAAGAAAAAAAAATTAATGAAACACATGGGAAGCTATTTGTACCTAGAAGCAATGTTAAAGGAGTGTAATGTATATAATAAGAAATTCCCACAAAAGCAATAAAAATAATATGTTGACCACTTTAATAATGACATTAACATGGAGAAAAGCTTTCACTAAAAATGGCAGAGTTTGACTTTGTAAGGCATGCTTTCCAGGAACTCATTATGTGGCAGAGAATCCTTGCCAAGAACTACCTACCTCAGACCCCATTAGCTCAGGTGGTACTTCTGATCAGGCAGACCTGGTACTAACAATACATTTAGAGGGTTTGTGTGGAGGACCACTGCCAGAAACACAACTGCTCATGTATTCTAGGCATATAACACCAAACCATGTCTGTTGTAATGGCTCATTTTTAAGTCTAAATCCCATAACCATGACAGATCCTCACTCACCACTGAGTAGAACACAACTGCTGATCCAGCCATGTCACCCAAGGCAACCTTGCTTATACAGGTTTGGAAAAACTAGTGTGGAACCATACCAGCTGTCAAAGAGTTTATTACCCCTCATTTCTCCTTTTACACTCACCTATCTTTCTCTGCTTCAGCCAAACCAGTCCCAGGAATTATCTGGTTTCCTTCTCTTTTTCATGCTCTTAAAAACTCAATATCCCAAGAAACCCTAGACCCTGCCAGCCTATTATATCAATAAGAATGTGAAGGTACATTTATTGAGTATACCAGTAACTACTCAGTTCAAAGTCACAACCTCGGAAATTTCAGTTCCAAGACCACCTTCTCATTTGGTACATTCCCCTTAATACCACATCACTTTGAAGCTTCCATTCTTAGGAAGCTGTCCAATTAAATAAAGTAAGATTAAAGTTTCATTTCCTACCTGACATTTTCACAGATGTGGATTTGTAAAGGTGGGGTAGCTGGATAAAAGGATGGGATAAACCCTTGTTGGGTTTCACAAGAAACAGTGATGTATGCACAGGATCAGAGATACTGGACACTGAGGAAAGTTTTACTTATCTCCATGGAAACCTCGAGATTTCCTCAGGTTCTGATTGGCTGAAAGAGGGAATGATGTCATGAAACAGATGAAAGTCAGAAAGAGTTTCAGGAGCCAGTTATTAAAGGGCCAAGTGGACAGCCTTCTTAAGAGAAAGGCTGAGCAGCCCTACATGCCTCATTCTGGGCAGCTGAAAGCACCCAACTCAGTGATGAAAGTTCCTGTGTCCAAGGCTCTTAGTTTGGGAAAAGTCTCATTTATTTCATTCAAGTGATCATTAATAAAGTCATGTGACTTTTGCATTATCATAGATTCCATTATCATTTTTTAAATGCACAGATATGTCTTTAGTCAGTGATGTACTTACTGTCAAAACCGTCCCTGATGAAGGCAAATCTTTGAACAAAAAGCGTTTAATTATGACCTTGCTTATATTTTTATAGAGATGATCCAGGATGTCACATCAGCAAGCAGTCATCTTTTTGTAGTCCTTCAACAGAACTGAGAGCTTTCCATACTGAATCACAAGTTGCAGACACAGAGAAGGAGACAGAGAGAGACAGAGCAAGAAAGAGCTAGAGATACAGATGAAGAAATAGAGAGACCAAGACCTACAGAAACAAACATGTAAAGTGACAGAGACTGAGAGACAGAGACTCAATTCTGTCAGGTCAGGTATCTTTCATTGGCCTATCAACCTCAAAGCACACTGTCTTACAATATAACTCCAAAAGGAGTTATATTATCTAACAGGACCATACCTCCTAATCCTTCACAGACATTTCCTTACTGGGGACTCCACATGTAAATAGATGAGATTCAAGTGGACAATGCAATTCAAATCATCAGGAAGTGGAAAAAGATTGACGGGCTTCTAAGCTAAAAGAATATGGTTATCCTGATAATTTGTCTTTCAATACAATGAGTAAATTCCTAGCCACTTCCAAGGAGTAAAGAACAGGACTGACAATGTTCTTTGGGGAAAATGTGGAATATTTCCACAATGGAGTATTATTCCGCTAAGAAAATGACATCATGATATTTGCAGGCAAATGGATGGAACCAGGAAAAATCATCCAAAGTAACTAAAATGGAGAGAGAAAATAATGTTATGTATTAACTTATTAGGTGGTCTCCTAATAGTGGGGCATAAAGTACTAATAGGCCATCTATGATGACCAAACCAGTCTTCCACTAATGTGATTGGGTGGCAGTTAATTCAGTTGTTGGGCCAGGGAATCCTAACTAAATTCAAGAAACCCAAGCTGTGGTTATTAAAACATGTTGCTTTGTGCCCTCAAATGACAAATCAGTGCCATGGTCTTATATCCATATATATGCTTCCTTCCACATCAAAGGGATTGCATATAAGGACCCACATTCCAATATTATGTAGAGAGCTTAAAACACCCAGCTCTAAATGGGATTTCCCTAAAAAAATCCTCCATACCGTCGGAGCTCTTGAAATCCTGCAGCAGCAGAGGCAGGAAGAGTGTCATAGTAAAAGGAATTGAGGACACAAGGAGAGCAATGCCCTGAGAATCAGGCCACAGATGAAGATGATGCATCCAGCCTTGATGAGACCTGATAAGTGAGGGTCAGATAGAAAGAGAAGAAGGACCTCCCTTATCAGGAACTAGAGAATAGGAATACCGGTAGAAGGAGGAGTGTTGGTTAGACTGAAATGAGAAGAAAGAGTAGGTTTCAGAGGGGATACAAAAAGAACAAATCTTAATAAACTCATACATAAGAAAAACTTATCAGGCTCCTTGATCAGAGCACTGTCTTGGCATCACTTCTTCATGTTCTGTGTCTCTTTTAATTTCCAGATCCTTGTGCAGGCAGTTACTATTGCTGGTCTCGGGTGACTACAGGTGGTACCAAAACCCCAGGATTGAACCTGACAATGAGGGACCTGCTGAGGAAGGCTGTGACTTAGGATGTCCATTGGGCCAAAAGGAAAGGGCATCAGTGATCGCCCATGAGCAAGTGCAAGATACAATGGTGAGGTGGGGCAAGATGGCGGCACTGGGAGGACTCTCATACTGACCAGCAGCACAGCAGGATCAGCACAGTGACCAGCAATCAGAACTTGCGGCCATAAAACACAAGTGATTGTGTTTCCCAGGTGAGAGGATACCCCACGGAGGGGGACTCAATCAGCTTTTAACTCACCGGGCTAAACAGCAGAAGAGATCCCAGTTCTGCCAGACACTTGTTCGCCAGCCCAGAGCCACATGCCAGTGTGCTCTGGTCATGGACCCAGACTGAAATGTGTGCACCACAACATCAGAGACTGGAATCTCCAGTCGAGAGATAACCACACGGTGCAGGAAACGATTGGGACTGACCTTAGGTCACTCAGACATCCCCTGGAAAAGACTCGGGTTCTGAGGGTGCCCCAGGAGCCAGGCCAGAGGTATAGCCAGGGACCCAGGTTCCAGCACAAAGCCCTACCTGTGCACCTGATTCACTGCCTCAGATAGAACTGTGGGCCCCAGGGCACCAGAGAATGAGTTTCACTGTCAGGTGCAAACCCACAGGGAGGGAATTGGCTGGTCTGATCACAAAGCACTCAGCTGACACCCCCACCCCGGAAAGGTCTCTGGAAAATTTCCCAGTTTAGGCAGATACCCAGGGTCCCAAAGGCCAGAAAGGCAAAGCCAAACACGTCTGTGCCTGTGGGTTCTACTCGCCATCCCAGACAGAATGGCATCCCCAATCTGGCCCAGAAGGGGAACCACACTGCCAGACCAGATCAGAGCATAGACCCTCTGGACCAAAGCAGCGCCCGCAGCTGCCATCGCAGACATGGGTGCACAGCATCCAGACTAGAGTGAGGCGCCCAGCCTCCAGACCAGAGTAGAGCTCTCAGTTGCCAGCCTCGAGAGAACTGCACAGCTTCTGAACCAAAATGGCATCCCCAGCCATCATCCAAGACCAGGGTGCACAGCATTCAGACCAAAGCGGCTCCTGCAGCCACCATCCCAGACAGGGACACACAGCGTCTGGCCCAGAGTGACATGGCCAGCGACCAGAGAGGAGCCCTGAGTAGCCAGCTTAGAGAGGCATGCACAGCCTCCAGACCAGAGCAGTGCCACCAGGAGCCAACTCAACCTAGGCCACATTCTCCAGGCCTAGAGCAGAGCACTCAGCCCCTGGCCCAGAGACTTGCTGGGTGCTCCTCTCACCTTCCCAAACAGAACTGTGGGCCCCAGCATACCAGACTGAGTTTCCCTGTTGGGAGAAAACCCCACATCTAGGGAATCAGCAGGATCTTCAAGAGGGTTGTACCTGGAAAACAGTGTAACAACAACAGCTCACTAAACTCAGAACAAGAAACCCAGCAGCGGGGCAACTGTCTTGAGAACTTCTACGGGTGAGAGGAGAGTCCTCCTAACTAAGACCACAGCTACTACTCAGGTCTGTACACCTGAGGTGAGCAGTTGCAATTCCTGAGAAACACTGGCCATACAGTGACCATACCCAAAAGCAGAGAAGGCCTCCTTTAGGAAAAGACATCTTCCAGCCAAGGGGATTCTCCCTACCTCAGGACTCCAGGAAGCAAAGAAACTAACAGACAACACTTAAAACAGCCCAATGGGTAGAGGTAAGGGTAAAAGACTAACCAACAAAAGACAGAGCAATATGGCATCTCCAGAACCCAGCCATACAGGGACAAGCAGCCCTGGACAACCCAGCATAATAGAAAATCAAGAAGATGACCATATCTATGCTGATGAAGAGGATAATAGAGGAAACAAATAAAATACATAAAGAAATAGAGGAAGATAAAACCAAACAGATTATGGCTATCCATAAAGAAATGGAGAAAGTTAAAGACAAGCAGAGTATGGCCATCCGTGAAGAAATACAGGAAGATGCAGCCAAACGGTTTGTGGCCTTCAGAGAAGAAATAATTAAATCACTGAAAGAAATAAAAGAAACAGAGCTGAAGGAACTAAAAGAAAAACAGGAAAATACAATCAGACAGATGAAGGAAGTAAATGAAACAACTCAAGAACTGAAGATAGAACTGGAAAAATTAAAGAAAACACAAATGGAGGAAATAATGGAGAGGAAGAACTTAGGGAAGAAAACAGGAACTATAGAGGTAAGCATAACCAACAGACTACAAGAGATGGAAGAAAGAATTTCAGGTGTAGAAGATACAATGGAAGAAATCAACATATCTGTCAAAGAAAATGTTAAATCAAAAAAATTCCTGACACAGACCATCCAAGAAATCCAAGACAATATGAAAAGACAAAACCTAAGAATAATAGGAATAGAGGAAAAAGAAGATTCCCTTCTCCAAGGCCCAGGAAATATTTTCAACAAAATCATTGAAGAAAATTTTCCCCAAGTTAAAGGAGAGGCCAATAGGAATAAATGAGGCCTACAGAACACCCACCAAATTTGACCAGAATAGAAAATCTTCCTGCCACATAATAATCAAAACAGTAAGTACACAGAACAAAGAAAAATATCAAAAGCTGCAAAGGAAAAAGGCCAAGTATCAAATAATGGCAAATCTATTAGAATCACACCTGACTTTTCAACAGAGAGTATGAAAGCCAGTCTGGAGAGATATCATGCAGAGTCTAAGAGAACTCAGATGTCAGCCCAGGCTATGATACTCCACAAAACTCTCAGTCCTCATAAATGGTGAAAACAAGATATTCAATGACAAAAACAAATTTCAACAATACCTACACACAAATCCAGCATTACAGAAGACACTGGAAGGGAAAATACAACCCAAGAAAATTAGCTACTTTCAAGAAAACACAGGAAATAATTAACCTTACTACAGTAAAACAAAAAGCAACCAACACAACATTATGACCACAGCCAACATCAAACAGAAAGGATCTAACAGCCACTGGTCATTAATCTCTCTCAACATCAATGGACTCAACTCTCCAATAAAAAGACACAGACTAACAGAATGGATATGTAAACAAAACCCAGCAATCTGTTGCATACAAGAAACACAGGTAAGGCACAAAGTTAGACATTAACTGAGGGTAAAGGGTTGGAAGACAGATTTCCAAGCAAATGGACCCAAGAAACAAGAACTAGTAGCCATTCTACTATCTGGTAAAGTAGACTTTCAACCAAAATTAATAAAAAGAGATGGGAAAGGATACTTCATACTCATCAACAGAAAATTCCAACAGGAAGACATCACAATCCTGAACATCTATGCCACAAATACACGAGCACCCACATTTGTAAAAGAATCATTGATAAAATTTAAACCACATATAGATCCTCACACATTAATAGTGGGAGACTTCAACACCCCACTCTCAACAAAGGACAGGTCAACAAAACAGAAATTAAACAAAGAAACATTGTCTCTTACAAGGTCATGAATCAAATGGACCTAACAGACATTTACAGAACCTTACACCAAAACACAAAAGAATTTACCTTCTTCTCAGCACCTCATGGAACCTTTGCCAAAATAGCAAGCCTCAACAGATACAAGAAGATTGAAATATTCCCCTGTATCCTGTCTGATCACCATGGAATAAAGCTGGACCTCAACAACAACAGAACTAACAAAAAGCCTACATACACATGGAAACTGAACAACTTGCTACTAAATGACAGCTGGGTCAGGGAAGAAATAAAGAAATTTAAGTCTTCCTAGAACTCAATGAAAATGAAGACACAACATACCCAAACTAGTGAGACACAATGAAAGCAGTGCTAAGATGAAAGTTCATAGCAATAAGTGCCTTCAAGAAGAAATTTGAGATAGCTCATTCAAGCAACTTAATGGTCCACTTAAAAACCCTAGAAAAAGAAGAAGTAGACACACCAAAAAGGAGTAGATGGCTAGAAATAATCAAACTCAGGGCTGAAATCAATCAATTGGAAATAAATAAAACAATTCAAAGAATCAATGAAACCAAGAGCTGTTTTTTTGAAAAAATCAACAAGATCAACAAACCCTTAGCCAAGCTAACTAAAAGGCAGAGAGAGACCACCCAAAAGAACAAAATCAGAAACAAAAAGGAGGACATAACTACACACACTGAGGAAATCCAAACAATCATTAGGACTTACTTCAAAAGTCTATATGGTACAACATTTGAAAATCTAAATGTAATGTACAATTTTCTTGATAGATTCCACTTACCAAAGCTGAATCAGGATCAGGTAAATCAATTAAATAGTTCTATATCTCTCAAGGAAATAGAGGTGGTCATCAAAAGTCTCCCATCAAAAAAAAAAAAAAAAAAAGCCCAGGACCACATGGTTTCAGTGAAGAATTCTACAATACCTTCAAAGATGAGCTAACTCCAATTCTCTTCAAACTATTCCACAAAATAGAAACAGAAGTAACATTACCTTGCTCATTCTATGAAGCCACAGTCACCTTGTTCCCTAAATCTCACAAAAACTCAATAAAGAAAGAGAATTTCAGGACAATCTCCCTTATGAACATTGATGCAAAAATACTCAACAAATACTCAACAAAATACTTGCAACCCGAATACAAAACACATCAAAGTTATTATCCACTATGACCAAGTAGGCTTCATCCCAGGTATGCAGAGGTGGTTCAATATACGGAAATCCATCAATGTGATCCACTATATTAACAAACTGAAAGAAAAAAAACACATGATAATCTCCCTAGATGCTGAAAAGCATTTGACAAAATCCAACATCCATTCATGTTTAAAGTATTGGAGAAATCAGGGATACAAGGCATATATCTAAACACAGTAAATGCCATATACAGCAAGCCTATAGTCAACATCAAGCTGAATGGAGAGAAACTGAAAGCAATCCCACTGAAATCAGGGACAAGACAAGGCTGCCCACTCTCTCCATATCTATTCAACATAGTGCTGGAAGTCCTTGCTAGAGCAATAAGACAGTTGAAGGAGATCAAGGGAATACAGATTGGAAGGGAAGAAGTAAAATTATCACTATTTGCAGATGATATGATAGTATACATGAATGACCCCAAAAACTCTACCAGGGAATTCCTGCAGCTGATAAATACCTTCAACAAAGTGGCCGGATACAAAATTAACTCAAAAAAAATCAGTAGCCCTCCTGTATTCAAAAGACAAAAGGGCTGAAAAAGAAATTAGAGAAACAATACCCTTCACAATAGCCACAAATGGTTACCTTGGTGTAACCATAACCAAGTAAGTCAAGGACTTGTAAGAAAAAAAAGTTCAAGTCTCTGAAGAAAGAAGTAGCAGAAGATATGAGAAGATGGAAAGATCTCCCATGCTCATGGCTTGGCAGGATTAACATAGTAAAAATGGCCATCTTACAAAAGCAATCTACAGATTTAATGCAATTCCCATCAAATTGCCAACACAATTCTTTACAGACCTGGAAAGAAAAATTCTCAAATTTTATGGGATAAAAATAAACCCAGAATTGCTAAAACAATCCTGTACAATAAAAGATCTTCTGGAGGTATCTCCATTCCTGATCTTAAACTGTAGTATAAAGCAAAAGTTTTAAAAACTGCATGGTACTGAAGAATGGAGGCAGAAATTGAGGTACATCTACACAAATGGAGTATTACTCTGCAATGAAAAATAAGGAAATCATGCAATTTGCAGGTAAATGGTAGGACCTAAAAAGGATCATCCTGAGTGAGCTGTCCCAGAAACAGAAAGACACATACAGTATATACTCACTCATACAGACTTATAGGATAAACCTAAAATCTGTCCATCTAAAAAACTAATCAAGAGAGATGACTTTGACTAAAACGCTCAATCCCCATCCCTAAAGGCAAAGAGGACGGACATCAGAAGAAGAAGAAAGCAGGAAACAACCTAGGATCCTGCCACAGAGGGCCTCTGACTGGTTCTGCCCTGCAGACTATCAAAACAGACGCTGAGACTTTATGGCCAACTGTTGGGCAGAGTGAATGAAATCTTATGTAAGAAGTGGGAAATAGTAGGATATGGAGAGGACAGGAACCCCACAAGGAGAGCAACAAAACTCAAAGATTTGAACACAGGGGTTTTCCCAGAGACCCATACTCCAACCAAGTACCAGGCATGGAGATAACCTAAAACCCCTGTGTAGATGTAATGCATGGCAGTTTAGTGTCTAAGTGGGTTACATAGTAATGGGAAGTGGGACTGCCTCCAACACAGTCCCTGCTCTTGATAGGCCTGCTTTGATAGACCTGCTCTTTGATCACCTCCCCCTGAGGGGAAAGCAGTCTTACTAGGCCACAGAAGATGACAATGCAGCCACTCTGGATGTGATCTGATAGACTAAGATCAGAAGGAAGAAGAGGAGGACCTCCCCTATCAGTGGACTTGGGGAGGGGCATGCATGAAGAAGGGGAAGGGAGGTTGGGATGGGGGGAGGTGGAGGGGCTTATGGTGGGAAACAAAGTGAATGAAGTGTAAAAAAAGATACAATGGAAAAAAAAAGAAAAAAGAAAAACTTATCAAGGTGACAAACTGGAAGGTGGGGCAAGATGGGGGCCATCTATGTGCCTTGTTTCTGAGAGCCAGACAATTCATAACTCCAAAACTGGTGAGTGGAGGGGCAACTGAAGCCTAGAAATTGACTTTGTGTCTTCCTGAAGGAGGGGGGACATCACAGGAGTGGAGAACTCTTCTATTCAGGTCAGACACAAACTTCTTGTGAATTGAATAGGGCACTTTCCTTTCTTCGGCCTTCCTCCACCTAGGAGTAGCAGAGCCACAATGTCAGTGATGCAGATACTGCTTCCTGAGAACTGAGACAGCAGAGGTGGGAACACTAGCACTGCACCCTCAGCAGTCAGCCTAACCTGCTTGCTGAACCCCAGATCCAAGGTAAAAGCCTGCCTGGGTCTAATCCCAAGAGTGGCCAGCTCTATTGACTCCACAGAGTCTGACTATATTGCATGAGACCCACTTAGTCCCTAAGTGGCAAACAGAGGGCTGTGCGATGGGCTGTGTGGTGGTCCTGCAAAAACACCCCAGGTGCACCAAGCACTGAGCCAGAAATTAGCTCCACAGGACTTCCTGGCAGGCAACTATACAGCCCAGTTCTGCACCCAGACTCCAGGGTACAGGGGCTACAATACAACACTGCCAAGGTGTCTGAGCACACATTTGACTCAGGGAATAGGAGGATCTCCTGTGCTTTATGATTTGACCTGCTAGAGAGTAAATACACACCTAGTGCCTACAGAGCCCCAGATCTAGGGTGCTTCTAAGCTAGCAGCCAGACATCAGAAACCTCCCACCCACACATTCACTGTGGGAAACAGAGGTTATCCTGAGACAGGGAGACTGCAGCTCTGTGGCACCACCAGTGGAGTTTAGGCAAATAACTCCTGAAGCTCAGTTAGAAACAATACCAGTAGTCTGTAAGCCACTGACATACTCAGGAAATTTGCACACACAATCAAATCAGCACATACGAGAACTTCAGCACCTGCAAACCCTTCGTTGACCTCAAGGCACCCTTCCCTCACACTGAAGGCTTCTACATTCTCTAAAACCCTGTCCCTCAAGGCAAACTGCTATGCACACATATGCATATACCCTTCCTTGCATCTGTCCTCCTGCACCCACAGACTTCCCATTCACAGGAACAGGTAAAGCAACAATGCACAGGCTGAAATCTTTGGACCTCTCTAATTTCCTTGAAGAATTCTACAGATACCAGAGAAAGACAGTAACAATCTGAACTGCAGAATCCAAGAAAAAAAGTGAAGGTCAAAGATAAAGAAATGCCTAGAGGTTGGCAAAAGAACACCCCCCCAAAAAATCAGGACATTTCATGACCTCACCAGCAAACCCCCAAATCAATGGATACCCCAATTCTGCAGAAACACAGAAAAATGACATTAAAGATATGTTTATCCAGTTAGAGACATATAAAAAGGAAACAAACAAATGTCTCAGAGAAAAATAACCATATAAATAGGACAAGTAAGGCAAAATTAGTGGCATGTAGAGAAAAAACAAAAAAAAAAATAGAGGGCATAATACAGAGACAGGAAGCCACATTCAAACAGATGAAGGAAATTGTACAAGACATAAAAATAGAAATAAACTCAATAAAGAAAACACAAACAGAGAAAACCCTGGAGCTGGAGAACTTAGAGAAAAGATCAGGAACCACAAAAATAAGCATCACCAACAGAATATAAGAGATGGAAGAGAGAATCTCTGGCGCTTAAGATAAACTTGCAGAAATTGATACTTCTCTCAAAGAAAAAGCAAAATCAGAAAAGTCCCAAACACAAAACATTCAAGAAATCCAAGAGACCATGAAAAGGCAAAATCTAAGAATAATAGGAATTGATGAAAAAGAAAGCTCCAGTCTCCAAGGTCCAGAAAATAGCTTCAAGAAAATCATACAAGAAAATTTCCCCAACTTAAAGAAAGAGAGGTCTAAAACCATACAAGAGGCCTATAGAACACCAAAGAGACTAGAGCAGAAAAGAAAATCCTCATGTCACATCATTGTCAAAACATTAAATATGCAGAACAAGAAAAGATCATTAAAAGCAGTAAGGAAAAAAGGCCAAATAAGATATAAGGGTAGACATATCAGAATCACACCAGACTTCTCATCAGAAACTATGAAAGCCAGAAGGGCCTGGGCAGATGTCATGCAGAATTTAAGGGACCACGGATGCCATGCCAAACTACTATACCCAGCAAAGCTTTCAATCAACATAGATGGAGAAAACAAAATATTCCATTATAAAACTAAATGTAAGCAATTTCTACACAATAAAACCAACCCTTCAGAAGACACTAGAAGGAACACTCCAATTCAATGAAAACAACTATATCCAAGAAAACATAGGATACAAATAATGTCCCTATAAAAATTAAAAGAAAGCAAGCAATGGAACACTGTAAGACCACCAATACCACAATAAAAGGAAATAACATTCGCTAGTCACTATTATCTATCAGTATCAATGGACTCATCTCTCCAATAAAAAGACACAAACTAACAGAATGGGTGTGGAAACAGGATCCAACATTCTCCTGCATCCAAGAAGCACACCTCTGTAATAAATATAAACACTACCTCAGAGTGAAGGGCTGGAAAAATATTTTCCAAGCAAATGAACCTAGAAAACAAGCTCGGGTAGCAATCCTATTAACTAATAAGATAGATTTTCAATCAACATTAATAAAAAAAAGATGAGGAGGGGCACTACATCCTCATCAAAGGAAAAATCCACAAGAGGACATCACAATTCTGAATATCTATGGCCCAAATACAAGGGCAACTACATTCGTAAAGGAAATATTATTAAAGCTTAAATTACACATCGATCCCAACACCTTAACAGTGGGAGATGAACACCCCACTCTCACTAAGGGACAAATCATCTAGACAGAAGCCAAGTAAGGGAATAAAGGCATTTACAGAGTCCCTAATTCAAATGGACCTAGTAAAGGTCTACAGAACTTTTCACCCAAAATCTTTTCAGCACCTCATGGAACCTTCTCCAAAATACACCGTATACTTGGTCACAAAGCAAACCTCAACAGATACAAGAAGATTGAAATAATCTACTGTATTATATCTGCCCTCCATGCTCTAAAGCTCAACCACAGCAACAATAGAAATAACCTAAAGCTTACATACACATGGAACCTGAACAACTTGCTATTCAGTGACAGCTGGGTTAAGAAAGAAATAAAGAAAGAAATTAAAGACTTTCTAGAATTCAATGAAAATAAAGAAACTACATGTCTAAATTTATGGGACACAATGAAAGCAGTGCTCAGAGGAAAATCCATAGAACTAAGTGTCTACAAGAAGAAATTTGTAACATTGCATACAAACAACTTCATGGCCCAAGTGAAAGTCTTAGGAAAAAAAGAAGACTATATACCAAAAAGGAACAGATTGCTGGAAAGAATCAAACTCAGGGCTGAAATCAATCAATTAGAAACAAGTAAAGCTCTTCAAACAATCAATGAAACCAAGAGCTAGTTCTTTGAGAAAATAAAAAAGATAGACAAACCCTTAGCCAAACTACCTAAAAGGCAGAGAGAGACTATCCAAATCAGGAAAATCAGAGATGAAAAGAGGGACATAATTACAGACACTGAGAAAATCAAAATAATCATCAGGTCATACTACAAAAGCCTATATGCCACAAAATTTGAAAATCTAAATGAAATGGACAATTTTCTAGATAGATTCCATCTACCAAAATGATGTCAAAGTCAGGTAGAATTATTGAATAGGCCTATATGCCCCAAGGAAATAGGAGGAGTCATCAACAGTCTCCCATCTATAAGAAGCCCTGGGCCAGATGGTTTCAGCCCAGAATTCTACCAGATCTTCTAAGAAGTTCTAATTCTAATTCTTTTCAAAATATTACACAAAACAGAAACAGAAGGAACTTTAACAGATTCATTCTATGAAGTGACAGTCACCTTGATACCTAAACCACACAAAGACTCAACAAAAAAAGAGCATTTCAGACATATCTCTCTTATGAACCTTGATGCAAAGATACTCAATTAAATACTTGCAAACCAAATCCAATAGCACAAAGATATTCACCATGACCAAGTTAGGATCATTCCAGGCATGTAAGGATGGTTCAATATATTGAAATCCATCAATGTAATTCACCATATTAACAAACTGAAGGAGAAAAAAACACATGATCATCTCCTTAGATGCCGAAAATGTATTTGACAAAGTCCAACATCCATTCATTTTAAAGTATTGGAGAGATCAGGAATACAAGGAACATACGTAAATATAGTAAAGGCAATATACAGCAAATTTATAGCCAACATCAAACTCAATGGAAAGAAACTGAAATCAACCCCACTGATATCAGAGACAAGGCATGGCTGCCCATTCTCTTCATATAATTTCAACATAGTACTGGAATTCCTAGCTAGAGCAATAAGACAAGTAAAGGAATTCAAAGGGATACAAATCGGAAGAAAAAGGTCAACGTTTCACTATTCACAGATGACATGATAGTATACATGAATGATCCCAAACAAAATTAACCAGAGAACTCCTTTAGCTGATAAACACCTTTAGCAAAGTGCTGGATACAAAATTAATTCAAAAAAATCAGAAGCTCTCTTCTATACCCAAGACAAAAGGGCCAAGAAAGAAATCAGGGAAACAACACCCTTCACAATACCACCAATAACATAAAGTACCTTGGGCTGACTTTAACCAAGCAAGTGAAGGATCTGTTTGAAAAAAAAATCAATTCTCTGAAGAAAGAAATTGAAGAAGTAGATCAATGGAACTGTATATAAGAACCCAAAATAAACTCAAACACCTAAAAATACTTGATTTTTTACAAAGAAACCAAAATCATTCAATGGAAAAAAGACATCTTCAACAAATGGTGCTGGTCCAACTGGTTGTCTACATTCAGTAAAATGAAAATAGATCCATATTTATCACCTTGCAAAAATTTAAAGTTCAAGTGGATCAAAGACCTCAACATAAAACCAGATACATTAAATTGATTTGAAGAAACAGTGGGGAAGAGCCTTGAACTGTTTGGCACAGGAAATAACTTCCTGAAGAGAAAACCAACAGCACAGGCTCTTTTTACAACAATCAATAAATGGGACTCCATGAAACTGAACATCTTCTGTAAAGTAAAACACATTGTCATCAGAACAAAACAACTGCCTAAAGACTGGGAAAGGATCTTCAACCCTATATCTGACAGAGGGCTGATATCCAAAATATATAAAGAACTAAAGAAATTAAAAAGGAAAAACATACTAAAACATGTGCACCTAAAGAAGATAAACAAAAAAGAGTACCTGGGGTAAAATGATCAATCCTCACTTAGAAAGACAAATGGGATGGAGATGTATGGGAGGTAGAAGACAAAAAATAGGACAGGAGCCTACTGCAGAGGACCTCTGAAAGACTCTACCTAAGAGCTTATCAAAGCAGATTCTGAGAATCATAACCAAATCGGTAGAGTGCAGGGAATTATCTGATTAAAAGGGAGAGTTAGTATGACCGGGAGAGGAGAGGAGCTCCACAAGGACAAAATAAATCACAGTTTTTGTTTTTTTTTTTTTTTTTTCTCTGAGACTGTTTCTCCAACCAAGGACCATGTATGGATATAAACTAGAAGCCCTGCTCGGGTGAAGCCCATGGAATCTCAGTATCCAAGTGGGTTTTCCTAGTAAGGGGAACAGGAACTATTTCTGATGTGAACTCAATAACTGGCTCCTTTACCTACCTCCCTCTGAGGGAGGAATAGCCTTGCTAGGCCACAGAGGAGGACACTGCAGCCAGTCCTGAAGATACCTGATAAGCTAGTGTGAGATGGAAGGGGAGGAGGACCTCCCTGATCAGAGTACTTGGGAAGGGACAGGGAGGAGATGAGGGAGGGAGGGTGGAAATGGGAGGGAATGAGTGAGGGGGCTATGGCTGGGATACAAAGTAAAGAACCTGTGATTTATATTAACAAAATAAAAATAAAAAATAGGTGACAAAGTATAGAGCTTTTCAGGACTGATGGCTTTTTGTGTTTTTTGCCAGGGTACTGCAAGTATTAACTCAGTTGTCTTTATGGAAGTTGGCACTGAGACTCTGATAATATTCAATGAATATATGAACAACACATACTTCAACTGTTGTATTTTAAAGAAAAAAATATTTTAATGTGACACATGGGTAGGAATTTGAACCTGGGATCAATAGAAAAGGAGTGTAATGTATAATATATGAAATTTCACATAAGCTCTAAAAATAATATGTTCACAACTTTTACAATGACTTTTAACATGGAGAAAATATTCTGCTAAAGGAGGGCAGAGTATGAATTTCTAAGGCATGCTTTCCAGGAATTTATTATGGAGCAGAGATTCCTAGCCATGAATAGCTACCTCAGACCTCATGTCCTCAAATAGCATTCTGATAAAGCAGTCCTGGCATTATAACTATGTTTAGAGGATTTCTCTGGAGGACCACAGCAGGAAACACAACTGTTCTTGTGTCCTAGTCATATGACATGGAAGCATTTTTTTGTCCTGAAGGCCAGGTTTTAACTATAAACCCCAAGACTGGGGGGATTGCTCACTGACCACTGAGTAGGACACAAGTGCCAAATTGGACAGGTCAGTCAACGCAACCCTCTTATAAAGGGTTGCCAACCCTAGTGTGGAGCAGCCCCAGCTTTCAAATAATTTATTGAGCCACAGTTCTCTTTTTACATACACAGATCTTTCTCTGTATCACCCAATCCAGTCGCAGGAATTGTCTGGTTTCCTACTGTTGTAGCTGTTTTTAGTGACTCAATAGAGCAGGGAAACCTAGGCCCTGCCAGCCTATTATCTCAGTAAGAATGGGAAGGTACATTTAGTAAGTACATCAGTAACTGCTCAGTCATAAGTCACAACCTAGAAAATTTCAGATCCACGACCACATTATGAGACCATCTTGTCATTTGGTACATTCAACTTAATCTCACATCACTATGAAGCTTCACTAAATAGGAGGCTTTCAACTGAAATAAACATTAAAGTTTCATTTCCTACCTGCCATTTTCACAGAGGTAGACAGGAGTAAGTTGTAGGATCTGGCTAAAGGAAGGAGACAAAGGCTTGTTGGGTTTCACAAGAAAATGTCACCTGTGCAAAGGATAAGATATACTGGACAATGAAGAAAGTTTGTGTACTCATCTCCATGGAAACCTCAAGATTCTCTCAGGTGCTAATTGGCTGTGAGAGGGAATAATGTCATGAAACAGGTGAAAGCCAGTAAGAGTTTCAGGAGGCAGTTATTAAAAGGGCATAGTGGAGAGCCTGTTTGAGAGAAAGGATGAGCAGCCCTACATGACTCAATCTGGGCAGCTGAATGCACCCAACCAGGAGATGACAATTCCTGTGTCCAATACTCTCAGTTCAGTAAAAGTGTCACATATTTCTTTCAAGTGATCATTAATAAATCATATGTCCTTGATATATGACTTTCACATTATCATAGATTCCATTAATATTTGTTAAATGTTCTATAGTACAACTTAAGATCAGGGATGGAGATACCTTCAGAAGATCTTTTATTGTAGAGAATTGTTTTAGCAATTCTGGGTTTCTTGTTATTCCATACGGAGTTGAGAATTTTTTTTTCCAGGTCTGTAAAGAATTGTGTTGGCAATTTGATGGGAATTGCATTAAATCTATAGATTGCTTTTGGTAAGATGGCCATTTTTACTACAGATTCAATGCAATTTCCATCAAATTACCAACACAGAATTGCTGAAACAATCCTCTACAATAAAAGATCTTCTAGAGGTATCTCCATCCCTGATCTTAAGTTGTACTACAGACGAACAGTTTTAAAAACTGCATGGTACTGGCATAGAAACAGGATGGTGGATCAATGGAACCGAACAGAGGACCCAGAAATAAATCCACATACTTATGGACACCTGATCTTTGACAAAGACGCCAAAACCATACAATGGAAAAAAGATAGCATCTTCAACAAATGGTGCTGGTCCAACTGGTTGTCTACATATAGAAAAATGAAAGTAGATCCATACTTATCACCCTGCACAAAACTGAAGTCCAAGTGGATCAAAGACCTCAACATAAAACCAGACATATTAAATCGGCTAGAAAAAAAAGTGGGGAATACCCTAGAACTCATTGGTACAGGGGAAAACTTCCTGAACAGAACACCAACAGCACAGGCTCTAAGAGCAACAATCAATAAATGGGACCTCATGAAACTGAAAAGCTTCTGCAAAGCAAAGGACACTGTCATCAAAACAAAGTGACTGCCTACAGATTGGGAAAGAATCTTCACCAACCCTTTATCTGACAGAGGACTCATATACAGTATATATAAAGAACTAAAAAGCCGAAAAGCTGCAAACCAAGTAATCCACTTCAAAAATGGGGAACAGAGCTAAACAGAGAATTCTCTGTAGAGGAATGCCGAATGCCAGAGAAGCACTTAAAGAAATGCTCAACCTCATTAGCCATTAGGGAAATGCAAATCAAAACAACCCTGAGATTTCACCTTACACCCATGAGAATGGCCAAAATCAAAAACTCAAGTGACAACACATGCTGGAGAGGTTGTGGAGAAGGTGAACCCTTCTCCACTGCTGGTGGGAATGTAAACTTGTACAACCAACCTGGAAACCAATCTGGCTCTTTCTTAGACAACTAGGAATAGTGCTTCCTCAAGATCCAGCCATACAACTCCTGGGCAGATATCCAAAAGAGGCTCAAGTGCACAAAAAGGACATTTGCTCAACCATGTTTGTAGCAGCTTTATTTGTAAAAGCCAGAAGCTGGAAACAACCCAGATCCCCTCAACTGAAGAATGGATGCAGAAATTGTGGTACATCTATACAATGGAATATTACTCAGCAATTAAAAATAAGGAATTCATGAAATTTGCAGGTAAATGGTGGGACCTGGAAAGGATCATCCTGAGTGAGCTATCTCAGAAGCAGAAAGACACACACAGTATATACTCACTCATGTAGACATACAACATAGGACAAACTCACTAAAATCTGTGCATCTAAAGAAACTAAGCAAGAGAGAGGACCCTACCTAAAACAGTCAATTCCCATCCTGAAAGGCAAAGAGGATGAACATCAGAAGAAGAAGTAAACAGGTAACTACCTAGGAACCTACCACAGAGGGCCTCTGAAAGCCTCTGCCCTACAGAGTATCAAAGCAGAAGCTGAGCCTGATGGGCAACTGCTGGGCAGAGTGAATGGAATTTTATGTAAGAACTGGGAAATAGTAAGAGCTGGAGAGGACAGGGTCTCCACAAAGAGAGCAACAGAACAAGAAATTTTAACTCAGGGAACTTCCCAGAGACTCATACTCTAACCAAGGACTATTCATGGAGATAACCCAGAACCCCTGCACAGATGTAGCCCAGGACAGTTCAGTGTCCAAGTGGGTTACATAGTAATGTGAAGAGGGACTGCCTCTGACATAATCTGACTGGCCTGCTCTTTGATCACCTCCCCCTGGGGGGAAGCAGCCTTACCAGGCCATAGTAGAGGACAATGCAGCCACTTTTGATGTGAACTGATGGACTAAGATCAGAAAGGAGAGGAGAACCTCCCCTATCAGTGGACTTGGGGAGTGGCATGCATGCAGAGAGAGGAGGGAGGATGGGATTGGGAGGGGTGGAGGGAGGAGCTTATAGGGGGATGCAGAATGAATAAAGTGCAATTGATGAAAAATTAAAAAAAAAATAAAAAAAAGATAATTTAAGAACCTTAAATGACTTTCAAAAGTGGAGGAAAACATGGAGTTAGTCAATTTACATGGAGCACATCTTGCCCCTGGGGGCAATTGTCTCCTGGACCTACTCAGACCTCGGAAACCACCACTGCTATTTCTAGAACTGATGCAAGATGTTCCAACGAGGGGGTTAAGACTTCTCATAATATTTCCTATAAGTCCACACCTGTTTGTCTATATCCCCCATTTTTATTCATTGTTACCAGATACAGCCAAGTAATTGTGGTAATGATACTTGCTTTTTTCCCAATGCTGGAATCCTAGTGAATTTAGGTATGCCCTGGTTACTCACATGCCTCAATGGGTGCCTGTGCCCATTGATGCCCCTCATGCTATGACTCTCTTCAGACGGAAAAGGGATCTTGGAATTACAGCCTCCATTGTTACTGCCATTGCATTGGCGACTGTTGGATCTACCACCTCGGCATTAGCCATGAGTCATACTGTGCAAACTGCTCAGACCCTGAATAATCATTTAGCCAATGTAGCTCATGCCTTAGATATACAAAAAGGAATTAATGGTCAACTAAAAGGAGGCTTGATGGTGTTCAATCAGAGGATTGAACTCATGCAGGAGCAAATTGATACCCTATGGTAAATTGCTCAACTTGGCTGTCAATAGAAGTATGCTGGACTTTGTATCACTAGCATACAATATGAGAATTTTTCCTGTGCTGCAAATCTGTCTAAACAATTGTCTAACTATATTTTAGGTAATTGGACTGGAGAATTCGATACTACGATGGAGCAGCTGAGAGTGGCCATTGTTACGGAAAATTCTACCAGAGTGGACGCAGGACTAGCCACAGGATTATCATCATGGATTGCTGCAGCCATGAATCATCTGAAGGAATGGGTGGGCATGGGGAGAGTTAGCAGGCCTTCTGGTGTTGGTCTCATTGGTTTGGCTGTGGTGTATATGCAAGATTAGAGTCTCACAACAGCGTAATGCAGCCATGACCATTCAGGCATTAACAGCCATTGAAGTAGGACAGTCTCCCCAAGCATGGGATCTAAAATGTTACATTCAGGATGCGAGGCTAAGCACTGCACTCAGGGTCAGCCGCTTTCGACCGAGAGAAGAACATGTCTGATTGCATGTGGGTTGATGCCCCAGGTCCTGCCTCTGAGAAAAAGGTATCAGACAGGTCTAATGCTCTTTGGGTGGATGACACCTAAATCAACATCGGTACAAAGTCCCAATTTATTTCTAATATCAGAGATCAAACCTCTACTCTTGCCTGATGCATCTAAAACAAAAAGGGGGAACTGTAGAGAGCTGTGTAATGCCACGCCTTAAACATGGAGCTGGTTTCCACCTTCCACCTTCAGAGGTGAGTGCTCTCTGTCACAAACAACTCCATATTTTGCTAAGGCTGAGGATCTGGCTTGCTTCCGTGTATGGGGACCTATCTGCACTGCCCACGTGGAACGCTGGGGTTGGCTACCCAGAGGCTATTTAAGCTGTGGGCTGGCTTTCCCCTGGGTCAGAAGATTGTTCAAGGTTCCTGAATAAACTGCATTGAAAAAAAAAAAGGAAAAAAATATTTTTAAATGCACATAGATGTCCTCTGTCATGGAAATATTTACTGAAAAAAATGTTACCACACTGAGGCAACTCTTTGACCAAAAATAGATTAATTGGAACCTTGCTTATATTTTTACAGAGACCATCCAGTATGTCACCTCAGCAAGCATTCATCATGGTTGTAGTCCTTCAGCAGAACTAAGAGCTTTCATGCTAATCTACAAGCTACAGGCAGAGATAGAGAAAGACTGGGAGAGACAGAGAGAGAAATTGCTAGTGAGACAGATTGAGAAATGAAGAGAATGAGACCCACAGAAACAAAGAAAAAAGTTACAGATACAGAGAGACTCCATCTGTCTGGTCATTTTCATTGGCATATCAACCTCAAAGAACACCATCCTATAATATCACTCCAAAAGGAATTATATTATACAAAAAGGCCATTCATTCTAACCCTTCCCATATATTTCTTCACTAGGGACTCAACATGTAGATGGCTGAGCATGCAGTGGACATTGCAATTCAAATCACTGGGACGTAGAAAAAGATGTAGGGACTGCTAGGCTAAAAGAACACAGTTATCCTGATAGTTCATTCAATACAATGTGTCTTTCAATACAATGTTTAAAGACCAATTTCCTCCGATTTCTAAAGAACAGGACTAAAATATTCTTTGGGGAAAATGTGGAATATTTCCATAACAAAGAATTATTCAGCTAAGAAAATGACATCATGATATTTTTAGGCAAATGAATGTAACCAGGAAAATCATTCTGGACTAAAAACTAAAATGCATTCACTTATTATTATATCTTACTAGTAGAAGATAAAGTTCTATTGGGCCATCCTTTGTGACCAGACCAGTCTTGGTTTGGGGATTGGGTGGCAGTTAATTGAGTTATTGGGCCAGGCCATCCTACAGAAATTTTAAAGCAACCCAGGCTGCTGTTATTAAAATATATTGCTCTCTGCCATCAAATGATAGATTAGTGTCATGTTCTTAGATCCACAGAAATGCTTCCTTCTCCATCAAATGGAATTCCATACAGAGACCCACAGTCTGACATTTAGCAGAGAGAGACCTAAAATACCCAGCTCTAAATGAGATTGCCCTATGAAATTCTCCCTCCCCTCAGAGCTCTTGGAACCTTGCAGGAGAAGAGTCAGAAAGAGTGTCATAAGTAGAGGGAATTGAGGACACAAGGAGAAAAAGGCCCTGAGAATCAGACCGCAGAAAAATATGCAGCCAGCCTTGTTTAGACCTGAGAAGCTAGGGTCAGATAAAAGAGGGACTAGGATCTCTCCTATCATGGAAGTGCAGAGAGGGCATAGGGTTAGTAGAAGAAGAGTCTGTGGGACTGGAAGGAGAACAGGGAAGGGGTATCAGTGGGGATACAATGTAAACAAGTCATAAAAAATTACATAAGAAAAACTGTGATCAAAGTGATGAAGTTTAAAGCTCTTCAGGACTGATGGCCTCTTCTTAGCAGTTGTGTCAGGGTGCAGCAAGGATGAATCCAGTTTTCCTTAAAAGACTTGGCACTGAGATTCCAATCATGTTCCAATGAGTATATGAACAACACATACTAGAATTGATGTATTTTAAAGAAAAAAAACACATTTGTGTGACTAAAGGGTGGGAATTTGAACCTGGGAGCAATGGAAAAGGAGTGTAATGTACATTGTATGATTCCCACATATTCAATAAAAATAATATGTTGACAATTTTTACAATGACTTTTAACATGGAGAAAAGATTTTGCTAAAGGAGTGTAGAGTTTTAGTGTGTAAGGCGTGCTTGCCAGGAACTCATTATGTAACAGAGAATCTTAGCCATGAATTAGTAGTTACATAGCTACTTCAGACCCCATGAGCTCAGGTGGCACTTCTGAACAAGAGATTCTGCCACTAACAATATGTGTAGATTGTTTGTCTGTAGGACAACATCAAGAAAATCTAGTTTCCTAGGCATGTAATGGGTACCCATTTCAATGTACCGAAGTCCCAGGTTTAACACTAAAACCCAGGAACAGGAGGATTGCTCAATGAGCACTGAGTTGGACACAACTGCCTATCCAGCAAGGTCAGGCAAGGCAACCCTGCTCATAGAGGATTGGCAAACCTAGTGTGTAACATTACCACCTATCAAATAGTTTATTGCCCCTCAATTCTCCTTTTATATTCACAGATCTTTCTCTGTTTCAACCAAGCTGTCCCAGGAATTGTCTGGTTTCCTTCTCTTTTCCTTGCTCTTAAAGTCTCAAACCCCAGAGAACCAAACCCTGCCAACCTATTATAGCAATAAGAATGGGAAGGTACACAGTGAGTACACCAGTAACTAATTAGTTCTAAGTCACAACCTATGAAATTTCAGATCCAAGACCACAGTATGAGATCACCTTTTCTTTTACTGCATTCTACTTAATACCACATCTCTTTCAAGCTTTCCTACTTAGGAAGCTATCCAGTTAAATAAACATCAAAGTTTCATTTCCTACGTAACATTGTCATAGCGGAAAACAGGAGTACAGGTGAGGGATCTGGATAAAGGGATGAGATAAAGGCTTGTTGGGTTTCACAAGAAAAAGTCACCTGTGCACAGAATCAGAGGTACTGGGCACTGGGGAGAGTTTGATTACTCATCTTCATGGAAACCTCAAGATTCTCTCAGGCGCTGATTGGTTGAGAGGCAAAATGATGTCATGAAACAAGATAAAGCCAGTAAGTGTTTCAGGAGCCTTATTAAAAGAACCAAGTAGAGAGCCTGCTTGAGAGAAAGGCTGAACAGCCCCACATGCTTCAATATGGGAGCTGAAAGCATACAACCCAGTGATGTCAGTTCTTGTGTATAAGACTCTTTGTTCAGGAAAACTGTCATATATTTCTTTCAAGTAGTCATTAATAAAGTCACGTGTCCTTGACTTGTGAGTGTCACATTATCACACATTCCATTATTATTTGCTATGAGCGCAGATATGTCCTCATTCAGTCAATTACCTAATGGGCACAGGCTCCCTGACAATGGCAAATCTTTGAAAACAATGTGTTTAATTGGGTCCTTGCTTACATTTTTACAGAGTCCATCCAGGTACATGTCTGCAAGCAGTCACCTTATTGTAGTCAGGAGAACCTAGAGCTTTTCATACTGTACCACCAGCAGCAGGCAGAGAGAGGTAGACAAAGAGATAGAGATAGAGAGAAAGATTTAGAGAGACAGATTCATATAGATAGACCCAGCCAAACATAAACATATATATAAAGTGACAGAGACTTCATTCTGTCTGGTCACTTTTATTGGCATATTAACCTAAAAGCACACTCTCCTATATTATAACATGAACAGAAATTATATTTTCCAATAAAGTCATACCTGTGAACAATTCCTAGACATTGCTTCACTGGGAACTCAACATGTAAATAGATGAGCTTCAAGAGGACATTGCATTTCAAATCACCAAAAAGTGGAAGAAGATGGAAGGACTTCTAGGCTAAAAGAACATAGTTATCCTGATAGTTTGTCATTCAATACAATTATTAAAATCCCTGCAAATTCCAAGGACGAAAGAACAGTACTGACCATATCCTTTGGAGAAAATGTGGAATATTTCAGTAATGGAATAAAATTCAGCTAAGAAAATGACATCATGATATATTCAGGCAAAAGGCTGGAAGCAGGAAAAATCATCCTGGGTTAAGAAATTAAAATGCTGAAAGACAAATACTGTATGTATTCACTTATTAGGAGGTCTCTTAATAGGGGGATTAAGTTCCAGTAGGCCAGGTATTGTGACCAAACCAGTCTTCCACACGACCAGTGATCGCGACCTTGTCATGTTGTTGTTGGGCTTTGAGCTTGTAGACCAACCAGAGTAAGAACACTAAGCCACAACATAGGGCTGCACCAAACATTCCAATACCCACCCATTCCTTAAAATAAGAAAAGGTGGAAGAAGCCCAGGATAATAAGCCATCTGTGAGCGATAAATCCACACGAGTAGAATTAATAGTCACCACCGCCGCCCTTAGCACTTCAAGTGTTTCTTCAAATCCTTCTGACCAGTTTCCTGCAAGATATAAGGACAATTTCCTGGACAAATTAGCGGCTTGGGTAAGATTTTCATATTGTACACTGGTAATACAGAGTGCTTCTATTTTTCTCTCACATCCTAATTGAGCCAATTGAAATAAAATATCTATTCTTTCTTCCATAAGATCCAGACGCTGGTTAAGAATCATCAATTCAACTTTTAATTGTGCGCTAGCAGATACATGAAGGTTCATGGCTTCAGCCACACCTGCTGTCAATTGATTTACTGTTGTGCTTGTTTGGACTGAATTTGCCATTGCCAAGCCGGCTGCAGTGGCAGCAGCTGCACTGACAGCAATGGCAGTAACAATGGCTGTGGTGATGCCAAAATCTCTCTTCTGTCTAAACAGGGAGAGGGTGGATGGAGTCTCCACAGGGATTGGGATCCACTGCAAGGACTCTAACAACCAGGGCACGAGTGTAACACCTGGCATTCCAACATTGCGACATCCAGCATGTCTCATTGGTACAATTTCTAAAAGAATTATTGGACAAAACAAATAAGAAAGGAGGATAAACACAGACAGGACTAGGTGGAAAAGTCATCTGATTTGTAATGGTTCTATTCCAATGGGTAATCTGCCTTGTCACATTTACAATTTCCATAACCCTTTTTTTTAACGCAGTACTATTTAGGGCGCCCATGACGATCGATTTCCCTACAGTACCACCACTAATGAATCCCAGAGGATTGAGGTCCGTACAACTACCCACAAAGTCTCCATTTATAAAAAGGGGCCATATCTCGATGTTGTATAAAGAGCCCCTTTTTCATTACCATACTTTTTGTAGGATCCATCAACATATTTGGGGAAAAGGAAAAGGTTTTATTTTTGTCAGCCCATCGAGTAAAGCATGACTGGCAGTCGGACCATGGAGGGATGGACCCATCATCCTCCCATGCACATGAAGGGGCCACCCTAGGTTGAAGAGGTCTATCTATATCTAAAAAATTTGGTCCCAAAAAGGAACCGTTTATCCAGGTGACCTTATGCGAAAAGGTATAATAGATATCGATGGCGTCCTTACTATCCCTTTCCTTTTGGGACATAACTTCCCAATCCCAATCCTTATAGCCAAATGACCCAAGAATCCTTTTGGGAAGCCGAACACAATCTCCTATGGAAACCTCGATTTGAAAGCAAAGGGATCCAGCTTCTGGAAAGTCATGGCTTTCCCCTAATGATGCCTCAGTCTCATCATAAGGCAAATAAGGCATCTTTATTGGACGAGAAGAATTTTGGGAAAGTCAATGAATTATGTCTGACCGGCATAGGCTTTGGGAATGCAGACAAAATGGCCCAATGTTGTACCCCCACAATACTAGGAACCTGATTTAGAAGGATCCAAGCAAGAACTGGAATTAGTTGCAGGTATATTTGTTGGAAGATCATCTTCAGCTGCTGCGAGCTTTCACGTGAGGTGCTCCGGTACCCAGAATGGATTGTTTTCTTTCTGTGGGAAAACACAGACAGCTCCCCTGGATCTTATTAAAATAGGATCCGGGCCTTTCCACTGACCAGTCAAGACATCCTTCCATTTGACCATTTCCTTAGGCCTATCAGGCTCTAAGCAGTGGCGATCAGCCGCCGTGTGGCCCTGACTGTCCAAATTTAAAAAACTGAGAGTAAAGAGTGCCAAGGAAACAGTCACTTGTGGCACTGAGGGCAGAGCCTCCTCGACTCCCTCTTTTTCTTTTATTAAGTAGGATTTTAGAGTGCGATGAGCATGTTCAATAATACCTTGTCCCTGAGGGTTGTATGGGAGACCTGTTAGGTGGGTCACTATCATTTGATGACAAAACTGTCCAAATTTTTGAGAAGTATAGGCTGGCCCATTGTCAGTTTTTAGAATTTTGGGCTTTCCCCAGGCACTCCATGCCTCCAAGCAATGTTGAATAACATGGGCTGCCTTTTCTCCAGTCAGGGGAGAAGCAAACATAACTCCAGAGCAAGTATCAATGGAAACATGTAAATATTGTAGTTTGCCAAAAGATGAAATGTGAGTAACATCCATTTGCCACATCTGTAGCAGACGGATTCCTCTGGGATTAATCCCAACATGAGGCATAGGTAAAAACTGACAGCAATTTTGACATTGGGTAACAATATCTCTAGCTTCCTTTCTAGTTATGTCAAATCAATGACATAATGTCTCACCTGTAACATGAAATTTTTTATGAAACTCCTTAGCCAATTCTAAATTTGAAAGGAGGGCAAATGCAATCATCTTTGTGGCTCGATCTGCCAGGTCATTTCCATGGGACATGGGCCCCGGTAGACCGGAATGAGCCCTAAGATGTGTAATAAAAACAGGGGATCTTCTGGTAATTAAGGCAAACTGAATCCTTTGAAAAATTTTTGCAAGCTTGCTAGATGCTTTAATCAATCCAGCAGTCTCTAAGATTTTGGTTGCATTTACCACATAACTAGAATCAGAAACAATATTTAAGGGACCTGGAAATTTTTCCAAAACTTTTAGCACTACTAAACATTCCACAATTTGAGGCAAGGTCTCATGATATTGCTTAGAAACAACTTTATTATTAACCACATAAGCTCCCACTCCTGTTTTTGACCCATCTGTATAAACTACCAGTCCATCCCGAAGTGGTTCCTGGGACGTTACATGCGGGAAGACTACCTCTTGAATTAAAGCAAATTGCAAAACAGGGTGTCGGTGTCGAGGATAATGATTATCCATCAAACCACTAAAGGTGGTAACTAGCACCGCCCAAGTATCAGAGGTAGCAGTCAATACCTGAACCTGATGAGCTGTAAAAGGCACTATTAAGAACTTTGGCTCCTTCCCAAAGTATGTAATGGCTGCTTTTAACCCACAAAGTGCAAGTTGAGCAACTGCATCTGGATACCATTTAATAATTTTTGCAGGAGAAGCATTGGGATGAACCCATAATAAGGGTCCATCTTGCCATAATACAGCAGTTGGTAAATATTTAGTTTTAATGACACACAGGTCAAAGGTTTTAGTTTCATCTACATGTTTTAATTGGGCATCTTGTAAAGCGTCTTCTACCACTTGCAGGACGTGGCTTGCAGCTGGTGTAAGGCTCTGGATGAAGAAATATGAGCATCCCCTTCCAAAATATCAAATAGGGGTTTTAATTCAGCAGAAGGAATCTTTAAAAATGGCCTAAGCCAATTTATATCACCTAATAATTTTTGAAAATCATTTAAGGTATGCAAATGGTCCCTGCGAATTTCTATTTTTTGAGGAACTATTCGTTCTGGATAAATAACAGTCCCTAGAAAGAAACATACTTTTGAAATTTGGACCTTTTCAGTGGCAATATGCAATCCCCATTGTTGCAGGGTTTTTTGCAACAAAGGATACGCATCTTGCAAGATGGCTAACTCCTCATGGCACAAGAGAATATCATCCATATAGTGAATCAGTACCAAGGAAGGAAATTGCTGTCTAACTGGTTCAAGAGCCATCTGTACATACAATTGACACATGGTGGGGCTATTAGCCATGCCTTGAGGTAAGACTGTCCACTGATATCTTTGGTCTGGCTCATGGTGATTAGCAGCAGGTAGGGTAAAGGCAAATCTCTGTCTGTCTCGTGGGCACAATGGAATGGAGAAAAAAACAATCCTTGATGTCTATTATTATAATTCTCCATTGCTTAGGCCGGGCTGAAAGCAGAGGCAAGCCTCATTGCACTGTTCCAAATAATCGCATCTGTGCATTAATAGCCCTCAAATTATGGAGAAGCCTCCATTTTCCTGATTTCTTTTTTATAACAAAAATAGGTGTATTCCAGGGGGAAGTAGATGGTTCCAAATGACCAAGCTGTACCTGTTCTTTAACCAGCCTTGTAGCGGCTTCCAGCTTTTTAGTGGAAAGGGGCCATTGAGGAACCCATACGGCCTCCTCTGTGAGCCAAGATATGGGCATGGAACCCTCAATGGCAGCTAATGAAAACCCAGGCCTTGTTTCCCTGTATTACTTTCCTGTGAAATCGGGTGTAATCTCCCTTGTTCCTGTTTACCAAGGCCTTTTCCTTCCTTATAACACATCCTTTTCATTATATCAACCGCTTGTTGAGAATACTCATTGGTCACTGCCAATCCTAAATCCTGCAAAATATCTCTTCCCCAGAGATTGACAGGGAGAGGAAGAACATATGGTATGAAACTTCCTGTTTGACCTTCTGGTGCTTGCCACATTAAAGAACGTGAACTAACTGTAGGGCTGGCCTCATATCCCAACCCTTGTAAGGAATGGGATGATTGTGTAACAGGCCATGCCTTAGGCCACCAGGTGGAAGAGATACTGCTTTTATCAGCCCCTGTGTCCAAAATACCAGTAAAACTTTTCCCTTCTATCTGCAGTTGTAGGGTAGGTTTAGTTTTAAGATCAACTACCAAATGAGCAAAATCTGTTCCTGTGGAACCGCGTCCTTTTGTGCCCCTTGGTGTTCCAGTAGATGGAAAACAGTCATGATAGCTTGGGAGGAGGACTAATTGAGCAATCCTATCTCCAGGAGAAATAGAAAATATGCCTTGGGGGCAGGAGCAAAGCACCTGGAGCTGTCCCGTAAAATCCTGATCTAATATTCCAGGATGGACCACAAGTCCTTTTAAAGTGAGAGAGGAGCGACCTAAAATAAGACCGACATTTCCTTTAGGCAGGGGGCCTTCAAACTCCACTGGGACAGGTCACACCCCCATGTGTGGCATTAATAAGAATTGGGAGGTGGAACAGAGGTCCAGGCCTGCTGATCCTCTTGTCGCTCTACAGCTGGATAAACCCTCCTGTTGTCTGCCTGTGTCCCATATTTTTTGGGGCCCTGAGACTTGGGGCCCCAAGACCCGTTTTTTGGAATATTCTCATTCCTCTCATTAGGGGGGGTTTCATGCTGGATAAGCTATCCCTGAATATCTCTAACTGAACGGCATTCATTAGCCCGGTGATTGCCTTTTTTACACTTAGGGCAAAGTCCAGGAACTTTCTTTTGCGCAGACACATGACAATCTCTTTTAAAATGGCCCATTTTGCCACAATTAAAACAAACTTTATTGTTTCCAGAACTTGGGCGGTTCTTTCTCTGTATTATGGCTGCCACCAGGCCGGCGTTGGTAAGCGGGCCTCCGAGTCCTTGGCAAACTTTTATCCAATCTGTTAGCCCTTTGTTCCTTCTAGGAGTAATGACTGTCTTACATTTTGGGGAAGCATTTTCATATACCAGCTGTTCTATCATTGGCCTAACTCACTCCGGATCTCTAAATATTCTACCTGCTGCTTCTGTCATTCTGGCCACAAAATCTGAGAATGACTCCTGAGGGCCTTGTATAATCTTTGTCAGGTGTCCTCCGGCCTCGCCCTTCTTTGAAAGGGCTTTCCATGCCTTAATAGCGGCAGCAGAGGTCTGAACATATGCCCCCCCAGTCATAATTTGTCTGATTATGAACAAACTGGCCTTGCCCCGTTAGCAAATCAAAGGTCCATTGCCGCTGATTGTCTTCTGCATGGGCATTGGCCCTTGCCTGAGTTTGGGAAGCATCATACCACAAGGCTTTCCATTCTAAGTACTGTCCCATATTAGGGAGAGCAGCTTTTATGGTACTTTGCCAATCATTTGGAGTCATGGCCATGCTAGCAAGTCTTTCAAGCTGCAAAATTGTAAAGTTAGCATCTACCCCGTATTTGTTAACTGACTCTGCCAGTTCTTTAACAAGAGGATATTCTACCAGTGCATGAACACGTTTCCCTTCCGTGGCCTCAAATACAGGGAAGGCTTGTAAAAACCTTTTTTTATCCCCTTTTGAAAAGAAGGAGTCTAAACCGTGTCTCTCAACATAAGGTGGAGGAGCCTTAGGGGTTAATGAGAAAGCCGGCGAATTTCAGCTCCTTCCCTCTTTTGTTCTCAATCTGGTGTTGTCCTCAGGGTGGCGCCTCTGCTCCTCATAGCGAGCCGTTTCTACCTCCAAATCTGACCCTTTGTAAGAATTTAGCTGTTCAGATTTGGAGCTATCAAGTCCCAAAGCCTCCAATTCTTCAATTCTTTTATCAGATAAAGAGGCCTTTTTTTTTTTTTTTTTTTTTTTTTTGGATTTTTACTCCCCTTTTCACCTTTCTCTCCCAGGCCATCCTTTCCCTTTCTTGCTTCTGCGGTTTTAACATCCACAGAAGGGTCTTTTTTTTTAAAGACGTCTTTTTCTTTTTTCTTAAGGGCCCCCAACCTTTTATCCCGTTCTGTTTCTGACATGCTGTCTTGTAATTCCTCTAACACCCCTTGGCCAGCTGCTACAGATGAGTGGCATTTCTCATCTTCTAAGCAAGATTTTACTAAAATCCACAATGACCTAGTTCCAACTTTTAGCTTTCCATTTTCTTCTTCCCTCTGTAAATCAGCTTCTAGCTTATCCCAGGAAGCAAGCATCAGCGACCCTGAACATACAAACCAGGGAGCGATGTGATCAATTTCCATAATAAATCCTTCCAACGTTCTTTTTGAAAGCTTTAGTTCATGCTGTTTTAAAAGCGACTGAAGTTCTGTGATCACCGAATGTTAAGCTCCGATGTTGCTCCCTTATCTACGAGAGAAACTGACACAGGGAGGGGCACCGTGGCTTATCTACGTTTGGCTAACAGTACCCAATGGCACACCAAAAAAGAAGGGGGGACACTGCGGCTTATCTACGTCCATCTAACGATGTCCCACGGAGACAAAGCACTTTAGCACCAGCTTTTATGGAAACAAAATGAAACCAAAAGAAAAGTCACTAAGGCCACCAAAACAAATGCAAGAGCAACTGGGACAATTAAATGGGGCGATATCTCTTTAAGACCAAGCATACCTCTCAGAACTCACCTTAGAAGTGCAGTTCTGAATCCTCCCCGGGAGCGGGGGTCTCCTCAGGGCCGGCAATAAAAGGCTGCCCAGCATCCCAGGGTTTCGGCATCAGATGTTACGACCTGCGTAATCGTCTCGCCAGCAAGAACGCACATGGACAACAGGATCCTCTGCAGCAGGCTTTATTATATTTAAGCGATGAAAGGAGGAAGACCCCAAGCCCCAGAATGGTGCCGCTTAAATACACCCTATGGCGGCGTGTACTCCGCTGGTTGGCTGCTTGCCCATTGCCCAGTATGACGCCCCGGGCTGGGCAGTGGCTTGGCGCGCTTTCGCAACTTGTACATGTGCTCTATTAATTGTTCATTAGGGCTGGGGCCGGATGTCGGCGCCATCTCGCAATGGCGATTGCATTCTCTCGGCTCTCCACATGTGATGTCATAATAGCATTGTGCTTTCATATTTTTGTAATGTAGTAATAGCATAGTGATGTCATAATAGCATTCTGATGTTATAATAGTATTGTGAAGTCATGTGAAGTCATATCATTGTGAAATCATAATAGCATTTTGATGTCAAAATTCCATTGCATTGCCATACCACTGTCATACAGTCATGCTGTAATACCACTGTGATGTCATAATAGCATGGTGATGTCATAATCCCATTATGATCTCATAGCATTGTGATGTCAACATAGCATTGTGATGTCATTTCATTGTGAAGACATTATAGCATTGAGATATCATACCATTGTGATGTCATAATAACCTTGTGATGCCATACTTTTGTGATGTCATCATTGATTCATATCATAATACCATTATGATGTCATCTTACTATAATATGTCCTAGTATAATAATACCAATGCTGTGTCATAAAATTGTGATGTCGTAATAGCATTGTAAAGTCATGATAGCAGTGTGATGTCATAATACCATTTTAATGTCATAATACCATTGTGATGTCATAATAGAATTTAGTAGTTATACCATGGTGATGTCATGATTGCATTGATATGTCATAAGACCACTGTGAAATTATAATACCTTTGTAATGTTATAATAGCATTTTGAAGTCATAATAGCATTTTGAGGTCATAATAGCATTGTGTTGTCATAATAGCATTGTGATGCTGTAATACCATTGTGAAGTCATAATACCATTGTGAAGTCCTGTGATCACCGAATGTGAAGCTCCCATGCTGCTCCCTTATCTACGAGAGAAACTGACACAGGGAGGGGCAAGGCAGCTTATGTATGACCGACTAACAATGTCCCAACGGCACACCAAAAAGGGGAGGGGGAGGGACACTGCGGCTTATGTGCGTCCGTCTAACGATGTCCCACAGAGAAAAAAACACTTTAGCACTAGTCTTTATGAAAACAAAATGAATACCAAAAGAAAAATCGCTAAAGCCATCAAAACAAATGTAAGAGCAACTGGGACAATTCAATGGGGCGATATCTCTTTAAGAGCAGACACGTCTCTCAGAACTTACCCGTTAGCATTGCAGTTCTGAATCCACCCCGCAAGAGGCGGGGGTCTCCTCACAGGGCTGGAGATCAAAGGCTGCCAGGCGTCCCGGTTTCGGCACCAGCTGTGACCCGTGCAATCGTCTCGCCAGCAAGAACACATGCAGACACAAGGATCCTTCTGCAGTAAATGTTTATTACGATGAATAGAGGAAGACGATAACCTCCAGAATGGTGCAGCTTAAATACGCCCTATGGCAGCGTGTCCTCCACTGGTTGGCTGCTTGCCAATTGCCCCGTGTGACGCCCCGGACTGGGCAATAATGCCCCCGGGCTGGACAGTGGCTTGGCGTGCTTTTGCAACTTGCAGACGTGGTCTATTGTTTGTTCATTAGAGCCAGGGCCGGATGTCGGCACCATCTCATAATGGCGATTGCACTCTCTCGGCTCTCCACAATAAAGGGATAAGATAAAGCCTTGTTGGATTTCACAAGAAAAAGTTCCCTGTGCACAGGATCAGAGGTACTGGACACTGAGGAGAGTTTGATTACTCACCTTCATGGAAACCTCAAGATTCTCTCAGGCACTGATTGGCTGAGAGGCAGAATGCTGTCATAAAAGAAGATAAAACCAGTAAGTGTTTCAGGAGCCAGTTACTAAAAGGGCCTAGTGGACAGGATGCTTGAGCAGCATCACCATGCCTCAATCAGGACAGCTGAAAATATGCATCCCAGTGATGTCAGTTCTTGTGTCTAAGACTCTTAGTTCAGGAAAGGTGTCTCATATTTCTTTCAAGTAGTCATTAATAAATTCACATGTCCTTGACATGAGAGTTTCACATTATCACACCTTCCATTAATATTTGTTTTAAGCACAGATATGGCTTCAGTCAGTCAACTACTTAGTGGGAAAATGCTCCCTGACAAAGTCAAATCTTTGAACACAAAGTGTTTAATTGGAACCTTGCTTACATTTTTACAGAGACCATGTAGGTACACATCTGCAAGAAGTCATCTTGTTGTAGTGTTCAGGAGAACTGAGAGATTTCATACTGTATTACAAACAGAAGGCAGAGAGGTAGACAGAGAGAGAGAGAGACAGAGACAGAGACAGATTCAGATAGAGAGACCTACACCAACATAAACAAATATATAAAGTTTCAGAGACCTAGAGACAGAGACTTCATTCAGTCTGTGCACTTTCATTGGCATATCAATCTCAAAGCTAACCCTCCTATATTATAACTCCAACAGGAATTATATTATCTAACAAGGTCAAACATCAGAACTCTTCCCAGACATTACCTCACTGGGGACTCAAAATGTAAATTGATGAGCTTCAAGGGGACATTTTAATTCAAACCAACAGAAAGTGGAAGAAAATGGAGGGACTTCTAGGCTAAAAGAACAAAATTATCCTGATAGTTTGTCATTCAAAACAATTATTAAAATCCCAGAAAATTCCAAGGATTAAAGAAAAGGACTGAAAATCTTCTTTGGGGAAAATGTGAAATATTTCCATAATGGAGTATTATTCAGCTAAGAAAATGACTTCATGATATTTTCAGGCAAATGGCTAGAACCAGAAAAACTCATGCTGGTTGAAGTAATTAAAATGCAGAAAGACAAATACAGTACTTATTTACTTATTAGGAGGTCTCCTAATAGTAGGACATAAAATTCCAATAGGCCATGAATTATGACCAAATCAGTCTTCCACTAGTGGGGTTCGGTGGCAGTTAATTCATTTGTTTTGCCAGGAAATCCTACAGAAATTTAGAGCAACCCAGGCTGTTGTTATTAAAATATATTGATCTCTGCCCTCAAATGACAGATCACTGTTCTGTTTCTTGCATCCAAAGAGGTGCTTACTTCTGCATCAAATGGGATTGCATACAGAGAACCACAGTCCTTAAAACACCCAGTTCTAATTGGGATTTCCCTATGAAATTCTCCCTCCCCTCAGAGCTCTGTGACACCCACAGGAGAGGAGGCAGGAAGGGTGTCATAAGTAGAGGGAATTGAGAACACAAGGAGAACAATGCCTTGAAAATCAGGCCTCAGAAGAACATGCAGCCAGCCTTGTTGAGACCTAATAAGCTAGGGTCAGATAGAAGGGGGAGAAGAAACTGCCCTATCAGCAAACTATAGAGAGTGTATTGAGGTAAAAGAAGAAGGGTGGGTGGGACTGGAAAGAGAATAGGGAAGGGGAAGCAGAGGGGATACAAAGTGAAAAAATTTTACTAAACACACTCATAAGAGAAATTGTGATCAAGTCGATGAAGTATAAAAGCTCTTCAAGACAGATGGCCTCTTCTTGGGGATGGTGTCAGGCTGCAGTCAGATGGAAGTCAGTTTTCTTTAAGCGACTTAGCACTGAGATTCTGAAAATGTTCCAATGAGCATATAAATAGCACTAGTAGAATTATTGTCTTTTAAAGAAAAAATATTTAGTGTGACTCATGGGTAGGAATTTAAACCTGGGTTCAATGGAAAGGGAATATAATGTATATTATATGAAATTTCCACATAAGCAATAAAAATAATATGTTGACAACTTTTACAATAACTTTTAATATGGAGAAATTAAAGCTAAAGGAGGGCAGAGTTTGACTTTGTAAGGTATGCTTTTCAGGAACTCACTAAGGTAGCAGAAAATCCTAGCTGTGAATTAGTGTTACCCAGCTACCTGAGACCTAATGAGCTCAGGTGGCAGCTCTGAACAAACAGTGCTGGCAGTAAAACTATGTTTAGAGGACTTGTCTGGAGGATCACAGCAGAAAACATAGCTGCTCTTGTGTACTAGGCATATAACATGGACAATTTCTCTGTCCTTAAGGCTCAATTTTAACTGTAAACCCCAGGACAATGAGATTTCCCAACTCACCACTAAAAAGGACACTGCTGCAAATCCAGCCAGGTCATCCAAGGCAACCCTGCTCATGGAGGGTTGGCAACCCTAGTGTGGAACAGCACCAGCTGTTAAATAGTTTATTGCCCCTGCGTTCTCCTTTCACATTCACAGAACTTTCTCCATTTCAGCCAAACCAGTCCCAGAAATTGTCTAGTTTCCTTCTCTTTTCCCTGCTCTTAAGGACTCAATAATCCAGGGAAGCTTATACCTTGCCAGCTTATTGTATCAATAAGAACGTGAAAGTATATTTAGTGAGAACATGAGTAACTGCTCAGTTCAAAGTCACAAGGTAGGAAATTTCAAATCCAAGACCACAGTAGGAGACCACATTGTCATTTGGTACATTCTCCTTAATCCTGCATCACTTAAAAGTTTTCCTACTTTGGAAGAACTCCAATTAAATAAAAATTAAAATTTCCTTTCCCTACCTGACATTGTCAAGGAGACAAACAAAAGTAAAGGTTTGGGATCTGGATAAAGGGATGAGATTAAAAAAAAAAAAAGGCCTTTTGCGTTTCATGAGTACACAGGATCAGAGAAACTGGACACTGAGGAAAGTTTGTTTACTCATCTCCATGGAAACCCCAAGATTTTTCTCAGGTACTGATTGGCTGAGATGGAGAATAAATCATGAAACATGTGAAAGCCAGTAAGAATTTCAGGAGACAGTTATTAAAAGGGCTAAGGGGACAGCATGCTTGAGAGAAAGACTGAGGAGCCCTACATACTTCAGTCTGGGCAGCTGAAAGCATACAAAAACGAGATAACAGTTCCTGTGTCCACGACTGTTAGTTCAGAAAAAGTGTCACATATTTCTTTCTTTTTTTTTTTTTTCAATGCAGTTTATTCAGGAACCTTGAACAATCCTCGGACCCTGGGGAAAGCCAGCCCACCGCTTAAATAGCCTCTGGGTAGCCAACCCAGGCATGCCACGGGGGCAATGCAGATAGGTCCACATACATGGAAGCAAGCCAGATCCTCGGCCTTAGCCAAATGTGGAGTTATTCGTGACAGAGAGGCACTCACCATCGGGAAGGTGGAAGGCGAAAACCAGCTCCATCTTTAAGGCACAGCATTCCGCAGCTCTCTACAGTTCCCCCTTTTTGTTTTAGATGCATCAGGCAAGAGTACAGGTCTGATCTCTGATATTAGAAATAAATTGGGACTTTGTACCGATGTTCATTTAGGTGTCATCCACCCAAAGAGCATCAGACCCGTCCGATACCTTTTTCTCAGAGGCGGGACCTGGGGTATCAACCCGCATGCAGTCAGACATGCTCTTCTCTGGGTCCAAAGCGGCTGACCCTGAGTGCAGTGCTTAGCCTCGCATCCGGAGCGTAACATTTTAGCTTTTTATGGTATCCAACCATGCTTGGGGCGAATGTCCTGCTTCAATGGCTGTAAAGGCCTGAATGATCATGGCTGCATCACACTGTTGTGAGACTCTAATCTTGCATATATACCACAGGCAAACCAAGGAGACCAACACCAGAAGGCCTGCTAACGCTCCCATGCCCGCCCATTCCTTCAGATGATTCATGGCTGCAGCAATCCATGATGATAATCCTGTGGCTACTCCTGCGTCCACTCTGTTAGAATTTACTGTGACAATGGCCACTCTCAGCTGCTCCATCTTAGTATCGAATTCTCCAGTCCAATTACCTAAAATATAGCTCGACAATTGTTTAGACAGATTTGCAGCACAGGAAAAATTCTCATGTTATATGCTAGTGACTCAAAGTCCAGCATATTTTCATTGACAGCCAAGTTGAGTGATTTGACATAGGGTATCAATTTGCTCCTGCATGAGGTCAGTCCTCTGATTGAACACCATAAAGCTTCCTTTTAGTTGAGCATTAATTCCTTTATGTACAACTAAGGCATGAGCTACATTGGCTAAATGATTATTCAGGGTCTGAGCAGTCTGCCCAGTATGACTCATGGCTAATGCCCTGGTGGTAGCTCCAACAGCCGTCAATGAGATGGTAGTAACAATGGTGGCTGTAGTTCCAAGATCCCTTTTCTGTCTGAAGAGAGTCATAGCGTGAGGGGCATCAATGTGCACAGGCACCCAGTGAGGCATGCGAGTAACCAGGGCATACCTAAATTTACTAGCATTCCAGCATTGGGCAAAAATGCAAGTATCATTACCACAATTACTTGGCTCTATCTGGCTAATAATGAATAAAAATGGGGGATATAGACAAACAGGTGTGGGCTTATAGGAAATATTATGAGAAGCCTTAACCCCTCATTGGAACATCCTGCGTCAGTTCTAGAACTAGCATTGGTGGTGTCCGAGGTCTGAGTAGGTTCAGGAGACCATTGCCCCCAGGGGCGAGACGTGCTCCATGCCAATTGATTAACTCCATGTTTTCCTCCAATTTTGAAAGTCATTTAAGGTTCTTAAATTATTTTTCCCTTTTTTCTTAAATTTTTCATCAATTACACTTTATTCATTCTGCATCCCCCCATAAGCCCCTCCCTTCTCCCCTCCCAGTCCTACCCTCCCTCCTCCCTCTGCTTGCATGCCACTCCCCAAGTCCACTAATAGGGGAGGTTCTCCTCTCCTTTCTGATCTTAGTCTGTCAGTTCACATCAAAAGTGGCTGCATTGTCCTCTACTATGGCCTGGTAAGGCTGTTCCCCCCCAGAGGGAGATGATCAAAGAGCAGGCCAATCAGATTATGTCAGAGGCAGTCCCTCTTCACATTACTATGTAACCCAATTGGACTCTGAACTGCGCTGGGCTACTTCTGTGCAGGGGTTCTGGGTTATCTCCACGAATAGAATAGTCCTTGGTTGGAGTATGAGTCTCTGGGAAGTTCCCTGTGTTCAAATTTTCTTGTTCTGTTGCTCTCCTTGTGGAGACCCTATCCTCTCCAGCTCTTAGTATTTCCCAGTTCTTACCTAAAATTCCATTCACTCTGCCCAACAGTTGCCCATCAGGCTCAGCATCTGCTTTGATAGTCTGAAGGGCAGAGGCTTTCAGAGGCCCTCTGTGGTAGGTTCCTAGGTTGTTTCCTGTTTTCTTCTTCTTCTGATGTCCATCCTTTTTGCCTTTCCGGATGGGGATTGGACATTTTAGTTAGGGTTCCCTCTCTTGCTTAGTTTCTTTAGATGCACAGGTTTTTAGTGGGTTTGTCCTATGTTGTATGTCTATATGAGTGAGTATATACCATGTGTGTCTTTTTGCTTCTCGGACACATATTTCTTTCAAGTGGTCATTACTAAAAGTCACGTGCCTTTGACATGTGATTTTCACATTATCACAGATTATATTATTATTTGTTAAATGCAGAGATATGTCCTCAGTCAGTGAAGTACCTACTGGGAAAATGCTCCTTAACCAAGGCAACTCTTTGAACAAAAAATTGTTTACTTGGGACATTGCTCATATTTTTATGAGCATTATCCATGATGTCATATCAGCAAGAATTCATCTTGTTGTAGTCCTCCAGCAGAACTGAGATCTCTTCATATTTATCCACAAGGGAAAGGCAGAGAGAGGGTGACAGAAAGAGAAAGAACTAGAGAAACAGATTTGTAAATAGAGAGAAGACCAACAGAAACAAAGATATAAATTGACAGAGACTGAGAGACAACTCCATTCTATCCATTGGCATATCATTCTCAAAGCATACCTTCCTATAATATAACTCCAATAGGGAATATATTATCTCACAAGTCCATATATCCTAACCATTCCTAGATATTTCCTCAAAGGCGACTCCACATATAAATAAATAAGCTTCCAGGAAACATTGCAATTCAAATCACCAGGATGTGGAAGAAGATGGAGAGAATTCTAGGCTAAAAGAATTAGTTATATTGATAGTTTGTAATTAAGTACAATGATTAATGTCCCAGCAACTTCCAAGGTCTAAAGAACAGGAATGCCAATCTCCTTTGGGGAAAATGGGGAATACTTCCATAATGGAGTATTTTCAGCTAAAAAAAAAAAAAAAATGACATCATGATATTTTCAGGCAAATTGATGGAACCAGGAAAAATGCTGGGTGAAGTAACTAAAATGCACAAAGATATATATGGTATATATTCACATATTAGGAGGATTCCTAATAGTGAGGGTTAAGTTCCAATAGGCCATCTGTTGTGACCAAACCAGTCTACCATTAGAGGAATTGGGTTGCAGTGAATTGAGTTTTTGGGCCAAGGTATCCTACGGAAAATTTCAAGCAACCCAGGCTGTTGTTATTAAAATATTTTGCTCTCTGCCCTCTATTGATAGATCAGTGCCAAATTCTTGTATCCACAGATATGCTTCCTTCTGCATCAAATGTGGTTGCTTACAGAGACCCATAGTCTGATACTATGCAGAAAGAGACCTCAAAACACCTAGCTCTAAACAAGATATTCCTATGAAATTCTTCCTCCCCTCAGAGCTTTTGTAAGCCTGCAAGAGAGGAGGCAGGGAGTATGTCATAAGAAGAGGCAAATGAGGACACAAGGAGAACAATACCCTGAGAATCAGCAGCCAGTCTTGGTGAGACCTGATAAGCTAGGGTCAGAGAGTAGCCAGAGAAGGACCTCCCTTATCAGGGAACTAGATGAAGGATATAGGTGTAGAAGAAGGAGGGTGGGTGGGACTGGAAGGAGAAGAGTGAGGGTGCAGCTGAGGGGATTCAAAGTGAACAAATTGTAACCAATAAATACATAAGAAAAACTGTGATGAAAGTAATGAAGAACAGAGCTCTACAGAACTCATGGCTTCTATTCATGGATGATGGCAGGGTGCTGGAAGCATGAACTCAGTTTTCTTTAAGTAACTTGGCATTGAGACTCTGATCATGTTCTAAATTGTGTATCAACAACACACACTTCAATTGATGTATTTTAAAGAAAAATAATTTTTATTGTGACACTTGGGTAGGAATTTGAGCCAGGAAGCAATGTAAAAGGGGTGTAAAGTATATTACATGAAATTCCCACATAATCAATAAAAAGGATATGTTGAAAACTTTTACAATGACTTTTAATATAGAGAAAAGATTTCTCTAAAGGAGAGCAGAGTTTAACACTGTAAGGATTGCTTTCCAGGAACTCATTATGTAGCAGAAAATACTTGCCATGAAATAGTGGTTACCTAGCTACCTCAGACCCCATGAGCTCAGGCAGCACCACTGAACAAGTACTCCTGGATCTAACACTACATTTAGCGGGTTTGTCTGAAAGAACACAGCAAGAAACACAGGTGCTCTTGTGTCCGAGGTATATAACATGGATCAATTTATCTGTCCTGAAGTCCCAGTTTCACCTATAATAACAGGAACAGGAGGATTGCTCACTGACCACTGAATAGGACATACATGCTGGACCAGCCAGGTCAGCCAAAGCAACCTTGCTCATACAGGGTTGGAAATTCTAATGAAACAGCACCATCTGTCACATAGTTATTGCCCATCAGCACTCCTTTTACATAAACAGAGCTTTCTCTGTTTTGTCCAAACCAGTCCCAGGAATTGTCTGGTTTCTTTCTCTTTTCCCTGCTCTTAAGGACTCATTACCCCAGGGAACCCTAGGCCTGACCTATGATTACAATAAGAATGTGAAGGCATATTTGATGAGTATACAAGTAACTTCTCAGTTCAAAGTCACAAGGTAGGAAATTTCACATCCAAAACCATAGTAGGAGACCACCTTGTCAACTGGTACATTCCCCTTAATTCCACATCACTTTGAAGCTTCCTTAATTAGGAAGAACTCCAATTAAATAAACATTAAAGTTTCATTTTCTTCCTAACATTGTCACAGTGGTAAACAGGAATGAAGGTGTGTGGGATCTGGATAAAGGGATGAGATAAAGGCTTGTTGAGTTTCACAGGAAAAAGTCATGTGTGCACAGAGTCAGAGATACTGGACACTGAAGAAAGTTTGTGTACTTATCTCCGTGGAAACCTCAAGATTCTCATGTGCTGATTAGCTTAGATATAGAATGATTGTCATTCAACAAGTGAGAGCCAATAAGAGTTTCAGGAGGCAGTTATTAAAATGGCCAAGTGGACAGAGTGCTTGAGAGAAAGGATGAGCAGCCCTACATTCATCAATCTGACCAGCTGAAAGAATACAAACCAGAGTTGACTGTTTCTGTGTCCAATACTCTTATTTTAGGAAAAGTGTCATATATTTCTTTTTTTCTGTTTTTTTATATTAATTTTTATTAATTACACTTTATTCACTTGGTGAACCTCAATTAACTACTCCCTCTCCCCTCCCAATATGACCTTCCCTCCCCCATCTCCATGCATACACCTCCTCAAGTCTACTGATACGGAAGGTCTTCCTCTCCTACCTTCTGAAACTACTCTATAAGATCTCAACAGGATTGGCTGCATTGTCATCTGTGGCCTGGTATGGCTGCTCTCCCCTCACAGAGAGCTAATCAAAGAGCATGCTAATCAGTTCATGTCAGAGGAAGTCCCTATTCCCATTACTACGGAACTCACTTGTACAATGAACTGCCATGGGCTACATCTGTGCAGGGATTCTAGGTTATCTCCATGCATGGTACGTGGTTGGAGTATGAGTCTCTGGAAAGACCCCTGTGTTCCAATTTTTGGTTCTGTTCCTCTCCTTGTAGAGCTCCTCTCCTCTCCAGATCTTCCTATTTCCCACTTCTTCCATTCCATGCACTCTGCCCAACAGTTGGCCATAAGTCGCAGCATCTGATTTGATATTCTGCAGGGCAGAGTCTTTGAGAAACCCTCTGTGGCAGGCTCTTAACTTGTTCCCTGTTTTCTCCTTCTGATGCCCATCATCTTTTCCTTTCACAATGGAGATTGAACATTTTAGTCATAGTCCTCCCTCTTGATTAGTTTCTTTAGGTGTACAGATTTCAGTAGGTTTATCTTATTTTAAATATATATATGAGTGAATATATACTTGGTGGTCTTTCTGCCTTTGGGATAGCTCACTCAGGATTATCCTTTCCAGTTCACACCATTTACCTGCAAATTTCTTGATTTCCTTGTTTTTTTTATTGCAGATTAATATTCCATTCTGTAGATGTATCGTAATTTTTATATCCATTCTTCAGTTGAGGGTTAACTGAGTTTTGTCTATTACAGACAAAGCTGCTACAAACATGGTTGAGCAAATATCTATATTGTGTACTTGGGCCACTTTTGGATATATGCCTACATGTGGTATAGCTTGATCTTGAGGAAGCACTCATCCTAGTTGTCTGAGAAAGCACCAATTTTATTTCCAGAGTGGTTGTACAAGTTTACATTCCCCCTAGCATTGGAGGAGGTTTCCCCTTCTCCACAAACTCTCCAGCCTGTATTGTCACTTGAGATTTTTACTCTGGCTATTCTAATGAGTGTAAGGTGACATCTTTGTGTTGTTTTCATTTGCAATTCTCTGTTGGCTAATGACATTGAGCATTTCTTTAAGTGTTTCTCTGTCATTCGGTATTCCTCTATCTAGAATTCTCTGTTTAGCTCTGTTCCCCATTTATTAATTGGATTACTTGATTTGTTGCTTTTCAACTTCTTTAGATATTTTTTAACCTTTATTAGTTACACTTCATTCATTTTTTATCCACCTATACACCCCTCTCCACTCCCCTCGAATTCCTACCTTCTCTCCCTATTCTTCAAGAATGCCCCTCCAAGTCCACTGATAGGGGAGGTCCCCTCTCCTTTCTTCTGATCTTAGTCTATCAGATATCATTAGGAGTGGCTATATTGTAATCTTCTGTGGCCTGGTAAGGCTGCTCCCCTCTCAGGAGGTGGTGATCAAAGAGCAGGCTAATCAGTTCATGTCAGAAACAGTTCCTGTTCCCATTACTATGGAACCCTCTTGGAGACTCAACTGTCATGGGCTACATCTGTGCAAGGATTCTAGGTTATCTTCATGCATGGTACTTGGTTGAAGTATGAGTCTCTGGAAAGACCACTGTGTTCAAATTTTTTGGTTCTGTTGCTCTCCCTGTGGAGTTTCTGTCCTCTCTAGATCCTTCTATTTCTTACTTCTTTCATTAGATTCCATGCACTCTGCCCAACAGTTGGCCATAAGTTTCAGCATCTGATTTGATATTCTGCAGGGCAGAACCTTTCGGGGACCCTCTATGGCAGGTTTCTAACTTGTTTCCTGTTTTCTTCTTCTTCTGATGTCAATACTCTTTGCCTTTCAGGGTGGGGATTGAACATTTTAACTAGAGTCCTCCCTTTTGATGAGTTTCTATAGATGTACAGATTTCAGTAGGTTTATCCTATATTATATGTCTATATGAGTGAGTATATACCATGTGTGTCTTTCTGCCTTTGGGATAGCTCATTCAGGATAATCCCTTCCAGTTCACACTATTTACATGCAAATTTTATGATTTCCTTGTTTTTCCTTGCTGAGTAATAATCCATTCTGTAGATGTACCACAATTTCTGTATCAATTCTTTAGTTGAGGGGCATCTGGGTTGTTTCCAGCTTCTGGCTATTACAAGTAAAGCTGATACAGACATGGTTGAGCAAATGTCCTTATTTTGTACTCGAACCTCTTTTTCATGTATGCCTAGGAGTGGTATGGCTGGATCTTGAGAAAGTGTTATTCCTAATTGTCTGAGAATGAGCCAGATTGACTTCCAGACTGGTTGTACAAATTCACAAAGTTTACAAAAATTTGTATGAAAAATATTTCAAGAAACAATTTAGAAGATGATATCAGAATATGGAAAGATCTCCCATGGTAATGGCTTGGAAGGATTAACATACTAAAAATGGCCATCTTACCAAAAGCAATCTGCTGATTCAATTTAATTCCCATCAAATTACTGCATAATTCTTTACATTCCTTGAAAGAAAAATTCTCAAATTCATATGAAAAAACTAGAAACCTAGAATTGCTAAAACAATCCTCTACAATAAAAGACCTGGAGGTATCTCCATTCCTGATCTCAAGCTATACTCTAGAGAAACAGTAATAAAAACTGCACGGTACTGGCATAGAAACAAAATGGTGGATCAATGAAACCAAATAGAAGACCCAGAAATAAACCCAAACTCTATGGACACCTGATTTTTGACAAAGGTGACAAAATCATACAAGAGAAAAAAAGGTAGCTTCTTCAACAAATGGTGCTGGTCTAAATGAATATCTAAATGTAGAAAAATGTGAATATATCTATGATTATCACCCTGCACAATACTAAAGTCCAAGTGGATCAAAGACATCAATATAAAATCAGTCACATTAATTCGGTTGGAAGAAAAAGTGGGGAAAAGCCTTGAACTCATTGGCACAATACCAGAACACCAACATCACAGGCTCTAAGAGCAATAATCAGTAAATGGGAACTCATGGAACTGATAAGCTTCTATAAGCATAGTAAATAATCATCAAAACAAAATGAATGCCTATAGATTGGGAAAGACTCTTCACCAACTCTCTATGTGACAGACAGCTAATATCCAGGATATATAAGGAACTAAACAAGTTGAAAAGCATCAAATCAAGTAATCCAGTTAAAAAATGGAGAACAGAGCTAAACAGAGAATTCTCAATAAAGGAATAGCGAATGTCAGAGAAACACTTAAAGAAATGCTCAATGTCTTTAACAATCATGGAAATGAAAATCAAAATGATTCTGAGATTTCACCTTACACCCATCAGAATGGCCAAATTCAAAAACTCAAGTGACAACACATGCTAGACAGGTTTTGGACAAAGGGGAACCATCCTCCACTGCTGGTGGAAATGTAAACTTGTACAACCACTCTGGAAATCAATCTGGTGCTTTCTCACACAACTAGAAATAGCACTTACTCAAGATTCAGCTATCCACCTATAGGCATATATCCAAAAAAGGCTCATGTACACAATAAGTACATTTGCTCAACCATGTTTGTAGCAGCTTTATTTGTAATAGCCAAAACCTGGAAACAATCCAGATGCCCCCCAACTTAAAAATGGATACAGAAAATCAATACAGAAATTGTGGTACATTTACACAATGGAATATTACTCAGCAATAAAAAACATGAAATCATGAAATTCGCATGTCAATGGTGGGAACTGGAAAAGATCTTCCTGAGTAAGTTATTCCTGAAGCAGAAACAAACATAGAGTATGTACCTACTAATAGACATACAATATAAGATAAAACTATTAAAATCTGTACATCTAAAGAAACAAATCAAGAAGGAAGACTCAATCCCCATCCCAAAAGACAAAGAGAATAGACATGAAAAGAAGGAGAAAACAGGGAACAAGTTAGGAGCCTGCCACAGAGGGCCTCTGAAAAGTTCTGTCCTTCAGATTATCAAAGCAGATGCTGAGACTTATGGTCAAATGTTGGGCAGAATGCATGGAATCTAATGAAAGTAGTGGGAAATAGTAAAATCTGGAGAGGCCCGGAACTCCACAAGGAGGCAACAGAACCAAAAATATCTGAGCAAAATGGTCTTTCCTGAGACTAATACTCCAACCAAGTACCACTCACAGAGATAAACTAGAACCCCTACACAGATGTAACCCATGGCAATTCAGTGTCCAAGTGGGTTCCATAGTAATGGGAAAAGAAACTGCCTACTACATGAACTGATTAGCCTGCTCTTTGATCATCTCACCCTGATGGGGGAGCAGCCTTAGCAGAGCACAGAGGAAGACAATGCAGCCACTCCTGATGAGATATGATAGACTAGCTACAGAGGAAGGAGAGGAAGACCTCCCCTTTCGGTGGACTTGGGGAAGCACATGCATGGAGAAGAGGGATGGAAGGTAGGGTTAGCAGGGAGAGGATGGTTATATGGGTGGATACAAAGTGAATAAAGTTTAATTAATAAAATTTAAAACAAAAAAAATTAAAAATATTTAATTCCTTTTGGAGTTACATTATACAAGTGTGTGCTTAAGGTTGACATGCCAATGAATGTGACCATACAAAAGGGAGTCTGTCTTTCATTCTCTGTCACTTTATATCTTTGTTTCTGTCTGTCTCAATCTCTCTATTTATGAATCTGTTTCTCTAGCTCTTTCTCTTTCTATCTCTGTCTGTCTCCCTCTCCATGCCTGTTGCTTGTGATTCAGTATGAAAAGCTCACAGTTCTGCTGAAGGATTACAACAAGATGATTGCTTGTTGACATGGAATCCTGAAGGTCTCTGTAAAAATATTATCAAGGTTCCAATTAACACTTTTTATTCAAAGATTTGCCTCGGTCAAGAGCATTTTCACAATAATTCACTGACTGAAGACATATCTGTGCATTTAACGAATAATAATGGAATCTGTAATAATGTGAAAAATTAACATGACTTTATTAATGACCACATGAAGTAAATGTATGACACTTTTTCCTGAACTAACAGTCTGAGACACAGGAACTGTCATCTCTGTTTTGTGTGCTTTTAGATGCCCAGATTGAGGCATGTATGGCTGGTCAGCCTTTTTCTCAAGTAGGCTGTCCACTTGGCACTTTTAATAACTGGTTCCTGAAACTCTTACTGGCTTTCACCTGTTGAAAGACATCATTCTCCATCTTAGCCAATCAGCACCTGAGAGAATTTTGAGGTTTCCATGGAGATGAGTAAACAAACTTTTCTCAGTGTCCAGTATCTCTGATCCACAAAGTATTGTGAAACTCAACTTTTATCTCATCCCTTTATCCAGATTCTCCACCTTTACTCCTGTTTACCACTGTGACAATGTCAGGTAAGGAATAAAACTTTAATGTTTATTTCTTGGACAGCTTCTTAATAGGGAAGCTTCATAGTGATGTGGGATTAAGAGGAATGCACCAAATGACAAGGTGGTTTTCTCCTCTGTTATTTGATCTGAAATTTCCTAAGTTGTGACTTTGAACTGATCAGTTACTGGTGTACTCACTAAGTGTACATTCACTTTCTTATTGATATAGTAGGCTGACAGGCTCTAAAATTCCTGAGGTATTGATTCTTTAAGAACAAAGAAAAAAGAAGGAAACCAGATAATTCCTAGGAGTGGTTTGGCTGAAAGAGACAAAGATTGGTGTCTGAAAAAGAGAACCAAATGGCAAGATATTATAGGATAGCTGGTTCTATACCACACTAGTGTTGGCAACCCTCTATAAGCAGAGTTGCCTCGGCAGACATGGCTAGATGGGCAGCTGTATCCTAATAAGTGATCAGTGAGCGAGTTTCCTGGTCATGGTGTTTACAGTTAAAACTGGGCCACTGGGACAGAGAAATGGGTCCATGTTATATGCCTAGGATATAAGAGCAGCTGTGTTACCTGCTATGGTCCTACAGTCAAACACTCTAAATGTAGTGTTAGTGCCAGGACTGCTTGTTCAGAGGTGCCACCTGAGCTCATTGGGTCTGACATAGCTGAGTAACCACTAGTTCATGGCAAGGATTATCTGCTACATAATGACTTTCTAGAAAGAAAGTTTACAATGTGAAACTCTCCCCACTTTAGCGGAATCTTTTCTCCATGATAAAAGTCATTGTAAAAGTTGTCAACATATTATTTTTATTATGTGGGAGTTTCATATAATATACATTATATTCTTTCTCATGGCACCCAGGTTTAAATTCCTACCCATGAGTCACAAAACATTTTTAAATACATCATTTTGAGTATGTGTTGTTCATGTAATCATTGGAACATATTCAGATTCTTAGCTCCAAGTACCTTAAAGAAAACTGAGTTCATCCTTGCCACATCCTGACACTACCCCCAAGAAGAAGCCATAACTCCAGAAGAGCTCTATAATTTATCACCTTGATCACAGTATTTCCTATGTATTTATTATGATTTGTTCACTCTGTATCCCCTTTGCTGCCCCCTCCCTCTTCTCCTTCCAGTTCTACCCACCCTCCTTCTTCTATTCCTATGCCCTTTTTCTAGTTCCCTGATAGGGCAGGGCCTCCTCACCCTTCTATCTGACCCTAGCTTATCAGGTCTCAACAAGGCTGGCAGCATGTTCTTCTTCTGTGGCCTGATTCGCAGGGCATTGTTCTTCTGTCCTCAATTCCCTCTACTATGACACTCTTCCTGCCTCCTCTCCTGCAGGAATTCCAGAGAACTGAGAGAAGGTAAAATTTCATAAAGGAATCCCATTTAGAGCAGGGAGTTTTAAGGTCCCTGTCTGCATAATATCACACTGTCAGCCACTATGCAGTCCAATTTGATGCAGAAGGAAGCATCTCTTTGGATTCAAGAACATGGCACTGATGTATCAGTTGAGGGCAGAGAGCAACACATTTTAATAACAGCCTAGGTTGATTGACCATTTCCATAGGATGCCCTAAACTAACATCTCAATTAACTACCATCCAAACCCCCTAGTGGAAGACTGGTTTGGTCACAATAGATGGCTTATTGGAATTTAATCCCCCACTATTAGGAGATCTCTTAATAAGTTAATACATATCATATTTGTCTTCTGCACTTTAGTTACTTCACCCTGCATGAATTTTCCTGGATCCATTCATTTGCCTGAAAATATCTTGTTGTCATTTTCTTAGCTGAATAATACTCCCTTATGGAAATATTCCTTGTTTTCCCCAAAGAAGGCTGTCACTCCTGTTCTTTAGACCTTGAAAGTTGCTGGGACTATGCTCATTTTATTGAATGAGAAACTATCAGGATAACTATGATTTTTAGCCTAGAATTTCCTTCTTCTCTCACTTCTTGGTTATTTGAATTGAATTGTCCCCTTGAAGCCCATCTATTTACGTGTGGAGTCCACAATAAGGAAATGTCTGCTTAGGTTTTGGAAGTATAGCCTTGATAAAAAATATAATTCCTTTTGTTTTTCTAATTTCTTTCTTAGCCCTTTTGTCTTTTGTATACAGGATGGCTACTAAGTGTTTTGAGTTACTTTTGTATCTAGCCACTTTTACAAAGGTGTTTATCAGTGGTACAAGTTCCCTGGTAGAATTTTTTGTGTCACTCTGGTACAGTATCTTATAATCTGCAAATAGTGATATTTTGAATTCTTCCTTTCTTATTTCTATCCTCCTGATCTCCTTCAATTGTCTTATTTCTCTAGCAAGGACTTCCTGAAGTATGTTGAAGAGATATGGAGGGAGTGGGCATCCTGGCCTTGTCCCTGATTTCAGTGGGATTGCTTTATGCTTCTCTCCAGTTAGTGATGATGGCTATAGGCTTGCTGTATATGGTGTTTACCATATCTTCATATGTTTCTTTTATCCCTGATATCTCCAGTACTTTAAACATGAATTGCAGCTGGATTTTGTCAAATGATTTTTTCAGCATCTAAGGAAATTATTATGTGTTATTTTTTTTCTTTTGGTTAGTTAATATGTTGGATCACATTGGTTGATTTCCATTTTTTGGGCCACCCCTGCATACCTGGGATTAAGCCTACATAGTCATAATGGATGATAACTTTGATGTGTTCTTGTATTCAGTCAAAAACATAAAGTACCTTGTTATGACCTAAGCAAGTCAAGGAATTGTATGAAAATATTTCAAGACTCTGAAGAAAGAGTTAGAAGGAGAGATCAGAAAATGGAAAGATCTCCCATGCTCTTAGCTTTTCAGGATTAACATAGTAAAAATGGCCATCTTACCAAAAGCCATCTACAGATTCAATGCAATTCCCATCAAATTACCAACACAATTCTTTACAGACCTGGAAAGAAAAAGTCTCAACTTCATATGGAATAACAAGAAACCCAGAATTGCTAAAACAATCCTCTACAATAAAAGATCTTCTGGAGGTATCTCCATCCCTGATCTTAAGTTGTACTATAGAGCAACAGTTTTAAAAACTGCATGGTACTGGCATAGAAACAGAATAGTGGACCAATGGAACCGAACAGAGGACCCAGAAATAAACTCACACACTTATGGACACCTGATCTTTGACAAAGACGACAAAACCATACAATGGAAAAAAGGTAGCTTCTTCAACAAATGGTGCTGGTCCAACTGGATGTCTACATGTAGAAAAATGAAAATAGATCCATACTTATCACTCTGCACAAAACTGAAGTCCAAGTGGATCAAAGACATCAACATAAAATAAAACACATTAAATTTGTTAGAAGAAAAAGTGGGGAAGAGCCTTGAATTCATTGGCATAGGAGATAAATACCTGAACAGAACACCAACTGCACAGTCTCTAAGAGAAGCAATAATAAATGAGACCTCATGAAACTGGAAAGCTACTTTAAAGCAAAGGACACTGTCATCAAAACAAAACAAATGCCTACAGATTGGGAAAGAATATTAATCGACCCTCTATGTGACAGAGGGCTATTATCCAGTATATATGGCTCTTTGGTCTCCCCACCCCCGAAGGGAGGAGCAGTCCTGTTAGGCCACAGAGGAGGGCTTTGCAGCCAGTCCTGAAGATACCTGATAAAACAGGATCAGATAAATGGGGAGGAGGTCCCCCCTATCAGTGGACTTGGAAAGGGGCACGGTGGAGATGAGGGAGGGAGGGAGGGACTGGGAGGGAATGAGGGATTGGGACATGGCTGGGATACAGAGTTAATAAAATGTAACTGATAAAAAAATAAAAAATAAAAAATAAGAAAAAAAAGAACTAAATAAGTTGAAAAGCAATAAATCAAGTAATCCAATTAAAAAATGGGGAACTGAGCTAAACAGAGAATTCTCGATAGAGGAATTTTGAATGACAGAGAAACACTTAAAGAAATGCTCAACATCATTAGCCATCAGGAAAATCAAACCAAAACAACCCTGAGATTTCACCTTAAAACCCATCAGAATGGCCAAGTTCAAAAACTCACGTGACAGCACATGCTAGAAAAGTTGTCGAGAAAGTGAAACCTCCTCCACAGGTGTCCTGATGGGCCTCATGTAGGGCTGCTAAGCCTTTGAACAACTGCTAGTGGGAATGTAAAATTGTACAACCACTCTGGTAATCAAATGGGCACTGTATCAGTCAACTAGGAATAGTGTTTCCTGAAGATCCAGTTATAGCACTCATAGGCATATATTCAAAAGTGGCTCAAGTGTACAATAAGGACAGTTGATTATCCATGTTTATAGCTGCCTTATTTATAGTAGGCAGAACATGGAAATAGTCCAAATGCCCCCCAACTGAAAAAATATACAAACATATTGTTACAACTATACAATGGAATATTACTCAGCAATAAAAAACAAGGAATTCATGAAATTTACACAACAATGATGGGGACTGAAGACACACATCGTATATACTCACTAATACAGACATATAGGATAAACCTACTATAATCTGTACACCTCAAGAAACTAATCAGAGGCAGAAATCTGGCTACCATCCTCAATCCCTATCCCAAAAGGTAAAGAGGATGGACACCAGATAAAGGAGAAAACAGGGAACAAGTTAGGAGCCTGCCACAGAGGGCCTCTGAATGGCTCTGCCCTGAAGACTATCAAAGCAGATGCTGAGACTTATGGTCAACTGTTGGGAAGGATGCATGGAATCTAATGAAAGAAGCAGGAAATAGTAAAATCTGGAGAGGACAGGAGTTCCACAAGGAGAGCAACAGAACCAAAAAAAAATATCTGTGCCCAGGGGTTTTTCCTGAGCCTAGTACTGCAACCAAAATACATTGCAGGGAGATAACCTACAATCCCTCTCCAGATGTAGCCCATGGAAGTTCAGTGTCCAAGTGGGATCCATTGACATGGGTACAGGCACTGCCACTGACATGAACTGATTGGCCTGTTCTTTGATCACAACACCCTGATGGGGGAACATCCTTACCAGGCCCAAGGAGAAAAAAATGCAGCCCACTCCTGATGAAATATGATAGACTAGGAACCTAAGGGAGGAGAGGAAGACCACCCCTATCAGTGGACTTGGAGAGGGGCATGAGCACAAAGTGAAGGGAAGGTTAGATTGAAAGGGGAGGGGTAGTTATGGGGGGATACAAACTGAGTAAAGTGTAAATAATAAAAATTAAAATAAAATAATGTTAAAAATATTATCTGTTATGTTATATTATATGAGAGTGTGCTTAGAGGTTGATATGCCAATAAAAGTGACAAAACAGAATGGAGTCTCTGTCTTTTGGTCTCTGTCAATTTATATCTTTGTTTTTTTTTCCTCTCTCAATCTTAATATTCTGAATCTGTTTCTCTAGGTCTTTCTCTCTCTTGCTCTGTCACTCTCATTCTGCCTGCCCCTTGTGGTTTAGTATGAAAAGCTCTCAGTTCTGGTGAAAGACTACTACAAGATGACTACTTGCCAATGTGACATATTGGATGGTCTCTGTAAAAATAAAAGCAAGGTCCCAATTAAACGTTTTTGTTAATAGATATGCCTTGATTGGGGAGTGTTTTCAGAGTAAGTAATTTACTGACTGAGGACATATCTGTGCTTATAACAAATAATAATGGAATGTGTGATAATGAGAAACTTCCATGTCAAGGACACATGAATTTATTAATGACTACTTGAAAGAAATATGTAAATGCTTTCCTGAACTAAGACTCTTGGACACAAGAACTGACATCACTGGGATGTATATTTTCAGCTGTCCTGATAAGCCTCATGTAGGGCTGCCAAGCCTTTCTCTCAAGCAGGCTGTACACTTAGCCCTCTAATAACTGGCACCTCAAACACTAACAGATTTTAACTGGTTTCATGACATCATTCTGCCTCTCAGCCAATCAGCGCCTAAGAGAATCTTGATGTATCCATGGAGATGAGTAAACAAACTTTCCTCTGTGTCCAGTACCTCTAATCCTGTGCACAGGTGACTTTTTCTTGTGAAACCCAACAAGACTTTATCTTATCCCTTTATCTAGATCCCACACCTTTACTCCTGTTTACCTCTGTGACAATTCAGGTAGGAAATGAAACTTTTATGTTTATTTAACTGGACAGCTTCCTAAATAGGGAAGCTTCATAGTGATGTGGCATTAAGGAGAATCTAGCAAATGACAAGTTTGTCTCATAATATGGACCTGGATCTGAAATTTCCTAGGTTGTGACTTTTAACTGAGTAGTTACTTCCATCCTCACTAAATGTACCTTCACACTCTTATTGATATAATAGGCTGGCATGGTCTAGGGTTCCCTGGGGTAGTGTGTCTTAAGAGCAGAGAAAAGAGAAGGAAAACAGACAATTCCTGGGACTGGTTTGGGTGAAACAGAAAAAGGTCTGTGTATACAAAAGGAGAACTGAGGGGCAATAAAGTCTGACTGCTGCTGCTGTTCCACACTATTGTTGTCAACCCTCTATGAGAAGGATTGTCATGGCTGACCTTACCGAATGGGCAGCTGTGTCCTGATCAGTGGTCATTGAACAATCCTAGTGGTCCTTTGGGTTACAATTAAAACTGGTCATTTAGGAGAAAATTGGGTCCTTGTTATATGCCTAGGACACAAGAGCAGAAGTGTTTCTTGATGTTGTCCTCCAGACAAATGATCTAAACATATTGTTAGTGGCAGAACCACTTGTTCAGAAGTGCCACCTGAGTTGATGCTGTCTGAAGTAGCTGTGTAACCAGTAGTTCATGGCTAGGATTCTCTGCTACAGAATGAGATCCTGGAAAGCATGCCTCACAAAGTCAAGCTCTGCCCTCCTTTAGTGGAATCTTTTCTTCATGTTAAAAGCCATGGTAAAAGTGTCAACATATTCTTTTTATTGATTATGTGGGAATCTCATATAATATTTCCTTAATGGAGAATTATTCATCTAGGAAAATGACATCAAAATATTTTCAGGCAAATGGATGGAACCAGATAATTCATCCTGGGTTAAGTGACTAAAATGAAAACAGACAAATAAGCCATGTACTCACTTATTAGGAGGTCTCCTAATACTGGGATATAAAGGTCCACTAAGACATCTATTGTGACCAAACCAGTCTTCCATTAGGGGGATTGGGTGGCAGTTTTATTGAGTTGTTAGTCCTGGGCATTCTAAGGAAATTTTCAAGCAATGCAGGATGTTGTTATTAAAATATGTTGCTCCCTGACCTTAAATGATCGATTAGTGCCATATTCTTCCATCCATGGAGATGTTTCCTTCTGCATCAAATGTGATTGCAAATACAGACCCACCTGGTATGGAGAGAGAGAACTTAAAACACTGAGCTCTAAATGGGATTTCCTCATTCAATTCCCTCCCCTCAGAGCTCTGGGAAACCTGCAGAAAAAGAGCCATGAAGAGTGTCATAAGTGGAGGGAATTGAGGAAACAAGGAGAAAAATGCCCTGAGAATCAGGCCACAGAGGAAGATTGTGCAGTCAGTCTTGATGAAACCTGATAAGGTAGGTCTGATAGAAGGTGGAGGAGGACCTACCCTCTCAGGGAACTAGAGAAAGGGCCTAAGGATAAGAGAATGAGTGTAAGTGGAACTGGGAGGAAAAGATGGAGGTGACAGCAGAGGGGATACAAAGTGAACAAATCATAATAAATACATAAGAAAAACTGTTATCAAGGTGATGAAGTATAGATATCTTCAGGACTGATGGCTTCTTCTTGGGGGTGGTTCCAGGGTGCAGCAATGTTGAACTCAGTTTTCTTTAAGAGACTTGGCACTGAGACTCTGATCATGTTCCAATGAGTAGATGAACAACATTTACTTCAATTAATATATTTTAAAGAAAAAAATAGTGTGACAGGTGTAGGAATTAGAATCTGGGAGTAGTAGAAAAGGAGTATAAAGTATATTATCTGAAATTCCCACATAATCAGTAAAAATAATATGTTGACAACTTATACAATGACTGTCAAAATGGAGAAAAGATTCTGCTGAACAAACAGTCCTGGCACTAACACTACGTTTAAAGGGTTTGTCTGGAGCACCATTGAAGGAAACACTGATGATCCTGTGTCCTAGGCATATAGCATGGACCCATTTCTCAGTACTGAAGGACCAGTACAAGGAGGGTTCCTCAATGACCACTGTGTAGACACAGCTTGCTTGAGATAAATGGTGAGCAGCCCTACAGTCTCAATCTGACCAGCTGATACCACACATTCCAGAAATGACAGTTCCTGTCCAAGATTCTTACTTCAGGAATAGAGTCACATATTTCTTTCAATAATTTATTAATAAAATCACGTGGTATGACAGCAGAATGGAATTTTGACATCACAATGGTATTATGATATTACAATGGGGTTATGACCTTAATATGCTGTATGATATCACATTGATATTATGATATCACAATGCTCTTATTACATCATAATGCTCATATGACCTCATATGGTATGATATCACAATGGAATTATAACCTCACTATAACATAACAATGCAATTTGGACATCACAATGCTAGCATGACATGACATTATTGTTATCATATCACAATCATATTATGACATCACAATGCTATTACAACATTGTTGTGGTATGATGTCACAATGGAATTTTCACTTCACAGTAGCATTATGACCTCAAAATACTATTATATCATCACAATGCTTTTATAACATCACAATTGATATCATGATATCTCAATGATATTATGACATTACAATAGTATGACATCACAATGTTATGATGAGCTCCCAATGGTATTATGACATCACCATGGTATGGTGAAATACCAATTTTGTCATGATATCCTAATGGTATTATGACATCGAATGTTATTATAATATCACGATGCTATTTTATCTTCACAATAATATGACATTGCATTGATGTTATGACATCACAATGCTATATTTGGCTTTATAATGGTATGTTGTAGTTGATGATTAATATTTACTCTTGGTTTATCTTTTATTAATGCTTGCTGTTAATCCTAAACAGGCGTATAACCAATTTACTACACCGAGACTGAGTTTAATTCAGAACACAATGCTAGTCAATATTTACTCCCTCCTAAACCTTCAATCCCTCATAATTTCCTAAAATTTAGGTTTTACCCATTATACTTGCTCTTTGTGAAGTCTTAAGTCTGGTTCATTCCTCGATACTGTTCCAATATGTCTTTTCCAGCTCTGCTCCCTCGCACACTCTCCTCCCACACATTTCCTACACTGTGGCTCCTCTCATTCATTTCATGCCCTCTGTCCCCTCCCACTCATTTCTTGCCCTCTGGCTCCTCCCATTGCTCAATCCTATGGCTAGTTGCTTTATTTGGCTTGTTTACACAAAGTTGAGACAGGATGCTTAGAATAAGTATCACTCTGCAATATCTGGATTGAAAGCAGAGTGGTAGAAATCAGCATTTGAATGCACAAGGGTAAGGTGTATACATTTAAAAAGAACAGTATACCAACAATGCTATGACAAATCACAATGCTATGATGACATCATAATGCTATGATGACATCACATTAATATTATGACATCCTAGCTTTATTATGACATCTCAATGGTATCATGATATCTCAGTGCTATTATGACTTCACAATGCTATTAGGACATCAGCTATTATGTCATCATATGGTATGATCTCACAATGGAATTACAACATCACAATAAATATAACATAACAATGCAGTTATTACATCACAGTGATAGCCTGACATCACATGTGTATTATATATCACAATGGTATTATGATCTCATATGGTATGATATCACAATGGACTTAAAACATCACAATAATAATATAACATAACAATGTAATTTGGACATCACAATGCTAGTATGACATCACATTATTGTTATCATATCACAATGATATTATGACATCACAATGCTATTACAACATCTTGGTAGTATGACATCAAAATAGAAATTTTCTTCCACGGTGGCATTATGACGTCAAAATACTATTATATCATCACAATGCTTTTATAACATCACATTGATATCATAATATCACAATGGTATTATGACATCACCATGGTATGATGACATACCAATGTTGTCATGATATCCCAATGGTATCATGACATCCCAATGCTATTTTAACATCACAATGCTATTATGACATCATGATGCTATTGTATCTTCACAATGATATGACATTGCAATGATGTAATGACATCACAATGGTAGAAAGGCTTCACAGTGGTATGTTGTAGGTGATGATTATTGTAGGTAATGATTAATATTTACTATTGGTTTATCTTTTATTAATGCTTGCTGTTAATTCTAAACAGCTGACACAGAGACTGGGTTTATTTAGTTAACTTAGAATACAATGCTGGTCAATAGTTACTGTCTCCTAAAACTTCAAGCCCTTACAGTTCCCTAACATTTAGATTTTACCCATTCTACTTGCTTTATGTGAAGTCTTAGGTCTGGTTCATTCCTCAATGCTGTTCTAAGACCTCTCCTCCAGCTATGCTCTCAAAGCTCTGCTCCATTGCCCTTGCCTGCTCTCCTCCCACTCATTTCATGCCCCTGGGTTCTCTCACTCATTTCCTGCTCTTTGGCTGCTCCCATTGCTCAACATTGTGGCTAGTTGCTTTATTTGGCTTGTTTATACAAAGTTGAGACAAGATGCTTAGAATAAGTATCACAATGCAATATCCTGATTGAAAGCAGAGAGTAGGGGGTAAAAATCAACATTTGAATTCAAAAGGGTAATGTGTATACAAGTCAAAAGAACATTATAGCAACAATGGTATGACAAATCACAATGCTATGATGACATCACACTGGTATTATGACATCACAGCTTTATTAAACATCTCAATGGTATTATGTCATCACAATGGTGTCATGATATTTCAGTGCTATTATGACTTCACAATGATTTTAGGACATCTGATATTATGTCATCATATGTTATGATTTCACATTGGAATTATAATATCACAAAGATATACAATGCAGTTATTACATCACAATAATATCTTGACATCACATGAGTATTATCATATCACAATGGTATTATGACATCACATTGCTGTTTTGATATTACAATGGTATTATAACATCACATTGGCATTCTCACATTAAAATATTATGATGACATCATATTGGTATGTCACCTCAATGCTATTATGACATCACAATTATATTACAACATGATTGTGGTATGACTTCACAATAGATTTTTGACATCACAATGATGTCATGGCATCACAATCTTATTAGAAAATCACAATGCTATAATGACAACACAATGGTGTTATGACTTTACAATGCTATTATGACATCACAAAGCTGTTATGACATCAAAATATTATGATTTAATAATGCTATTATGATGCTACAATGGAATTATGTTAAAAAAGCTATTAAGAAATCACAATCATATGATATCTAAATGCTATTATAACATCACAATGACATGACATCACAATGGTATTATGACATCAAAATGCTATTATGACTTCACAATGTTATTATATTACAATTTTATTATGACATTAAAATTTTCTTACAAATTCACGATTTTGACATGACATCACAATGGAATTTTGAAATCACAATGATATTGTGATGTCACAATGCTATTATGACATCACAATGCTGTTATGACATCACAATGGTATTATGAAATGACCATAATAGCACCAGCTGTTAAATAGTTTATTGCCCCTCTGTTCTACTTTAACACTCACCAAACTTTTACTGTTTCAGCCAAACCAGTCCCAAGAATTGTCTAGTTTCCTTCTCTTTTCCCTGCTCTTAAAGACTCAATACCCCAGCAAACCCTAGATCCTTCCAGACTTTCATATCAATCAAAATGTTAAGGTACATTTAGTTAGTACATGAGTAACTGCTCAGTTGAAAGTCACATCCTAGGAAATTTCAGATCCAATACCATAGTAGGAGGCCACCTTGTCATTAGGGAAATTCTGCTTAATCCCACCTCACTTTGAAGCTTCCCTACTTAGGAAGCTGTCCAATTAAATAAAGTAATATTAAAGTTTCATTTCCTACCTGACATTGTCACAGAGATAAACAGGGTTTGTAAAGGTGTGGGATCTGGATAAAGAGATGGGATAAAGGCTTCTTGGGTTTCACAAGAAAAAGTCACATATGCACATATGTGAGATACTGGACAATGAGGAAAGTTTGTTTACTCATCTCCGTGGAAGCCTCAAGATTCTTTCAGATACAGATTGGGTGAGAGGGAGGATAATGTCATGAAACAGGTGAAAGCCAATAAGAGTTTCAGGAGGCAGTTATTAAAAAGGCCAAGTGGACAGACTGCTTGAGAGGAAAGGCTGAGAAATCCTAAATGCCTCAAATTTGGTCAGCTGAAAGCATACAACCCACAGATGTCTGTTCTTGTGTCCAAGACTCTTAGTTAAAGAAAATGATCACATATTTCTTTGAATTGTTCATTAATAAAGTCATGTGGATTTGATATGTGACTTTCACATTTTCACAGATTTCATTATTATTTGTATAATGCACAGATATGTCCTCAGTCAGTGAATTACTTACTGTGAAAATGCTCCTTTGCAAGGGAAATATTTAAACAAAAACCATTTAATTGGGACCTTGTTTATGTTTTTAGAGACAATGTCACATCAGCCAGCAGATATCTTGTTGTAGTCCTTCAGCAGAACTGAGAGCTTTTCTTACTAAACCAAAGGAAGCAGGCAGAGAGAGGGACACTGAGAGAGACAGAAAGAGAAATTGCTAAGGAGATATTCAAACATAGAAAGACGAAGACTGATAGAAACAAAATATTAAGTGAAAAAGACCAGAGACAGAGACTCGATTCTGTAAGGTCACTTTCATTGACATATCAGACTCAAAGCACATCCTACTACAATATAACTCCAATAGGAATAATATTATTGAACAAGGCCATACCTCCTAAGCCTTCCCAGACATTTCCTTACCAGGGACTCCACATGTAAATACATGAGCATCAAGAGGACAATGCATTTCAAATAACCAGGAAGTGGAAGAGATGGAGGGACTTCTGGGCTAAAAGAACATAGTTATTCTGAAAGTTTGTTATTTAATAAAATGATAAAAGTACCAGCAAATTCCAAGGAGTAAGGACAGTACTGACAATCTCATTTAGGGAAAATGTGGAATATTTCCATAAGGGAATATTATTCAGCTAAGAAAATGACATCATGATATTTTCAGACAAATGGATGGAACCAGAAAAAAAAATCATTCTTGATGAAGTAACTAAAATAAAGACAGAAAATTATGGTATGTATTCATTTAGTAGGTGGTCTCCTATTAGTGGGTGATGAAGTACCAATAGGCCATCTATTGTGACCAAACCAGTGTACTACTAAAGGGAATGGGTGGCAGTTAATTGAGTTGTTGTGTCAGGGCATCCTAAGTAAATTGAAGCCACCCAGGTTGTTTTCATTAAAATATTCTGCTCTCTACCCTCCACTGGTAGATCAGTGCCATGATGTTGTATCCACAGAGATGCTTCTTTCTGCATCAAATGGGATTGCACATAGAGACCCACAGTCTGATATTAGGCAGAAGAGACCTTTAAACACCTAGCTCTAAATATGATTTCCCTATTAAACTCTCCCTCTCCTCAAGGCTCTGGGAAGCCTGCAGCAGAGGAGGCAGTAAGAGTGTCATAAGTAGAGGGAATTGAGGACACAAGGAGAACAATGCCCTGAGAATCAGGCCACAGAGGAAGATGATGCAACTAGCCTTGATGTGACCTGATAAGGTAGGATCAGATTGAAGGTGGAGGAGGTGCAGCAGTCATCTTGTTGTAGTACTTAAGGAGAACTGATTACTTTTCATACTGTACCACAAGTGGCAGGAAGTGAGAGGTAGACAGAGAGAGAAAGAGAGAGAGACAGAAAGACAGAGATAGTTAGAAAGATAGATTCAGATAAACTGAGACTGACATAAACAAATATATAAAGTTACAGGGACTGAGAGACAGAGACTCCATTCTGTATTGTCACTTTCATTGGCATGTCAACCTCATAGCAAACCCTCCTCTATTATAACTCCAACAGTAATTATATTATCTAAAAGGATCATACCTCCCAACACTTCCCAGACATTTACTCACTGGGGACTCAACATGTAAATAGATGAGCTTCAAGGGGACATTGCCACTAAAATCACCAGGAATTGGAAGAAGAATGGAGAAACTCCTAGGTTAAAAGAGCAGTTATCCTGATACTTTCTTATTCAATACAATGATTTAAGTCCCAGCAACTTCCAAGTTCTAAAGAACAGGACTGACAATCTCCTTTGGGGAAAGTGTGTACTATTTCCATAAGGGAGTATTAATCTGCTAAGAAAAAGAAATCAAAATATTTCAGGCAAAAGGATGGAACCAGGAGACATCATCCTGGGTGAAGTAAATAAAATGCAGAAAAACAATTATGGTATGCATTAGGAGGTCTCCTAATAGTGTGAGATAAAGATCCATTAGGTCATCTAGTATAATCATCTAGTCTTCCACTAGAGAGACTGGGTGGCATTTAATTGATTTATTGGGCCAGGCCATCCTACAGAAATTTTCAAGCAACCCAGGTTGTTGTTATTAAAATATGTTGACCTCTGTCCTCAAATGATAGATTAGTGTCATGTTCTTGTATCCACAGAGGTGATTCTTTCTTCATCAAATGTGATTGCATTCAGAGACCCACAATATGATATTATGTGGAGAGAGAGCTTTAAACACCCAGCTCTAAGTGGGATTTCCCTTTTGAAATTCTCCTTCCCCTAAGAGCTCTGGGAAGCCTATAGGAGAGGAGGCACTAAGAGTGTCATAAGTAGAGGGAATTGAGGACACAAGGAGAACAATGCCCTGAGAATTAGGCCATAGAGGAAGATGATGCAGCCAGTATTGTTGATACCTAACAAATTAGGGTTAGATTTAAGGTGGAGGAGGAACTCCCCTATATGCAAACTATAGAGATGGCATAGGGATAGAAGAAAAAGGGTGGGTGGGTCTGGAAAGAGAAGAGGAATTGGGCAGCAGAGTGGATACAAAGTAAACAAATCATAAGAAAGAAAGAAAGAAAGAAAGAAAGAAAGAAAGAAAGAAAGAAAGAAAGAAAGAAAGAAAGAAATAAGAAAAATTGTGAATAACCTAAAGAACTTAGAGCTCTTTGGCACTAATGGCTTCTTCTTGTTGGTGGTGCCAGGAGGCAGAAAGGATGATATCACTTTTCTTTATGGGACTTGGCACTGAGATTCTTATCATGTTCCAAAGAGTATATGAACAACACATACTAAAATTGATGTATTTTAAGGAAAAAAATATTTTAGTGTGACACATGGGTAGGAATTTGAACCTGAGAGCAAAGGAAGAAGTATAATGTATGTTATATAATATTCCCTCATAATCATTTAAAATATTAGTTTTACAATAACTTTTAAGATGAAGAAAAGTTTCCACTAAAGGAGGGCAGAATTTGACTTTAAGACATGCTGTATAGGTACTCATTATGGAGCAGAGAATCCTAGCCATGAACTTGTGGTTACCCAGCTTCCTCAGAACCCATTAGTTCAGGTGGCACCTCTGAACAAGCACTAAATTTAGAGGGTTTGTATGGAGGACCACAGAAGAAAACACGCTGCTCTTGTGTCCTGGGCATAAAACACAAACATATTTCTCTGTCTTGAAGGCCCAGTTTTTACCTCAGGACCAATAGTTTTCTGCAGTGATAACTGTATAGGATATAGTTGCCAATCTAGCCGAGGTAAACCTGCTCATAGAGGGTTGGCAACACAAGTTTGGAACAGCTCCAGCTCTCAAATAGTTTATTGCCCCACAGTTCTTTTACACTCACCAATCTTTCTCACTTTCAGCCAAACAAGGCCCATTAATTTTCTGCTTTCCTTCTCTTTTCCCTGCTCTTAAAGACTCAGAGAACACTAGACACTGTCTGCCTATTTTTTTCAAAAAGAATGTGAAGATCCATTTTGTGAATACATGAGTAACTGCTCAGTTTAAATTCAAAACCTAGGAAATTTCAAATCCAAGACCTCAGACAGATACTACCTTGGCATTCAATATGTTCCCCTTTATCCCACATCACTTTGAAGCTTCCCTACTTAGGAATATGTCCATTTAAATTAACGTTAAAGTTTCATTTTCTACATGACATTGTCACAGAGATAAACAAGAGTAAAGGTGTGGGGTCTGGATAAAGTGATGAGATAAAGTCTTGTTGGGTTTCACAAGAAAATGTCACATGTGCACAGGATCACAGATACTGGACACTGAAAAAAGTTTGTTTAGTCGTCTCCAGGGAAACCTCAAGATTCTCTCAGGTGCTTATTGGCTGAGAGTGAAAATGATGTTATTCAACAGGTGAAAGCCAGTAAGAGTTTCAGGAACCAGTTTTTAAAAGAACCAAGTGAACAGCATGCTTGAGAGAAAGGCTAAGTAGCCCTACATGCCTCAGTCTGAACAGCTGAAAGCACACAACCCAGAAAAGATAGTTCCTGTGTCCAAGACTCTTAGTTCAGTAAAAGTGTCACACATATCTTTCAAGTGGTCATTAATAAAAGTCACCTGTTCTTGACATGTGACTTTCAGATGTTCACAGATTCAATTATTTATTGTTAAATGTACAGATATGTCCTAAGTCAATGAATTACTTACTGTATAAAATGCTCCCTGACCAAAACTAATCTTTGAACAAAAGCTTTTAATTGGATCCTTTCTTATATTTTTACAGAGATCATCAAGGATGTCATGTCAGCAAGCAATCATGTTGTTACAGTCCTTCAGAAGAACTGAGAGCTTTTCATACTGAATCACAAGCTGAAGGCAGAGAGAGGGAGACCAAGAGACAGAGATAGAAAGAGCTAGAGAAACAGATTCACAAATAGAGAGACCAAGACCAACAGAAACAAAGATATAAAGTGACAGAGACTGAGAGACAGAGACCACAGTCTTTCTGGTCACTTTTATTGGCATATCGACCACAAAGCACAACCTCCTATAATATAACTCCAAAAGGAATTATATTTTTTCAATATTTTTATTTTAATTTTTATTAATTACATTTTATTCACTTTGATTTTTTTTCTTTTTATTGTTATTTTTTTACAATTTGTTCACTTTGTATCCCCCCCATAAGCCCCTCTCTCCTCCCCTCTCGATTCCACCCTCCTTCCCCTTTCTTAATGCATGCCCCTCCCCAAGTCCACTGACAGGGGAGATCATCCTCTTCTTCCATCTGATCTTAGTCTATCAGATCACATCCGGAGTGTCTGCATTGTCCTCTTCTGTGGCCTAGTAAGCCTGCTCTCCCCTCAGGGGGAGGTGATCAAAGAGCAGGCCTATCAAATTGTGTTGGAGGCAGTCCATCTTCCATTACTATGTAACCCACTTAGATACTAAACAGCCATGGATTACATCTGCACAGGGGTTCTAGGTTATACCCATGCTTGGTCCTTGGTTGGAGTATGGGTCTCTGGGAAGACCCATGTGTTCAAATCTTCTAGTTCTATTGCTCTCCTTGTGGGGTTCCTGTCCTCTCCATAACCTACTATTTCCCACTTCTTACATAAGATTCCATGAACTCTGACCAACAGTTGGCCATAAAGTCTCAGTGTCTGCTTTGATAGTCTGCAGAGAGTTTGAGAGCCTGTCAGAGGCCCTCTGTGGCAGGTTCCTAGGTTGTTTCCTGCTTTCTTCTTCTTCTGATGTTCATCCTCTTTGCCTTTCTGGTGGGGATTGGGCATTTTATTCAGGGTCCTCTCTCTTGATTAGTTTCTTTAGATGGACAGATTTTAGGTTGATCCTATAAGTATATATGGGTGAGTATATACCATGTGTGTCTTTCTGCTACTGGGACAGCTCACTCAGGATGATCTTTTCCAGGTCCCACCATTTACCTGCAAATTTCATGATTTCCTTATTTTTCATTGCTGAGTAATACTCCGTTGTGTAGATGTACCACAATTTCTACATCAAATCTTCAGGTGAGGGGCATCTGGGCTGTTTCCAGCTTCTGGCTATTACAAATAAGGCTGATACAAACATAGTTGAGCAAATGTCCTTATTGTGAACTTGATCCTCTTTTGGATATATGCCTAGGAGTAGTATAGCTGGATCAAGGAAGTCCTATTTCTAGTTGTCTAAGAAAGTGCCAGATTGATTTCCAGAGTGGTTGTACAAGCTTAATTTCCACCAGCAGTGGAGGAGGGTTCTCCTTTCTCCACAACCTCTCCAACATGTATTGTCACTTGAGTTTTTTATCTTGGCCATTCTGATGGGTGTAAAGTTGAAATCTCAGGGTTGTTTTGATTTGCATTTCCATAATGGCTAATGAGATTGAGGATTTCAAGTGTTTCTCTGCCATTTGATAGTCCTCTACAGAGAATTCTCTGTTTTGCTTTGTTCCCCATTTTTTAATTGGATTACTTAGTTTGCTGCAGAGCTTCTCTAGTACTTTATATATGCTGGATATTAGCCCTCTGTCAGATAAAGGGTTAGTGAAGATTCTTTCCCAATCTGTAGGCTGTCCTTTTGTTTTGATGACAATGTCCTTTGATTTAGAGAAGATTTTCAGTTTAATGAGGTCCTATTTGTTGATTGTTTATCTTAGAGCCTGTGCTATTGGTGTTCTGTTCAGGAAGTTGTCCCCTGTGCCAATGAGTACTAGGGTATTCTCCACTTTTTTTCTAGCCAATTAAATGTGTCTGGTTTTATGTTGAGGTCTTTGATCCACTTGGACTTCAGTTTTGTACAGGGTGATAAGTATGGATCTATTTTCATTTTTCTACTTGAAGACATCCAGTTGAACCAGCACAATTTGTTGAAGATGCTATCTTTTTTACACTGTATGGTTTTGCCACCTTTGTCAAAATTCCGGTGCCCATAAGTGTGTGGGTTTATTTCCAGGTCTTCTGTTCAGCTCCATTAACCCACCATTCTGTTTCTATGCCAGGACCATGCAGTTTTTATAAGTGTTGCTCTATAGTACAGCTTAAGATCAGGGTTAGAGATACCTCCCGAAGATCTTTTATTGTACAGGATAGTTTTAGAAATTCTGGGTTTCTTATTATTCCATATGAAGTTGAGAATGTTTCTTTCTAGTTCTGTAAAGAATTGTGTTGGCAATTTGATGGGAATTGCATTAAATCTGCTTTTGGTAAGACGGCCATTTTTAGTATGTTAATCCTGCCAAGCCATGAGCATGGGAGATTTTTCCATCTTCTCATATCTTCTGCTAATTCTTTCTTCAGAGACTTGAAATTTTTTTTCATACAAGTCTTTGACTTCCTTGGTTGGGGTTACACCAAGGTACTTTATGTCATTTGTGGCTATTGTGAAGGGTGTTGTTTCTCTAATTTCTTTCTCAATCCTTTTGTCTTTTGTATACAGGAGGGCTACTGATTTTTTTGAGTTAATTTTGTATCTGCCCACTTTGCTAAAGGGGTTTAACAGCTGTAGGAGTTCCCTGGTAGAGTTCTTGGGGTCACTCACATATACTATTATATCATCTGCAAATAGTGATAATTTTACTTCTTCCTTTCCAATCTGTATCCCCTTTATCTCCTTCAACTGTCATATTGCTCTAGCAAGGACTTCCAGCACTATGTTGAATAGATATGAAGAGAGTGGGCAGCCTTGTCTTGTCCCTGATTTCAGTGGGATTGCTTTAAGTTTCTCTCCATTCAGCTTGATGTTGACTATAGGCTTGCTGTATGCATTTACTATGTTTAGATATGTGCCTTGTATCCCTGATTTCTCCAATACTTTAAACATGAATGGATGTTGGATTTTGTCAAATGCTTTTCAGCATCTAGGGAGATTATCATGTGGTTTTTTTCTTTCAGTTTGTTAATATGGTGGGTCACATTGATGGATTTCCATATATAGAACCACCTCTGCATACGTGGGATGAAGCCTACTTGGATAATAACTTTGATGTGTTCTTATATTCAGTTTGCAAGTATTTTGTTGAGTATTTTTGCATCAATGTTCATAAGGGAGATTGTCCTGAAATTCTCTTTCTTTGTTGAGTCTTTGTGAAGTTTAGGTAACAAGTGACTGTGGCTTCATGGAATGAGTTTAGTAATGTTCTTTCTGTTTCTATTTTATGGAATAGTTTGAAGAGAATTGGAGTTAGCTCTTCTTTGAAGGTCTTGTAGAATTCTGCACTGAAACCATCTGGTCCTGGGCATTTTTGGATGGGAGAGTTTTGATTACCGCTTTTGTTTACTTGGGGGATATAGGACTATTTAATTTATTAACGTGTCCCTGATTCAGCTTTAGAAAGTCAAATCAATCAAAAATAACTATACATTTAAATTGGTTTTCAAATTTTGTGGTATATAGACTTTTGAAGTAAGTCCTAATGATTTTTTGGATATCCTCAGTGTCAGTAGTTATGCCCCCTTTTCGTTTTTGATTTTGTTGATTTGGGTGGTGTCTCTCTGCCTTTTAGTGAGCTTGGCTAAAGGTTTAGATCTTGTTGATTTTTTCAAAGAACCAGCTCTTGGATTCATTGATTCTTTGAATTGTTTTACTAGTTTCTAATTGATTTCCCTAATTTTGATTATTTCCAGCCATCTACTCTTTTTTGGTGTGTCTGCTTCTTTTTCTAGGGTTTTTAAGTGGGCCAGTAAGTTGTTTGAATGAGCTGACTTGAATTTCTTCTTGAAGGCACTTGGTGCTATGAACTTTCCTCTTAGCATTGCTTTCATTATGTCCCACAATTTTAGTATGTTGTGTCTTCATTTTCATTGAGTTCTAGGAAGACTTTAATTTCTTTCTTTATTTCTTCCCTGACCCAGATGTCATTTAGTAACAAGTTGTTCAGTTTCCATCTGTATGTAGGCTTTTTTGTTATTTCTGTTGTTGAGGTCCATCTTTATTCCATGGTGATCAGACTGGATACAAGAGATTATTTCAGTCTTCTTGTGTCTGTTGAGGCTTGCTTTGTGAACCACTATATGGTCTATTTTGGCGAAGGTTCCATAAGGTGCTGAGAAGAAGGTAAATTCTTTTGTGTTTGGGTGTAAGGTTCTGTAAATGTCTGTTAGGTCCATTTGATTCATGACCTCGGTTAGAGACATTGTTTCTTTGTTTAATTTCTGTTTTGTTAACCTGTCCTTTGTTGAGAGTGGGGTACTGAAGTCTCCCACTATTAATGTGTGGGGATCTATATGTGGTTTAACTTTTATCAATGTTTCTTTTACAAACATGGATGCTCTTGTATTTGTGTCATAGATGTTCAGAATTGTGATGTCTTCCTGGTGGAATTTTCTGTTAATGAATATGAAGTGTCCTTCCCCATCTCTTTTTATTAATTTTGGTTGAAAGTCTATTTTATCAGATATTAGAATGGCTACTCCTGCTTGCTTCTTGGGTCCATTTGCTTGGAAAGCTGTCTTCCAACCCTTTACCCTAAGATAATATCTATCTTTGTGCCTTAAGTGTGTTTCTTGTATGCATCAAATTTCTGGGTTTTGTTTATGTATTCATTCAGTTAGTCTGTGTCTTTTTATTGGAAAATTGAGTCCATTGATGTTGAGAGAGATTAATGACCAGTGGCTGTTAGATCCTTTGATTTTGATGTTGGCTGTGGTCATAAGGTTGTGTGCTTGGCTGCTCTTTTTTTTTTTACTTTTATTTTTTTAATTTTATTTTTTTTATCAGTTACATTTTATTAACTCTGTATCCCAGCCGTGTCCCGATCAATCCCTCATTCCCTCCCAGCCCCTTCCTCCCTCAGCTCCACCATGCCCCTTTCCAAGTCCACTGATGGGGGGGACCTCCTCCCCATTCATCTGATCCTGTTTTATCAGGTATCTTCAGGACTGACTGCAAAGCCCTCCTCTGTGGCCTAACAGGACTGCTCCTCCCTTCGGGGGTGGGGAGGCCAAAGAGCCAGTCATTGAGTTCCTGTTAGAAATAGTCCTTGTTCCCCTCACTTTGGGAAACCAATTGGTTACTGAGCTACCACAGGCTACATCTGTGTGGAGGTTCTAGGTTATTTCCATACATGGTCCTTGGTTGAATGTCAGTCTCAGAAAAGACCCTGTGCCCAGATATATTTGGTACTTGTGGAGCTCCTATCCTTTCCCCATCAGACTAACTCCCGTTCTTTCTTAGGATTCCCTGTACTCTGCCAAAGGTTTGGTCATGAGTCTTTGCTTTGAAAACACTGCTAGTTAGATTCTTTCAGATGCGCTCAGTAGACTCCTGTCATAAGTTCAATGCACATCCCATTTGTCTTTCTAAACAAGGATTGATCATCTTACCCCATGTCCGCTCAATTGATTATCATTTTTTTAGGTGTATAGATTTCATTATGTTGATCATATCTTATAGGTCTATATAAGTGAGTATATCCCATGTTTGTCTTTCTCCTTCTGGGATATTTTACTCAGAATGATCTTTTCTAGATCCCACCATTTGCCTGCAAATTTCATGATTTCCTCCTTTTTGATTGATGAGTAGTATTCCACTGTGTAAAAATACCACAATTTCTGTACCCATTCCTCCGTTGATAGACATCTGGGTTGTTTCCAGGTTCTGACTATTACAAATAAAGCTGCTATAAACATGGTTGAGCAAGTATCCCTTTTGTGTACTTGAAAGAACTTTGGGTATATATCTAGCAGTGGTATAGCTGGGTCTTGAGGAAGTACAATTCCTAATTGTCTTAGAAAGCGCCAGATAGCTTTCCAGAGTGGTTGTACCAGTTTACATTCCCACCAGGAGTGGAGGAGGGTTCCCCTTTCTCCACAACCTCTCCAGCATGTGTTGTTGCTTGAGTTTTTCATCTTGGCCATTCTGATGGGTGTAAGGTGATATCTCACGGTTGTTTTGATTTGCATTTCCCTGATGGCTAATGAGGATGAGCATGTCTTTAAGTGTTTTTCTGCCATTCAATATTCCTCTGTCACGAATTCTCTGTTTAGCTCTGTTCCCCATTTTTTAATTGGATTACTTGGTTTGCTGCTTTTCAGCTTCTTTAGTACTTTGTATATACTGGATATTAGTCCTCTGTCAGATAAAGGGTTAATGAAGATTCTTTCCTAATCTGTAGGCAGTCGTTTTGTTTTGATGATGGTGACCTTTGCTTTACAGAAGCTTTTCAGTTTCATGAGGTCCCATTTATTGATTGTTGCTCTTAGAGCCTGTGCTGTTAGTGTTCTGTTCAAGAAGTTGTCTCCTGTGCCAATGAGTTCTAGGCTGTTCCCCACTTTTTTTTCAAAACGATTTAGGGTATCTGGTTTTATGTTGAGGTCCTTGATCCACTATACTTTAATTTTGTGCAGGGTGATAAATATGGATTTATTTTCATTTTTCTGCATGTAAACATACAGATGGTCCAGCACCATTTATTGAAGATGTTGTCTTTTTTCCATTGAATGGATTTGGCTTCTTTGTCAAATATCCAGTATTCATAGGTGTGTGGGTTTATTTCTGGGTCTTCTATGCGGTTCCATTGATCCTCCTTTCTGTTTCTATGCCAATACCATGCAGTTTTTATTACTTTTGCCTTGTAGTACAGCTTGAGATCAGGGATGGAGATACCTCCAGATGATCTGTTGTTGTACAGGATTGTTTTGGAGATTCTAGGTTTTTTTCTTTCTCCATATGAAGCTGAGAATCTTTTTTTCAAGGTCTGTAAAGAATTGAGTTGGTATTTTGATGGGAATTGCATTGAATCTGTAGATTGCTTTTGGCAGTATAGCCATTTTCACAATGTTACTCCTACCAATCCATGAGCACGGGAGATCTTTCCATCTTCTGATATCTTCTTCGATTTCTTTCTTCAGAGACTTGAAGTTTTTCTCAAACAGGTCTTTCACTTGCTTGGTTAGAGTCACACCAAGGTGCTTTATGTTATTAGTGGCTATTGTGAAGGGTGTTGTTTCCCTAATTTCTTTCTCAGCCTTTTTGTCTTTGGTATATAGGAGGGCTTCTGATTTTTTTGAGTTGATTTTGTATCCTGCCACTTTGCTGAAGGTTTTTATCAACTGAAGGAGTTCTCTGGTTGAATTTTTGGGGTCGCTCATGTATACTATCATATCATCTGCAAATAGTGACACTTTGACCTCTTCCTTTCCGATTTATATCCCCTTGATCTCCTTTAGTTTTCTTATTGCTCTGGCTACGACTTTAAGTACTATGTTGAAGAGATATGGGGACAATGGGCAGCCTTGTCTTGTCCATGATTTCAGTGGGATTGATTTAAGTTTCTCTCCATTGAGTTTGATGTTAGCTATGGCTTGCTGTATATTGCCTTTACTATCTTTAGGTATGTGCCTTGTATCCCTGATCTCTCCAAGACTTTAAACATGAATGGATGTTGGACTTTGTCAAACGCTTTTTCAGCATCTAAGGAGATGATCATGTGGTTTTTCTCCTTCGGTTTGTTTATGTAGTGGATTACATTGATGGATTTCTGTATGTTGAACCACCACCGCATGCCTGGGATGAGGCCTACTTGGTCATTGTGGATGATATCTTTGATATGTTCTTGGATTCGGTTTGCAAGTATTTTATTGAGTATTTTTGCATCAATGTTCATAAGAGAGATAGGCCTGAAGTTCTCTTTTTTTGTTGGGTCTTTGTGTGGTTTAGGTATTAAGGTGACTATGGCTTCATAGAATGAGTTTGGTAGTGTTCTTCTGTTTCTATTTTGTGGAATAGCTTGGAGTTAGCACTTCTTTGAAGGTCTTGTAGAATTCTGTGCCAAAGCCACCTTCTCCAGGGCTTTTTTTGGAGGGGAGACTGCTCCGATTTCCTTGGGAGATATAGGGATATTCAGTCTTTCTACCTGATCTTGACTTAGTTTTGGGAGATGGAATCTTTCAAGAAAATTATCCATTTCATTTAGATTTTCAAATTTTGTGGCATATAGGCTTTTGTAGTATGACCTAATAATTGTTAGGATTTCCTCAGTGTCTGTGGTTATGTCCCCATTTTCATTTCTGATTTTGCTGATCTGGATAGTTTCTCTCTGCTTTTTAGTTAGTTTGGCTAAGGGTTTGTCTATCTTTTTGATTTTCTCAAAGAACCAGCTTTTTGTTTCATTGATTCTTTGGATAGTTTTATTTGTTTCTAATTGATGGATTTCAGCCCTTAGTTTGATTATTTCCAGCCATCTGCTCCTCTTGAGTGTATCTGCTTCTTTTTTTCTAGGGTTTTCAGTTGGGCCATTAAGTTGTTTGTATGTGATGTTACGAATTTCTTCTTGCAGGTACCTAGTGCTATAAATGTTCCTCTGAGCACTGCTTTCAATATGTCCCATAAATTTGAGTATGTTGTGTCTTTCTTTTCATTGAATTCTAGAAAGTCTTTAATTTCTTTCTTTATTTCTTCCTTAACCCAGCTGTCACTGAGTAGTAAGTTGTTCAGTTTCCATGTGCATGTTGGCTTTTTGTTGTTTCTGTTGTTGTTGATGTCTAGCTTTAGTCCATGTTGGTAGTTAGTATACAAGGGATTATTTCAATCCTTTTGTATCTGTTGAGGCTTGCTTTGTGACCCACTATATGGTCTATTTTTTAGAAGGTTCCATGCGGTGCTGAAAAGAATGTGTATTCTTTTGAGTTTTGGTGAAACGATTTGTAGATGTCTATTAGGTCCATTTGATTTAGGGATTCTGTGAGTGCTTTTATTTCCCTATTTGGTGTCTGTCTAGTTGATCTGTCCCTTGGTGAGAGTGGAGTGTTGAAGTCTCCCACTATTAAGGTATTAGGATCAATGTATGATTTAAGCTTTAATAATGTTTCATTTACAAATGTCGGTGCTCTTGTATTTGGGGCATAGATATTCAAGATTGTGATGTCCTCTTGGTGGATTTTTCCTTTGATGAAAATATAGTAGCCCTCCTTATCTTTTTTTTATTAACTTGGGTTGAAAGTCTATTTTATTAGATATTAGGATGGCTACTGCAGCTTGTTTTCTGGAACCATTTGCTCAAAACAGTTTTCCAGCCCTTTACTCTGAGGTAGTATTTATCTTTGTTGCATAGGTGTGTTTCTTGGATGCAACAGAATGTTGGATCTTGTTTCCTTAACTCTTCTGTTAGCCTGTGTCTTTTTATTGGTGAGTTGAGTCCATTGATATTGATAGATAATAGTGACCAATGCATGTTAGTTCCTTTTGTAATGGAGTCGGTGATCTAACCCTGTTTCTTTGCTTGTTTTCTTTTCATTTTTGTTGGGATATTATCTGTATGCCCTGTTTTCTTGGATGAATTTGTTTTCATTGGATTGGAGTTTTCCTTCTAGTATATTCTGTAGGTATGTTTTGCTGTGTAGATATTGTGTAAATTTAGTTTTGTCATGGAATATTTTGTTTTCTCCATCTATGTTGATTGAAAGCTTTGCAGGGTATAGTAGTCTGGGTTGACATTTGTGATCTCTTAGAGTCTCCATGATACTTGCCTAGGCCTTTCTGGCTTTCATAGTTTCTGATGAGAAGTCCGGTGTGATTCTGATAGGTCTACCTTCATATGTTACTTGGCCCTTTTCCCTTGCTGCTTTTAATATCTTTTCTTTGTTCTGTAGATTTAGTGTTTTGACTATGATGTGACGTGATGTGTTTCTTTTCTGGTCTAGTCTTTTTGGAGTTCTGTAGGCCTCTTGTATATTTATGGACATCTCTTTCTTTAAGTTGGGAAAATTTTCTTCTATAATTTTCTTGAAAATATTTTCTGGACCTTCGAGCCTGGAGTCTTCCTTTTCATGAATTCCTATTATTCTTAGATTTTGTCTTTTCATAGCATCCTTGATTTCTTGGATATTTTGAGATTGGAACTTTTCTGATTTTACTTTTTCTTTGAGAGAAATATCCATTTCTGGAAGTGTGTCTTCATCTCCAGATATTCTCTCTTTCATCTCTTGTATTCTGTTGGTGATGCTTAATTTTGTGGTTCCTGATCTTTTCTCCAAGTTCTCCAGCTCAAGGGTTTTCTCATTTTGTGTTTTCTTTATTGATTCTAATTCTGTTTTCATGCCTTGCACCATTTATTTCATGTGTTTGAATTTGGATTCCTGTCTCTCTACGATGGCCTCTATTTCTTTTTTCAATTCCTTTTTATATGCCTCTAATTTTTCCTCTGCTTGTGTATCTATTTGTTTGTCTATGTCTGCCTGTGTTTCTTTAAGGATATTGTCTATTTCGTCTTTCTTTGCCTCCAATTGACTGGCCATCTCTTTGAAAGACTTGTTCATTTTCTCCTTATGAGCCTCAAATAATTGGGCAAGCATGGCTTTAAAATCATTTTCCTGTGCTTCTGCTGAATTGGAGTATCCATCGATTTTGGGGTTTGCTGGTGAAGTCATGATGTCCTGATTTATGTTGGAAGTGTTCTTTCACCTACCCCTGGCCATTGGCTTATCTGAAACCTTCCCTGTTTGTTTTTGGATTCTGCAGATCAGACTGGTGCTGTCTTTCTCTGGTGTCTGGAGAGTTCTTCAGGAAGCTGAGCACTCTCAGCATGTGCTGAGGACTAGCTGTACCTGTGGGAGGAAAGTACGCAGGTGCAAACGGGGCAAATGCAAGCGTGTGTGCACGCGCGTTTGTGTGTCTGTGTGTGTAAGTGTGCATGGACATGTTTCTCGAGGGACAGAGTGATGGCTAATGTTGAACCCTTGAGTCTGTGGTAGGTGCTCTGCACTGTATATGTTGCAGGCACTAATGATGATCGCAGCGCAATTTCTGGCATTAACTGCCTTAACTCCTCAATCAGGCCCACAAGGCAGGAACTTCAATGTCCCTAGTGCCCCTCTGTTTCCCAAAGTGGGTATGTGGGTGGGAGGGGGTTCGATGCCTGGCTTCTGATTTAGGAGGATCCAGGATCTGGGGAACTGCAGATTCTCAAGGGTGTACTCACTTACAGGCAGGTCTATTGGCAGAGATAGTTGTATCCGGGGCTCTCTGCTCTCTGGTTTGTCCCTGCTCCCCTTGGTTGGAAGATGACTTTTCCTGAAGGAGGCTTCCTCTGCTTTTTGGGTATGGTCACTCTATGGCCAGTGTTTCTCAGGAATTGCCACTGCTCACCTCAGGTGTATAGACCTGAGTGGTAGCTGTGGTCTTTGTTAGGTAGGGGGGCTCTCCTCTCAACCGTAGAAGTTCTCAAGACAGTTGCCCTGTTGCTGGGTTTCTTGTTCTTAATTTAGTGAGCTGTTGTTGTTGTTGTTACACTGTTTTCCATGTACAGCCCTCTTGAAGATCCTGCTGATTCCCTAGCTGTGGCGTTTTTCTCCCAACAGGGAAACTCAGCCTGTTATCCTGGGGCACACAGTTCTGTTTGGGAAGGTGAGAGGAGCACCCAGTAAGTCTCTGGGCCAGGGGCTGAATGCTCAGGTCTGGGCCTGGAGAATGTTCGCCTAGGTTGAGTTGGCCTCTGGGGGCACCGCTCTCATCTGGATGCTGTGCATGCCTCTCTAGGCTGGCAACTGAGGGCTCCTCTCTGGTCAGGAGGCTGGGTGCCTCACTCTGGGCCAGAAGCTGTGTGTCGCTGTCTTGGATGGCAGTTGTGGGCGCTGCTCTAGTCCAGATGCTATGCACCTGGGTTTTAAATGGTGGCTGAGGGCGCCACTGTGGTCCAGAGGCTCTATGTTCTAATCTGGGCTGGCAGTGTGTGTCCCCTTCTGGTCCAGATTGGGGACCACTGTTCTGTCTGGGATGTCAAGTAGAACCCACTGGCACAGATGCATTTGGCTTTGCCTTTCTGGCCTTTGGGAGTCTGGGCATCTGCTTAAACTGGGAAATTTTCCACGAACCTTTTTGGGGTTGGGGTGTTGGCTGAGTGCTCTGAGATCAGACCAGCCGATTCCCTCCCTGTGGGTTTGCATCTGACAGTGAAACTCAATCTTTGGTGCCCTGGGGCCCATAGTTCTATCTGAGGCAGCAAATCAGGTGTGCAGGCAGGGCTCTGTGCTGGAGCCTAGGTCCCCAGCTCTGGCTCTGGGCTAGCTCCTGGGGTGCCTGTAGAACTCGAGCCTTTTCCAGAGGATGTCTGGGTAACCTAAGGTCAGTCCCAATCATTTCCTGCACCGTGGGGTTAACTCTCAACTGGCACGTGAGAGTTTTAGAGAGATTCTAGTCGCTGATGTTGCAGTGAGCATGGTTCAGTCTGGGACCGTGACCAGAGCACACTGGCATGTGGCTCTGGGTTGGCGACCAAAGCACATTGGCTTGTGGCTCTGGGCTTGTGACCAAGCATCTGGCGGAACTGGGATCTCTTCTTCGGTTTAGCCGGGTGAGTTATAAGCTGATTGAATCCTCCACCGTGGATTATCCTCTCACCTGGGAAACACAATCCCAGGTGTGTTTTATGGCCGCGATTTCTGATCGCTGGTCACTGTGCCAATCCTTATCTGCTGCTGGTCAGAATGAGAGTGCTCCCAGCACCCCCATCTTGCCCCGCCCCATTTTATTCACTTTGAATCCCCCATAAGCCCCTCCCCCCTCTCAGAATTTCACGTCCCCTCCTCCTTCTACATGCATGCCCCTCCACAAGTCCACTGTTAGGTGAGAAGTTTCTCTCATTTCTTCTGATCTTAGTATATCACATTTCATCAGGAGTGGATGCATTGTGTTCCTCTGTGGCCTGGAAGGCTGCTCCCCCATCAGGGTGAGGTGATCACAGAGCATGCTAATCAGTTCATGCCAGAGGCAGTCCCTGTTATCATTACTATGAAACCCACCTGGACACTGAACTGCCATGGTTACATCTGTGCAGGGTTATATCATGCATGGTAATTGGTTGGAGTATTAGTCTCAGGAAAGAACCCTGTGCTCAGATTTTTTGGTTCTTTTATCTCCTTGTGGAGCTCCTGTCCTCTCCAGAACTTACTATTTTCTAGTTCTTTCATTAGATTCCATGCACTCTTCCCAACAGTTGCCCACAAGTCTCAGCATCTGCTTTGATAGTCTGCAGGGCAGAGCCTTTCAAAGGCCCTCCCTCTCTAGCAGGTTACTAACTTGTTCCCTGTTCAGAATGGGGATTGCGCATTTTAGCCAGAGTCCTCCCTCTTGATTAATTTCTTTATGTGTATAGTTTTCAGTAGGCTTATCCTATATTATATTTCTAGATGAGTGAGTCTATTCCATGTGTCTTCCTGATTCTGGGATAGCTCACTCAGGATGATCCTTTCTAGTTCCCATCATTTACCTGCAATTTTCATGTTTTTTTTTTATTATTGTTGAGTAATATTCCATTGGTAGATGTACCACAATTTCTGTATCTATTCTTCTGTTCAGGAGCATCTGGGGAGTTTCCAGCTTCGGGCTTTCACAAGTAAACCTGCTACAAAAATGGTTGAGCTAATGTCTTTATCATGTAAATGAACCTCTTCTGGATATATGACCATGAGTGGTATATCTGGATCTTGAGTAAGTGCTATTCCTAGTTGTACAAGAAAGTTCCAGATTGATTTCCAGAGAGGTTGTACAAATTTACATTCCCACCAGCAGTGGAGGATGGTTCCCCCTTTGTCCACATCTCTAGCATGTTGTTACCTTAGTTTTTTATCTTGTCCTTTCTGAACAGTGTAAGGTAAAATCTCAGGGTCATTTTGATTTGCATTTCTATGATGGTTAATGATATTGAACATTTCTTTAAGTGTTTCTCAGCCAATTGATATTCCTCTATTGAGAATTCTCTGTTTAACTCTGTCCCCCATTTTTTAGTTGGATTACTTGATTTGTTGCTTTTCAACTTCTTTAGTTCTTTAAATATACTGGATATTAGCCCTCTGTCACATAGAGGATTGCTGAAGATTCTTTCCATATCTGCAGGTATTAATTTTGTTTTGATGACAATGTCCTTAGATTTACAGAAGTTTTTCAGATCCATGAGGTCCAATTTACTGATTGTTGCTCTTAGAGCCTGTGCTGTTGGTGTTTTGCTCAGTAAGTTGTCTCCTGCACCAATGAGTTCAAGGCTCTTCCCCACTTTTTCTTCTAACTGATTCCATGTGTCTGATTTTATGTTGAGGCTTTGATCCACTTGGACTTTATTTTGTGCAGTTTCATGAGTAAGGATCTATTTGCATTTATCGACATGTAGACATCCAGTTAGACTAGCACCATTTGTTGAAGATGTGATCTGTTTTTCATTATATAATTTTGGCATATTTGTCAAAACTCAGGAGACCATAAGTGTGTGGATTTACTCAGTTCTATTGATTCACCATTCTGCTTCTGTGCCAGTACGATGAAGGTTTTATTACTGTTGCTCTATAGCACAGCTTTAGATTAGGCATCGAGATACCTCCAGAAGATATTTTATTGTAGAGGATTGATTTAGCAATTCTGGATTTCTTGTTTTTCCATATGAAGTTAAGAATTTTTCTTTCTAGTTTTGTAAAGAATTGTGTTGGTAATTTGATGGGAATTGCATTGAATCTGTAGATTGCTTTTGGTAAGATGGTCATTTTTCTATGTTAATCCTGCCAAGCCATGACCATAGGAGAACTTTCCATCTTCTGATATCTTCTTCTAATTCTTTCTTCAGAGACTTGAAATTTTTTTTCATACAAATCTTTGACTTGCTTGCTTAGGGTCATACTAAGTTACTTTATCTCTTTGACTGAATACAAGAACACATCAAAGATATCATCCACTATGACCAAGTAAGTTTCATCCCACTTATGCAGGGGTGGTTCAATATAAGGAAATTCATCAATTTGACCCACCGTATTAAAAAAAAATTAAAGAAATAACACATGATAATCTCTTTACATGCTAAAAAGGCATTTGAGAAAATTCTACATGGGAACTCCTACAGCCAGTAAACATCTTCTGCAAAATGGCTGGATACAAAATTAACTTTAAAAAACTCAGTAGCCCTCCTGTATACAAAAGATAAAAAGGACTGAGAAAAAAAGGCTGCTCCCATATCAGGGTAAGGTGATCAAAGAGCAGGCCAATCAGTTCATGTCAGAGGCAGTCCCTCTTCCCATTAGTATGGAATCCACTTGTACACTGAACTGCCTTGGGCTACATCAGTGCAGGGGTTCTAGGTTATCTCCATGCATGGTACATATTACATGAGTCTCAGGAAAGATCCCTCTGCTCAGATTTTTTGGTTCTGTTGGTCTCCTTGTAGAGCTCCTGTTCTCTCCAGATCTCATTATTTTCCACTTTTTTTTCATTAGATTCCATGCACTCCGTCCAACAGTTGGCCATAACTCTCAGCATCTGCTTTGATAGTCTACAGGGTAGAGCCATTTAGAGGCCCTTTGTGGCAGGTTCCTAACTTATTCCCTGTTTTCCCCTTCTTCTGAGTTCCATTCTCTTTGCCATTCAGGATGGGGATTGAGCATTTTAGCCAATTTTCAAGCAACCCAGGCTGTTGTCATTAAAATATGCTGCTTTCTGCCCTCAAATTATAGATCAATGCCATGTACTTGGATACACACTGATGCATTCTTCAGCATCAAGTGGGATTGCATTCAGAGAACCACACTCTGATATTATGCAGAGAGAAACCTTAAAACACACAGCTCTAAATGGGATTTCCATGTGAAATTCTCCCTTTCCTCGGAGCTTTGGACAACTGCATAAGAGGAGGCAGGAAGAGTGTCATAAGTAGAGGGAATTGAGGACAAAAGGAAAACAAATCTCTGAGAATCAGATTGTGGAGAAAGATGGTTCAGGAAGCCTTGATGAGATCTGGTAAGCTAGGGTCAGATATAAGGGGAGGACAACCTATCAGATAACTAGAGAATTGTCATAGTAACAGAAGAAGTAGAATGAGTGGTATCGGAAGGGGAAGAGGGAGGGGGCAGGAGATAGGATACAAATTGAGTAATATATAATAAGTAATTATATAAGAAAAACTGTGATGGAGGTGATGAAGTATAGAACTCTTCAGGACTGATGGCTTATATTTGGGGGTGGTACCAGAGTGTGGCAAGGATGAACTCAGTTTTATTTAAGGTACTTGGCACTGAGACTCTGATCATGTTCCAAAAAGTATATGAACAACACATAGTTAAACTGATGTATTTTAAAGAAAAAATTTAGAGTGGCACATGGGTAGGAATTTGAACCTGAGAGCAATGGAAAAGGAATGTATTGTATATTATAAGAAATTCCCACATAATCAAAAAAATAATAATATGTTGACAACTTTTACAATGACTTAGAACATGGAGAAAAGATTCTGCTAAAGGAGGGCAGAGTTTTTCTTTGTAAGGAACTCATTTTTTAGCAGAGAATCCTAGCCATGAACTAGTAGTTACCCAACAACCTCACACCTTATGAGCTTATGTGGTGCTGTTAGGTCCAATAGGAAGCCTAACTACCGAAGTGGCTTGCTGCAAAGGAAACTAGGAGGCTGCAATCAATGCAATTAGAAAGAGGTTTTTTATTTACACCAGCTTACTGGTTCTGACCAGCTTACTCTACAGTCAGGCTAGAGTCAGCAGTGACTCACAGTTGCCTCCAGTTTTTAAATGAGTAGATGACAGGGTTACAGGATTAACATCATGGGAGTGGATATAGGGTCTATTGTGGACACCATCTCTGGTCAGCTAGATATCTGGGGTTTCTGATATGTGCAGATCCAGCTATTGTTAAAGGTGGGAAAAGGATTAGTACATTTTGTGGTCTGACTCAGGCATGTTGAAGGTGGGAAACGCAATTTGCTCATCTTGTGGTCTCTCTGAGAAACAGGGCTACGTGCCTTTAGTCAAAAGGTAAGGGGCTATTTGGGAGGAGAATTAGGACCCTCTGGATCCACTGCTATTTCCTTCTACAACTGGGTGGAGGTCTTCTCCTTATCTCCATCCATGCAGATTGCTATGGTCAGGAGGGGCTATTACATTCTCCTTTTCTCTGGAAGAGTATTGAGAGAATTCAAACATACAAGTTATAAGACTAGTCTGATTCTTTCTTTCAGCTCCATTGTAGTAACTGCTTCAATCATGAAGCAGCTGTAGAATGAGGGTTAGTCTCAAGAAGTTTCCCCTCTAGCATCTCAACCTATTCAGTGGGATAAGGGCCGGAAACCCGTCTTCTGGAACTGCTTCAGCTCTGAGAAGTGGACCATGGGCATCATGGGCTAGAAAGGCTGAAATGCCAGTCAAAGGTTGGGTTATGACAGTTTTTAAAAGTGTCCAGTTAGTTGATCTGATTGAAGAGACAGAGAGCAATCATGTCAGCTTTCAGCAAGATCTGATTTTAGCTTGCAGTACATAGCTGATCTCAAAATATAGTCAATCGAATGAAAATCTGCTGAGACCAATTTAGACTAGAAACAGAAGTTAAAATTTGTCTATTAAATGGGGAAAGTGAGGGATCCCAAGACCAGGGGAAAAACTTATCTGGCGTCCATTCGAGCTACTCCAGATCTAGGTCTCATGATTTCTTGACTTTCTGAAACTCATAAGAATTTTTAGTACACAAAAGGAAATATATATTTTAAAAAACTTAGAAAAGTGACATAACAGCAAATTTAATATAACAATATTTTGTGAGTAACAGGTATAACTATAGCCAAAGAAGTAAGCATTAGTTCTTCTCAGCTGTTTGTTTCATAACCACTATAAACAACTTTAAGTGTGTCTATGGTCTGAGACCCTAACATTTTAACTGTGGGCCTCGTTGTTGGTAATCAGTCATTAAAGGAACTCGGCCATTTTTTGTACACTCAGAATCTACTTTTAGCCTCCATTTTCATGCCATACTGGGAAGTTAGGCAGAAATACATTAATGGCTTTAGTGCTAAACCTTTGATGCTTGAACCTTTTTTAAACAAAGCTACTAGAAGGACTAGGTTTAAGATATTCCTGTGTCAAAGTCTACCTCAGAAATGGCAGATATTAAGAATACCATAGTAACAGCTATGGCTTTTGGGTCAGATATACACATTAAACAGATGTTTAATGTGATGAGAAGCACCTTTAAATATATCTCTAGAAGACAACCAAAGGAAATTAAAACCTCTAGCTTGGGACTGAACAATAAGCAGTCAGTATTGTATTAGCTTATCAATACTCTATGGATCAATGTCAAAACTCTGAGCTTCTGAAATCTTTTAACAATATAAGCACAACAGTATCAAGGAGGGGAGAAATCTAAAATGTCTCCCATTTTAATATGCCTTAAATTTTTATATTTTTATAATTTATATTTATATTTTAAAACATCTATTTTAACTCTCTAATCTTTTTTCATTTATCAGCTCTGAAACATTTTCCCAGACCAAAGAATACTAGATTTTTTGAAACCTAAACTCTTATATCTTTAGACCCTATGTAAACTTTTTATCTTTTTTATTTAGCTATTTATTATAAGACACAGGCAACTACTATGAATCCCATGAGTAAAGCAAACCTGTTTTTTTTTATAAGAGATATAGCACCGTGTAGTTTTAACTAGCTAATGAACTGTCCAGTGAGCTAATAGTGGATCTAATATTCTGCTCCCTAGCTGCTAAGCTACCTTTAGCTTAGTGTAGCCATGAAAGTGATCAGAGACCAGAGAAGGATAAATTATAAGCTAAGTAAATATACCAATCCATGTGCCAACCAAAATGACAGGGATGACTAGTTAGTCCATCACCTAGGCAGTATCCCTGGCTCCTGTGGTCTCATGGCATTCTGAGCAGAGACAATCCAGCTGTCAGGCATAAAGGGTGAGAAGTTGCTTCTGTAGAAAGAGGAACATGAGAGGCTGACCTCACCTCAGACAAACTGAAGCAATGACTCTCCAGTTGTCTATGGCTTTGTCCATGGCTTTAGCTGGGTCCTAGCAGTGAACCAGCTAAGGAAGTCTTGCCCAGTGGTTAGCATAGCACAATCTGGAGTCGCAGTCATCTGTCATTGTGCCCAAATTTTCTTGGAGACTTTGGGGGAACTACTGCCAGGATTTTGAGACTCTCTGTCATAATAAACTTACATATGTTAAAATGCCATATTCATCAGATCTCTGCAAACTTGAGGGACAGCATATATTTTTTGTCTATCTCTATCATCTGCCTTAAACTGCATTCTATAAAACAAAATGCTATAATCTCTAATTCTGGTATATTCCTTAGAAGCATTTTTAAGAACCAATTTTCAAGAAGATTCAAACTGTATACTTATATTCAAACTGTATACTTACCTATCCTAGGCTTAACCTTAAAAAAACTAAACAAAGAGACTAAGTAAAGCTGAAGCTCAATTTTGTATCCAACTGCAGTAGTTAGCATAATTTTAAATCTGCTCTTTCTAAACTAAAATCAAAGCAAAACTTTCATCAGGCACAATTTATAAAGGGGCTAGCAAACCTCATTAATCTTACCATTTGCATTAAAACTTAACAGCAAAAAGCTTTGCACTTAGCACTAACCAGAGGACCGGACACAGGTGAAAGCCTTATACAAAGATGGCAGTAAAAGCATAAAGAGGCTCTATTATTATTGTTATCGTTATTATTATTATTTATCTCTGAACCAACATGGTGGTTAGCCACAGGTTTCACAGGCTGTGACTGTCAGTATAGAACATAGCCATTAGGTGTAGCTCATGGCATTATTACCTCCCATGGTACAGCGAGTTCAGTGAAATATTACAACTTTTCATGACCCAAAGTTCTAACACTTTAATCAAATAAGTTTTAGAACCAACTGCATAACAGAACAGTACAGAATAATTTTAAACTATATGAATTATTCTGTCTACACTAAACCTATCAGCCAGAATTTTTTAAAGATCATAGGAAAACACCTTGCAATGCATTATCAGCAGCCCTTTAAAGGAAATACAAAATATTTTACAGTTTTTTTTTTTCTGATCATATTTGCAGGTATAAAGAATCAAAGCAAATACTGTTTATATGCCCTCTGGCTTTACATATGTACACGGACCTTGCATAATATCCTAAATACCTTCAGGTTCTTTCCTTCATTCTTCTGGCTTAACCAGACATTCTTGCTTTAGACAAGCTTTTTTTTTTAAGTATTTCTTTCTCTCTTGCTTTTCAGATAACAGAAAAACTCCTATCAAAATTATTCTTGTGGTTGTTTTTTTTAGGACTCTAGAATATATTAAACCATTACCATCTTGACATGATTCATTGTAATAATTGAAGTTTTTTTTTTTTTTTTTAATTTACTCAAACAGTATGGCTTGGTTTCATTTGACCAATAAATTAATAAATAAATACCAAACAAAAATATTTTTAATTCTCCAAGGGTTGGGGAACTGTTCCAAGTTCTTTGTTAGACTGCCCAAGGGTTATTGCTTAAAAAAAAAAAAAAAAAAAAAAAAAAAAAAAACTTTAAAAACTTTAAATGTTTTATTATCTTAAACATTTAAACATTTTTAAAACCTGTTTTTGCAATATCAAAACAAATTACCCTCTTTAGGAATGAATCCGTAAAGCATAACCATAATTTTTAAGTCAGAATTAAATTTTAATCTCAAAATTTATCAGTGCAACAATTAATCTTTAAAACCAATATTAATTTAAGATAAGACTAACCTTCTTAGCCTAAATGGAAAGAAAATCATTTTGACTAAGAGGTCCTACAATCTTTGTTCGTTCTCTGAATCATAGCATGTGGCAATCTACCTTGTTACTTTTTTTTTTTTTAGTTTTCATTTATTTATTTATTTATTTACTTACTTACTTTTTTTTTTTTCAATGCAGTTTATTCAGGAACATTGAACAATCCTTGGACCCGGGGGAAAGCCAGCCCACAGCTTAAATAGCCTCTGGGTAGCCAACCCAGTCGTGCCACGTGGGCAATGCAGATAGGTCCACATACATGGAAGCAAGCCAGATCCTCGGCCTTAGCCAAATGTGGAGTTGTTCGTGACAGAGAGCACTCACCATCGGGAAGGTGGAAGGCGGAAACCAGCTCCATCTTTAAGGCATAGCATTCCGCAGCTCTCTACAGTTCCCCCTTTTTGTTTCAGACGCATCAGGCAAGAGTAGAAGTCTGAGCTCTGATATTAGAAATAAATTGGGACTTTGTACCAATGTTCATTTAGGTGTCATCCACCCAAAGAGCATCAGACCCGTCCGATACCTTTTTCTCAGAGGCGGGACCTGGGGCATCAACCCGCATGCAATCAGACATGCTCTTCTCTGGGTCCAAAGCGGCTGACCCTGAGTGCAGTGCTTAGCCTCGCATCCTGAGTGTATCATTTTAGCTTTTTATGGTATCCAACCATGCTTGGGGAGAATGTCCTGCTTCAATGGCTGTAAAGGCCTGAATGATCATGGCTGCATCACACTGTTGTGAGACTCTAATCTTGCATATATACCACAGGCAAATACCAAGGAGACCAACACCAGAAGGCCTGCTAACACTCCTATGCCCGCCCATTCCTTCAGATGATTCATGGCTGCAACAATCCATGTTGATAATCCTGTGGCTAGTCCTGCGTCCACTCCGGTAGAATTTACTGTGACAATGGCCACTCTCAGCTGCTCCATCGTAGTATCGAATTCTCCAGTCCAATTACCTAAAATATAGCTCGACAATTGTTTAGACAGATTTGCAGCACAGGAAAAATTCTCATTAAACATAAGCATCTATACACCTTATAAACATATAGGCACATACACGTTTTAAACAAGAATTTGAATTTAACCTCTAAACATACCCAATTACTTCTGATCATATTAACCATTTAGGATCAGTTGAAAAATAATCATAGAATGGCCATATATTTAAACAGACAGATAATGTTAGAAAACGTGTGGCTGTGAAAGTTACGAGGGGTTCACAAATCACACCACGAGACCGGTTCCAAGTGAGAGGTTTATTAGGGGAAGGGAAAGGGAGTTGGCAGAGAGATGAGGCAAAAGAGAAAAAGAGAGAGGAAGGGCTCCAGGATTTCTCTTATGAGGTGACCCAGGGCATGTGCAGGTGGTTCCAGGTGATCAGCAGGTCATCTTCTTGATAGCTTCACAAATACCTAATAACCAGTTTGTCAGGTCCCTTGGAGCTGGCCATAGAGATGTCTGCTTAGTGATCCCAACATTCCTCTTTTTGTTTTTATAAAAAGTGAGGAGCCAGGAAGGGGTGGGGGGGTAAGGCACAGGGAGACTTTTGCTCTTCAAGCTACTTCCTGCTGATTAGGGGCTTTGTCCTTCTCGGGGTACTGTTGTTCCCCACCATTGGGGTCATAGTCATCTGAGTCTGTGGGCAGAGGTTGATAATCCTGTAGGAGTAACTGATTAATGGTTTGGTTAGAGATTTTTTGCATTGTAGAGAGGAAGTTAATTAAGCAGGGTACAAAAACCAAAAGCAGAAAAGACTAGCATGAGAGGTGAGACAAGGGGCAGAATCCATTTCCATATGGGATTCTGAAAGGCCCAAGAGCTAGAGGCCTCAAGCTCTTCCTTTCATTTTTGTAAATCTGTCTGGACTTGTTGGATTTTGTCTTTTACTATACCCGACTGGTTGACATAAAGACAGCATTCCTCCTGGAGGAAGAGGCAAAGGTCACCTTCTTTAGCTGTGAGGAGATCCAATCTCATCTGTTTGAAGTACTACTGCTACCAGAAAATCAGCCTGTCCTTGGAGAGTTAGTACTGTCTGAGCCACTTTCTTAAGGTCCTGGATGAATTAGGAAGAAAGCTGATAATACAAAGTTACTGAGGTGGCTAGTCCTGCTGTTCTGGTCCCTAGAGCTCTTTGATTCCTGCAGCATCCAGCAGTGGTAGGATTTCAATTGTCCTCTTCTCCTGCTGGGCAGCTTTTGAGACCATGACCGAGACTGGTAGGGTCTCTCTTTCATTAATCACCCCCAGCTCAGGGAAGAGGAGTACCAGATGTTAAATTCCTGACCAACTAGCAGGCAGACGATGGTTGACCTGAGTGCCACAAAGAATCAAGATGTTATTGGCGGTAGGGCATTGGGGTTGAGATGAGGTTTCAAGGATTACAGTTTTATTACAGTCTAAGGAACTTAGCATAACTACAAAGTGTGTCCCAGATGCCTTGAAACTGCTTGTAATGCCAAAGAGGGTGATATGAGAAACGTAGGGGGTTGTGGCAGCATCAGAATCAGGGCAGTTAGTAAAGGGTGAAGTGAGGTTGCTTGACAGAGTCACTGAAGAAGCTGTCAGCATTACCTCTGACTTGGTCCCCTGTGGTACACACAGCCAGCAAGCTTTAAAATGGCCCAGTTGGGTCACATTAAGGAGCTTGTAGGCTGAGGTCAGAGTCTGAAATAGGAGATGAAATGACAGGTTTCTGGTATTCATGACAGGAGATGTTAGAGAGGTAATGACCTTAGAAGAGTTTTTAATTATCTTTTCTACTTCTCCCATTCCCAGATTTTTGGTAATTGGGATATAATGTCTCCAGATATGGATAGTACATATTGGTAGATCCGGTGTGTAGCAGCAGTAGTTTTCCAATGATGCTTACTTCCCATCTGGCATCCCACTGGTCTTGGATGTAGAGGGTCTTTTTATATAGGTGAAGGAGCTTCTCCTGTGCTGGTGAGTGGATTTGGGAAGACCAGGCAGCCTCCATACCTGTTTGGCCATTTTTTGCAATAATCCTTTGTTTGATCAAAGAGAAAGCAAACAAAAATTCGATCAAATAAGAGGGGAGGGATAGAAGTGGGGATGTTAGCTATTTCAATTGGCTCCTGACAGTCTCCCATAGAACAATTTGTTGACCCTATTTGGAGAGATTCTTTATTTTCCTGATGGTTTCTTGAACCTCAAATCTCCATACATAGGGATTACCTTTAACAGAAATAGGCAAGAGGAAGAGGAGGAAAAATACATATCCAATCCAGTAGGGTCCAACACCACTCCTGTGGTGAGGCCTCATTCTTCTGGATTCTAGTTTTTTTGACTCTCAAATAAGGAGCTCTGCAGCTGATAAGGCATGAATACAGGGGCCCATCCCTGGATTGTAAGGCCTAATTTTTTTTATTGATATGCTACAGGTGCAAAGCAGGGCCTCAATTGGTGGCCCAGGGCTCCAAGAGCATATCCCTCTTTTTCTGTTACATAGAGGGAGAAGGGACAGGTTAGGTCTGGATTGGAGACAGAGTGGTTGATCTTGGCATCTTTTGGAACTTGAGGGAGCAAGGTCCTGTTGGAGTTGATATGTAGGAAGGGGCATTGAGGGGTGAAAGGCTTAAGGTGGGATAGATGAATCCAGTGAGGGAAGCCCTCAAGATTAGCGGCTGTGGGGGTCACAAGAATCACCTTGAAAGGGCCCTGCCATTTAGAAGAAAGAATTGGGGAACTTTGGTTTGGAAGGGAGAGAAGGACCTTGTCCCCATTGTTAATAGGAGATGGACAGGGGTTAGTGTGTGGCCGTGGTAAATAGTGCTCAGTAAAGACCTATAGAAGAGAATGGAGATGACAGAGTAAGGGAGTAAGTAGGTGGTCAGGGAGAGAAGAGGATTTAGTTGAAAGACCAGGAGTTAGGACCTGTCTCCCATACATGAGCTCAAAAGGTGAAATAGACACAGGTTTTTTGGGGGAGAGATTGCAGCCTGAAAAGAGCCAAGGGGAGGAGTTTTACCCAATCAAAGTGAAGTTATTGTGATAGTTTAATAAGAGTATTCTTTAGGGATCGATTAGTTCACTCTATCTTTTCTGGAGAATGGAGATGGTATGGGATATGAAAATACCAAGGAACATTAAGGGCTTTAGATAAGGTTTGGGAAATCTGAGAAGTGAACTCAGGACCATTATCTGACTGAAGGGAGGTAGGAATTTCAAAATGTGGGATAATCTCACAGAGAAGGAGATCAGAAACTGTCTGAGCTCTTTTGTTAGTAGTGGGGAAAGCCTCCACCCATCCCAAGAATGTGTCCACCAAGACCAGGAGGTACCAGATACATTTGACTTCTGGCATGTGGGTAAAATCAAGTTGCCAGTCATTCCCAGGGAGAAAGCCTCTAGCCTAGTGGGCAGGGAAAGGGAGGCTACGATATCCTGAGTTAGAATCTGAGGTCTGGAAGTTCTTACAAGAAGCAGTAATGGTCTTTAGGAAGCACAAGTCCTCAGAGGTAGGCTGCAGTTAAGCTCTGATGAAGTTAGACAAAGCTTGACTGTTAGGATGAACTAGCTGGTGTATATAGGACAGGATCTGGTAAATGTCAGGAGAGGGCAGGGGAAAAGTGGGTTGTAGTGTAAGGATGCTTTGTGGTGGAAGGGAGGAATCTAAGTCTTGTAGGGCCACAGCTTTAGCTGCCTCATCAGCCTGGCTATTCCCTTTGGAAACTATGGAATCATCCTTCCGGTGGGACTGGCAGTGGACTATTCCACTGGCTGTGGGAAGGTGGGAGTCTTTTAGCATGGCCATAATTTGGTCTGCATTGATTACTGATCCTCCCTTTTCTGTAAGCAATCCACACTCTTTCCAGATGGCAGCATGGGAGAGAAGAATGTGAAAAGCATATTTAAAGTCTGTATAGATATTAAGGGATTGATTGTCCGTGGGCTAATTGGAAAGCTTCAGGAGGTCATTCAGGACAAGAATGAAAATCTGTCTCAGTTCCTAGAGCGCCTTACACAGGCCCTCTTACAACATACCAATCTAGACCCCGAGAGTATAGAGGGCAGACAACTCCTAATGACCTACTTTTTCTCCCAAAGTTACCCCGACATCAGGGCAAAACTTAAATCCTTGGAAAGGGGACCTCTGACACCACAGGCAGAAGTCTTAGTGCTAGCCTTTAAGGTATTCCATGGGAGAGATGAAAAAGCCCGCCAACAAAAATACCAAATGTTGGCCCAGGCTATCCGACTGGTCTTGGGCTCTACCCGGACTCCCTTTCACTCTAAGGGACGAATACCACCTGGTCCCTGCTTCAAATGTGGTCAAAAAGGTCACTGGGCCAAGGCTTGCCCTAACCCTCGAAAGCCACCGGGCCCATGTCCAAAATGCCACCAAGAGGGACATTGGAGTGCTGACTGCCACCGTTTCTCCCGTGATATGGGGGCATCACCCCCAGATAGCCCTCCAGCCAATATCCTAGGCCTGGCTCTTTTGTTAGTAGTGGGGAATGCCTCCACCCATCCCAAGAATGTGTCCACCAAGACCAGGAGGTACCAGATACATTTGACTTCTGGCATGTGGGTAAAATCAAGTTGCCAGTCATTCCCAGGGAGAAAGCCTCTAGCCTAGTGGGCAGGGAAAGGGAGGCTACGATATCCTGAGTTAGAATCTGAGGTCTGGAAGTTCTTACAAGAAGCAGTAATGGTCTTTAGGAAGCACAAGTCCTCAGAAGTAGGCTGCAGATGAGCTCTAACAAAGTTAGACAAAGCTTGGCTGTTAGGAAGGAAGAGCTGGTGTAGGTAAAACAGGATCTGACGGGTGTCAGGAGAGGGCAGGGAGATGTGGGTTGTAGTGTGAGGATTTTGTGGTGGGAGGGAGGAGTCTAAGCCTTTTACCCCCACAGCCTTAGCTGCCTCATCAGCCCGGCCATTTCCTTTGGAAACTATGGAATTGTCCATCTGGGGAGACCGGAAGTGGACTACTCCAATTGCTGTGGGAAGGTGGGAGGCTTCCAGCATGGCTATAATTTGGCTTGCATTGGTTACTGATCCTCCCTTTGCTGTGAGCAACCCACGCTCTCTCCAGATGGCAGCATGGGAAAGAAGAATATGAAAAGCATATTTAGAGTCTGTATAAATGTTGAGGGATTGTCCCTGGGCTAACTGAAAGGCTAGGGTAAGGGCTATTAATTCCGCCTGTTGGTTAGTGGTATAGGAAGGAGGGCTTGTGCCTCAATCACGTCAGTATCCGACACTATGGCATAACCTGCTTTTCAAGCTCCCTCATGTACAAAGGAGCTGCCATCTGTATACCAGGTATAGGTAGCCTGAGGCAATGTGCCCTCCTGTATATGTGAGGGTGGGGCAATAGTTCTTCTAAAGTTTCAGTGCAAGAGTGAGATGGGGAACAGTCAGAGTTAGGTCGGGGAAGGAGGTTTGAAATATTAAGGGGTGGGCACGGTTGGAAAGTGAGGGTAGAGTCCTCTATTAGCACCACCTGGAGGGAAAGGACCCTGGAAGGAGGTAAGGTTTGTAAGCCTTTGTATGTTAAAAGGTGAGAAAGGTTGTGAGAAGAGAAGACAGTAATAGGTGACCCAAAAGTTAGTTTTTTTGACTCTCTAATAAGGAGCTCTGCAGCTGCCAGGGCACGAATACAAGGTCTAATTTTTTTGATAAATAGGCTACAGGTGCAGAAGAAGTCCCAAGTGGTGGCCCAAAGCCCCAAGGGCATATCTTTCTTTTTCTGTTACATAAAGGGAGAAGGGACGGGTTAGGTCTGGAAAATGTAAGGCCAGGGCCTCAAGAAGAGCCTGTTGGAGCCTCCGGAAGGCCTTAGTAACAGGCTTTAGAAGGGGTTCCTGTAAGGGGCCTAAGGCTGCCTCATATAAGGGGCGAGCAAGGAGGGAAAAGGAGGGGACCCAGGACCGTAAGAAACCGGCCATTCTCAGAAACGATAAGATTTCTTCTTTATTAGAGGGAACTGCCTGCGACTGTATTAGTTCTTTCATGTCTAGGGTAATACCCTTGTGAGTTGGATTTATTGTTAGTCCCAGATAGGTGACCTCAGAAGTGGATAGCTGGACCTTGGAAGGTGAGACCTTCCAAGGGATAGCCCTTGCTGGATAGGAAATTTAGAAGAGCAGAGTGTTACTTTGGCTAACTTTTAGGGAGGGGCTACAAAGGAGAAGGTCATCTACATATTGTATAAGTTTAGACTTAGGGAGAGATAAGGAGAGTAGATCAGAGGCTAGGGCCTGGCCAAAAAGGTGTGGACTGTCCCAGAACCCCTGGGGTAAAACAGTACAGGTAAGCTGAGTAGAAACCAGAGTGTCAGGGTCAGTTTAGGTAAAGGCAAAGATATTTTGTGATTGGGCATCTAATGGAATAGAGAAAAATGCATCCTTGAGATCTAGGACTGAGAAATGGGAAGTGCCTGAGGGGATGGTGGAAAGCAGGGTGTACGGTTAGCTATCACAGGGCGGAGGAGAACGACTGCAGAGTTTAATAGGTGGAGATCCTGAACTAGGTGAAAGGTTCCATTGGGCTTTTTAACTGCCAGGATGGGGGTATTAAAAGGGGAAGAGGTAGGGCGGAGGAGTTTTTTTTTTCTTAGAACGTCAGAGATAATAGGCTTAAGTCCCCTAAGGCTCTTAAGAGAAAGAGGGTATTGAGCCTGAACAATATAATGGGTGGGTTCTCATAGCCGAATGGTTACGGGGGCATGGTGGCTAGCCACAGAGGGGTTTTGGACATCCCAGACTTGGGGGTCCACTTGAGAGGCTGGTAAGGGAAGCGACATGTCAGAGCTGGTAGGTAGGGTGGCTAGGAGGAGGAGGAGAGTGGACGCTGGCGAGCTTGGGGTCAGGCGGATGGGTGGAGTGAAGGAAATAGAGGCCCCTATTTTGACTAAAAAGTCCCTTCCCATTAGGGGAACTGGACAGGCTGGCATTACTAAGAAGGAATGAGACAAGGGGACTTCCCTAAAAGTACAATTAAGTGGTGGAGTCTGGAAGGGCTGGCAAGGCTGTCCCCCTACCCCGACAATAGAGGAACTACAAGAAAAAGTGGGACCCCAATACTCTGTTAGGACTGAGTAAGTGGCTCCAATGTCCACAAGGAAGGAGATGGCTCGCCCTGATACCATAATAATTACCCGAGGCTCCCTGTTTGTGATGGCAGTGGTCGGGTCAAGGGAACCCGGGCACCTTCAATCATAGAGGGAGAAGGGACAGGTTAGGTCTGGAAGATGTAAGGCTGGGGCCTCAAGAAGAGGCTGTTGAAGCCTCTGAAAGGGCTTAGTTATAGGTTTTAGAAGGGGTTCATGAAAAGGGCCTAAGGCTGCCTCATATAAGGAACAGGCAAGCAGGGAAAAGGAGGGGACCCAGGACCGTAAGAACCAGCCATTCCCAGAAATGATAAGATTTCTTCTTTATTAGAGGGAACTGCCAGAGACTGTATTAGGTATTTTCTGTCTAGGGTGATGCCCTGTGGGTTTGGGGTTATTGTTAGTCCCAGGAAGTGACATCAGAAGTGGATAACTGGACATTGGAGGATGAGACCCAATAGGCTCTGCTGGATAGGAAATTTAGAAGAGCAGAAGTGTTAGTTTGGCTAACTTGTAGGAATGGACGACAGAGGAGAAGGTCATTTACATACTGTATAAGTTTAGATTTAGGAAGAGATAAGCAGAATAGATCAGAAACTAGGGCCTGACCAAAAAGATGTGGGCTGTCCTGGAATCCCTGGGGTAAAACAGCCCAAGTAAGCTGAGTAGAGACCAGAGTGTCAGTGTCAGTTCAGGTCAAGGCAAAGATATTTTGTGACTGTGTGTCTAAAGAAATAGAGAAAAATGCATCCTTGAGATCCAGAACTGAGAAATGGGAAATGCCTGAGGGGATAGTGGAGAGGAGGGTATAAGGGTTAGCTACAACAGAGTAGAGAGGAATGACTGCAGAATTTAGTAGGCAGAGATCTTGAACCAGGTGATAGGTTCCATTGGCCTTTTTAACTGAGGGGATGGGGGTGTTAAAAAGGAAGGAAGTGGGGCAGAGGAGTTTTTTTTTAGAAGGTCAGAGATAATAAGTTTAAGTCCCCTAAGACTCTTAAGAGGAAGAGGGTATTGAGCCTGAATAATATACCGGGTGGGGTCCTGTAGTTGAATGACTACAGGGGAATGTGCCTACCTACAGAGGGGTTTTGGATACCCCAGACTTGGGGGTCCACTTGAGAGGTTGGTAAGGGAAGTGACATGTTAGAATTGGTGGACAAGATAGCTAGGAGGAGGAGGAGGATGCTGAAAAGCTTGGGGTCAAACAGATGGGTGGAGTAAAGGAAATAGAAGCTCCTACTTTGGCTAAAAGTCCCTTCCCCTTAGGGGAACTGGACAGGCTGGCATTATTAAAAAGGAATGAGTCAAGGGAACTCCCATAAAAATACAATTAAGTGGTGGAGTCCAGCAAGGCTGTCCCCCTACCCCGACAATAGACTACAAGGAGAGGTTGGTCCCCAGTACTCCATTAGGACTGAGTAAGTGGCTCCAGTGTCCACAAGGAAGGAGATGGCCCACCCTGATATCATGATAATTACCTGTGGCTCCCTGTTAGTGATGACAGTGGTCAGGTCAAGGGAACCCAGTCACCTTCAGGAGTCCGTAGCCAGGCAGAGGATATCAGCTAGAGGGCGATCTGGGAGTGATGCTCCTATATCATGGGAGAAACGGTGGCAATCAACACCCCAATGTCCCTCTTGGTGGCATTTTGGACATGGCCCCAGTGGCTTTTGGGGGTTAGGGCAAGCCCTGGCCCAGTGATCCTTCTGACCAAATTTGGGGCAGGGGTGTGGTGGTCTCCATGTGGGACAATTCTGGGCACAATGACTCATTTGACCACATGTGAAACAGGCTCAACTCAGGGGAGATTTGCATGTAAGTAGAAATTGTTCCTCCGTGGTAGAGCCATACCCAGCAGTACCCAAGGTTACATAAAAAAAGATGAGATGGCTGGCTCATAATGATGACTCAGTACTTAAGAGGGTGTTGCTCTTATAAAGGACCCTACTTTAATTACCAGCACCCACCTCAGGTGGCTCACAACTACCTGTAACTCCAGTTGTAGAACATGCATTGTCCACTTCTTGCCTCAAAGACTACCTCCTTCAAGTGCATAAACCTCCAGACACATGCACTTAAAACCTTAAAAGTGGCTTAGTACCTATGCTTATAAAAGAAAAACAGTATCTTTTTAGTTGTCTAACAATCTTTGCAAATAGCACAGTTATCTCCAATATTGGCTGTGTTTCAAAGTTTTAATAAGCAGTCTTTGAGCATATTTACAGGTAGTGCATATGTAGCTCAGGCTTTGCCTAGGTTAGAGACTGCAGGTCAAATTCAGACATCTTTTCCTGCTCGAATTTTATTTTTACAAATTCAAAATTTGATAAAAATAATTGTTTCCATTTTTATAGGACATTTGAGTGCTCATTCTAATTTGCCAGGACCCCTGTCTAAAGGAAATGCATTGGCAGATAAAGTCACCAAAGTTTATTGTCCACACTTAAAAAGATGCCCATAATATGCATCATCTTAATAAACCATGAGACTTAAATATGGATTGACTAAGGAACAGTCCCATAGCATAGTCAAGGCTTGCAGTATTTGTCCTCAATTTCAGCCTGTTCCTCATGTGGGAATCAATCCTAAAGGATTGGCTCCAAATCAGATTTGGCAAATAGATATTACTCATGTTCCTGAATTTAAACAATTAAAATATGTATGTACATGTTTGCATAGAGAACTATTCTGGATTTATTTTTGCCACTCCTCAACCAGGAAAAGCTGGAAAGAATGTCATTGCTCATTATCTACATACTTTTAATGTTCTAGGAGTTCCTAAACAATTTAAAACTGACAATGGAAGAATATATACTAGCAAATCTTTTAAAAGATTTTGTCAACAGTTTCAAATTGCTCATATAATTAAAATACTTTACAATCCTCAAGGACAAGACATGGTAGAGCATACCCACTAAACATTTAAGATTTATTAAAGAAAAGAAGAAGAAGAAGAAGAAGAAGAAGAAGAAGAAGAAGAAGAAGAAGAAGAAGAAGGAGAAGAAGAAACAGAAGAAGGAGAGGCTACTCCCCTGGAAACCTAAGAATAATTTTAATCATGTTATTTTCATTCTGAAATTTTTTTTTTAAATTTGGGTAAGCAAGTTAAATCTGAAGCAGATAGATTTTGGCATACAGAAACCAAGAAAAAATTTGCTAAAGTAGACAAGAGGTATCCTTTAACAAATCAATGGCAATGACCCAACCCTATACTCATATATGGATGAGGATCTGTCACTGTTTTTTGTTTTGTTTTTTTTTTTTTTGGTGTTTTTTTTTTTTTGTTTTTTGTTTGTTTGTTCAGTAAAATGATGCAGCTCAAAGGCTACTAGACCATTTGGTGTGACTAGTGGATGAGCATTTTTTTTCCTGAAAATTATAATGATGTCAATGAAGATGACTCTAGACAAGATGATTGTTTATTGGGTGTATGTTCCTAATCCACCTTTACTTCATCCAGTTTCCTGGGATGATCCAGAACTCCTTGTTTATGTCAACAACACTTGGTTGCTGGGTTTTCCTGCTTTTGAAAGAAAGCAAGTAAAACAGACTCTTAAATTTTCAGGAAATTTAAGAATTCAAATTCTGACTAGGAAAAGGTCATCCTCCTTGCTTTACTAGAGAGAATATTCATCAGGGCTGCTTTCTAGTCTCCTCTGTCCAGGTCATAGGTCAGAATGCCTACTTCTCTAAAGTTGGGGTGCCAGCTCAAGCCTCCCTTTGTAACCAAGCAATGTGGGATATTGGAGGGATATTATTGTCCCTTTCTAAGGGAGTTAAGAATGACAGTTTTACATCTCCAATGAGTTACCCACCCTGTGAGAAAGGGGATCAATGAACTTGTCCTCAAATGATGGTTCCTTGGACAAGATGTATCAGTGAAAGAGCCCCATCTACACCTGAGACAATGACCCTGCATTTACAGTCATGGACATGACTGGTCTATCATTAAGGGTATTAAGAACTTGGCTTCTGGTAAAGGCAGTCAGTTTTCCTTTGTTTTAGGAAAAAGCTATTAGTGCTGGACTTTGGATGACTTCAATAAAAATTGGCAAACCTATGTATGGAAATTGGGGCCTGGGTTGGGATATTTAGGTATTCTCTCTGGGAATGCAAGTAGCTTTGCTAAATTAACCAAGTATACTTCTGTTTTGGCATGTGTTAATGCCAAATCATTATTTACTGCTAATTGGAAACATTGTATTAAGACATTTTAAGAACAATGATACCTATTCAATTGAATGTATATATTTCAATCTTACTAATTGTGTTAGTGCTGATAATAATGCTGTTTCTGTATTAGTTGTTAAGCAACATGCTTTTGTTATGATTCCTGTTGGTATAATGTTCTTTTAAAATGTATATGCCTTACCCTTGTTAATTCAAATGCTGATTTCCCCACCCCCAAATCTCTGGTTTCAATCCAGATATTGCATTGTGATACTAATTATAAGCATCCTGTCTCAACTCTTGTGTAAACAGGAGAAAATAAAGCAACTAGATACAATGTTGTGCAATGGGAGGAGCCAGAGGACAGGAAAGAGGGGAGGAGCCAGAAGGCAGGAGATGAGTGGGAGGAGAAGGGGTGAGAAAGAGCAAGGGGAACAGAGCTGGAGGGAGATCTTGGAGGACTTGGACCATGAACCAGACCTAAGATTTCACAAAAAGCAAGTATAATATGGGAAATCCAAATGTTAGGAAACTGAGGGCTTGAAGGTTTAGGAGGGAGTAATATTGCCCAGCATTGTGTTCTAGGTTAACTAAAAACCCAGTCTCTGTGTGGTGAATTGGCTATATAGCTGCTGAGGATTAAAAGCAGCATTACTAGAAGATAAACCAATAGTAAATATTAATAGTCAATTACAACAGATTCCTGTTATGGTTTCTGATTCTTGGTATGATGAAACAGATTTAATTGGACTCAGGTTCAGAATCTCCTTGCTGGTATTTGGTCTATCAAAACCTTATCATTAGAGATGTTAACAATAAGAAATAAGATCCATGACATAGTATCTGCCAAGAAACCTAGGTTAGAATTGGCCAATAAAGCCTGGGATACATTTACTAGCCTCAGGAGGTGCTTTCCATCCTTTGACTGTGTGCTTAAGTGGGGACTGACACTTGTGGGCCTGGTGGGTATGGGTTTTTTGGCCTGTGCCTGCCTTCTTTATGTGTTATACTACCTTCTTCAACAACTTCTATAGAAGCAATGGCAGTTGCATGAATTTAAATTAAAGATCTCTAACAACCCCATTTTGATATGGAGGTAAGTCAATGATGTGTAAGAGTAAAATTGTGGTTTTTCCAACCTAAGACACAGGCCCATAAAAATCATATCCTAGACCTTGATGACGAGTAAGGGAAAATGAACATTTCACCACCAGCTCCTAGGCTCTCCATAAAATGAAGAAGGAAGAACTGAAGGAGTCTGGTAACTGAAATTCTGTCTCCTAGCCAATGCAGATGTAGGTCTTATCTAAGTTCCATGGCTCAGAGACTGTATTTGGAAGTCTCTGCATGCTGGGTGTTCTGATTTTGAGTAGATAGCAAGCTCCCTACAACCTTGAGAAACAGAGAGAAAACTTGGTGTAACCTTGAAAGAATTCCTAGATGCCTTGCCATGTGGCACAGATGTGTTGCTACAGTGAGAAAAAAAAAAGTGCTTGTAAACTTTGCTTTATAAGTGTTGCATGGACGTTCATGAAAAGGAGACTTTCTACAGGAATCTATCTTGTCTCCATTCTTCAAGTCTGTGTCTTCCAATTTACTCTCCCTCTTTCAGGTGGACCCTGTTAGACTGGCCTGCAGGCCTATCAGGTTACCTTGTCTTATCCCTGTTCTTAAAAACTCAATATCCCTGGGAACCCTAGATCATGCCAGCCTTTTATATTAATAAGAAGGTGAATGAACATTTAGTCAGTACATGAGTAACTTCCCAGTTCAAAGTCACAACCTAGAAAATTTTACATCCAAGACATATTAGGAGACCTCGGTGTCATTCACTATATTACCCTTAATCCTACATTACTTTGACGCTTCCCTACTTAGGAAGCTGTCCAATTAAACAAACATTGAACTTTCATTTCCTACCTGACATTGTCACACAGCTAAAAAGGAGTAAAGGTTTGGGATCTGGACAAAGGGATGAGATAAAGGCTTGTTGGGTTTCAAAAGAAAAAGAAAAAGTCACGTGTGCAGAGGATCAAAGATACTGGACACTGAAGAGAGTTTGTTTACTCATCTCCTTGGAAACATCAAGATTTTCTCAGGTGCTGATTGGCTGAGAGGGAGAATGATACCAGGCAAAAGGTGAAAGCTAGTAAGACTTTCAGGAGCTACTTATTAAAAGGGCCAAGTGGACATGTTGCTTAAGAGAAAGACTGAGCAGCCCTACATTCCTCAATCTGGGCAGCTGAAAGCACACAACCCAGCCTTGAGAGTTCCTGTGTCCAAGAGTCTTAGTTCAGGAAAAGTGTCACATATTTCTTTCAAGTGGTCATTAATAAAGTCACATGTCCTTGATTTGTGAGTTTCACATTATCACAGATTCCATTTTGATTTGTTAAATGCAAAGATATGTATTCAGTCAGTGAATTACTTACCAGGAAAATGCTTCCTGACCAAGGTAACTCTTTCCACAAAAAGTGTTTAATTGGGATATTGCTTATATTTTTACAGAGACCATCCATGATGTCCAGTCAGTAAGCAGTCATCATATTGTAGTCTTGGAGCAGATTTGAGAGCTTTTCATATTAAACCACAAGTGGTTTAATATTAAAGGCTGAAAGAAGGAGACTGAGAGAGACAGAGAGAGATAAGAGCCAGAAAGACAGTTTCAGAAATAGAGAGATGGAGACCAACATAAGCAAGTATATAAAGTGACATAGACCAAGAGACAAAGACTCCATTGTGTCATTTTGATTGGCATATCAATCTGAAAGAATACCCTTCTTCTTATAAGATAATTACAAAAGGAAATATATATATATATAATCTAACAAGGCTCTACCTCCTAACCCTAACCAGACATTTCCTCACTGGGGTTTCCACATGTAAATAGATGAGCTTCAAGTCAATGAGAAATTCAAATCACCAGGAAGCAGAAGATGATGAAGGGACTACTAGGCTAAAAGAAAATAATTATCCTGATAGTTTGTCATTCAATACAATGAATAAAGTCCCATCAACTTCCAAGTTCTGAAGAACAGGACTGGCAACATCTTTTGGAGAAAATGTGGAATATTTCCATAACTGATTGTTCTTTAGCTAAGAAAATGATATTATTATATTTTCAGGCAAATAAATGGACCCAGGAAAAATAATAAAGTGTGAAGCAACTGAAATGCAGAAAGAAAATGTGGTATGTATTCACTTATTAGGAGGACTCCTTATAGTGGGGAATAAAGTTCCAATAGGCCATGTTATTGTGACCAAACCAGTCTTCAAAACGAGGGATTGGATGGCAGTTAAATGAGTTGTTGGAACTGGGCATCCTACAGAAATTTTCAAATAAACCAGGACCTTGTTATTAAAATATGTACTCTGCCCTCAATTGATAAATGAGTGCCATGTTGGAGCCACAGAGATGCTTCCTTCTGAATCAAATGATATTGCATACAGAGACCCACAGTCTGATATTATGCAGAGAGAGACTTTAAAACACCCAGCTCTAAATGGGATTACTCCATTCAGAGCTCTGGGAATCCTGCAGGAGAGGAGGCCTGAAGGGTATCATAAATAGAGAGAATTGAGGACACAAGGAAAACAATACCCTGAGAATCAGGCCCCAGAGGAAGGTGATGCAGCCAGACATGATAAGCCCTGATAAGCTAGGATGACATAGAAATTGGAGGAGGGCCTCCCCTATGAGGGAAGTAGAGGAATGGCATAGGGTTTGAAGAAGGAACGTGTGTTTGACTGGAAGGAGAAGCAGAAGGGGGCAATAGAGGGAACAGAAAGTGAACAAATCGTGAAAAATTAATACATAAGGAAAACTGTAATCAAGGTGATGAAGTATAGAGCTCTTCAGGACTGATGGCTTCTTCTATAGGGTGGTGCCGGGTATTGCAAGAATGAACTCAGTTTTGTTTAACAGACTTGGCATTGAGATTCTAATCATGTTCCAATGTGTATATGAACAACACATACTTGAATTGATATATTTTATGGGAAAAAAATTTAGTATGAGAAATGTGTAAGAATTTGTACCTGGGAGCAATGAAAAAGGAATGTAAAGCATATTATATGAAATTCCCAAATAATCAATAAAAATAATATGTTGACAACTTTTACAAGGTCTTTTTTTTTTAGCATACTAACATATATGTTTTTATTACACTAACAAATTCATGGATGTATGTTCTATAGGTTTTTTTTTTAGAATTTTTTAGCATTCTAAAATGATATGTTTTGATTTGTATACTGAAGAAAATCCACACAACTTATTCATATATGCATTTGAATAGATACCATAATGAGGGGAGTTAGAAAGACAAGAACCAGGTATTTTGTCTGGCTTGCATCTTTTTTTTTTAATTTGTCATCAATTACACTTTATTCATTCTGCATCCCCCCATAAGCCCCTCCCTCCTCTCCTCCCAATCCCACCCTCCCTCCTCCCTTTGTTTGCATGCCACTCCCCAAGTCCACTAATGGGGGAGGTTCTCCTCTCCTTTCTGATCTTAGTCTATCAGTTCACATCAAAAGTGGCTGCATTGTCCTCTACTATGGCCTAGTAAGGCTGCTCCATCCCCTAGGGTGAGGTGATCAAAGAGCAGGCCAGTCAGATTATGTCAGAGGCAGTCCCTCTTCACATTACTATGTAACCCAATTGGACTCTGATCTGCCCTGCGCTACATCTGTGCAGGGGTTCTGGGTTATCCTATGAATAGTCCTTGGTTGGAGTATGAGTCTCTGGGAAGTTCCCTGTGTTCAAATTTTCTTGTTCTGTTGCTCTCCTTGTGGAGACCCTGTCCTCTCCAGCTCTTACTATTTCCCAGTTCTTACATAAAATTCCATTCACTCTGCCCAACAGTTGCCCATCAGGCTCAGCATCTGCTTTGATAGTCTGAAGGGCAGAGGCTTTCAGAGGCCCTCTGTGGTAGGTTCCTAGGTTGTTTCCTGTTTTCTTCTTCTTCTGATGTCCATCCTCTTTGCCTTTCCAGATGGGGATTGGACATTTTTTGTTAGGGTCCTCTCTCTTGCTTAGTTTCTTTAGATGCACAGGTTTTAGTGGGTTTGTCCTATGTTGTATGTCTATATGAATGAGTATATACCATGTGTGTCTTTTTGATTCTGGGACAACTCACTCAGGATGATCCTTTCCAGATCCCACCATTTACCTGCAAATTTCATGATTTCCTTATTTTTCATTGCTGAGTAATATTCCATTGTGTAGATGTACCACAATTTCTGCATCCATTCTTCAGTTGAGGGGCATCTGGGTTGTTTCCAGCTTTTGGCTCTTACAAATAAAGCTGCTACAAACATGGTTGAGCAAATGTCCTTTTTGTGTACTTGAGCCTCTTTTGCATATATGCCTAGGAGTGATATGGCTGGATCTTGGGGAAGCGCTATTCCTAGTTGTCTGAGAAAGCACCAGATTGATTTCCAGAGTGGTTGTACAAGTTTACATTCCCACCAGCAGTGGAGAAGGGTTCCCCTTTCTCCACAACTTCTCCAGCATGTGTTGTCACTTGAGTTTTTGATCTTGGCCATTCTCATGGGTGTAAGGTGAAATCTCAGGGTTGTTTTGATTTACATTTCCCTAATGGCTAGTGAGGTTTAGCCGTTAAGTGCTTCTCTGCCATTCGGTATTCTTATACAGTGAATTCTCTGTTTAGCTCTGTTCCCCATTTTTTAAGTGGATTACTTGGTGTGCTGCTTTTCAGCTTTTTTAGTTCTTTATATATACTGGATGTGAGTCCTCTGTCAGATAAAGGGTTAGTGAAGATTCTTTCCCAATCTGTAGGTGGTCACTTTGTTTTGATGACGGTGTCCTTTGCTTTGCAGAAGCTTTTCAGTTTCATGAGGTCCCATTTATTGATTGTTGCTCTTAGAGCCTGTGCTGTTGGTGTTCTGTTCAAGAAGTTTTCTCCTATACCAATGAGTTCTAGGGTATTTTCCACTTTTTTTCAAGCCGATTTAATTTGTCTGGTTTTATGTTGAGGTCTTTAATCCACTTGGACTTCGGTTTTGTGCAGGGTGACAATTATGGATCTATTTTCATTTTTCTACATGTAGACATCCAGTTAGACCAGCACCATTTGTTGAAGATGCTATCTTTTTTCCATTGTATAGTTTTGGCATCTTTGTCAAAGATCAGGTGTCCATAAGTGTGTGGGTTTATTTCTGGGACCTCTGTTCAGTTCCATTGATCCACCATTCTGTTTCTATGCCAGTACCATGCAGTTTTTAAAACTGTTGCTCTATAGTACAACTTAAGATCATGGATGGAGATACCTCCGGTAGATCTTTTATTGCAGAGGATTGTTTTAGCAATTCTGGGTTTCTTGTTATTCCATATGAAGTTGAGAATTTTTCTTTCCAGGTCTGTAAAGAATTGTGTTGGTAATTTGATGGGAATTGCATTGAATCTGTAGTTTGCTTTTGGTAAGATAACCATTTTTACTATTTTAATCCTGCCAAGCCATGAGCATGGGAGATCTTTCCATCTTCTCAGATCTTCTAATTCTTTCTTCAAAGACTTGAAATTTTTTTTATACAAGTCTTTGACTTCCTTGGTTAGGGTTACTCCAAGGTACCTTAGGTCATTTGTGGCTATTGTGAAGGGTGTTGTTTCCCTAATTTCTTTCTGAGATCTTTTGTCTTTTGTATACAGGAGGGCTACTGATTTTTTTGAGTTAATGTTGTATCCGGCCACTTTGCTGAAGGTGTTTATCAGCTGTAGGAGTTCCCTAGTAGAGTTTTTGGGGTCACTCAGGTATACTATCATATCATCTGCAAATAGTGATAATTTGACTTCTTCCTTTCCAATTTGTATCCACTTGATCCCCTTCAACTGTCTATTGCTCTAGCAAGGACTTCCAGAACTATGTTGAAGAGATATGGAGAGAGTGGGCAGCCTTGTCTTGTCCCTGATTTCAGTGGGATTGCTCCGTTCAGTTTGAGGTTGGCTATAGGCTTGCTGTATATTGCCTTTACTATGTTTATATATGTGCCTTGTATCCCTGATCTCTCCAATACTTTAAACATGAGTGGATGTTGGATTTTATCAAATGCCTTTTCAGCATCTAGGGAGATTATCATGTTTTTTTTTTTTCCTTCAGTTTGTTAATATGATGGATCACATTGATGGATTTCCATATACTGAACCACCTCTGCATACCTGGGATGAAGCCTACTTGGTCACAGTGGATGATATCTTTGATGTGTTCTTGTATTTGGTTTGCAAGTATTTTGTTGAGTATTTTTGCATCAATGTTCATAAGGGAGATTGTCCTGAAATTCTCTTTCTTTGTTGAGTCTTTGTGAGGTTTAGGTACCAAGGTGACTGTGACTTCATAGAATGAGTTTGGTAATGTTGCTTCTGTTTGTATTTTGTAGAATTGTTTAAAGAGAATTGGTGTTAGCTCTGCTTTGAAGGTCTGGTAGAATTCTGTGCTGAAGCCATCTGGTCCTGGGCTCTTTTTGGTTGGGAGACTTTTGATGACCACTTCTTTTTCTTTGGGGGATATAGGGCTATTTAATTAATTTACCTGGTCCTGATTCAGCTTTGGTAAGTCAAATCGATCAAGAAAATTGTCCATTACGTTTAGATTTTCAAATTTCGTGGCATATAGACTTTTGAAGTAAGTCCTAATGATTGTTTGGATTTCCTCAGTGTCTGTAGTTATATCCCCCTTTTCATTTCTGATTTTGTTGATGTGGGTGGTCTCTCTCTGCCTTTTAGTTAGCTTGGCTAAGGCTTTTTCGATCTTGTTGATTTTCTCAATGAATCAGCTCTTGGTTTCATTGATTCTTTGAATTGTTTTATTTGTTTCTAATTGATTGATTTCAGCCCTGAGTTTGATTATTTCCCGCCGTATACTCCTTTTTGTTGTGTGTGCTTCTTCTTTTTCTAGGGTTTTTAAGTGAGCCATTACGTTGCTTGAATGCACTGTCTCAAATTTTTTCTTGAAGGCACTTAGTGCTATGAACTTTCCCCTTAGCACTGGCTTCATTGTATCCCACAAGTTTGGGTATGTTGTGTCTTCATTTTCATTGATTTCTAGGAAGATTTTAATTTCTTTCTTTATTTCTTCCCTGAGCCAGCTGTCTTTAGTAGCAAGTTGTTCAGTTTCCATGTATGTGTAGCCTTTTTGCTATTTCTGTTGTTTTTGAGGTCCAGCTTTATTCCATGGTGATCAGACAGGATACAAGGGATTATTTCAATCTTCTTGTATCTGTGGAGGTTTGCTTTGTGACCAACTACGTGGTCTATTTTGGAGAAGGTTCTATGGCGTGCTGAGAAAAAGGTAAATTCTTTTGTGTTTGGGTGTAAGGTTCTGTAAATGTCTGTTAGGTCCATTTGATTCATGACCTCTGTTCGAGATATTGTTTCATTCTTTAATTTCTGTTTTGTTGACCTGTCTTTTGTTGAGAGTGAGGTGTTGAAGTTTCCCAGTATTAGTTTGTGGGGACCTATGTGTCGTTTAAGTTTTATCAATGTATCTTTCACAAATGTGGGTGCCCTTGTATTTGGGGCATAGATGTTCAGGATTGTGATGTGTTTTTGGTGTAATTTTCCCTTGATGAGTATGAAGTGTCCTTCCCCATCTCCTTTTATTAATTTTGGTTGAAAGTCTATTTTATCAGATATTAGAATGGCTACTCCTGCTTGCTTCTTGCATCCATTTGCTTGGAAAGCCAATTCCATCCCTTTACCCTCAGGTAATGTCTATGTTTGTGACTTAGGTGTGTTTCTTGTAAAGAACAGATTGCTGGGTTTTGTTTACGTATCCATTCTGTTAATCTGTGTCTTTTTATTAGAGAGTTGAGTCCATTGATGTTGAGAGAGATTAATGACCAGTGGCTGTTAGATCTCTTGATTTTGATGTTGGCTGTGGTCATCAGGTTGTGTGCGTGGTTGCTTTTTGTTTTACTGAAGTGAGGTTATTTATTTCCTGTGTTTTCTTGAATGTAGCTAGTTTTTTTGGTTTGTATTTTTCCTTCTAGTGTCTTCTGTAATGCTGGATTTGTTTGTAGGTATTGTTGAAATTTGTTTTTTTCATTGAATATCTTGTTTTCTCCATGTATGAGGACTGAGAGTTTATACCGTGTATCTTTCTTGGATAGTTCACTTCCTGTTTCCACCATTTACCTGCAAATTCTATGATTTCCTCATCTTATTTATTTTATTATTGGTTACATTTTTTTAACTCTATATCCCAGTTGTATCCCACTCCCCCATTCCCTCTCAATTCAACAGGTTGGACTCTGTCATAATAAGCTTACATATGTTAAAATGCCATATTTATCAGATCTCTGACATGTCTGAGGGCCAGCATATTTGAGTTACTTTTTGTCTACTTTATAATTTGTTCTAAACTTCATCCTATATAACAGGATGTTATAATCTCCATTTTGGCATACTTTCTAATGTATGTTTTAGAACCAAAGTTTGACTAGCTCTATATGGGTAAACTTTATGGTTACCAATTTTAGATTCAACCTTAAAATATACAACCTAAACAAAAAACCTATGTAAAACTCTTGTACTCAACTATAATCTTTAGCATAACTTCAAATCTGCACTTTTTAAACTGAATTCAAATAAAAACTTTTAATTTAATATAATTTATAAAGGGGCTATCAAATCTTATTAATCTTATATTGTATTAAAACTTAACAGAAAAAAATTAAAGGACAAATTTTTATTTAACATTAAACAGAGAACTAAACTTAGAATGTAGCCCGCATCAAAAATGGACTATTCAAGTCATACCAAATATATAGGCCAGAAAGAAACAGCATTAAATCATTCACTTATGTACTGGCAGCCAGGCATATATTTTATATAATGGTTAAGAATGATCTGAATATAAGCTTGCATAACCCTTGTCTAACATGGAACTGTAGTCCTTTTTTTCCTGTAAAAGATCATAAGCAAACATTTTTCATTGAAGAATCTCCAGCCTTTTAAAATGAAGAACAACATATTTTATATTTTTTACATGATATACTGTAATAACTTCAGTTTCTATTTGATTGGCTTAAACACCATGGCTTGGTTTTACTTTGTAAATGTAATAAAATAAATACTAAGGTTTTTTTATTTCCCCCAAAGGGTTAAGAAACTGTTTTAAGTTCTTTGTTAGACTGCCCAAGGGTTACTATTTTAAAATACCAGATAACTTTTAAAATTTTTTATAGAATTTATCTCTGATGGTCCAGGACCAAACTAAGAGATGTTGATTCAAATTGTCACATGTCTAAAAATATCTAAGTTTACAGATAAATATACACACACACAGAAATACATAAGGAACATAGAAATCTGATATTGTCACCTTGGAGTAACCAGAATACACAAATACCAGGACTTGAGCAGCCCCTAATGGACACAAGTCCCGCAGATTCCAGAAGGAGTGGACTCGTGGGTCCACTCCACACATATATATTACAGAAGGAGCAGAGCCCCCATGGACCTTTCCATAGCTTCCAGATGGAGAGTGGGCTCCAGTAGCCCTATTATCACACAGAATAGGGTCCCAATGACCTTATCTCCTGGTCCCAGAAAGAGTAGAACCGTTAGGGACCTCTTCCCCGGAATTGGAGAAACTCTCGACCAGATTGTAAACTCTCCAAGTTTCCCAGACCCTGGAAAACAAACCAAAACAGAAGTAGGCAGAGAAAAGAAAAAAAGAACCATGGTATCTGCTTTTTAAACATTTAAATAAATATATATATATATATATATATATATATATATATTTAAACCTGTTTTTGTAATATTAAAACAAAGCATCCTCTTTAGGAGTTAAATCACAAAGTACATTTATAATTTTAAAATTCAAAACCAGACTTTACAATTTACCAGTGCAAACAATCCAATTTTATTATAATTATTTATTTTTACTGTTATTATTATTATTATTTTGTAATTTTAATTTCTTTAATTACCTTAATAACTGAACTTGTTCCCTTTCTAATTGAACTTTGTCAATGAGAACAGTAATATCCTCCTGCAGTGGTCCCGTATCTCCTGCACATGTGGCAGAGAAAGCCACCTTGTTTTCCTCTGTAACAACAGTCATCACATTGTTTTCTTAGACATCTGGACCTCCAAAAACTAGCCTTTCTCATGTTGCCCCTCATTTTCAAGGACCCTTGTCTTGCGCCAACTGGTCAAAAAGGGTCCACCTGAAAGAGAGAGTGTTAATGGGGGACAGAGAGGTGAAAAATGGCTAACATTCTTAACAAGCTTAAGTTTTAAGGGATTGTCACTGGGCTGGATTTTCCATTCAGAAGTGGAGTCCTCTGGAGCAGGTTTGACATGTGATGCGTGGATCCAAGCAGTAATGCCTTCTACCTTTACAGCCGTTGGGGTGGTGAGCAGGATGCAGTAAGGACCTTTCCACCGGGGTTCCAAATTCTGACTATGGTGTCACCGTACATAAACCAAGTCTCCAACTTGGAACTGATGCGGCACCTCTAAGGATCCTGGAGCATATGCACTGCCAGCCTTGTTCCAGATTTCTTTTTGAATAAGCTGTAGTCCCTTTAACCTGGACAACAAGTCAGAGTTACCACTAGTTATGTCAAGAGAGTCTCCAAGGAGAGTCAAGGGAGCTGGAACTCCATACAATAGTTCAAAAGGCATAAGATTCAACAAGGAAGGAGTATTCCTGACCCTAAAAAGAGCCAGAGGGAGGAGTACCACCCAGTCACTGCCAGTCTCCATGGTCAATTTAGTAAGGGTCTCTTTTAGAGTTCTATTCATTCTTTCTACCTGTCCTGAACTTTGGGGTCTATAAGCACAATGTAATTTCCAATTAGTCCCCAAAAATGTGGCCACCTCCTGACTTACCTGAGCAATGAAGGCCAGCCCATTGTCTGACCCAATTACCTTTGGAACTCCAAACCAAGGAAAAATGTCTTATAAAATCTTCTTGGCTACAACCAGAGCAGTCTCTTTCTTGGTGGGAAAAGCTTCCACCCTTCCTGAGAAGGTATCTACAAAGACTAGAAGATATTTATTTCCATACCTGGCCGGCTTGATCTCAGTAAAGTCCACTTCCCAATGCATTCCAGGTCTAGTTCCCCATAGCCGTTTTCCCGAGCTTTGGAAATTCTTTCCTACGTTTACCTTTTGGCAAGGGGTACATATCTGAGTCACTTTTTCGGTTAGAGCAGTGAGGTTTAGTATTAGGTAAGGAGATTGGAGAACAATTTCAGTCAATTTCCTTGCCCCTAAATGAGTCCATTGATGCATTTGTGCTATTAGTCTCTTAGCTTCTTCCTGTGGCAAAATTATCTTACCTTTGGAGTCAATCCATGCTCCCACATTAGCATCGAATGTCCCTTGTTTTCTCTGTATTTGCTCCAGGTCATCCTCTGAGTATTTTAGCTGTTCCTTCTCTGGCAACTCAGTAGTTAATATCATTGGAGCAGGACTTCCTCTAGCAGCTGCTTTAGCCTCCTGATCAGCCATGTTATTTCCCTTTGCTGCCTTGGAATTTCCCTTCTGATGTCCCGGGCAGTGAATTATGCTTACCTTGGTGGGCAGTAGTAAGGCATTGAGCAAGGCCAAGATTTCATTTTTATTTTTAATTTCTTTACCGGCTGACGTCAATAGGCCTCTCTGCTGGTAGATGGCCCCATGCACATGGGCCATAGCAAAGGCGTACCTGCTGTCAGTGTAGATGTTTATCTTTTTGTCTTTCCCCAAAGTTAATTTTGAGTTAAGGCAATTAGTTCTGCTCATTGGACAGAGGTGCCTTCAGGCAGTGCTTGGGCCCATATTACCTTGTGTCCATCCACCACTGCTGCTCCCACTTTTCTTTTTCCATTTTCCAAAAAGCTACTCCCATCTGTGTAATATGTCACTTCTGCATCTGGCAGAGGCTGGTCTTTTAAGGCCTTTCGCCATCCCTGTTCTTCCGCCAACACCTGCAAGCAATCATGCTCTGGGGGCTGAATCTCTGGATCTGGTAACAGGGTGGCAGGGTTTAGCCCGTTGCTGGGGCAAAAGTAATCCTGTTATTATTCAAAAGCAAAGTTTGGTAATGAGTCATGCGAGCATTCGTGAGCCAGTGATCAGGTGGCTGTCTGACAACACTCTCAAGGGCATGAGGGGCATAAACAGTAAGATCTTGTCCCAAGGTCAGCTTGTCAGCATCCTTTACCAATGCAGCAACTGCTGCTATTATCCTGAAGGCAGGTCGGCCATCCTGCTGCTACTGGATCAAGCTTTTTAGATAGATAAGCTACCGGTCTCTTCCAGGGTCCAATCTTTTGAGTTAACACCCCTTTAGCCATCCCCTGGTTCTCGGCCACATAGAGATGAAAGAGTTTAGTGACATCAGGAAGTCCCAAGGCTGGAGCTGACATTAAAGCCTGTTTAATATTATCAAATGCAGCCTGTTCATTTTTTCCCCAGGAAAAAATGATCTTACCCTTTGTAAGGGCATACACAGGGGCTGTCATTTCAGCAAACCCAGGAATCCATAATCGGCAAAACCTCGCTGTACCAAGAAATTCCCTCAGTTGTTTTGTAGTTCATGGAGGGGGGATATAAAACACAGTCTTTTTTATAGCCTCCAATAACCATCTTTTTCCTTCCTTCAGTATATACCCCAGGTAACTGACCTGTTTCCAGCATATCTGGGCCTTCTTTGCTGATGCTCTATAGCCGAGTTCGCCCAATTCTTGTAACAGTTGGCCGGTGGCTTCGAGGCAGGTTTTCTGACAATATGCAGCTAGTAAGATGTCATCCACATACTGGAGAAGAGTTACCTGAGTATTTGTGGCCTGGAAGTGTGCCAGGTCTTGGTGCAGGGCTTCATCAAATATGGTAGGAGAATTCTTAAATCCTTGGGGAAGTCGAGTCCATGTTAGTTGGCCCGAGACACCAGAGTCGGGATCTTTCCATTCAAAAGCGAAAATGTCTTGGCTGACAGGGCTAAGTTGAAGACAAAAGAATGCATCTTTAAGGTCTAGAACAGTATACCAGGCTCTGTCAGGGGGAAGGGAGCTCAGCAGGTTATACGGGTTGGGGACTGTTGGATGTAAGTCCATAACCTGTTTGTTAACTTCCCTCAGGTCTTGTACAGGCCGATAATCGTTGCTCCCAGGCTTCCGGACCAGCAGTAATGGAGTATTCCAAGCAGATTGACATCTTTTCAAAACCCCTAGGTCAAGGAGTCGCTGTATATGAGGGCGAATCCCATCATGGGCTTCCTTAGACATTGGATACTGCCGCACTGCAACTGGGGCTGCCTGAGGTTTTAGCTCTATCTGGATTGGCGGTTGTTTTCTTGCTTTCCCTAAGCCAGCTGTTTCAGCCCAGGCCTCAGGGTATTTTTTTACCCACCAGTCAATGTCTTTTTCCCCCTCTTTTAAATTTTCAAATAGCGGTATTCATCTTCCAAGTGAATTGTAAGCACGTGAATAGGGTCCCCTCTTTTATCTGTAACCTGTAGGCCTTCTGGGTTAAAATAGATGTGGGCTTCTATTTTGGTCAGGATATCCCATCCCAGCAATGGGTAAGGGCAGTCAGGCATGACTAAGAACGAGTGGGATGCCCGGCCCATTCCAAGGTCCACTATTCTTCGGGTAGTCCATGTATATTGCTTACATCCAATGGCCCCTTGAACCCATGATTTTTTTCTTTCTTAGCCCTTGAGTCTTGCAACAGAACTGAATGCTGAGTGCCAGTATCCACTAGAAAATGGACTGGCTTCCCCTCCATCTTGAGGGTTACCCTGGGTTCAGGGAGGGGAACCGAACCCCATCCTCCCTAATCGCTGTCATTGTTCAAGGTCAGGACCCTGCTCCCTGTGGCTCAATAATTCAGCTGCTTTTTCTTCCTTTTGGGGCAATCCCTCCTCCAGTATCCCGTCTCCTTGCAGTAGGCACACTGGTCCTTAGACAAAGGGCCCTTACGGTTGCCAGGAACTCTCTCCCTTTCCGTACGACTTTCCTGAACTATGGTGGCCAGAATCTTAGTCAATTTTTTATCCTGCCTCTTCTCTCTCTCTCTCTCTCTCTCTCTCTCTCTCTCTCTCTCTCCTCCTGTTATTTCTATTTCCTCTCTTCTTTTTCTTCTTCTGTTTCTCTGTAGCAGACTTTCTCTGCTACTTGCACTAAATCCTTCAATGACTTATCCTGCAGACCTTCTAATTTCTGAAGTTTCCTACGAATATCCCTAGATGACTGATCTATGAAAGATACAGCTACTGTAGCCTTGTGCTCATCTGAAGCAGGGTCATAGGGAGTAAACCAGTGGAACGCTTCCATCAGCCATTCTAAGTAGGCTGCAGGAGATTCCTCCGGCCCCTGGACCACTTTTCTTACCTTAGTCAAATTGGTGGGTCTTCGAGCAGCCCCATGGAGACCCGCCATTAGAGTCTGGCAGTAAACCTTCAAGTGCTGCCTACCCTCTGGTGTATTGTGATCCCAATCAGGACAAGAGAGGGGAAACCCATTATTAATCTCATCGGGGAGAACTGTAGGCCTCTCATCTGCCCCCGGGACATTCTTTCTTGCTTCTAGAAGAACTCATCCCCTCTCCTTGGTAGTCAGGAGTGTCTGTAAAAGCTGTTGGCAATCATCCCAAGTGGGCTGGTGAGAGAAAAGGACAGATTCAAACAAGTCAGTCAAGGCTTGGGGGTTCTCAGAAAAAGGGGGATTGTGAGCCTTCTAGTTGTAGAGATCAGCTGAGGAAAAAGGCCAATATTGAAGGGGTTGTTTCCCATCCTCATCTGGGAACCCATAGGCTCATAAGGGGAGAGCCACTGAGTCCAGCTGAGTTGCTCTGTGGCTCTGTGTTCCAGCTGCTGGGCCCCCTTCATTCTGAGGGTCAGTTGGTGATTGCAGCGGGACCTCTGGCGGTGTCTGCGGTGCCGACAGTGTCTGCAGCGGCACTGAGAGATGGACAGCTCCTGGTGAAGGACCTGTAAAGGGACTAGGAAAACTGCATGCTAGCCCTGCCTTAGGCCCCAAGGGAGGACAGACAGCCTCCGGGAGACTGACAGGGAAAACGGTCGGAGGTCTGGCAGGAGAACTGGCTAGGGAACTGGCAGGGGTAGGGGCCATGGCTGGCAGATAAGGGGGTGGAAGTTCAAAAAGGAGGAGATCTGCTTCTGAAGAAGTGCGCACTTTCTTTTTCTCCTCTTCCTTAACGGCACAAACAGTTGTTGACGGAGTTTCTGTGGGGAGAACAAAGGGGCGCACCCAAGGGGGTGGATGGTGAACAATATCCTCCCAGGTTAAGACATAAGGTACCTGATCAGGATGGTCCCCTGTGCTTGGAGGGTCTTAGCCTTAACAGCAAGAATCGTGTCAAGGTGAAAGGTGCCCTCCGGTGGCCATCCAACCTGAAAGGCAGGCCATTCCGAGGAACAAAAGGCTCCCCACTTCGCTTTTCTAACTTCCACTGAGAGGTTATGTGCCCTATATTTCAATTCTGAGAAATGGTCAAGGGTGAGGGATAAGGGTGTAGTCACAGTCTGTCCCATAATGAAATCGTCCATCAGAAAAGTCAGAGAGGCAACAAGAACAGAGACAAAAGAACCAAGCAAGCCATCAGACAAGGATGCCCTTGCGGGTGATACCACAGTGCCCTAATGGAACGGCTCCCCGGCTGGTCTCTACGAAAATCAGACTCAGACGGGAGGAGGACCGTCTCTGATCCAACCTCTCAACAAACGGAATCTGTAGCGTTCCCCCAGCTTCCTGCCAATCGATATCTGACGCGTCCATCAATTGAAATGGCCTAATCAAACAACCAGGATGGTTCAGCCAGGCGCCTAACCAGAACAAAACAGAATCTGCAGAAACCTGAAGTCTAACAAACAAAATGACTGACCTGTTTCAGCCTGATCTCCGAGCCCGGTCTGGTGCTGCATCGGTTTCCTGGCCAACGCACCACGCGCAAAACCTGCACTCCCGGTGCAGGGTCTCCATACTGCTCCCTCCCCCAAAGAGACTCACAGACCGCAGTTTGATGCAAAAGCAAGAGGCAGTTTATTCCGAGTGTTATGGGGGTCGTCCCTTCAAAGCAGGAGACAACCCCGAGCATACAAAGCACAGAGTTTTTATACCTAAAAAATCAGGCCTTTCCATTGACTAGTCAGCAGAAAAGATAGCAGTTATGCAGCTAGCAACTTACAGCTCCAAGGACAGTCCTCCCATTTCTCCCATCTCCCGGTTTTCTTATCTTAAAACAAGCTTGTCCAGTCTTTTGAGGAGGCTCATCTGGTCTGGCTCCTGCTCAAGATTTAGTAGCCCTAAATTGCCTGACTTGTTTTTTTTTTTTTTTTTTTCTTAGCTGGCCCTTATTCAAGGTCCAGTTGTTTTTCTTTCTAATTTGGGATGGTCTCATTTCTCAGTCTCACTTTACTGGACATGCAAACAACACTTATAAAGCAAAGGATACGAGGATAATTTTTTCACAGTAACAATACATCTGTGCCACTTGGCAAGGCATCCAGGAATTCACTCAAGGTTACAGAAAGTTTGCGGTCTGGTTCCCAAGGTTGCAGGGAACTTGGTACCTACTTCTCAGAGGTACTTGCAGATACCACCAAGGGAAGTCTCTGAAGACATAGAACTTAGATAAGACCTGCATCTGCTAAGGCCAGGAGGCAGAGTTCCAATTACCAGACTCCTTCAGAAACCAGACAATTCTTGGGAATGTTTTGGCTGAAAAAGAGAAAATCTGTGTAAAAGGAGAAAAGAGGGGCAATGAACTATTTGACAGCTGGTACTGTTCCACACTAGTATTGCCTAACCTCTATGAGCAGGGTTGCCTTGACTGACCTGGCTGGATGGACAGCTATGTCCTATTCAGTGGTCAGTAAAGAACCCTCCTGGTCCTGGTATTTACACTTAAAATTAGGCCTTCTGGACAGTGAAATGTGTCCGTGTTATATGCCTAGGATACAAGAACAGCTGTGTTTCCTGCTGTGGTCCTTGATTCAAAACCTTTAAAAGTAGTGTTTGTGCCAGGACTGCTTTTTCAGAGATGACACCTGAGTTCATAGGGTCTGAGGTAGGCGAGGAAGGACTAGTTCTTGGCAAGTATTCTCTGCTACATAATAAGTTCCTGGAAAGTATGCCTTACAAAATCAAATACTTCCCTCCTTTAGCAGAATATTTTCTCCATGTTAAAAGCATTGTAAAAGTTGTCAACATATTATTTTTATTGGTTATATGGGAACTTTATATAATATACATTACGCTCCTTTTCGATTGCTCTCAGGTTCAAATTTCTACCCATATGCCACTCTAATTTTTTTCATTAATATATATCAATTGAAGTATGTGTTGTTCATCTAATCATTGGCACATGATTAGAGTTTCAGTCCCACTCAGCTCCTCCTTCCAAGTCTATGCCATTTGTCTACTTCCCTGATAGGGGAGGTCCTCCTCCCACTCAAGGTTGGATGAATCATCTTCCTCTGTGGCCTGATTTTTAAGGGCATTGTTCTCCTTGTGTCCTCAATTCCCTCTATTTATGACACTCCTCCTCACTCATCTCCTTCAGGCTTCCCAGACCTCTGAGGGGAGAAAGAATTCCTTTATTAAATCCCATTTTGAGCTGGCTGATTTGAAGTCTCTTTCTGCATATTATAGTATTGTGAGTCTTTGCATGCAATCCCATGTGATGCAAAAGGGAGAATCTCTGTGGATACAAGGATATGACACTGATCTATCAAGTGAGGGCTGAGAGCAACATATTTTAAAAACAACAGCCTGGGTTGCTTAAAAAATTCTGTACGATGCCCTGGCCCAACAACTCAATTATTGACACCCAAACCCCCTATTGGAAGCGTGATTTGTTCACAATAGATGGCCTTTGGAAATTTTTTCCCACACTGTTAGGAGACCTCCCAATAAGTGAATACAAAGCAAGTTTGTCTTTTTGCATTTTAGTAACTTCACCCAGGATGATTTTACTTAGTTCCAACCATTAGATTGAAAATATGATTTCATTTTCTTAGATGAATAATACTCCATTTTGGAAATATTCCACATTTTCCCAAAAGGGGATTGTTAGTTCTGTTCTTTAGTCCTTGGAAATTGTTGGGACTTTAATCATTCACTTTACTGAATGACAAACTCTGAGGATAACTATGTTCTTTTAGCCTAGAAGTCCCTCCATCATCTTCTACTTCCTGGTGATTTGAATTGAAATTTTCCCTTGAAGTTCATCTATTTACATGATTAGTCCCTAGTGAGGAACAGTCTGGAAAGGGTTAGGAGTTTTGCCCTAGTTAGATAATAGTTTTCCAATTGAAATTATATTATGGAAGGTTTTGCTTTGAGGTTGATTTGACAGTGAAAGTGACCAGACAGAATGGTGTCTCTGTCTCTCTGTCTTTGTCACTTTATATCTTTGTTTCTGTTGGTTTTTGTCTCTCTATTTCTGAATCTGTCTCTCTAGCTCCTTCTCTCTCTGTCTCTCTCTGTCTCCCTTTCTCTGCCGGCCACTTGTGTTTCATATGAAAAGCTGTCACGTTTGGTGAAGGACTACAGCAAGATTGCTGCTTGCTGATATGTCAGCATGAATGGCCTCTGTAAAAATATAAGTAATGTCCCAATTAAACACTTTTTGTTCAAAGATTTGCCTTGGTCAGCGAGTATTTGCACAGTAAATAATTCACTGACTGAGGACTTATCTGTACATTTAAAAACTAATAATGGAATCTGTGATAATGTCAAAGTCACATGTCAAGGAGACGTGACTTTATTAATGACCACTTGAAAGTAATATGTGACCCTTTTCTTGGACACAGAAATTTTCATTTCTGGGTTGTGTGCTTTCAGCTTCCCAGATTGAGGCATGTAGGGCTTCTCAGTCTTTCTCTCAAGCAGGCTGTCTACTTGGCCCCTTTAATAACTGGCTCCTGAAATTCTTACTGGCTTTCACCTGTTTCATGACATCATTCACCTTCTCAAACCATCCACACCTGAGAGAATTTTGAGGTTTCCATGGAGATGAGTAAACAAAATTTCTTCAATATGCAGTATCTCTGATCCTGTGCACATATGACTTTTTTTGTGAAACCCAAGAAGCCTTTATCACATCCCTTTATCACAACTTTATTCCTTTTTACCTCTGTGACAATGTCAGATAGTAAATGAAACTTTAATGTTTATTTAATTGGTATTCTTTCTACATAGGGAACCTTCAAAGGGATGTGGGATTAAGGGGAATGTAATGACAAGGTGGTCTCCTACTGTGGTCTCAAATTTGAAAGTTCCTAGGTTGTAACTTTAAACTGAGTAGTTACTTGAGTACTTATTATATGTACCTTCACATTCTAAAAGATACATTAGGCTGACAGGGCTTAGGCTTCCTTGGGGTATTGAGTCTTTAAGAGCAGGGAAAAAAGAAGGAAACCAGAAAATTCTTGGGACTGGCTTGGTTGAAACAGAGAAAGATTAGTATATGTAAAAGGAGTACTGAGTGGCAATAAACTATTTAACATATGGTGTTGTTCCACACTAGTGTTGTGAACCCATATGAGAAAGGTTGCCTTGCCTGACCTGGCTGGTTTGGCGGCTGTGTCCTATTCAGTGGTCAGTGAGCAATCCTCTTGTTCCTGGGGTTTACAGTTAAACCTGGGCCTTCAATAAAGAGAAATTTTTGCATGTTATATGCCTTGGACATAAGAGCAGCTGTGTTTCTTGCGGTGGCCCTCCAAACAAACACTCTAAATATAGTGTTAGAGCAAGGACTGTTTGTTCAGAAGTGCATCTGAGCTCATGGGGTCTGAGGTAGCTGAGTAACCACTAGTTCATGACTAGAATTATCTGCTGCATATTGAGTTCCTGGAAAGCATGCCTTACAAAGTCAAAATCGGACCACATTTAGCAGAATTTTTTCTCCATGTTAAAAGTCACTGTAATAGTTATCAACACATTATTTTTATTGATTATGTGAGAATTTCATATAATATGCATTACACTCTTTTTTTCATTGCTCCCATTTTAAAATTCCTACCCATGTGTCATAATAAAAAAAGTATTTTTCTTTAAAATACATCAATTATGCCCAGATATGTTTGGTCCTTGTGGAGCTCCTATCCTTTCCACATCAAACTCCCCTTCTTTCATATGATTCCCTGCACTCTGCTGAAGGTTTGGTTATGAGTCTTAGTATCTACTTTGGAGCACTGCTAGGTAGAGTCTTTCAGATGCTTTCTGTGGTAGACTCCTGTCATACGTTCAATGCATATCCTATTTGTCTTTCTAAATGAGGATAGATCATTATAGCCCGTGTTCGCTTTCTTGATTATCTTTTTTAGGTGTATAGATGTCATTATGTTTATCCTATCAGGTCTATATAAGTGAGTATATTCCATGTTTGTCTTTCTCCTTCTGGGATACTTCACTCAGAATGATCTTTTCTAGATCCCACCATTTGCCTGCAAATTTCACGATTTCCTCCTTTTTGATTGCTGAGTAGTATTCCATTGTGTAAAAATACCACAATTTCTGTATCCACTCCTCTGTTGATGGACATCTGGGTTGTTTCCAGGTTCTGGCTATTACAAATAAAGCTGCTACAAACATGGTTGAGCAAATGTCCTTATTGTGTACTTGAGCAAATTTTGGGTATATGCCTAGCAGTGGTATAGCTGGGTCTTGAGGAAGCGCTATTCCTAATTGTTTGAGAAAGCGCCAGATTGACTTCCAAAGTGGTTGTACCAGTTTACATTCCCACCAGCAATGGAGGAGGGTTCCCCTTTCTCCACAACCTCTCCAACATGTGTTGTCATTTGTGTTTTCATCTTGGCCATTCTGATGGGTGTAAGGTGAAATCTCAGGGTCGTTTTCATTTGCATTTCCCTAATGGCTAATGACATTGAACATTTCTTTAAGTGTTTCTCTGCCATTCTATATTCCTCTACAGAGAATTCTCTGTTTAGCTCCATTCCCAATTTTTTAATTGGATTACTTGGTTTGCTACTTTTCAGCTTCTTTTGTTCTTTTTATATACTGGATATTAGCCCTCTGTCAGATAAAGGGTTGGTGTAGATTCTTTCCCAATCTGTAGGCAGTCGTTTTGTTTTGATGATGGTGTTCTTTGCTTTACAGAAGCTTTTCAGTTTCATGAGGTCCCATTTATTGATTGTTGCTCTTAAAGCCTGTGCTGTTAGACAGGGTCTTTTCTGAGATGGACACTCAACCAAAGACCATGAGAGGATAAAACCTAGAACCTCTGCTCGGATGTGACCCGTGATAGCTCAGTAATCAATTGGTTTCCCATAGTAAGGGGAACAAGGACTATTTCTAACAGGAACTCAATGACTGGCTTTTTGACCTCCCCACCTGCTAAGGGAGGAGCAGTACTGTTAGGCCACAGAGGAGGACTTTGCAGCCAGTCCTGAAAATACCTGACAAAAGGGACTCATATCAGAAGACTTGGAAAGGGGCAGGGAGATGAGGGAGGGAGGGTGGGATTGGGGAGGGAATGAGGGATACAGCTGGGATACAGAATTAACAAAATGTAACTAATGAGAAAAATAAAATTAAAAAAATAACAAAAAATACATCAACTAAAGTATGTGTTGTTTATCTACTCATTGGAACAAGATCAGAGTCTCAGTGCAAATTCCCTTGAAGAAAACTGAGTTCATCCTGCCTCACTCTGGAACCACACCCAAGAAGAAGCCCTCAGTCCTGAAGAGCTCTATACTTCATCACCTTGATCACAGTTTTTCTTATATATATATATTTATTTATTACTATTTTTATATATGTATTTATTTATAAATATATATATATTTATATATATATTTATATATATATTTTTATATATATATTTATTTATAAATATATATAAATATATATATATTTTTATATATATATTTATTTATTACTATTTTTTCACTTTGAATCCCCTCTGCTTCCCCCACCCTCTTCTCCTTCCAGTCCCACCAAGCCTTGTTCTTCTACCCATATTTCCTTCATGTAGTTCCCTGATACCAGAGGTCCTTCTCCCCTATCTATCTGAACCTAAGCTTATCAGGTCTCACCAAGGCTTGATGCATCATCTTCTTTTGTGGCCTGATTCTCAGGGCATTGTTCTCCTTGTGTCCTCAATTCCCTCTGCATATGACACTTTTTCTGCCTCCTCTCCTGCAGGCTTTGCAGAGATCTGAGGGGAAAGAGAATTTCATAGGGACATCCCATTTAAAACTGACTGTTTTAAGGTTTCCTCTCTGCACAGTATCGGACTGTGGATCTCTGTATGCAATCCCATTTGATGCAAAAGGAAACATCTCTGTGAATACAAAGAACAATGCACTGATCTATCACATGAGAGCAGAAAGCAAGATATTTTAATTAGAACAGCCTGGGTTACTTGAATATTTCTGTAGGATACCCTGGCCCAAAAAGTCAATTCACTGCCACCAAAGTCCCCTAATGGAAGACTGTTTTTTTCACAATAGATGATCTTTTGGAACTTAATCATCCAGTATTTGAAGACCTCCTAATAAGTGAGTACATGCCATATTTGTCTTTCTGAATTATAGTTACTTCAGCAAAGATGATTTTTTCCTGGTTCCATCCATTTGCCTGAAAATATCATGATGTCATTTTCTTAGTTGAATAATTCTCTGTAATGGAAATATTCCACATTTTCCCTGAAGGAGATTGTCAGTCCTATTCTTTAGACATTGAAAGTTGCTGTTACTTTAATCATTGTACTGAATTACAAACTATCAGGATATCTCAGTTCTTTTATCCTAGAAACTCCTCCTTTCATTTCCTGGTGATTTAAATTTCAATGTCCCCTTAAATTTCATCTATTTATATGTGGAGTCCGCATTGAGGAAATGTCTAGGAAGGGTTAGGAGATATGGACTTGTGAGATAATATAAATTTTATTGGAGTTATATTATAGGAGAGTCTGCTCGGAGGATGATATGCAAATGAATGTGACCAGACAGAATGGAGTCTATTTCTCTCCATCTCTGTCAATTTATATCTTTGTTTCTGTCAGTCTTTCTCTCTATTTACAAATTGGTTTTTCTAGGTTTTTTTCTTCCTGTCACACTCTGTCTGCCTGCCACTTGTACTTAAGTATGAAAAGCTCTCAGTTCTGGTGAACAAGATGACTCCTTGCTGATGTGACATTATGGATAGTATCCATAAAAATATAAGCAAGGTCCCAATTAAATGCTTTGGTTTCAAAGATTTCCCTTGGCCAGTGAGCATTTTCACAGTAAGAACTTCAATGACTGAGGACATGTCTGTGAATTTAACAAGTAATAATGGAATCTGATAATTGAAACTCATATGTCAAGGGTACGTGACTTATTAATGACCACTTGAAAGAAATATGTGACTCTTTTTCTGAACTAAGAGTCTTGGACACAGGAACTGTCATCTCTGAGTTGTGTGCTTTCAGCTCCCCAGATTGAGGCATGACTACATGCAGCCTTTCTCTTAAGCACGCTATCCACTTCTCCCTGTTAATAACTGACTCCTGAAACTCTTACTGGCTGTCAAGTGTTTCATGACATCATTCTCCCACTCAGCCAATCAGCACCTGAGAGAATATTGAGGTTTCCATGGAGATAAGTAAACAATCTTTCCTTAGTGTACTGTATCTCTGATCCAGTGCACTAGTGAATTTTTTCTTGTGAAAGCCATCAAGCATTTATCTCATCCCTTTATCCAAATCCCACACCTTTATTCCTGTTTGGCTGCGTGACAATGTCAGGTTGGATATAAAACATTAATGCTTATTTAATTAGCCAGCTTCCTAAGTAGGGAAATGCCAACTTGATGTGGGATTCAGGGAAATGTACCAAATGACAAGGTAGTTTTTCACTTTGGTCTTGGATCTGAAATTTCCTAGGTTGTGATTTTAAAATAAACAATTACTTGCATACTCACTAAATGTATCTTCTCATTCTTATTTATATAATCGGCTGGCAGAGTCTAGGGTTCCCTGAGGTACTGAGCCTTTAAGAACAGGGAAAAGAGAAGGAAACTAGACAATTCCTGGGACTGTTATGGCTGAAAAAGAGAAAGATCAGTGTATGTAAAAGGAGAACGGAGGGGCTATAAACTTTTTAACAGCTGGAAAATTCTTCAATAGTGTTTCCAACCCTTTATGAGCAGGATTGTCTTGGCTGACCTCAATGGATCAGCAGCTCTGTTCTAATCAGTGGTGAGTAGGGAATTCTCCTGTTCCTGGGGTTTACAGTTAAACCTGAGCATTAAGGACAGAGAAATGGGTCTCTGTTATATGCCTACTACACAAAAGCAGCTATGTTTTCTCCTGTAGTCCTCCAGACAAACACTCAAAACATAATGTTAGTGCCAGGACTGCTTCCTCAGAGGTGCCACCTGAGCTCATTGGCTCTCAGGTAGCTGGGTAAACTAGTCCATGGCTAGGATGCCTTGCTACATAATGAGTTTCTGGAAAGAATGCCTGTTACAAAGTCAAACTCTGCCCACCTAAAGCAGAATCTTTTCTCCCTATTAAAAGTCATTGTAAAATTTGTCAACATTATTTTTTTATTTGGGTATTTCATATAATTTACATTACACTACATTTCCATTGCACCATGTTCAAATACCTACCCATGTGTCACACATAATATTTGTTCTTTATAATAAATCAATTGAAGTATATGTTGTTCATATACTAATTAAAACATGATCAGTCTCAGTGCCAAGTTACTTAAAGAAAACTGAGTTCATCCATGCCACAACCTTGCAGCACCCTTAAGAATACCATCAGTCCTGAAGGGTTCAACACCTTGATCACAGTTTTTCTTATGTATTCATTTATTAAGATTTGTTTACTTGTATCCTCTATTCTGCCCCCCTCCCTCTTCTCCTTCCAGTCTCACTCAGCCTCCTTTTTCTACCCCTATGCACTTTTTCTAGTTCCCAGATACGTATTAGTCCTCCTTCCCCTTTTATTTGACCCTAGCTTATCAGGTCTCATCAAGGCTGGCTGCATCATCTTCCTCTAAGGCCTAATTCTCAGGGCATTGTTTTCTTTGTGTCCTCAATTTTCTCTACTTATGACACTCTTCCTGCATACTCTCCTGCAGGCTTCCCAGATCTCTGAGGTGAGGGAGAATTTCATAGGGAAATCTCATTTAGAGCTGTGAGTTTTAAAGTCTCTCAGTGCATAGACCCACAGGGCATTGGACTGTGGGTCTCTTTAAGCATTCCCATTGATAAGAATCAAGCATCTCCATGAATAGAAGAACATGCCATTGATCTGTCAGTTGAGGGCAGAGAGCAAAATATTTAGTTAACAATAGATTGGGTTGCTTGAAAATTTCCATAGGATGACCTGGCCCAAAAACTCAATTCACTGCCACTCTATTGCCCTAGTAGAAGACAGGTTTTGGTCACAATAGATGGCCTATTGGAACTTTATTCCCCACAATTAGGAAAATTCCAAATCAGTGAGTACATACCATATTTGTCTTTCTGCATTTTACTTTACCAGGATAATTTTTACTACTTCCATCCATTTGCCTGAAATATCTTGATGTCATTTTCTTAGTAGAATAATGCTCTGTTATGGAAATATTACACACTTCACCCACAGGAGATTTTCAGTCCTGTTCTTTAAACTTGGAAGTTGCTAGGACTTTAATAATTATATTGAATGACAAACCATCAGGATAACTATGTTCTTTTAGCCTCGAAGTCCCTGCATCTTCTTCCAATTCATGGTATTTGAATGGCAATGTCCACTCGAACCTCATCTATTTACATGTTGAGTCCCCAGTAAGGAAATGTCTGGGAAGGGTTAGGAGTGATGTCATTGTCAGATAATAATATTCTTATTGGAGATATGTTATAGGAGGGTGTGCTTTGAGGATGATATGCCAAAGAAAGTGACCAGACAAATGGTATCTCTGGCTGGTGGTCTCTGTCACTTTATATCTTTGATTCAGTCATTCTCCATCTCTCCATCTGAATCTGTATCTCTAGATCTTTCTCTCTTTGTCTCACTGTCTCCCTCTCTCTGACTGCAGCTTATGAAACACTCTCAGTTTGGCTGAAGAACTACAACAAGTTGATTTCTTGGTGACCTGATATCCTTGATGGTCTCTGTAGAAACATAAGCAAGATGCCAATTAAAGAGTTTTTGTTCAAAGAGTTGCCTTTGTCAGTGAGCATTTTCACATAAGTAATGCACTGACTGAGGACATATCTGTGCATTTAAAAAATAATAATGAAATCTGTGATAACATGAAAGTCACATGTCAAGGACACATGACTTTATTAATGACCACTTGTAAGAAATATGTGAAACTTTTCCTGAACTAAGAATCTGAGACACAGGAACTGACATCTATGGGTTGTGTGCTTTCAGCTTCCCAGATTGTGGCATGTAGGGCTGCTCAGCCTTTCTCTCAAACAGGCTGTCCAGTTGGCCCCTTTAATAACTGGTTCCTGAAACTCTTACTGGCTTTCACCAGTTTTATAACATTATTCTCAATCTCAGCCAATCAACATCTGAGAGATTCTTGAGGATTTCCATGTAAATGAGTAAAATTACCTCAGTGTCTAGTATTTCCGAACCTGTGTATATGTGACTTTTTCTTGTGAAACCCAACAAACCTTTTTCTCAACCCTTTATCCACATCACAGACCTTTACTCCTGTTTACCTCTGTGACAATGTCAGGTAGGAAAAGAAACTTTAATATTTATTGAATTGGACAGCTTCCTAAATAGGGAAGCTTCATAGTGCTGTGGGATTAAGGGAAATGTACTGAAAGACAAGGTGGTCTCCTACTGTGGTCTTGGATCTGAAATTTCCTACATTGTGACTTTGAAATGAGCAGTTACTTGCATCCTCACTAAATGTACCTCCACATTCTTTCTGATATAATAGGCAGGCTGCACCTAGCAATCCCTGGGGCATTGAGTCTTTAAGAGCAGGGAAAAGAGAAGGAAGCCAAACCTGGGACTGGTTTGAGTGAAACAGAGAAAGATCTGTGAATGTAAATGAAAAACTGAGGGTCAATAAACTATTTACAGCTAGTAATATTCCACACTAGTGTTGCCAACCCTTTATGAGCAGGATTCTTTGGCTGACCAGGCTGTAATGGCAGCTGTGTCATATTAATTGGTCAGTTAAGAATCCTCCTGGTACTGGATTTTAGAGTTAAAACTGCGCTTTCATGACACAGAAATGTGTCTGTGTTATAGGCCTATGATGCAGGAGCAGCTGTGTTTCCTTCTATGGTCCTCCAGAAAAACTATCTCAACATAGTGTTAGTGCCAGAACTGCTTGTTCAGAGGTGCCACCTCATCTCTTGGAGTTTGAGGTACCTGGGTAACCAATTGTTCATTGCTATAGGATTCTCTGATTCATGCCTTACAAAGTCAAACTCTGCCCTCCGTTAGCAGAAACTTTTCTCCATATTAAAATTCATTGTAGAACTTGTCAACATATTATTTTCATTGCTTATGTGGGAATTTCATATAATACACATTACACTCCTTTTCCATTGCTCCCAGGTTCAAATTCCTACCCATGTGTCACAATAAAAATTCTTTTTCTTTAAAATACGTCAGTTGAAGTATGTTTTGTGCATATACTCATTGGAACTTAATCAGAGTCTCACTGCCAAGTCTCTTAAATAAAAGAGTTAATCCTTGCCGCACCCTTGCACCACACCCAAGAAGAAGCCATCAGTCCTGAAGAGCTCTCTATACTTTATCACCTTGATCACAGTTTTATTTATGTATTTATTTATTACCATTTGTTCACTTTGTATGCACTCTGCTGCACCCTTCCTCTTCTCCTTCCAGTCCAACCCAGCCTACTACTTCTACCACTATGCACTTCCTCTACTTCCCTGATAGGAGAGGTCCTCCTTCTCCATCTATCTAACCCTAGCTTATCAGGTCTCATCAAGGCTGGCTTTATCATATTCCTCTGTAGCCTAATTCTCAGGGCATTGTTCTCCTTGTGTCCTCAATTCCCTCTACTTATGACACTCTCCCTGCATCCTCGCTTGCCGGCTTCCCAGAGCTCTGAGGGGAGGAAGAATTTCACAGGAAAACCTCATTTAGAGCTGGGTGTTTTAAGGTCTCTCTCTGCATAATATCAGACTGTGGGTTTTGGTATATGTTACGAGCCGCATAATCATCTCGCCAGCAAGAACGCACGCGGACAACAGGATCCTTCTGCAGCAAGCTTTATTGCAGTAAAACGATGAAAGGAGGAAGACCCCGAGCCCCAAAGTGGTGCTGTTTTTATAAGCCCTGCTCGCACCAGAGTGGTGTGAGATGACGTATCATTCCCTGATTGGCTGCTCACCCATGGTGTGAGATGACGTATCATCCCCTGATTGGCTGCTCACCCATCACCCCAACCGGGCTGGGCTCGTGAAAACAGTTGCCCAACAGTCATAACGGTTTACGAGTTTTGAGGGCGGAAGCCAGCGCCATGGCAACCAAACCCCGGCTCTCCACAGGTATACAATCCCATTTCATGTAGAAAAAAGCAACTCTGTAGGTCCAAGAAAATGGCAATGTTCTATCAATTGAGTACAGAGAACAACATATTTTAATAACAACAGGGTTGCTTTAAAGTTTCCATAGGATTACCTGACTCAAAGACTCAATTAACTGCAACCCAATTTCCCTACAATAAAAGTGGATTGGTCACAATAGATGGCCTATTGGAACTTTATCTTCCACTATTAGGAAACTTCCTAATAAATAAATACATACCATATTTGTCTGTCTTCATTTTAGTTATTTCACCCAAAATGATTTCTCCTGGTTTCATTGATTTTCCTGAAAATATCATGATGTCATTTTCTTAGCGGAATAATACTCCATTAAGGAAATACTCCACATTTTCCCCAAAGGAGATTGTTAGGCCTGTTCTTTAGAACTTGGAAGTTGCTTGGCCTTTAATCATTGTTTTGAATGACAAAGTATCAGGATAACTATATTCTTTTAGCCTAGAAGTTCCTCCATCTTCTTCCACTCCCTGGTGATTTGAATTGCAATGTAACCTTGAAGCTCATCCATTCACATGTATAGTCAACAGTGAGGAAATGTCCTGGAAGGGTTAGGAATTATGGCCCTGTTAGATAATATAATTCCTATTGGAGTTATTTTATAGAAGGGTGTGCTTTGAGATTGATATGCCAATGATTTTGACCAGACAAAATGGAGTCTCTGTCTCTCTGTCTCTGTCACTTTATGTATTTGTTTCTGTCAGTATCGGTCTCTCTATTTCTGAATCTGTCTTTCTATCTCTTTCTCTCTCAGTCTCCCTCTCTCTGCCTGCTGATTGTGGATTAGTATGAAGAGCTCACAGTTCTTCTGAAGGACTACAACAAGTTGTTTGCTTGCTGATGTGACATTGTGGATAGTCTCTGTAAAAATATGAGCAAACTGCCAATTAAAAAGTTTTTGTTCAAAGAGTTGCCTTGGTCAGCAAATGTTTTCCCAGTAAGTTATTCACTGACTGAGGATACATCTCTGCATTTAACAACTAATAATGGATTCTTTGATAATGTAAAAGTCGCATGTCAAGGATACATGACTTTTTTAAATGACCACTTGAAAGAAATATGTGACACTGTTCCTGAACTAAGAGTCTTGGACACAGGAACAGTCATCTATGGATTGTGTGCTTTCAGCTGCCCAGATTGAGGCATGTAGGGCTGCTCAGCCTTTCTGTAAAGCAGGCCCTTTCTCTCACTTGGCCCTTTTAACAACTGGCTCCTAATACTTGACTGGCTTTCACCAGTTTCATAACATCATTCTCCCTCTCAGCCCATCAGGACCTGAGAGAATCTTGAGGTTTACATACTACCCCCCTTTTTGCAGTATCTCTGATCCTGTACAAAAGTGACTTTTTTTGGTGAAACCCAACAAACCTTTATCTCATCCCTTTATCCAGATCCCGTACTTTTACTCCTGTTCACCTCTGTGACAATGTCAGGTAGGAAATGAAATTTTATTGTTTATTAAATTGGACATCTTCCTCAATAGGAAAACTTCAAAGTGATATGGGATTAAGGGGAATGTACCAAATGAAAAGGTTTCTCCTACTGTGTTCTTGGATCTGAAATTTCCTAGGTTGTGACTTTGAACGGTGCAGTTACTTGCATACTCAACAAATTTACCTTCACATTCTTTATTGATATCATAGAGTGGCTGGGTTAGGGTTCCCTGGAATTTGAGTCTTTAAGAGCAGGAAAAGAGAAGGCAGCCAGACAATTCCTGAGACTGGTTTAGCTGAAAAAGAGAAAATGGTGAGTGTAAAAAGGTAGAACTGAGGTGCAAGATATTATTTGATAGCTGGTGATGTTCCACAATAGTTTTGCCAACCCAATATCAGTGGGGCTGCCTTGTCTGACCTGGCTGAATCAGCAGGTGTGTCCTACTCAATGGTCAGTTAGGAATCCTCCTGGTCCTGTGGATTACAGTTAAAATTGGGCCTCCAGGACAGAGAAATGGGTCTGTGTAATAGGCCTAGGACACAAGAGCAGCTGTGTCCTCCAGACAAACCCTCTAAATATAATGTTAGTGCCAGGACTGATTGTGCAGAAGTGCCACATGAGATCATGGGGTCTCAGATAGCTGGGTATCCACTAGTTCATGGCTAAGGTTCTTTGCATTGTAATAAGTTCTTGGAAAGCATGCCTTACAAGGTCAAACTTTCCCCTCCTTTTCCAGAATAATTTTTCAATGTTAAAAGTCATTATAAAAGTTGTCAACATATTATTTTTATTGATTTTGTGGGAATTTCATGTAACATACATCACACTACTTTTCCATTGCTCCAAGGTTCAAATTCTTACCCATGTGTCACACTAATTTTTTTTTCTTTTCTTTAAAAGACATCAATTCAAGTATATGCTGTACATACGCTCATTTGAACAGGATCAGAATCTCAGTCCAATTCCCTTAAATAAAACTGAGTTCATCCTTACTGCACTCTGGAACCACCCCCAAGAAGAAGCCATAATTTCTCAAGAATTCTATACTTTATCACCTTGATCACAGTTTTTCTTATGTATTTATTTATTATGATATATTCACTTTGTATGCACTCTGCTGCCCCCTTGCTCTTTTCCTTCCAGTCCCACCCATCCTCCTTCTTCTACCTCTATACATTTTCTCTAGTTCCCTGATAGGGGAGGTTTGCCTCCCCATTCTATCTGGCCCTAGTTTATCCAGTCTCATCAAGGCTGGCTGCATTATCTTCCTCTGTGACTTGATTCTCATGGTATTGTTCTTCTTGTGTCCTCAGTTCTCTCTATTTATGACAATCTTCCTGCCTCCTCTCCTGAAAAGTTCACAGCTCTGAGGGGAGGAAGAATGTCATATGGAAATCCCACTTAATGCTGGGTGTTTTAAGGTCTCTGCTTAATATCGGACTATGAGTCTCTCTTTGCAATCCCATTTGATACAGAAGGAATCATTACTTTAGATCCAAGAACATGGCACTGATCTATCAGTTGAGGGCAGAGGGCAACTTATTTTAAGAACAACAGCCTGGGTTGCTTGAAAATTTCCATTGGATTCCCTGGACCAACAACTCAATTAACTGCCACCCAAACCCCCTGGTACACTGGTTTGGTCACAATACATTGCCTATGAAAAGTTTATTCCCCACTAGTAGAAGACCTCCCAATAAGTGAATACATATCTTATTCCTCTTTCTGTGTTTTACTTAAGTCACCAAAGATGATTTTTTCTGGTTCCATCCATTTGTCTGAATATATATCATGATGTCATTTTCTTAGCTGAATAATATTGTTATGGAAATATTCCACATTTTCCCCAAAGGAGATTGTCAGTCATGTTCGTTAGTCCTTGGAAGTTGCTGTGACTTTAACCCATGTATTGAATTACAAACTATGAGGATAACTAAGATTTTTAGCCTAGAAGTCCCTCCATTTTTCCATTTTTTTCCATTTCCTCATGATTTGAATTGCAATGTCTCCTTGAAGCTCATTTATTTACATTTGGAGTCCCCAGTGATGAAATTTCTGGAAAGGGTTAGGAGTTATGTCCTTGTTTCTTGTGATGTTGTATCATTGTGAAGACATAATAGCATTGTGAAGACATAATAGCATTGTGATGTCCTAATACCATTGTGAAGTCATCCTTTTGTGAAGTCATAAAGCACTGTGATTTTTATAATAGCATTACTTTGTCATCATTGTAATGACATTTGGGATGTCATTACACCATGTTGATATCATCATAGCATTGAGATATCCTAATACTATTGTGATATTTAATACCATTGTGATGTCAGAATACCTTTTTGAGGTCATAATAGCATTGGGATATCATGATGAATTTTGATGTCAAAATGACAATGTGATGTCATAGTATCATTGTGATAGCAAAGTTACATTGTGATGTCATAATTCCATTGTGATGTCATACCACAATCATGTCTTAATAGCATTGGGATATCATGATGAATTTTCATGTCATAATGCCATTGTGATGTCATAATAGCATGGTGAAGTCATAATGGCATTGTGATTATATAACACCAGTGTAATGTCATAATAGCTTTGTAATGTCATCATAAAATTGTTCTATCATACCACTGTGATATCAAATTACATTATGGTGTTAAAATTCCATGTGATGTCATACCACAATCATGTCTTAATAGCATTGTGATGTTATAATAGCATTGGTGTGTCATGATGAATTTTGATGTCATAATAGCACTGCGAAGTGATCATAACATTGTGATGTTAATATGGCGAAGTCCTAACACAGTTGTGATGTCATAAAAGCATTGTGTTATAATATTACCATTGTGATATCATAATACTATTTTTAAGTCACAATAGCATTGTGATGTATAATGCCATTGTGTTGTCATCAGAGCACTGTAATGCCATTGTGATGTCACAAAATCATTGTGATGTCATAATAGCATTATTGTGTCATAATATCATTGTGATTTCATAATTCCCTTGTGATATCATAAAACTATCTTACTGTGATAGTATTGTTATGTTGTTAAAGCATTTTGATATAAAAATTTCATTTTGATATCATACCAAATTCATGTCATAATTGAATTGAGTTGTCATACAATTGAGATGTCATAATAGCATTGTGATGTCATAACATTGTGATGTCATCATAGCATTGAGATGTCATATCTTTGCCAGACTCCACCAAGACAAGCTAAGCAAGTTCTAAATAGTTTCTTTTTCATATAAATGTCTATCAAATATTCTGAGCCAGAAGGCTGAAGATGATGCTCCAGTCATACAGAGCGTTATACGTGACTGTTGAGGTAACAAACAGTCTGTCTATTTTTTATTTTCTGGAAACTGCTAACATGCAATTCCTGTTTACTCTAGTAACTAATTTTATTTCTGCTCAAGTTTGTGATGGTGTTGAAGACCAAATAGTTACAGTGCCACAAAAAAGTTTAAGTTGTTTAGAAGTTAAGAAATGCCTTCATATAGATACCAATGAGGATAAAAGCTAATTTAGGTATAGAACTCTAAACTTGTCAAGATAGATAGGATAATAGGATACTTTCTCCTAAGCTGCTAAATACACATGGACTGGACAGTGCACATGTAGCCCTAATATAGTTTTCACAATTTCATAATTATTATTGTATTGAAATAAAAGGAGCCTTTTATTGGACTTAAAGGGGGAAATGTTGGTAAAATGTTCTTTGGAAATATATACACCTACTGTTCTTTCAAATGCTAATTTCTAACCCTTACTCTCTGGTTTCAATGTGGATATTGCATTGTGATACTTATTCTAAGCAACTTGTCTCAACTTTGTGTACACAGGCCAGAATAAAGCAACTAGCCACAATGTTGAGCAATCGGAGGGCCAGAGGGCAGGAAATGAGTGAAAGGAGAGAGGGTGAGGGAGCAGAGCTTTAACAGCAGAGCAGGAGGAGAGATCTTGGAACAACATGGAGAGCATGAACCTGACCTTATACTTCACAAAAAGCAAGTATAACTGGTAAAATCTAAATACTAGGAAACTGAGGGCTTGGAAGTTTAGGAGAGAGTAACTATTGAACAGCATTGTGTTCTAGGTTAACTACATAAACCCAGTCTCTGTGTGTGAATTGTTTATACAGCTGTTTAGGATTACCAGCAAGCTTTAATAAAAGGTAAACCAACAGTAAATATTAACCATCACTACAACATACCATTGTGAAGCCATTATACCATTGTGATGTCATGACACCATTGAAATGTCATATCACTGTGAAGATATAATAACATTGCGATGTCATAATAGCATTGTGATGTCATACTATTGTGGGATGTCATATACCATTGGGATATCATGACAAACTTGGTATGTCATCATACTATGGTGATGTCATAATACCATTGAGAGTTGACCAAAGCATTGTGATTGCATACTATTGTGATGTTGTAATAGCATTGTGATATCATGATATCATTGTGATGATATAATAGTATTTAGAAGTCATAATACCACTATGAAATGAAAATTCCATTCTGATGTCATACCACAATGATGTCGTAATAGCATTGTGATGTCATAATACGATTATGATATGATAACAATAATGTGATGTCATGAAAGCATTGTGAAGTCAAAATTGCATTGTTATGTTATATTATTATTGAGATATTATAACTATTGTGATATTATACCATATGAGGTCATAATAGCATTGTGATATCATAATAGCATTGTGATGTCCTATTGGCTTACTGAGGCCATAAACCCTTGTGATGCCATCATAGCATTGTGATATCATAATACCATTGTGATGTCAAAATTCCATTTTGCTGTCATGAGATTTCATTAATGACCTCTTGAAAAAAATATGTGACACTATTCCTGAACTAAGAGTCTTGGATAGAAACTGTGATCGCTGGAATGTGTGCTATCAGTTGCCCATATTGAGGAATATAGGGCTGTTCAGGCTTTCTCTCAAGCAAGCTATGTCCTACTCAATGGTCAGCAAGGAACCCTTCTGGACCTTGGGTTTACAGATATACTTAGGCCTTCAGGACAGTGAGCATGGGTCCATGTTAGATGCCTAGTAAACAAGATCACTTGTGTTTTCTGATGTGGTCCTCCAGTCAAACCCTCTAAATTTAGTGTTAGTGACAGGACTGCTTGTTCAGTGATGCCACTTGAGCTAATAGGGTCTGAGGCAGCTGGGAAAAGACTAATTCATTGCTGGGATTCTCTGCTACATAGTGAGTTCCTGGAAAGCATGCCTTACAAAATCAAACTCTGCCCTCCTTCAGAGGAATCTATTCTCCATGTTAAAAGTCATTGTAAAAGTTGTCCATGTACTATTTTTATTGATTATGTGGGAAATTCATATACTATACATTATACTCTTGTTCCATTGCTCTCAGTTTCAAATTCCTACCCATATGACACACTAAATTTTTTTCTTTAAAATACTTCAATTCAAGTATGTGTTGTTTATGTACTCATTGAAACATGATCAGAGTCTCAGTGCTAATTCCCTTTTTAAAAGAATGATTTCATACTTGCTGCACTCTGGAACCACTCCCAAGAAGCCATCAGTTCTTGAGAGCTCTATACTTCATAACCTTGATCACAGTTTTTCTTATGTATTTGTTTATTACAATTTGTTCACATTGAATCCCCTCTACTGCTCCTTCTTCATCTCCTTCCAGTCCCATCCACCCTCCTTCTTCTATCTCTATGAACTTTTTCTAGTACCTTGAGATGGTAGGTCCTCCATATCCATCAATCTGACCCTAGCTTATCATATCTAATCAAGGCTGGCTGTATCATCTTCCTATATGGTTTGATTCTCAGGGCATTGTTCTCCTTGTGTCCACAATTCCCTCCACTTATGACACTCTTACGGCCTCATCTCCTGCAGGCTTCCCAGAACTCTGAGGACAGGGAGAATTTCATAGCAAAATCCTCTTCAGTGCTGGATGTTGTAAAGTCTCCCTCTGCATAATATAGGACTGTGGGTCTCTGTATGCACTCCCATTTGGTGCAGAAGGAGGTATCTCTGTGCATATAAGAACATGGCACTGATCTACCAGCTGAAGGCAGGGAGCAACATACTTTAACAAAAACAGCCTGGGTGGCTTGAAAATTTCAATAGGGTGCTTTGGCCCAACAACTCAATTAACCACCCAGTCCCACAAGTGGAACCCTGGTTTGGTCACAATAGATGGCATTTTGGAACTTTGTCCCCCAATATTAGGAAACCTACTAATAAGTGAATACATACCATATTTGTCTTTCTGCACTTTAGATACTTCACCCAGGATGATTTCTCCTGGTTGCATCCTGAAAATATCATGATGTCATTTTCTCAGCTGAATAACATTCCGTTATGGAAATATTCTACATTTTCCCCAAAGGAGACTGTCAGTCCTGTTATTTAGTCCTCAGAAGTTGAAGGGACTTTAATCATTGTATTGAATGACAAACTATCAGGATAACAATTTTCTTTTACCCTAGAAGTCTCTCCATTTTATTCCACTTCCTGGTGATTTGAATTGAAATGTTCCCTTGAAGCTCATTTATTTATATGTGGAGCACCAGTGAGGAAATGTCTGGGAAAGGTTAGGAGGTATGTCCTTGTTAGATAATATAATTCCTAGTGGAATTATATTGTACGAGGGTGTGTTTTGAAGTTGATATACCAATGAAAGTGACCAGAGAGAATGGGCTTTTTTCTCTCTGTCTCTGTTACTTTATAACTTTGTTTCTGTAGATCTCAGTATATTTCTGAATCTGTCCCTCTAGCTCTTTCTCTCTCTGTCTCAGTCTCTATCTCTCTGCCTGCTGCTTATACTTCAGTATGAAAAACTATCATTTCTGTTGAAGGACTACAACAAGTTGTCTGCTTGCTGATGTGACATCATGGATAGTCTCTGTAAAAATATAAGGAAGCTCCCAATTAAACTCTTTTTGTTCAAAAAGTAGCCTTGGCTAGGGAGCATTTTCGCAGTAAGTAATTCACTGGCTAAGGACATATCTGTGCATTTAATAAATTATATTGGAATCTGTGATAATGTGAAACTCACATGTCAAGAACACATGAATTTATTAATGACCACTTGAAAGAAATACGTGACCGATTATCTGTCGTAAGAGCATTGTAATGTCATCAAGCATTGTGACTTCATAATGGAATTGTGATATCATAGTGGAATTGTGATGTCATAACAATATTGTGAAAGGATAATACCATTGGGATGTTATATATTGTGATGTCATAATAGCATTGTGATAACAAAATGCATCCATGCATCCGTGATTGTTGTGACCCGCTTAATCATCTCACCAGCGAGAATGCACACGGACAACAGGATCCTTCTGCAGCAGGCTTTATTATATTCAAGTGATGAAAGGAGGAAGACCCCAAGCCCCAGAATGGTGCCGCTTAAATACACCCTATGGCGGCGTGTACTCCGCTGGTTGGCTGCTTGCCCATTGCCCAGTATGACGCCCCGGACTGGGCAGTGACCCCACGGGCTGGGCAGTGGCTTGGCGGGCTTCCGCAACTTGTACATGTGCTCTATTATTTGTTCATTAGGGCCGGGGCTGGATATCAGCGCCATCTCTTAATGGCGATTGCATTCTCTCAGCTCTCCACATTTCCCCCTTTTTGTTTTAATAAATGAAAACTGCCTCAAAGCCTTGTAAGCACGGCCCAAGAAAGCCCTAAGCTCGATCAAGCGAACTCCTTCTTTGGGGAGTAAGCGATCAAGAGCTTTAGATTACTCACTTACCCCACCAGGTGCAATGGAGACAAGTCCTCTGGGTGCAGGGGCTAAGGGAGAAGATTAAAAATGGAGATGACACCCATTCCCGTGCAATGGAATAAAATTCCAGGGAGTGCAAGGGCTGTCATCCTTCTATCTAGGTACCATAGCTGCTTAGGCAAAGGCAACATTGTGAATTGGATCACTCATCGACTCAGTGCAATGGGTAAAACCCCTGAGGTGCATCGACTAAATGTCACAGTCTGTTTTAATTTTTTAACATGGATAACCAAATCTTGGGAGATGATCCTTGCTCCAAGGCCACAAGTGCTTGCACGATCATGACCTTGTCCTGTTGTTGGTGGGCTTTGAGCTTGCAGACCAACCAAAGTAAGAACACTAAGCCACAACATAATGCTGCACCAAACATTCCAATGCCCACCCATTCCTTAAAATAAGAAAAGGCGGAAGAAACCCAGGATAATAAGCCATCTGTGAGCGATAAATCCACTCGAGTAGAATTAATGGTCACCACCACCACCCTTAGCTCTTCAAGCGTTTCTTCAAATCCTTCTGACCAGTTTCCTGCAAGATATAGGGACAATTTCCTGGACAAATTAGTGGCTCGGGTAAGATTTTCATATTGTACACTGGTAATACAGAGTGCTCCTATTTTTCTTTCACATCCTAATTGAGCCAATTGAAATAAAATATCTATTCTTTCTTCCACAAGATCCAGACGCTGGTTAAGAATCATCAATCCAACTTTTAATTGTGTGCTAGCAGATACATGAAGGTTCATGGCTTCAGGCACACCTGCTGACAATTGATTTATTGTTGTGCTTGTTTGGACTAAATTTGCCATTGCCAAGCCAGCTGCAGTGGCAGCAGTTGCACTGACAGTGATGGCAGTAACAATGGCTGTGGTGATGCCAAAATCTTTCTTCTGTCTAAACAGGGAGAGGGTGGATGGAGTATCCACAGGGATTGGGATCCACTGCGGGACTCTAACGACCATGGCACTAGCGTAACGCCTGGCATTCCAACATTGCGACATCCAGCATGTCTCATTGGTACAATTTTTAAAAGAATTATTGGACAAAAAAAGTAAAAAAAGGGAGATAAACACAGACAGGACTAGGCGGAAAAGTCGTCTGATTTGTAATGGTTCTATTCCAACGGGTAATCTGCCTTGTCACATTTACCATTTCCATAACCCTTTTTTTTTTAACGCAGTACCATTTAGGGCGCCCATGACGATCGATTTTCCTACAGTACCACCACTAATGAATCCCAGATGATTGAGGTCCGTACAACTAACATTTATCCCACAAAGTACCCATTTATAAAAAGGGGCCATATCTCGATGTTGTATAAAGAGCCCCTTTTTCATTACCCAACTTTTTGTAGGATCCATCAACATATTTGGGGAAAAGGAAAAGGTTTTATTTTTGTCAGCCCATCGAGTAAAGCGCGACTGGCAGTCGGACCATGGAGGGATGGTCTCATCATCCTCCCATGCACATGAAGGGGTCACCCTAGGTTGAAGAGGTCTATCTTTATCTAAAAAATTTGGTCATAAAAAGGAATCGTTTATCCAGGTGACCTTTTGCCAAAAGGTATAATAGACATCGATGGTGTCGTTATTACCCCTTTTCTTTTGGGTCATAACTTCCCAATTCCAATCCTTATGGCTAAATGACCCAAGAATCCTTTTGGTAAGCTGAACACAATCACCTACGGAATCCTCGATTTGAAAGCAAAGGAAGCCAGCTTCTGGAAAGTCATGGCTTTCCCCTAATGATGCCTCAGTCTCATAATAAGGCAAATAAGGCAGGCCTAAATCTTTATTGGACGAAAAGAATTTTGGAAAAGTCAATGAATTATATCTGACCAGCATAGGCTTCGGGAATGCAGACAAAATGTCCCAACGTTGTACCCCCCCAATACTAGGAACCCTATTTAGAAGGATCCAAGCAAGAACTGGAATTAGTTGTAGGTATATTCATTGGAGGATCATCTTCAGCTGCCGCAAACTTTCCCGTGAGGCACTCCGGTACCCAGAATGGATTGTTTTCTTCCTGTGGGAAAACACAGACAGCTCCCCTGGATCTTATTAAAATAGGATCTGGGCCTTTCCACTGACCAGTCAAGATATCCTTCCATTTGACCGTTTCCTTAAGCCTATCAGGCTCTAAGCACTGGCGATCAGCCACCAAGTGGCCCTGACTGTCCAAATTAAAAAAAAATTGAGAGTAAAGAGTGCCATGGAAACAGTCACTTGTGGCACTGAGGGCAGAGCCTCCTCGACTCCCGCTTTTTGTTTTATTAAATAGGACTTTAGAGTGCGATGAGCACGTTCAATAATGCCCTGTCCCTCAGGGTCATATGGGAGACCTGTTAGGTGGGTCACTCCCATTTGATAACAAAACTGTCCAAATTTTTGAGAAGTATAGGCTGGCCCATTATCAGTTTTTAGAATTTTGGGCTTTCCCCAGGCACTCCATGCCTCCAAGCAATGTTGAATAACATGGGCTGCCTTTTCTCCAGTCAGGGGAGAAGCAAACATAACTCCAGAGCAAGTATCAATGGAAACATGTAAATATTGTAGTTTGCCAAAAGATGAAATGTGAGTAACATCCATTTGCCACATCTGTAGCAGATGGATTCCTCTGGGATCAATCCCAACATGAGGCACAGGTAAAAACTGACAGCAATTTTGACATTGGGTAACAATATCTCTAGCTTCCTTTCTAGTTATGTCAAATCGATGACGCAATGTCTCAGCTGGAACATGAAATTTTTTATGAAACTCCTTAGCCAATTCTAAATTTGAAAGGAGGGCAAATGCAATCATCTTTGTGGCTCGATCTGCCAGGTCATTTCCATGGGACATGGGCCCCGGTAGACCGGAATGAGCCCTAAGATGTGTAATAAAAACAGGGGATCTTCTGGTAATTAAGGCAAACTGAATCCTTTGAAAAATTTTTGTAAGCTTGCTAGATGCTTTAATCAATCCATCAGTCTCTAAGATTTTGGTTGCATTTACCACATAACTAGAATCAGAAACAATATTTAAGGGACCTGGAAATTTTTCCAAAACTTTTAGCACTACTAAACATTCCACAATTTGAGGTGAGGTCTCATGATATTGCTTAGAAACAACTTTATTATTAACCACATAAGCTCCCACTCCTGTTTTTGACCCATCTGTATAAACTACCAGTCCATCCCGAAGTGGTTCCTGGGACGTTACATGCGGGAAGACTACCTCTTGAGTTAAAGCAAATTGTAAAACAGGGTGTCGAGGATAATGATTATCAATCAAACCACTAAAGGAGGTAACTAGCACTGCCCAAGTATCAGAGGTAACAGTCAATACCTGAACCTGATGAGCTGTATAAGGCACTATTAAGAACTTTGGCTCCTTCCCAAAGTATGTAATGGCTGCTTTTAACCCACAAAGTGCAAGTTCAGCAACTGCATCTGGATACCATTTAATAATTTTTGCAGGAGAAGCATTGGGATGAACCCACAATAAGGGTCCATCTTGCCATAATACAGCAGTTGGTAAATGTTTAGTTTTAATGACACACAGGTCAAAGGTCTTAGTTTCATCTACACATTTTAATTGGGCATCTTGTAAAGCGTCTTCTACCACTTGCAGGGCGTGGCTTGCAGCCGGTATTAAGGCTCTGGGTGAAGAAATATGAGCATCCCCTTCCAAAATATCAAATAGGGGTTTTAATTCAGCAGAAGGAATCTTTTAAAAATGGCCTAAGCCAATTTATATCACCTAATAATTTTTGAAAATCATTTAAGGTATGGAAATGGTCCCTGTGAATTTCTATTTTCTGAGGAACTATTTGTTCTGGATAAATAACAGTCCCTAGAAAGGAACCTACTTCTGAAATTTGGACCTTTTCGGTGACAATATGCAATCCCCATTGTTGCAGGGTTTTTTGCAACAAAGGATACGCGTCTTGAAAGATGGCTAACTCCTCATAGCACAAGAGAATATCTTCCATATAGTGAATCAGTAACAAGGAAGGAAATTGCTGTCTAACTGGTTCAAGAGCCATCTGCACATACAATTGACACATGGTGGGGCTATTAGCCATGCTTTAAGGTAAAACTCTCCATTGATATCTTTTCTCTGGCTCATGATGATTAACAGCAGGTAGGGTAAAGGCAAATCTCTGACTCGTGGGCACAATTGAATGGAGAAGAAGCAATCCTTGATATCTATAATTATGACTCTCCATTGTTTAGGCAAAGCAGAAATCTGTTAGCCCTTTGTTCCTTCTAGGAGTAATGACTGTTTTACATTTCTGGGGAAGCATTTTCACATACCAGATATTCTATCATTGGCCTAACTCACTCTGGATCTCCAAATATTCTACCTGCTGCTTCTGCCATTTTGGCCGCAAAATCTGAGAACAGCTCTTGAGGGCCTTGTATAATCTTTGTCAGGTGTCCTCCGGCCTCACCCTTCTTTGAAAGGGCTTTCCATGTTTTAATAGCGGCAGCAGAGATCTGACCATATGCCCCCCAATCATAATTTGTCTGATTATGAACAAACTGGCCTTGCTCCGTTAGCAAATCAAAGGTCCATTGCCGCTGATTGCCTTCTGCATGGGCATTGGCCCTTGCCTGAGTTTGGGAAGCATCATGCCACAAGGCTTTCCATTCTAAGTACTGTCCCATACTAGGGAGAGCAGCTTTTATGGTATTTTGCCAATCATTTGGAGTCATGGCCATGCTAGCAATTCTTTCAAGCTGCATGATCGTAAAATTAGCATCTACCCCGTATTTGTTAACCGATTCAGCAAGTTCTTTAACAAGGGGATATTCTACTGGTGCATGAACACGGTCCCCTTCCATGGCCTCAAATACAAGGAAGGCCTGCAAAAGCTTCCTTTTATCCCTTTTCAAAAAGAAGAAATCTAAACCGTGCCTCTCAATATAAGGCGGAGGGGCACTAGGGGTTAATGAGAAAGCCCCACGAGTTTTAGCTCCTCCTCTCTGTTTCTCTCGATTTGGTGGTAATGGCTGCTCATCAGGGTGGAGCCCCTCTTCCTCATAGCGAGCCGCTTCCTCCTCTAAGTCTTCTTCCTCAGAGGAATTTAGCTGCTCAGATTCAGAACTATCAAGCCCCAAAGCCTCCAATTCTTTTATCGGATAAAGAGGCTTCTCTTTTGGGTTTCTCCTTCCCTTTTCACCTTTCTCTCCCAGGCCATCCTTTCCCTTGTCTTTCGCTCCTGCGGCTTTAACATCCGCAGAAGGGCCTTTTTTCTTAGAGACGTCTTTTTATTTTTCGTTAAGGGCCCCTAACCTTTTATCCCGTTCTGTTTCTGACATGCTGTCTTGTAGTTCCTCTAACACCCCTTGGCCAGCTGCTACAGATGAGTGGCATTTCTCATCTTCTAAGCAAGATTTTACTAAAATCCACAATGACCTAGTTCCAACTTTTAGCTTTCCATTTTCTTCTTCCCTCTGTAAATCAGCTTCTAGCTTATCCCAGGAAGCAAGCATCAGCGACCCTGAACATACAAACCAGGGAGCGATGTGATCAATTTCCATAATAAATCCTTCCAATGTTCTTTTTGAAAGCTTTAGTTCATGCTGTTTTAAAAGCGACTGAAGTTCTGTGATCACCGAATGTTAAGCTCCCATGTTGCTCCCTTATCTACGAGAGAAACTGACACAGGGAGGGGCACCGTGGCTTATCTACGTTTGGCTAACAGTACCCAATGGCACACCAAAAAAGAAGGGGGGACACTGCGGCTTATCTACGTCCATCTAACGATATCCCACGGAGACAAAGCACTTTAGCACCAGCTTTTATGGAAACAAAATGAAACCAAAAGAAAAGTCACTAAGGCCACCAAAACAAATGCAAGAGCAACTGGGACAATTAAATGGGGCGATATCTCTTTAAGACCAAGCATACCTCTCAGAACTCACCTTAGAAGTGCAGTTCTGAATCCTCCCCGGGAGCGGGGGGTCTCCTCAGGGCCGGCAATAAAAGGCTGCCCAGCATCCCAGGGTTCCGGCATCAGATGTTGCGACCTGTGTAATCGTCTCGCCAGCAAGAACGCACACGGACAACAGGATCCTCTGCAGCAGGCTTTATTATATTTAAGCGATGAAAGGAGGAAGACCCCAAGCCCCAGAATGGTGCCGCTTAAATACACCCTATGGCGGCGTGTACTCCGCTGGTTGGCTGCTTGCCCATTGCCCAGTATGACGCCCCGGGCTGGGCAGTGGCTTGGCGCGCTTTCGCAACTTGTACATGTGCTCTATTAATTGTTCATTAGGGCCGGGGCCGGATGTCGGCGCCATCTCGCAATGGCGATTGCATTCTCTCGGCTCTCCACATGTGATGTCATAATAGCATTGTGCTTTCATATTTTTGTAATGTAGTAATAGCATAGTGATGTCATAATAGCATTCTGATGTTATAATAGTATTGTGAAGTCATGTGAAGTCATATCATTGTGAAATCATAATAGCATTTTGATGTCAAAATTCCATTGCATTGCCATACCACTGTCATACAGTCATGCTGTAATACCACTGTGATGTCATAATAGCATGGTGATGTCATAATCCCATTATGATCTCATAGCATTGTGATGTCAACATAGCATTGTGATGTCATTTCATTGTGAAGACATTATAGCATTGAGATATCATACCATTGTGATGTCATAATAACCTTGTGATGCCATACTTTTGTGATGTCATCATTGATTCATATCATAATACCATTATGATGTCATCTTACTATAATATGTCCTAGTATAATAATACCAATGCTGTGTCATAAAATTGTGATGTCGTAATAGCATTGTAAAGTCATGATAGCAGTGTGATGTCATAATACCATTTTAATGTCATAATACCATTGTGATGTCATAATAGAATTTAGTAGTTATACCATGGTGATGTCATGATTGCATTGATATGTCATAAGACCACTGTGAAATTATAATACCTTTGTAATGTTATAATAGCATTTTGAAGTCATAATAGCATTTTGAGGTCATAATAGCATTGTGTTGTCATAATAGCATTGTGATGCTGTAATACCATTGTGAAGTCATAATACCATTGTGATGTTACAATACCATTGTGATGTCATATCATTGTGAGTATATTATAGCATTGAGATGTCTTACCATTGTCATGTAATAATTCAATTAGATAACATAACAGCACTGTGATATCATAATGCTATTTCAATATTATAATAGCATTGGAATGTCATACCATTTTGATGTCATAATACCAATGTGATGTCATAATACCATTGGGTTTTCATGACACTATTTTTATTTCATAATGTCATTGTGATATCATAAAAGCACTTATATGTGATGACACCCTTGTGATGACATAATACCATCGAGATGTCATAATAAAGTTGTGATGTCATAATACCATTGTGATATGATTGTATCAATAAGATATTATAATACCATGTGATGTCATAATAGCATTTTGATATAATAATGCCACTGGGATGTCATAATACCATAGTGATTTCATAATACGATTGTGATGTCATAACAGCATTTTGATGTAATAATAACATTTGGATGTCATAAAGCCATTGTGATATCATTGTACCATTGTGATGTCATAACACCATTGTCATGTCTTCTCATTGTGATGTCATAAGAGCATTGAAATGTCATAACATTTTGATGTCATAATAGCATTGTGTTCTCATAATATCATTGTGATGTCACAATTCCATAGTCATATCATAATAGCATTTTGAAGTTATAATGCCATTGTGATTTCAAAATTCCATTGTGATATCGTAATAGCATTTTGATGTAAAAGTTCCATTGTGATGTCATAATAGCATTTTGAAGCCAATATACCATTGTGATGTCAGCACAGCATAGGGTTAGGGTTAGAAATAGGGTTAGGGTTAGGGATAGCGTTAGAGTTAGGGTTACGATTAGGGATTAGATTTAGGGTTAGGGTTAGGCATATTGTACCTGGGTTTTGACGTTTGTTTTGGCTATGTTTTATTGTGCCCTTTTTGATATGCGATGGACAGTTTTGCCTTCTAAACATATGAAGTATAATTTTTGAGTTTTTGTTCTTAAGTAGGCTGGTGTATACTTTGCCAGCTGTAAGCCTCCTGTGTCTATCTTGATTTAGGCAAAACCAATATTTATCCCCGGTGAAAACATCTCATATTGAAAGGATACGTCAGCTTGCAGGGCAGTGTGACTTGTTTATTTAGTCAGCATTTAAAAGTTTTTTGACATGGCAGGTGTGCAGTTTGCATGTGTGACTCCCAGCCTAATTTTGAATCCTTACATAGACCAACAGAACATATCTCTTAAGCCAAAATGCCCTTTGGCACCAGTTCTTCTGTGGAAGTCCCACTTTCTGAGATTGGCTGGGCTTTTTAGAGCATTGTGACATCATCTCTCCTCATATAAACCTAAAATTGATGTGAATTCAATCTTTAAAACAGTAAGGACATAACATGGTAACCTTAAGGAAAATTTTGTCATTTTGAATTTTAGACTATCTCTGCAAGTGGCTAAATGGCAGGAGTTGCCATTCTGGCTTTTATTATGTAAATTAGGTTGATCAGGGACTCACAGATCTACCTGTTTCTTTTTACATTGTTTTGGGATTAAAGGCATGTGCCTTCATCAACTTGTTCAAATATTTTTTTTTCTCAAATCAATATAATTGTAACTCCAAGCTTTAAATGAAAATTAAGCAAAGAGAACAGGAAAATTTTAGGTTTTGGTTCAGTTGTTACACTGTACCAAGCAAAGCCCAGTTGGTTGTGTTTTGGAATGTAGTTGATGTTTTAGTGAATTGGTGGGCCTATACCAGAAAGAGCTGACAAGTATCTTGCAACCAGACAGCTTTGAATTTTAGTCGTTATCAATCTAAGTTTTATTAGGAAGAGTGCCCGTTCTATTTTCTGTAACATAGTATTCCATTCCTTGGTTGTTTTCCCCATTTTCTCCTTGCACTTTCTTAGAGAAGTCCTCCAGAAGAGCCACCATCATTAAATATATTGCAACCAGATCCATGACTATGACAACCAAAGCAAAGCCAAAGTGGATTAAAACACCCTCTGCCATGGCATTTTTTTTTTTTAGATGCAGTTTTAGGCCAAGCTCTGTCTAGAAATCTGTGTGCCTGCAGTTCCTTTCTTTCCAGACATGGCTGCTGAGTTTAGCTGAGCTGAGCCAGCCACAGTATAAAGAAGCCATGCTTGTGTATCCTCCTGTTAGAGTGTAGCAGCAGCCAGTTTTGTTAAGTCTCAGGTCTGTCCACAATAGGCTGTCTTTTCCTCATGGGCCTGTTTAAGAGTCTCTCTTAAAGAGACAGTAATTGGCCTGGGAGTTTTTAGGTTTTAAGTTTGGATTATTGGATCGTATCACTCAGAGCCTATCCCCCCCCAACAAATTATGTTAAAGTATGATTTAAGGAATGTGGATACTTAGATTAGTTGGTGGTTATTTATTGTACAGTTAGATTAGCTGGGTGACATTTGCAGATAGTTATTAATATTTACTATTGAAATATCTTTTAGTTAAGTAGCAGTTATTCCTAAACAAGCTATATACCCAAATCACAACACAGAGACTGGGATTCATTTAATTAAATTAGAACACAATGCTGGGCAATAGTTATTCTATCCTAAACCTCCAAGAGGGCAGAGATTCCTACCATTCAGATTTCATTCATTATATGTGCTTCTACTCATATCTTAGGTAGGGTCCATCTCTCCACTTGGTTCCAAGACCTCTCCTCCTGATTCTCCACCTCTCCCTGCTTCCTTCCTCTTTCTCCCTCTATGGACCAGCATAATAAAGTCATACTATTGTGGTGTCATAAGACCATTGGGATATCATAATACCATTTTGATGTCATAAGAGCATTGTGATATCATCAGAGTATTGTGAGGTCATAATAACATTTTGATGTCATATTAGCAATGTGATATCATCATAGCATTGAGATATAATAATAATGTTGTGAAGTCAGAATACCATTGTGAAGTCATAACACAATTGTGATGTCATAATACCTTTGGGATGTCATAGCAATGTCATGTCATAATACCATTGGAATAATAGCATAGTGAAGTCATAACACCATTGTGATAGCATAAAAGTATTGTGATGTCATAATTCCAATGTGAGGTCATAAAAGATTGTGATGATAAAACAACATTGTGATGTTATTATAACATTGCGATGTCATAATTCTATTGTGAAATTATACCATATAATATAATTTTATTGTGATATCGTAATATCATGGTGATATCATAAAAGTATTATGATGTTGTTGGTATAATGTTCTTTTGAAATGTATACACCTTACCCTTGTTCATACAAATGCTGATTTCTCCCCCCACCACTCTCTGGTGTCAATCTGGATATTGCATTGTGATACTCATTCTAAGCATCCTGTCTCATGTTGGTGTAAACTTCCAAATAAAGCAACTAGATACAAAGTTGAGCTGACAGGAGCTAAAGGACAGGAAAGAGGGGAGGAGCTAGAGGGCAGGAAATGAGTGTGAGGAGAAGGGGTGAGAGAAGAGCTAGGAGAGGGAGCTGGAGAAAATATCATGGAGGAAATGGAGCATGAGCCAGACCTAAGATTTCACAAATAGCAAGTATAATGGGTAAAAATGTAAATGTTAGGAAACTAGGAGGGCTTGGATGTTTAAGATGTAATAACTATTGTCCAGCATTGTGTTCTAGGTTAATTAAATAAGTCCCATTCTTTGTGTTGTGATTTGGTTATACAGCTGTTTACACCTAACAGCAGCATTACTAGAATATATACCAATAGTAAATATTAATTTTCAACTACAACATGATGTCAAAATCGCATTGTGATATCATAGCATTGTGATGTGATAAATGAATTGTGATGTCATAACATTGTGATGTCATTAAAGCATTGTGAAATCATAATTGCTTTTTGAGGTGATAATGAATCTGTGATGTCAAAATTCCACTATGATGTCATGATAGCAATGTGAAGTCATAATAGAATTATGATGTCATAATTCCATTGGACTATCATGACACCATTGTTATGTCATAATACCATAGTGATGTCATAATAGCACTGAGATGTCATGACACCATTGTGATGACATAATACCACTGAGATATCATAATAAAGTTGTGATGTCATAATGTACTTGTGATGTTTAATATCAATGAGATGTCATAATGACATTGTGATGTTATAATCTTAATGGGATGTTATAAAAGCATTGTGATCTCAAAATATCATTGTTAAGTCATAATAGCATTGTGAATTAATAATACCATTGTAGTGTCATAATAGCATCTTGATGTCATAATATCAATGTGTTGTCATAAAAGCATAATGAGGTCATAACTTGATGTGAAGTCATAATAAGTTAGTGATATCATCATAGCTTTGTGATGTTGTTATACCATTGTTGGTGTAATGTTCTTTTGAAATGTATATACCTTACCCTTGTTCTTTCAAATGCTGATTTCTACCTCTCACTTTCTCTTTCCAATCCGGATATTGCTTTGTGATACTTATTCTAAGCATCTTGTCTCAACTTTGTGTAAACAGGCCAGAATAAAGCAATGTTGAGAGATAGGAGGAGCCAGAGGGCAGTAAGTGAATGGGAGGAGAGAGGGTGAGGGAGCAGAGCCTGGATAGCAGAGCTGGAGGACAGATCTTGGAACTATGTGGAGAGAGGGACTGGACCTAAGATATCACTAAAAGCAAGTATAATGTGGAAAATCTAAATGTTAGGAAACTATGAGGGCTTGAAGGTTTAGGAGGGAGTAACTATTGACTAGCATTGTATTCTAAGTTAACTAAATAAACTCAGTCACTGTGTGGTGAATCGGTTATACAGCTGTTTAGGATTAACAGCAAGCATTAAAAAAAGGTAAACCAGGAGTAAATATTAATCATTACTTGCAACATATCCTTGTGAAGCCATTATACCATTGTGATGTCATAACACCATTGCAATGTCATATCATTGTGAAGATATAACAGCATTGTAATGTCATAATAGCATTGTGATGTTATCATAGCATTGGGATATTGTTGGTATAATATTTTTTAACATGTATACACATTACCCTTATTCATTCAAATGCTGATTTCCTCCCCCATGCACTCTCTGGTTTCAATCAGATAATATATTGTGATACTCATTCTAAGCATCCTGTCTCAAATCTTGTGTAAACAGGCCAAAATAAAGCAACTAGATACAATGTTGAGCTGGGAGGAGCCAGAGAACAGGAAAGAGGGGAGGACCTAGAGGGCAGGAAATGAGTGGGAGAAGGGGCAAGAGAAGAGCTTGGAGAGCAGGGCTGGAGGACAGATCTTGGAACTACATGGAGAGAGGGACTGAACCTAAGATATAACTAAAAGCAAATATAATGTCGGAAATCTAAATGCTAGGAATCTATGAGGACTTGGAGTTTTAGTATGGAGTTTATCTTTATCTCTGGACCAGCATGGCAGCTGGCCACATGTAACTGAAATCAGCTGGAAGCCCTAAACAAATATGGCAGCAAAAGTACAGTTTCACGTGTTCTCTATCCCTGAACCATCATGGCGGCTAGCCATGTGTTAGCACAGGCTGCAACTGACAATACCAAACATAGCTATTAGGTGCTGTTGCCCACATTGTGTTCTAGGTTAACTAAATAAACCCACATTGATGGCTAGGCTGAAAGGCTAGGCTTAGTTAATGGTAGCTTGGCAGCTAAAGGGCAGTTAGGTTCACTATCAGCTCATTGGACAGTTCGTTAGTTAGTTAGAACTACTAGGTTCAATGTGATCAGAGACCTGAGAAGGATAAATTATGAGCTAAGTAAATGTACCAATCAATTGCCAAGACTGCAACTTCAAATCTCCTGCAATTTTTCTTTTAGAAACCTAAAGGCTTTTGTCTCCTGGTGCCACTCTTTGCTGACTGGCAGGGGTGACCCCATTGTGCAATGGTTAATAAACCTCTTGCTTTTGCAACAAGTCTTGGTCTGGGGGAGTTTTGGGGAAGGGAGTGATCTTAAACTCCTGAGCTGTGAGACCCCAGGATGTCACACAGATTGTGATGTCACATTATTGTGATGTCATAATACCATTGCAATATCATGATATTATTGGAATGTCATAAAAGCATTGTGATGCTCTATTATTATTTTGAGATCATAATGCCACTGTGAAGTCAATATTCCATTGTGATGTCACACCACAAAGATGTCATAATACAATTGTGATATGATAAAAATAATGTGATAGCATTGTGATGTCAAAATTGAATTGTTATGTTATATTATTATTGTGATGTAATGATTCCATTGTTATATCATACCATATGAGGTCATAATAGCATTGTGATATCATAATAGCATTGTGATGTCATAATTCCATTGGCTGTCTTAATATTAATGTGATGTCATAATAGCATATTGAGGTCATAATGCCATTGTGATATCATAATAGCATTATGATGTCAGCAAAGCATTGTGATGTCATAATTCCATTTTATGTCAAAATTCCATTTTTCTGTAGTACCAGTTGATTTTATAAATGACATCATGAAAGAAATGTGTGACACTATTCCTGAAATAAAAGTCTTGGACAGCAACTGTCATCTCTGGGTTGTGTGATATCAGATGCCCAGATGGAGGCATGTAGGACTGCTCACCATTCCTCTCAAGCAAGCTGTGTCCTACACAGAGGTCAGTGAGGAACCCTCCTGGTCCTGGGGATTACAGTTATACCTGGGTCTTCAGGACAGAGAAATGGTTACCTGCTATATGCCTTGGACACAAGAGCAGCTGTGTTTCCTTCAGTGGTGCTCCAGACAAAACCCCTGAATGTAGTGTTAATGCCAAAACAGCTTTTTCAGCGGAATCTTTTCTTCATTTTCATAGTCATTGTATAAGTTGTCAACATATTATTTTTACTAATTATGTGAGAATTTCATATAATATATATTACACTTCTTTTCCATTGCTCCCAGGTTCAAATTTTTACCCATGTGTCACACTAATTTTTTTTTCTTTACAATACATCACTTGAAGTATGTGTTGTTCATCTACTCATTGGAACATGATCAGAGTCTCATTGCCAAGTTTTTTTTAAAAAATCTGAGTTCATCCTTGCCCCACCCTGGCACTAACTCCAAGAAGCCATCAGTCCTGTAGAGCTCTATACTTCATCACCTTGATCACAATTTTTCTTATGCATTTATTTATTATGATTTATTTACTTTGTATCCCCTCTGATGTCCCCTTTCTCTTCTCCTCCCAGTCCCACCCAAACTCTATCTCCTACCCTTAGGCCCTTTCTACTTCCCTGAGATGGTAGGTCATCCTCCCCCTTCTAAATCACCATAGCTTATCAGCTCTTACCAAGGCTGGCTGCTTCTTGTTCCTCTGTGGCATTATTCTGAGGGTGTAGTTCTCCTTGTGTGCTCAATTCCCTCCACTTATGACACTCTTCCTGCCTCCTCTCCTGCAGGCTTCCCATAGCTCTGAGGGGAGGAAATTTCATAGGGAATTCCCATTTAGAGCTGGGGGTTTTAAGGTCTCTCTGTCTGCCTAATATTAGACTGTGGGTCTCTGTATACAATCCAATTTGATGCAAAAGGAAGCATCTCCATGAATAGAACAACATGGCACTAGTCACACATTTCAGGGCAGATAGCAACATATTTAAATAACAACACCCTGGGTTACTTGAAAATTTCCATAGAATATCCATGCCCAACAACTCAATAAACTGCCACCCAATCCCCCTAGTGGAAGACTAGTTTGATCACAATAGATGTCCTAGTGGACCTGTATCTCACACTATTAGTAGACCTCCAATAACACAGGATGATTTTTCCTGGTTCCATCCATTTACCTGAAAATATCATGATGTCATTTTCTTAGTTGAATAATTCTCTGTTATGGAAATATTCCACATTTTTCCCAAAGGAAATTGTCATTCCTGTTCTTTAGAACTTGGAATTTGCTGGGTCTTTAATCATTGTATTGAATGACAAACTATCAGGATAACTATGTTCTTTTAGCCTAGAAGTCCCTCCAAATTCTTTTACTTCCTGGTGATTTGAATTGCAAATCCCCTTGAAGCTAGAGAAAATATCTGGGAAGGGTTAGATAATATGGCCTTATTAGATAATACAAGTCCTATTGGAGTTATATTATGGGAGGGTGTGCTTTGAGGTTGATATGACAAAAAAAAAAAAAAAATGACCAGACAGAATGGAATCTCTGTCTCTCAGTCTCTGTCACTTTCTATCTTTGTTACTTTTGGTCTAGGTCTCTCTATTTCAGGTCTTTGTCTGTCTGTCTCTGTCTCCCTTTCTCTGCCTGCTACTTGTGGTTCAGTATGGAAAGATCTCAGTTCTGCTGAAGGACTACAACAAGACAACTGCTTGCTCAGTCTTCAATATTGCTCAGCAATAAAAAACAAGGAAATTATGAAATTTGCAGGTAAGTGGTGGTAACTGAAAAAGATCATCCTGATTGAGCTATCCCAGAATCAGAAATACACACGGTGTATTGTCTCTCATATAGGATAAATCTATTGAAATCCCTAAACCTAAAGAAAATAATCAAGAGGGAGGACTCTGTCTAAAATGCTCAATCCCATCCTGAAAGACAAAGAGGATGGACATCAGAAGAAGGAGAAAACAGGGAACAAGTTGGAGCCTGCCACAGAGGGCCTCTGAAAGGCTCTGCCCTACAGACTATCAAAGAAGATGCTAAGACTTATGGCCAACTATTGGGTGGAGTGCATGGAATCTAATGAAAGAAATGGGAAATAGATATGGTAAGGACAGGAGCTCCAGGAAGAGCAACAGATCCAAAAAAATCTGAGCACAGGGGTCTTTCCTGAGACTCATACTCCAAACAAGTACCACCATGGAGATATCCTAGAACCCCCTGCACTGTTGTAGCCCAGGGCATTTCAGTTTCCAAGTGGGTTCCACAGTAATGGGAACAGGGACTGCCTTTGACATGAACTGTTTGGCCTGCACTTTGATCACTTCACCCTGATGGCGGAGTAGCCTTACCAGGCCACACAGGAAGAAAATGCAACCACTCCTAATGAGATCTGATACACTAGGATTAGAAGTAAGGAGAGGAAGTTCTCCCCTATCAGTGGACTTGCAGAGAGGTTTGCCTGGAGAAGGGGAAGTTAATGTGGGATGGGGATGGGAGAAAGAATGGGTATATCAGGAGACATAAAGTGAGTAAATTATAATTAATATAAATGAAAATAAAATATTAAAAAATAAAATTACTTTTGGAGTTATATTATAGAAGGGTGTGCTTGGAGATTTGAAATACCAATAAAAGTGACCAGACAGAAGGAAGTCCCTGCCTCTTGGTCTCTGTAAATTTATATCTCTGTTTCTGTTGCTCATGTTCTCAATATTTTTGAGTCAGTCTCTCTAGATCTTTCTCTCTAATGCTCTCTCGTCTCCCTCTCTCCGCCTGCTGCTTGTGTTTTAGTATAAAAAGCTCTCAGGTCAGCTGAAAGACTACAACAAGATGACTGCTTGATGACATGACATCTGGGACGGTCTCTGTAAAAATATAAGCAAGGTCTCAATTAAATGCTTTTTTTTCAAAGATTTGTCTTGGTCAGGGATTATTTTCCCAGTAAGTAATTCACTAACTGAGGACATACCTTTGCATTTAAAAATTAATAATGAAATCTGTGATAATATGAATGTCACCTTTCCAGAATACATGACTTTATTAATGAGCACTTGAATGAAATATGTGACACTTTTCCTGAAATAAGAGTCTTGGACACAGGAACTGTCATCTCTGGGTTGTGTGCATTGTGCTGCCCAGATTGAGATGTGTATGGATGCTCAGCCTTTCTCTCAAGAACACTGTCCACTTGGTCCTTTTAATAACTGGCTCCTGAAACTCTTACTGGCTTTCACCTTTTGAATGCCATTATTTTTCCTCTCAGCCAATCAGCACCTGAGAGAATCTTGAGGTTTCCATGGAGATGAGTAATCAAACTTTCCTTAGTGTCCAATATCTCTTATCCTATGCACACATGATTTTTTCTTGTGATATTATACAAGCCTTTTTCTCATCCCTTTATCCGTATCCAACACATGTACTTCTGTTTACCTCTGTGACAATGTTAGGTAGTAAATGAAACTTTAATGTTTATTGAATTGGACAGCCTCCTAAGTAGGGAAGCTTCAAAGTGATGTGAGATTAAGTGGAATGTACCAAATGCAAAGTCATCTCCTATTGTGGTCTTGGTTCTGAAATTTTCCAGTCTGTAGAAGAAAGCATCATTGTGAATGCAAGAACATGGCACTGATCTATCATTTGAGGGCAGAGAGCAACATATTTTTTAATAACAGCCTGGGTTGCATGAAAATTTCTGTAGGATGCCTTGTCTTAACAACTTAATTAACAGCCATCAATCCCCATAGTGGAAGAATGGTTTGGTCACAATACATGGCCTAATGGAACTTTATCCCCGACTATAAGGAGACCTCCTAATAAATGAGTACATACCATGTTTGTATTTCTACATTTATTTACTTCACCCAGGATGATTTTCCCTTATTCCATCCATTTGCTTGAAAATATCATGATATAATTTTCTTAGCTGAAATCTACTCTGTTCTTGAAATATTCCACATTTTCACCAAAGGAGATTGTCAGTCCTGTTCTTTAGACCTTGGAAGTTTCTGGAACTTTAATGAATGTATTGAATGAAAAACTATCTGGATAACTATTATCTTTTAGTCTAGGAATCCCTACATCTTCTTCTACTTCCTCATGATTTGAATTGCAATGTCCAATTGAAGCTCTCTATTTCTGAATCTGTCACTAGCACTTTCTCTCTCAGTCTCCCTCTCTTAGTCTGCAGCTTGTGTTTCAGTATGAAAAGCTCTTAGCTCTGCTGAAGGATTACAAGAAGATGACTGCTTGATAACAACAAGATTACAACAATGTGACATCTTGGATGTTCTCAGTAAAAAATATAAGCAAGGTCCCAATTAAATGATTTTTGTTCAAAGACTTGCCTTGGTCATGGAACATTTTCACATTAATTCACTGACTGAGGACATATGTGTTCATTTAACAAATAGTAATGGAATCTGTGATAATGGGAAACTTACATGTCAAGAACATATGACTTTATTTTTGACCACTTGAAAGAAATATGTGACACTTTTCCTGAAATAAGAGTCTTGGACACAGGAACTGTCATCTTTGATGTGTGCTTTCAGCTGCCCAGATTGAAGCATGTAGGGCTGTTCAGCCTTTCTTTCAAGCAGATTGTTCACTTGGCCCTTTTAATAACTGGCTCCTGAAACTCTTATGGCTTTCACCTCTTTCATGACATCATTCTCTCAGCCAATCAGTGCCTGAGAGAAACTTGAGGTTTCCATGGATGGAGATGAGTAACACACTTTCCTCAGTGTCCAATATATCTGATAGTGCACACTTGACTCTTTCTTGTGAAACCCAACATGCTTTTATCCTCATCCTTTTATCCAGATCCCACATCTTTACTCCTGTTTACCTCTCTGACAATGTCAGGTAGAAAATTAATGTTTAATGTTTATTTAATTGGACAGCTTCCTAAGTAGGGAAGCTTCAAAGTGATATAGGATTAAGGGAAATGTACTGAATGACAAAGTGGTCTCCTACTGTTGTCTTGGATATGAAATTTCCTAGGTTTGGAAACTGAAATGAGCAGTTAGTGGCATACTGACTAAATGTACCTTCATATTTTTATTGATGTAATAAGCTGGCAGGGCCAGGGTTTCCTGGGATATTGAGCCTTTAAGAACAGGGTAAAGATAGGGTAACATCAAGTCCTGCAGTCTAGTCTAATAGCATCTACCTGAAAGAGGGAGTGTAAATGGGGGAGACCTAGACACAAATAATGGAGAAAAGACAGATTCCTGGCCAAGTCTCTGTTTCCTGAACTTTCAAACAACACTTATAAAACAAAGGGTACAAGCATTTTTTTTTCACATCTGTGCCCCAAGGCAAGGCATCCAGGAAGTCACTCAGGGTTATACAAAGTTTTCTGGCTCATTCCCAAGGTTGTAGGGAGCTTGCTCTCTACTTCTTGGGCTCAGAACAGCCTGCTTACAGAGACTGCCAAGGACAATCGCTGAGACATGGAATTTAGATAAGACCAGCAGCTGTCAAGGCCAGGAGGCAGAATTCCAACTTCTGCCTTCTTTGTTTTATGTAGAGTCTATCATAGGTTAGTGAAATATGTATTTTTTTCTTACTGGTTATCAAGGTCTAGGATGCGATTTTTACAAGCCTCAATCTTAGGTTGGAAAAAAAAAACACAATTTTACTCTTACACATCATTGACTTACAGCATTACTGAATGGGGTGGTTAGAGATATTTAATTTATATTCATGCAACTGCACTGGCATGTGCTGAAGTTGTTGAAGAAGGAACTGAAACACAAAAGGAAAGCATGCACAGACCAACAAACCCTTACCCACCATGCCAGCAAGTGTCAGTCCCCACTTAAGCACAGAGTCAAATGATGGAAAGTTCTTCCTGAAGCTAGTAAATATATCCCAGGCTGTATTGGCCAATTCTAACCTAGGTTACTTGGCAGATTCTATTTCATGGATCTTATTTCTCATTGTTAACATGTCCAAAGAGAAGTTTTTGCTAGACCAAGTATCAACAAGGTGCTTCTGAACCTGAGCCAAATTAAATTGTTTCATCATACCAAGAATCAGAAATCCTAACAGGAATCATAACAAAAGCAGGTTGCTTAACAACTAATACTGAAAGAGCATTATTATCAGCACTAACACAATTAGTAAGACTGTAATATACACATTCAATTGAATAGGAATCATTGTTCTTAAAATGTCTTCCTACAATGTTTCCAATTAGGAGTAAATAAGGAGGATTAACACATGCCAAAACATAAGTATACTTGATTAATTTAGCAAAGCTACTTGGACTCGCAGAGAGAATGCCTACATATCCTCACACAACCAGCCCCCAATTTCCATACATGGTTTTGCCAATTTTTATTTGACGTTCTCCAAAGTCCAGCACTAACAGCTTTTTATAAAACAAAAGAATTTTGATGGCCTTTATCAGAATCCAATTTCTTAATACCCTTAATGATAGACTAGTCCATGACTGTGAATGCAAGGTCATTGTCCCAGGAGTAAATGCATCTTGTCCAAGGAACCATCATTCGAGGACAAGAGCATTGATCCTCTTTCTCAAAGCATGGGTAACACATTGAAGATGTAAGACTGTCATTCTTAACTCCCATAGGAAAGGACAATAATATCCCTCCAATGGTCCACTTTGCCTGGTTGCAAAGAAAGGCTTGAGCTGCCAACCCAACTTTAAAGTAGTAGGTGTGCCGATCTATGACCTGGGCAGGGGAGACTGGTAAGCAGTCCTGATAAATACCTTCTCTGGTAAAGCAAAGAGGATGACCTCTTCCTATTCCTGAAAATTCATGAGTCTGTTTTACTTGTGTTCCTTCAAAAGCAGGAAAACCCAGCTACCAAGTGTTGTTGACAGAAACAAGGACTTCTGGATCATCCCAGGAAACTGGATGCAGTAGAGATAGATTAGGAAGGTAAGCCCAATAAACAGTCATTTTGACTGCAGCGATCTTCATTGACATCATTGTCATTGTCAGGAGAAAACTGCTCTTCCACTTGTCACAGCAGAAATTTGGTACAGGGTCGGATCCATCCCATTGATTTGTTAAAGGATCCCTCAATTTTTCTTTACCAAAAATGTTTTTTTTTTTGTTTCTGTATGACAAAATCTATCTGATTTAGCATGCTTATCCAAATTTAAAAATTCAGAATGAAGAGAACATAATTAAGATGATTCTTATGTTTCCAAGGGAATAGCTCCCCATTCTTTCTTTTTTGCAAATAAATCTTAATTGTTTAGTGGCTATGCTCTACCATGCCTTGTCTTTGAGGATTGTAAGGTATTTTAGTTGTATGAGAAACTTGAAACTTTGACAAACTATTCTGAAAGATTTACTAGTATATCCTATTCCATTGTCAGTTTTAAATTGCTAGGAACTCCTAGAACATTAAAAGCCTGTAGAAAAGTAGCAATAACATTCTTTGCAGCTTTTCCTGGTTGAGGAGTGGAAAAATTAATCCAGAATAGGTATCTATGCAATTATGTACAATATTATAATTGTTTAAATTCTGGAATAGGAGTAATATCCATTTGTCAAATTTGATTTGGAGCCCATCTTTCAGGATTGACTCCCATATGGGAGACAGGCTGAAATTGAAGATCAGTATTGCAAGCTTGACTATACTATAGGCCTGTTCCTTAGTCAATCCATATTAGGCCATATTAATCCAGGTTTGAGTACTAACATGGTGCATATTATGGGCATCCCAGGCTCTTTTTAACTGTGAATAATAAACTTTGGTGACTTTATCTGCCAATGCATTTCCTTTAGACATGGGTCTTGGCATATTAGAATGAGCCCTCAAATGTCCTATAAAAAAAGGAAAAAAATGTATCAAATTTTGAATTTTTAAAAATAAAATTCCAGCAGGAAAAGATGTCTGAATTTATCTTTCAGTTTCTACACTAGGCAAATACTGAACTACAAATGCACTATCTGTGAAAATGTTCAAAGACTGCTTATTAAAAATTTGAAATACAGCCAATACTGCAGAAAACTCTGCTATTTGCTCAGATGTGTTAGATACTTGAAAAAATAGTTTTTCCTTTATAAGCATAGGCAACAACACCAGATAATGAACCATCAGTAAATACTGTTAAAGTTTCAACAATTGGAAAAACTATAGGTTGCATCTATAAAAACTGAATTAATTTTTTTTGGGTTTTTTTTTTGTGTGCCTCAATAGGCTTGGATCTGTCATAATAAGGTTACATATGTTAGAGTACCATATACATCAGATCTCTGACAAGTCTGAGTGACAGCATATTTGAGTTACTCTATGTCTATCTTCATCATCTGCTCTTATCTTCATCCTATAAAACAGGATGTTTTCATGTTACATTCCTAGAACAAAAGAGCAGCTGAGTTTTCTGCTATGGTCCTCCAGACAAACAACCTAAACATAATGTTAGTGCCACGACTGCTTGCGTAGAGGTGCTACCTGAGCTCATAGGGTCAGAGGTAGTTGGTTAACTCTAGTTCATGGCTAGCATTCTCTGCTACATAATGAGTTCTTCTCCAGCATGTCTTGTCATTTGTGTTCTTGATTTTAGCCATTTTGATGGGTATAAGGTGAAATCTCGGTGTCGTTTTGATTTCCATTTCCCTGATGGCTAATGATGTTGATCATTTCTTTACATGTTTCTCTGCCATTCTATATTCCTCTACAGATATCAAAAACTCAAGAGACAATGTGTACTGGAAAGGTTTTGACAAAGGGGAACCCACCTTCACTGCTTGGGATATAAACTTGTACAATTACTCCGGAAATCAATCTGTTGCTTTCTCAGACAACTAGAAATAGTGCATCCTCAAGATCCAGCTATACCACTCCTAGGCATATATCCATAAGAGGCTCAATTACACCATGAGGACATTTGCTCAACCATATTTGTAGCAGCTTTATTTGTAATATCCAGAATCTTAAAACAACCCAGATGCCCACCAACTGAAGAATGGATACAGAAATTGTGGTAAACCTACACAATGGAATATTACTCAGCAATAAAAAAAAACAATGAAATCATGAAATTTGTAGATCAACGGTGGGAACTGGAAAAGATCATCCTGCGTTAGCTATGCCAGAAGCAGAAAGACACACTCAGTATATATGCACTCATATAGACATATAATATAGGATAAACCTGCTAAAATCTGTACACCTAAAGAAACTAATCAATAGGTTGGACCCTGGCTAAAATGTTTAATCCCCATCCCAAAAAGGCAAAGAGGATGGACCCAAAAAAGGAGAAAATGATGAACAAGTTAGGAGCCTCCTACAGAGGGCCTCTGAAAGGCTCTGCCCTGCAGACTATCAAAGCAGATGCTGAGAATTATGGCCAACTGTTGGGTGGAGTGCATGGAATCTAGTGAAAGTAGTAGGAAATAGTAACTTTTGGATAGGACAGGAGCTCCACAAGGAGAGCAACAGATCCAAAAAATCTGATCACAGGGGTCTTTCCTGAGACTCATACTCTAAACAAGTATCATGCATGAAGATAACCTAGAACCTATGCACAGATGTAGCCCATGGCAGTTCAGTGTCCAAGTGGGTTCCATAGTAATGGGAACAGGGACTACCCCTGACATGAACTGATTGGATTGCTCTTTGATCCCCTCATCCTGATATGGGAGCAGCCTTCCCAGGCCACAGTGAAAGAGAAAGCATCCATTCCTGATGTGATATGTTAGACTAGGATAAGAAGCAAGGAGAGGAAGACCTACTCTGTCAGTGGACTTCGGAGGGTTATGCAAGGAAAAGGGAGGGGGAAGGTGGGATTGGGAGGGGACAGGATTTATGGAGGGCTCCAAAGTGAATAGTGTAATTAATAAAAAATTAAAGTAAAATATATTGAAAAATATACCTTTTGCTATGAATTATAAGAGGGTGTCCCTTGAAGTTGATAAGCCAATGAAACACAATGGAGTCTCTGTCTCTCAGTCT